>NW_024066079.1:0-2400000 GCF_014898465.1 Botrytis porri
GGTCACCACCAGTGCTGACCACCAAAAAAATCCTCGGAATAATAGTTAGTTTTGGTTAAAGAAATCCGAATTTATAAATATTCTAACAAAAAAAATTTCCTTTAAAGTAAATAATCTTTTAAAAAAAGTAAATACATTCGTTTTAATAATAAAGTTTAAAAAAAAAAAGGTTATATTGAATACTTGTTCTAATGATAGAATCAATTAATATATAAAATGAATAATTATTGGACTAATAATAGATATTAATAAGTAAATTCAGCAATATACCTTTTATAATATTAGAAGTAAAAGATTTATAATCTATTATAAATATACAAAGGTGTTCACAATAAAGGAGCAGGCCAGTGGAATGCATGTATTATTGACTATGTAGATTAATTGTACTAAGGTAAAATCTAACTACGAAGTGGAAGTGATATATGCACAGTAGCTTAGAGCACGTGCCACAACTTCCAACAAAAGGTTTGTATTATAATAACTGTTATATTAACTATATAAGAATTAAGAGTGATATACTCTTGATGATTAAGCTACGCTAAATGAGGGCATTGAATCCATTTAATATATATTATAATTTTAGACTTTAATATTAGTATGATAATTAAAAATACGATTAATAAGATCTTTTCGAATTATAAAATCCTATTGATTATATATATTAATTCCAAATCATTTTATAATTGTTTTATAAAACTTAGAATTATTAATGAAAAAAGATTAATTAATATAATAATAATTCAAAAGATATATAAGAAATAAAAGATTATAAAGATTAAATAAATTAATAGAAATTTTAATCCTATAAATATAATGATTAAATTCAAATTGTATTAAATCCTAAAAGATCTAATTAATAATAATATCATAAAGATTAAGATTATAAAGTAAATTAAAAGAAATTAAAAGAATAAATGGTTATATAGACAAAAAAGACATTAATTAGAAGAATATAATCCAATAACTTTAAAAAATTATTAATATTAGTATAGAGATTATATAATTATATTAACATTAACACTAATATTTTTAAATATTATAATAATATGTTTTATAATCTTAGCTTTTAGAACCTTAAGTAATATAACAATAGTATGAATTATAGTATTATATTAACTTCACCATCCCCATGATAATACCAACAAATATAAAATAATTAGCTTATAAAAATATACTTTTGAATATAGAGATTTATATACTTCAAATAGCGAATAAGGTATTAAGTAAATGTTAATGTATGAAAAAAATCCAATTATATTAAGAAGGAATACTTACTAAACAAGAAGCTTTTAATATATTATTTTAATAAAAAATTGATATTCAGATTCAACATAATAAGTATCAAAAAGAGGATAAATTTAATAAAGAAGTATCTTCTATTCAATATTATAGCAAATACAAAAAGACGAATTACAATACAAAAACCTATCAAAATAATATAATAGACCCTAAATTATTAGATTCTGAATAATTTTAATCAATTGATTTAATTATTATTGAATAATATGAGTTTGAAAATATAAATTAAGGTAAAAGTAATATACACACTAATAAACTACGTTATAACTATCTAATATGTTTTTTTTTTCAATCAATTCATTCATTTGTTAAAGATTTATAAGGATAATTAGTTTATATAGGAAAACGATATTTTTGTAGGGATTTTGTTACAAAATAAGGTGGTGTGCGATAAGCCGAGGCCTGAACTCTTACAATGCGTGAACCATGAAATAATTTGCTTGATTCCATATTCAAAGATGTTATTTCATGTCCTGTTTCATTACTTGCGTAAAAAGTATCTGCAACTTGAAAATTAACCCTCTACATATCAATTTAACCCCCCAGATTCTACTTCGTGCAAGAGTATAAGATATTCATGCCACCGATCTTGTGATATTGGGCATTTCAAAGTCCCTTCGCCTTCTCGTCAATGCTATATGCACCTGGGCCACTATCTACAAGAAGAATGAGACCTCCTGCAATAGATAAGGTTTGCAGAAAATCATATTTAGCAAATGCTTTGCGAGGGTGAGTCTGATGAAGCTGTATTCCCGGTCAGCGCATTTGGTTTTTCACAAATCTTAGTTCAGACTTACATTCCAAAAATCATTGATGAGAAAGTTGAGGACACTCAACATGGAGACAAGAACAATGCCACTGATCTTCGCTTTGTAGCCGACGGCGACCATAACACAGACGCCAAATCCGATGATGGATATAATAACGGTTAATAAGTTCAATTCCAGGCTGGAAAAGAATGCAAGGAAAGTTAAAACAATTAGTACTCGACCAGCAAACTGGACATACATCTTGTGATCTTTTTGCTCAATCATAGGTAGGCCAGGCATGGCTGGTCTCTTGCGAGCCCACGACGCGCAGAGCATTATCAGCAACCCCCCAAGAACCGAAAGATTACGTAGTAAGTAGCCAAAGTCCGAGATCATGCCATAACATAATGCTTGCGTTATAACCACAAAAATGAGACCTCCAACAGCAAATTCTGTGTGTTTTCGGGCAAGGACGAGGGAGGAGCAGGACAGCATCAAAACAACATTAGTAAGAAGTATGAGATTAGCTACTCCATAGTCAACTTTGAATAAGTCAGTAGACGCTCCATCGTTAAGTTTGGCTCTGCAGTACGAACATTTTCGGTATAAATGCAGAAATATGAGCTGATTCTTCCACGCAGTAATGATGGTAAAAGCATCCTCCAAGAATGTGACAACTATCAAGAATCTGCCCAAGAGTGGTACATACCTCAGAAACTGTCAGTAGATAAATGATGATCTCAGATAGTGAATCGAAAACCTACAGTTTGATGGTATCGCTGTGGTCTTTCATGAAAGCTTCCATCTTGATCATCTGGTGACTTAGAGAACTGGAATGATTCATGTACCTGATTCGATTTTAGGGGCTAATGTAGGTATACGTGTCGCTAATAGGAAAATTTGGAGCCTTTAATGAATGCAACATGTAAATAGTATGAGTACAAACAAAAGAGGGTAACTCTAGGTGGCTGTAGCATTTTATTTAAATTGCTACTTAGTAGTATTGTACAGAAAGTGCGATGGCGGAGTTTTAGTGACCAGACACTGATTGTTTAAGGGGATGTTCTCATGTGGAGCGGCTCACTGCCATACGCGACTGTGCACAGAACTATCTAGTAAATTAGAATAATCTATGCCCGACGCTCCGAAACCAAACTGTATTTGATGCAATTCTTTCACAGAGCAGCTGCCCTTGGAAAGGGTATGTTTCTAAATTCACTCCAAGGCCTAACAAACTTCAGAACATATATAGGCAGCGATTACTGCAAGAACTATTTAGTCACAACACAACACATCCGAACATTCTTCTCATTATTCAGCCTTTTCACTAGTCAACTTCCAACAAAAGAAAATTCCACCACATACAGAAATCATCATCATGTATTTCTCTCGAGTCTTTATGGCCGCAGCCGCTGCTTTTGCGACCCTCGCCGTTGCTGGTCCTTCCTACCCAAATTTGTTGGATACTCGTACACCTATGTGCTCCAACGGCCAATCTTGCGAAGGTGTTAACTCCGACACCTGCTGCTACTCTGCTGAATGTTGCTTTGTCTGCTCCGAGGGCAGTGATGCCGAGTGTAGTCCAGAGGTATGGTCGATTACCAAAACAATTCATTGAACACAAACGCTGACCTATTTCTTCTCAGATCACTGAGCGCTCTATTTTCACTGAGATCGCGTAGAGCAACCGCTTGCTGATCCAGGCCCACCTCATAAGGAATTAGCTCCAACCGATATTCTTTGGTCGTTATTTCTTAGTACTTGACCTGTAGAGCGTAACAGCGGGATGGAATGGAGCTGCTGTAGTTTCATCCGTTGAAGAATGGATTTGGATCTGGACTCATTTCGAAACCCAATTACTACCCGCTGGCAGGTTGCAACACTCATTTAGCTAATTGAAACGTTTTGGACCTCCATTGTTGTGTTCCGTGTCTCTCGATACTTAATGTGATCTTCCCAAAATGTGATGTGTAAATCTCAAACTCTCCATTCGCAAAAAGAGGATCTGTCAGCACAGGTTGAATATTCTCATGGTTTTTATTTCAAGTCAATCATTGGATTGACTTCTTTCCAAACTCAAGTTAAAAGTATATCATGATAATGTCGATGACTCGAGATAATTGCCGTGATTATCTTCAGCACTAAATCAAGACACTGACTTGCAGAATGGCATTTACTACTCCGTACTTCAAAACATCGTCAGGCAGAATCTCCGATAATTAGCCTTTCGTAAGCAATAGTTCAACTTTCTTGTTTTAAGAAAATATCTTTATCTAAAACGAATTGATCATAGCAACGCTTGGGTCATTAAACCACAATCTGCGTAAAATGTGCCATTTCAATGTCAACTTTATCATCATCTCTATATTGATACTTTTGTATCACATACACAGCCTGAATAATCAGCCCCGCCCCCACGACAGAAGTGATGTCAGGTATATTATTCCAGATCAGCCAATCTGCAACGAGGGCGACTACTACCTGCAAGTAGATCATGTGCACGGCATGACTATTTCCTTCAGCAGAAAGGCCTGCTGTTAAAAGATACTCCTAATGCATCCAATCAGTATCAACTAATGTATCAGGAATATTGTATTACCTTTAAGGCTCCAGAAATCCCAATAGACCCCATAGTAGACCACGGTAACAAGCCCAGGTTAAAGTTGAAGTTGACTCCCGGATCGGCAGCAAAGCAAGCACTGCTTACAATCAGGACACCAGTGGCAAAACAGTTAGTTATCACAAGTGGATGTTATCGTGATCCGATCTTGGAAATTGAAAAGTAAGCGCACTGAAGTGCTGAAGTCAATGAAATTTTTAAAATAATAAATAAAATACGTCTTCTGCTCACGGTTCCCCCTAGGACTCCAATCATCAAACAAGCCCATCCCAGCCACGATTGAGACGTCCAATTCTTCTGGTAATTATCTACATCGTTGTACCAAAGCAAATCGATGACAAAACCTGGTTTGGTGATATGTCCCACACCAAGGAAACAGATTGCAATAGAACCAATTTCTATCAAGGTAAATTTTCTTGTTGTGACGAGGCTAGCTTCCAAGGGCGCGAGAATATTCAGACCAGTTGCGTCTGCTAGAGGAAGATACTGCAGGGAATCTGAGGCGATATTGGGAGTCAGACAAGGGTTCAAAGGCGAGGATGCTCTTGATCTCGATGCCAAATAACTAACGGGATACTCACAGTAAAATCTAGCTGAGCCACAAATTCCTCCTAAGCTTCTCAGTATGAGCAGACGTCTAACACTTTTCTTACCATGAGGCAGCTCATCGGGTAGCGTGTCGTGAGGAAAATACTGTTGATACTCAAAGTGATGAACATACGGACTTGAAGAATCTGTTTGGGGATCTACTGATGCAGCTGTCTCTAGTTATTTGGCCATACCGTGAATCATTACAGCAAAAAAATGAGAAGCAAGTACTAGCAATGGTCCTTTGTTGATCATCCTAAAAAGACCAAAATTGAAATAGAGCTGGTGGCTTGACCGCTAGAGAATTGCGAAACCGGAAGACCTCATTTGTACTTGGAGAGTGTCGAAAAAAGGTGAACATTCATAGTGCGACTTCAATTATATCATGAAGAATTTCCAATCCTGGGCCATCGCGTATTGTGCTTAGACTTCGGCAGAGTCTCTATCCCAGCCAACCGACTCTCGATTGCAGGCTCACGCTCAAATTTGAACCTCCTTCAATCAAGTAATGTTTTACCAGAGTTATTCTCACGATGTTCCCGATATAAAGTTCTCCCCCGCGATCTGTGAGAGTTACGCGACTTTTGTTTAAGTTGCAAAGCCCCCTGCCCTGATAAGCGAGCCGACGATCAGACCAAATTCATTTCACGGGGCACTTGCCACTTCAAATGAAAACCACATCAAACGGCTTCCTCTACATCAAGATACCCATCACAACCTCCCGATTACTTGTGCTCCTTTACATTCACTTTTCAATCCGACATGGCTTTATTTTCGACATTGTTCAATCCTCAGGCCGAAAGATGGAGAGATCAACACCGAGCCGACAAAGCATTAACGGAAAGTGAAGAAAATTTGCTACCGAAGGATGAGGGCAACACAGAGATACCGAGATCGCCTGAACCTGTAAGCAATACTACCCGAATGGTTATCACTATTACTGTATTGCTTCTATGGAGTGCGGCGGCTTTCGTGGCGGGCAGTATGACTAGTACAACGCGACGTGATAGTCCTTTGGGCTCGACCGAAAGTGGATTTATTGAAGAGCTCATCGTCAGTAAGTCAATTGAAATCGATGTTTCTTTCTCCAGCCTTAGGCTCTTCGCTGATATAACTTGACTAATAGCACCATCTGAGACATTCGAGCTCATACAGACGAGATTTACTGGCGGGGTGGATTTCACCCCTGAAGGCATAGAAGTCCTCGCTCCCTCAAAGTATGTCGGCGAGCCGAGTCTCGAAGTTGATGAAGCATGGAATGCTATTATTGGAGGAGAATCTCATTACTTTTCAGTCTCTGAGGATGAAGCTAGAAGCTTGTGGGGTACAGAGTCTGATAGGTATAGAGACAGGATTAGGGGTGGGTGGACTGGCACGTGAGTTCTTACTGATGCTTCAAGCTGGCCTTGTCTTGATATCTAACAGACTTAGGCTCGATATGTTTCATTGTCTACATTGCCTGGTACGCTGTATACCAAAGCACAATCGATATAAACGCCGCTGACAACTTGGTGACAGAATCAACTCAGAAAAGCTCTACGGCGCGACATCTATCCGGAAGAAGGACATCGAGGGATGATACACCAATGTAAGTGGAAAAAGACCCCCCTCCCTCTTGAAAAATGGCAGTCAAACTCATAAATTTCTCAGTGCATTGTATCGATCATTTAAGACAGGTGATAATGTGTCAGGGCAGCAGCGTTATATCTCCTAGCGAGTGGCATGATAAACGTGGCCAGTATATTAATCCTAAGCAAATCCACACCTGCAGGGCTTTCGAGAAACTTCATGAGTTCTCCAAAGAGAGATACAATGGGAGTATTGCTGTCCCTCGCGGGCCGAAGTTGCCTCTGCACCCGCATCCATCCTTTCCGCGCTTTACATAGATTTGAAGGAGAGAATAAAGCATCCAAGCCAAACTTTGTAATTCTTAGTATCACCTTGATGATTATTATAATATCTTTATAATGGGTATGGTTTGAATGTTTTGCATTGTGCTTGTCTATTCTAGTTTCATTATCAAGAATTTTATATAGAACATGCTCATGTGCTGACGCACACTGAGGTGTGTATACTCACTCGTATTGCAATATATTTAATTCTCACTTTGAATAAGACGCCTGAACTGAATTCCTTCGGCAATTTGCCCACGCTTCGAAGCTCTTACCTACGATTTTCAAGTATTCACCAAAAACAACTGAAGAAATGACAGCATTACAGAGTAGAAAAGGGAATTTGCACTGGCGTAACCTACCTGGCTAAGTAAAACGGTTCCTGTGCGACAAATTTTTAATAAAATACACAATTATGTTGGGTGGAAAAGATCGTCTTTAAAACAAATCTAGCCAAGAATTTCAATCCCGATTCCATTTTTTAGCTACCGCAAAATAGGACATCAATATCCGAGTTCCTCATCTGAGGAACCTTCTCGTAGCCCCTTTCACAGGCACTTTCAACCCTCCCAGCATATCTGGTTCTGCGGCTTTACGTGAATCGGCGTTCCAGTCTTAAAGAACGATGTCTGAGTCGAGGTATAGCTCTCGGCTGTGTGAGCGGTCAGGATCCTTATACAGTGCTCTATATGATGTTGATTTCTTGTAATGGAGTCCAAGACTGGGCGTCTTGAGTTTGCAGCCTTGATTTGCTTTTCCCAGAGGAAACTATTATTTCATAGTTCAAAGTCAGTGAACGTATAATACCATCATCTAAGAGCTTGTGATATCAGTCGCAGATGCATTGCGACCATTAATTATCTTGACAAGAGAGGTTTACTTACAGGCAGTGCTGGGTGTGATATGTGGCGTGAGTGAAGATGATATCGAATTCTCCTTTCTGCACCTCTTCTAGTGAAAGCTGACCCGTACCCTTGCTGTGCTCCCAAAATGTGAAGTTGTTAACAGCGAGATATCGATCCGAGAGCTCTTTGTCGTAACACGGCTTGGGTAGCCACGAGGACATCATAATATCGAAAACGCAGTCGTTTGTTTTTGCTTCTGCAACCGACCACCCGCATTCTCCTCGGTGGGTCAGGGCATAAGGAGAGTTAGTCGTGTAATGGTTGTATAAAAGGAGGCCGGATGTCCATGCCAAAATAATTGTTACCGATAACACCATGTAAGTGTACCAGCTCGCTTTCGCTCGCGGCTTTTGCTCGCGTTCATACTCCTGGGTGGAAAACAGTGTGGAATCGCCGCTTTCTGACCCTGAACCCAGAAGGGGCGATTTGAGATATTCCGGGGAGTTCATCTGTAGCGATTTACCAAATAGAGTAAGAGGAAGATGAATTCAGAAATGAGAACAAACACTGGAAGCTCTTGATATTCTGGGACAGAGTGATCTGGTGTCGAATATGTGAGAGCAAAGCAGGCAGAAGTTAAGTATTCCAAGAGAACATTGGATTAAATTCATAACGCTCACTAGGATCAGGGTGCTATAATGAAACCCCCGAATGTTGCCCCTTCAAAGATAGCCTCAACCAATCCGCCCACCAAGCGGCAACGCGGATTTTGCCCCCTTAAATACTGGACAGACTACCAACACAAACATTGAGATATATCCAGGTAGCCTAAATAAGACATGAATCTTGAGTAAAGGCGCGTCTTCCAACTTTTCCATCAGCCGACATCACAAGACCACGATGAAATTTACCCGCTCCCCAAGCTACGAAGTAGTGCAGCAAAGTGAAGAGGAATCTGGAAAATCAAGCCCAGCTATTCAGTCTCTCTCAACATGCTTCTTGTGTTTGGGATGGGTGTTCGCGGGAATATTTGCATTCACCACTGTAGTCCAGGTTTCTTGGCAATCTAGGCTACACAAGCACCGCGACCTTAGTCCCGGTTCATTCGGCACAGGGTTTACTACTGAATTTGACCCATCAAAGCCTTACATCAAGCAAGAACCAAAAATGTTCTATGGAGGACCTCGCTGGTACGATAATGGTACTGGATATATAGTCCACGATCCTTCCGAGCCAAGATACGTCGGACCACCTACGGACGCAGTAGACGCAGCGTGGACGGGGTTGGTCAAAGGTCGATATTTCAACGTCACCGAAAAGGAGGCTGAAATCGCATTCGGAAAGCCTCACGGACTTTACAATCATCCTGGTCTCGGCTACCTGGTGGGACTGGACGTCTACCATGCGCTACATTGCGTCGACGAGATCAGGAAAGCTTTAGACAAGGACTTCTATTACAATAAAAAGACGAAACATGCCTATCCGGACAGAGCACACCGCGATCATTGCCTGGATCACCTTAGACAGCAGCTAATGTGCCATGCTGATCTTACACCAATACCAGTCATATGGTACGAAGGTCATGGGAGAAGTTTTGTCCAGTCGGATGTTGTACATACTTGCCGGAATTGGGATATGCTTCAGAACTTCAAGGACTCGAGAATTGTCGAGACGGTGTTTTAAGGGTGTTTTAAGGAAACTATGTATCTGGATGGGGTACAGGGAAACAGAGAAGGGAGGAAGAACGGAGACATAGGCAATGCCTGAAGCCGTTGTTCACAGGCAGGATTTCGAGCGTGCAAGTTGATGAAATTCTACCGGTGCTGTGATTAGTATTCTCTGCACTTCAATTACGTCCCACTTTTTAATAAGTATCGATAATTATGAGGATACTTCAAGGGTTTCTGTTAAATTTTATATCACTGAGTATATTCATAATTCAATAATACATGTCATTGTTAATATTTCAGATCCCAGCGTATTGAGCCTTGCTTTGCTCTCATGGGCTTCAAATGCGACGAAAGCAAACGTAATCTTACTATCCGAGGACCTTCAATTAAAACATTTTAAAAATAATCAGTGGGTGGCTGTTAGGTGAAACAATCTGGGAGACAACAATGGGATCTTTAAAGACGATAATGTCTTGCGAATGGCTTTTACATGAACGAAGACAAATTGTGTGATTGATTTGGGTGAATTCAAAAGACTCCGAAGTTGACTTAAGTGTATCTTGGGTTCATGAACATGGGATGATGAACGAAGCAAAAATTCTGACTAACTTTGGTCGTGCGGGGTGCACTGAAAGAAGTAAGGTGGTGACAAGATTGTCGTCTGCAATGTAGCAAGGTCTTCAAAAGAGTCTCTTCATGAATTGCATACAGCCGTATGGGATGAAATATCCATTTGATCCTCCTGACAACCAATTTCCGGCTCCGCTGCTGCTAATTACACCTCCCTGCTACAGTATTGGCTTCAAGGGACTTCCATCTCGCCAATTATACATCTAAGCCTGAATGCCGATCTCTTTATCTTCGTCCCAGTTGCGAGTTGGAGCTGAGTAGCGTTCGGGCTCCCGACCCGATTGTAGCAGTGCTCAACGTGCTCTTTTGAACGTGATACACTGTCCAGAACAAGGGGCGACTTTCTATTCGCACGGATTTGCTTGGCCCAGATGTAGGCGCAATGCTGATAGTGGAAAGTTCCATGACTGTATATGACCTCGTAATTTCCCAGGCGAGCCTCAGCTTCCGTCAGGGTATTTATACCTTCTCGTTCTCTGTAGAAGGTGAAATTGTTGACCAGTAAAAACTCGTCGGACAGTTCTTGGTCGTAACAAGGAGGATGCACCCAACCGGACATCATAAGATCGAAGACACACCCACTATCTCGGGCTTCTTGCGGTGTACGGCCGCATTCTCCCATGTTTACAAACTGGGCTGAAGATGAACCGAAAGAAAATCTTGTACTGAGAATCCAGCCTATACCAAATATAACGAATAAAAAGGCTAGCCCGATATAAATACCTATGTACTGCCACTTCCTGATGGAACGCAGGTGCTCATTATCGTCAAGCTTCTCATCGTCGCACAAAGATGGCGACAATGTGTGATCGCTGTTGCCATCTTCCGAGCCTGCTGGGTAGGCGTGCTCGGATTCTGCCTCTCCGAGGAGTGCAAGTCTCTGCTCCATCTAATGCTGTGATGTTAGCAAAATCTCCCATCGGTATCACAGCATCATCTTACCTTACTCGTCGTATTAGCACTCATTCTTCCGGTGTAGATTAAATATAAGTAACAGCTTGAAGTCAACACTTGGGGAAAAAATCGAATTCGCCTAGCTAGTTTCAGTAGCGTCCCAACCTGCAAAAATATTGACGCACAATGACGAAAGTAAGACGGGCAGACTGTCAACTGGAATGAAGGATTTGTCTAATCTGTTTTAAATCTGTAGGCGCTATAATGGCCGAGAACGATCGCCAAATTTACGTATGAGTGCCTTTCAAGAGGGAAAGTGCCCCTGGAAAGATGAGCCTCAGGCGCTACCCAAAGTTCCGAGTCGAGTTCACTTTTTTCTGACGTCCTTACGGTTCCTCCTTTAATCATATTTGAATTCCATTACAACCGGAAATAGTTGATTGATAATAGTTGTCGTAGCAATTAGGGAAGTATTTGGCTTTTAGTCTTTATTTCTTCCGTAATAAATGAAAGCAAACGTCTAAACGAGGTCGAGAACTCACCCCCTGTAGTGATGGGATCAATATTACGAATGAAAGGAACTTTGACAAGGCTCTCATGTATGTTGTTGATATATAGGTCACGATTTCAATTTTCATTCGTTACAAATGACTGACTCGGTGTCTGCAATAAAGCGATGGATACTTTTTGTACTATGTTCATTATCAAATCTATGTAAATAAGACAAAGATAAGTGATTGCCGGGAAATGCAAGGCGAAATATTCCACTACGTTTGGATAGAAAGTACAGCGCCAAATCCATCATGTATGGTGTTCTTCTGATGGATACATCCAGTTCCTCAAGGCACTAAAATCTCTGCAAACATGCCACATGTCTGTGTCCGCATGGTGTATATGCTTAGTTGGCCTCCACGTTCTTGGAATTGGAGTCATGTCAAGCTGACACTTGAGGAGCTGGTGAATTTGCACTAAACAGTGTTCTGCGTTCAACTTAGTTACGAAGTTCTACTACTCCATAATTTCAACTTACTCAAATGCATCTCAAGCGGTCTTTGCGGATCTGGATCTGCGGGGCGGAAATACCACTCGGGTGACAGTGACTTTCTGATATAATTCTAATCCTGAGGTCAATTTTTGACATACAGCTAAATTGAAATCAAACCTACTAAACAATGAAGTGAATGTAATCCATTTGTTCTATAAAGAACAAATTTGATGGTTAGAATGCTATGTTTCATACAGATCATTGAGAACTTGCTCCAAACGTATGGTCCCATCCACCAAGTCTTTATCAAAGAATTCAACCGCTTCCGATGGCCAGTCTTTCGGTGGAACAGCAATAAATCGATCTGGCCAATGCGATAACGTATTAGAAAATCTCAGGTTTCCACGGTAGTTTGAAACATGCCTTTCAAATCGAGATTCCAATAGTCGTCTGTTTCGCGACTAGGGATGCCAAAATAATCAGGGCCAGGTGGCTGGGTGAGAGACGCGGTGCCGTTCTCATCATACACAAATCCTCCATAAAACTTGACTTTTCGCAAAGCCATTGTGTTGCGATCAGGTACTATCGAGTTTCAGCTTCCCACAGCATTTCGAGCTCTCATTATCAGAATAACCCACGTATCTCAGTTTTGAATCCTCTCTCATAACTACCCAACGGACCATCACACTCTGCAGCTGCTCCCAATATAGTGATGGCCAAGGCTACCGCGAGTGAAAGTGATAAAGTGTAGAGGAATATCGCATGATATACAGAGATGCCATTTATATTACGGGAAGTCCTTGAGTCCACTTCCGATATTTTCGTCTTGATATCCTCTGTGTCGCTGTCATGGTGATTAGATTGAGAGATGTTTATATAAGCGTGAGGCAGGATGTTGCGGAAGCCGGTCCGCAAGCCGACAAGTAGAGAAGACATTTGTCGAAATACATAGGCGACCACTTAATTGTCACTTTGAATTGAGCACTCCATTCCTACCGGGCACTTGTATTATATACGGATGTGGTTCGAGGGTGTCGAAGGGAAGTGAGAGGTATTTTGAGATTAACATTGTTTAACAGGACAGTTGCCTCCTGAAACAAGTTCACTAATCCTCCGCATTCCGCAAATTAGGATTTGACTTTGATTGATTTCGTACGAACTCAATCAATTCCCCTTTCCGTACGGAATCATAGACTTGCATCAGCATGATTGAGTGTTGCTTTAAAGCGGTAAATGTGATTTGAATATTACGAGCCACTTGATGCATCTATTCGTAGTTAGCATTAACGCTCTGCAGAAGAGATTCGTTTGGCGCCTGGTCAATCTCGCTAAGGCACTTGGATATAATTTCTGTAGACTATCAATTCGAAAATGCTTGAAGCAGCACATGACCATCTAGAATAGATTCTTAACTTTTAAACTAGGAACCTGAAAGCTTACACCATGATAAGCTTTCGAGTCTTCGCACTTTATCAGGCTGTACGGCGGTGAGTTGATATTGCCCGATAAAACCCCTTCTACCATCATCTTTTAGATTCAAAATAGAAATAGAAAGCTTATTTCTAATCAAACTTTTATTTTTTCTTATCTTTTCATATAATATAATTAATGCCTCTTTCAAAGTATAATAAGGGGAGGTCTTTTAATAAGCATTATTAGGTTTTGAGGGAGAGATAATGCGGTGTACACCCCACTTTTCTTCGAAAACACCTTGACAGGTTTTTGAAAAACTTCTGCTTGGTCAGCAGTTCAAAAAATCCTTCTAGATTCGAAGCAGAAACAGATAACCTTAAGCTCTTTTTTACTTAACATATCGTATAGTAGTTTGGATAGTAATACTTGATAAAGCTTCTAATTGTATACTCGGTACCCGTTTTGATTTGATACAGGAAAGGGAAATGTCATCTCAAGTTAAGCTTTGGGTCTTCTTCTTCATGCGTTATCTTTAGACAGCATGACTCGGTGACATCCCGCCCGAGATTCCCGAGTGCGATCGTCAGTTTGTCACAATCTCTACATGAACTTTAATCGGATAGGGTGTTGGAAATGACATCGGCGGCGCGCTGGCACTTGTGGTCGGATATTACTCTGTTTATAACGGTTCGTAGACCCGAGTGTTGAAAGCTTGACACAGCTTGGCAGCTTGGCGAATCGAATTTTGAATATCAAACCGCTGACAAGCAACATGATTCGAAGAGAGCTATTAGAACCGGTCACGGAATTTCAACTGGCATTGGAAAACGTATCTTTGGGGGACGTAGTCCAGTCACCAGTGAGATTTTACCTCAAGATTCCAATGCGGATAGCGCAGTTTTAGTGTTAGAATGCTAACTAATCCTAAATATTAGGATGCTCTACAAAGCTTCCGGAAATTTTTGCGACGTGGAACCATCCTGCAGCGACGGCAACTTTTTATGGAAGCGCACAAGCTCTCTACTCAAGCGTCGTCATCACATGAATTTCATCTCGTTTGTTCACCTTCCCTAGGATTTGACGACAGTATCACCTACACATCTGATGTCACATCCGAAATTTGCCAAAAGCGGCGTCTGGACGGTCTGTTGCAGCAATCCAGTCCTCGAAATGGCTCTGCTCGCAAGCGAAGAGCTCCACCCTCAAAGGTGGCCTTTGGTTTATCAAATGTCACTGCAAACTCTCCCTCTTCTACGGTGATCTCTTCAACTACGTTTCATCCTCGGGAATCTAACAAAAGCCCAGAGGATGGGCATCGTGAAATCCCTGTCGATAAAGATGGAGGAGTTTATGGTTTGACGCTGGAGCATGTACAGTCGCCGCGGACTACATCTTCCGCCCTATCCAGCAATCCCGCTATTCCCAATATCCTTGTCAGGGCAAAGCAATTCTTTGAGGCGCGGCTTACTACCCGTGCAAACCGCGCTAAATATCTTGTTCGCGCCGTCCAGGGTTTCCTTGAAGCTCCTCAGCTCCCGTGCGATTTTGCAAAGGAGATGTGGAATAAGAAGTCGGCCATCTTTTCTAAACCACAAGTGACAGGGTCCACAGCTCGCTTTCGAAGTCTCTATGAGGGCCATCGAAAGATTAAAAGAGGCGGAGAGGAGTACCTCGCTGCAACTCGCTTCTGTTATATCTACTTGGAACACGATTTGGAGCAGATAATACAATCGCAAAAACTTGTTTTGTCTCAAGGTAGAGGTAAAGTGACGGCTGCCTTTCAACTACAGGCGAAGAATATCTCCATAACTATGGACGCTCTTCGAGCTGAACGTAAGGCTGGTCGAGGATATATACGACTTTTAATGGAAGGCGGACCGGGTTTTGTACTTCGCATGGGTAGCAATGTATCCACCATGTAAGTTGCATTTTTCTATTGCTAATGCTTTAGATGCTAAGGAATTTATTTAGATGGGAAAGAAAGCTTAGTGTCAGCGATATTACTCTTATCATAGAATTCATCAAGACCTATGCCGGCGATTTATATGACAACATTAAATTATACGATCAGGCTGCTGTGCAAGCACTTCTTAATGGCTTTATCGCATATGGTTGGACTAGCACAGAGATTCGTGAAACGCAAAGTTCTCTGTTTGACGAAATACAACGCTATGCCAATTTAAACGACCAATGTCCTGAAGAAACACTCGAAGAGCGTCCCAACATAATTTCTCTCGCAACACCAATATCGGAAATCTGGGACGGTGCAATGAGGCAGACCGAATCCGCATCTTTGCTTTCAGACCTAGATCTGCTTCTTGAAGAGAGAAATCAGATGGTTTCAGTACCAACGAGCTCCGAGCAAGATTCAGAATCAGTCGTTGGCAACGAGGACTTCGGCTATATCGGAACAACTGCACTGGAGCTTGACCAGCCTTTATTTGAAGAGGATTTGGACATAACGTTTGATACAATAGATACTTCCGGCTCCGGAATTCAAGATGATCTCACTCTCTTCCACGAGCTCTTCTCGGAGCCCACTACCTATGAAACATCCGTTCATTCTCTAAACAGTGGGTGTTTATATACGTCACCTGAGATTTAGCTGATAATATCGTGGTACTCGGCAAAAGCGCAGGAGCGTGTATTTGATAATATTCTGGGTACTTATCTATTCTTATTTTCGACGAAATAGATTGAAACCTATGTGGGCTGCTCTCATCTTCGGATTCTAGTAAAGCCTCAATGGGTGCTTTAGGATTTTGAGGCATATGTGGATGGCGGAAGACGCAGATTGTAGAGGGCCTTGCTGGCCTCACGACCGGTGCGACAAGGTGTTCAAGCTTTGGATATCCGTGTATAAGTACTTAGAATGTCGGGTACCAGCCTGTCGAATCTACGAAAAGCAGAGATCTCCCTTACGCGACTTGACGAGGCTCAGTTATGCTTGTCAGCCTAAAGAACGAATACTTGAGAGCATGCATCCTGAAATCATCTGTACCGCACCCTGGTGCTTATAAACTGTTCTGCGAATTTCTTACACATGGCAATTGCCAAACGTGAAAATGCTAGTTGTGGCGCTATCTGTGTATTATTCAAGTCCCCTGAGATACCCATCGATGGAGCGAAGCAAGTGCGCATGAATCAGAAAATACTAGAGATTGTTCCATCATCCTTATTTTGTACTTTTTATTATCTAATGAAGAAGATCAAATTGTTGGCACAGTGTGGTAAGAAGTATCGAACAGATAAACAGAAGAGTGGGAAGAAGCGTACAGCTGCCATTTCCCCTGTGTGTGAAACTCGCTATCTATGTCGCCATATCCACCCACCATCCGCTTTAACGATCGCACGACTCCATATCGCGTCCATCAAAACTCTTTCATCACGACAAATATGCTGTTTCTGTGAAGGCCACCTCGTAGAAGAGGCAAGCCCCTTTGGACGCTGCACACTCAAGTCTGCTTTGCATAAGACAAGCTTCAAATAGAAGTCAGTACCTTTTCAAATTGTTGAATAACTGAGGAAATCAAACAAACTTGTCTTAGGATTTCTATGCAATGATCTGTGTGAGTGGTCTGCTGCGCAGTCATTTCACTACGATTCTCGTATGACAAATAATGTTTTAGAACACCCTAAAGACCAGTGTTAGCCAAGTTGTTACAAGAGCAAGGAAGAAGGTGTATCTCTGCGCACAACACAGTGTATCTGATGCAAAAAAGCCAATCCAAATCCCTGACTTCCAGCCACAAAATCGGTCGAGTTCCGCGCTTCAGCACTTAATTCCACCCCACCTTGGAATCCAAATTGTTGTGGATTTTCGACCGCGATGAAATTACTTGGATAAATATCGTCCCAGGATGTAAATTGACGTTCCGGATCAAAGTTCTTGTTTTTATAGAGAGTCCAAGCCTGACCATCGTATGGATCAATATGAAGAAAATTTTCGTTTTCACTGAAAGTCCGTCGGATCCATGGAACTAGAGAGTGTAAGTTGAAGTGTTTACATTGGGAGAGGATAAGGAGAGAGGAAGGTGGCATACTTTCTCCAAGAATGGTACGGGCCGTATAATCATTTTCTGGACGTGAAGAGGTGCGTAGGTTCAAGACTAGAAGAAGCAAGAAGATAGGGCTAAGTATTGCGGAGAGAAAAACTATCTTCCCTCCCAGCCCATACAAAGGTGACCATGTTGGCGATTTCAAGTTTTCTTCCGACTCAATGGAAGAATATTCTCCAGAAGCAGCACCTGAAGAGAATTTGGTTTGGAGTGAACTTATAGGACTCATCTTACCGAAGGTGTCGTTATCCTGAATAGACGCGAAATGAATGCGAGCGAGAGAGATACTTTGCTGAAAGTAATGATAGTGCAAAGTAGATATTATGATCTTATCGATTCGAGTCGCGCTTGTTTGATGGGGCAACTTGTCCCCTCAAATCTATTCGGCACAAGCTCCAGCATGAAAATGACACCTGGAGCTGGTAGGAAGTTTGTGTGGCAAGCTAAAAACTAGCCTGCTTTTACAAACATATCCTTTTATTATATATGTGACCCTCATGCATACTAACTATAAATAGCTCCTCCCCACAATAGCTTATTATTATAGATACACCAATGGGTGTATAAACTCACGGGATAATGTAACATAAGAGTACAATTTCCTATTCACATTTAGCAACTTCAAAATTCGATTAAAATCTGAAATATAATTTTATATTAATCAAAATAAAAACATAATTTTAAAATAATGTAACTTATAATGAACCGGGTTATATGGGGAATTGGGTTACAAAATTCAATTCTCTTTATATGATCTTGTTCTATGAGCTACATATTCATTCAATTCCAACTCTAAATTACTTGAACTACTTTTTAGCTTTTCTTTTTCAATCTCCTTTTCTAATTCTTTAATTGGATGTTTATATGGTTATCCTTGTGGCTTTTTCTCCTTAGGTTTTTTTTTCACCTTATATATTATTTTCAGTACTTCCTTACTATTAAAGACAAATTGACCTTGTAATTTAACTCTTTTGCCTTTAATTCTTTTCTTTCGAGTTTCAGTTATCTCCTAAGCATTAGCAAACTGTTTCCAAAGTAGGGCTATTTTAGCATTTTGAAATTCTATAAGTCTAGTTATTTTTTTGGTATATTAATGAATTGGTAATACAAGAGAATTATTATTTGTTAAAGCTTTATTAAAGGTCTGATTTGCTTGTCTTAGTTCTGTTCTATTTGAAGAAGAACTTCTAAATATAGATAAGTTTAGATCTTAATTGGAGATTCTTATTTATAGAATGGAAAGTTGTTAGAAGAAGTTAAATAATAATGAATCGAGTACTTTTCGTGGGGCAAAAGGTATTAAACTAGCTTCTCTCCAGCTAGCTTTAATATTAAAAAAATTCAATGCTTTTTTTCTAATATTTTGAAAGAGTTCTATTTATTTAATTCTTTAGATTCGCTTTATACTAGTTCGAGAATATCAATCAATCTTTAAAGCATGATATTGTTTCATTGGCCTATATACTGTAATATCAAGTGGTTGAAATAAGTGAGAGTAATAAGAAGGTAATATAAATAAATCGATATTCTTCTCTATATAGAAAGCAATAAAACTGCTTGTAATATAACTTGAATGATTATTTATGATTAAAAGTCGAGATCGGTCACCTAACATTTTCTTGGATTCTAATTCGAAAACCCTTTTTAGCTATTCTAATTTATAACTATTTGAGGTCCATTTATTCGTATTAATAGAAAACTATCAGCTTTAAGATATATCCTTTAGAATCTATACAGAATTCGTATTCTGAACCTTGAAAATGATTATAAATAATAAAGCCTTTCCAGCTACATTGTCACATTCAAATGTAATTATCCATTCTTACTTGTCAATTGTAACTTTCCAATTCGATTTCTAAATAGAATCGACTATAATATGCATACTTTGAGTACTTCCAATTCCAAATCCGATTTCATTTATATTATACATATCATTTAATTCATACTTTCATTCAATAAGATGTATACAAAACGTGTCAAATCAAGCCTAAATATTCTTCGATATTACCTTTTTAATTTGATTAAACTCTAATTAATATAAATAATATATCTTAAATTCTGGATATCGTTTTTGGAATTTATAGATCCATTTGTAGCCTATAGATGGAATTTCTGTTGAAATAGGAATTCGAGATAATATGATTTGAATATATTAAAGATGAATTTTGTTGACCATTTCCTTTATCAATATAAATATAATAGGGAATTTAATAATAATAAGTTATGAAATTCATTATATAGGAGTATTTTCTTCTACATTTGAAAGAATTTGAGCTATTTTGTGGGATTGAGTATATGATTTCCTTTCAATAATTCTAGCTATAAGAATTGATTTAGAAACTTCAAAATACTCTATAGCCTTTTTAATTAATTTAAATTCCTTCAATTGAAATGTAATAATAGTATTTTATATTTTCTTTTTAATTTGAGAAAGTGTAAGAGGTGATTTGGTATGTATAGCAAAATTTGTTAGGATTTGAAGTCAATAATGGGCTAAATGTGACCCGATTCCTTATATAATCCGGTTCACTATAAGTTATATTATTGAAAATTAATTTTTCCAAGATTTATTCTATAAAAAAAGGATTTGAAATTAAAAAACAAATAATATACTTTTCTATTGAAAATTTTAATAAGAAATTATATATTCTTTTATAAAAATATTAATGTTAAACTTTTCAATTCAATTTTAAGAACGTAAAGAATTTTTATACTTGAGATTTATTTATTTGATTTTAAAAGGAATTAATCGAAATTTTGAATTTCAATCGAATTTTCAAAATAGCTGTTTTTGATATGAAATTATGCTTTTCCTCTTAAGTATCCCGTAAGTCTGTATACCCACTGGTAATATTACTATTGAGATTGAAGATTTTAGTACCTGTTGACACTCTTTAATACTTTTAAGACTTAAGATTAATTTGCCTATAAAATTAACTAGATCTATACTGGTTCAGCAGCCATTACTATTAGTACCGAGATGCTTGAGGGTTAGACAGTCGGATATGCTAGATAATACAAAGTCACTTGCGCTAGTAGACTTCCTTCCCAATACATACGAGACATCTGATTTCTCTTTTCTCATTACTACGTTTATGGTAAATCAAACAAATTTTTGGAAATTCTCATACTACTTGCAATGAGATATAATTCATATCTTTGGCTGTTTCACCAGTGGGTGTACGGACTGATGGGACACTACAAAAATTGACTTATGAATATCTCTCAATAAATCAAATGATTCATTTTAAGATTTACTACAGTTATTGATTAGAAATGAAATAATCAAAATCTGAGTTCTGGTATCCCACAAGGAATGAATTTGTCAAAAATTTCGAAGTTGGGAAGTGTCCCGTCAGCCCGTACACCCACAGGTGTTTATCTAATTATGCCGACATAACACAGACAAAATCTAGCGGCTGCTAATGTACAAGATGAAATATACGCATTGAAAGGATTCTGCAAGGACAGTGACTCCCTGACATTGCGTCGAAACTACGGACTCCCCATTCGAGAAGTTTTCATTAACTTCGCCAAAGAACTATTTAAGTGGGAGAAGAACCTGGACCTTCTAGCATATGGCGGATTGAACTGCCAGGACGGGATTCCTTCCTGGGTTCCCGACTGGGCCTTGACGCCATTACCAATCAATTTTCCTAAGCCCAAATATAAGGAAAGTTATGATCTGAACTTCTCTGCTGATGCGGAAGTCGAGCTCAATCATAGGTTGGAGGACAATGATGCTTTACTTCAACATCCACGGCATTACTGTTGGAGCAATTACTCTATCGAATCAGAGAAACCGGGAAAGAAAATAAATCGGCAGCCTAGAACATTATGCCAGAGGGCCATGTATGGATGGAATAGCAAATCCGCCCGACCATCCCATAAACAAGATCAGATACTTGCGCGAATCTCGAATGATAGTTCTGATGATGAATCTGACGATGATTACTCTGGAGCTCTTGACTCCACTGAGAATGTGAAAGATTGGAAACCATCTACCGTGCGAGATATAGAGTACATGCGTCATAGAAGGCCAATTATTTCCCGCACATCCCGACTTTAAGATCTAGTTGGATGCATTGGACCAGCCGAGCTGAAGGCAGGGAATATCTTGTCTGCTGCTGTCGGTTGTCGGTACCCTTTAGCGCTTCGCGCGGTCACAGATGCGGGTGAAGCGCACTATAAAATTACAGGAAGCTTCTTCAGTGCCGGAGATATGGTGGGTGAGTCGATCGTAATACCATGGGAGAAATTGTTGCCTCGGAGGTTCTTAGTTATGCTAGTCAACAAATCGGAAGATTGATTCGCGAGGCGTCAACCCGGAGAACTTTGAAGAAGAGATTTGGAAACTTCTCTTAGAAGTTCAAATTTACGGCTCATTTCACTGGAAGTTGCCGCTAGATGTTTCTAATCTGGTGATCGGAGGAAGCAGCATGATAGAAAGAAGAATCGATGGTCAAAAACGAGGAATATCCAATAATTATGGTTTAGACATTGTCGATGAGGAGTCCGAGCACGCCTGAGAAGAATGCTTCACCGACATAAGGTCTCTAATAGTTGATGAGGTTATGAGACTGGATATGACTGTTATGCTCGAAGATATCAAGGACTTTGGTAGCAGTGAAGCTTTTTGTCTCAGTCAATCAAGAGTCTAATCACAAGCTTTGTAGGAGATCTCTTCCGAATGCAAGGATCTCAGATCGAGCTTGGGGGCAGCGTACCCGAAACGCCGACATAATTAACGCTAATTCCTCGCCTGGCGCGAGCATTGACTTTGAATCCAGACATCGAGAAAGGGCTAGCCGATCTGGGGTATGACGTCAAACTTTCTTCAAATAGTGTGACCATCATTTAGAGGTCATGAAATGATGAGAAATTTCATGCTCGCAACCTGCCAGGCGACTCACTCGGCTAGGTCTTTGGGTGGCTGATCTGGTCCTGTGAGGGCTGATGCTCTTGGAAGCAAAGCTAGGAGTGCACTTTACTGACAGTGACTCCACTGCCGTGCTCGTTGTCAAGCTCTAGTTCACACCTCTCCCAGTTGTTCAGGCCGCTGCATATATATCTCAACGAGCCCGAGCCTATTCTATACAAGAATATCGTAACGATTTTAGGAAGAAAGATTCAAATTGAAGAAATCTTATGAATGACAAAGCATTATAGACAATATATACTATTATAATCATTGGCGTGTATTGAGCTTTCAATCTTATAAAACTCTATAATAAATATACTAAATTACTTATTAATATCTTACTAATTAAGAGATATATCGATGACTAATATATGTGTATATTACGGAGGATAGCTACGCCGCTTGATTACTTTTATACAGGGAATAATAAGAATAAGTTATAATAGACTAGAATTACTTAAGGTATGATTATAAGAATCATATCTATCTTTTATACCCTGAATAAGCGTGGATTATTAATATACTAAGAGTTTAATAATTAGTACGGTACACACGGAATTTTCCGTGATAGTATAATATGATTTTAATATTCTATATTATAAAATATTATTATTATATCTCTTATTAAATCAATCTATAATGAAGTAGTATGAGATGAGATTATATACAAGATTATTAATAAAATAAACTAAATTAATTAAAGATTTATCTTCTTAATAATCTTACTATTCGCGAGGACTAAAATATTATATATATATATATATAAAAGAAACTCTTACTTAGTAAGTGGTACGCTAATACTAGCGCACCAGAGTACCTAGGTACATATAAATAGCTTCTATATAGCATAATAAGACTTCGTCCTTCTTTCATACTATACACGTACTAGTAAGACTTAATTCAAGCGATCTGATTAGTCAGAATGAATTTTGACTTTATTAATATTATAGTAACGTAGTTTATTAGTATATATATTATATTAATATGTATAATACTCTTTTTAAATACAAAATTCGTTTGTATATAATCATATACTTTCTTTATTTATAAATAGAATTTTCTGAAGATTGAATATATAACATTTAATTATATAAATATTATGAATTTCTAAAAACAAATTGAAAAGTCGAATTATTATAGTAGTTGTTATAAAAAGCATTTTTTGTAATGAAAATTGTAATAATTCTAACTCTTTTTAGAATATAATAAGAACATTTAAATAAAAATTAGATTTTTGAATATTTAATTTATTATTATTATTAAATATTCTTTTTCATCAAAAAAATGATGATTAATTATTAAAATATAAATATTAAGAAAAGCTTGATTTTGATGTATTTTTAAAGTAGTATATATATTAATATAATATATACACTAATAAACTACGTTATAATATAATATCTAATTATCTTTTTCAATAAATTGTTTTTCTTAATAAAACTATTTTAATTAAATTGAATAAAAAATTAAAAAAGTAATACTCATACAAAATAAATTAAAAGCTTTTGAATGATATAATTTTTATGATTTTAATTTTAAATATAAAGTTTATATAAAGGATTAAAGTTTGTATATAATGTTTTTAAAGCGAATTAAAGATTTTCTTGATATTATTAATAATATATATATATCTATAAAAAGAAAAACACGAAAAAACTAAGGAAAGATTTTCTTGAAAAAACTTATTAACCTTTATTGTATTTGAAGTAGAATATTACTTTCTATTTCTTTTTAAAGTTGTTGAATTGATATTTATTTGGGTTGGGGAGATATTGTTGTTAGTATTAGGGAGAGGGGTTTAGTATATTTATATTGAAATTATTAATAATAGGCTTATTATATTAAATATAATTAATGAAAGAGATTAAATTATAGATTCCTATGATAATCCGAGCTTTTCAGTACTTGAGGGCTTTATAAGAGGGTTTCAATTATGAAAAAGAAGGTTTTTAAGTATAGGAAAATGAAGAATGAAAACTTTTTAAAAAGTTTTGTTTTTTTCAAGAAATATTTTATAAGAAATATATTAATATAGTATTTGATATTTTATTAATATGTTTATAGCTATTTTATATAGATGAAGATAAATATTAGATTTTCTATATATTTATAATATGTTTAGTTTGAGTATATAGTATTTTATTATTAATATATGATATTATTATGAAATATTAATTTCGATATTATTTTGTATAGTAGACGATATATTATTGATTATAATTGAAGATGTAGTGATTTTTTTAATGTAGAATGTATATTATTAGAGCGATAGTATTTCAATATTATTATATTTATTATTTTGATTTTATTTAATTATTTAGTTTTGTAATGTAGTCTTGTTTTTTGTATTAATAGGATGGTTTAGTAGGTCTTAGTATAATGTGTTTTATATCGATAGGGTAGTTTGATGGAATAAAAGGGAATAGGAGATGATAAGTATTAAGAATAAATTATATGTTATAAATATATAACGAGAAAAGGTGGATATAAGGCTTATAAGTAATGGATTAGAGGTTATAATAGAACAAATTTTTAAAGAATTTAATAAATTAGAGGGAGAAAATAACTCTTCGAAAGGGATATAATATTATAATTAATTATAGCTTTTATAATATTTCGAGAGAAGTTGAATAGAAAGAGAAGGATTATTATAATAGAATAGAAAATGTAGGGTTTTTATAAATATATTAAAGGATTTAATAAGGAGAAGAATGAGTTTTTATTCTTTTTTTTATTTACTTTATTCAATTAAAACTAGATATAAATGTATTATATAATCTTAGTATAACTAAATAAACCAAATCAATTAGGAATTTATTATTATTATTATTATTAGGGTTAAAGAAGTTAAAAGGAGATAAACTATTGAAATATATAACTAATATCACGATGTCAACTATATGATCTATAATTACCTTTAACGTGGTTTAACACCGAGTGCACCATATCACCGAATGCACCACTTCAAAATACACCAAAATTAGCCTTTTCCTAATATTCATATTTTAATACTTAATCAATATTTTTTAAAAAACAAAAAAGATTTATTAATAAGAAAATATTTTTTATAAAAGTATTAAGTTTCTATATAAAAATTTCTATTGTATTCTATAAAAAGTGGAAATTGTCACGATTTTCGTTACAAAAAAACTATTCCTATAATAACTACTATATTAACTCAAATTTTTAATAACGTAACGTATGGGGAACTCGGACATATGGGGAACTCGGACACTTTTAGCCCATCACCAACTTGAAACCGCAATAACTTTTATTATGCATACCCAATCACCTTCTACATCTGCTCAAATTGAAGAGAAGCTTCAAAAGGCTATAATTTCACTTCAATTGAAAGAATTTAAATCAATTAGAAAGGCTGCAGAGCATTTTGAAGTCCCTAAGTCTACCCTAGCTGATAGGCTGGCTGGGAAGAAAACACGTTCCCAAACCCACGAAATGGCTCAAATTCTTTCAAACGCAGAAGAAAATACTCTTGTACGATGGATTTCACAACTTACCATCACTGGATTCCCTGCTACACCTATGTTGGTGAAGGAAATGGCCGACGAAATTCGTCTTCGACGCGTTCGGGTCGCGTCATCTCGAAATCCTACCTCGACAGAAATTCCACCTATAGGCCACGAATGGATCTATAGATTCCAAAAACGACATCCAGAACTTAAAACATGCTATTCACGTCAATTAGAGTCTAATCGGGCTAAAGAAGCAACTCCGGAGAATATTCAGGCTTGGTTTGACGCGTTTCGCACGCGTCTCATTGAGCGAAAGTATGAATTAGATGATATGTATAATATGGATGAAACCGGATTTGGAGTTGGAAGTACTCAAAGTACGCGCATTATAGTCGATTCTACTCAGAAATCGAATTGGAAAGTTACAGCTGGCAAGCAAGAATGGATAACTGCATTTGAATGTGTCAATGCAGCTGGAAATGCTCTATCACCTATGGTCATTTTCAAGGCTCAGAATACGAATTCTGCATGGATTCCAAAGGACACACCTCAAAGCTGGCAGTTCTCTACTAGTACAAATGGATGGACCTCAAATAGCCATGGATTAGAATGGTGAAAAAGGGTTTTCGAACCAGAATCCAAGAAAGTGTCAGGTGACCGACCTCGACTTTTGATCATGGATGGCCATTCAAGCCATATTACAGGTAGCTTTATTGCTTTCTGTATAGATAATGATATTGATTTACTTATATTACCTCCTCATTGCTCTCACTTGCTTCAGCCACTTGATATTGCGGTGTATGGGCCAATGAAACGATATCATGCTTTAGAGGTCGATCGATATTCTCGAGCTGGTGTAAAGCGAATCCAAAGAGCTGAATGGGTAGAACTCTTTCAAAATATTAGAAAAAAAGCATTGAATTCTTCTAATATTAAAGCTGGCTGGAGAGGAGCTGGTTTAGTACCTTTTGCCCCACGAAAAGTACTCGATTCATTACCATTTAACTCCTCCCAGCAACCTTCTACTCCACAAATGAGAACCCCCAATCAAGACCTAGACTTGTCTATACTCAGGAGTTCTCCTCCAGATGGAACAGAACTAAGGCAAGCAAATCAGATCTTTAATACAGCTCTAGCAAGCAGTGGTTCTCCTGCATCGCCAACTCGTCGATATGCCAAGAGAATGACTAGGCTTGTAGAATCTCAAAATGCTGAGATAGCCCTACTTCGGAAACAGCTCTCTGATGCTCAGGAGGTAATTGAGACTCGAAAGAAAAGAACTAAAGGCAAAAGAGTCAAATTACAAGGTCAATTTGTCTTTAGTACTAAGGAAGTATTGAAAATGGTACGTGAGGCGGAGGAAAAACCGAAGGAGAAAAAGCCACGAGGACGGCCACGCAAACGCCCAATTGAAGAATCAGAAGAAGAGATTGAAGAAGAAGAGTTAGAGAATAGTTCAAGTGATTCGGAATTGGAATTGGAGGATTGTGTGGCTCGTAGAACAAGATCGCGTGTAGAATAATTGAAAAAGTGTCCGAGTTCCCCATATGTCCGAGTTCCCCATACGTTACGTTAAATAATTAAATGTTACAATTTCAAATTTTGAAAAATTATATTATTAAATAAAGAAAGTGCACGGTTACGCACAGACGTATTTTTTATGTAAAATTCGTGGTGCACTCTGTGATATGGTGCACTCGGTGTTAAACCACGTTATACCTTAGATATAGATTATTAATGTATCTTATTTCCTATAAGTAAAATTCCATCTTTTTGTAATTATTTTATTTTTGTAATTATTTTATTTTTATAATTCTTTTATTTTTATAATATAATATAAGTTTTTATCTCTATCTTAATAATTTGTTTTATCTTTATAGAAGTTGTCATAACTTTATTTTAATTAAATTTTATTAATATTAAATTTTAATTATATTAAATTTTAATTATATTAAATTTTAATTATATTAATTATGTTTATTATTGATTTATTATATATTTTAGTTACTGTTATTTAAAAAGCTTTATAAAATTGTTTTATGATTGTAAGAATATTTTAAAGATAATTAATTGAATATTTATATTTGATTTATTCATATAATTCCTTTTTTTTAATTATATTATTAATTCTATTAAAACTAATATCTTTTTGATTATAAATTTGTTTAATAATTCAAACACTATATATCTTAAAATTATATAAGTTATATTTGAATTGATTAAATCAATTATTAATTTATTATAAATTTAAGTTATTATAGTAAAAATTTGAATTGTTAATGTTTAATTGAAGATTATTAAATTAAAAGATGTAATTAAGATATTGAAAATTGCTATTTGTAAAAACTCGTAAACCTCATCTTATCGAAAGTACTTTACTATTTCTGAAAATTTTAATAATAAAGAGTAAAACATTATAAAGTATTAAAACTAATATATAATATAATTAATTATTATTTAATTATAGATTATGAAAATGAATTAAAATTTTAAAAGATTATAATTCTTATTAATTTACTATTTGGATCTATTTATATAAACAATTAGATATATTTTAATATAATTATTAATAATCTATATAATTCTAATCTTTAACTTTTTGAATAATATATATAATAAACATCTAATATTAATTAAACAAATAATATTAAATTCTTGATTTCTCATATAAAATCTTTATAAATTATAATAAATATAAAATGAAGAAGATTTCATTTAATAATTTCATTACTAAATTTAAACAATTTGTTATTATATATAAAAAAAACTATTATGTATTAATTTGTTAATTTTAAATTTAAGGTTTTATAAAAATTAATTCATATTTTAACCAATTATTTTAATAAACTTTTTATTATTGATATTAATATATAAACAATTTAATAATAAAATATTTATAATGATTTAAAAAAAAGATTTATTTTGATAATTAATATAAGAATCAAAATATTAATTTCAATTATGATTAATTGAGATCTTATAATAAAAAGTAAATTATTATTATAAATCCTTTTATATTAAATATCTCTAAAAAATTTATATAATTAAATATTATTTGTTAAAATTAATATTTCTTATTTTGTTATATTCAAAAACAATATATTCATTTCAATTTGTGTTTTTATTATAAAAAGTCTGATTATATTAAAAACAATTATATAAAAAAATAAATCAATAATATATAATATTAATATTGATATTGATATAAGATATATTCCTTGTATTAATTACTTCTTTATAATTAATTAATATTAAAGCCTTAAATCTTATTGTGATATTTTTATCCTTTTATATTAAAATACGTTTTTATTTATTAATTGTTTCTTAGTTATATTATTACATTTTATTTTTTTAATTCTTTTTAACCTCATTTAAAAGATTAATTTAAAAGAATATATTGAAGAATTTATTTATTCAAAAAAGAATAAAAGCTTAATTTTTTAATCAAATATATTAGAAATTAAAAAATTAATCTCGATTTATAATTATAAATTAAGGTTTCTTATAGAAAATTTATCTTTATAGATTAAAAGATTAATTATATTTAGAAATCCTTTATATTTTAAATTAATGAATAACAAATCTTTTAAAATCTTAATAAAAATCTTTTTTAGATCTAATATAATTATTTTACTTATTAATCTTATAGATAACAAAGTTATAGATTATAATTTTATTAATAAAAAAGTTATCTTCAAATTTTATATATTAATATACTCTTTTCCTTATATTTATTACTTATTTCTAATTAATAGAAAACCGTTTAATATTCTTTTTCAATAACGTAGTTTATCAGTGCGTATACTATATCAGTACGTACACCCCTTTTACCTCAATTTACACTTTCAAACCCATATTATTTAACAATAATTGAATCAATTAATTAAAATTATTTAGAATTTATTATATTATTTTGATAGGTTCTTATATTATGATTTGTTTTTTTGTATTTATTATAATATTGAGTAGAAGATGCTTTCTTATTAGATTCACTTTCTTTTTAATACTTGTTGTATTGAATTTGAATATTAATCTTTTGTTAAGATAATATATTAAAAGCTTCTTGTTCGGTGAGTATTCCTCCTTAATGTAATTAAAAAAAAATTGTATGTTGATGTTTACTTAATGTTTTATTTGTTATTTAAAGTATATAAATCTTTATATTTAAAAGTATGTTTTTATAAGCTAATTGCTCTGTACCTTTAATTAGAGTTAATATAGTTTCAAATATAGGTATAGGTGAGCTTGATTGATGATGAGTTATTCGAGATTTAATTAATATTAATTAAGAAAGAGCTTCAATTGGGTTGTAAGAGGTTTGAGAGATTCATTGATTTAGATTGAAAAAGGGAGGGGGTAAATGTATAAATTTGAATATTTAATTTCGAGAGTATAGCTTTAGAATTAAATGAGATTAAATTTATTCTTCGAAATTCTGATTTTATATTCTGAGAAATAATTGATTCCTTATATATAGCTTTAAAAACTATAAAGAATTCAATCTTTGAAATATGATTGATATATATCTTAATAAATCTATTAACTTGATTATTATATAAATGTTTTAGATTGCTAAAACAGTTAATATTAAGTGATTAAATTAAATAATTTGAATACAATGGTAAACATAAATATATAATATTGTTTTCTTAATAGTATATTTGAAAAGCTATTGATTTATAACTTTCTGTTACGGGAGATGCCTCTAGGGTCACGTGGAAGTGTCTAGAGTTCTCTCGAGGTGGTTTAGACTAAACTTCAAGTAGGAATTCAATAAGGTTGGTAACTGGTTGCAATTCTCGTAACTATAGTAATGAAACTAATGATTGTTCTTGAGCACGAAGCTCTACATTGTAATGAAATCCCATTCCCTTATATAGACCTTCGTACTGTACTGGAGCGTTCAGGACCTAGAGAGGTCCTGGACCTTTGGTCTGTATGGACCTACATTCCGTTATGCCTGTCATGCAGGGTCCATCACGTGCTAAGAGTCATGTGACGCGGTACCGAGGATGGACCGGCGTAACACTTTCATGCTTATTCAATATTAATATTCAATATTTGCTCTTTCTTCGATTTTTAATATATTTATTGAAGTGTTTCAATTATTCTAAATCTGTCTTATCATTTGTTTATTTATTAAATATAGATTTAATAGTTTAGTTTGCAGGAAGATTGGTTTCGATATATCAATTAAAAAAAAAATATATTCTTAAATTATTAGAAATAAGGGAATAGTTTCATTCTTTTTATTTCCGCATATTATAACTTATAATTATTCTTTCTTTTTTTATTATTACTTTTGACTAAAAACTTAACTAATATTTTGATTTAAATTATTCAATCTTTTTTATTATATTTTATCCAATTATAACCATTTCTATTTATAAGAAATATCTTTTTAATTTCTTTTAAATCTGTCTATTCGATTGTAATTTAGCAATACAGTTTTATCTAATTGTTTTTGATTATTTATAAGATTGTAATTTTTTTTATTAATTTAATAAATAAAAGAAGTTTTTTCAATCTTTTTTATTTATATATTAATTATTATTTATAAAATTATAATTATTCTTTTTATTTTTATAAAGATAAATCTATTTGAATAAATATATAAAGGGTTTCAATAGAGAAAAATTTTATAGATAAAAGTTATAAAGAAAGTATAAGATTATTTTGAGGTTTGAAGTAGAGTATTAGGTAAGGTTATTATTTGTATTTAATTATAATACTTTATATTTAAATTATTAATATATTTTCTTAATAATAAGAATATATTTTACTTTTTATTTAATATTGTTGGTAATATTAATTGAAAATAATGGTTTGAGAATTTATTTAAGAAATAGATCATCTACTGCTTTACAAAATTTATTGAATAAAAATACAAAGTGGACTTTTATAGTTGATAATAGATTTAATTTAAAAGAATCTTTGATATAATTAATAATCTTAAATCGTTTTTGAGTAGAGTAATCCAGTTTCTTAAAAGATTATTATATTAAAAAGTTCTTTATATTAAATTATATTCAATCTTTAATATCGAAATTAGTTAATTAATAATACGAATTTATTAATTAAGACATTTTTTTCTATGTATATAAAATATTCTTTTTATTTAATTAAAAACTAGTTTATTATATTTAGTATACTTTTTAGTATTAATTATATTTAAATTGTTAGTTGGTAGTATTAAATCGGGTTTCTAATCCTAAAGATTGTAAAGTAAATGATTATATAAAGTTTTATATAGAAATTGATCGCTTAAAGATTTATATGAAAGTATAAGCTAGGTATAATTCATTATTAATAAAAATTCAGATTAATTATCTTAATAATAGCTTATAAAGGATTGTAAATGCTATTAAAGGTATTAATTATAAATTTCAATTTAATTGTTAATTTATAAATGATAAATAATTAAGTGTTTAACTTATATTTCTAAAATTTTATTGAATTCTTTTCAAAAAGTTGATACAAATTGAAAACTATAATTAGAAATTATAAACTTTAAAGGTTTATAATATCTATAAATATAATATAAGTATAAACAAATTTGATCTTTTAAATTAATTAATTTGTAATAAGGTATGGAAATTATTTGTCTAATTAATCGATTAATTATAATAAATGTATTGTTGTAATTATATTTGTTTTTATTGAAATTGTAGTAATTTATAGTGATATATTATTATATTTGAGTTAGAATAAGTAATAAATATAGAAGATCGAAAATGTAATCTTTTAGGATAGAGTTATATTTGTATTTGTGATAAATTTATATATATTATTTTACAATTTGAATTATTTTATTTCAATAGTATTATTTTATTAAAAGAGTGAATGTTTTCTTTATATTAGAATATATAGTTGAAATTAAGTTGTAAATTTTTTGAATTAGGTAGGTTTATAAATTGTTAGTATTTAATATATAAAATCAATTGTTGTAAAACAAAAGTCCTTTTTCAAGAATAAAATATTTATATAATTTAATTATATAATTGTGTAAAGTTTTTAAATTTAAAAAAGATTTATTTATTTTAATGATTCGATTTATAATATTAAAAAGTGGTGTAATGGTATAGATGTTAATATATATGATTACATTTAGATTTTATTATAGAAATTTATGTATAATTTTTGTATTCATTTGATTATCTTTTATAAGCTATTGAAAATAATTTTTTTATTTAATATTATTCTATTAATCCAACTTGTTAATATGGTATATAAGTATATCTATAAGAAGATTGTTTTTTTTAGTATAGTATATAATAAGAAAATTGTAATCAATAAATAATTCCGCTTAATATATTTAATAAGTATTTAATTAATATAAAATACTTAAGAGCTTTATAATCAATATAAATCTTGATTTAATATAGAGATTCAATAAGTTTGACTTTTCAATAATCTAAGGACTTGATAATTATAAGCATTTCTTTATCATAAACTTTATAATTCAGCTTAATAATAATTATTGTTTTCAAAAAGTAGATAATTAATAATTATTTGTTATTATACTTTTGGGAAAGCATATTAGTGATTATATCATTAGATGTATTGGTTTCTAGTATATAGAGTAATATATAATTATAATATTATAGGAAAAAAATAGAGATAAATTTATCTTCAAGTATAGTAAATACATTTTAATAGATTTTATTGAAATGAAATTTGATATTTGTTTTTATAAATTTATAAAAAGGTTTTGTTATTATATTATAGTCTTTAATAAATTAGTAATAAAAATTATAAAATCTTAAAAACAATTAAGCACTCTTTATTATAATGGGATAAGTTTATATAATAATTACTTTAATTTTCTTTAAATCGATCTATACTTTTTTAATAAAAATAATAAAATCTAAATATTTGATATGTTTAATATTAAATTTATATTTTTTAAAATCTATTTATAAACTAACGAATTTTAATTATTTAAAAATATATCTAATATATTCTTTATATTTGTTTTCATTTTTAAAATAAATTAATATATTATCAAAATAGGTAATACAAAATTCATTTAAATAATTAAATAAAATATTGTTTATATATTATTAATAAATTACAAAATCGTTTATTAATTTAAAAGGTAAAATTTTATATGTATAGGAATTATATTGAATACAAAAAGTGGTATACTTTTTAAAAGTGAGATTCATATGAATACAATAAAATACTTATTAAATATTTAATTTGATATATATCTTTATATTAATAAGTTGTATAAATATCTTATTAATAAGAAATAAAGGGTATTTGTTTTTGTGTGTTAAAGAATTGAATAATTGAAAGTCTATATAAAACCTTAAGCTTTCATTTGGTTTTTTTATGAAAAGAATTAGTATAGTGAAGGATGCTTGGCTAGATTTTATAAATCCTTTGGTAAGGTTTTTAATAATATATTCTTTAACAATTTTAAACTATTTAAGTAATATTTTATATAAAGAACTATATTTAAAGACTTTTTCACCTTCTTTTTCAAAAATAATCTTATAATTATATAATCAAGGGGAAGATAGAATATTAGATTTATGTTTGAAGAACATTTAATAATATTACTGGTAAGCTTTAGGAATTAATAATTTCATCTTAATATTTATAATAATATAATTAAGAATGATAATTGTTTTTAATTTAAAATTATTTAAAAACGTAATTATAATTGAGATTCAATAATTATTGTTTTGATTAAATTTGTAAATTGAGATAATATTATTAATTTATATATATATAATTATAAAGATCTTATAATTCTTATCTTTTTTATAGATGAATTAAAATTGTATTAATTTAAGTATATAAATGTTGAGTATATTAGAAATATAGAGAGGTAGTAATTTGTATGTAGTTTGAATAAAGGCTTTAAAGAAAACAGATTTCTTTCCTAGTTTTATTAAAACCTAAGCTTTAGTAGGGACCGGAGATACCTCCTTAATATTTTAAGGAAGAATAATAATTATCTTTAATAAAATTGTTATTAAGCTTTATTGTTTATTATTTAGTTTGTAGTATATATTATTTAATCAAGCATTTCAATTGTTAATATCTTATTGTTTTAAATAACTGATTTTAGAAGCTTGAAGGCTATTTTTAGTTAAAATTATATTTTTTGATAAAAAAATAATAGGAGGACATTTTGTAGATTAATTAAAATATTAATTGAAATAATCTAATTTAATTTGAATTTCTATTAATTATATACGATTTAAGATTATATTATAAGATTCTAAATTTTTAATATAAAATAGTATATATAATTGTTATTAAATGTTAATTATAAGATTAAGAAATATATAATGAATAAAAGTTTTGTTTATTATATTATTATAGCTTTTGACTTTAATAATAATATTAAATAGTAAAGCGAAAAGTTTAAATATAGGAAATAGTAATGTAAAGAATGTTTTGTTAATAAAAGTGTAATTATTTATTTTAAAGTTTATAAAAGATTGAATTTCAAATGAATATTTGTTTTTTAATAGAGTATAGAGTAGGATTATAAAATCATTTTTTATTAGCTTTGTTAAATCAAGAAACCTTATATTCTGGATTATACTTAAACAGGAACTTTTATTTAAACACTTTGATTTAAATATTAGTTTTTAATAATGTGGATAAATTCGATATCTTTTATTTACACTTTTAGATCTATATCCTTCTCAATACTTTCCTGAGTATTATAGAGATCTTCAGATTCTTTAGCCTTTTAAATTTCGATTATAATATTAAAGTTATTTATATATAATATTGTATTACGATTTGTTCTTGAAGTAAAGGTTGTAGTATTATAATTGAAATTGTTTTTTGAAGTAAAAGTAATATTTAATTTAAAGATTTCTGTATAATTATTTGAAGTGTAGAGAGGATAAAGAGTACAAATTTAAAAAGATAAAGTAGAATTATTAAACAATTGAAAAGTATTTTTAAATTATTTTATATAAAGGTATTATTAATAGACTTTTTGATTAGTATATCCCTAATTTGTTTATAGCGATTGTATTCTCGAATAATAACTTTAAGTTTATCGATCTCTATAAGCTTATTAATAAGGTCTTCAATAGTAGTATATTCTTTAATATAAAGACTAATGACTTATTAAAGGAAATCGGACATTTTCCTTTTCAAATTATAAAAAAGTATTTTATTATTAATAATTTCCGCTTATATAATAAATAACTGAAATTTTCGATATTATAATATAAAATTATCTTGTTGGGCATTATTAGGTATAATCTAATATTCGTATTTAATTTATATATAATCGATTTTGATAGGATTCTTATAAATTGCTATAAGTTTATCGACTAATTGAAATCCTATTAAAAAGGAAATTTGAATATATAAGAAATATAAATATTATTATACTTCCCCTTTTGTCTAATTTATTATATAAAATCAATATTATAATTCTGAGGTAAGCAATAATATATATAATTTTAATTATTTAGTAATCAATAGCTGTTATAAGCTTGCTTTTAGTTCTACATTATTTTTAAATTTTAATAAAAGGTTGGTGGGCTTTAGGATATATAGTTTCTTTGTAAGAATAGTATTAGAATGTAAATGGGATGTAAATTGAAATAGCAAGTTACAATTGAATACAACTATTAACAAATGAGTATTCCTTTTTAAATAAAAACAAAATTATTTTAAAGTGTAATCCCAAGAATGGTTTTTCTTTTTTCTAAATATAAAAACATTTTGCTTAATAGATTTCATAGAAACATTAGAAATTTGAATTTTGTATTCCATAAAAGAAGCTATATGAAATTATTGTAAAAAAATATAAAATGGATTAATAATACTTTAAGTATTATTAATTTATGCTTGTAATTAAACAATCTGTTTTTATAGAAATTGAAGTGTTTATACTTATTTTACAAATAAATATACTTATACCTTAATCATATTAATATTATATCGAGGTTGATAAATAGTTTTTTTTTCTTTATTCTTTCTTTTCCTATTAATATTAATATTAAAACTTAAAACAACATTATTATTACTTTTATAAGACTGTTTTTATTCTTAACAAGCGGATTGATTGATTAGAAATCAATATACTTCTAATATTAATATAAGTAAATTAATATTAGAATTAATATGTATAAATATAATAATAATAGTTATAATTTAGATATTCGAAAGAATATATCTTTATTAAGAGTTATTCGAAATAAATCTTTTTTTATAAATGATATCGAATTAATATAATTCATTCAAAAAGATATTAAAGTATAAGATATTGTTTAATCGACTATTAAATGATTATATAATTATATAATAAGTTATAAATAATATAACATTTTGTTATAAAAAAACTATAAGAGTAGGGTATAATTTATTTTTAGAATCTATAATTATAAAATCAAGAATAAAACGCTTATAAAGTGTATCTATATATTAGCTATATATATATGATTGTGTACATATGTGCATGTGTATATGAGCGATTGTAGTTGCGATTGAGGCCGATTCGTGGCAAAATGATTTCGAATTAATCAATTCTAGAACTAATTCTAATTCGAGTTATTATTAATTCTAGAATATATAAAAAATCATTATGGAATTCAATTAATCTATTTTTATTATATACACTAATACTATCAAATCCTTTAAACAAATTGTTTAATATCCTACAAGATATTTAATCTAAAATACAAAATATAAAATTCTTTATGATTAACAATTTTATACAATTCTACAAAAACTAGAATATTAGTATTATAAAAATATTCTAAAATTAAATGAACAGAACTCACGAATTACATTATATAATAATAGAAAATATCATTTAATTATATTATAATTTGATTAATAATAATATCAATAAGTTTATAAAGAAAACAAATCGATTGATTCTTTTTATAATAAAAATTCAAAATAAATTATCTTTTTGATTTTACAATTTATACTTAGGATTCCTATTTTCCTTTATTAATAAACTTTCATTATAATACTTCTAGAATTATAAAATTAAAATTATATTAAATAAAGAATTATTATATAGCAAAGGCTATTTAATATTCTTAATCGAATTTCAAATCGTTTATAAATAATTCGATAATAATTTAAATAAAGGATTTATTTGAAAATCTTATTCTTAATTGATCGTTTTATTTCTTTTAATTATTTAACTTAGGAAATGTATTTGAATTTGTTAGTATGACGATTGCATCATTTAGAATACTAAGGTAAAGAGCTAAAAGAGCTCTTGAGAGGGAAGTAGTAATATACAGGATTGTGGATCACATGAGTCCCTGAGCGATCCACTAATATGTGTTACGGAGGTACCCGCACCGCAACATGGATTATAAGATAAACCTAAGGCCATGGTGTTGGAACCTACGAAAACAGCACTGTAGGGACAGTTGGATTAAAGGGTAACGAAAGATAGCGGTAACCGAATCAATAAGCAATGATTAAAAGATAGGTACATATCTTTTGTTGGCACCTATCCTACAGTAGGCACAGGAGGGATAGCGGTTACAGGTTATCTAGTAAGCACAGGTTAGATAAGCAGTAGTATCATATAGGTCACGGGGCAAGTGTCACGTGATGGATAGACAGGATAGGCAAGCTATCCAGGCTATCCGTGGATAGACAGGATAGACAGTCTACCCAAGCTATCCAGACGAGAACGAAGGTCTATATAAGGGAATGGGTTTCATTACAATGTAGAGCTTCGTGCTCAAGAACAATCATTAGTTTCATTACTATAGTTACGAGAATTGCAACCAGTTACAACCTTATTGAATTCCTACTTGAAGTCTAGTCTAAACCACCTCGAGAGATCTCTAGACACTTCCACGTGACCCTAGAGGCAGCTTCCGTAACAATATGACAGGATCGTCATAGTTAGAATTACTAGGGATTAAATAATGTTATTATTAAGAACTAATACTTTTTGTTATTAATTAAAGAAATTCTTAATATGTTATATTATATTAAAGTCTATATCAAATTCAATATTATTACTACCTTTAATAAATTACAAATCATAAAAGGTTATAAATAAAAAACCATTCTTATTATTTATTTTAACTTATTCAAATTATTGATAATATACTTTGAATTTTACAATATATTAATCTTGTTTTAGAATTATATATTAACTATAAGTTATCCTTTTTAATCTTTTAAATAAAATTTATATAATATATTTAAATGATATTCTAATTTATTTTAAGAATGTTATAAATTATAGAAAACATATCTATAAGATTATTTAATAAATAATTAATATTCAATTACAAATCGATATTGATAAATATAAATTCAAAATAAAAAGAATTAAATATTTCGATTTAATTATATTTTTAAAAAGTATAAAAATAGATTTAAAAAAAGTTGATATTATATTTAACTAAAAATTATTAATTAAGTTTAAAGATCTTTAATACTTTTTCGAATTTATTGTTTTTTATTAATGTTTTATTTATAACTTTTTCAACATTGTAGAATTTCTTAATTGTTTTTTTAAAAAGGAAAAGATATGAAATTAAATCTTTAATTAAGAAAATATCTTTAGGATATTAAAAACCATTTTCTTTTTTATTTTAGTTCTTATTATATTTAATTATCATCAATATATAATTATGGAAATCAATACTTTTAATTAAGTTATAGGTAATATTCTTTTATAATATAATAATAAAGGATATTTAAGCTTAATAATATATTTCTCATTAAAATATAATATTATTGAATGTAATGATGAGATTTATAATAAAGAATTCTTAATTATTATAAATTATTAAAGGAATGGAAACCGAAATTATATAAAGCTTAAAAGTTATTCGAAATTATTATCAATTATAAAAATCTTAAATCTTAAATATTTTATATTAATAAAGATATTAAATTAATAATGAATTAAATAAACCGAATTCTTATTTAAATTCAATTTTTATATTACATATTACCTCAGCCACAAAATTATTGATTTTAATACTTTAAATTATAAAGTAAAGAATTATTTAATATATATCAATCTCAATAATAATCGAATTAAAAACTATTTATAAATAATTCTTTTAAAAAGAGTATTTAATATGATTAACGTAGTTTATTAGTGCGTACATGTTACGGGAGCTGCCTCTAGGGTCACGTGGAAGTGTCTAGAGATCTCTCGAGGTGGTTTAGACTAGACTTCAAGTAGGAATTCAATAAGGTTGTAACTGGTTGCAATTCTCGTAACTATAGTAATGAAACTAATGATTGTTCTTGAGCACGAAGCTCTACATTGTAATGAAACCCATTCCCTTATATAGACCTTCGTTCTCTGTGCTCAGTCGGATCACAAATGATCCTTCTGATCCGATCAACTGGATCACTAATGATCCCTCTGATCCGGTTACCTAAGCGTCGGGGTCACGTGACGTCTATTGTGGCAGACCATCGTAACACTATCCCCTTCCTAGCTTAGCGCTTGTCCCCAAGCGTTACTTATAGTGTTTACCCCACTTCTTGTAATAATGTAATGACTGATTTCTTTCTTTCATAATGCCTGTTGTTAGGACTCCCAAATCAACTGAAAATCGTGCTTGCTTGTATACCAAATTCAAAGAGAGAGGTTTTATTATGGATGATCCTTGTGCTCGTTGTTCTTCCCGCAAACTGGAATGTCGTGTTTTGTCAGAGTCTCGTCGTTGTGGTGAGTGTGTTAAAGCTGGTCTGAAGTGTGACCTTCTTCCTCCCACTGTCTCGGATTGGGATGCTTTGGAGCGCGAGGAACAACGTCTGGAAACGGAGCGCCGTGCTACTCTTTCTAAATTGATTCGCCTCGACACTCAGCAACGATCCCTTCGTGACCGTGCTGGTGCCATGTTGCGTCGTGGTCTGAAAACCTTGGATGAGCTGGATGCAGCTGAGGAAAAGGATAGGTTGGAAAATGAACGTGTTGAAAAGGAGCGGGAACAAGCATCTGTTTCGACTGCTGATCCTAGCGACGACTCCTTTGCTTTCGATTCTTCTTCTTTGGATCCTTCGATCCTTGCCTCAATGGATTCTCCTTCTTTCTGGGCAAATCCGGGTATTGCTGGTGGAACGCCTCCAACTTCCCAGGGCAGTTGAGGTTTGTTCTTGGTTCCCATGAATTCTCGGTATGTGGATAATCTAACCATTTGATTAAATACTTGATTGTGCCTCTGACGTACTTGCAATCTAGTATTGTTTCGACATCGTATATGGCGTTCGGGTTAACTGGTTCGATTTCCGTAAATGGCGCACTTGGCGCTCCTGGTGGTGCTGGTTCGAGTAAGGATATGTGAAACACTGGGTGAATATTCATCGTGTCTGGTAGTTTCAACCGATAATTAACGGCTCCTATTACCTTATCAATCTTGAATGGTCCTAGTTTTCTGTGATCTAGTTTATTGCTTGGTCTTTTGGTTTCGATGTTTCGTCGTAGCAGATAAACTTTATCCCCCTCTTTAAGCGTAGGTTCCATACTACGTTTCGTATTGTAGTAGGCTGCTGTTCTGGATGATATAAATCTTAGATCAAGAGCAAGCTGCTCTTGTAAATCCTTTAATTGTTCGACTTGTATTATTGCTGATTCGGCATTAACCTCCTGTGGTATCGGTGTTTGGTATGCTTTAGGATTGAACCCAAAGTTAGCGCGTGCTGGTGTAATCTTTGTGGTTTCCGTTTCCGATGTGTTATATGCGAATTGTGCCATAGGTAATAGTTCTACCCAATTGTCCTGTCGGTAATTTACGTAGCATCTAAGATATGCTTCCATTGTCTGATTGGTCCTCTCTGTTTGACCATCTGTTTGTGGGTGGAAAGATGTCGATAGCTTTCTCTTGATACCCATAAGTGCTAGCAAGGTAGTCCAGAATTTCGAGGTAAAGAGCTTGTCTCGATCCGAGATTATCTCATCTGGTACTCCGTGTATGCTTACTATGCCCCTTAGGAACACATATGCTAGTTGCTCAGCATCCCATGTTTCCTTGAATGGTATCATATAAGCAAATTTTGTTAGTCTATCTACTACATTGAGTATCGCGTCGTACTCAATTCCTGTAGTAGGATCTTTTGAGAGTGGTAGTTTAACCACAAAGTCCCATGTAATGGACTTCCATGGCTGAGAAGGCATGTCTGGGGTCTGGAGCTGACCATACGGAGCGTGTCGTGATGACTTGTTTCGTATGCAGGTGTCACAATTTCCAACAACTTCTTCAACTATCGTTCTCATTCGTGGGAAGTAACTGATTTCCCGTATTCTTGCAAATGTTCTTGCAATCCCTTGATGTCCGTGTGCGGGCAACCCATGTTGTTCCGTCACAAATTCCTTGGTCATTCGGCTAGGAATGTATACTTTTCCGTGGAAGTATATTGTATCGTTTTCTATCGTGAATCCTGGTTCTGTTGCCTTGAGTATGCGTATTGCTGTAGCATCGCCTTCGTAGTATGATTGGATCTTGTTCTTTAGATGATTATCTTCCAATATATGAGTGGCTGCTAGTTGCGGTGCATTGTAGACCAGTGATTCGCCTTCCCGTTTGAATATAGCGTATGATTCGTACGACTTGTTTTCCTGATATTCCGGTTTTCGGCTTAGAGCATCGGCTCTAGCGTTTTCTGATCCCTTGACATATGAAATCTTAAAATTGTAATTGGCCATGGTTTCCGACCATCTGACCTGTCGTCTGTTTAATTGCTTCGTTGTGGTGAAGTAAACCAAGTTCTTATGATCCGTATACACCTGTACTGTGTATTTTGATCCTTCCAAATATACTCGCCATTCTCTAAATGCATCGACTATCGCCAGTAGTTCTTTGTCGTATATTTCGTAATTTAGTTCGGCTGGTGATAGTTTTCGAGAGTAGAATGCGATTGGTTGATATTTCTCATTCTGACCTGGTTGACTCAGAACTGCCCCTATAGCGAAATCTGAGGAATCCGTTTCCACTATGATTTGCTTTTCTGGGTCAAATGTTAACAGTATTGGTTCTCCGGCTACTGCCTGTTTGAGTGCTTCGAAGGACTCCTGCGCCTTGGCGGTCCATTCGAACGTTCCTTGCTCTTTTCTGGTTAAATTGGTTAAGGGTACTGTAATCCCTGAATAACCTTTAATAAATCTTCGGTAGAAGTTGACGAATCCCAAAAAAGACTGTACTTCTTTAATCGTGGTAGGCTGCTTCCATTCGAGCACTGCCTTGACCTTATCCTTGCTCATCTTGAGCCCTTGGCTTGATACGGTGAATCCTAGGAACTCCGTTTCCGTAACATGGAATTCACATTTGCTTGGTTTACATAGCAAATCGGCTTTGGCTAAGCTTTCGAGGATGCTGCTGACGTCCTTGATGTGTTGGCTCTCGTTGTTTGAATATACTAGGATGTCGTCCAAGTAGCATATACAACAAGTGTCTAAGTATGGTGACAACACATTGTTCATGAGTCTCATGAAAGTAGCTGGTGCGTTAGTTAGCCCGAACGGCATAACCTGGTATTCGTATAGCCCGTATCTTGTTTTGAAAGCGGTTTTCCATTCCTCGCCTTCCTTCATTCTGATCAAATGGTACCCGTTGCGCAGGTCCATCTTGGTGAATATGGTAGCTCCGCCCAATCGATCTCTTAATTCCGTAGCTAATGGAAGTGGATATCGATCCTTCTTGGTAAGCGTGTTGAGCTTTCTGTAGTCCACAACTAGTCTCTTAGTACCATCCTTCTTGGGTACCCACATAGTTGGACTTGCCACTTGGGACGTGGATTCCCTGATCCATCCCTTGGCCAAATTGTCATCGATATATTCCCTGAGCGTCTTCAGCTCATCGGCTGACATTGAATAAATTGGGGTGTGCACAGGCATCTTGCCTTCCTCCAATATTATCTCATGATCCCATGGCTTGTGTTCTGGCAAAGCCTCATGGATCCCTGGTTCCTTGAACACATGTTCGTATTTCTTGTACTGTTCTGGTATCATAGGCTCTTCTGCCTTGATTGCGATTTCCTGCCGTGTCGTTGGCTTCTGCATTTGTAGAGGAGGTGTACTGGCCTTCGCTCTTAATGGAGGACCCTGGACTGGGTGTCCTACGTCGCCGGTGTTGTTCGCGTTCAACTCTCCTTGGCGCGTGTTACGTCTCGCGGACGCCTTGAACGTGTCGTCGTGACCGTTCTTGCACTGATCAAATGTCACTGTCTCTTGTGACCAATCTATCTTAGGATTGTGTGCCTTCAACCATGGCATCCCTAAGATGATCTGTTGTTGGCCCAATGGCACAACGTCAAGCTGTATAACCTCTGAATGTTGGGTTATGTTCATTTGTACTGGTCGTGTCTCCTGTGAAACATTCCCGTCAGATCCTGCTAGTTGTCCGTCAACTAACTGCAATTGGTAGGGTTTTTGTTTCTTCTGGAGTGGAACTCCCAAGTACTTTGCAGCTTCTGGTGCAATAAAGTTTCCTGTAGCCCCTGAATCTATCATGGCTTGCTGTATTTGTCCGTTTATTTTGACCTTGCAGTATATCTGTCCTGCTTGTCCTGTAGCATTCAATTGCTGGGTAACTTGTTTTTTGTCTGTTTCATTGGATTGTTGGTTCCTTGTCTTTCTTTTCTTGGGGAACCATCCGGTTGCTTCTTTATCTGATCGATGGATTCCGCAGAATTCATCATAGCAAGCAGTCCAGCTCATCATCGCGTGATCTGCTGGTATCTCTTCCTTAATACATTCTTCCGTTACCGACGGTGATGGGGTTCGGTAATACTCCTGTTCCCACAAATCTACTGCATTCATACCCTCTTGGTTTCGTGGTAACTCATCCAATAATTTCCGGAATTCTTCACTGGTGAAGGTCTCAGTTTCTTCGGTCTTAGCTGGATGTTCCTGGGATACAAAGGTAGCGTTAAGTTGGCCTTTGCCGAACTTGGGTTTGAAGTTGTCTTTCTTTCCTCCTGTCTTCTTACTTCGGCAATCCGCTGCCCGGTGCCCTGTTTTTCCACATTCAAAGCATAAGTTGTTTTCTCGTCTACGTTTCTTTTCCTGATCATCATTCCTGTTTGCGTGGTGCGTGGCGTCTAACTCCATAGGGTCTCCGTATCTCTGTGGATTGTATCGTGGTCTACCCTCGTTCTTGCGGTAACGCCCTTGGTTTTGATTTTCTTGAGGTTTGTATGATCTTTGGCTTTGCTTAAATCTGTAGAGACGATCGTCGGCTTCAATAGAGTCCTTGATTAAGTCGTTCAAATCATTACTCTCGCCGTCTCGGTCTAGTTCCAATCGTACTTCTGGTTTGAGCCCTTTTCGGTAATGGCTCATGATGGCGGTCTTATCCCATTTGGTCATTCCTGCATATCTTCGGAACTCCGTAGCGTACTTGAGGGCTGATCCTGTTTGCTTGATGTTAAAGATCTTTTCCTCGGCTATCTCTAACTCGTTGGCGTTTCCGAAAATCCTACGGATTTCTGTTTTGAACCCTTCGAAGCTCTCGAAGATTACTCTGGTAGGTTTCATGCGGTATCGCTCGCTGTTCTCGAAGTAGTCCCGCAAGTATGGCTGAATCCATTTGCCTGCTTCTCCTCTGAGGTATGATACGGCCCATACACTCTTGGATTCCTTTTCGGTAAACTTGTCTTCGTTGAATCTGAAGTAGATTTCAAGTTGCAAGAGGAAGGTGTCGAGTTCCTGTCGACTTCCTTGGTATTTGTCTGGTAAGGCAATCTTGAGTGTTTCGTTGATGGTAATTTCCTTGGGAGCATCGGTCATCTCGACATCGTCGGTGTCGGGTGCTTGTGCCTGACTGCTCGCGGATGCACTGGTGGGTGCCATATCGTCGGTTGGTATTGAATCGGTACTTGAAGCAGAAATGGTGCTCAAAGTGTTACGGGAGCTGCCTCTAGGGTCACGTGGAAGTGTCTAGAGATCTCTCGAGGTGGTTTAGACTAGACTTCAAGTAGGAATTCAATAAGGTTGTAACTGGTTGCAATTCTCGTAACTATAGTAATGAAACTAATGATTGTTCTTGAGCACGAAGCTCTACATTGTAATGAAACCCATTCCCTTATATAGACCTTCGTTCTCTGTGCTCAGTCGGATCACAAATGATCCTTCTGATCCGATCAACTGGATCACTAATGATCCCTCTGATCCGGTTACCTAAGCGTCGGGGTCACGTGACGTCTATTGTGGCAGACCATCGTAACAGTACACTATATTAATACATGTACTACTTTTACTTCAATTTACACTTTCAAACTTATATTATTCAATAACAATTAAATCAATTAATTAAAACTATTTAGAATTTAATAATTTAAAATCTATTATATTATTTTAATAGATTTTTATATTATAATTTATCTTTTTATATTTATTACAATATTGAATAGAAAATACTTTTTTATTAAATTTATTTTGTTTTTAATATTTATTATATTGAATTTAAATATCAATTTTTTATTGAAATAATATATTAAAAGCTTTTTATTTGATAAATATTTCTTCTTAATATAATTAAGTTTTTTTTATATATTGATATTTATTTAATACTTTATTTGTTATTTGAAGTATATGAATCTTTATATTCAAAAATGTGTTTTTATAAGCTAATTATTTTATATCTTTAATTAAAGCTAGTATAATCTTAAATATAAATATAGGTGAGCTTAATTAATAATGAGTTATTTGAGATTTAATTAATATTGATTAAAAAAAAACTTCAATTAAATTATAAGGGATTTAAGAGATCTATTGATTTAGATTGAAAAAGGGAAGAGTAGATATATAAATTCAAATATCTAATTTCGAGAGTATAGCTTTAAAATTAAATAGGATTAAACCTATTCCTTAAAATTCTGATTTTATATTCTAAAAGATAATTAATTCTTTATATACAGCTTTAAAAGCTATAAAGAATTCAACCTTTAAAATATAATTAATATATACTTTAATAAATCCATCAATTTGATTACTATATAAACATTTTATATTGCTAAAACAATTAATATTAAGTAATTGAATTAAATAACTTGAATGTAATAATAAATATAAACATATAATATTATTCTCTTTATAGTATACTTGAAAAGCTATTGATTTATAACTTCCATACCTATTTAGCACCAACATTCGATATTTACTCTTTTCTGATTCTTAGTATACTTATTGAAGTATTTCAATTATTTTAAATTTGTTTTATTGTTTATTTATTTATTAGATATAGATTTAATAATCTAGTCTATAGGAAGATCGATTTTAATATATTAAGTAAAGAGATAAACCTATTCTTAAACTATTAGAAATAAGAGAATAGTTTTACCCTCTTTATTTCTATATATTATTATTATAGCCTATTCTTAATTGTCTAATTATACTAATTTACTTCTATTATATCTTTTAGTATTAATAACAATCATTACTATATATATAATTCTTATTATAAAGCTTATTTTATCAAAATATAAAAATCTTTATTTAAAATGCTATATTTCGCTTGTATATTTACAATTAATCTAAATTACTTTTCAAAAAGTTTAAAATCTTTATAAAAAGTTTTTTAAAAGTTATAAACATAATTAAAATATATCTTTAATTTTTTATATTATTTTATAAATTAATATACCTGTTGAGCAGACTTAGTAAGGTATATATACACAATATGTATAGGTAAAGGGATTGTTTATTTCTGTTTACTCTCTTTATATGAAAAGGGAATTACTATATCTATATATGTATGTTACTTTTATTTATGTACTTTGTATATATATGAGGTAAAGTATGATATATAATGTTATGTTGTTGGTTATGTGTTCCGACAATACTCAAAGCTTTCCAACAGCTTTTCCTCTTTTCAATTCGAAAATATAATTCACTATATCTTCTACCCCTTTAAATTTAAAAAAAAAACCTTTCAAATTTATATCAAGAATATATAAAATAATTATTTACTCTTTTATTTTAATAAATTTCAGATTTTATAATTAAAATTCAATTACAGAAATTGTTTTATTTATTCTTCAAATAAATATTATATATATAATATTATATAGCTTAACAGCCTTTCGAATTAGGAGTTTTTTATCTTTTTCAATAGCTTCAATAGCTAAAAGTATTCTCCCTTTTTTATTATTCAATTATATAATAAATGATTAATAAATCGTATGTTGAGATTGAAAAGTGTAAATTGAAGTAAAAGTAGTGTACGCATTGATATAGTATACGCATTAATAAACTATGTTATATTCAAAAATATTATTCGATAAGCAAATAATAACTTAGATTTAATTCTAATTCTAATAAACATAATTATCTCTAATATTAACAAGTCGATTAATGATTTTATTAATAAAGTATATAAATTATTCCAATTGATTAATATTATATATATAATATTTCGAAACCTTTATACTTGTTATTAACTATTAGATTTTGAAAAGACTTTCGAATTATCTTATAAAATTTTAGACTAATAAATAACAAGATCTTTTATTATTACCACCTTTTTATTCACCTTTTTATTGAATTCTATATATAAATTATATACTAAATATATTTAATCAGATTAACTAAACATTTTGATTATATCAAAACTATCGATCTTGTTTCTCGTATATATTAATAATCCAATATATTAAAGAAAATTAAAATATTTATATAAACTTATTAATTTTATTTCTAAATAAAAGCTTTTTATCTTATTATACTTAAATTCCTTAAATTCCGATTAATATTATTCTATCTTTGATTCGATAATATGGTTTATTAATGAGCAAATTATATAAATGAACAGATCACCTCATTTTATATACAAAATTTATCTATATATAATTATATACTTTCTTTATATAATAATATAATTTAAAGAAATTTGAAAATATTGAAATTTAATTATATAAATATCATAAAAATCTAATTATTTATTGAAAAATTAAATTATTATAATAGTTATTATAAAAATAACTTTTCTATAACGAAAATCATAACAATTTCTATTTTTTTTAGAATATAATAGAAATATTTATAAAAAAAACTAGATTTATAGAAAGCTGATTTTTTATTATTATTGAAAATTCTTTTCTTTTTTTCAAAATAATAATTAATTATTAAAATAAGAATATTAAAAAAGGCCTAATTTTGATGTGTTTTCAAGTGACCCGTTTACTAATATAACCCGCTCACTAATAAACTACGTTATCTCTATTAATTATATTATATTATTATTAAATAATAAATATTACAAAAAAAAGTAGTAATTTAATATTATAATCATTTATCACTTAATCAAAATATATTATTTCATATTGATTATAAGGTTGTTTATAGAAAAGCTTGTAAATTGATTTATTAAAAGAATTTATTATCTATATAATATATCTAATAAAAACTTATAATTCGTTTTCAAATTTTGAAAACATTCATTTAAATATTTATTAACTACTTTAAAACATTCTTCTTTATTTTATCCTAAATTTAATAATTAAATAAAAAGAATCAATACTATAATTGAATAATATCTTCAAGTCTTTATAAACTTTTATTAAAATAATTAATCTAATTAATTTTCACTTATAAAATTTATATTAAACAATGTGATTATATTAAAGATCACTGATATCTTTTTATTCTTTACTAATTACAATTTCCATTTACAATTTAACATGAAGCTATTTATATTTATTTTATCAAACCTATCATATTAAAAAAAAAAGTTCCTTAAAGTCAACAAAATTGTAAATCTATTTAATTTTATTTTAATTAAATTAAAAGCACGTATAATTCAATTAATTCAAAAATATAAAAATTATATTAACAAAACTTATATTAATACTTTTCTTTATAATAAAGATAATAAAGTATAAGTAAGTATAAAGAATAACGTAGTTTATCAGTACATATATTATATTAGTACATACACCACTCATTTTACATAAAAAATTCGTCTATGCGTAACTGTACACTTTCTTTATTTATTAATATAATTTGATTTTTCCTAAAAAACTTTATAGTTATTTATATAAATAATAAGAATTTCTAATCAATTATTAGAAATATAATTTAATATAATAGTTATTTTAAAGAAAGTTTTTTTGTAACGAAAATCGTAACAATTTCAATCTTTTTTAAAATATAATAAAAATATTTATATAAAAATTATAATTTTTATTATACATTTTTTTCAAAAAATAATGATTAATTATTAAAATACCAATATTAAAAAAACCCTGATTTTAGTATAATTTTGAAGTAGTACATGTACTGATATGATGTATGCACTAATAAACTACGTTATAAGAACTAATTATTTATTATTAAAAAATAATAATAATAAAAATAATTCTTTTAAAATTCCTAAGGTTTATAAATATATTTATCTATTTTAACTTTTAATTAGTTTTAAAATCTTTTTAATATTTTATAATTTATTATTTCAATTACTCTATTACTTGTTAGAATTATTAGATTGAGATATTATTAATATTATTAAATTATATAAAAATCAAGATCGAATTTTCGAAAGGGATAATAAAATATATAAAGGAATTGAATAATAAAAGTTTAAAGAAATCCTTAATTATTATAATAAAAACGGATCTTATTATTAAATCAAATAAAAATATTATTTAGTATTTTAATAGTCTATTGAAAACCTTTATAATTAGGAAAATATAATTGTTGTTTTTTATCCAACAAATTCAAATAAGCTAGATCTATTTACTTAAATTGATTTTAAAAGATTTATTATTTTCAATTCTATTAAACTTTTATTAATACTTATATTAAGTATATTTTTGAAATAAAATTGAGGTAAATTTAAAAAGTTTTATTAATTAATTATTAATCTTAAGAATGTTCATTTTAATTCAATATTAGAAATTAAAGTATTTTAATCTTATTTAATTATTTAGAATAATTTATATTACAATTATAAATCAATTGCTTTGAATGGAGGATATTATTATAATAATGATTATATAATCTATAATTGTTTTTATATCTCAGGTATAAATTATTAATATATTCTATTTTCTATAAGTAAAACTTTATTCTTTTATAATCCTTTTACTTTTGTAGTATAATATAAGTCTTTACCTGTATCTTGACAATTAGGAGTATAACATTACATATTATACTTTACTCTATATATATACTTCATATATAAATGAGATTAGTATATGTATATATATTTAGTAAGTTCTTTTTCATATGAAAAGAATAGATAGAATAAAATAATCCTTTTTATTCTTATATCTTATATATATACGCCTTACTAAGTCTACTCAATATAAACCGACTTCGTCTGTAACCTCTTAATACAACTACTATTTAAAATTATATTTAGTGAAATTAAAATTTATAATAAAAAAAATTATTAAATAATACTTTCTCGAAAAGCAAGGGGTCCGGGGGCTCGCAGGCCCCTGGTTTTCAAATAAATTCATATATTTTTTAAAAAATTATAAAAGTAATTAATTTATATAGAAAAATAGCAATTTTGTAGGGATTTTATTACAAAATAAGATGGTGTACGATAAGCCGAAGTCAGAACTCTTACAAGCTATTTTGATAGCAGATCAGAAAATTTATATGAGAATAATACCAACTGTCCAAGGATCATACAAATATTCATCGCAGAAGCATGATCGATACCAGTATCGAATGGAATGCCTCTATGACATCAATACATTTCTATCCCATCAAATATCAACATCCACCATATGTTTCGCCCAGTTCCATACCCTCACCAATTTTCATAAACCTCATAAAAGCCTCCTCTTCCATACAAACATCCCTTCATCCTTTCCTGCGAAACTTGGCATTGCGATCCTACAAGTGAGCTCCCAATCATTCATCTCCTTCTGAAACCACTCTTCCATACCACAGTCGCTAAATCCTGTGTATCGATTCGCGTTTTGTGTTCCGACTGCCACAATTGTATTCCCTTTATAAGCGTTCAACACCCGTTTCGTAAATGTCCCAGCTGTAATCATGTATACCATTAATAAAATTTTATTCTTTCCTCCAGCATTCTTCCTCAAATACTCCACCCCATCTGTCTTTTCAGTATCAGGTATCCACATAATTCTATATTCACTTGCCATGTTATCAACAGCGTTGACCTTCACCTTCATTCGGCGTAACATATATGTCCAATATCCACTTCCACTTGCCATATCAATAACTCCATCGACTTTTGACTCTTCCACAAGTTGAGATATTATGTAAAGAGAATCGTAAGATGGTACGACACATCCAAAATGATGGTACAGAACAGGGAGAACAGGATGAGTCATTTTTGAGGCGGCAGGAGCCGCATAATGTGCATCGGGAAGCGGTCCAAGGAAAGATACCATCTGACATGTATGGGCCCAAATATCGTAGTATGGATTTATTTGTGCTTTGGCTTTCGGTATCTTATATGAAGGTGCCATTCGGTGAGATTGAAGGTAATTCGCAACCCATTCTCGAGGTGAACCTTTCTTTGCGTTGGAGGAGAATGCTACTAGAGCTTTAGATGTATCAGTCTTGGAAGAGAATATCGAAGTATAGGCATCGATGTCTGCGAGTGGTATCTTGGAAGTCAGTCAACATCAATCTACAAGTCGTGGATAGAAACAGCCTACCTGAACAACCTTGCCATGATCTTTGTAGTGATACTTTAATTTTCCCGTACTAGTGGTTTCTTGAATTTGTGATAATGTCATGGCGAATGATTCAGCGCGATATACATAATTATCATCGCTGGATAGTCCAAACGTCTCGTATATAGTTTTGGAGAAATCATCTTCTTTTATTCCACTCCAATTATCGAAAATCTCATCAGGAGAGGGAGAGGGAGAGGTCATGGCGGTAAAAAGATTGAGTTGGTAGCAATGAGGAGTTGAATTTTTGATTGCAATAGCGTAGAAAGCCCCATCATGACAAATTTCTCTCTGGAGTGCAACTTATTAATTAGTTCCTCCAATGTTTGTGGCAATCCATTGGACGATCTTTCATATCACAATGGACAAGAAAGATCAGTGAGAAAGATCAGTGACAAATGGGCGACGATAAGGTCAATCGGAATAGTAAAGAAGTGAGTTGGTTTCGACTTTCAGTGAGGGGAAATAATTAATAAGTCTAGCATCTCCACCCCACATAGTTCTTGATGCACCGAAACAGAGTACGGCGTACAGTCTGTCACACCAGCAATCACATCTTCATCTTCATCTTCATTCTGAAACACTTCTATTCCCCAACCAACCAAATCTTCAAAAACAACCTGAAAGTAGATAGAAACTTGGAAAAGCATCTCAATTTTCAGTCATCGAGCACATGAGAACGTTGCCGATGATGTCTAGATAGGTATTTGATGCATAATTAGAAAGGAAGACCAAGAATCTCTCTTAGTACTTTACCACGCGAATTTAGCCCCCAATTGTCATGAGTATCGGGTAAGTCCGTAAGGCAAGTTCTCTACTTGAATAGCTTTTCTGAAACATTAATCCGGTCCGAGTAATGCTTAAGCATCTCTATCTCTTCCTAGTAGTGAGAATGTGAGAATCAAGCTGGTAACCCTCGTAACGTTTGATTTATAGTGCCATTCCATCCTATCTCCCTAGTATGGAATTGCGTTTGGTGGTGATAGACAATGACATCGCCGCCATATATCTTGCTAGAAGCACAACACTCGTGGTTTATGTCGCTTGCTTGGCCTGTTATATCCCATCGAATCCGCATGAATACAGTTCTTTCGAACAATTGATCTCAGTGTTCAGTGTGGAGCTCCAAGGTGGCGATACAGTCACGTCCCCATGCATTGAGAGCGAGTTCCTTATGTACGAAGTAGGGTGGAAGGAGCTTGATTAATTACCTTCCACCTGCATGAATTTCAGGCTATAGCAACCCATATTTTGTCTTGGAGCATCGACAACACATGCTGTCGCTTCATACATCGCTTTGTGTCGCCCACTCTACTTTGGGGACTATACTACTCTCCTACTCTGTACTGTACTCTGTTCTGTTCTGTTCTGTTCTTCCACCATTATCGAGTCAGATCTACACAGCCTGATGTCGTTTTTCGAATGGCTTCCCAATCCTATCACATATATCATTTAGATTCCATTTTTCCAAAATCCTCCATCAATTCTACTGGGAGAGACAAAAACAAGCTTTTCACTAAGCTTCATACTGCATGCTATGTGGCGTGATTTTTGTAACAAGTCACCCCACGTTAAGCCGCTAAGGACTCATTTTCATGGTCTAACCTTTTCTAAACATCATGAATCTCCACTGTCTTGTGATCACTTACCATTGCATATACATTGAGAATTGGATGAAAAATAATAATTTTGCATCCTTCTCTCTCTCTCACAGAAACTTTGATTGAACATATATCTTCCAATCAAACTTTTACCCAAAGAAATTCGTGAAAATGACAATTCCACTCCCCTCCCTCCGTTACTCTGTTCAATCTGTTCCAGCGAATCTACTCCAATTCAACAACCCATCAACCTCTTCTCCACCGTCGCCTCCACCTTCCCAGGACTCAACTACTGATGCCCAAGAACCAAAAGAAACTGTACTCTGGATAGGGTGTTCTGATTCCCTAGTATCAGAAACTGATGCTCTCACAAATGTTAAGAGATCCGAGATTTTCGTCCATCGTAACTTAGGAAACCGTGTGAGCGTTGGAGATACAAGCAGTGGAAGTGCAATTGAATGGGCCGTAGATGTTCTAAAGGTATGTTCAAGCCTGCTATATAGTGGAACTCGAATGCTAAAGTCATGGGTATCAGGTGCAACACATCATAATATGTGGCCACTATGATTGTCATCTGCTTGAGGAATCAGAAAGTGATAGTAACAATTGGTATCGGTAATTCTCCCCAGTGCCGCCAAGATCTATTCACGTGCCACCTTTCTTCCCCATCCTCTGTATCACCTACTCTCCATTCACTTCTAGTCCTATGACAACACGAATTCTACTAACACATGCAGTGATATCATCCAACTTCATCAAGAGTCCGACGCACTCGAACCACCTGCGCAATCGCCTCAATCACGGAATCGTCATTTCACGGAACTTTATGTACTGTCTGAAGTGGAATGGTTAAGACAGCAACCTATTGTTCAGCGAGCAATGAAGGAGTGGGACTGTCAGATTCATGCCTTTGTCTATGACCGGGATCAAAATAGCTGCCTAAGATTGGTCCCAGAGAGTCAGATAAAATGAGTCGCACCGGTTGGAAAATGTAAAGATGGATAGACAGTTATGATTTCAGACGAGAGATTAAATTATAATTAATTACAAAACGTTATTCATACGCAGATGGCGCAGCAAACAAGCACTAACGATAATCATTTGGGTATGTCCATATTCTCCTAACATAAAACTTCATCATTACACTCCTCCACACCACTTCATCCACCAATACACGTTGTGATATCTCCATGTTTCCGACCATGCATCATATAGAGCTGGATACGAGTTTGACGATCAATAATCGATTCTCTTTTCCCGAATTGGCGCCTGCAATACTGTGTCTTGGTTCCAGACAACCTTCCCCTTCTCATTGAAGGTTGAAAGCTCGTCACTAATTGGGATTATTCCACTCGTTGCCTCAACCTCGTGTTGACTAATGCCCATTTCATCCCTAACAATCCATAGTGTTTGCGGGGGGCTTGTAATGGAGGGATCAAGGTAAGCCTGGTTCTCCACAGCTTCTTCATACGATGGAAGCTCCTCGCGACTAGTCACAAACTTCTTGGCACGCGCGTGTGATTTGAATCTTCTTGGATCAAACAATTTTCCAAGCATCGCAGCCTTCTTGGACTTTTTGGCATCTTCTTCGCGTCCTTCAGACTGTGTGGGTGGGAGTGCAGACTTGGTATATTCGTGAGTGTTGTTTGATGGCGTTTCGAATAAAGCAACTTGATCATCACCATCAGTGGACCTTGGAAGGTACATAGTCAAAGGCTTCAAAGCATGACGCATCACAGCATGGTAAACAGCTGTCAGGAAAATTAAAACGCCCATGAGAACAATTGGGCCTGTGGTCGTATTAATGGCGAATAGACCGAGTAGACAGACTTCGGAAATGTAGACTCCGACCATTAATTGTTGCAGAGCTTTAGCATACGAAGATCCTCGAGTATCGACGTCGTTGGAAAGAACGAAGAACATGTTATAACGGACGGCAAGGTACACAATGGCGAACCCAATAGTTGCAAATCCGAGAACAAGTGGTGCGATGCAAGAATAAGAGATTGCTAATTTATTGTTAGAAATGGACATTTTGTTTTTCAGGACTACATGAACATACCAATAACTCCCAAACAAGCAAACTTCGGATATAACGATCCCCAACCGAGACCAGCCAATGTAATATATCGATTGTACATTTTTCTTGGCGACTTATCAAGGAACTTACCACCAACGGTTAACATGACCAGAGCGCCAATGTTGATCAAGTTTCCAGCTGCAATTCCAAGACCTTGAACAATGATGTAAGATATAAAAAAGTTAGAAGCTTTTGGTAAACTTTGAGCTAGTAACGTGGTAGCTGAAGAAGGATTCTCAATGATTTCGGATACCACAGCTGCCGCTCCAGATGAGAATGTGGTGACCAAGAATACTTGTATGACTTGGAATGCAAAATACCAATTCTGGCATTTAAGTTCCACGGCTGGTGTTGTCACCTCACCACTAAGTTTGGCCATCCACCTGCAGACGATGGGTACCAAAGCCATCAGGATTGATAATGCGACTGAGGGTAGTAAACCAGTGACGACACCAAGAATAACACTTGGGATATCGTTAATGAATGACAAGAAAGGAACCTTTTCAGTCAAATAGTTGATGTTGCTGATAGCACCGACAACAGCAACAGGAATCGACCAAAAGATAATCATTGCAGTCAAGAATGTCGCAGTAGCAATTACCCTCATCTTTCTCTGTGTTTTCTTGATTTTAAGGTTCTTCCAAATAACTTCCTTGGGTTTGACTGCGATAGCTCTAGGGTCCAACTTGGTGGGGTCCTTTGCGCTGAATCTTTGAAATGCATAATTGGCTTCAAATTGGGATCTGAATTCAACAAAGGCAGCAGTGAGTGATGTCCCGCTTTGGCCCACTACAGTTTCTTGCTCCTTTTCGATTTCTGGAATGAGTTTTTGAAGTTCGTTTCGAGACCAATCAATGGTGTCGACCTTTTTTCCGATCAATGGTATCTTCCCTAGACGATGTGTTGGTCGGTCTGTCTTCTTCATCCATTCAGAGACAAGCGCAGCTTCGGTATCCACAGTCTTTCGCGCTGGTTTTGGCTTCCCTTTCTTTTCCGCCTTGGCCCATTTCTTTTCCCATTTAAGGCGTCTATCATTTGCGGCTTTGATCAGTTTGATTTCGGCATTTTCCAGCTTCATTGCATCGGTATCTCGCTCTTCGACTTTCTCCGTGAGCTTCTCGCAATCTTTAGCCATCCAAATACGAGCAACGACAGCATCTCCTCCAAGGGCCTCCTTTAATGCTGATTGATTCAAATGTTCCTGTGGGATAAAGGTGAAGAGTACAGTCTTGGAAGAAATTCTGGACGCATTGAATGGGGCTAGCATATAGTTGTGTCGAACGTTGATGAAGAACATGGTTTCTTTGGTGATCATGAATATAACGAAACCTAAAATTGTTAGCAGATTTTCAAACAAACGTGGGAGAGACCTGAAGAAAGAAAGACAAATACGAGGAATACTGACTGAGAAATATCCATGCAACAAATGTATGGGCATAGTATCGATTCTTATCAACTACGTTACTGAAAGATAGTATATCAAGCTCCTTTTGGCCGCCACCACCAGTCGCATTGACCGGAAATAGAATGGGGAAAGTTATACAACAACCAACAAAACATATCTTGGTCAACAAACCAAAGAATCGAAGGTAAAAGTAACCATCAAGGGATTGATGGTCCAGAACATGTTCATCTGGAATACTTCTGAATGGAGCAAGCCAGCCAAATTTGCTATCAGATAACCGCGATGTCCTTTCATCCTCGCGAAGTGTTGGTAAGAAAGTTCGAGGTTGGTAGACACGTAAATATTTTGCGCGAAGGACCAAGAATGCAATGATATATACCACAGCAAGAGCGGCAACAGGTATCAAAGTGGATACAAGACTGGATGCAGAGCTTGATGTAGTATTAGATGTTCCAGATCCTGCATTCTGAGAAGAAGACTATGAGGGTGTTGAGTCAGCAATTGCGCATTCGACCCAGATGCATCATGTAGAGTTGAATAGGAACTGACCATCTTGGAGACAATTGCAAAAGCAAATGAAAAACAAGAGTCTTTTTGGCAATGCCACTATCTTTCGATGTATGAATAATTTCTCGTGAAGACTTTTAATCGTGATGTGATATGGATGTGGATTGAAGTAAATAAATGACCAGACCAATTTTTTATCAATTCAATAACAACAATACTGAGCTTCGTCGCCCCCGCACTCGCACTTGCACGATTTGATTGATTAACTTCTAGCTTGGGCTTAATTAGACCGAAAGGAAGGATTAAACCAATTTCTTTGGACTGAATTATTTCCGCAGTTGGCTAGCTGGTTGAGCACGGATGGCACAAGTGCAGTGTGATAATCAATAGTAAATTTCAGATTGAAAATAGTTTAACTGGTTGTGCGTCCATATCCCCTACTCTGCATGTACTTTGTGCTCCGTCAGAGTACAGAATAATGATTAACTTACATCAAACGAGTGTTAGCCACATCACTACATCAAACATCATACCCTAGGTAGGACTCCGTACTAGGTATTCAGCTACAGATGCTTTCATGTGACATAGCCACACTTCAAACACTTGATCAAAGTACTTGGTTTTCGGCAGAATTGACTTTGAGGCTGACGTACGATTATCCATGCAACGAAATGTTTCCGAGAGAATTTGATAATTTGGCTAAATTTGAGTTTGGTAGAGAATACTTTGTAAAATTTGAAAAAGTGGCAGGCACGACGGGTACGTTACCTCGTTCAAGCTCATTACTACGTAAGTGGACGTCAAATGGTATATCATGTCTAGACAACACCAAGACCTGGCTTCCACGTTCGGTAATCTTCCCAATAATTGACTAGCTTTCCGAAGTACAGCTTTGATGTGCCAATGATTTCGATGTGCCGAACCCTGTTTGCGAATCATACAAGGATAATCACATCTGACAGAGCGCGATTCTTACCTAATTTGAGATTTTGTACCTCAAACATGCGATAATCGATCTTCAACAAGTAAACCATACATATTCCTTGCCTTTAAGTGGTCAATGACACAAACGAATACACGGAACATCGTGGTTAATGTAACACAGTGAGGTCATGATATTGCTTGCTGCGCCATGAAAGATTTTCTGGAAATGGACTACCCATGACTTGAATCATCAACGGTGAGCTCTAGGAAAGAGTATTTTGTGGCTGGTGAATCAAGTTCGCCCACATAAATTGATAGATCGGTAGATAGATATCTTGATAGATCTACTACCCTAGGATCAGATCAATGCGATTTTCCTACCCTGAAAACCATACCACATGCAACAGGTTAAGATGTGCCTATACATCACCGTTACTATGTTAATGCATGTTGCTGATGCCATCTACAGGCAATATCAAGGTGGAGGGCTCAGATCCAATCCTTCAACTGTAAGTTTGAAAGCATCATTCCTTGGACTTGTTAGCAGGCTCAATAGCAGAACTTAAAGATGTTGACGACAAATCTTGAATAACTTCCACCAACTTCCAGATTCAATCTGCCCCTCAAGCAATCCTCAAAATCAACGTCAACAGAGAGTAAGCCATTATCATCATCCCATATCGGACCCGCAAGAACATCACCCAAAGGCGAAATGACACAGGAACCACCTCTACATACGAAATCAGATGTATCCTTTTTGTGGGTTTCTGTGATTTCTGGTATTCCTTCTACCCTCTGTGGGAGCGCAATCTCACATCCATCATCCGTTAGAATGGATTTCCTCCTTGATTTAGATTGAGCATGCCTATAACCATCCGCATGGCCATCTTCAATAGCGCCGTCATCTTTATAGTTTCCAGTAATCCAGTTTGGAAGATTCGATCTCTTCATACATTGATTCGCACTTAATACCACGCATCTACCCTCGCATGCAATTGTTCGCATCAATGGTAGCCAGGTATCCTTTGCATCTGCTGTGGGGGCTAAATATAAATTGACATTTTGGCTATAAAGGGATTGTCGTAACAAAGGCATGTAGTTTTCCCAGCATATCGCAGCCGCAAGCGTAAGTCTCACCCCTCTGATCGTGGTTGTAACCGCTCTCAATGATGAAGGCTGTCCTTGACCCCATATGAGCCTTTCGATGCCAGTCTGTTACCATTAGTATCGATTGCAAATGACCACTCTCTCCAGATAATGACGACAAAGAGGAACTGTCATACCGGCATGACCTTTCTCCTTTTTCCAATCATTCCAAACTTTGGACAAACATACACAACACCACAATATAAACTTCCACCACATCTCTCAACTACTCCTGTCACAATGAATACATCAGTATCTCTTGCGATTCTTTCCAGTTCCTCTCTTGTGCCATCTCCGCGTTTTCCATCATCTCTATCCTCGAGTTCTTTGTTCACCCATTTCCTTCCTGCGCCTTCTGGTGTATCTCCTAAATCGACTGCATCTTTGTAATAGTGCAGGAACTGTTCACGACCTTTTGAATCTCGAGCTCCGACTACTGCGCCAAATGTTGCCGTGCGAGGGTAACCGCCTAAATATGCTTCTGGAAATAGGATCAAATCAATTGATTTTGTCGCAGCTTGTTCTGCTATTTCAGAGAGGGCAGCAAGACTGGCAGATGTTGTGGAGAGTGTGTGAGATTGGGAAACTGCTAAACGTAATTTTTGTGCCATGATAGTTAGATTTCCTGAATAGTTGCCAAGTTGTGGTTGATGAATTGCTGGGTAGGTAGGATTCAATGAATATGGAGCTCCAAGGGCATGAAGGACATCAAAGCTAAGTTGATGCTATGCGGGGAAGCTAGTTTGGGGGGGCCTCGGGGGCCTAAAAGAAATGCGGGGTTGTTGGCGGCTTGGCTTGCTTACCTTAGAACCCACCTGCCTCTATGATCAAAATATTAGGACTATCTGTATTTATAATATGATATCAAAAAGAGATGTAATTTATTGAAGTCCTTTTGAATAATACTCAATTCCCGCCTCTTATTTCGGTTACGTAGAGCCTGCTACCTGGCTCCCTGAATACCTAGGACCTATTTCTCTCTTTGTTAGGGCCTGAATAGAATGAGTGTGAAATTATATAATATCATCTCTCTTAGTACGATTCAAAATATTCGATCATTCATTCTTTTATCATAATGTACCGGAAGCTTTGCTCAGTCTCAGCCTCAGTCTCAGAATGTTACATTGTTCAGAGCAAACAAAGTCCTCAATCATCATTTTTCTCATATGAGAATGCACTCAATTTAATAACGTGTTTCCAAAACCTCAAATTTCAGTACTTCGTTAAGAACACTTAAATGTTATATTTTCTAATTTCAATCTATAATAATTCTATTGAATGGAATTCAATTCAATTAAAAGTTTGATTAAATAATAGTAAGTGATTGATTATAACGTAGTTTATTAGTATATATATTATATTAGTACGTATACTACTTTTACCTCAATTTACACTTTCAAACCTAAATTATTCAATAATAATTAAATCAATTAATTAAAACTATTCAGAATTTAACAATTTAAAATCTATTATATTATTTTAATAGGTTTTTATATTATAATCTGTCTTTTCGTATTTACTATAATATTAAATAGAAAATGCTTTCTCATTAAATCTACCCTTTTTTTAATATTCATTATATTAAATTTAAATATTAATCTTTTGTTAAAAAAATATATTAAAAAAATTTGTTTAATAAGTATTCCTCCTTAATATAATTAGGTTTTTTTTATATATTAATATTTGTTTAATATCTTATTTATTATTCGAAGTATACAAATCTTTATATTCAAAAGTATATTTTTATAAGTTAATTATTTTATATCTTTAATTAGACTTAGTATAGTTTTAAATATAAATATAGATAAGTTTAATTAATAACAAATTATTTGAAATTTAAATAATATTGATTAAGAAAGAGTTTTAATTAGATTATAAAGGGTTTAAGAGATTTATTAATTTAGGTTGAAAGGAGGGGGGGGGGGGGAGGGGGGGGGGTAGATATATAAATTCGAATATCTAATTTCGAGAATATAGTTTTAGGATTAAATAGAATTAAATCTATTCCTTGGAATCTTGATTTTATATTTTAAGAAATAATTGATTTCTTATATATAGCTTTAAAAGCTATAAAGAATTCAATTTTTGAAATATAATTAATATATATCTTAATAAATTCATTAATTTAATCATCATATAAACATTTTAGATTACTAAAATAGCTAATATTAGATGATTAAATTAAATAATTTGAATATAATAATAAATATAAATATATAATATTATTCTTTTTATAATATACTTAAAAAGCTATTAATTTATAACTTTCATACTTATTTAATACTAATATTCGATATTTACTTTTTCTTCAATTCTTAATATACTTATTGAAGTATTTCAATCATTTTAAATCTATCTTATTATTTGTTTATTTATTAAATATAGATTTAATAGTTTAGTCTATAGAAAGATTACTTTCAATATATTAATTAAAAAGATAAATTTATTTTTGAATTATTAAAAATAAAGGGATAATTTCATTCTCTTCATTTCTATATATTATTATTATAGTTTATTCTTAATTATCTAATTATACTAATTTACTTCTACTATATTTCTTAATACTAATAATAATTATTATTATGTATATAATTCTTATTATAAAGCCTGTTTTATTAAAATTATAAAAATCTTTATTCAAAATGCTATATTTCATTTATATATTTGTAATTAATTGAAATCACTTTTTAAAAAGCTTAGAATTCTTGTAAAAAGCTTTTTAAAAGTTATAAATATAATTAAAATATATTTTTAATTTTTTATATCATTTTACAAATTAATATGTTCAAAGCTTTTTAATAGCTTTTCATTTTTTTAATTCGAGAATATAATTTATTATATCTTTTATTTTTTTAAGTTTAAAAAAAAAACCTTTCAAATTTATATTAAGAATATATAAAACAATTACTTACTCTTTTACTTTAATAAATTTCAGATTTTATAATTAAAATTTAGTTGTAGGAATTGTTTTATTTATTTTTTAAATAAGTATTATATATATAATATTATATAGTTTAATAATTTTTTGAATTAAAAGTTTTTTATTTTTTTTATTAGTTTTAATAGTTAAGAATATTCTCCTTTCTTTATCATTCAATTATATAATAAATAATTGATAAATTATATATTGAGATTGAAGAGTATAAATTGAGGTAAAAGTGATGTATGTATTAATATAATATATGTACTGATAAACTACGTTATTACTTTAAAAATATATCAAAATCAAGCTTTTCTTAATATGTATATTTTAATAATTAATCATTATTATTTTTTAAAAAAAGAAATTTAATTATAATAATAAATTAAATATTCAAAAATCTAATTTTTATTTAAATATTCTTATATTCTAAAAAAAAGTTAAAATTATTACGATTTTTATTATAAAAAGAATTCTTTTTATAATAACTATTATAATAATTCGAATTTTTAATTTATTATTAAAAAATTTCAATATTTATATGTTTAAATATTATTGTTACGACGACATCTAACATACCGAGTCACCTGATCAGAAAGTCACGGGATTAGAGATTCCCACTGGATCCCACTGCTCCCACCTGGTGGGACACGATGGGATCAATGGGACAACAAGGAACGAAGGTCTATATAAGGGAATGGGTTTCATTACAATGTAGAGCTTCGTGCTCAAGAACAATCATTAGTTTCATTACTATAGTTACGAGAATTGCAACCAGTTACAACCTTATTGAATTCCTACTTGAAGTCTAGTCTAAACCACCTCGAGAGATCTCTAGACACTTCCACGTGACCCTAGAGGCAGCTCCCGTAACAATAAGAAAAAGGAATAATCTTTAATTAGATTAGTTTTAGATTTTAAAGGATTTAGCTAGTATAATTCGCTCTTTATATTATATATTCTAGATTTTCATTATAAATGGAAATTCTGTTTGTGTTGAAATGTATGATTATATACTTAAACGAATCATATGATTCTTTTTATTATATATATATTAAGAAAAATCATACCTTATTCTAGATCATTTTAATTTATATTATTTATTTTATATAGGCTATATAGTGCTATATATAGTGATTTGAGTTGACGACTCCTTCTTCCTCAAGTGATCTCAACATTAATATTATATAGTAATAGAGGTAGGTGATTCATTTTGATTTAGAGATAAAAAGAAAATATGATTTATGAGTTTTGTATTGAGGTATAAGGTTTTAAATAAGTCTTGTAGTATCTTTTTGTATATATATAAAAACTTAGTCTTGAATGTGCTTTATTTCAATTCCTTATTAGGTTTAAGTTCAATTAGCGTGTCGCCATTTCAATCACTCTTCTTCAAAGGCGCTACGATACAGTGACATTTCTACAGTATTTGCGAAGAATTACTCTATGACCCTAGCACCTTCTACTCTTTTATACTACAGAATCGAGAGCAAAGCGATCGTGGAGCGCACCTATATACTAGCTATGTACACGTGATCGTGCACGTGAGCGATCGCAGTTGCGATTGAGGCCGATTAGTAACAAGTAGTATATATATTAATATAATATATATACTAATAAACTAGTAATATAAGTTTTAGATAATTTAAGCTTTTATTAATCAATTTAGAAATATATCAATTTCCAATTTTATAAATTAATATTTATCTTTAATCTAATAACTATGTTTTTAGAATATTCGGAAATCTATATACTTATTTATTTAATTAAAATATTAATAATTCTTAAAAATTTATTAAAATTAAAGATGTATTAATAAAATTAGAAATGATATTTCATTTCAATAAACTTAATGAGGCATAAAAAATCGCTGCCGTTTTTTGGAAACGAGTTATTAAATCGGGTATGTCAAAAGCCTCTCTCTACATTGCAAACGGTCTTGTCAAATACATTACCTCTTGCCCATCCTTGATTTGTTTGTCTAAAACATACCCATACATGATAAGGTCTCTATATCTAGAACCATGCAAGATCCGGCTCATATATCCAAACAGGGGAAATCTTTTGCTGCGTTGTTCTGATCAAATCCCACGCATTTCCAGCAAGTCAACAAATTGTCAGGATCGTATTTCTTCTTGATCTCAACCAACCTCTCATAGTTTTTAAGGCCCCACCAAGCTTCTTTCCAATCGCTGGTCCATGGATGAGCTTCGTTAAAATATGCACCTCCTGTCGGTGTAAATTCCTCGACCATCGCGGTCAGATTGTTAACCAGATCAATCTGGAATGTTCGTTGCTCCAAAGTTTCGTTATATTTCCATGCTCCACCATATGAAAGTTCCCAGATAGAATCCCGCCATTCTGGCGTAGAGGATGTTGATGCAGGATCCCACTGATAGAGCCATGGCGTAGTGTTGGGAATATAAGGCGAATGCCCAAGAGAAATTAGACGTTTTAAAAAAACCCATCAACTTCGATCTGCCCTCTGCACTTTTGAACATAGATGCCGGTATAAGTCGAGGAGCGAGTGGGCGAAGACCGCCAACAACGGCCGCATTGGGTGTTACATATTTCGTACAAAATTCATACCAGGAAGAAAGGGTTTCAATAACTACAGTGCCATCGTTCTCGTTCGCAAATTTCATAGCTGGAGTCATTGATTCAGCCGCTTCGGAAAGACTGAGAAGTGGTGTCACACTTATCAAATTGGCAGCTTGATAATGTCCACCCCAACCTTGGTTCGCCCATGGTAAAGAATTGTTGACGATGACAGATAGCCATTCCAGGACATTAACTGATGTCCGATTATATGAAATGGCCGCTACAGCCAGCTGAACTCTTGGCTCAACACGATGAGTAACTTCCATCACGATCCCAAAAGTTCCACCGCCACCACCCCTCAAGGCCCAGAAAAGGTCTGAGTTTTTGCATTCGTTGGCGATTCTTAGGACACCATCGGTGGTAATGATCTTGTATTGAACGACTCGGTCAATTCCTAGTCCATAAACCGGTGAGAGAACGGAATGACCACCTGCCTGTACCCAGCCTCCGGCTACACCAATTGTTGTTGCATAGCCTCCGATGAATGTGACGTTTTGAGTTTCTGCAAACTCATAAACATCGTTTGTGTTTACTCCTGCCGCTGTCGTGATGACATTGACTGGAGCAGAATCACAATCTTTGGGTACAAAAGACGTTTCATAACTCATTCCTGATACTTTCCTCATCCAAAGAGCCAATGACCCCTTGCGACTACTACGACTAAGATAATCATGCCCACTATTCTTCATAGACAATCTAATCCCAGTCTTCCTAGAGAATTTAAGAGCGGCCACGACGTCAGAAACCTCCTCAACCTGTACATAGTACTCTGAAACAATTCCTTGGTTGCAGCTGACATTTGTGAACGCGTTTGCGTCGGCTGGAAGGATATTATTGAGAACACATTGGTCAGTCGCATTAGTAAAACAAATCTCGTCTTGATTGTTCATAAACCCGTTGTAGAATTGAGCTCGATATTCTGAAGATGTATAGTGATGCTGAATTTCCGCGCATTGTGATTGATTAGGAGTAACTCGCTGGCCTTCATAGATTGGAAAAAATGGATATGAAAACGGTCGTGAAGTATGTAATCGGTCATTCAATGTTTGATTGAGAGATGTCCAGATACTATGGCAATTCGTTCCGTGAATGAGGATGAAGAGGAAACATTGAATTCGGCCTATGTGTGAATACATTTTCTTTGAAAAAAAAAAAAAACTCTGAAGTTCTCCCATAATTCTAGACTGATTTGGGTGGTCCTTCAATGGATAATTGCGACACGATAAGAAAAGATCAATTGATTCTCACGGATCCGTCCATCCTATTCACTTTCGCCTACTCCCTCCACATCATTCATGAGTTGTCATCATGCAGCGTTGCATATAAATTCTTTTCGTGAAGTGAGCGAGTATACCACGGGTTCTGATATGATTGGAATGGGTCATTTGCCTATTTTGAAATTCAGAGCAGACAATATTTTCATGAGCCGGCCTGAAGATGGTCATGCATGTGCATGTGCAATAATTGGATGCAAATTTATGTATCAGGGGATCAAGAAATGGTGCAAGGATCAAAGCAAGAATATCGACTGCCATGATGTGTGAGCTTCAATGCTGTATGTATACTGGGACCGTTTCGTAGGTTCATTCACAATGGTGCCTACTTGGCCCCGAGACTTGTAAGCACTCAATTCGATCATCGACAAGAGTATGGACTCCGGTCTGAAATTTGTGCTGGCATTACTTGAGTCTTCTTTAATTAGGAGATATTAGTTGCACCAGGTTTAAAGGTGCTTTCACATACATAACAAATTAGCAAGATGTAATTTTTCGATGGTGGAACTTACCATCTCATTCCATTCACATCTTTCGGGAAGTTCTTGAGGCTATCAATCACTCAGGGAGTTGCATCAATGTAGAGAAAGGAGTTTGAGAAACAGAAACAGAAAATCATAATATGCAGTAAATGAGCCACATTGGCACTTGGATAAAAGTCAAGATGAGCCATTAGTGGGTGTCATGATCAGTAAAATTCCAGTCAAGCATTGTACGCTTCCAACTCTTTCTCTGTCCACTCCCACAGCTCATCCGCCAGCTTTTCATCTCCTGTGTACTTGTTGCCATTGCCAGAAATTCCAACAGGTGTGTAATACTCGCCTTTCAAAACCTCGCCTTTTGCACTACCCTTGTTTGCTATAGCAGCCCAGAGTTGATTTTTTGCTCCGTCAGACATACTTGTAAAAGCCAAATCTCTCACTAATCCGCCCACTTTTCCAAACACTCCATATTTCTCCAGAGCCGTCGCATACAAATTTGTGTTGACTACTCCCGGATGAACCGATACAGCTGTGATGCCCCTCTCACCATATCTCTTGTTTAGCCCTTTGGCGAAAAGAATGTTCGACAGCTTGGATTGTCCGTATCGGGAAGCTGTTGTATAGCCACTCATATCCGTTTTGAGATCGTCGAATTTGATACCCCCAGCAGGACCTAATGTATGACCCAAACTACTCAAGGAGATAACTCTCACATCTGCATCTTTCTGCTCTGCCGTCTTCAACAAGTTGGGTAGGAGGAGTTTCGTCAAAAGAGCATGTCCAACATGGTTTGTGCCAAATTGTATTTCATAACCTTGTTCTGTAGTTGCCGCTGGTACCGCCATGATTCCTGCATTTAGGAACAATAGGTCGAGACGGGACTCCTTGGTGTTGAATTGTTTAGCACACTCCTGGACTGATGGGAGGGACGTGAGGTCGCAATGAATAAATGTAATTGGAGCGTTTGGTACTTTGGATTGCATCTCTTTGATTGCGGCCGTAGCCTTATGTTCGGATCGCGCGGCGAGATATATGTGCGATGGATTGTGCTTGGAAAGCTGGAGGATAGTTTCAAGGCCTAAACCAACGTTTCCTATGATAATCAGTCAGCATTGAGTGAAGAGAAGAGATAATCGATCCTTGTGTGAGATAGGGAGATAATATACCGCCTGTGACAAGAATGACTTTTCCAGAGAGATCAGGAATATCTTTTCCGGGTTTGAAGGATACACCTCCTAAGCCAAAGAAACCATAGAACATATTGAGAGTTTTGTTTGGAACAATTGAGGACAAAGGAGAAGGTACAATACAATTACTAGATTATGGCATCGCCTAGCTTGCAAGCTTGACGTCCATTTGAGAAACCAAGATAGCTCAAATAATAGTCTGAGCCATCTCGCCTTACCGAGGCACTTTCATAGTTCATTCTCTTCGACATTGGAAGAGTATAGAAAGGAATATCGGAATTGAGCATCAAGATTTGCTTCGTATCACGTAGAACCTGAGAATTGTGGAATGAGAAATATTCCCTAATGTCAGAAAAATCTATTTGTATCAAAGTTAACCTTGCCCAAGCCATTCGTTAATTCACCACAGTTTGTTTATGTAAGTTGTCTCGGTTATGTGAGAAAGACCAGAAAGATGAATAGAATTGATATTGTCTATTGTCTCAACACCTTTCAATAATTCAAGTGATTATCATAAGCATCCACTCAAGTGCCTATTCGTCCATAACTACAAAATCATTCCTTTCCTTGCCATTTAATTTCATTGATTTTTGGGGGAGGGAAACGGGGCTATTTTGCGGCCTTCTAATTACCGCAGTGTTCCAATTCTATAAAGCCCTTCGCCTTATCATGATCTTCTAGTACTGGCATGAATATGGGATCGAGATATTTACACGCTCTTTTCTAAACTTAAGAGCTTACTTTTGGTCTATGGTAGGTAATTAAGTATTAGCAGCTTGAACTAAATCAGTCCCCATGGAAATGTTAATCATCGCAATGATTCGCTTTACCGTTGAAGTCGTCGACGGTCGACCAGGCTTGCCTTTGAGGGATCGTGCCCTGCTACAGTATCGCTGTTCAAACCTCACAACTTTTTTCAAGCCACTCAATTTTTGAATTCCAGATCATATTAACTCTCATCAAATTGAAGTCAATCAAGCCAAAGCTCAAAATCTCCCGCGCGCAACAACGTAGCAGCCGATGGAAGAAAACGCTTCTACACCACTGTGGCAGCTTCCACCACCGGCACGATTCAGTACTATCAAAGCCAGCTTTCAAATACAAACCTTCAAGAACCAGAGGATTACTTAGAACAATTTCAATAGGAAGCAATATTCGCAGGTCGCTTTATCTTGAACTCGGCGAGCGGCTAAGTATGTTCGACAGAAAACCTATAGTAGTTGAAACTAAGGATTTGAACGCGAATTTAGAATGTAGCGATTTACAGCTCGATTATCCTGATTTTAGGTCGAATCATCAAGCAGATGACAGAGGATTTGGTTGCGAAAGCAATTTGTCCCAGGCCCGTACCGGCAAACACAACGGGCATTGAAGGCAGCTAAACATTCCCCGCAGTATAAGTGGTAGACAACGATTCTCCATTTATCTGTTTGAAACTTCTTGAACTCAAATGCCACATGTTCTTCTCCTCTGACGTGATCTTGAATCCAAAGTATTCAATGTTTCTTTCTCGCAAAGTTCGTTTGAGGACTTCAAGAATGCAACCCTAGGGATACGTAAAGTGAATGAAAAGCGGAGACAAAACGTGAATGATAAAGTGAAAATATTACCATTGCTCATGAATGCAGCATGTCACCTCTCTCATCTCGTTCGTGTCATCTCAGGATCCGAAAAATACCTCGTTGTTTTTGAGTTTGAACTCTCTTTGATTTAAATTTGTGAGCTGGTCGTACTGGCGAGACTGGGTAAGTCAGACAGGGTATTCGTATACACCTTGAAGCCTTCGCAATCATGGTCGAGTCTCCGTGAACCATTCGAGATGAAATCACGCCGTTACTATTCATCCCTGGCTAACAATTGCTGAAATTGTTCTTGCGCAAGGCAAATCGCAAGAGTAGATCGTATTATCGTAATGGTGATGAAAACCCTCACTACATATTGCAATCCCATAGTTCAAACTCTCTCCTTTCCTACCTTTGTATCCTTTGATCCTTGAAGTCTTACTCGGATGATCGCTAATTTGTCTCTTTCGATAAAATTAGAGCATGAAGGAAGCCTCGTTAGACCATTGGAGAAGAATCAGAATATAGTTCGAGTAGCCTAGTACGAAGGAAGCGGCGTGAATATCAAATGGTCTTTTCTTGTCAGTCGCAGCCCTGACGAGAAATCCCGGGAGACATTCAACATCGTTCACTACTGAAATGTGTTTTAAGGGAATGGCGAAATATATCTGAGGAGCTTTGTATCCAATATAGATCAAGCAGATCACTATCAAGCATCATGGGCACAAAGCATTCAGGTGGCAGTGGATTTTTTTTTTTTTAGATTTTTTTTTTTTAGGAGAAAAATGAGAATCCGGACGCGTTCGACGGCCCAAGCCAATGATTTTCACAAAACCATTTCCCTAAATAACAGCAATGTACTGATTGTTTCTCTAGATTGTTCAAATCTGGAGCAGATCCCGCGATGTGTGACTTCAATCAATTAGGCTCTATGCGCTTCAGATGAGATATCTGTTAGCTTCGTCGACCTCGGGACTCTGCGATTGTAGGAGGCTGTTATTGAGTTGCCATTTGTGCTGTACTTGCTTGTTGTGATATTGTCGCTTTCCTATCGACGTTGCCCAGCGGCAGACTTCTCGAGGATATAGGTTAATTTTATGAGCCCGGAGTGGTCTTTGAGATCTAGATGATTGAGGATATAAATGCTTCATGCTTTGCGAGGCTTCTAGAATCTTTCAAGGTCCACTGCTTTTTTGTTTTTTTTCACAGATTTCAGACCTCATGAGCTCAGCATTTAAACACCGAAATACCCGAATTGTTATCATCGCCAAGTGGTGCAAGGAGTACAATGTACAGTGCAATTTATCTGACAACGGAAAACCCGAGTTTTCATTGTTTCATATAATTTTGATATTTCTTCATTATTTACCATTGATGTTCCTTAGGTGCATGCCCTAATTTTTGTCTCACCGCTTTTAATGTCGAGGATTAATTTGTGTGGGCAGAATGGCCTGATTGATGGCAAATTCAAGGCGGTGAGACAAAAACTAGGGCATACACCTCCGTATAATTTTTATGGACTTGGTCTAAACTTTCTTCGCTTCATTGTTTTTCATAAAAACCAATTTACTCAACTCAACAAATCTGCTAGGTTCATGAATAACATGTTGCTAGCATTGATCCTGTTACGCGTTTTGATGTACGCAATAAACGTAGACTGTCTTGCCAATCGGGGGTTTTGACGGGCTTTGACGGGCTTTGACGGGGAATATCAAATTTGCTTTCCCGCACATCAAAAGTTGATCGGCTCCATAAACCCCTCTGAGCCCCTTATTTACTCAAACAGGGGCGGGTATCAATCATGGAACTACGCGTTCTGGGGAATTTCTATGGAGGCTCAGGGAGGTTAATTACGTGTTTATTAATGGTTGCTGTAGATTATAGAAAACCATTCGAGTTTAATCCCCCAAATCTGATTCCAAAATCACGAAACTTTTCTTTCCGATGTCACCATCGTTCTTTTATGTTCGAGACTCATGATCGATCATTAAAAATGTATTCTTGCATGGGATTCAACATCCCTATCAGCGTAACGACATTATCATTTCTTCTAAGCAATACCCCTCAATATCAAGTTCGAGCTGATGCCGGTTTGATCACAAGTGAAAACTATGATACCTTTAATATTGGAGGATATGGTGATTGGCCAAAACAGCATTACCATTCATCCGATTTGACATCACCCCTCTTTCTTGTCAACAAATGGAACGAGAGTGCTATCAGCAATCATTCTCATATCTTCATGTCGCCTACATTGGACGGAGAAGAGAAATCACCCATGATATTCTCTAGCAAAGATTTAAGTCTAGTCTACGCTGATTCTACATGGCATGGTGGTTCAGATACCAAGTTACAATTCTACAACGGAAAGCCTTATTTAACCTTTTGGTCTGGTATCGACTTTCAAGGCCATGGTTCTGGTGGAGGGGGTAATGCTGAATAGCTCGTATGACAAAGTCTACAATATCAGTGTGAATTCTTTAGCTGGAGGTGCGGATGGCCATGAGTTTCAATTGACGGAAGATGGAGGGGCGATGATGAATAACTACCATACTACTATTGCCGATTGTAGACCAGTAGGCGGTCCCAATGGTGGAAAAGTCTTGACAGGGTCATTTCAAGAGGTTGACATCGAGACGGGCTGGGTACGACACACTTGGAATGCACTTGATCATTTCGGCTTGAACGAATCCTTCACAACCTATGTCGACGAGGAATGGGGATGGGATTGGTTTCACATGAACAGTCTACAGAAGACCAGAGAAGGGCATTATTTGATTTCGAGTCGTCATTTAAGAATGATAGCATATATCAATGGAACCGATGGAAGTAAAATCTGGCAAATTGGTGGATACAACAATGATTTTACAGATTTGAGTGATGGAAACGCCACGAATTTCGCGTTCCAACATCATGCGCGATTCGTCAATGACGACCTGACGGAAATTACATTTTTTGATAACCACAACATGTATATAAATTCGCCGACGCCCAATTGTACAACGGATTGTTCACGGGGTATGAAGATCAAGCTTAATTACCACAACATGACGGTGAAGCTTGTACATCAATTCTATCATCCGAAAAGTGTACAGGCATGGGCTGAGGGTGGCATTCAAGCGTTGGATAATGGGAATTTCTTAGTGGGATATGGAGTTGTTCCTAGTTTTGCTGAATTTACAGATACGGGTGAAGTTGCAGCGGAAATTCAGACCCGGCCCTGGTATGTCGCCTCTGGTAGAGGTACGGACTTGTACCGCGTGTATAAATTTGATTGGGTTGCTCAGCCCTCATGGAAGCCAGTCATGGTTGAAGTTGGGCAGATTCTATACGTCAGTTGGAATGGAGCTACCGAGGTTGATTCCTGGGCTTTAGTAAGTATTTTGTTTTTGTATGGCCTTCATCCCTTAGAACTAACGAATCTCTAAAGTACGGAGGAAGCTCTCCGACCACTATGCATCATCTTCTCACCATGCCTAAGACCGGATTCGAAACTGGAGTTCGACCATCCGATTCTTCTGCTTTCTATCAAGCCGTTGCTTTAGACAAAGATGGAAAAGAATTAGATTCAACGGAAATCCTCGAAATGTATCGCCTCTCTTCTCCTACACTACTCCGTATCCCGGAAGAGTATTTGACCGCCATGAGACTCTTTCCTTTCATGTGGGCTGCTGTAATATTGATTTCAATAGCTTTGGCACGTTCGAGTCTATGGATGAAATTGCGTAAAAGAATGGGAGGTAGAGGGAGTGAGGTGGGAGAGGCTATGGAGAAAGAAAGTTAATCCAAATTACTCCCGTAACCTTTGCGGCGCGATGAATCAAGGGATTAATAGTTTTTCCTATGTATTCGGCATTGGTGGAGCATCGGAGTTGCCTGGGGCGTATGGGATGTTGCATTTTGGGGGGGGGGGGGGGGGGCGGGGGGAGGGATTATTGACATTCATCGAAAAGTATGTTTGCATGGATACCCAATTAGGTTTATTTGAATCAGGGCGCACTCAAATCTAGTAAGTTTGAATTAAAAGATTAACAATGGTCTTTCAAACGAGTGAGCGAGGAAGAATCTGTGACTGCGTTGAAGAAGTGTTGTCAAATATATACGAAAAGCACCGAAATAAGCGACATATCAAATTTTCCATGGAGTGGTATTGTTGAAGTGAAGTGTGAGGACATAGCTGACTGCACTAGTGTATCTATATGATAGCTACGTATCTCGTCGCAAAGTCGAGGGTCAAGAATTGCAGAAAACACAATCATCCGGGCCACATTGCTGAAGGAATTTGGGATGGTGATGATTAAAGGTGAAGGGGAATACAACTCTCACCTCGCTTTGCTTCCCGTGTTTGATATGGCCCAAGTCATATACTATCTCATTCAACGTAGTAAACGGCTTATTCTGTTCCATTTCATAATGGATTGCGAGAATGTTGGATGCGAAGAAATCGAATGAAATTAATTTTCCGAAGCCATCCCAATTCGTCTGACGACGCATTCTTGACATACCAACTGGGTTCCATCCGGCAACGATTACTGACTTTGAATTTTCAAAAATGTCTACGCATGAGGTGAGAACCCTTACATGAGATTGATAAGCCCAAGTATAATGTAGTTAATGGCGTGATCTGGTCGATACGAGGCATAGAGTTCTGTACATCGCTAAGGCCTAGCAAAGCTCAATGTTCGTCTAGACTTCAGACATCTGGATATCAATTAAGAAGTGACCTGGCGCTATCTAGACAGCTTTGCGGCTACGTGTATACTATTATGCCATGCGAACAAACGCGATGATGTAGGAAGACTTACTGACATATTTTACAGCGGAATCGCCCTCAGAGAAGCGTCACTTGGTTCGTTCAATCGCAATGAGTGCCGGCGGAGAGCTATTCAGGAGCCATCATCTTTGTCAAATGTATCATCAGTGTGAGTGGTCGCACTTTGGCGTAATTCCTGACCAACTCACAAATCTGGGGAAATGAAACTTCGAACTAGCGCCTCGAAGATCCGGTGAGCGAGTCTCTACCATAATCGCAAGTACGGAGTAGACGGCCGGATTTGATTCCACGTCTAATTTGAAAGAATCTGCAAGGCTGTGAAACTCTCAATGAGATTTTTTGGATGAATACCACATGAACAGTGCGCATGTACGTAGACTTAAAGCCAACCTATGCTGCAACCTTGGTCACATAATTCGACGATAGTGGATAACAGAAAAAAGATGCACACTGCAGTAGATAATGTACCCACATCGTCTCATGCAATCGATAAAGCACTCAGACCTTTCGATGGTCACCACATAAGAGAATGGAGTAGAAAATTTCCCGATATTCCTCTAGCGAGAAAAGACGTTTATGATCATACAAATAAGGGGGGCTCGAAAGAAAAATGTAACCAATGATTGTCATGAGCCGACTATCCTTATGGCGACCAGAAAATACCGGTAACAGGTCTGTTGACTTATGGTAGCTTCAGTGGCCGGAATGCGAAAGTACCAGTTTCCACCTAATGTGATTATTAATTCTTCTGTTACTTTCCCAATCATTGGCATTAACATTAGCATCGGCACCCCCATTCTTTGCTCGCTCAGAACCATAAATACATTGACGACGACCTAGCAACAACGTTTGTCTTCGAGCCAGCTGATATATTATTTCCAGAATCAGGTGTGGGCCGACAGTCTTTGTCGCTGCGGATCCCACCCAGTTAATTCTTCATTTCTGAAAATTTACTTAGATCCCAATATTGAAAACTCAAGGCGGTTACAATCTTGTGTGTTGGCCCATCCGTTGAATAAAATCTTTATGGGAGTTTATTGCTGTTCCGCAACAGCCGTTCCATACAAAAACTCTGCCAGCTCAATAGAGTAACAACAAGGGCATAGTGAGTCTCAACTTTTAAGACTCTTGGAGTCTTAACTGCGAACTCTTTTGAGAACTGGGGTAAGCACAGACGATAGGCGATAAAATTTTCTAGATACATGAACTAGAGGAGCGAGAGGAGTCTACACCAAGTCGAACAGATAAGAATGATTCATAAAATCCATAAACTTATTTGTTACTCGAATCAAAAATCGACAAGTGGATGGACGGTCTTCAGGGTTCTAAATCGTGAATGTTTCAGAACTTCTTGGGGTTCAGGGAGAAAGATCAGTCGATCCTGACGTGCAACCTTTGCCTTATCGCCTTGTTTATGAGAATTGAGAACTACTAGGTATACGGGTATGCAGTATTTATGAGAAATACTTGAGAAATCAATGAATTACAAACGAATGAAAAGATGAGGCTGGGATTGTGCGGGGAATGTATCGATAGGCATAGGTAAGAGGAGCGGTGTACTAGTAGTGTCAAGGGTACTGAGTCCTGACCGTGAGCGACGAGCGTTTAACCTTACTACTCAATACGCTCAAGCCGTTCGAAGTCAAATGGGATGTTGAAATTGGATGATAAGCAATCGAGTATCTCGGAAGAACTTGGCCAAATTCTCGTTGAAACTCTACTTGGGGTGTACAGCCAACTTTGTTAGACATTTTCATCCCGAAAGATGGGATTTGTATGATATAAGTTGTAACCATACCATTTTTATGGAGTACAGACTGTACGGTATGGAGTAACCGATGGAGTAACAGTACGGAGTAATACATCGGCAAAATTCTGGAAATGCAAGGCAATGCATCAACATGTACAGTGTTCATGTATATATGTACGGGTAACCTTAACCACCCACATAGACCGACATCCGAGATACCCTTTGCTAAGCTTGCTTACCTTTCTTTGCCCTTCTTGCTCTTCTTGCCCTTCTTGCCCTTCTTGCCTTTCCTGCCCCTCTCACCCCTGTGTGCCGTTCGCCTTGATCGAGTCTCCGAGGTTTCTGGCTCACCAGTCACTCCAACTCGTTGCTTGCACTCATTTCCCCCCAAAGTCAAGTTGTTAATTGGATGTTGTGTCTTGCTTTGATGGGTTCAATGGGTTTTAGTGGATTGGCTGGTTACTTTGGCTGGTATTTAGTTGCTTCCAAGTGGGTAATGGATGGGCCTGCAGTACCAGGGAATTCTTCGAATCCAAATCCACAAATCCAATAACACGACGCATACAAGTCGGAGGCGAGTAGTATCATTTGTGTGTTGTTTTAGTTACTTTTAGGCATGAATGACAACGAATTATTCTTTATATCGTAAAAAGAGATGAGTTTCAACGGATTATCACGGGATATGCTAACCAAATTCAATCTGACACGTCTTACCTCGAACTCCACTCCACAGCGCCACATGGTCTTTGCTTGCATGGCAGCATAAACAGCATAAACATGTACATGTAGATAGAGGAGACGAAGGAAGAGAAAAAGAGAAAAAAGAGAAAGAGCATTAATTATTTCATTTCATTAATCCTTCGTATACAGTTCATCTACCGTATCAAGAACACTTATCGAAATTGACCTTTTTATTGATATCCATTTCACCAACCCCCTTCATTTTGGTCATACATTCTCTCAATATCTTCACCTCCTTCATCCTCATGGAAAACTTTCCAACATCATGACCATCACACCAAGTCAGAAAGTCGGTCGATAATCACACAATTTTAAGATAAAGATCCACCATTCTCGAAAACCATCATCAACAATAAAGCAGACACCTCTCGCGATCAATATTAATTTCCTCTTCAATTGCCCCAAATTCTAAACACCTTCGGCGCTCAATATGTCGTTGAACGGTAGTCGATCGGTCCTGAACCGATGGAAGAACAAACGTACCTCGTCCACCGCTTCCGCACCACCTGGAACGGCCGGTGCCACTAGACCAACCACGTCCGGCGGATTAAACTCTTGGACGGAATACACTCCAAGCTCAGAAGAACCATTTCAGAAAGCTGTTGAGGAAGCTGTTTTAAATGCTCTCAATAGCGATGCCTTCAGAAATGTCATTGCGTCTCAGATTGATCCCGTGACCGCTGCTCTTTCTCGACAGCAAGAAAAGTTGAATGCTTTGAAAGCGACAACATTGAACCTTGAGTCGTCGTTCAGTACCTCAAACATTAAAGCTACTTTGGATCCAGCTTTAAAACCAATCAGTCAATTGATTGACGATGTTCCAGATACCGAGGACGACATTGGGTCTCTCGTTGAAGGTCAAAAGAAGATTTTAGAATACTTAAAGTCACTTGATGAGCGCCTGACTGGAATGGACACGAAATTTGATGAGTTTGAGGAGAAAATAACAAGCCTTGATGGAGAGATTGTAAACGCAGATTTAAGATCTGCCATCAGGTTCGGTGAATTATCCAATGAACTCCAGGACCGGAACAAGATGCTTGGGGAAAGACTGTGGTCCGTCGAAGGCGATTTGGGTAAGAAGATTGACGGTAGTCACCGGAAATTGATTGGGATGGTTGAGGATCTCGGAAAATCCAGTCGAAACGTCATCAATAAAGTTTCTTCTATGGAATTTGATTCATCGTCCTCGAACTCTAGTAAGCTCGATGAGATGTTGAATGAGAACTCCCAGATGGTTGATAGAATGGAAAGTCTGAAGAAGAGTGTCTCAAAATTGGAAGATTCCCAGAAGAACATCCAAAGCACAGAGAAAGGATTGGCTCGCAATATCCAAGAAGTCCGCGATATCGTATCTTCCCTAAACACATCATCACTGGAACACCATTCAAAGAGGTTAGACGATATCGAGAGAAGCATCGTCACTGTTCGAAAGGAATTGGAAGGTCAGGGACAGCTGGCATCCATTGACTCGAAATTATTGTCCACCAACACATCTCGTCTCAGCAACATCATCGAGCAAGTCACCAAGATCAACGAAGTGGTCGAATCTGTTAAAGAGCATGTCTCTGCGAATGATCAATCCATACACACCTCTAACTCGGAGAAATTGGATACTCTTACCTCTACAACAACAACTGTGAAAGACACTATCGATCGAATTGAGCAACACGTGAAAACATTGAATACATCTCAATTCGATGCTCATAGAGACAAACTCACAATGATCGCATCAATGATGACTAGCTTCGCTGAATCAATGGCCGGAATCCAAGATGGTGTCTCGAAGACAACTTCAGCGCTTCTCCCAACCAATGAAGTTGCCAAATTTGATGACTTAGTCAATCGACTATCAGATATGCGGGCAGAATTGGATGCAAGACTTGAAACTCAAAGCAACTCTCTTGAGGATATTCATAGGCAAACTGTGTTGCCAATAGACACAAAGAAGCTGGACGACATTGCCACTTTACTCAACAATCTTCAATCCGCGTCTTATAATGATTCTCTCGCTACGCTCTTGGCATCTCACTCCACGAAACTCGATACTATCTCTCATGATCTATCTGCTTTCCATTCCGGCACTGAAACAACCCTCAAGACCATCACAATCAGCTTAGAGACTATCGACCAGCACGTTGAAAATGGAACGGCTACTGGACGTGAAGGCATTCAAGGCTTGCATACTCAACTCGAAAGATTCGGTACATCTCTAGATAATCAAGATGTTGTCTTGAGGGACATCAAGCAGAGCGACGCCAACCACGAGATCCTAGGCGCTATCGAGCATGTCAAATCTTCAATGGAGCAGGATAAACGAAGCGATGAGATTCTTGGGCAACTCATGATCATGAAGGAATTTGTTGACTCCGTCAAAGCTGATAACAGAAAGAGCGAAATGATTCAAGACGTTGCTGCTTTAAAGAACATTCTTGATACCATTAAGAACGGAAGCAAAGATGAGGAAATCATGGAGGCAATTAAGAACCTCGATACCTCTTCGACTACAGCAGGCTCGGGCTCCCAAGAGGCAGAAGTTTTGAAAGCTTTGGAAGCTATCATGAAGGTCGCTGATTCTAACGGTCAATTAATCGGAGCTGTTCATACCGACGTATTGGAAATCAAGAATGCCAGCATCGAGAAAACATTGGGTGAAATCCTCGCAATTAGAGAACTTCTTAACAACAACACAACATCTCTTGCTTCGGCTTACGATGGAATCCTATCCGTCAACACAAAGATCAAGGATAGCGAAGAATCAGTCACTACTGCCATTGAAAACCTTCATTCGGCAATCGGAACCAACCTCAACGACAACAAATCCGCGCTTGTTGCTTCAATCAATGATGTAGCTACTGAACTTGAGAGTGAAATGAAGAATCTTGGCTCAAGATTGACATCCACTACGAGCGAATTGAAATCTGATATCAAAAACATTGACCTCGGTCCAACAAACACATCTATTGATGCGTTGAGCAGAGATGTTCAATCAACATACAAAACATCCGTGGAAACCGCGGGAAATCTGGCCGCCCTCCCTGAAGCATTTACTAACATCAGATCATCCGAGAACGTTTCAATGAACATGTCAATAGATTCTATATCCAAATTTGTAGCTTCGATTGATGAGGCGATCAAGGAGACTGGGAGGGACGTTCAAGGTAATACTGAGATGTTGACAAACATCAAGTCAAGTGTTGCTACAAGTACCAATGACATTAGGTTCCTTCTAGATAAACAAGTTCCCCTGATCCGCCAGGATATCCAGGCCATCGATTTTAGTGAACTCGAGTCCGCTGCGGCCAAGAACCAAGCTTCCGTTGACTCTATTGAGAAGGCCGTTCCCCAGATAATTCAAATAGCTAATGACCATGCATCGGCCTTGTCTCAACTGGACTACAAGATGAAGCACCTTCTCTCTGGAGATATTGCGAAGATTGGAAAAGCAATTGAGGCCGTGGACCAAGCCCTTTCAAAGGCCGCTCTGGAGACCATTAGTGCCGTAGAAGGCAACGCAGCGAGGCTTTCAAACATCCGTGAGACAGTTTTAAATACTTATACTACCGTGGATACATTGACCCATACTGACATTCCTGGTATCAGCTATTCCCTCTCGAGCCTCCAGACATTCCAAAGAGAGTCCAATGCTCAAACCCTGGAAAAACTGCAGAACTGTGACAGCGCCACTGGATCCATCCGTGACTCCGTTGAACATATCTCTACAAAAATAAACGACAATACCTCGCTACTCTCAAACATCAAGAACGACTTGATTTCATCGGCTGAAATAAACTCTTCAACGATCCATACCTTATCTTCGAATATTCTAAACCTCGACTCAACAGTGGGCCAGACCACAACCGCCGTTCGCGTTAACGGGGCAGCACTAGCCCGAATCGACAATCGTGTACTCGAAACCGGTGCACAAGTAAAATCCGTTGTTCTTGAAGGAAACAAGCGACTTACCAAGGAACTGGACAAAGCAGTTTCACAACTGGACGAATTGGCTCATGATAACGGTACACGAATCCGTGGAATTTCCGATTATACTTTTCCAAAGATTGAAACCGAGTTGAGAGGTATTCATACTACACTCGAACGATTAACACACAACAACATTGATGGTTTAAGACGAACGCGCGATTCTTTGGCCGTTATAGGCGCTAAAATCGCGGGAACCTCTAGAAAATTTGATGATCTAGTTGATGCTGTTCATTCGAGTGATGATTTGGATCATCTAGCTCATAGTAAAACTTTGGTCGGTGGTAATGGAAAGATTCCTGGTGAGCACCGTATACTTGGGACAAGGAGGAGTAGGGGTGGAAGCAACGCCAGTAGTACTAAGGACGGTCCTGCCTTGAGCGGTTTGAGATTGCAGGCTTTCACGCAAGGCCATTCAAGTTTATCATAATCATTTTGGGAGGGTTGATATCAGTCGGTCGGCGTTTTCTTTTTGCGGAGGACTTTTTTACTGTTTTTCATTAGTATTTTTCATGACATGATATGATTGCATGAGCATATGAAAATGAGCGAGCAAGAGCATGATATTTGCATTTGAAAAGGTGTACAGGTTGGGCATGATTAGATTCGATATGAGTTGGGATGGATATTATGATATGCGCATATGAATGGAATGAAAGATGGTTAATGATGACCTAAAAGGTCCAGAATGTTTAGGTACTAGATACATTTTTCTTAGTTATACCCTTTGCTTGTAGCATGCCAAATTGTTTTGCACAAGATATTTAGTCTCAAACTCCCTGTGCTCTATGGATGTTGGTGGATGACAATTTGAGTTGCTTGTGAAGACCTCCCTCTCCGGCCTGCCCCTATCACTCGATGTGAGAATCCAAGGAAACGGAGGTTATAATAGTGATTTTTTTCAAATGACATAAGGAGTGAGGTTTCAACAGCTATACATATGCAAAGAGCAAAATGGCCCGACAAAAAGCCACAAATTAGACACTGCGTTACGACATAGGAGCATGCATGCACAAGTTATGGAGAAGGAACGCAGCCTTACATCTTTGCAGTCTTGTCAGCCATGGCTTGTTCACCCCCAAAAAAATTGAGGGACCTATTCCCCGCTAGTATTTCTTAGCGCAAGGCTGTCACACCGCAATTTATTTACAGCCTTCTTCGCCCCCTCAACACTCAGTACTTCATTTCACCCCATGAATCACCTTCGCCCACTTTGCAGGTTCACGAACTCTTTTCTAAAACCACGATTAAACTCTGCAACATTGCTGAGTATTCACAATCACAGATTCAATATGTCTGCAGCTACCAATGGTGTCCTCGAAGCCGGGCAAGGGGACAAACCCCGTTATGTAGATGTACATTCTCCTGCCCAAGAGTTTAGCATCCATTCGACCGCAGACGCAATAGCTGATCATTTTTTCACAGTAGATAGGTATAAATCTTACCGATCCCGTCTACTCTGGAATCTACTATGATACACAACGTCATCCAGCCGATCTGCCCTCCGTTATCTCACGAGCTCTTACCACAGGGTGTCAGAAACTTATCGTTACCGGATCCGATTTAGAAGAGTCTCGAAAGGCTGTTGAACTATCTAAAGAACATTGTAAGCATGTCCAGTTCAGAAATTTAGAAGTGGAAAATGGGAAGTAGTAAAGCTAATGGCTGATTCTCACAGCCGGGGTCCTCTTCGCAACCGTTGGCGTCCACCCCTGTTCCTGTCTCCAATTCACGAAAGCCCCAAATACACCGGATAAATACCTTCAAGAACTCGAGTCGTTGGCGTTAGAAGCAAAAAATTCAAATCACTGCGTAGCATTTGGAGAGTTCGGCCTTGACTATGATCGTCTTACTCTGTGCCCAAAAGATGTCCAATTAGAATACTTTGAAAAGCAACTCGATATAGCGACTCGTCTACATCTACCACTCTTTCTTCATTCACGCGCTGCCCATGAAGATTTTGTACGAATCTTGAAGGCCAGATTGGAGGAGTTGCCAAAGAGAGGAGTGGTTCATAGTTTCACTGGAACAAAAGAGGAAATGGAGGAACTAGTTGCTTTAGGATTTGATATTGGGGTGAATGGTTGTTCATTGAAAACAGAAGAGAACTTGGAAGTGGTGAAAGCAATACCTATGGAGAGACTCCAAATCGAGACTGATGGGCCTTGGTGTGAGATCAGACCTAGTCATGCAAGTTCGAAATGGTTGAAGGGGTTCGAGGAAGAGGAAGAGGGGGAAGGAATGAGTGAGGGCGAAAATTCTATCGAGGGCGGGAAGGGTTGGAAGAGTGTGAAGAAGGAGAAATGGGTAGATGGGGCAATGATTAAAGGTAGAAATGAACCCTGTATGATTGGTCGGGTAGCGTGGGTCGTTGCAGGAGTCAAAGGGGTGAGTGTGAAAGAATTGAGGGAGGCGGCGTGGAAAAATAGCTGCAAGATGTTTGACTTGGGAGCGTGAGTAGTGTTTGTCTGTTTCGATTGCCAAATACCTGTGTACATGTTATTAGATGGCTAGAATCTAGATCCAAATACTAAATCATTCGACACTTGATTTAGGCATCTGCGAATGAGAGCTATGATATGAGGTGATTCTGCGTCTTACTACAACAGCAAACAAATGAACATATTCACATACTAATAGAGGATTAGGATTGGTGTCACAAAATCTTTCGAGTTAGCCCCGCATTTGATATTGCAGGTCTTGTCATGATCTAAATCGTAAAATGCTGTATAAATCGTGCCAAAACATCTCAGTCCTTGCAATGCCTCAATGAGAACAGGAAACCTCCAACTCCAGGTATCACGACAAACCCAAACACCCAAACACCATCGTCCGAAACTTCCCAATATAATCACACATACTCATTACGAGTATCACTCAGACGCCAGTTCCCTTGAATCCCCTAACCCTTCCCCTCTTCACAACTCCCAAAGTAACACCCTCTTCGCCAGTCATCCATCCTGGCATTTTCTCTCCGTCCACTATTCCTGCCTCAACTAATTCTCGGATCCCCGCAACTACATGAGTTCCCTGGAATGTTATTCTGATATCTGGCTTCCATGAATCCCTCCCTCTTTCGTCCCTTTCTTTTTCATTCCTTTCCTCACTGTCCTCTCTATTCAATCTATCAAACTCAGCTTCGATGGTACCTCTTCGTCCTTTGTTCTTCCCTTGTTGTCGCTCAGTGATTGATTCATTTTCTGGTTCAAGTGTTATAGAAGCGAAAGAAGGAAAAGGGTCTTCGATACGAATATCGAGTCTTTCAATGCCCTTTCTGTCATCGGGTTTTGCAGAGTTTCCAAAACGAGCTTTTGCTACATTTTTTCGTCTCTTTGCCAATTCTGGTGCATCGTCCTCTCTGACCCTTTTCATATTTCTCGGTATTGCTTTCTCTTTGTCAACGCTCTCCAACTGTTCCCCAGTTAGTGAGTCCTCTGATGGTGGTAATATCGGATTCAATGGATTGTCCTTTTTATTTTCTCCTGCATAAACTTCCCATGCACCTCCTGCTGCGTTGTGCCTTCCTCCTCCCCTCCTCTCACATAGCGCCTCCAAATTCTTCGTGGAAAATCCAGTACCCTCTAACTTGTACCTTTCTCTTGGCCTGCTGAACGCTTTCGGGATTCCATCCAGTGTCAATTTCCGTAGACTCTTTGTGTCGGTTGCTCCATTGGCGCTCCCTGCTGTGGAACTCAATGAAACATAAATATATGGCGAAGCATCTGGGAAAGCAATGTAAAACGTCTTGCTAGAGTCGAATGCCATGCTTGCTCTGCCAGAGCCCGATGAAAGCGCAAGTGATGTGTTATATGGCGAATCCAGTATATAGATTCTTAGAAGTAACAAAGGTAAAGTAGCATGACGATCGAGATTGTAATGAGCTTTTACATCTGGTAGCACCTCTTTTTGTAGATTTTGTAAGAATGTTGACGGATGGAACCTAGGTATTGCTGTATCTTTCTTTTCTTCCTTTGGCACTTCATGGTCGGGAGATGAAGATGACAGCGGCACAATTTTCAGGGCAGTCCATTTCTGTGATGTAGGATGATCATAAAGATATTGCATATCTGCCATAGCTAATTGATATAGTGTGATCCCATGTCTCCAGTCCCCCTCCAGTATTCGGTCAAGGACATCGCGCTTACTGCCTTTTTGCGTTGCAAAGGAAGTGTAGAGTTCGATGAGAGAGTCAAGGGTAGCATGAGGTGGGTAAAGATCTTGCGCATAATCTGAGGCAGAATCGTCGGCTTCAAGAAGATATGGCGCGGTATTGATTTGATTACGTTCGTCGAGCCAGTCGAGGGCTAGGGTGAGTAGGGAAGGGCGCGAGAGGCGGGATAGAAGTTTGTGTACGGAGGGGTGCGTTGAAGGGACAAGCTGAGAGGGAGGAAGCGCAACGGTAGTCGGTATAGATACTGCGGCCATGATCGATGGAAATAGAGTGAATACTAATCAAGCAACAGAAATCCCAGAATTGGATGACACCGTCATTATCGGTTTCATCAGTTTCCAGGTATCTTTCTTGGTGTTGTGATTTGGTGTTGTTTATCGCGTTGCTGGTCGCGAAATCATCGCGATCCGCTGATGTAGTGGAACTAGCACCAAACCCCCGTACCTAGTAGTCAATCAAACCGACCGTCAACGGACGAATTACCAAAATGCATACAATTCAATGGTTTTTCCCCTTCAAATAAACCAATATCTCCACTCATGATAATATTGGATGTGTAATCATGAGTTAGACACAATAAAACTCCTCGCAGCTGTCGGCATTCATTGGCTGAAATTATCGTAAAGTCTCAAGACTGCTAGGTAGTTCTAGAACAGTGAAAGGAGAGCCCCAGATGATTTTGTAACGGCGTCCGAGGAAGTGGCCTCAAACGTCTTGTGAGAACAATACACTCTTATGATCAAGTACTTGTGTCGAATTCTGAAACTGGCCTGGCTGGCTTTTCCATCTTCATATGTGATGAGCGCGTAGACAGTATTTGGAACATCTATTATCTGGGTTCCAGGGACATCTTGAAGGACATAATGATCCGAATGTGTGTAAAGCACTGGATAACAATACTTCTCCTTGTTCTTTCAACATGGCGATGACATCTTGGTGGTCATATCAATCTCTCCCTCTAAGCGCAAGGCTTTCAGAAAGTGTGTCTTGGCCATCTACTCTTATTCGGTAGCCCTAGAGTGCGAAGTCATTCGTAAAACCCAGATTTTGAGGACCCCCAAATGGATGGTGGCGTCAACTATGCATCAGAGATGACGGCAATATACAGGAAAGAAATCACGCGCTGTCTATTGGAATTGGCTTAGCTGCATAGGATTTGTGCCCTTCATAGGTTCCTAGAATATAGCACTCCTCAGATCATTGCTCAGCGTTAGGTCTGTTTCCTCCTGTGGATTATATGTTGCCCGTCACATGACATTCCATGCCGAAATTATCAAATAACAGTAAATCGGTATATGCGTGCAACATCAGATGAATGTCCCTCGGTAGCTGTGCAAATGCATATCGCATTCCGGGCGGTCTGATCACATTGAATGAGAAAATCTAGACAAGAGTATAACATAACACCATAAATTCTGTCACCAAACTAAGCTTCAACGTCTTTGCCCGACGAAAGCAATAAGCGCATCAGGAGGCGTCTCCTCAACACAGTCCGTCCAGATCTTAGGTCAAATTCCTTTCTGGAAGTAACTTCAGCAGCTTCATATTACTCCGCAATGATCAATGCAGGGTTTGGAGACCCATAGTCCTCCCAAAATGTGCAGAGCTCTTTCTCTTTCGGACAATACGCTAGCGAGCTGTATGCCATGCTGAGTCTCTCCACCTTTTTCTATTTCTTGTTTATTTCTACACAAAAACTATAAGAAGAATACATGGGATACAATATCAATTATATTGGGTCTATACAGATCTACTTCGATGTTTGTCCCTCTCTTTCTCCTTATGACATCTACAGCTTTATTTTCAGAATCGAACCTATTCGTATAACGTTCACTTTCGAAGGCATGACTAGATAGACTCTTTGGTCTTCTTTAGCTCTTTTGGACTCACTTCGTATCGACCTCTTGACGCATTCTCGAATCTGCCAATTTATTTTCCAGCATCATTCCAACCTTTTTCTACTCGATTGATCATTTTACTTTGTCTCCATTTCACATCAATCTTCATCGCAAACTTTTCTCATATTGATAGTTGTTCTTGATCTTAAACAAATCATCATTCCACAATTCGGTCTCGAATTTTTGCTGGGCAAACACCCATTTAGTTTGATCTAGTCAAGATTACCAGCATCAAGATTAAGCAGCTCCATAAGTCTATAAGCCCATTAAATATGGCTTCCAAAGGTGAAGCAAATGCTGGTTCAGCAACCAATCTCAAAGAAGGGGAAATTAAGACCGAAACCAATGATAATTTTTCTCCTCGAATAAACGAAGGACGAGAACCTGGCCTAGATCTTACTGTTATCCAGCCAAGCACCGATGCTGTGACTAGGAAGGAGAAGGCGGTTAAGGCTAGTCTCCTCTTCTTGAACAAAGCTGAGAGTATCGTGGCTTCGTACACAACCATGTTCCCCGAGTTCAAGCATTGGCAAGACCAAATCAGTATGTTATTACTTATAAGTATCATAAAGCTGAACTAATATTTTATCCTTATAGAACAAATTCTTGATAGCATAGAACGTCCTCGTGTGCTAGTCGGAGTGTTGGGGTATACTGGGAGTGGAAAATCATCCTTAATCAATGCTCTCATTGATGAAGAAATGGTGGTGCCAGCCAATGCCATGCGTGCTTCCACGTCCATGGTGACTGAAATCTCATGGAACGATTCAGACGATCCGGAAAAAGCCTTCCGCGCTGAGATAGAGTTCATAAGTGAAAAGGAATGGAAAGCGGAAATGGATATCCTGTTAGATGATTTGCAGAATGCCACTAAAGGAGAGGATTTGTCAGTTGATACTGGCAGCGAGGCTAGTACGGCATTCGCGAAGATATCCGCGGTTTGGCCTGGAGTCACTCTGGACAAATTGAAAGGAATGACATCAGAGGAACTCTTCCACGAGATAGAAGGAGTTTCCAATCATTTGGATTGCAATCTGGATATCTCAGATAGTAAAGCTAAGTCATTCTCACAACAGATAAATTCTTATATCGACTCAAACAACAAGCAAGCTTCGTCGAAAGGAATATCCTACTGGCCTTTGGTACGTTGCGTTCGAATCTACACGAAAGCTGAGATATTGAGACATGGTCTCGTTTTGGTAGATCTGCCTGGCCTCGGAGATTCGAATACCGGGAGGACACAGGTCGCAGAGAAGTACGTTAAAAATCTCACATATGTATGGGTTGTGGCCGACATAGTTCGCGCAATTGACGACCAGGTTGCAAGGGATCTAATGGGCAAATCCTTTCGGAGACAATTACTCATGGATGGAAAATACGACGACAAGTACGTTACATTTATTATGACGAAGACTGACATGATCAACACTGATGAAGTCATTGAATCGCTGCAACTTCGAGAGCATGACTTGAAAGAGATTCTACTCCGAGAAGAAGAAATCTTGAAGCAGATCCCTAATTGGCAAGAGGCGCTCGATCGAAAAGCTCTTAAAGTTAAGAACATCAACAAGGCTTTGAAAACAATGATGAAGGTTTACAAGTCGTCCACAAGTGCCAGGGCCATTCTGCGAAAGCGCAAGCATACAGAGGACGACATGACCGATTTAATGTCAGAGAATGAGGAGCAATCGTCTGCTGACTCAGAAACTCCAGAAACCCAAATATTGGAAAGGAAGCATCTCGTGAAGAAAAGAGCTCATAGTGTCAAATCTGTGAGAGCTTTGGAGAAAAAGCTTGCTGAAATGAAGCGCACCCTCAAGTTGATCAGAAACGACATCAAAGCTGCTTGTACCCAGGCTCGGAATCGTTACACACAGGAGAATCTCAAAGTGGACTTTGAAAATGGACTCCGAGACTTAAAGCAGGATATTTCTCATGATACAACTGATGAGCATCATTCTGGAAATGAAGACGAGGAGAGGAACAAAGATTCGGTTCATCACCGTAAGTCCTCCAGTACAATACTTCCCGGTGATCTTTTGATGTTGATGTGAGATTGCCACAGAAGATTTTGTTAACCAGCTAAATATTTTCTGTGTATCTTCAAAGGGATACCAGAAACTTGCGGGTCGCTTCAAGCGCGATCGGATTCCGGAAGGGTTTGCGTCAGTAAATGATACTTTCATTCCAGGTCTACAAGAACATGCAGCAGCTTCTACCTTAACGACGCGAACAAAGATAGCCGATACCTTCCTAAATGATTTCCAAATATTAAAGTTAAGTATCAAATCATGGGCCAAAAATGGCTCTCCTAATTCATTGTCTTCCTCGCAGAAGCACAAGCTCCAAGCTATGTTAGAACAACAGCTGGGAATTCTCAACAAGGTATGGGCTCTTTTCGGTGTTATTTCTGATATCTAATTCCATCTAGTCTCTTGGCTGTGCTTCCGAGACTACAACGTTCCGCATTCGCGAGATCATAAATACGGATATCCTCCCAACTCTGAATGATTGCATCGAAACTTCCACAATAAAGGCCAGGCAGACTTGTAAAGCCCTCACAGAGTCAGACACATCTTTTCAGACCTGGAAAGCAATTTGCCGTAGGCAAGGTAAGTTTAACAACAAAAGGAAGGTAAATTATGACTGGAATGGCGTTTTCTTGGAACCATTCTTGGAATGTCTCGCCAACCCTTGGGATCGAGTTTTCAATGTTCAAATGCAGCACATCCATGATGAGTGTTCTAGAACTGTTGTCGCAGCTATCAACTCGTTTTCAACCGACATAAGACCACTTCTCCACGATATATCGGAGGCTTCTGCATCAAACTCGCCCGTCGAGATTCTAGCCAAAATTCCTTATTTACAGCGTAAAACAACAACAAAAATATCTGCGTCCATGAATTTCACCCAAAGTCAAGCGCAAGAAATTTATCGATTGATTGAGCCATTGATTCAACAGCATATGCGCCCTGCATATCATTCGTGTAGTCTGGAATCAAGTGAGTATTACGATTCACGTAACAATGACACAATTTCTGACACATCCATTTCTTCCAGATACAGGAGCACTTGCTCGCATGAAAGAGCATCTGTTAAGACACATCAGAATGAATAACGAAAATATGTACAAGGAGGCATCTAAGTTGCTTAAGAAGAGATTGAACAAGATGATAAAAACTCTCGAGGGGTTATTGTCAAAGGCTCATATTGACACGTCAAAATACCTCAGAAAAGAAATTGAAGACATGATCATGGTGGCGGTTGGAAAGGATGATGAAGCCAGAGAGAAAATGAGCCGAGTAAGAAATACTTTGTGCAATGATTTGATACTGGAGCTGAATACCTTGGAAATGGCATGGGTTAGGAGTGCTTCTGAACCAGCGGAAAATCCTATGTCTCTCAACACTGATAGAAAGGTAGAAGATGACAGTGGTGAAGATGGTGAGGGGGATGACTTTAGTTTTGACACTGAAAGCAGTGATGGTAGTGAAGGCGTAGAGAGTACTAGCGACGAAGTGGAGGGTTCTTGATTCAAGATCGTGGTCTTGCTATTGGAGATGTGCACCGTATGAGTTGGACCACTGACTTTATGGCAGAGGACTACTTTTGTGAGCTTCTTTCACGCACTTGTTGACATTTCCTTATATTTCGAAAAAGATGGCCTAGAGCCTGTATTCGGATATTTACGTCGTTGATTTTATTTTCATTATTATTTTTCATCCAGGAAATCTCTGTTGTGCAATGGGAATAAGGTCTTATGCGGAGACGAGGAGATTGGTCCATCAAGCCGAGTTATTATTGCCTACCTTTTATATTTTACATTTTAGCAATCATGAATCCAAATGTCTTTTACAACCTGATAGTCACCTAGGCTTTGGACGACAAGATGTATAAAAGTTACCAACATAAATTTTGACTAAACTAGGTCTCATCATCACCCGCCTCAAGATTTTCCAGAAATTGATTGTTCTAGACCCACCATACATACGGATACCTCCGGAGCTTTAGCCACGGCCACTCAGACCTCTTTATTTGAAGATGTAACCTCTCTGAGCTTGAGAGCGTCTGAAATGGCAGCGCCGCTTGATAGTGGATAGAATGTGTGTATTTGGGTGAAAAATTCTACTTCCGAGGCAAATATCTACAAATACTAATCAAAGTAGCAACTTCCTATTCCCTCGGTGTAATGGACTCCGCATGATACTCTTTACCACCGATATCGTAGGAATAACGAGAGACAATATAATTGGATAGAAACATCTTGAAACTATCTATAAAAGCTCCGATTCTTTCAAACTCCGAGGATATTTTGAGGCATCAACACATGTAGGTCTCTTGTACGGAGTAGGGTGTTAAGAGAAGGACATCAAAGAGGCGAGAGAGGCTCGAGCCTCAAGGGATTCAAAGAAACGATCAATCTAAAATGGACTCGTCATAATCAAGCCTACTATTGCTAATTTCTTGATCTTGTGGATGAAATCACAATGATTCATTACTTTAGCCAATCACTGATCAAGCACTTTGGTACATCTTGACATACAAAGATTTCTCTCTTTTTCTTACAGATCTCTCTCCAATCTGTAAGAAAGAGAGCAAGAGAAAGAGGTGAATACATACGGAGTCGGGGAGAATAGTAATCACGCCTTATGTAGTACCAATACAACAAGAGGAGATATATCAACCCCCTCCCCCTCCCAATATACCTTCACGAGACCCTCTCAACTTGTACTGAATCTGGAAAACGAATCCCATAACAGAGGTCAATCAAGGGGAAAGAAAATAATATCCAATAAGCTTATTCTCTCTCTCTCTCTATACTAGGTACATACCGAGCACACCTCATAAAACCCCGTTTCCGCGATTACTCTTTTTCTGGACATCATCTTGCTGAATAATAGCAGCAGCTATTTTATTCCTCTTTACTCTTTGAAATTTGTCATCAATCGGTCAATCTACCTAGAGTGGGGCAATACTCAAGCCAGGCGGCCACTCTAGGGTCTAACTTAAACACCTCGAAAACCCACCGAAGCCCACAATCCGTAATCACTCCGGAATTTGTCTCTTCCACTTATTATTATTATTAACAACTCGACAACTCACTCCCCAACCTTCAATCCTCAATTCTTCTCCCCAGATCATACTAACCGAAGGGAATTGTCATACATACATTTCGTTTTCAAGTGAATCACATATCCGATCATTCACTTCGAATCCGCAGACCCACGAGATAGTCCATTCAATCTAGTCCCTTTTTTCAGATCGGGCGCAATTCGGAGAACAAAGAAAAGAATTCGAATAACTTTTTCATCACCTCCCACCTTCCAACCCTTCCAAGAACTTCCATCGAACGATTTTATCTGCAACATCAATATCATAGAGACGAAAGGGCTACGAAAGTCACTCCATATTCTCGAATACATACTTCAGGATGGCATACAATGGTCGGCGGGGTCCGAATGTATCGGAATACATCGCGAATCTCAACGCAATCCCAACACCACAAGACTTACACAATTCCAATCAGGATCCATACAATGTAGATGACGAATTGGCTATGTTCACGAATACCGAATTTTACGACATCGACTCAGTCTTGCAGACACCAAACTTCGATGGAGTTGGGGCACAATCTAATGCGGATAGTGTTGATTTGGATTTAAAGGACATAGATTTCAGTCTTCCAGGTTAGAGATACCCCATGTCTCCACTGTACTCCTATCATATCGACTCTCTCCTCTCTCTTTGTGTTTCCTTTACGCGGTATCTTTGGGGCGATATGTTTCTTTCCTATCTTGTGGGCGAAGACTGGACACACTTTCTAAGCACAAGTGTGTACATCAAGTCAAAATAATCGGGATAGGACCTTTCACAAGGACTGCTATGATCAATTCTCTGTTTGAGAAGTTTCACTGATCAGCTTTTGGCCAATACCTTTACCTGCACATATCCACGTGCGCCTAGATTGTATAGGATGAGTATAGTTCTTATCCTCTTGCATTACTTTTCTGCAACGTTCCTCGAACCCTTCCCTCCTTACTTTCCACATGCTTTGTAACCCTTTATTGTGCTGCTTGGTAAGCGCGCACTATTACCGAGCAATGGCGACATATCACGTGTCGTCATATCACATTGACTAGGGTAGTCGATAATTGCTCCACTCTTTTGTCTTCCCAAAAGTCATTGGTGTCTATCCGGTCTAATCCTCGTCTCTCACCCGTTTGCCGTCGCTTATTGCAGTCTACCTGCAGATCTAAAATATAATTCCACATCTATTTCCCTTCTCAAGCAATACCTCCAAAAAAGCCAGGCAAAGCTAATATCATGATGCTCCATTCAGGTGATTTCAATTTCTCAGACTTCAACACCTTCACCAACAACCACCCTACTAATTTCGGTAATCATGATGGCATGCCTCCCGTAATTCATCCAATTCAAACCAACCATCAAATCTACAATCCTCCGCCGTCATCCGCCGGCTCTCCTACATCTGCCCTTGTTTCCCCTCAAGTTGGAGAAAAGCGCAAAGCTGAGTCTTTGTCCGATGGACGATCACCCGACTTTGAAGATGCATCACGCATAGCTGCTGAAGAAGACAAACGTCGAAGAAATACCGCCGCTTCAGCTCGCTTCCGAGTCAAGAAGAAGCAACGCGAGCAAGCTCTTGAACAATCAGCGAAAGCTATGAGCGATAAAGTTGCAGCTTTGGAAGGACGCATCAATCAATTAGAAACTGAGAACAAATGGCTTAAGAATTTGATCACGGAGAAGAATGAGAGTAAGGAGGATATTGCCGCCCTATGGAAAAAGTACAACAAGGACTCTGGTGACAGGAAAGGCGCTGAACGCAAAGATGGTGTGGGTACAGAAGCTTAAATTGTCTTCTAAAGATGATTTTCTCGTTCATTTGTGCTCGTACGTTTCTTGTTTGGTCTTGCGGTTTGCGTTTGCGCCAGTTTGCGCTTGATTGAATTCGCGCCATGGTTGTTTCTGGGAGGTAATTTTCACAAATATCCCAGCCTGGGATTGATACATATTTGAATGTGTTGGTGGAAGAAGGTACGATGCCATGTGTTCAATGATGGATGATTGAATGATAGCGTAACTGGAGTTCCGGATAGTGAAATTTCTCCTGTTCTCATCTTTCAAGTCTACTGGTAGATTTACAGCCAACATTCACAACAACTGCTACGGCATGGTGTGTAACTCGGCTTACTAGACAGATAGCTCACCTAAACAAAATGAAGTTAAATAAACACATAACGACTTACCTACCTAATTCGTACAAACACATCATTGTGGGATCAAAATTCATATTTAGTCTTACATGCATTTGAGAATACCATTACAGTGACAGCTTTAATCCACCGCATCTAACCATAGCTGTAAAAGATGGTGATCCGAATCCCCAAATTCCCCGTTGAATAAAAAAACATCATAGTCCCTCCAAATTGCGTGCGTGGGAATTCAAAACTCCCCTCCAAAATACCATCCGCTCCGGCACTTCTAATCAATCAAAAAATCTACGCGTACCGGATAGGAGATGTCGTTTTTGATGGGTTTGTGGGGGATTAGCCGGTTTGGAGTTGTGGATTGCCATGGGGAAATGAAAATTAGCCGATTATTGCAAGGTGCTCCGGCTAATTCTTTGCCGGCGAGGTGTGGGGACTGGATATATGGGTGATGAGTTTATTTTGACAACGATGGTTGTTTTTGGGTGAAAACTTCCGTATCACACTTAGAGAGAAGCTTTTAGTTCTGGTTTGAGCTGCGAAGTAATTGTTCTTTTATGGTTTGAAGGATGAATGAACTGTTGTTGTATGGATATGACTTGCCGGTTGATAGCCTGTGCAGCTAGGCAAGGGAAATGATGTTGTGAGCGTTGGTATCCGGATTGATTTTGTTGTTTACATGTGTTGAGTAGGTGAAATGGATTCTAGAGAGTTTTTATGATGTTTGCTTGGAGGTTTAATTGGGAAGTTTTGGGTGTATGAGTGCGGTGAAAAGAATGTGTGGTAGATGGGATGGGTTGGAGTGAGAGATTCGCGCACCGCATGTGAGGATACCGATCAAAACCTTGGGTCTTCTTTCTGGGTAGTAGAGGTGTGATTATCGTCCATTGTGGGAATTCAAATCATACGAAAAGCTCTTGCACGGCCCTCGAATGCAGTCCTCTACGAATGAGCGCCAAATCCTAGAGAAATGAATTGGCAACACTAGCTACACTTCTTGTACTGAAGTTGCGTTTTGCGCGAGGTCGAGGAACTTGTCAATGGATATGGTGGATACCGCTCATCGTTGACCTCTTCGATTTGTGTGTCTCCCAAAGATGCAAGCGGAAATGCATTCCAAAGGCTACGGATAAAACGGAAAATATCCTAGGGAGGGACAATGAATGGAAACAAGAAAGAGAAGCGGCAGCAACACCAAAGAATCAATGTTAACAAGTCAATTGCAGAGGACTTCCCGATTCACCGCAGAGATTCCTGTACTGGTTCCGGCAACATGCTTGCGATCCCAATGCAGAAGGGGAGTCAAGGGTCAAAATTGGAGAAAGGTGTTCTTGTGTCATTCAATCGCCTCGGAAGTGGAGTACTCTGACCTTCGACACGACTTTAATAACATAACTACAAAATCATCAAGGCGAAACCGAGAGGTGGCTAAGGAACGCATGGGCACGAAATCACAGAAATGGCTGGGTTTAATTCACTTGCACGCTTGCCTGGACAGAAACATTTTATTGATATTTATACAGCAAATCAGTGCGTAAATATCCTCCCGAGATAATACTTATCATAAAGTTAGGATAGATCAATAGGGGCCTCATATTGTCTTTTATACCTACCGCCTTAAACCAGATGGTGGTGGTAACCCAGTGCAGATCGAAACCAAAACGCCTCCCAATTTTCAGATATAGCAAGAGTAACTCTTAAGTCCTCGTACTGAGCTCCCATAGAATTTCCCTCGCCGCACACCCTTTTCTTCTGGGTGTGATAATCCCGAACTCCGAGGTCTTCGCCCTGAAAACAATCAACCAGTTTCGATAATGAAAGTGAATACGGCAAAATCCCACACCTTGAAATTTTTGAAACAGTTCGAACAAAGAAACTACCCATCCCCATAGACCTCGAGCCGACTACATTTCAACTCGACCGACCACAAAAATAAGACTCCCCCGGGCTCTCCAGCTCTCCAGCTCCCCAACCCCATTGACCTCAAATTTATTGAGTTTCAATTTCCTCACTCTCGACACCTCGAAGACTGCAATCTTGATCCTTACCAAGATAGACACAATTCATGCAAGCACCTCTGAAGTGTTCTCCAACCGAAATGGTTGCGCCAATAACAACACAGCTTGCAAAGGGTACAGACCCATCTTGCATGTGGTCAGCGCAATGCGTGCAGGCCATTCCTTGGTCTATTTCGGTACCAGCAGCCTGTCCTGCACAAGCACGCCAGTGCTCAACATTCGTGTCGGCGACCTCACCATTCCAAGCAATATACTCTGGTGCTGGGATAATGAGTTGCTCAATGCTAAGGTTGCACAGTTGACTGTGGATAGGATCAGGAAGGAACGGAATATTCTCGACGCCATGCGAACAGAATTTATCCGTGATATCTGACGGCGTAGGTCCTGAAAACGTTGGCCCAGAAGTTCGAGGCTTCTTTGGTGAGTTTCGAGGATGGACAACTGAATGGTTATCGGAGCCATCATCGGACTCAATCACTTCGTCGTCGTCGATCTCATAGTGAGAATCTTGAGCCGACGCTAGTGTTTGATGCCTACGCTTGCTGCCGGCGGGGGTCATTCCAAGGCTCTCGGAAGTATCAGTTGACAAACCACCAGCAGTTGTACGAGCAGCAAGTTCCCTCCTGCGGCGCTCGTTCTCGATCTGCTTGTCATCAAATTTGGTCTTCCATCTGATACTGTGACGTTCATGGCGTATCTCTGTATTTTCGATAATGCCATGCAAAGGATCCTTGGTACGCCTCTCCAGCGCCAAATTCAAACCGTTCTCACGACCTGTATTGTACTCACGAAAGAGATGTGGCTTCATGTAGTCCTTGAAGAGGTCTTCGCGCATCAAACGATCAACACACGCCACTCGATCTAGAAAAGACATATTGGAGACCGTTTTCATGAAGTCTTCTGCTGGTTTGACGTTGGCAAAAGCAGCGGTTTTTGGGTCCAATCGACTTGGAAGCATGCGGTCAAAGCGATTTTGTGGGATGCTTGGCTGAGAACCGGTCCCCTGAACCCGTGGAGAGTCTGCCTGTTGACTGATCTGAACTCGAGGTGGTCCCCGCTGAGGTACACGTTGGCTTTGCTGTGTAGATGGAGTACCTGATTGTCGGCCGGCCTGTCTTGACTGTCTGTCTCTCCGTGTGGGCTGTTGTGGTGTCACAGTTAGGGGAGCAGGTGCAACCAGTCGCAATCGAGGTCTTGCAGTTTCTGTCAGTCTAGCACTACCGCTAGTAAGTGATGCTGATTCACGTTGCTTGATTGGCTGCTGTGAGGGATCTTGATGTGAACGTTCTGGATATACGAATGTCGTGTTAGGCCCAACACCAGGATAACTGCCATTAAACTCAGGGGCAGCTACACGGCGTTCACTTGACTGCTGTGCAACAAGATCAGGCTGGCTCGCAACTTGGCTCTGGCCCCATTGCCAAGAATTGGTCGGGACACCAGTAGGCGGTGTATTGGTAGTACGAAGCTCTTGGGCTGGAACAGGAGAAGTTTCGCTGGGTCTGTGGCTATCCATAGCTCCCAGTGCTTCCTCAATTGATGCAACACTCTTTTGGCGTGTTCGTGATGCATTAATAGAAGGAGTTTGACACTGTGCAGTTTGCTCCGAAAATTGGCTTCTAACCTGTATTCCTTGTTGTGAATCGCTAGCATCTCGAATTGGGAGCGATGGTGGATCGCTATGTCTGCGTCTATTTGAAGATATCGGTGATCGTGTGCTCGATGCACCACTTTGTTGACATGGCACTGTTATATTAGCAGAAGCATTTTGACCTAGGCCATCATTCTGCGACAATTGCTGTAAGGGCTGTGGTCTTTGAATAGCTCCAGTATCTTGACCCAATGCACCGGAAGGATCGTCTCGGATGTCATTGGATGGTTGTAACATCGAGACATCGCTGTCAATCGCTGGGCCTATTGATGAACCATCGTATTGCCAGTTACCAGAATATGCCAGAGGAACGGCTTTCAGTATCGCTCTAGGCAAAGGGCTCAAATTTAACGGTATGTCGAGACCAGTGGCAGTGTATGAGAGTCCCTGCTCCAATACCCAGTGACCTGCAGGTGGCGCGCTCAGTGGACGATTAAGTTGAGCTGTCATTGTTTCATTGAAAAAAACAGATTGATATTGTTCACCTTGAGACGTTGACTCTTGCTGTGGAGCTTCACCATTTTGGGTGCTGCTAGCAAACTGAGTGTCCAAGGGACAATTTTCAGTCCGAATTGGCGATTGTAAGTCTGCAGAAATATCACTGCCAACAGATAAATTGTTGTTCATCTGATATCTTGATGTGACTGGTGCTTTGAAACTAGTAGTGTTATCCGTCTGATATTTTGATGGGACTGGTGTTCTGAAGCCAGTGGTGGTGGAATCCATGTTATATTCATCTAAGAATTCGCCTACTGGCGTATCCTGTTGCGAGACAGAGAAATTACCACTTCCGAAAGGGTTCCGGAGGCTCGGATTATAGAGAATCTCGTCAGCAATTGAATAGATCCCAAGACCTGTCATGTTTGGGAGTCCTCCATTTCCCTGTGCATCGAAGTTGTTCGCATTTGGGCTGTATTGACGAGGCGACCGTGCCATTTGAGGTAGGAACGCGGAAGCATGTGTATTCTGTCGTAAATCCGAGCTCGAGCACCGGCCTTGGGATGAACCTTCTACATGTTGGCCGTTTTCATGGGGCCATTCCGCTTGAAATTTAGTGGGGGTCGGATTCGTGGAGGACGTTTCAGTGCTCGCAATTGCTTTGACTCCTTCTATAAGACACAATTAGTAACTAAAGGTCCAGATGCGGAGAAAGCAAGCAAAGAAAATATCAACAGATTTGGAAACTTGCCATTTACGTCATTGCTAGTCGAAATTGCAATGGGGAGGGAGACTTGCTGGTTGGTGTACCAACAGAGGTCATCTCCTCCATCGTAGTTGTAAGACATCTTGCTGATGGTTCCGTGGGTTTTAGTTGCGATTTCTTTACAATGCCCTTGGTATATAACCGAATCTTTTAGTCTCGAACAGGTGAGTAGTTGTAAATATTTCTTGAGAGTCAAGTGTTATTTCAAAAATGGTTTGATGATAGGAAGATAAAAACTAGAATTGTTGATTGAGAAGTGTTTAAGGTCCGATTATCTGCGGAAAGATTTTTGAGTCGAGTCTAGAGAAGGGGCCTGGCTCTAGACTCGGACCTGGTTGCTATCTTAAATAGAAATACTTAGAACGCTTGCTTAGCGAGGCTAATATTACAGCAGCTTGTTAGACGAAACCCAGACATTCAACTTCAGACCGTGAATTGTTTGCTGGGATAGATCACCCAAACGTAAGTCGTTTCTCTCTGGCAAGTTAATTGGCACAACTCTGAAGGTATGTTTCCATAATTTTTCAAATTGTGAATGGAAAGACTTGTACAGAATATCCGGCGCACCTCATAAGTTCTTTAGTAGAGCAATTTCATACTACTTCGCATAGGTTAACCAATTCAAAGGTTTCTTTACATACATAATGACCACACAAGCACATAGTACAAGACATTAAAGATAATACATATAGCAAGAAAAGAAAATTTCTTTATGATGTAAATCAACCACCCTATTTTCGAACCACCCCTGTTTTAAGCCACCCTTTTATATCAAAAATCGCTTTTTTAGCCTATTAATATCTTTATCAATATATAATCTAATTTAATAAAAATTTGAATATATATAATTTAAATTATTTTAAGTTTATTTTGAAAATTTGAAAATTTTAGGAATTTTCTATATTGAGATTTAGAACTTTAAAATATCGATTTTTAAATTTGTATAAAAATCATATATAAATTTAAAACTTTTATAAAATCTTTAATAACTTTTTAATAACAATTATTAAAAGAAAATTATATATCTTTTTAAAAGTTTTGAATTTAAATTTATATAGAAATTAATAAAAAATTAATAAAAAATTAATAAAAAATTAATAAATATAAAGATATAATATATAATAAATTTAGAATAGTATAAATAATTTCTATAATTTTAAGGGTATTCTTTTAAATATTTATTTATAAAAAAAATTCTTTTTGTTTCTAATGTTACGGGAGCTGCCTCTAGGGTCACGTGGAAGTGTCTAGAGTTCTCTCGAGGTGGTTTAGACTAGACTTCAAGTAGGAATTCAATAAGGTTGTAACTGGTTGCAATTCTCGTAACTATAGTAATGAACTAATGATTGTTCTTGAGCACGAAGCTCTATATTATAATGAAACCCATTCCCTTATATAGACCTTCTTGCTCAGTGTGATCAGTACGGCTCAGTACTGGTTTGTTTGTACTTTCATGGCTCAGTGTCTATCCCGCTGAGGCAGACTGAGCCAACTACGTGACTTAGTGCCCCAGTCCCGTGCCTATGTTGCGTCGTTCGTAACACTATCCCCTTCTTATCCTAGCGCTTGTCCCGAGCGTTATATAGTCATGTGTTCCCCACATAGCCATATCATAATGATTCTTTATTTCCTTTCATTATGCCTATCACTAGTGATTCTCGCTCAACACTTAATCGTCGTCGTCTAAGCCAAAAAATCAGAGACAAAGGAAATATTATGGCGCCTTGTTCTCGTTGTGAAAAGAATGGTTTGCAATGCCGCACACTTCCTGAATCCAAACGTTGTGGAGAGTGCGTTTCGCTCTGGTTCTATGAAGTGTGATGTTGCTGGTCTTTCTCCTTCTGACTGGGATGTTCTATCTCGAGAGGAAGCTCGTCTTGAGGCCGAGGAGGAAGCTGCTGCTCTCGCGGAACAGGAAGCCTTCCGTCGTCGTATGGAAATTCGCAAAAAACAGAAGACACTTCGTGACCGGGGTTCTGAAATGCTTCGTCGTGGTGTTCGCTCATTGGATGAACTGGATGAATTACTAGAAAAAGAGCGTGTAGAGAAGGAAAAGGAGTTGGCGTCTGTCTCTGCTGCTGGCCCTAGCGATGGTTCCTTTGTTTTCGACTCTTCTTCTTTGGACCCTTCGATCCTGGCTACAATGGATTCTCCTTCCTTCTGGGCAAATCCGGGTATTGCTGGTGGAACGCCTCCAACTTCTCAGGGCAGTTGAGGTTTGTTCTTGGTTCCCATGAATTTTCGGTGTGTGGATAATCTAACCATTTGATTAAATATTTGATTGTGCCTCTGACGTATTTACAATCTAGTATTGTTTCGACATCGTATATGGCGTTCGGGTTGACTGGTTCGATTTCCGTTAATGGCGCATTCGGCGCTCCTGGTGGTGCTGGTTCGAGCAAGGATATGTGGAATACTGGGTGGATGTTCATCGTGTCTGGTAGTTTTAACCGATAATTGACGGTTCCTATTACCTTATCAATCTTGAATGGTCCTAGTTTCCTGTGGTCGAGTTTATTGCTTGGTCTTTTGGTTTCAATGTTTCGTCGTAGCAAGTAAACTTTATCCCCCTCTTTAAGCGTAGGTTCCATACTACGTTTCGTATTGTAGTACGCTGCTGTTCTGGATGATATGAATCTTAGATCAAGAGCAAGCTGTTCTTGTAAATCTTTTAACTGTTCGACTTGTATTATTGCTGATTCGGCATTGACTTCTTGTGGTATCGGTGTTTAATATGCTTTAGGATTAAACCCAAAGTTAGCGCGTGCTGGTGTTATCTTTGTGGTTTCCGTTTCCGATGTGTTATATGCGAACTGTGCCATAGGTAATAGTTCTACCCAATTGTCTTGTCGATAATTTACATAGCATCTAAGATATGCTTCCATTGTCTGATTGGTCCTTTCTGTTTGACCGTCTGTCTGTGGGTGGAAAGCTGTCGACAGCTTTCTTTTAATACCCATTAGTGCTAATAGGGTAGTCCAGAATTTCGAGGTAAAGAGCTTGTCTCTATCCGAGATTATCTCATCTGGTACTCCATGTATGCTTACTATGACCCTGAAGAATACATATGCTAGTTGTTCAGCAGTCCATGTTTCTTTGAATGGTATCATGTATGCGAATTTTGTTAATCTGTCTACTACGTTGAGTATTGCGTCGTACTCAATCGCCGTGGTAGGGTCCTTTGAGAGTGGTAGTTTGACCACAAAGTCCCATATAATGGACTTCCATGGCTGAGAAGGCATGTCTGGGGTCTGGAGCTGACCATACGGAGCGTGTCTAGAGGACTTATTCCGTATGCAGGTATCGCAATTTCCAACAACTTCTTCAACTATCGTTCTCATTCGTGGGAAGTAACTGATTTCCCGTAATCTTGCGAATGTTCTCGCGATTCCCTGATGTCCATGTGCCGGCAACCCGTGTTGTTCCGTCACGAATTCCTTAGTCATTCGACTAGGAATGTATACTTTTCCGTGGAAGTATATGATCTCGTTTTCTATCGTGAATCCTGGTTCTATTGTCTTGCGTATGCGTATAGCTGTAGCATCCTTGTCGTAATGTGATTGGATTTGACTCCTGAGATGGTTGTCTTCCAATATATGAGTAGCTGCAAGCTGTGGTGCATTGTAAACCAGTGATTCGCCTTCTTTCTTGAATATAGCGTACGATTCGTACGACTTATTTTCTTGATATTCTGGTTTTCGGCTAAGAGCGTCGGCTCTAGCGTTTTCTGATCCTTTGACATATGAAATCTTAAAATTGTAGTTGGCCATGGTTTCCGACCATCTGACCTGTCGTCTGTTTAACTGCTTCGTTGTGGTGAAGTAAACCAAGTTCTTATGATCCGTATACACCTGTACTGTGTATTTTGATCCTTCCAAATATACTCGCCATTCTCTAAATGCGTCGACTATCGCCAGTAATTCTTTGTCATATATTTCGTAGTTCAATTCGGCTGGTGATAGCTTTCGAGAGTAGAATGCGATTGGTTGCTATTTCTCATTTTGACCTGGTTGGCTCAACACTGCGCCTATAGCAAAATCTGAGGAGTCCGTTTCCACTATGATTTGCTTATCAGGATCGAATGTCAACAGTATTGGCTCCTCGGCCACTGCCTGTTTGAGCGTTTCGAAGGACTCCTGCGCCTTGGCGGTCCATTCGAAGCTTCCTTGATCTTTTCTGGTTAACGTGGTTAAGGGTGTAGTAATCCCTGAATAACCCTTGATGAATCTTCTGTAGAAGTTGACAAATCCCAAGAAGGACTGTACTTCTTTGATTGTGGTTGGCTGCCTCCATTCGAGCACTGCCCTAACCTTGTCCTTGCTCATCTTGAGCCCTTGGCTTGATACGGTGAACCCTAAGAATTCTGTTTCCTTGACGTGGAATTCGCATTTGCTTGGTTTACATAGCAAATCTGCCTTGGCTAAGCTTTCGAGGATGCTGCTAACATCCTTGATGTGTTGGCTCTCGTTGTTTGAATATACTAGGATGTCGTCCAAGTAGCATATACAACAAGTGTCTAAGTATGGTGACAACACATTGTTCATGAGTCTCATGAAAGTAGCTGGTGCGTTAGTTAGCCCGAACGGCATAACTTGGTACTCGTATAGCCCGTATCTTGTTTTGAAAGCGGTTTTCCATTCCTCGCCTTCCTTCATTCTGATCAAATGGTACCCGTTGCGCAGGTCCATCTTGGTGAATATGGTAGCTCCGCCTAATCGATCTCTTAATTCCGTAGCTAATGGAAGTGGATATCGATCCTTCTTGGTAAGCGTGTTGAGCTTTCTGTAGTCCACAACTAGTCTCTTAGTACCATCCTTCTTGGGTACCCACATAGTTGGACTTGCCACTTGGGACGTGGATTCCCTGATCCATCCCTTGGCCAAATTGTCATCGATATATTCCCTGAGCGTCTTCAGCTCATCGGCTGACATTGAATAAATTGGGGTGTGCACAGGCATCTTGCCTTCCTCCAATATTATCTCATGATCCCATGGCTTGTGTTCTGGCAAAGCCTCATGGATCCCTGGTTCCTTGAACACATGTTCGTATTTCTTGTACTGTTCTGGTATCATAGGCTCTTCTGCCTTGATTGCGATTTCCTGCCGTGTCGTTGGCTTCTGCATTTGTAGAGGAGGTGTACTGGCCTTCGCTCTTAATGGAGGACCCTGGACTGGGTGTCCTACGTCGCCGGGATTGTTCGCGTTCAACTCCCCTTGGCGCGTGTTCCGTCTCGCGGACGCCTTGAACGTGTCCTTGTGACCGTTCTTGCACTGATCGAATGTCACTGTCTCTTGTGACCAATCTATCTTAGGATTGTGTGCCTTCAACCATGGCATTCCTAAGATGATCTGTTGTTGGCCCAATGGCACAACGTCAAGCTGTATAACCTCTGAATGTTGGGTTATGTTCATTTGTACTGGTCGTGTCTCCTGTGAAACATTCCCGTCAGATCCTGCTAGTTGTCCGTCAACTAACTGCAATTGGTAGGGTTTTTGTTTCTTCTGGAGTGGAACTCCCAAGTACTTTGCAGCTTCTGGTGCAATAAAGTTTCCTGTAGCCCCTGAATCTATCATGGCTTGCTGTATTTGTCCGTTTATTTTGACCTTGCAGTATATCTGTCCTGCTTGTCCTGTAGCATTCAATTGCTGGGTAACTTGTTTTTTGTCTGTTTCGTTGGATTGTTGGTTTCTTGTCTTTCTTTTCTTGGGGAACCATCCGGTTGCTTCTTTATCTGATCGATGGATTCCGCAGAATTCATCATAGCAAGCAGTCCAGCTCATCATCGCGTGATCTGCTGGTATCTCTTCCTTAATACATTCTTCCGTTACCGATGGTGATGGGGTTCGGTAGTACTCCTGTTCCCACAAGTCTACTGCATTCATACCCTCTTGGTTTCGCGGTAACTCGTCCAATAATTTCCGGAATTCTTCACTGGTGAAGGTCTCAGTTTCTTCGGTCTTAGCTGGATGTTCTTGGGATACAAAGGTAGCGTTAAGTTGGCCTTTGCCGAACTTGGGTTTGAAGTTGCCTTTCTTTCCTCCTGTCTTCTTACTTCGGCAATCCGCTGCCCGGTGCCCTGCTTTTCCACATTCAAAGCATAAGTTGTTTTCTCGTCTTCGTTTCTTTTCTCTGGATCATCATTCCCGTTCCTGTGGTGCGTGGCGTCTAGTTCCATGGGGTCCCCGTAACTCTGTGTACTGTAACGTGGTCTACCCTCATTCTTGCGGTAGCGCCCTTGCCTATGATTTGTCTGAGGCTTGTATGATCGTTGGGTTTGTTTGTACCTGTATAGGCGGTCATCGGCATCGATGGAGCTTTTGATTAGTCCGTTCAAGTCATCGTCCTCCCCTTCCCTATCAAGTTCCAAACGTACTTCTGGTTTGAGTCCTTTACGGTAATGACTCATGATGGCGACCTTGTCCCATTTAGTTGTCCCCGCATATCTTCGGAACTCCGTAGCATACTTCAATGCCGATCCTGTCTGCTTGAGGTTGAAGATCTTATCTTCCGCTACCTCTAGCTCATTGGAGTTCCCGAAGATTCTACGAATCTCTGTCTTAAATCCTTCAAAACTGTTGAAGATTGTTCGAGTGGGTTGCATGCGATCCTGGTCGTCATGCTCGAAATAGTCTCGTAAATATGGTTGAATCCACTTGCTTGCTTCTCCTCTGAGATATGATACAGCCCATACACTCTTGGATTCCTTTTTGGTGAACTTGTCTTCGTTGAATCTGAAGTAGATTTCAAGTTGTAAGAGGAAGGTGTCGAGTTCCTGTCGACTTCCTTGGTATTTGTCTGGTAAGGCAATCTTGAGTGTTTCGTTGATGGTAATTTCCTTGGGAGCGTCGGTCATCTCGACATCGTCGGTGTCGGGTGCTTGTGCCTGACTGCTCGCGGATGTATTGGTGGGTGCCATATCGTCGGTTGGTATTGAATTGGTACTTGAAGCAGAAATGGTGCTCAAAGTGTTACGGGAGCTGCCTCTAGGGTCACGTGGAAGTGTCTAGAGTTCTCTCGAGGTGGTTTAGACTAGACTTCAAGTAGGAATTCAATAAGGTTGTAACTGGTTGCAATTCTCGTAACTATAGTAATGAAACTAATGATTGTTCTTGAGCACGAAGCTCTATATTATAATGAAACCCATTCCCTTATATAGACCTTCTTGCTCAGTGTGATCAGTACGGCTCAGTACTGGTTTGTTTGTACTTTCATGGCTCAGTGTCTATCCCGCTGAGGCAGACTGAGCCAACTACGTGACTTAGTGCCCCAGTCCCGTGCCTATGTTGCGTCGTTCGTAACATCTAAATCCTTCAAAATAAATATGTTATAAATTTTTAATAAATTTTTATAGCTTATTTTTAATAATTTTTATTAAAAAGTTATTAAAGATTTTATAAAAGTTTCAAATTTGTATATAATTTTTATACAAATTTAAAAATCGATATTTTAAAGCTTTAGATTTTAATAGAGAAAATTCCTAAAAATCTGAAATACTCAAGGTAAGTTAAAAACAATCTAAATTATATATATATAAATTTTCAATAAATTCTATTTATAAATAAGAAAGTTAAAAATTCCATTTTTGGTATAAAAAGTAACCCAAAAGGGGGTGGCCCGAAAGTAGGGTACCCGACTTAACCTTTTTATATATACATTCGTAAACTATTGTGCGCTTGCAAACCATTCTAGGTACCAATTCTGAAGGGAGGCTCAATGGAACCAGCCAGCTTGTGTTCTTTTTATCATATGTTGGCCTACTGCAGAATGTGAGGGTATTTTGAAAGTTCATTCAAGATGCGTGAGGGAACAATTGACGATGCAAGCAAGCTATATGAGAACATGTTGGCTCCATTTTCAACACTTGGGTAGTTATGCAGGCTGAATACTTGTTCTTCCATTATCAAAACAGTCAAAACAGTTACAACAACAAGCATGAGAAAATTCTTTTACAATAATCAATCATTAGAACAAAACAAACACAAAGCTGTCTTTGAAGATATTGCATAGGCGTAGGAAAACGACGAATGGGGGCATCATTCAAATGGAAGCAAAATAGCAATCTTGTTTTGGTTGTAAAATGGCCAAGGGATGATAAGTTGATGATTTGCGCATAATCAATCTAAAAGGTGAGTCTTTTCAATGACTTCTCATACTATCAAGCATTTGGAGAGCACAAGAAGGTTTGAATCAGGCTGATTGGGGCGATTTATCCGGCTATCGTTTCTTCTGTACTCTAGGTTTCTGTAGCCTGTTTGATCTCCACTGCAAGCGCGGCACGAATCTTTCGGAGTAAGTCGTCATGAGCATAACTCCTGCTTTCCAAAGGTATATTAGTAGCAATTCGAGTATCATGTCAATCACAAATACCTACTAAGCCTGAACTTGATGCCTCGTGACTTGTGACCTGTGATTGTGTTGAATATAAGCATCAGCAACAAAGCCTCTGTCGAAATGATGCTGACGGACATTTACTGACTGAGCTTTCTTTATGTGATGCCATGGCTTTTCAGGCTGAAAATCGGATTATTCAGCTTATTATGCCCTTACATTCGAATCAGAATATGTTGCGTCCTCAAAAGTGTGACATTTCACGGAACACATTGTTCCATTGTTTCAAATATACAATTTTCAGCCTTATATTGAGAAAACTATTGGTCATCTATGCATGTCAGTAAATATCCGACAGCCACATGGTCTTGTGCTCTTCATATGATATTGGAGTTTCCCGTGGGTGTCAGTGATCATGAGCATTGCGCCATGGAAGCCACTGAAAACGTCTCGTCCTACTCAAGGTCGAGGATATCAGAATCTACTGCATAGTATATATCCATTTAATAGGTAATCGGACCGTCGCCCTACTCATGCCAAGAATGTGACGAGTAAAAAGATGATGTGGTGAGATCTGATCTGACTGCTGGCAAGTGACACGGTTTCTTGTTGAAGACTTCAGCCTAAGAATATTTCAGGCTTTGTCTAAGGTTCCCAAGAGCCTTGATCTATGATTTCTCGATATCAGAACTGAGAGTGTGAGCAAGTGGAAGGATGAGTGTGTGATGAGTGTGTGTGTGTGTGTGTATCGAATATCACATCGGTGATAGTGATGGTGATGGTGATGGGGATATGCAAATATGTATGAAAGTGAAATGGGACTGAAAGGGGTAGTGTTGAAGTGTCAGGAGTTCATCAGATGTCATGTCTTGATAAGACATCAAAAAATGAAGGAAGTGGCGACACGTGATCACCTGACGAACATTGGGCATTGAAAGACTTGACCAATCATTAATCCTAAAACAAATCACAAGCGCTATCTTACGCGTTAACCGCTATCTGGCTTCTAGCTTTAGTCTGATCCATAATTGTTTCGCGGAACGATAACCACCAGGTAATGCTTTGAGTTTGACTGACTTGTCCGACACTAGCAAAATAAGCTCCGCAATGACTGAGATAAGACAAAACTTCGCAATCATGTCGAACTTCATTCCTTTATTATTCGATAACATATTCTCCGAGCTTAAATATCAAGCTTGTGAATTACACTCATCACTTTTGAAGGGTTTCAACGATATCAGACCAAAGATCGCCCGAGCCCCACCCTTGTTACATAATTTCGAGGGTTTATGGCACTTCGAAGTAACTAGCGGTCTTGTTTTCGTCGCTGTTTGTTCATCCCATACCGCCAAAGGAATATATCATCTGGAGAAGTACAAGTTCGATGGGTATGCAAACCATTTTGGTATGAAGTGGATGTACCTACCACATGCTGATACAATCAACCTAGGTTCACAGTCGTTCAACATGAGCGGAATAAGCTTAGGCCGTCTTTGCTGGGTCTCTATGCTATGCATCTTACATGGTGTTAGCTCTTCTACCGTCACAAACACTGGAAACCGTGGAGCAGTAGCGAGTGAAAGCAAAATATGCAGTGAGGTTGGAGCGGAACTTATAGAGAGAGGTGTAAGTGACTCCTTAATGATAATTGATTCGAGACTTATCACGTGGGGGTATAGGGAAATGCCGCAGATGCTATGGTTGGTACTACTCTATGCGTTGGTGTCATCGGTAAGCCAGTTCCTAATCTTGAAGAATCGTCCCCCAGGGTTAGGCTTACAATCCCACTTAAGGAATGTATCATAGTGGTATAGGTGGAGGGGGATTTATGCTAGTACGTAGCTCAGAAGGGGAATACGAGACCATAGGTAAGATCCGTGGAAGGTTCACTTTATTTGCACCTAGCTCACACTTCAGCAGACTGTAGAGAGACAGCTCCAGCCGCTGCATATCGAGACATGTTTAGAAAAGATCGCAGCAGAGCCGTGGTCGGTGGAGATGCAGTTGCTGTTCCAGGTGACCTTCGAGGACTGGAATATCTTCATAATAAATATGGGGTATGTGCTTCTTCATTTTGAGATGATGACGCTTAACTGATATTCACCAGCAACTACCTTGGCAAATTGTTTGCAATCCAGCCGTACATATTGCTAGAAATGGTTTTCCTGGTATGTAGCTTTCACAGTTTTTCATGCACGTCACTAATCTGGACTAGTGACGGAAGACACGGTTTACTACATGCAGGCAGTTAAGAATCAAGTCGGTTGGAATTTTCTTGAAGAGGATCCAAACTGGGCTATGGACTTCGCTCCGAACGGTACACTCCTTGAATTGGGTGATACAATGAAAAGAGAGCGATATGCCAACACGCTAGAGACGATTGCTAACAAAGGAGCTTCGGCATTCTACGAAGGGGAAATTGCAGAAGCAACCATTGCAACCATAAAGGCCACAAATGGAACCATGACTCTGGCCGATCTCAAAGATTACGATATCAAGATTCGTAACCCCATCAACATCACTTATCGTGGCTACACTATCCATTCAACCGGTACTCCCTCCGGCGGTTCAATAGCCCTGAGCATTCTTAAAACCATTGAGGGATATGACATGTATAAAGAATCCGACTTATTTCTGAATACCCATCGACTCGATGAAGCCATGCGTTTTTCATATGCCGCTCATTCCGAGCTAGGAGACCCGTCATTCTTTGACGAGATGGTTAGATTCGAAGAAGGAATCATTTCAGCTGAGACTGCAGATTCTAACAGACGAAAGATCCTAGACGATAAGACACAAGACGTTGGAAGGTACAATCCAGAAAGGTGGGATATCATGGGAAATCATGGAACATCGCATATGGTTGCTACCGACGCTTCTGGCCTTTCAATAACCTCAACATCAACCATCAATCTACTTTTCGGTTCTGCCGTTATGGTTCCTGAGACTGGTATGTTATCCTGAACACTTATTCTCTTGTTTTTAGTTCATGACTTGCAGAGCTAATCTGTCTCTCTTCGCCCACGTTTCGAAACGTATTGAAACAATATTTTTGCTAACAATTTTTACAGGGGTTATTCTTAATAACGAAATGGACGATTTCTCCATCCCTGGCGTTCCCAATTACTTTGGTTTCGTCCCTTCACCTATGAACTATGTTCGTCCTGGGTAAGTCCGAGCCTCCTTTTGCATACAAATCTACCATTCATTTATCATTGATATTAGTGCCCGCCCCATGAGTTCCATCTCCCCCATTCACATCTCCCACCCCAATGGCTCCCACTTCCTTTCCATCGGCGCCGCCGGTGGATCACGAATCCCCACGTCAACAATCCAAGCCATCATCAACGTAATCGATCACGGCATGTCTCTCGAAGAAGCACTAAAGCAACCTAGAATGCATGATCAATTACTGCCCGAGAAAACGACCGTAGAACCGGGATTCGATGCAGAATTGCAGGAATATTTGGAGGAAAGAGGACATAAAGTTGGGAAAGCAAGTGGAAGAGAGAGTGCTGTACAAGGTGTGAGAGTTTGGGGTGATCTCTCGATTGAGGGAGAAGGGTTGGCTGAAGAAGGATGGTTGGAGGCTGTTGGAGAGCCGAGACAGAAGGCGAGTGGGGGAGTTGGTGTATGAGTGTCTTGAGAATGTTGAGTTGGTGGGGGCGGATGGAGGAAGGTGCGCCTCGCGCGGTTAAATTGCACAAACTCCTTTTTTACGACTATTAACCTTGGTTGAGTTTCGTCATATGAAGCTCGTGATCTAGAACGAAGATCTTAGAATTTATTTTCTTTACAGGCACGCCGATAGAATTTTGGATGAGGTATATGGAAAGAACATGGATATAGTTAGAGTTGGTATCACTCAGATCAGCTCCTAGATTTGCCTAGAAAGACAGACGGGCTCGCATCGATACTGCATCAGCGAAATCATAGAAGCAATACATACAATCGGTCATTTGTTTATCTTCAAGAGCGAGTTGTTGATCTGATTTCATAATTTTTCTGCACCTAGAGTCTACAATGTTGCAGTATCGTCTGAACTATAACGTGAACAGTTTCTTATACATTTTGATATTTGCTATATATTTATTTGCATATGTATTCTATCAATTCTGTATTCTATCAATTCCCAACCACCAACAAGTCATAACGTAGAACCATATAATTATATTCAATCCAGACTTTCTATTAACTTCTCCTAATCCCTTCCCATTTTCTCCCCAAGGTCACTAACTCTTCCATGCCTACAATCCACTTCTTTGCAAACTCCGCTTCTGTAAATCTTTGAGCCGATTTCCTCGCTCTCAATCTCATTGCTATCTTATCTTCTCGTGGGAGTGCTAGTGCGCTCTCGAAACCTTCAGCAAATTGTTCTGCTGTTGATGCATGAAAGCCTAGATTCAGAATTTAGTTATGCCCCAAAGAAGCGAGATTAAAAGGGGTGAGAAGAAAGAGGTAGAAACATACCTGTAGGCAAACCATCAATTTTTGTAACAATATCTCTCTTCGGGCCACCACTGTCATGAACAACACTAATCAATCCTGCCGCCTGGTACTCCACAACTCCAATTCCAAAATGCTCATTCCACATCCCGTTGACTCCAACACTGGCTTTGCCTAACCATTTCAGAATATCCGGCCAAGGCGCATCCAAATGAAATTCAACATCGTCTTTGACCTGCAGTTCGTTTGCTAGCAGGCGCAATTGATATACGCGCTTTGAATCAGAGTCATCGCGGACACTGCCGATAAGAATAAGTTTTGCGCCTTTGGCTGCAGGGGATTTAGTGGCTTTGAACGCCGCGAAAGCGGTTAATATGAGTGTATGATTTTTTTCAGGGCGGAATTGCGCAATATAAAGAAGAGCTGGTTGACGTATTACTTCGGATTCGGGGGTAACAGAGATCTTCTCCTCGAGCTCTTCCACAGCTACAGGAGGGAAGACTGCTGTTGCGATGGGCTTCTTTAATTCGCGTCGCCATTCTCCCCATAATGATGTGATATGATCGAGTGTCCAATTAGAATTTGTGAGAACTACATCGATTGATGCTCCGACCAAGGTATAAAACTTCGCAAATATCTTCCAATAAAGCTTCTTTGCCTCTCCTCTTAACCCTGTTCCCTTTCCAGCATTCACACCTTGTTTCCCGGTGGCAGATGTAGGATCTAAAGAGCCTAGCATATCTGTCGAAATGGTTGGATAATGTACGTATGCTCCAGTCGGTACTTCGGGGAACAAAATCTTGCAGAATCCAAGCGCAAAAGCATAGCCCATTGTATCCACAAAAATATCGGGGACAACAAGAGAGAACGCATCCCATGCAAGTATAAGAGATCCAATTGATTGACCTAGAAGTGTGAAATGGGGCCATGTGGAAGCTAAAACCCAATGTCTCGTTGTGAGGTATAAGAAGGTAATCGTTGGTGGATGGAGTTGAATATTGAAACGATCCTAATAGCTATAATCAGCCGGCGCATTTTGTAAGAATAACAGCCATTCCATACCTTCACTCTAGCAATAATCTGCGACTTATCCACATCATGATCTCCGGTATAGACAATACATTTCGCATTCGGCCACCGCTTTTGGGTTGCTAAAACTGCAGCCCATAAAACACGTTCACCACCACCTCCAGCATTACTGAATCAATTTTAGCCAAGTCAATATCAATTCAAGCAAAATAAGGATCTCCATACCAGAAGGGGTGAAAGAATCCAACAATGCCATCCCATTCCTTATCATCCTTCCCTCCCGTTCCACTCGTAGATTCTATATTCTCCCAATCATCACTATCCCGACTCTTTTCCTTGTTCTCCCTATACTCCCTCTGATCAATCTCCACCCTTTCCAAAACTTGAGCTTTCCTCCCAGCTGTCTTTTGCCTCAAGTAGAACCCCACCGTGCGTCCGATGTAACCTACGAGCTTCGGGCCTCCTAAAAGAACAATCAAAGGTGTCGCACCAAGAATCAAGGCTACTAGAATGGTCCATTTGGTATCCAGCCCAAATCTCCACATATCGCTACCGTCTGGAGCTTTGCATGATTCCGCCATAACTTTTTGAACATCCAAGTAATAAGAGAGGAGGGGGGTTTTATCTCGAGTTTCCAGGGTTACTGTGTCACTTTAGCTGTGACGCGCAGGCGGTGGAGCGTGCGGCCGCTTGTACCGATGCGGGACCTCTTTTTTCATGGATGACATGTGAACGGAACTTCTGACCTGGGGAAAATCAAATGTTCCAGCCATGTTAACAAGAACATTGAGAAATTGATCGTTGCTCTCGATTGATTGTCACTTGACGGCGCAGAGAGCAGAAGTCAAATCACGATGTCTACATTGTTTCTGCCGGCCCGCACGTTGATGCACCCTTCTACAAGCTCAAAAATCCCAAGGGTATTCTTACAACTTCCTCCGACTTATCGATCATTCCATGCCTCCCCACGAACTCAGTCCCTCGATTCTGTATTAATAGCTACCCATGGAGTTCTAGAAGGTCTGCACTCTTTTACTGGCCTGCCATGGGCTTTCACGTTACCTCTCACTGCTTTAGCGATTCGGACCGTCCTTATCTTCCCACTCGGCATCAATTCACGACGAGCTGCGCAAAAACAAATCGACTTAATGCCCCTCATGAATGCATGGCAACATCATTTTAGAAAACAATCAATACAAGAGGTTGGCCATTTACGGCCGGACGCGGCAAATCAGTTTGTTAAGGATAAAATGAATAAGAAGACGAGGGAACTCTATTCAAGATACAATTGTGGTACTTGGAAACATTATCTGCCATTTTTGCAATTGCCCGTCTGGATGATTGCTGTAGAGACGATTCGAAAAATGTGCGGCGCACATGATGGATTATTGAAATGGATCGAATCGCTGTTCACATCGAGCAGGGCAAATGAGGCTACGGCTACTACGGATCTGGACCTAGGCTCTCTACTATTGGAGCCAGCCTTCGCGACAGAGGGGGCATTATGGTTTCCCAATCTTCTCATTTCGGATCCAATGTTGATACTACCTTTCATGCTCTCTGGGTCCATTCTATTGAATCTCACAAGCCAGGGGAACCCTAAGGGTGTATTCATGAGGAGATTGATGAATTCGTTGAAGGTAGTCGCTCTTGCAATCATTCCACTTACCTTGCAGATGCCGAGTGCAATGTTGGTGTATTGGACATCTTCCTCTTTGCTTGCTTTTGGACAAGCTAAGATGTTGGATGTTTTTATGCCGATTAGAAAACCTGTAGTACCATGTAAAGGGGGTCAGCCTGTTAGATATGCAGGTACCAGGGAGAGGAGTTAAAGATATAGTATGGTTGCTATGGACAATAGGCAGTGATGATCTAGATAACTGACATACCCTGTGAGAGATGAATAATGATCGACGTCAGAGTCTAGAAAGGAATGAAGCATGCGATTTCGGACTTGAAGGATTGAGCAACGAAACGTAAGCCATATTGGCAGCACAAAAAGGAGTGGAACTTTGGGGCGGGCAAATGGACAATTTGAGACGAATCTAATCGTCGACTGGGGGACGCAAATCAGTAGTGCAAAAGCTACCTGGTACGTTTAGATAGCTATGCTTATTCAGAACAGTTCCAACTGTCAAAGGACGTGCCTCACCAACATTTACAATATCCAGACAATCTGTGACATATAACAAACTGCCATAATCCTCTGTTACCCCCTCTCCCCATCTTCTCATAGATATCTATTACAGCAAGGTAACGAATCAACTGGATTCACTCATGTAACTTTTCAGCCTTTTATCAAAGTTCCAACCACTTATTACTGCCCATCCTTGTTCCAATAAAAAACACGCTAGCATAGTATGGTGCACGCTAGATTACCAATTAGCACTTATTTTCAACGCGTCCTTGCGAAGTGTGGAAAAGTCGCGTAAAGTGTTCCCTCTTAAAAACACTTGGGATCCATTCTCATAAACTCTTCCTTTGTTTTTTCCTCAAGAACGATTTCCTTCTACATTTCAATCTACAATAAATCCTCTCTTTTTCTATTCAAAGGTTGATTGATTGTAGGCTTGACTGTAATCAGGTTTATTTATTATTTCTAATCTAATAGTGGTTTGCTTTCCACTCATCGTTTTCTTCACCGTCCGGTTTGATTAACCCCTCCAAAATTTACCACGGAATCTACGAACAATACCGTCGCCATCATGTATGTCTATAAGAGAGGTATGCACACTGACTAAAATCCCTCTTTATTTCCTGTACTAATTACATTTAGATGGACGTAAGGAACGCGTTCAATTCGACAAGATCACAGCTCGTGTGTCAAGACTGTGTTATGGTCTCGATCCTGATCACATAGATGCTGCTGCCATTACCCAAAAGGTCATTTCTGGTGTCTACCAAGGTGTTAACACTATTGAGCTTGACAACCTCGTAAGTTGGCCCCTCCTTCAAACGAACGCACTGAGACTAGTTCTCGCTCCCAGGAATACTGCTGACTTCATCCAAAGGCCGCAGAAACTGCTGCATATATGACAGTCACCCATCCCGATTATGCCATTTTAGCTGCTCGTATTGCAGTTTCAAACCTCCACAAACAAACCAAGAAACAATTTTCCCACGTTATCCGCGATTTATACCAATATACAAACCCAAGAAATGGCACAGCATCGCCTATGATTAGCAAGCAAACTTACGAATGTGTTATGAAACATGAAGAGGAACTCAATTCTGCTATTGTCTATGATCGAGATTTCAACTACCAATACTTCGGATTTAAGACACTCGAGCGATCATATCTCTTACGTCTTGATGGCAAAGTTGCGGAGCGTCCTCAACAGATGATCATGCGCGTTGCCGTTGGTATTCACGGTGATGACATCGAAAGTGCGATCGAAACTTATAACTTGATGTCCAACAAGTACTTTACACACGCTTCCCCAACACTCTTCTCTGCAGGTACTCCACAAGCACAACTTTCATCATGCTTCCTCATCGACATGAAGGAGGACAGTATTGATGGTATCTACGATACTTTGAAGATCTGTGCCATGATCTCAAAGAATGCTGGTGGTATTGGTCTCAACATTCACAGAATTCGTGCTACTGGTGCATATATCGCTGGTACCAATGGAAACTCTAACGGTATTGTTCCTATGCTCCGAGTTTTCAACAACACTGCCAGATATGTTGACCAAGGTGGTAACAAGCGCCCTGGTGCTTTTGCTGTCTATCTTGAGCCATGGCATGCGGATGTTTTCGAGTTTCTTGATTTGCGCAAAAACCACGGTAAGGAAGAAGTTCGTGCACGCGATCTTTTCTATGCCTTGTGGATTCCTGATCTATTCATGAAGCGTGTTGAAAAGAACGGAGAGTGGACTTTGATGTGCCCTAATGAGTGCCCTGGCTTGGCAGATGTTTATGGCGAGGAGTTCGAGGCTCTCTACGAAAGTTATGAGAAGGCAGGCAAGGGTCGCAAGACTATCAAGGCACAAAAGCTTTGGTACTCTATTCTTGAGGCTCAAACCGAGACCGGAAACCCTTTCATGCTTTACAAAGATGCATGCAACAAGAAGAGCAACCAAAAGAACCTTGGTACTATTCGCAGTTCCAACTTGTGCACAGAGATTGTCGAGTACTCTGCACCAGATGAGGTTGCTTGCTGTAACTTGGCTTCCATTGCTCTACCAACCTTTGTCAACATGAATGAAGGAACTTATGATTTCCAAAAGCTTCACGAGGTTGTTCAGGTTGTCGTTAGAAACTTGAACAAGATCATTGATATCAACTACTATCCCGTTCCAGAAGCCAGAAAAAGCAATTTCCGTCACCGACCTATCGCTGTTGGTGTCCAAGGTCTTGCCGATGCTTTCTTGGCCCTTCGTCTTCCATTTGACTCCCCCGAAGCCAAGCACCTCAACATTCAAATTTTCGAGACCATCTACCACGCTGCCTTGACCTCATCCGTCGAGATTGCAAAGGAACTTGGCCCATACGAAACTTACCAAGGCTCGCCAGTCTCCAAGGGTGAACTCCAATATGACATGTGGGGTGTCACACCTACTGACTTGTGGGATTGGGATACTTTGAAGCAATCCATCAAGCAACACGGAGTTCGCAATTCGCTTCTCGTTGCACCTATGCCAACTGCCAGTACTTCCCAAATTCTTGGCTTCAATGAATGTTTCGAGCCATACACTTCAAATATCTATTCCCGTCGTGTTCTTGCCGGAGAGTTCCAAGTCGTCAACCCGTGGCTCCTCAAGGACCTTGTCGATATGGGTCTCTGGTCCGACAACATGAAGAACCGTATCATCGCTGATGGTGGATCTATTCAAAACATCCCCAACATTCCAGCTGACATCAAGGCCCTGTACAAGACTGTCTGGGAAATTTCTCAGCGAACAATCGTTCAAATGGCTGCTGATCGTGGTGCGTTTATCGATCAATCTCAATCAATGAACATTCACATGAAGGATCCTACAATGGGCAAGATCACATCTATGCACTTTGCTGGTTGGAAATTGGGCTTGAAGACCGGAATGTACTATTTACGTACTATGGCTGCTTCAGCACCCATTCAATTTACCGTCGATCAAGAAGCTCTTCTTGTAGCTGACACCAACGTCGCTCGTGAACGTACCTTGAAGAAGCGCACTCTACCATCTTCCGGTTATGTCTCAAGCGCTTCGTCAATCAACGGCGGTGGCCCAAGACCTATGTATGCTGGCAAATCATCCGCACAATCCATTGGTGCACCAAAGGATGTACCAACACCAAGCATTACACCTCCACCTGCGTCAAGCAAGGAAACTCACACTCCAGTTGCTAAGACTCCTTTCAAGGCTGATGTAGAGGAGGGTGATAGTCCAAAGGCACTTGCTACTGAGCCTACTGATGCAATTCCTAAGGAGGAAGAATTGCTTGAGTCAAGTGTTGAGAAGAAGACCCAAGATGAGGATCAAGGCAAGGACAGTACCGATAGAGAGTATGATATCTATGCTGATGCCAAGTTGCAATGTAAGTTTCTTCATTCTCTTCTCATCGAATAATTCACGTACTAATAAACACATAGGTAGCATTGATAACAAAGAGGAATGCATGATGTGCAGTGGATAGAATAAATACGTTAGAGATGAGAGATGAGTGAAGCTCACGCTTTAGTGCTTTTGGTTTTGGGGAAAGGGGGTTTGATAAGGCGTTGATTTATTGATTGATTGTCAATTTTTACGGGAATGGCAGGATGGATGGATGGATAAACAATAGGATCATTATGTAGGTACGATATCGATGTTGTATGAATAATTGAGGATACAGGGGGAAGAAATTAGTCTTGAGGAACATATGCAATCATGAGAGGTTACTTGGTACTTTAGTCTAGAAAGTTTATTGCTATGATTGTTTTGTAAATTGCTTGTGTACGTAGCAAAGATATGGTGCAATTTCAAAACAGTAAGATGTGAAATCAGCTACCCCGCCCCCTTTCCACTTCCCCTCTCCTCCCATCTCGAACTTATCACTCTTCTCTTCCCCGCATGCCCTCTTATTAACCCACCCAATTCGCTTCCCCTTATTCTCTCACTCCCATACCCCTTCCTAATCTCAACTCCCAAGTTTTCCCATGCATAAAAAATAACAAAACTTCCTCAGTGCATTCGAGGTAACGATTTAATTTTTTCCTTCTTTGCTTCCAGCCAATAACACTAAGAGATCTTGATCTGATCCCCCCCTTTTTGCTAATTCCTCGCTCGATTGTTGAATTATGTTTATGTTGAGCCTATTAATGAGTCCAAGTCATTCATTCTTTTGCAATTTTTCTTTCAATCCTCAACTATCTTCTCCTTTTCGTTGTTTTTAAATTGCGACTGCGATTGCTTGCTTGCTTATGGTGTAATATACATTGATACTACCTAGATAGTTTTACTCCATACCTAGTGCCTACCTATAACACATGAGTATAAGTCTACACTTACTCACTCACTCCCCTCCCATATTCATAAATCCAAATCTCCTACTCTCACTCCTCTGTCTTGCAGCTGTCAAGTCCCACAAGCTCCTCCTCTCATTGTATTTTCTCTCCAGATTCTTCATTTCCACCTTATCCCCGACTTTCATTTTCATTTCAGAATTTAATTTCGGAATTCAAGCTTTGCAGTATATACATCTCTTTTCTGTTCCATTTTATTTAATCTAATAATTTATCCAAGTAAAGTAAAGTAAAGTAAAGTAAACTATCAATTCCGCAATCTATCGACACAAATATAAATAATCAGAGTCTAGAATACTATATAGTACAAATCAAGAACAATTATAACTTCGATGATTTTTAATAAAATAAGCTAGAATTGATATATATGATTGATTAATATAATAATTATATTAAATTCAAGTTTCTAAAGATTTGAAAATGAAATGATTGAAATAAAAGTAATTGAAACTATTGATTTAATTTGAAAAGTGCTTATTTTTTAATATCTTTTCGATTTTAAGTAATTTACTTAATTTAATATTTATAATATTAAAAGTTTGATATATTATTGAATAAAAACTTAACTTTTAAATCAATATATTTTTATAAAGATTTATTTATAATTAAAAAAGTTATTTATATTTAAAATGAAAAAAGCATTAGATTTATTATTTTTGAAAGAGTAAATTCGCTTATTCTAGGGATTTCAAATATAAAAATTCGAAAATTTAAATCTATTCTTTAATTTCAATTTTAAACAACTTTCTAAAAGTAACGAATAATTAAAAATACCTTTTTAAATCAAGTTTAATTTAATTTTAAATAAAATTTCAAAGTTTGATAACATATAATGAAAAGTTAATAAAGATATAATGTAGTTTAATACCGAGTAGATTATATTATTAAATAAATCAATTTAAAATATACTAAAATTAATAAATTTTAAAAACTTATATTTTAATAACTAATCAATTTTTTCAAAAAAATTAAAAGATTCATAAAAGATAAAATTTCGAAATTCGAAAATCTAAATTTTATATAAATATCTCTATTACATTTCAAAATATTTTAAAATATTTCAAAATTATTATAATTTTATTATAAAAAAACTATTTTTATAATAACTTTTAAAACATGAAAAAACTAAGGAAAGATTTTCTTGAAAATACCTATTAATCTTTATTATATTTAAATCAAAATATTATCTTTTATTTCTTTTTAAAGTTATTGAATTGATATCTATTTAGGTTAGGGAGATATTATTATTAATATTAAGAAAAAAAGTTTAATATATTTATATTGAAATTATTAATATTGAAATTATTAATATTGAAATTATTAATATTGAAATTATTAATATTGAAATTATTAATATTGAAATTATTAATAATAGGCTTATTATATTAAATATAATTAATGAAAAAGATTAAACTATAAATTCTTATAATGATTTAGGCTTTTCGGTACTCAGAGGTTTTATGAGAGGATTTTAATTATAAAGAAAAAGATTTTTAGGTATAAAAAAATAAAGAATGAAAACTCTTTAAAAAATTCTATTTTTTTTTAAGAAATATTTTATAAAAGATATATTAATATAATATTTGATATTTTATTAATATATTTATAATTATTTTATATAATGAAAAGAAAAGCTAAACCTTTTAAAAAAATATTTATAATATATTAATTCAGGTATATAATACTATTACGGGAGCTGCCTCTAGGATCACGTGGAAGTGTCTAGAGTTCTCTCGAGATAGTTTAGATTAGATTTCAAGTAGGAATTCAATAAGGTTGTAATTAGTTACAATTCTTATAATTATAGTAATAAAACTAATAATTGTTCTTAAGTACAAAGCTCTATGTTGTAATAAAACCCTTTTTCTATATAGATCTTCGTATTGAAGTTAACCAACAAATCGATTGACTTTTGATTATATAACATTTATCCTATAATTCCTATTGTTCTAATTTGTTCTTTTGTTCTAGGGCTAATTCTCTAAGACATTATTAATCTTAATAAAGCCTTCTTGTTTATTATATTCTATCTTTTCTAAAACCTATTGTCCTGAGAACTATATTCTAGATTTTTAAAATATCCTATGATTAATACTATATACATGCCTAAGGTGTCTCTTGGGTGCCTAATGTCCCCCGGTATATTGTAACTAAATCACTGAGGTCTATAATACCATTATAGTCTATAAGTTAGTGATTCTACAGCCTGTTACTAATCCGTTGTAACAAATACTTTATATTAGTATATAACATTATTATAAAATACTGATTTCGATATCATCTTGTACAATAGATAATATACCACTGATTACAATTGAAGAAGTAGTAACCCTTTAATATAAAGTGTTGTTACGGGAGCTGCCTTTAGGGTCATGTGGAAATAACTAAAGATCTTTTGAGGTAGTTTAAATGTTACGGGAGCTGCCTCTAGGGTCACGTGGAAGTGTCTAGAGATCTCTCGAGGTGGTTTAGACTAGACTTCAAGTAGGAATTCAATAAGGTTGTAACTGGTTGCAATTCTCGTAACTATAGTAATGAAACTAATGATTGTTCTTGAGCACGAAGCTCTACATTGTAATGAAACCCATTCCCTTATATAGACCTTCGTTCTCGTCTGGATAGCTTGGGTAGACTGTCTATCCATCACGTGACACTTGCCCCGTGACCTACATGATACTACTGCTTATCTAACCTGTGCTTACTAGATAACCTGTAACCGCTATCCCTCCTGTGCCTACTGTAGGATAGGTGCCAACAAAAGATATGTACCTATCTTTTAATCATTGCTTATTGATTCGGTTACCGCTATCTTTCGTTACCCTTTAATCCAACTGTCCCTACAGTGCTGTTTTCGTAGGTTCCAACACCAAGGCCTTAGGTTTATCTTATAATCCATGTTGCGGTGCGGGTACCTCCGTAACAACTTGGTGTTAAACTGCGTTAAGAAATTTTGAAAAAAATATTAAGTTATATTTATTTTCATCAACTCATTAATTTTAACATATTATTTCTCCTTTATTTTTAATTAAAACTTTATTAAACTTTATATATATATAATATATAAAAGAATTATTATATTAAATTTATTAAAATTTTATTAAAACTTATAAAAGTTATAGTAAATTCTAATATATACTACGCATCTCTAATCGTTTTGCCGAGTATATATGTTTATAATATTTCTCGCTTGACAAAAGAAGGGGTAAATAGATATAAAGATACTCGAATAAGTACCAACAGTCAAGTATATATATCCCCATCTACACAGACAAATATTCAAACACCATATACACATATACAAATACCCACACACTCAAATACACATATCTAGTACTCAAATACTCAAACTCAAACTAACTCACCTAACCCATCCTATGCTATATTATCCCATCCCATCCCATCCATCCATCGTTCCCCTCACAGCCTTCCAAATCATCATCATATACCGCATACCTAATCACATAATACACATCAATGACCATACGTCATTAACCAGTTTCGCCCTCCGGCTATCGCAATATTTCTTGCCAGCCAGCCGGCCGCATACCTGAAGTAAACACTACATAGTATAGGTAATCCAAGTACTATCTTTGCTAACCTTACTTCTCCAGGGAGCTTCATCGCCGAGTCCCGTTTCTATTGATACCTACCTACCTACTTGTACCAGGTAGTGAGCAAACTTCGCTCATCTATCTAATATAGACCAAGCGAAGGCGAAGGCGAAGCATCTACACTTGAGCATTTGAATTTATGATGTACTACATATGGGCGTGTGTATGAGTGAATCGATGGAGATATTACGCAGACGATCGGGTCAACTCGGCTGTCAGTCAGGTCATCCAAACGAGCGACACTGGCAGAGAATGGCTCACGTCAATCTGTTTACTTGTCACCACAAAGAAACATGTCACAAAAAGATTTCAGAGAAAACTTTTAATAGTATTAATAATCATTTTAGTACTATTTATTACAGTTCATAATTCGTATCCTCATTCGTACTTAAAAGCAGAACGAGTACGATTTGCCTGTTCATTCATGCAATCACATGCAATCACATGCCATCCATACCATGCCATGATCTCATTTACCCACCATTAAATTTCCATTAACATCCACGGATTGCCCCCATTTGTTATTACCATGCCTATGGCGTCATGTGCATAGCTTCATATGATATGTATGACCAGATATCCCATCCATACCTATCATCAAATGCCCCCATACCATCCATCGTGAAAGTCGTCAAAAGTTAAAGAAAGAAATTGTAAAATAGTATGATCAAGAATCGAAGATTAAGAGAAGGGTATCGTTGCGAGTCGAACTGCACTCAAGTTCCATTGTTTTCACCATCAGAAGCATTGCCATATCAAAAAGATAAGGAAATGAACGTCATGAAGTTCTTTACAAGAAAAGAGCGGCGAGACCAGCAGCGGCCATCAAACCAGTAGCACCAGTTGGGAGGGAACCCATGGCGGATGAGGTGGCTGATGATGCAGCGCTACCAGCGGCAGAGGTGGCGGAAGAGGCTCTGCTGGTGGCAGACGAAGCTACGCTGGAAGCACCTGAAGCCAAGCTAGAGGCAGCAGATGAAGCTGAGGATTGGATGGAAGAAATGGCAGATCCGGCACTGGATGAGATAGCAGAAGCGGATGAAGCAGCCTCGGACGAAACGCTGGCAACAGCTCCAATACCAGAGATGGTGGTGGATCCTACAGTGGTCTCGAAAGTGGAGGAATCGCTGGTGACGGTGGAGACAATAGCAGAGGTGGTGATGGCAGAGGAGACACCGCTGTCAGTTGGGCTTGGGGTGCTGTAAATGGTGGAAGATCCAACAGTAGACTCGAAGGTAGAGTCATCACTGGTAATGGTGGAAACGACAGCTTCGGTAGAGATTGGAGTAGAGGATACAACAGCAATACCGCCGGCACCGTAAATTGTAGTAGAACCAATGGTGGTTGTGATGGTCTCAGATCCAGAGGTAACAGTTGCGAAGAGAGCCGAGGTGGTGATGGCGGAAGAGCTGGCGGAAGAACTGGCGGAAGAGCTGGCAGCAGCCTATTGAATTTTGTTAGTAAATATTCAAATTCACTTGACAATGACATCATTATTGAAATCAATCTATTGCTGAACGCGCAATTTTCTTTGTCGTTGGAGATCTTCAGGGCGTAACCACCAAAACCCCGCACAAATAGAAATTGACGTCATGCTATAGAAAGAAAGGATGAATAAAACTCACAGAAGACTCAGCTGAACCACTGCCAGAAGCAGAGGCGGTGGAAGTAGCCAAGGTAGATGACTCGACGGAACCAGTGGAGGAGACAGCTATCGAGTGTTAGGACAAGATCGAATTGAAAGATGGAATCATGGATATCATACCTGCGCAGTAGCTTTGACCGTAGGCGATAACAGAAGCAGCAGTTTCAGTACCACATGCGGCATTAGAGCAATCACGGATACCGTAGGCAAAGTCTGGCTTGGTGCAAAGACAGGCGGCATCAGGGGAAGAGCATCCAAGAGCTTGAGCTTGAGCGAGCATGTTGCTGATGCAGGTTTGCTATAGAGATAAATTAGTCATTGAATATAGAAGAGAAGAAAGTCGCGATCAAGTCGCATGCAATTTGATGGCGACGACATAAACATATGATAAATAAAATTAAATACTTACACCACATGATGGAAGATCGGTGAGGGATTGAGCGACGGAAGCAGCTGCGAAAGCGCTGATGGCGAGGATAACTGAGGACTTCATATTGATTATTGTGGGTGGAAGAAGTATACTTTGTAAATGGTACTTGGTACTATAGAATCTTTGAGATTGAAGAGAGTTGGACTTTCGAAAAGATTTGATGGATGGAGATGGTGATTAGAAGTTATTTATCTTGTACTCTGAAGATGGATGTGGAAAAGTCTGACGAAGGTGGATGGGAAGAGGGAAGAAGGTTTTTTCTTTGTTTATAGAAAAGTGAACTGGTGTGAAAGTAAGTTGGGGGGTGGAAGTGAATCTTATTATAAATTTAAACAAACGAGGAAGGACCATGAAAAGCCAAAGTGAAGTCAGAGTGAATATTGAGCCTTGACTATGGTGATTGAGTGAAGCTTGATTTTTCTATTTTATTTTATTTTATTTTTCCTTTTTTATTTTTTTTCCTTTCTTGCTTAGGTTGAGAAATTAGCTTAGATGGGAAAGAGTGACGAGAGTGAAATCCAGATCCATGACAGTGAAGCTAAGGTAAGGTACCCAATTTGCCATCAGTCTCTTATTAGAAGCTGGGCACGATTTTTAGCTCTCTCGAGTCTCAACCAACCAATTGACGAATTCTCAATTGGGTTAATGAGGTCAATCTAGCCCATTTATAGCTAGATCTATCTGGATAAGTAAATAGAAATTGATTCGCTTTGACAAGATCCCTGGGTACAGAGCAGACGGTTTGGATATATCAAAACTAAAGGAACCATCTAATTTCCATCATTGCAACTCAACTCAACTCAAGTAAGGTTATACCGACGATTGGATATCTACAAATGCAAATTCACACATTTACTACCCTTTTGGGAACCATCTGCTCACCTCCGTGTCGGGTCTCTTTTCATCTGCATCTTCCACTGTGAATAACGGGAGATTATACTTTGTGAGGGTCATTTTGCCAACACGTCCGTCTACGCTGGCCATATCTTTTCCCCAAAGCTTGGAAACTCTCACCGATTTGTGAACGCTCCAATGTACGTTACCGTTTGGATTGTACTAGTTGATGCATCATGGTAGAGCACCAGTAGGATCGTCAGAAGTAGAGGATACCAGCCACGACTTCTATATAAGATGGCTGGAAATATGATTTTCCTTATATGCACACCGAGACGGAATTTTGGGGAAAGATGTTGTCCAACTTTTACTCGCTTGCAGATACTGATGCATGGGCATTGGGTACATGTCCAGTTCCAAGAAATCGTTGGTAGATTTCTCCGCATTTATCGACGAGGATGAGGAGGGAAAGAGAAAATCCAAGGTTGGTTTTGAGAGGTAGCCCTGGGAGAGGCATGCAAGTACGGTCGAAAACAGATGTGGCGTGGCGTGGCGTGGCGTAGCGTATTCATTTCGTTCTTTCTGACATCACGGACAGTGTGGCTGAATGGATATTGATGATATCGGTGACATTGGTGATATTGGTGATACCCCGTGGACTGCATGGACAATCAAATGTATGCCATACGGCCCATACCATATCATATCATACCATACCATAGCATACCATACCATAGCATACCATACCATACCAATGCGGCCTACTTCACCCTCTGTCCCCAGATCTCCCATGTTTAATTTCATGCTTTTTCAATCATCTGCCCATATTCTAATTAGGTACATCTACATCTTTGCACCCTTATGCTAATAATGTTACAAGTCTTTGTTACACAGATGCTGCTCTTTTCCCTCGATGTACGTACGCCGGATCAAAAAGGGTGTAAATCATTGTGACGCTCTACCTAGTAAAACCAAGTTTCCTCACAGTGCTTTCATGCTTCGCTGGCAGAGAAAAGTGGGAATGTGTTTCTCTTACTTGGTAATACTCTGTTCTGTACATTTCTCTCTTCTTACGGGCGTATTCCATCAATTTGTCATTGGGGTTCAATTCGGGTTCATAAACAAATCAAGCAGATCAAGAAAACAAACTCAATTGTTTGTGAACACTTTTCAATAATATCGTGAGTCGTGAGTCGTGACGTCTATCTACCATCGAAAGTAAGATCTTCCTTGCCAAATTTCCACCTTTTCATTAATAATATCCAAGCTTCACGACCCAGGCCAAATCTTATTTCAGGGTTCACAGGGAGGCTGGGAGACCCACCGGGGATGATCTGCACTTCCTCTCTTTTGCAATTACTACAAAGTCGAAACTCGAGACACCACTAAATCAAGGAAAGGAAGGTCACGGCGACTCAATATTGTTAGACCAATATAATACCGGCTTTGACCAACGAAAAGAATACAAGTTCCCCACGAAATCAAGGATAAATCCTGGCTCATTGAATTAAGTGGTTCGAATGTCCATGTTGAGCTGAAGGGAAGTCGAGGAGAATGATGTTCACTGTTGATGTCGATATCGATGGAAGCTTCTAGGAGGTTGGTTTATTCATGTAGGTAAAATCGAATAGGAAATGTTCGGCGAGGAAATAGAGAATACGGGATTCCCAGAGAACACAAAGGATAGGTACACGGAGTAGGTAGGTATCTGTGTTATGAAATCAATTTCTCCATTACCTGGCTAGGAATTGATTTCATTCCTAGGTATTATCCGCAGCTTCATTTCCTCTCAGCCTCCTTGATTTCCTCCAAATCAACTAATGCCATCACACAAACCTCTTGGACCTCTCATGACCTATCTAGCAGGTAGTAGATGCTTTCGGTGCTTTGGGTCATGGCCCATGAAGTTGACTACCTAGTAGATATCACAAAGTTTTCGCGCTATTGAATCCTTAATACTTGATACTTGATCATTCGATTTGTATACATGCCTAGGGAAATCCTGTTGTCGTTTGGCCATCGACTCTTCCACCACTCTTCCACCACTCTTCATTCCCGTGGCTGGTAAAACCTTAAAAAAAAACTTAATTTCACTTCTTTCGGTAAATGAACGAACCATTCATCCATCTTGGTCCAAATCCTTCAGGTGGGCAAGGATCAGTTCAACATGATTTTTCCTATCGGCTTTCACCTACTTCGTACTACAGTATCCATTCAATTTCTCTGGAATTGCAATTCGGAGGATTGATGGTAGGAAGCTAGAACTTAGAAGCTTTTTCCCTGCCCCTCCAGTTTCCAATCATTTTCCCACGATACTAAACACCCCTTCCAGAGAAAGAGCACAGCGACACAGCCTCATCAGATCGAGTGAAATGATATCTATCCAAGATCCATTTCTCCGTCCACATCCAGATAACGATAACGTTGCGGCAAGGAACCGAAGGAAAGGGTCCCCGAGACATCTCAGCTCGGGTGGTAGTCCGAACGTGATCTTCATAACCCATGTATGGAAGTAGGGCGATGCGAATTTACAGGATACAAATTACAATTCACAATTCACAATTCACAATTTCACAACTTCAGTCTTCAACAATATCATAACCCCGCCGCCAAAATAGGATCTCGATCCTACGCTCCCACGGTCCCACCAAATAGGATATCCTACCTTTTCACTTTGTCTATGCCTGTACTCAAAACTTTCCAAAGCGCAAAGTTATTATTGTCCTACAATATTTTCTGTCTTTTCGACATTGAATACAATTGAATGCTAAACAAGTCTGATCCGCATCAGAGTCTGATTGCTAAATTCTTACTTTGAGATTTCGATACACCGTCTATTCATTGTTCAAACTTCAAAACGATTGATGGAGCGCAAAGGAGCGCAAAGTGATGTGGCATTTCAAATTTCCATATCGTCCGCATTGCAATGTTTTACCGTTCGCTCGGTCGCGAAAATTTCAATCAGGGTAGGCAGTGGAGACAATGCAAACCCTTTTTTATTTTGCCAGCGCAACTGAGCTCGAGCAAAAATTTCAATCGAGTACTCAAAACACTCTGTCCCTCCGCCAGTCTTACGTCACTTCCGATTCTAGAATTTGTTTGACCTCCTTTCTGTTCATGAATTGATCTGACCTTTTAGATCATACATCATAAGAGCTGTACCTTCATCCAAGATTCAATCAATGAACAATCTGGGAACACTCAAGTGTCTTAAAGTTATGTCATAATATCGACAATACATTTTCTGGGTCTCCTAGAGTCGTAGCCCTAGCCCAAGCTCAAGCTCCAGCTCCAGCTCCATTTAGTTAGTGGAGCTATACTTGGCCAGCCCCACCACTCATGCTGTCTTTCGTTTTTTTGTCTTGCATCTTTCTCTCTTTCTTCCTCAGCGCTCACTGATCTTTCGGCCCGTTGGTAGTAGTCATGAATGACAATCAATACCTGATCATTTTGGACCGACGGCAAGTATGGAGGGACACGAATGATGACTGACTCCAAGTTCACGAATTTCGGTTCGGGACCAGCTGCCAAAGTCAGCGCGTCTATTTGAGGACGTATTCACATTCTGAATGAAAGTGGTGTGAAATACACGACGAATGTTCTTGGGCTTGTCCATATCCAAAGCTCTTTGTCTAGTCTTGCTAAGAAGTCGGTAAGCTACATGGATCAGTGAGCAACGAGCATACCTTTCTTGGAATATTCGACCCTAATCATCACCATTGAAAGTTTATTTGTAGTTCATGAACTGCGCCAATTTTCGCCCTCTATTCCGTGTTAATTCTAGTTTTCTACCCTTTTCTCCTTAGTACCGAATCAAGTGGATGATCCTTTTCTCAAAATTACCTAACAATTGTTTGGAACCCCCACCAAAATTCTTCACCCCACTGAAAAAAAAATCGATTCACGTGACCAAAATTAATTCTATCCAAAATTTTCACGACAACCTTAAAGCATGATAAAAAGACCAAAAAGAGAATGAAATGGCGGTGCTGGGAATCGAACCCAGATTGAAGCGGGATGTATGAGTCAGTAACGACTCGACTTCGTGAAGACCCTAAGAGGAGAAACCACAACACCACGTGCTACCATTACACCACACCACCTTATTATTTGTTGGAGGACGTCCATTGTATTTTGTTTTATCAAGGAGGAATCAGTTAGGCCCACCAATGTGGGCTGAGAGCTAGACGCGGTCGTAGGGTCCCATATGAGTATGAGTAATAAGCCACTTTACCTCCTAAGTCTGGAGGCACAGATCTGACTCATTCCCTTCTTCTATCAAGAGGCCAAGAATTTTCTGTCATTATCTCGAGGCTCATGGAAGTGCAACTCAAGAACATATACTTTCCACTTAGTATTTCGACTCGACGTCCCCATGCATTGAACTCATGATCTTGTCCACCCGGTGCATCGTCCATGGATCAGAAGTTCTCCCGTTAGTCGCAAGCTCTGGTGCATTTCCTACTGCTCACTCGCCCACTTGTATCCCGGGTTCAAATCCATTGCCTTCTTTCCTCCTCTCCAGTAGGTTCCGTGTCCGGAAAAAAGGAAAAATAATATATATTGCCGAGTAAGGATTCTTCCGACATGACCTTTTCGTTTTTCTCGGCAGATTCTGGCATAGTCCCAGAGATCAGAGTATCTAATAGATGATCGCCGGTCATATATGCCTAGAGACTTAACCTTGATTGTCATGTTTATGGTGGTCAGTTGGGTGTTGCTTGTGCTTTGTGAATGCTTCTTTGCACATATCTTCAATTTGACTTCACAAATCACGATACACTCTGTCGGCTGCTCGAATGGTTTCGAAAGGCAATAGTGCTAGAAGCCGCATGGGTAAGCTTCAGAGGAAGTTTGAAGGAAGAGAGTATCTATGTTTCAGGTTGACTTGCCTCGAATCTTGCTTGGTATGATATCTATGACTACCATTTTGTCGATGGTGGTGAGCATAACTTCGACGAATACAGTCCTCTCAAGTTGTTTACCACCAGTAGAACTTTCATTGAAATATTCAAAAGTTAACTCTAGATCAGAGAAAGACTGTGTAACACAGTGCAGATTTAATTTTGACATGCAATCTTTCATAAGAGTAACCTTGGAACTCTTTCAAATCAGCAAATCAGTAAACTTTTCCGACTCAAGAAGTGAAGCTTGCCAGATCTTGATGTTGTGAGATTCAACGCCGAATTAATATCTCTAACAAAATCAGCATCGAAAGTTTTATGTTCATCGCAAGGTGTAAATCATGGTGATCATTTTCCAATATTTAGCTCGCTCGATTTGTGTCATCAATGCAGAATCTCCTTCATGGATGTAGGATGTAGGTTTGTCACCGATGATACTCTAAAGAAGTAGGTATATCAGAATGCGGGTGTGCAATTAATTCTCGGTAACGATTAGTCCGTGAGGGGGTGGAGGGTTACATTTTCCGTATGTTGCTTCCCTGGCTACACACATATACTACTCCGCAAATGAGTTCAGCCTGATATGACCTTATCTGACGATTGGTTTTCCTTATATCATAGGTCTCCCCCTGAGAAGCTTTGTAGCAGTCCCATTTCTTCTTTTTCCTTCAGTTACCTGGTTGAGTATTTTTACGCCGACGCAAAGACGTCCGTGAAAGCAGAGCAACGGCAATATATATTCAAAAGGGATTACAAACCTTCCATGCGGTGAGATTCCCTCTTGGGTGACGCACGAGTTGATGAAGCTAAATAGATACCTGTAGCTTGAATTACAACCACTTTTTTATCAAAGAAGTCTGTGGATACCTCGTGCACCCAAGTATCCCGACCAATCAGACAAATTTGCGAAACGCAGATGTGGCTACCGGTACTGGGTAAGTAGCCAAGCTGTGCAACCCTTGAGCTATGTCTACTAACAAAATTGGCATCAAGGATTTGGGCCTGCGATCTAGCCAGCAAGCTCCCCGAGACTGTACGCATCGACGGATTTGATATTTCTGATGCCCAATACCCTACACTGGGATTCCGACCAAAGAATGTACACCTGTATGTTCACGATGGATTTGAAGACTATCCAGCCGAGTTTCTGGGGCAGTATGACATTATCAACGCTCAGTTTTGGCTATGTATAGTCAACGATCCTGATGCGAAGCCGTTGCTGCAAAAGCTGCTATCCCTAGTCAGCCAGTTGAAATGATTTTAGAATATACGTCAAGTCATATCTAACATATATATCTGTAGAGCCTAGCCGCTATCTACAATGGCTGGAGCCTCTGCCTCTATCGGCAAATGTCGTCGTGACACACGAAGGTGCAGAAACTACAGCATCAGAGTGACTTGCGAACACCCTCCATAAACCCAAGCCAGACAGCCAGTATGGGTGAGAAATTTCCCCGGATTAGGAAATGGATGGCGATCCCCAGATGCTAATTTGAATTAGTTGGGTTGAGGGTCTCAAATATCTTTTCGAAAGAGAAGGCCTTACAGACGTGTCCCGTACTGATTATGCTTGGCCTATTCACCTTCGTCCTCTTTGGTCATAGAGCTCTATGGCAGCCACTGCAGACTTCATAGCAAAGATCGATAGTTACAACACGAAAGGTTCCGGTATCGGGATGGAATTTGTTGATGACTTGGAGAGAGAAAGTGCAAATGGATTTGTTGTAGACACACCGTTCCAGTGTGTCGTTGGACGCAAAGCTGCTTCTTTACCTAAAACTTCATAATCAGGAGGGGCCTCTCTCTACTCAAGGCATAAACCCAAGTTGGCTGAGTAATGGGTATCTCTTAAGAATTATACTAGAAATTCATTAAAGAAAGCACAATACAAGCATAAATCAAAAAGTTGAACAATAAGCAATGAATCCCTTATAAAACATAACATTGAACGATAAGAAGCCCTAAAGCGTTTCGTCAGTCCGTATATCCACTCCACTGATAGCTCCTTCCCCAGAATTTACTTCCTAGTTAATACTATCATTACCCCCTGCCTACGCTTTCTCTCTTATAGCTTAACACAATCTAATCTAATTGGAGAATATTATACAAGGTATCTAGTCCATCTTTTATGATCCTACTTCTCCTCCTTTCCAATACAGATTCCAGAAGTAAAGAACCAAAACATCGACAACTTCGATGAGACTCTCTATCACAATACCTCAAGACTCTCCTTTCCAGAGCTATCGATTTTTTATTGATTTTTTAAAAAAAAAAAAAAAAAAAAAGATTAATCATTAAATTAAACCCAAGATTTTATCATTTTCAAAGATCAAAGTCGAAGTTGAAACCACGAAAAAGCCAGTACAGTACATACACAAATTCACTCACAACTCCATACAGAACAAAATCCTAAATTCCTGTAGGTGTCGCTCAACATCAACAAAATGAGATTCTAGCTGTCCCTTTTACCCAATATGCTTACTCATCAACAATATATCAAACCTCTCTCTCTATACATACCGATTCCCATTATTTTCCGTTCCCACCCCCAAACCCACAAACCCACCAAATCCTGTCTCCCAATTATTAAATCCCAACTCATAATTTCGCAACGTAGGAAAGAAACATGAAGTAAGGGGGGCAGGAACTACCAGCCTGTATGATAGAGAATACAATATGAGTTTGAAGTACCCGCGCTGTAGCTTTTGCCGAAAAGAAACTCCAAAAGGTTTCACGAGTTGATGCTAGATGATGACAGGGGCTTTCAATCCCAATATAGGATAGGACAGGGGCGTTGGAGGCATTCAGAGGTTTCCTCGTCTCTTTAGAGACTCAGACCGCAACCTACTATGAATGTTCATGCAGAGGCTCGCACTAAACTTAATACGCAATCCTGGGAAATAAAAACTTTAATTATTCCCAAAGATTATGTATCGAGTTCAATAGATATATATATATAGATTTTAATGTATTTAATTTACACTATTCCTATTTAAATCAATTATTGATATATATAACTATTATATTTAAATAAATATACTACATACGGATATTCATAGTAGCTTGCTGTAAGAGTTGCTCCGCTTGTCGAAAAGGTACGATTAGATTACAAATGCGTTGGAAGCCATAACCGATTCATGATACACTCAAGAATACTAGGTAGTTATAAGAGTCTTTGGAATTTCTCTATTGGAACAAAGGATAAGAACTAAACATAGTGTTGAAATGGGAATGCAATATCACATACCCACACCAATAAAAAAAGTTTTGGATTTCTAGTCTTTCGTATTCATACATCATATACTAGACTACAATACTGTACAAATACAAACAAAAGTCATCTCATCTCGTATATTCATCTTATTCATATCATTTCGTCTCTTCTCATCTCATCTCTAGGCATCTCATCTCATCCTGTCCTACTAACCCTCCTCGCATCCTAGCATCTCCCTCCTCTATCCCAACCCAATGTCCATGATTATATATATTAAGCAGATTCTCAGCTTAAGAAGTAGTATTCACAACCTTCTCCATATTTGCCCATCCTCTCCTCTGTCCGATATCCGAGTACCTTCCATTTCTCACTCCATCCCAATGGATCTAATCCACACTTCTCTTCAAAGTTACATTCCATCCACACTCCCTTAAATGCATCAAACCACAATAATGTTTCCACGCCCGCAACTCCTCTTTCAATAAAAGGTACAAAAAAAGTTTCCCATCCCTTTGCATATGCACTGCTTTAAAAATATCCGCCAGCATCATAAGAAAAACTAAAACCACAACTTTGCTCAGATCCCATCCATCCATCAGTCCATCCATTCATAAAATCTCCTTTTAATCGATCTTGCGAACGTAAAGCTCCATTGGGCAAATAAACCCCCCCTCGAATGGGAAACAAGAGAACTCGAAATCATAATAACATAATCCATCATAGCCTACAATCCTTCACCCGAAACAATGGTAATTTCGCAACAAGCTGTGCGCACACATTTCGATTATTTGCTCCATACCTCGTCAAGTCTTGAGCTAAAAGCAGTCGCTCTTCGGGATCAAAATATAGTGCATGCTGATTCTTCCTGACGAATCACGTTCCAATTCCCAAGCCAACCTCACAATAATTTTTTAATCTCCATGGGAAAAAATAGAAGATGTTAAGAACGCATCGCGGTAAAGCTTAGGTTTCCTCCATCCAAGACTATAGAATTGCCACACAACATGACAAAAAATATCAGCCCTCCATCGATATTTTCTTGGCAGTATCAGTGCTTTCAACACTTGCATTTGTACCTCTTCGACCATGGCTACCCACTGCTGCCAGCTTCATCTTTGGCTTCTTTCTCATCATCGTGAGGCCTTCGTCACTATCTGAGTCATTCATGTCCGCGTTCATGCTGTTATCACCATCACCGTTGTATCCCTCTTCATCAGTGTCTGCATAAGGATGGCTCACAGCGGGATGGATAACAACATGATCATCGGAAACTGTAGAGGTTTCGGATTCAGAAGATTGTTTGGAAATTACAGGTGGCGTGACTGTTTCGGAGGTATCGTATATGGTTTGCGAAGGACAACTACCAGGATCTTGAAGCATATCACCTTCTGGATCAGCGGATACAGATGATGAGCCTGATACTAAAGCAGGCAATGAAGGAACCGATGGGAAAAATTGTTCATTCGAACCAAGAGCTAACGAGGAAACAGGTGAGTTAACATCAGACGGGAAATTCATGTCACCAGGTGATATGATACTTGTCGAGGTAACTGAGCTATATGACCGAGCACGTGTGGCAGCTTCGTCTTGTTTTTGAGCAAAGATCTCATCGTCAGGTGATGGGGGACAATTTTTCAATGGAGCAATTTCTAACTTGAGTTTCGAGCTGTGAAATTCGAGGCGCTTGGCGTTTGCATCCGCTTCCATCTTCCTCCTTCGATCTAGTTGTTCTTGAGCTCTTTGAAATGATTCAGGTGTACTCGCACCATATGTTCGTGGAGCAGGTGTTTTCCATTCCGGGGTTCGATTAGCTGTGGCAGGTCTATCGTCAAGGATTGATGCAGCATAATGGGTACTCATAACATTAGGCGTCGATGCTGATGATACCGTCTGATGCTTGTCGAAAATGTGAGGTTGAAAATACAAGGGTGAGGGTATTGGCCTGTCGAAATAAGCGTCAATCGGGCTATTCTCGGAGGAATATGTTGGACGGGGATGTTTAAAAAGTCCAGGGGCAACAGCAGTACTCATTCCAACGATGGCGGATGCATGTTTGTCTTCGGCTTTAAAAAGGCTTCTATCGACAGATCTAGGCCTCGATGATGCACTTTCATCAATCTCCGACAAGGATTCTCGACCTCCAGGATTCCATAAATGTCCACCAAAGATTTGTCCCATATGATCTGTGAAAGGACCTGGCGTTCTTGGACATTCTTCTGTAGTGGGGCTTCCGGAAAATGCGTGATTTACAGATCTCGAATATGAATGGCCTCTATGAACGACCGTCGCAATCGACGGCGTCCCCGAGATAGCGCGTTCCGGTGGACCTGGTCTCGCATCAAAATTTGATGATGCCAAAGAGGATCCAGAACGTTTGGGAGTGTTTCCTACCAGGGAAGAAAGGGAAAAGTCCTGTTGGAATGGATCGCATTGCAGCGAGTCAGGGCTAGCCGTTTGACTTTGGGCCAAAGGGTGTTCCGTTGATTCTTTGTGATGATCATGGTGAGAATCACCGAACGAGGAGAAGTATTCATCTCCACGAAGACTGGCTCGACGAACTATCTCGCGCAAAATAGGAGTATATGGCGGAGCGTGGGTATGATTTTCGGTACCTGAACTTATGTTTGTAGCATTGCTTGTAGCTCTCTTGCGAGACCCTTCACCCTTATCATTTCTCATCACACTTGTGACCTTGCCTATAGTCTTCTTGAAAGTCGATCGAGCTCGCTCTAAAAAGGTAATAGGTACAACAGCCCGTTCCAATTCGCTCTTGTCAACTTCTATTCTACGTCCTGCGGTCTTGCGTGATGGATCCGTATCGTCAAGCCATCCAATGATGTTCTCGATGCCTTTGATCGTCCATGGATGTCGTTTGACCTCTCGAAGTTTGATCCGCTCGGCAGGATCTTTAATTAACATTCTTCTGAGCAAATCATATAACTCATCGTCAATTTCCTCGTAAGACAAATCATCCTCATTCCTATATGGCCCATCCCATGGTCCCATCCTTCTGCTAAAGTGTGAGGTTGAATTCCCTGGATCGACAGCCTTTAATCGTTTTCTGGGTATGTAAACATCCTCCTTTGCGATAGCCTTGAACAACTGGTATTCATCCTCTGCCATGAATGGAATGCGAGCATAAACTAGGCAATATAGAGTAATTCCCAAAGACCAAACATCGATTTGTTCAGTAATTCTAGGTTGTTTAATTTCTAGATCTGTATAGCATAATTCGGGAGCGAAGAAGGCCGGTGTTCCAACAGTCTTAGCCAACTCTAGATCATCATCAAAGTCGGTTGCGTCAGCTTCGGAGATATTCTCTTCTGTCTCTCCTTCTCTGATAGGTCGACCGAAGTACGAGACACCGAAATCAGATATCTTGACGCGATGATCCTTTGTCCATAATAGATTAGCAGGCTTGATGTCTCGGTGAACGATACCTTCGTAGTGTAAATACTCCAGTCCTAAAACAGTGTCTCTGAAAGCCGACCTAGCTTGATCCAGAGTAAAGCATGGAACGTAAGAGAAATCGTCTTCGAAAGCATCGTGTTGTGTCATGTCATCAACCGAAGACATGTGAGAAATAATACTATCCGCCATGCTAGGAGATCTTCCTCGATACATTGGATCCTCCGCATAAGACCCATACATAGTACCTTCCAAAGCCATGGCTGAAGCTTGTGGAATATATGAGCCGGGGGCATCTTCTTCATTATCGCTATCTAAAGGCCCTATCTCAAAGTCAACATCGCCACCTCCAGGTAAAGGAGTGGGAGCACGCGAACTTCTTGCAGTTGGTGCTCTGGATGTTGCTCGAGAACTCTTCATAGATCCAGGAGCCGACCGGACTAGAGACGTATGCGACAAAGACACAAAGGAGTCTTTTGTGGTGGCTCGCGATAGGAGTGGTAACTCGGAACGTTCTTCTTCTTTTTCGTCATCATCCCCATGTTCCAAACTCCAAAATTCTCCATTTCCTTGGTACTGTAAAAGTTTTGCTCTCTTCATCTCTTTCCTTTGTCGTCGACGTTTGAGTGTCTCGAAGTATGCCTCATCATTTCCCTGATCATCCTCTCCCCTAATTTCTCTTTCGATTCTACGCCGTTCATATAAGGATATCTTTCGGACTCCCTTCCGACGCCACACTATTTCTCCTAATTCGACATGTTCAAGAACCATATAGATTTTTTTCAACTCCGGATCATCAATAACTTCCAAGAGGCCGACGACATTGGGGTGACGAATTTTCTTGAGAATGGCAATCTCTCTCTTCGTTTTGTCTTCGGGGGAAACCGTGACTCTTCCAAGTCTTCTTTTCTTTGAGAATCTTTGTATGATTTTGATGGCGACATAATCTTGAGTTTCAAGGCTCCGGGCCAATTTAACTTTTCCATGTACACCTCTCCCAATTTCATCGATGATCTCATATTGATTGATGAGTTTTCTACCGGTGATGAAATCTTGTTCGACTTGTGCTTTGTGAGTTCTAATTTCGAGATAAAGAAGTTAGTCAGTGTTTCAAGCCGCAGTGAGTCAGTAGAGCGTCGAAATGACGGGGCTTCGTAGATTGATGGGTTGTGTTGACAACCCCTCGATATATGCGAAGGTGATACAAGGTGTAAATACCCAACGATAAGCTTCGCAGATTGAGGAATTTGAAGATCCTTTGACGAAAGTGAATTGCGCAAGGGGAGGGATTGACTTACTCTTTTACTTTATGCATCTGTAAAGGGTGTAAATAAGGACTCGAATGAGGAGTTCCTTGGTCGGAAAGAGGTATAGGTTGACGATGGAAGTGAGAAGGACTAAATAGACCTGGACTCGAAGATGGAGTACTTCCCGCAGAGGTTCTTGGAACAGTGGTGAAATCCATTGTAGTGTATTTGTGGTTGTGATAGTGGTGGTTGTGAAAGCACGTCGAGTGCAGACATCTTTGGTGGTCAAATTTCTGGCAATCTTTGCCCCAAGTGAATCAAATTGAAATGGAAGATTATGAACGAGCCATCATATACTGTTGTAAGTGAGAGAGTGAGGCAGTGAAGGGGTATTTGATTGTTTCTTCGTTGTTGGGAGGTGGTGAGATGGTGAGGGGAGGCAGTGATGAGGTCAATGTAGTCGGTCTTTCTTGATGGTGGTTATTGTTGTTGTAGTAGTAATGGTATGGGTAATGGGTCGTTTCGTCTTCGGCTGGGGTCAATGGCCGTCTGTCTCTTTTTAGTTTGATTATTTTCGCTTTGGCTTTGGTCGTTTAATCAGTTAATCAGAAGAAGAAAAAAGGGTGGTAAGGGTATTGCTGCAACTTGGTGAGGTAAAGTTTAATAAAGTAGTGTGAGATGAATTAATGATGAATTATTGATGGATGGCTAGTGCCCTCCCCTGGTGGAGAAAAGAATCCAAGTCATTGATGGATTAGGTTGTCCGTGCTTTCCCTCTTACCGTACCGTACCGTACAGTCCTTTCCCAAAATTATTACTTTCGGATCAGCATCACCAGATGTAGAATATTCGGTCAAGCGTCCTTTTCTTTTCTATCCTCTCTTGTCATGTTGAATCCCGGTTGAAGTGAAGTTGTGAAGTGGATGAATAATTGGAGCGAAGTCAGCAGAGGGAAAAGAAGAAGAAGAAGGAAGAAGAAGAAGAAGAAGAAGCAGAAGAAGAAGAAGAAGATGGAGATTAATCACAGTGACCTCGACCACCATAATAAAATATATCGCATGATAAATACCTACCTAGATGGGTTAATTGGATTAAATGCACCTAGATAGTACTAGATTGAGAGACACTAGTTCATTGATATCTTTTATTTTCTTTTCGTTTTCTTGTATCTTTATCTCACCAGTTGGATCTATCGCTGCCAACAAGGCTCAAGGCTCAAGGCTCGTACCGTGTGGCGGCTCTTCTTTCTTACTATCAAGAGGTTGAATTGGAACTGGGATTCAATACGGTAGTACTGGAGAATGATAACTGACTATCAAATAAGTTAACAGATCTGTCTTTGTGTTGATTCTTTGACGTGACGGTGAGTACCGTATCATATCATCACATCCATAGTGACAGTGACAGCGACAGTGACATCGATGAGGTAAGCTCGGTAAGTCAGAACGATGAAGACGTAACTGGAAACAAAGAGAATGATAGTGTTCTCCTCTCCCCGCCAGCACAGAATTGTTGGAGAGGACTTGAGTGCCCAGATAGGCGTTTGTTGATACTGTAAGGTTATTGTTTCAAAATGTTTGATACTTGCTCGTGCTCCCTCTGTAGGTATGTGAATAACAACGTAATACAATACAGTCAAATTTTGGAGGTTCAATGTAATTTCGTCATGAGCAAGTTATTTCAGGCGCAAAGAGGGCATGGAATGGGTTCAATTTCTATCTGACATGTGTAAGTAAGTCAATGTCTATTGTCAGTTCATGTCAAATCATTCATAAATAATACCCCCTACACGTATAATAAACAGACAGACACCTAACGAGGTCTTACAAAATGATAGATAGAAACTTTGAAAGCAAAATTAAATGGATTTTTCGATGTAGCTCCTTATCATCAACCAATGATAACTTTATCCCATGCGAATAACAACATGTTGATCTTCTTCCCCCTTTGTAGACAATCATCTTAATCAAGGATGACCAACCCCCCTTGGTAAAACCTCCAAAAGAATACCTATGGCTGAATAACTCAAGCCGTGGCTAATGTGGCTACAAATTCCAAGTGTTGCAGAGCGGCACAAAATGATTCAGATCCAACCATATCTCATTATCATGATCAACAATGCAATCCTTCGCATCCCCAAGAAATCCAACCAAAAACGGTTGAAAAAGAAGCTATTCGTAACCCCATCCAAGATAAGGATTCAGTCCCGTCTCTCAAATTTGCCTCTTACTACCTTATCCAGCTACTCAATATCAAACTTCTTTTCCGTTTGCGCACTTGGCGAAGAGAGGTGGACGGGAAGAAACAGAGGACGAATCAACATCCATAGAAAAGGAACATCTACACAGTACATGATGCATGATGCAAGAAATAATGGATTCCCAAAAATTGGTCCCTCTTTTATTTTCCTTCCCTACTAATCCTCTCCCACTCGTAACCGCTCGCAATTCATAGTCAAGCTCGATTTGTTTAAGCAGAGACAGAATATGATCAAAATTTATGATTCCTTTTTCCTCTTTCCCAAGACTCAACTGGTGCACATGTGAGGAGGAGAGATACAGTACCGAACTTTCTTAATCTCACCTCACGATATGCTTCCAATGCTTCATGATGCTCCCATGCATCCATATTGAAGAATCTCAACAGATACCTATATTTTATCTCGTAGCCGCAGTAAGACGTCCAAACCCCCCTTTATTAACCTTGGAATTATCCCCGATCCTTCTTTGTGTGTCAAGCTGCTAGCTTAAGCAGGAATCGGGCTGTTGTGCAACGCTCTTCTAAGACGGTAGGTAATTCAGATACCATACTTTTCTCGGCCATCCCCTCGTCCACAACTCCATGAAAACGCATATCTCAATCCTTGAACAATGCGGAGAGGGGGCTGACAATGTATAGATGTACCGACCGGTACAGTATATGATGCTTTTACTTCTGATGATTCTAAAGTATTTCCCGAGCGACCATTCTCCGCTTAGCCAACCGTTCGTGAATACTCCGTCAACCCAATGCTCTTCCGGTCATTCCTCCGTATTCTATGATATTGCAATATTGGATCCCTACTTTTCTACTCTCCATTTCTACTATTATCACATACTTACGCCTTTCCTCTCAAGTGCTTACGGACTCACATCCAAATTGGCGCGATGCATACAACATCATACAAGGCATATATAAGCCACACCGGTTCGTCTGGCACACCAACACTCCTTTGAGCTACCAAGGTTTACATGGGGTTGGTTATATTGCCATTTTTCGAGATTGCGACTACAGAATGCCAATAATCAAAACGACAAAGAAAACCTTTTTCCTGTGTCAATGACGATGATGAGGCGAAGCCATCGTATGATTAGGTTGGCCCTTTTCCAAGTAGCGTGAGAACCAATCGTGAAGGCTCCTGATCCCCTCGGGTGGCTCTCATACTAAATAAAAAAATCTTTGATCGTGGAGGGGTTAAGGTTAACCTCTACGTCAGACCATACAATCAGTAAGTAGAAATGATTCTTCCATGGCGCCCTTGTAATCCTCAATTTCTCCCCGACTTACCTGCTATGAACGAGATTTCCCCTCGATCGCGTCTCCTTCATTTACCAAGGAAAGCATCCAGAGTCGTATCCCCATGTCAAATGCATAATAGAGACTAGATCACCCAAAACCAAGAAACTCGATACGATTCACCATGTTCACAAGCTCAACGAATCAAACCCATTCCCCATATCCCCTGTTCTCTTGTTGATCACCCAACTGCCAAGTCTTGCACGGCTGTTCGTTGATGTAATTTTAAGGTAAAGGGATCAATTTACGGCCCGAGTTGATTACGACTTTCTTCCGTTGTGCCTCCTCCCCTATCGTCTTCTTTATAGATCAACGAAGCACGGTTCAAGTCGGGTACTACATCGTTTATTAGTATCTTTGGAGGAGGGAGGGGGTGGTAAGTTGATTTATTTGGAGGTGATTGAAGAATGTACAGAGCCTTCTGGTACTACGGTATGATTTGACTCGGCGCTTTTCAATGCTTTTCAATGCTTTGCAATGAAAACCTTTGATAGAGTCAGTCTCGGTGAATCTAATCATCGAGATGGACCGACATGTAGAATCGCAGGTACCAGTCAGCTACATCCTCAATTTAACATCGACCCAATTTGTCTACCAATATCACTTCAAGTATGAATCGAGATTTCTCCAATGGAGCGGAGTGGAATCATTCCGTCATCAATGCAAGATAGAGCAAGATGGGTGGACCTATTTCCAATGTCTCCATTTACAATTTTGACCGGGGGGAATTACCTTGATACAGTAAGTTTAAGTTACGACTTTTGTTACGACCTTGATACAGTAAGTTTACGACTTTTGTTACGACTTTGTTACGACTACCCACTTTTTCATCGTACGAGCAAATTCCTCAAGTTCCTATCTCTCATCAATCTGTGTCTAATCTATGGTACCAACAATGAAAGAATCTTCAATGTGTGCTTCCATATCTTAAATCAATAATAATCGGTCAACCCATGTGTCTCGTTTGCAAACGTGTTTCCCCTATTTCCCAATATCCATAGTTATACTAAACCCAAACGATAGAATCTTACACAGTAGGGAGGTACGTACAGCACATCTCCATCTCCCAATCCAAACATCTCCCTATCTCCCCACCAGCACATCTAAACACAAGCCCAACCCGCTTCTTCCCGAATCTAATCCTGCATGCACACACGGAGTACTTCGTACATTCGTACATTCGTCCAACTAGCCACTCTCACATCTCAAACGAGATTAAGAAATCGCAAAAGCGAAAGGCAAAGGGAAAAATGCCACACGACACATCATATTTCCACCCCCTGCACACCTCCGTCGCAATGGATTCCTTTCCATTCCAGAGCCAAGAATCATACCACACACTCCTACTGTACATCGAGTTACAGATTTCCAGGTCGCCTAATCATCAGTGCGCATACGCTGCATTGATATCTGGTGTCTGGATAGGCTAAGGAGATTTGATCTTTGATCGTATGGTTAATGCATCCATCAATTGCTCCTTCCGATATTGTGTCACCATACCGAGCATACATAGGTTACATCCTTAGTACTTACATGGGTTTCTACAAGGCATGCAAAGCACGGAGCGCAAAATATCTGGGCATGCAAAGCACCCATAATCAATGTTGAGTATTGTCTACGCGGTATCAACATCAAAATACCAATCGTTTGCAATCTGGTTTCACTACATCCCGCATTAGTGACCACTTCCCTTCCTACAGTATCTGTACCTTGAGAATTTTGAACCATTCAGTTATCCACGTTACAGTTTAACGAAAAGGTATCAAAATACGCGGGAACCCATCGGAAAATCGGAGATGGGAACACTGCTACGGGATTGGCAGGTTTGGGTAAGTATCACTGATGATGAATTTCCTAGAGGGGGGGGAGGGGGGGGTTGATAGCATATGGGCATGGGAGTAGATTGTCTTGCTGTGTAGTTTTCCCGTTCTGTAGTTGTGTGTTTTTGGATCGAGGGAATCGCCTGTTCCTGTTAGATTGGTACTAAAGTTGGTGTTGATATTGATATTGATACTGATACTGATACTGATACTGATATTATTTTGGCATTGATGTGATTATCAAGTCATTTCCATCCGTCCAGTGACAGACTAATTACATTCAAAACTAAAGCGTACTTGGTATTTTGATGCGGGGCAAGTGCAACACAACATAACTCCATCACATCGTTATTTAAATTCTTCAAGGGCCCACTATCATTTGCTCAGATATACAACTAGGGTCTCGAAAGTCTTGTGATTCTTCCCCGCATTTCATCTGAGTCCTGACCTTCATCAATCTTTCATCATTCATTACTTATACCGTTATGTTAATGTGATGCCATGCCATGCCATGCCATGCCATGCGATGTGATGTGATGGGAATATAATAAATGCATTTCAAATATCTGATCGGAGTTACGGCATTGATCTTTACCCTTTTAACCTTTTTAATCCTTTAAGAAAAGGGAGAAGCGGTTGGTTATCTATTCGAGGTGTGCATGAACCTGGAGATCCTCCAGATAGGGAAATTCATCTCCTTGGATTACTGACTCGCATTTCTTGCCATGTATGTACGCACGCACAGAATAGTGTTGAAATCTGGGGTATTGTGAAACGTGAAATGGGGTAGTAGTAGTTTCTAAGATGCTTGACTTTGAGCTCTGGTAGTTACCAGGTGGTGCTATACACGTGATACTACTTTTGTAGAGTAGTACTCTTCTGTAGTACTTTGGTATATCAAGACGAAATGAGAAGAGAAGGAAACGGTGATTCAATCATGTGAGTGTGTATCTATCTCTGTCCTGGTGTCTATCAGACTTTGATGAATTCAAGATTCTCTCTCATCCCATCGTTGATCAACCACACAAAACAACCCACCCTCTCACAAACACCCACGAACTCTTGCCATTCTTCATTCATCTTCTTCATCCAAATTCTCTCACTTCCAAGTTCCCAATTCCTATTCTTTGGGCCATCCTTTCTTACGCAGCCACCACATATCATACGCCACAGTCAAACACTTTACCTAATCGTTCGTGCTTCTTCACATGTCAACCCAAAACTAGCATTTCAAAGAAAAATTGCTTGAATTCGGCCCAAGACAATGTCTCATTTTCCGACAAGCCAAGTGAAGGATAGCCAATCAATTAAGCTCTAACCAAGTTGAGCAAAAGATGCAGAACTCAAGCAGATAGACTCATTTGGATCAACGAAAATGGAAATGTGATATATCTCGGATGCGAATTGTGGGATATTATCATGTGATTGTTCCTTTTGGCCAATAGTTTGTCCGTCCGAGAGGAAGTAAGGCAAAAAAGTAATCCTCTCTTCCTCTCCATTACAAATTGTACTAGTCTTGCATGATTAGTATATCACACCATCTCCAAAATTTTCTTTCCACGAGTCGCATAAAGCTCTCTTTACGTATGTATGTGTGGCTTATCTGAAACAAATTCACTGTATCCTCTTCAAGCGCGCATATTCAATGTGAGGTACGTATTTGTCTTTGAAACGTATGTATGTATGTGTGTATGTATGTGTCTGTGGCTTGGGACAAGAGATATTTGAACACGAGATTATACATACGTATTAACACATCATCATATATTTGAGCATAAGACACTGGGTAGCAAGATAGCTATCTATCATGCGAAGAATAGAAATACACAAATTCGTATAGTGCACCTATCGGCTCCCAAAAGGGACGGAAAGTGCGAATGTGCAACATTGATTTCTTCAACGCGGGATAGCCCTTTGCGGAATGCTCGGTATCCCGCTGTTGGAGTTGGAGTCTCGGTTTATTTCTTGCTTTATGTGTTCTGTGTATCGGGTTGTTACTGCATTCCTGTAAATGAAGTTTGTGTTTCTTCACGCGGGATGGATGTGCGAGGAAGTTTCTACATGTTTAATTTTGTCTCAAGGCAAGAAGATACCTGTCAGTTTTCCTCTCCAGGTGCGGAAAATAAATACACACATATATCCCTTTTCCCATTGGCTATCATTCGCATTATAATCTGAACCGAGTGAGATGACTTGAATATATTATATGCGAATATCTTGGATATTAATTCTATCCTATCCCATCTCACCACACCACAACACCTCATTTCATCCCATGTATCTGCTTATGGCTGTGATAAAGTTTCTCTTCGCTCCGCGATATCCAGAATGAGAATCCTCTCATTTCATCATCCAGCGAACTCATCTCCAATAACCGGCATAGTGTATCTTCAAACACTCAGACTCGTCTTCAACAGTATGAGACTTTAGTCGTTCAAATTTATGTACATCACATCACATGTATCATTGCTACCAAGTCTCCATTCACTCTGTGATATTCAAGATAACAGTTCTCTCATCCCATCATCCAGCGAACTCGGCTTCAATAGCCAGAGTAATCCATTCTCAACAACCCAAACTGGATTCCAACAATAAGACACTTTAGTCATTCAAATTTATATACATCAGATCAGAATCTTGGAATCCTGGGAGGGGTATATACTTTGTATACTATACGTCTATACTGTGGAGTTTCTAGGGGATCTAAACTTATTTGTTCTGTGGATCTTTGGGGTTTCCTTCTCGGCGAGATAGGAGGGAGGAGTCATGTTTAATTCATGTAAGCAAACTGTCATTGTGGTGTTGGGAAATACTTGAGTATCTACTGAAGGTCTCAGTTTATTGTGTAAAAGGTAGATAAGTAGGTAGATAGGTAGATACCCAAGTATATTTTGTAGTTCATTTCATGCAGGAGTAGTGAGTAGTGATCTGACATACCAACCGTTCTTTCTAGACCCGTATTGATGTTCGAATTCATATCAGTATATAGACTCACCTCGTTTAACTATCTGAGTTTATCTCAATGTAGGAATTTACTTTGATTATTTGATTTTTTGTCTAAATCGGTGTTCAAGTTGATATACTATCCACCTTTCTCAAAATCTCAGCACTTCCAAGATTCTCCGCTACCCAGAATAGCTTTTAGCTCTACATTCTCGTTCCCAGCTCTCATCGGCATCGATAGTAAATAATCATATACCATCTCATCATCTTCTTTCCAAACACCTCAGCAATCACAATCTCAATACTAAATTCCACTTGAATTTGAAGTCTAGAATTTACCACTGCAGTACAGCCATTCTAGAAGAGAAAGTATCTCCTAGCAATACTGAGATGTAAGTTTGCCTGGGATATCATAGAGCTTGGTTTTCCTATATCTCGGACTTTAGTCTGATAATCTAGAGCCTCGGATTGTTACTTCTAAGCAGAGCATTCGTATGATCTTAAAGACTGTATATCTACCTACTGATGAGTGTTGTATCATCTTCAGCCTCCAGCCTGCAGACATCAAAAATCTTTAGTGACAAAATCCCAGTCGAGACCATCGAACACCCCTTCTAGAATCCGAATCCACGGCATGAAGATCGTGGCTAGCCAAGCTCAAACGATCCGAAACTCACAGAACTAACACCCTCATCACTTGCGACTCTGTTACACTTTCATATTCGTCATGGTCATCTGGGTTGCATGGGCAGAAGGCCATGTATCACCAGCCTCGATAGGAATAGGTATAAAGAGACGACTAGAGAGTCGCAAGGACGACAGATCGGTGCAATTTTACCATTACCATCCTCTTTGTGAATGAGCAGCGGAGATCTATGAGGGGAAATCTTCTCCCTCAGAAGGGGAAGAGGGGGTAAGTAATTCATATTTCGAAAGATAAGATCCACTTCGATTGCTTGATATGGAGATGGATCATGCCACTTCGATTTGTCGATATAGTCCCGAAGACGCTTGCGAATTAGAATTGATTTCCTTAAGACTTCCCCCCTTGATTCTAATACCTTTGTCCTTAGCTTCAAGGTCCGTTCTAATTCAGTATTGCGACTCCCCATCTGTTGGTTTGAGTGAAATACGGAAGACGTAGACCCTAAATGTAGGGTCTAATGTCAAGTGTATTTAATCTAAGTAGCTAGCTAACTTACTGGGAGAAGCGAGCCTTTTATAGGCCATGCTACGAGACTAGCTCCTTTGATGTCTATGAATGACTTAAGGACATCCATTCAACCTTTGTTCACACACCATCCATTGACAAAAGAAACAATACGTTGAGACACGAGTTGAAGAATAGAATAGTTATTACTTTCCATACATCACCATATTGTAAACTGAATCTGATTGATATATAGTAAGCAATGCAAATTAAATGTTGTAAATATATACATTGGCATTATCATTCATTGGTGCAAACTTCTATAAAAAATTTGCTAGGTATAAAATACAGATAACCCTCCAGGTCATAACTCATTAATTCCTCCATCTCCCGTTTTTCGCACCGGCTATAAAGCCAAGCCAAAGTAAATGAAGTACCGTGTATAGTGAAAGCAAACAAACAAGTAAGCAATCGGCAGAGAGAGCAGGTAATCGGTGTATAAGGGCAGCAAGCATTCGCAAAGGCAAATAACAGAAACAGGACAAGACAAAATCCAATCAAACTCCTCGCTCCTCATTACCTCCCCTGCAACCTCTCAATTACCTTGCTCTATCCTCATCTTCCTCCTTTGATCCTTTGAATTTAACTCAATCGACTTCCCGGTCTCAAACTTCCATTTCTCTTTTCGTACCTCCTTTGTCTCTCTTCCAAGATTTGTTCTCGCTTCTTTTCATTTTGTGTAGGATCATTCTTTGCATCTCCATCTTGACCTGGATTTGCCATTTCGTATTCAAGCATCTTGATGAACTTGTAGAAGAATACTGCGATTGCTGTTCCGACCAATGGTCCGATCCCTGATAGAGAATGTTAGTTTGAATTTGGAGATAGGGTGAGATGGGAGATTAGATATAGGAAGGCAAGAGAGGAAGGCGGATGCGTGATGTCGGATATGGATGCATGGGAAGTAAAGGGTAAGGAAGACAGAAGGTGTGTTAATGTAGCAAAAAAAAAACTTACAATAAATCCAATGTTCCTTATCGAAAGATCCACTAACAACACAAGGACCGAAGCTTCTTGCCGGGTTCAAACTTCCACCAGTATAATAGACCCCGACCATCTCGGCAATGAACAACGCTAGACCAATACCCACTGGCGCAATGAAAGTCGCCTTATGTTTCTCCTTCGCCAACATGAAGATAGTAAATATCAACTCGGCTGTCAGAATCGCCTCGATAAAGACACCTTGTACGGTGGATGTTTGAGCACCGAGCGTAGTTCGTACATTGAATGTAGTAGGGAAGAGACCGAGAACCATTCCACTAGCAGCTATACCACCGAGGATCTGGGCGAAGAATAGACAGACAGCTCGGGGGATAGGGATGGCACCAACGAGTACCATACCGAGGGTTACGGCGGGATTGAAGAGACCACCAGAAATACGGAAGAAAATCCATACATTTACCATGAGGGAAAAACCGAAGATAACTGCGATGTAAAGCTGAACTGCGATGTTGAAACCAGTCGCAGCACCTGTGGTAGTGTTCACTGTGTTACTGTCGATATTGGCTACTTGAGTACCGGCAAAAGCAAAGAAGAGAAACATGGTTGTGCCTACGAATTCACCGATTGTTGCTACGAAGTCTGTCTATGGTTAGTATGTGTATGATGGAAAAGAGGATGAAAAGACTTACGATTCTTGAAATTACTATTCATCCATTGTGTCCATGGTAACCTCATGACCATAGCTCTTTCTTCTGGTGTCAAATTATTCAAATCAATCGTTCCTTTCGTTCCACTCCTTCTATGCGATTCGTAGTTATACCCATCGATACTCTCATCTGTACTCTTTCTTCTAACCTTCTCACCACTTGCCCATTCAAGTGCAGCACCTGGTTCTCTCATTCCCTTTTCCAAGTCTCGATCTTTGCCAATATCACTTCTCGAAGAATCATCAAAATATGATTTCTGAGGGCCACTTTCCCATCCTACAACATTGCGATATGTACGTGGAGGACGGGAACGTTCATGATAATCAGGATGAGGATGATCATCACGAACACGTGTGCGGGATGACATTGAGTTCTCTCTCTCCCGATCGCTATAGTAGAGGTCTTCTCGAGCACGGAGAGCTCTTCCAGACTCGGATGTGAAGCTTAGCTTGGGGTCGTAATCGCCGCCGGAATATCTTCTTGGTGGAGGTACTGATGGCCTTCGTCTTAGACCTGCAACCGGTCTTGTAAGATCTTCAGAAGAGAAGACAGGGTGTTGTGGTGTAAGATCAGGTGGTGACATGATTGGATGTGATGAAAGGGGAGGCGACCACATTGCTGTATCCTTTTGATATGCTTTAGAAGGAGACGATATAGTGTGCGAAACTGGGACCAATTGCTGTTGTGAAGAACCAGGACGATTTATAACATCTCCATCCATAGTTTTACTGCTTTGGAATATTGGAAGGTCTGTGCCTTCTCCTGACATTGTTAACTTGAGACTCTCTGCGTCAATGTCCAAGTGGGGTGAAGGGAAATCGTGATAGGGTAGAATATAGAAGGGACGCTTTTTCAGTGGCTTAGCCGTAATGATGCGTTGATTTGGTAATAAATAATATAAAGTATAAGGGGTGTGTATGATGTTGATGTATTACGATTGATGATTGAGTTGTGAAGTATACTGGGAGAAAATAACTTCAACGGATGACCTGAAGAGATATATATTCTCGTTTCACCAACCACTTTCCGCAGTTCTAAGCACCATCGTGTAAAAGTATATCGAATCTTGATCTCCTTGAACCTTGGAGACATAATTTCTTCTTTTCCTTGCAATATCTATCAATCTAGCCATCTGCGTACGAAAGCATCTCTACCCAAGGTCCACAATCAAGGGTCTTGCTAAACACGGTGATTGAAAAAAGCAAATAACTATATCAAGGGAGAACCATCATACTAAACGATGCATCCCGAGTGGCTGGCTCCTCAAATGAAGAAGTTAAAACTTGACAGGAAAGCCCATGTGTGCATCAATGCATGATAACGTGGACCCTTAAGAATGATTTCGGAAAATCATGGAAAATCATCGCACATCTGCCGTAATGACGTAGATCCTCCGGACTCTCCACACTCTAGAGGTTAAAATATAAAGCCCGTTGAGCCATATTAAAACGACAGGAAAAAAAAGTGGTTCAACTTATGATTATACTTGAGATGAATTGTAGGGAAGAAACGCATGAACACATGGATAGACCTTGTCATCACGTGGACAACATGTTCTTTTCCAGCCTTCGAAACTTCGAATTTCAATGACGAACATCCGTAGAAGAACCGTAGAACAAGAATTGCAAGGGAAATGCTCGAAATCGAATTTAGAGGGTTGGTATCGAATCTATCGATCTTGACTAGAATGAGAAAGATATAACATCGGAACAGAAATCGGATACAAACCGTCGTTTGAAAGTCTGTGCAGATCGTTCTGCGTAAATTGGAATTTGATAGTTAGGACGGACTCGATTCAATGCCTTCGAGTTCAATTCATGCATTGATATGAAGATGAAATAACATATAATGATTGAGAAGCCTCTGGCCACCTTTTCAAATTTGCTATCGAGATTTGGAATGATTCCAACGGGGATTGCAATTCTTTCTGTGCAAGTAAGTGGCAATGAGCTGAAAATGAGTCGTGATGCATCAATTGAAGATGTCGGGAAACCTGACTCTACAGGTGGAGTTTCAAATTCTCGCTTAAACATATTCATCTTTCATTGGTCAATGCCTTTCCATGATCAAGGGATATCTTGAGGTATATCATTCCGATGATATAGGTTAATGTATGTTCTCATGCTTCTCGTACTTTTAGTCTTTTTTATACTTTCAGACTTTCAGACTTTCTTTTATTTGGCCAGTTCTCTCTTCCCAGTTTCTATTCTCGTCCCGATCTACGAGGACTCATTTCCAGCTTCTCTTCACCCTTCCTTTTCCGTCTCTGCCCTACGCACTACTCCAAGAAAGTATCAAAATAGAATTAGGGATTAAAATACAGCCACACAGAACGCTCCTACGAGGTAGAGCCTGTCGGGAAAACCCTAAGAACTTTTCTCGTTCATGAACGATCCTCACCGCCGATCCGATCCATCTTCCATGACTCACAAAATCCCCGGTATTATAGCCTTTCTTGCCCCAACCTTCTCTTGACCAAACCTCTTAACATACCAAGCCTTTCCTTGTAAAGCTCTTGGTAACATCGTAGTTATCTCATTTATAAGAAAATTTCTTGCAGGCACGCAACCACTTCCAGCCATTATGAAGAAACCAGCCCATTCGATCCACTCACAGAAATAATGAGGATATAGAATGTAGTTGAAGAGACCGTTCTGGGGAAGCATGTACACTTTGTCTACCTTTGTATTGCCTCTGTTTTTTCCGGTTGAAGGATCATGCTGTGCTGCTTGTTTTCGAAGTGCCGCGCGCCTGATTTCACGTAGCTCATCGTCATGAAATATGTTGCTTACGAGACCGAGAAAGAAAATCATCATGCCTAACTCGATCCGTGCTCCATTTACATATGGATTTCCTGATATAGGTTTCCTATAGATGAAATGGTTAGCGCTGCTAAAGAAGCGCCATGTCACTCGCATGCACTTATAACATATATCTATCCATGATAAGGCTATGTGGGAGTGGACGGGACAAAGGAAGCAACTACCAATCAGCTCTGGTAAGAGGTCCATAACCAGCAAAATAACATCCCAGTGATGTAGCATTTATGACTTGAAAGGCAATCGCCGAAAGCCAAACTATAAAATGTATGGGGGACATAGAAGGAGAGATAAGAGGGCCAATGATAGCACGATTGATGTAATGTATGGTCTGATTTTTCGACACATCGTTAGCAAAGATCTATCAGTTTGCTCTTTTCAGGCTCGCGCCGACTTTTATTCCGCCACTAGTTCAATATCTGGTCTCACATCCATAGATGAGTTCTTACAATTCCATTAATCAATGGCTATTGAATCGACAAATTGGTCCACCCTCTGCTAAATTCTCCCCTTCGAACTCTTTCGCCCCCACTAAGCCACGGTCACTTGATCATCTGACCTAGAACTATACTCTGCCAGCTCACTTCTCCCAAGACCTCTATAGCCCTCCCAGAAAAAGAAAAGATACTCACATAGAGCCCCGCCATCAGTTTGTTCTCCCATGGCAAGTCATTCAACTCCACCTCTTTGGGCAACGTATACATAATGTACAGCATGGTCATCAGCCCAGGCAATTCCATCGTAATCCAAGCCAATTTTCCTGGAAGATTGAATCGACTATTTGATGAGGTCTTGCCTGCACCGTACCATGGTTGGACCCATTGAATGATTGTTACCTATGAGATGTAAGTGAGCATGGGTCATTGGGGAATGTGAGAAAATATAGGAAGGGTCTAATGGATGAAGGGGTATGAGAAATATAAGCCCAAGATGAAGAGAGAGAAAAGATTACAGACCAATGGAAACCATTGAAATCCCCACACGATTAACTCCCAGTTTTCCCTTGAGGGAGGCATCCAATTCTCTACAAGAACCATTTTGACAGTTACTTTTAGCTCAGACTATTAAACAAGAGAAGTGTTTGAGGTAAGGAAATCGTTGTTGGAGTGAAGTAAAATGCTTCAATGATGTCACTACTTTTCATTGCACTTTCTGTGCACCTCACACCGTATGATGTTTGAGCGTTTGTCAGCCTTGCATGAGTAGCCAATAGTTCACGTGTCTCGGATAACCGATTGTGCAATTCTCAGCCTTGCAATCACCACAGCTCACGACCTCGATAACGATAACATCACTTTTGTTAATTGCGTCAAACGACATCAACTTAAACTTCATATCTTTACCCTCTCCCTCAGATTCACAACTAGAGAATGACACCATCACCTTCTCGCGTCGCATTCTACACTAGCAATCTCTCATCCTTCATCTCCTCCCCCTCTACCTTTCGCATCCTGCGTACCCTATCTCCGCCCACACCACTACCCCCCATCCCTCCCACCCCCAAAAACCTCACTTCCGTAACCTTCGACGCATACGATGCCTATCGCGGGACCCTTTACTTTCCTTCCACGACTACTAGTACTGTCTCAGATGAATCTTTAGGCCATGCAAAAACCCCAAACCGAGATCATCAATCTCCCTCTCATCCCAACACCCCGCAAACCCTCTACATACTCGATTCCTCCTTCAACCCGCCTACTCTCGCACACGCCCATATTTGTCTCTCCGCTCTAAACGATCACTACTCTTCTTCCGAATTGGGTCATACAACTGCGAGGTTGTTAATCCTACTCAGTACCCAAAATGCCGATAAAAAGATTTCCGGCGCGAGTTTAGAGGAGAGATTAGTGGGAATGGAATGCTTTGCGAATGATTTGTTGACGAATTGGTATTATCCTCATTCGGCTTATCATTACACGAAAGAGAAGCTCGATCGTTTGAATAGAAAATCTTCCGAAGCGAATGAATTCGAATCTTCGGACGCCGAATCCTCAGATATCGAATCCAATTCCGAATCCGAGCCAATTGGTGGATCGAAATTCAAATTTAAATCTTCCCCTCCTCAGTCTCCTCCATCTGAATCCACACTTTCCGGTAGCCCCAATTCGAAGCCTAAAATCAATATAGATATAGGTCTAACATCTCTCCCCTATTTCCACGACAAATCCGCCGCTATTGAAGCCTCTTCCGTCTATCCGCCCTCAACAACACACATCCATTGCACCGGCTACGACACTTTAATCCGCGTCTTCAATCCCAAATACTATGCACCTACTCATGATCTCTCCCCTCTCATCCCCTTCCTCTCAAACCATAAACTTCGCGTAACCTACCGCATCGACAAAGACTGTACAAAAGAAGACCAAGATGCATATCTATCGAAAATGCAACATGAACTACCCAGCCTAGGAGGAAAAAAGGAATGGATAGAAGATAAGAAGATATACATGGCTCCAGGCCTCGAAGGAAAAGAAATCAGCTCCACCAAAATTCGAGCAATGATTAAACAATACAGCGGACCGGATCCGCACCGCAAAGGCCAGGGAAGTTCAAAATTCAAGGGAAAGGGAAAACAGGGGAATAAGAAGATTAAAGAGGGATTGAAGGGATTCGTAGGAACATCGGTGGGGAAATGGATTACGGGGGAGAAGGTATATTGGTGGGAAGCGAAGGAGAATGGCCAATGAAGAATGAAGGAGAGAGATCTATGTAGCTAGCAAAGTCAAAGTTTAGTCGCATTTGTGATAGAGAAAGAATATGAAGTACGAAGCGAAGGAAGTGATATGATTTCTTGAGCCAACTCCATGAATACCCAAGATATGTTCCTTGACCATCTATCTAACTTGGCATCCCACTCGGAGACTCTCATAACAAAACATAGCTTAGTATAGCATCGCATCTCATCTCATCAGCTAATCTCACCACTGGAAAATGAAGCCTCGAATGCATATATCATCTACCTGTTAATGCGCGCAGTACGACTGCCAAGAACACTCACCCCCTACCTTCAACTTCATCCATAGACACATACAAACAAACTCCTTCCTCCTCCACACACTCACCTACCTAGTATCCATCCACCACCCCCTTCACTCCCACTCCCAAGACCCAATGATTTTTTATTGAAAAAAGAGAAAGCTATTGAATACCCTACCTACCTATCTACCTACCTATACAATCCAACATCCTCCCGCACTCCTCCTCATATCCAAAATAAACTCAATAAAATTCATATGATATGACACCTCTCTACCTCTCTACCTCTCTATATCCCTATCTATCCCCATCCATCCCCATCAAGCCAAGTAAAATTGACGTAAATTTTGACGTACAAAATCTACCTACCTACCTACCTACTCCATCCTTCACTCCTTCAGCCCTACCCTGCCCTACGATCGGTATACAGTGCAGCGAGTGCAGCCCTACCATACGATACGCGCTCTCATCTCACCTACCCACCCACACTCTCATTCTTGGCTAGGAGTGGCTCCATCTGAGTATTATATCACATCACATCGTATCACATCATACAAAAGGATTCAAAATTCCCAATTCAAAAATTGTGTGAATAAAAGACTTTCCATTATTTACTCTCCCCTTCTATATCTTATTCTCATTTAACACTCAAACGCTGAAAGATCCAAGGAAGCTTATCCATATTCTATCTGTAGTTACTGGATAATCTATACCTCTCGAACCTTTCTTTTCTTCCCCTCTCCTCTAATCCGCTCTTCATACTTCAAGTATGTATCCCATATAAATGTATTCGACAAAACGCCATACCCATGCATTCCTGGTACTATCCGTCTAGCCCAGTCCGACCCAACCTATTCTACCTTGGATTCGCCAAAGAGTGTGTACAAAAAAGGGAGGATCCGATTTTCCATCCCTAAAGCAAGGAGCCAGAAACGCCCCTTTCGGCATAGAATGTATAAATAAGTCATCAATCAATTCCCCTCCCATTAACATATATTCTCCTCCGCCAAACTCGACAACACTCTCACAGAGCCCAAATTAATTCCAACACACCATCAACATCATACATTCTCTTTCCATCCTTGTGATCTTTCCACCTCCAATCATCCTTCTTTCGAATATAGGTTTGTCTAACCGTTCCATCTGCTCTCAATTCCGCTTCAGCAAGATCCCATGAAACTTTTCGTCCAGTTTCGCGAAGAGGAATTCTTTGAGGTCCAAACATGAAATCGAGGTTCCATCCAGTTCCATCGTCGCCTAATGCATTGAATGTTCTTTCCATTTGATGAAGGTTGAAATCAATACCCTTGGGGTAATGAGCAATGGACCAACCATTGGTGAGGATAAAGTTATCTCTGGTTTGGAATCTTTGAAGGAAACAATCTTCACCACAAACTTGTTGAATTTTAGTGGATTCGAAAACTTGAGCTTCATGCCACATTCCTCCCTTGAAGTGATGAAGAGAAAGTGGTCTGATACCAGATTCATAGAATCCTGATGGATCACCAACAATATCCAATTGCCAGATATCATGAAGGACAGTTAAACGGACTTCGGTATTTTCGTATACGCATTTTCGGAGGAGGATATCACCTTGAGAACCCCATCCGGAATTTGCTTCTTCGACCTTTTGTTTAGTGCTGCATTGAGGGAAAAGATCTGTGATTGTCGCGGCCAAAGGAACGGAAAAGAAAACTCCAGCTCCACCATAAGCTTGACTTCCATGGCGTGCAAGACTACCGACGTCTTCAGAAAGATTACCAATATATAAATCTTCACTAGCATCATATGTTGCCATTTTCTTGATGAGAGCATCCATGTTTGGGAAGAATGTGTCGTCGTCGCACATTACCAGCCATTTTCGATGTTTTCTGGACTTGTCGTTATATAAAGCTGGGAGGAGAGAGAAGTAACGCTCGGCCATTTCGATTTTACTGTCTGCTGTGTAGACTTTGGCATCGATCCCATAGGCTTTCAACATTTTCTTGATTTCGTCGATTTCCTTTTCCGAAGCATCGACCAATCGTAGGATCAATCCACCTCCATTAGAGTTTCCATGACCATCGGTCAACCAATGCGACCAATCGAGCATAGGGTTAATCTTTGGATCAGTGATTCTCTTGTAGGTGGTAGAAATCCCAAAGAGGAACTCAGTCGCATTCACATCTGCAGGAATAGCAGACTTTGGGACTGGTACATCGAGTGGTTTCAGACATTTCGTAGTGGGAGCCGTGTCTTGTTCGATGTTGATTGTATCGAAGTATCGAGGGAATAAGTGTTCGTCGAGTCTAGTAATGGATTTCCGTTCAATATCTTGTCGATGATATCTGACTTGTCGGGAAGCATATTCAATTTTGTCATCTAGACTATATTTTTCTTTCAGCTCACGTAAGTGTGTTGAATTGACGGCACAATCGGGAGAACCATTTTGGGTGGTAAGAATTTCTTGTGAACTTGGACTGAGTTTTGATTGGATCTGATGTAGTCTCTCTGGTGTAGGTCGTCCGGTGAAGAAGATGATTGTGAGGCAAACGAATGTGAATAGCGCAATGCGGGTGAAAGGACTTCGAAGATTGATCAACCTATTAGGTGATATCGAGGTACCTGTACCTATTATGCCCATTGTGAAGATGGGAAATGGAAAGACTTGCGAGCCAGTAACACCAAATTCCCTATGACGTGGTGGAAGGATATGTACGGAGAACCCCGCGAGCGAGTCGACGACGATGAGACGTGAAAGAAAGAGGTGGTATGTAACGACAGTTATTCTTCTTTTTTTTTATAGGAAGAAATAGAAGACGGCAATTCAAGAACGAGAGAGAGAGAGAGAGAGAGACTGTAGATGTAGGAGAGAAAGAAGAAAGAGACCAGAGAAGGTTAACTTGTAGGGCAGATCTAAGAAATTAAAAGCCAAATCCAAAATAGAGCAGGCCGGAAAAAGAAGGAAAGTCGAGCTAAGATAAGCTTGATATTTTGATATGCAGTTACCCTAAACATTAATGCGGAGCGATGAACCTTGTACGGAGTCAATGGAAAAAGTTAGATGGGCTCAGTGGTGGGAGTATTAGATGGTGCAAATTGATTTAATGTTGGGAAGGAATTACAATGAATTACAATGAATTATGAGACAATCTTGAGCCTTTGAGTTTTGCCCGTGAGTTTTGAATCTTGAGCGTGACTCTTGACTCTTGACTCTGGTAGCGGGAAGGAGAGGACTCTGTCAGGAACATCTATCTATCTACGAGTATCTAGGTGTCTACTAGATATCTACCTTCCCCTTTCTCTCTTTCCTTCTCTCTTTCCTTCTCTCTTCCAAAGACTTTATCCTTTCTTCATTTTCATTCACTTAATCATTTCTATCAACTCATCCAAGTTCAACCAATACCATCCAACCATTCCCAAGTATCCTTTTGCGATATCTCCAATTATAATTTTATATTGATAGTGAATTACTGAAAAGGGAGGTGACTTTCGCGGGTTAGTAATCTGGATATGCGATTTGATTCGATACTGCGTAGAGAGTGTGAATGTGATACTGTGGTTGGCGTATAAAGTGTGTAGATTGCAACACCTGGTGCTTTGTAGACTGCGTACCATCGTCAGGGGTGAAGAGGGAAATGTGGATTGGTAGGGTTATGAATTTATTCTTGGCCATGAGACAGACCACAGCGTTCCATGCTACATCACAAACTTTGACCAAGGGTTATTTGTATGATTAGTGCCGGATCAATCAACCAAATGGTAAGACATCTGCGGGCGGGGAGTGCGTAGACAAGTGGGGATGGAAAATTTATCAGTTGTCATTCGAGGTCTGGCTGCTGGTGGCTGCATACCAAAAATTGATTTGGATGAATGTCTCGATGTCTAGACTCTCGATGTGTATGTATGGACGGTTGGACTATTGGACCATTGGACGATGGAACAACACCGGCTGGAACACACAGGACGGGTAAAGTACCAGAGATTTTATTTATAGATTGGAGGCAAATATGGATGGATTGATCAACCTGGAAGATACTGAAGTCTGGAGAATTATACTCGTAAACCCCCACACTAGAGAGAGTTACGGTATCCAAATTGCAATGCAATGTATGTCTGCGGTACGAACGGTATGGTGTAAAGAAAGAGTATAAACTCTTTCGATAACCAAAATCATACCGCAACGATCATCATACAGGGGCAATTCATTTCAATCACTGCTTCATTCAATCAAGTAATATTCAAGTACAATCACCTCAATCCTCAACTCCATGACCAAGAGTAATAACTTCTCAGGAGTTTTTCTAACAAGATGAGCATCATAACCTCTTCAAACCAACCTCCAACCTCCAACCTCCAACCCAACCTCTCGAAACAGCAATTGTCAAGGGAGGAGAAAAGATCGACATTCGGCATTGTTTTTGAGTTTCTTTTTAGATTTCATTCGTCGACGGTGTACACGGATTTTCAGAAAGCAACGGGCCGAACCAAGTTTCCATGTAAAGTCGTTGGTCTTGTTTTGGATGATCTTTGGGATGAATGGCAATTCGAGTATACACACAAACAAGTATTTCTGACCATGTAACGTATTATATCTGCGATCCCCATCCTATCATAATCTGGTACGGTACAACCAGGACCATGTCTGTTTGTCACATGTTGCTGTAAAGTAATTTCTCTTTAAAGTTTCTACTGAATCTGTGGAGTTGAGACCCTCGAGATCCCAAAGGTGGCCTTGGAAATGCGCTTGAATGAGGAATAGGGGGTTGACATCGTAGTGATCTGGACTTGGGATAAAGATAAAAGGGGTTTGCGGATTCGGAATGGTAAGAATGTACTGACTGATATGAGAAAAAGAGTGAGTGGTTTACCAGTGTTCATTCGTATTCGAGGTTAGATGTAATGTTCTTCGTTTCCTATTCCTATTCAAGTTGTTCTTGATCGAATCTGTCAATATTCCGCCTGGCTGGTTCATCATGTACGATTCTGTACATTCTAGAAGTACAGCATCAAACGGTACGGAAGTCTCACTTTGGTGGCACATTCTTCTGAGACCTCTCACGGAGAATAGATTGATATCCAAATTTCTGAAAAGTTAAACTGTAAGTCACAACCTTGGAATGGTGAGTTGAATTGGATTGGGATAGTTGAGTGAATTGTTAACATTGCTACCAATCTTTATTGGTAAACAATTCTGATGATTTCACAAGAAATCATTGTTGCTCGTGAACTTGCCCTCTCAGGCTCCTCTCATCAGTCTATAAAATATTTATGCCTTGTGGCCTCAATTTCTGCCTTATGGATCCCAGCGCAATCTACCCTGTATCAAAATGCGCCCGCATTATTTACATTGGAGAAGGCGATGTCCAGCAGGATTTCCCCTCAGATCATAGACAAGCAAAAGTGCAGTGGAATTCATCATGGCTAGGTAAGTAAGATTCTACGTCTCATATCATACCTTCAATCAAGCCACAAGCTAATTTATCAACGATCAGCAATATTCTCTTTCTGCCATTTCGCAAGGCTACCAACCTACAATTATCAGATGCTATAAAGCAATACATCTCCACCAAATATGACCAACATCCGGATATGTTCAAGCAGGACTTGGAGGTTATTGATGCTTTACGAAGAGATGCTATTCATGTTCGGGAACCTCATACCACTGGAATTAGAAAAATATCAGCATATGCGGGTCAACTTTCCTGGTTGGGGGGTAAATTCCCTATAGATGTATGTCGGCCCTCCACGTTTCGCAGATATATACTTACTCATCTGAACAGATCGGAGTAGAGTTCTCGTGGTACCCCGCCCTAGGATATAACATCGACCGACTCGTCGTGGAAAATAACCTCAAATTCGAACTCGCAAATGTATTGTTCAATCTCGCGGCTCTCTATTCCCAGCTCGCCATGTCTGCCAATCGAGCAACGGCGGATGGATTGAAAATCGCTTGTAATAACTTTTCTCTTGCCGCGGGAGTACTCAAACATTTAAAGGAGGAAATAATACCCGAATTGCGCACTTCCCCTCCAGAAGATATGGATGATGATACACTCGAGTGTCTTCAAAGTCTTATGTTAGCACAAGCCCAAGAATGTTTTTGGGCAAGAGCACGAGGAAACGGGACCAAAGATGCTTTAGTGGCCAAATTAGCTGCGAAGGTGTCAGATTTATATTCGCAAGCTTCGGATTGGGGCATGAAGAGTAATGCTATAAGTTCGGAATGGCTGCATCATTCATCAGTTAAACATCATCATTTTGCGGCAGCGGCACAATATCGCATGGCGTGTGATTGTTTAGAGAAGAGAAAATACGGAGAGGAGGTAGCGAGGTTGACAGATAGTATTGTTTGCGCCAATGAGGGAATCAAGGAAATAAAATATGTCAATAAAGCTGTGGCAAGTGAGTTACAATTGTTGAAAAATACGGTGACGGAATGTTTGAAAAGAGCTGAGAAGGATAATGATTTAATTTATCTTGGTAAGTTTTGTTTCTCCTAAGTTCGTTGATTGAGTGACGCTCCGCTAGCCCTCCGGGGGCCACTGCCGTGGAGGCAGACTATTCACAAAGGCGAGCAAGCTCTTGAGAGACAGCTGGTGGTTGGAGAACGCAGTGGAGAAGGAGTTGTAGCGCAGCTTCTATGCATTCTCATTGTTCCTATAAGAGCGTAGCGAGTTATGACTCGGGGGGGGGGGGGGGGGGGGCACAGAGAAAACCGTTACAATGCCATCTTCAAATTGCAATACGAAATCTCCGAGCGGAGCGAGCTATAGGGGTTTGGGGGCTTGCCCCCATACTCAGCTCAAATGATTAGGACAAAGATATATTTAATCGAATACCAGCTAACTTTGTAGATCCTGTACCACCTAAGAACGAATTGAAACGCCTTGAACGAGCAAGTATGGCCAACCCTATAATTCCAAAAGAGGTTTCTGAGCCTATGACTTTCCTTGGAGATCATAAAGAATTTGGACCGCCACTGTTCTCCAAACTTGTACCTTTCGCTGTTCATGTAGCAGCCAGTATTTACGAAGAACGCCGCGATCGAATTGTTAATAACAATATTATTGACGAACTTGAGATCTTAACAACCCGCATCCATGATACCCTTCGTTCCCTCAATCTTCCTGGCTCTCTACAAGCCCTCGAGAAACCTTTGGGTCTCCCTCCTACTTTACTTTCCCACGCGGAAGAACTTCGTCAAGCTGATGCAATTGGTCGTATCAATCGATCATTTTCCGATGCTGCAAAGCTCAAGGCGTCAGATGAAGCTATATTTTTTGAAGCTAAAGAGCTTTTACAATCAGAAGCATCTGAAAATGATCGCCTACTGAGAAAATTCGGAAGTGATAGATGGGCTCGGTTAGACTCTCGTTCTGCATCCCCGAAATTATATACCCAAGTGGATGAAATCGAAGGGTATTTCAAAAGCGCGGCAAACAGTGACCAAGTTGTTATTGTCAAATTTCGCGAGTATGAATCTATTCTTCAGATTCTTACTAGTTCAGATCGAGATATTGGAAATTTTGTCCCTAGCTCTCGACGAGTTAATATACCACCAAATCTTGAAGGGGAAGTTTCCAAACTTAGGAACTCCCTCAACGAGATTTCAAGATTGGAGAGTAGAAGGAGGAGGAAAATCGAAGCTATAAGAGAGAAGGCAAAGAAAGATGATATAAATCACAGCATTCTAGCCGAAACCGCTCGTTTGGAACGAGAATATCCTTCAACACCTGTTGTTCCAGCTCATTTTGAAGATTTCTTTGAAAGACGTCTCTCCCATACCTACGACGCAGATCTCACTTCTCTTAAAACCGAATCGGCAGAACAGGAAAGGCTTCTCCATCAATTGGAAATAGCAAATGGATCATTCATTAAGGCTAGAGCCGGAGATACAAGCACGAGAGAGAGAGAACAGGCCTTACAGAAACTTGAAATGGCATACTACAAGTACAAAGAAATAGTCAATAATGTAGATGGCGGAAGAAAGTTCTACAATGATTTGGCGAAGATAGTAGGGAGATTTAGAGATGGTTGTAAAGCTTTTGTACAGGACAGAAGAGAGGAAGCAAGGAGAATGGAAGCGGATTTAAGTATGCCGTTGAAACCAATGAGTAGTCTTAGTTTACATCATCCCCAACCAGGAGTTGGCGGGGGAGGTGGAATAGGCGGACATCATGCGCCGCCACCCCCACAACCGCTCATCCCGGTGCAGATGCAGGGCGGGGAAGTACCCAGTCCAAGGAGAGAAATGAGTCCAATCCAAGCACCGGTTCCGCAAAGAGCAAGTTTGCAGAGTACGCCGGTGAACGTTGGGGGTGCGGGTCCTGGGGGAGTGGGGAGTGTAGGAGGTATGCCGGGCGCTTTTGCAAATAGTGTTAATATGGGTGGAGGTGCAGGCGCAACGTGGAATCCGGAATTGGGAATTAAATTTGGTGGTGCTGCTGGTGGTGGAGGTGTTGGTGGTGGGGAAAATGTACCGCCGCCTCAGACGCAAGCACAGCCGAAACAAACGACGTGGGATCCGAGTGCGGGGTTGAGATTTGGTTGAGGGAGTGGGTTTTGTGGAAGATGGAGGGGGACGGAGGTGAAGTTTTATGATTGTATGTTTTTATTTGTTTATGTGTGGATGGATGGATGGATGGATGGATGTAAGTAAAAGGGGTCTTGAGACAGACATACGCTTGTACTCTTACCATACCTACGTATTTGTCTAGGAAATAATCTTACATGGGCACTTGGTATATATATGCATATCTATAGAGAGAGGAAATCATATATATGTACGTATATAATAAATAGCACATAGCAAAACGATCAACAGACAAGCGAACAAACGAACCATGAAATGGAGATGGACGAGAAAAAATTGGAGAGGAAAAGAATGAAAGGAATGAAATAAAAATCCAGTTATCTACCTACCCATCTATCTGTCTATCCATCTACTCAAGTGAAGTAAGTACCTAGTTACTTCTCATTACGAAACTGAATTTACAATGTTTAAACTATCATTCACTTTTATATATCAATTTCGGGGAGGGAGTTTCGCGAAGTCTCATGTATGGTATGATATGATATGATATGATATGAGAGCGGGGTGGGTGGAAATGGGAATTCACAAGTCTAGTTACATCCGAAGAGAGAGATTTGTATGTAATAGGCTAGCTGTGTCGAACTGATTGATTGATTGATTGATTGAATGAATGAATGAACAACTATCCGACTGATCAAACGAGGGGTAGAAAATATTCTCATCTCATCCCATCCCATTCCAGTTCCCCGCCCCAGCCCATCCCATCGCTACTACACTCGACAGCTACCTATGAAATGTATGTATGTAGGTATGTATACCAAGAATAAAACCCCCATCGCACTCATTGCTATGCTATATGTAGACAAAGTACGTGATAAGAAATACCAACCGCACCAATACCTACCACGCTATATGTGTCAGACCCTCTAATCCGTCCTATCCCCTCCATCCATTACCCTCCCCAAAAGCAAAAGGCCAAGTAATAAACAAAGGTCATAATTCATATCCATCCATCCATCCATCCATGATATAATATCCTAACCACCCCAAAGCAAGGCAAGAAATCATACAAGCAGGTAAACAAATAAATCCTCAAGCCACCAACTCCCATGCTTATTTCAAATCAAAGTGACCCCACTCCGTATCCTCATCCATTCCTGCAAAGTAGTGAAGCCCAAGCCCCAGGACGCCTACCGAAACGAGGTATACACAGAACCCCAACCCGGCAACCGCATGAAATCAAATCACCATTTCTTCAAAGATAAAATCCAAATCAAGCTTCAACCTCCCTCGCAGCCGCAGTCTCAACAACCTCATACCAGAGTCCATGGGCGTCCTTGTCTACTCTTCCCATCTTCCCAAGAACTTCCACAATCCCTCCAATCTTCGCTACAAACTCTGGCATACCCAACCCCGCAATTCCTTCATTGCCATTCCCATCATTCCTTGGGCTTTCTTTTGCCAATCTATGAATGAGATAACCTCTCAATCTAGTCATCAAAAGTTTCATAACCGGTTCACGAAGTTCTCCTTCAGTAGAACTGAGAGCCGAAGCTGCTGCCATAATTCTCTTGACTAATTCGCGGATATGATTCTTGGTAGCCATGGGCATACTTCTACTACTTTCCAATGCGGCTGTGATCCCTTGTTCTGCTTGTTCTGATTCCTTAGAATTTTCAAGCACGGAATAAACTCTTGAAGCTTCAGTTTTCCATTGACTTCGAACATCTCGCTTAAGGATATTTTTGGCTTGTAGAAGAATTGCTGAAGTGGTGACGATTCGAAGAGTATCTTTCCTTGCCGTCTCAATCCTTGCCATATCCAACTTTAAGGTTTCTGGTACTGGGCTTCCGGGCGCAGATGTACATATATCTACCAACATCTGAATGTATGTTTTCTCAGGCGTAGGCCTATTTCTCGCCAACCCGACATTCTCCGGATCTCGACGAGCAGCTTCTGTATAAACTTTTTGACGTGCTTCGCGCCAAGCTCTTGTGGTAATGGTAAGATCGTTATTGGTCTCTTCCATTTCTTCTGAGAAACGTTTAGTTTCATATGTGGCAGCATGCTTGATCAGTTCAGGAGCCGATTGTTGAAGCATGAAATTGGCATAATCGAGTTGCATTAGATCGATGAAGCGCATCAATGCTTGAAGACGATAGACGAAATCTCCTTCTCTGAGAGTAGTCTCGGCAAGGATTTTGACCTCATCATCTCGGAAAGGAGCACATAATCGAGGTAAAATATTGCCCATAAAACTGAAAAAAGTTTCGTAAGAAAACCTGCCATTCTGGAGTTCTGATGCTACCAAATCTGTATCGAGGGAATCTTCAATGAGTTTGTACATTGAATTCCCAGGAGTAAGAAGACGTTGAAGTTTGCCCTTGATGTTATCGGCCATTGCAAGAACCCAAGGATCACTATTCCCAGCTGCGACTTCTTGTCTCATGGAATCAAAGATAAGTTGATTAACGACCCCTCGTTGTTGAAGACAATCTTCCATCGAGATACGATATTCTTTATTAATGACCAATTCATGAACCAAAGTTCGATTGTCTGGAAGTATCGAATTAACTGATCTTAAATTGTCTGCATCGGTAACTTGCCCACGACGTTGTTTGACAGGTGTAGCAGGTGGTGTAAGGGTTTGTAAATGAGATGCAACGGCACTTTCGGAAGCATTAAAATCTTCAATGACTGGAGATGCTGATCCAGTTTCTGCCGCACGAGGTTTCGAGTCCCCAGTAGGTTGCTTGGTTTGTTTAACCTTTCTTGCTTCTCGGATAGCATTTGAAATTAATCGTTTCCCCTGAACCGGTCCAGCAAGTCTCTTGATCCTAACCATCAATTTAAGTTGATTATCTCTGATTCCATCACGATATGAATCAGTGACAGATTCTTCCGTATTATCTTTCACAGTTTGCCATATCGAATCTAATTCTACAAATTGTAAAACCATCATGTCAATAAGCGTACTTGCATCTCTCGATTTCCAAGCGATAAAAGCATTGAAGAATGTTGCATAAACTTCCGACAACGTTGAAAGCTGAGCTGGAGGAGGTGTATAATTGTTTGCAGTTGTCAATCTAGACAAAACCGTCTCAAAAGAAATAAGTAGATCTCGGGCTTTTGCAACGAGGTCCTGCAATTGTGGATTAGCCAAATCATCCCTCTTCATTGGTTGCGCTCCTACCTGTTCCTGTTCTCCTTTATCACCTTTACTACTCAGAACCTGGGTAGGGTGACCAAGGATAAGGAAAGCGCTGAGAAAGGTTCGAACTGCTGTCATTTCATTGACTGATCCGCTTTCTCCTTCTTTGAGTCCACAGATTCTCAAAATATGTGCTGTACTAAGGAGAACTTTCTCTTGTGCCAATAAATCAACCACTTTCTCAAATGAAGTCTCGCGAACCCCATCAATTGTGAGCCCCAATTCTGCAAAATCATGTAGCGCCTTCCAACGTCTATGAATTCTCCACCTAGTTTGAATTATCTTTGCTGCCGCCGACTCGGTAAGTGGTGCCTTCTTGATCTCCGCAACTGGACTTGGACTCGAACTCTTTCTCATGTTGCTCAAACTTCTTCCTCGTTGTTTACTGTTGTTAGTTCGACTCAAGATTTCCTCTCGCCTCCTTTCAGCCTCGGCAAGTTTATCCTCCATCTCCTTTCTAAGCTTCTTCCCTTCCAATTCCCTTCTCTCTTTCATACTCTCCGCGATTCCCTTTGCCCTCTTGACTTCCTCCGCACAACTTGCTACAATCTCTGCCAGATTCTTTTCTCTCGCTTGTTGCGCTGCTAATGCTCTTTCTTCCGTATTCGTAGTACTTCTCGGTGCTGCCTTGGCTAATGCCGCCCTCAGTCTAACTTTCTCCGCATGCGCTGCTCTATCGGCCAATCTCGCTTTTCGATCTTCAAGAATACTCGCTCTACGTAGATGTTGAGCAATATAGTTACTCTGCGGACCCGGCATCCCGGCGTGGCCCGCCGCATGACGACTCGAGCCATGTGAATGAACTGATGAGATGGAATTCCGTCTCGAGGATGCAGCCGAGGATTTACGTCGATTATTGGTGGGGCGATAGAATCTTGCCGCGATGCGTGGTGGTGGTGTATGAATTCGATTTGAAGGAGAATCTTCTCTCTCGGATATGAGCTCGAGGTCGACGGGATCTTCTGGCATACCGGTTGATTCCATAATGTTACGGTCGGGATCACTCATATCTTGAGATGCGCGACGCATTGTGTATATGTCGAGGTATGGTTGGGGTACGTTGGGTGGGGCGGTGGGTTTTTATCGAGATTGAAAGTTGAAAGTGTTCGCAGGTTGCAGAGGGTGGTAGTTGCTACTTGCTTGGTGATGAATACCTGGGTATGTAAATGTGATGTGATTGATTTGGAAATGATGACAGTTTCGTCGAGTGAATCCTGGTACTGATGTGAATTGAATTACGAACCGTGTATTCGATTTGAATCCCAACGTGCCAGGAAAATAGTAAATACAATAATAAAGATGAGAAAGGGTAGAGAGTCAAGAGTAATAACGAGTACAGTAATCTTTCGTATCCGCCTTCCAGAAGAATTGAGGATAAGGTAATGAATGTATCGGTAATGCAATGCAATGTCGGATACAGAGTTGGGTAGAATAGCTCAGTACCTAGGCACGCACCGTTAAATGCAACAGTTGAATGAAGTTGTGTAGTACCGGTCACCTCTGTGAATAAATTCCCAATCGTATGTATTGGTAGGTATGAAAAAACGAAAAACAAATCAAAGTTCAATCAATCGAGGAGGCTGGTTTGAATAGTAAAGGTTGAATGCGACCAATGTGAAGATTGAATTCGTATTCTTCGAGTCATGATACTCGTCCCGTGAAGTGAGTGAGGTATGATAATGGCAACGGTGTTGCGAGAGAATCAAGTCCCAGACATTTTTCCACTGCGACGGGGCTTTGGGGTTTAACCTTTTACGATGAGGCTTGGCTGAAAACGACGATTATGCGGTTTTGCTTAGTGATGGATGGCATGGGAGGGATGGGGGAACAGGAAGAATCACATGGAACATTTATTGGAGGGGAGAGAAGAAAGAAAGAAAGAAAGAAAGAAAGAAAGATGTAAATACGATATTCAATGTTTAAATGATGATATATACATAATATGATCGTCCCTCGTTACTATTCTAGCAGACGCATTATCCTTCAATCAACTCTGCAGACCCTTATCTCCAACTCCCCTCATGCCATCCACCCATCCATCAATCATCATAATACTGCACACATCATACGCACATACACCCACACATACACCCATATATACACCCACACATACCACAATACATGCATGCGACAGAATGTCTTACCTTTACCTTCCAGACAGACAGACAGACAGACAGACAGACAAATCCCCACCGCACATCAACATCATCCATACCCCGAGTTCCAACTTCCAAGCTCATACCAGTACATCCAACGCAAATACGTTTTCTCTAACAAAAAAACACAACACCAGACCCTCAAATCCCATAGGTACGTACAGACTCTCGACTCTCAATGCAAGATGAATATCAAACAAATGATCTTCCGGGGTACATACTAGATCTAGTATATGATTTCCGATTTCTTCGTTCCAATTTCTTCATTCAAATTCTCTCTCTCCGTTAGAGAAAATGTTCATTTCGGATTGGGTATCGAGGAATAGATTTTTCTCATTGCGTCGAGAGTTAATGCCAGTGCAATAAGTGATATATTTCACTTGTTTTCGAGTCCTCGACTGCAAGAGTGGGAGGTAGCTGAGTAGCTAAATGAATGATTTCGAATCTGAGAATGAAGATGAGATAAGATTGAGCATTGTTAGTACAAGAGTCGTAAGATTCGAGTCAACAGTAAGATGGCCATATAGTAATCAAGCCAAATGCTTTAAATCCATCGAGTACCACATGATAGTAGGAGTAGTGTGGTATGGTTATTCTTTAAAGGAATCAATACCACCCCTCCATCGTCCTACATATATCGTCCAAATCCTTCTTACCTGTGCGGCAAGCTCAAACGTTATAATCACAGATATGCTGCTTATTCATCGTTTCATCAAATGATAGAATCCAGTGTTCAAATCCATGGAACAGAACACAGGTACCATCGTTAATTGATTTTAAGCTATTTACAAGAGTATAACAATTCGCTGACAAGCAACCTTGCGTACTTGATATCCCACGTTCTAAATTGTTTACATCGTTCTGCACAGCACATCAAAAGAAGAGAAGCATAGAAGATTGCACAGGAGCATACGAGGAATACGTTCATGAATCTGTAAATTGAGACGCCTAGGCAAAAAAAACTATCCTCCAAATCCCTCGTACCATCATATGCAAGAACTCCATAGAAGTGTTAGTCATAACCTGATGACCAAAAACATACAAGCAAGCAAAATGTGCAATGAAAACACAAAAAACGCATACATAAAACTTTAAAAATGATAATGCACAAGAAAGTATTTGGTTTTTGTTTTGTCTTCATTGATATCAATCCCTTACATCAATCCGCAATCTTTTAAACTGTCTGATCCTGCTCCATCTTCAAATCCTCTTCATAAATATTTGGCAATAAAAAAAAAACAATGTGCAATTAACAAAGGAAACCTCCACCTCAACATCTTTGCTGATGCATAATCACTTACTTCGCTGTCAAGAAGCAGTTGATCACATCGAGCTCAAGGATATACAAAATCCATTCCTTTTGTGGAAAGATTTTAGTAACCAGTTGGCTTGGCACCAGTTGGCTTAGCCTTGCTGGTCAAGAAACCAGAAGATGCACACTTGGACTTCTTGGTGGAAGTAACAGCAGTTCCGTTACCGTAGAATGGGATAGAAGTGACATCGGCAGTGGTAGCTGGGATTGGGACAACGGTAGCAGTGCTAACAACGACGGAAGCGTCAGTGGTAGCAGCGGCAGAGTTGGTGGAGACGATAGCGGTTTGGATACCTGAGAGGGCACCAGTGGCATCAGATCCAGCGGCAGCGGCGGTCTAGAGATAATTGTTAGTTTGATGGGCTTTTGAAAGGTCAAAATGATTAAAAACTTACAACGGTGACGGTTTGAGCAGCAACGGTAGCAGTGACAGTTACGGTAGAGGCCTCGGCACAAGCACAGGTCTCAGATCCAGATGATCCAGAACCTGAAGATCCAGATCCAGTACCAGTGGACTCTCCAGAGGAAGCACCAGCGGTGGCGGATGGGGAAGCAGATCCAGCACCCGAGGCAATAGCGGTAACACCAGCGAGACCAGTAGTAGCAGCAGGTCCGGAGGAAACAGCTGAAACGGTGACGTAGTGGGTAGAGGTGGAGGTACCGTAAACAGTGGTGGTTTGGGAGGTGGTAGATTCACCAGCCTCGGAAGAAACAGCGGCGGAACCAGCTGGGGATCCGGCACCAGAGGAAGTAGCAACGGTTTGAGTTGGGGTAACAGTGGCGTAGATGGTAGAGGCGGAGGTCTCAATGATGGTGGTGGTGACAACGGTGGTGGAAGAACCAGAGCCAAGAGTGTAGGTCAAGGTGTGGCTAGGGTTACCAGTAACGGTTTGGACGGCGGAAACGACGCCAGTTCCGAGAGGAACAACAACCGAGGATGGGGAAGATCCAGTTAGTGCGGCCACACCGGAGGAAGCTGAGCTGGACTCAACACCGAGAGCGCTGGAGACAGCGGCGGCTGGGAGAGAGGAAACAGCTAGGGAGGAAGCTGGGCTAGTCTTAACACCGAGAGCGGTTGAGGATGCGATAGCACTTGAAGCAATTGGGCTAGTAGCACCAACAACTCCGCTGGAAGCAGCTGGGATAGCAGAGGTGGTGGTAGCACCGTAGAAAGAGCTTTCACTTGCAGCACTGGCAATGGCAGATGAGAGGGATGCAAGAGCAGATGTCAAGTGCTTGCTAGTGATGACGGAGCTAGCAGATTCGGCCTCAGCGACTGGGCAAACGGTGGTGGCCAAGGTAACGGTATCGGTAACGACGATGACTTCTGGGGTGGTGGAAGCTCCCTCAGCGCTGGAGGTGGCACGAGCTGGGCAGTTGGTAATGGAAGCAGCGCATGAAGTGATGGTTCGGACGGTGGTAGCGAAAACGGTCAAAGTGGTTTGTCCGTTATCAGTAGCGGTGGTGGCAGAGACGGTACCGTTGTTAATACGCTTTGGGTGGTAGTGACCTGGTTGAGGAGAAGCGGCAGCAACTCCGGCCAAAAGAGCCAAGGAAGCAGCTGTGAAATGCATGGTGGTTGATATCGAAGGATAAATGTAAATTCTAGATTCCTCGTAAATGATATGTTCCTTCCTGTTGCGATATATTCCCAAGCAATCAATGCTATCCTAATAGTGTCTGAAGAATCCAAAGAAGAATGGCTATGTACCCAAAAATGTTTTCTTTTTTCTTCTTTTTTTTTGATAGACTTGTATGTAAGTGGTCGTGATGAATCGTGCGTGTGTGTTAAAGAGCGAAAGTCGATTCCGCAAAAAGGTGTATGCTTTCAAGGTAAAGAATGACTGTAGAGTTGGAAACAGAGAAAGGAACTCTTTTGTGCAAAAGGGACTTGGTAATGACTGTGTAGTGATCAAGGGAGATCTTGTGTTGAAAAAGGAGGGTGGAGGAATCTTTTAAAGGAAGGATGAGGAAGGGTGCGGTGCTCCTCGCTATAGGAGAATTGCTTAAAAGGAAATGGGCAAAACGAACGGGGAGAGGTGGGCACAGAAAAATAATGAGTGGAACCCTGGACAAGTGGGATTAATTATGAATTGAACATGGGTGAGGGGGGATTATTACTAATAATTAATTACTGGATGGATTACTGGATGGATTACTACCTACTTGGTCCAAGGAGAATAAAATATGTTAAGTAAGGATGGATCGATCCATGGGGGAGGGGATTTGTATGGCTCCTCTCAGTCTCTGGTATGGTACCATTCTCCATTATAACGCAGAGGGAAAAGAGACTTTTTTCTTCTTCTCTTCTTTTTTTTTTTCTTTCTTCGCGTTGCTTGCCACATTTTACACCCAGGCGGCGCGGTTCCAAAGCACATCCATGGGTGCAATGCAGGTACAGCTAACAACCCAGGTCTTTCGGAGGATCTCACCGCAATTGACCCTTGAAAGTCATCGGAACCTTGGAAAGACCAAAGCTTGGAGGATTTCTCGTTTTTGAGAGGCTATGTTATTATCTCTTCAGGGGTTAGTCATGTTCTAATTCCTGATTGTTTGTGCAGAGTGAACCAATCATAGTGCGCTGTCGCGTGAGAGTTCTGCGTGTTCCATTCTCTCTTCCAATGAGAGGGAAGATAGGGGTATTCTGTAAGAATCGTGACAACGGATGGTGCAAGAATCATTACTCAAAGAAGACAAGTTTGTACATCTGTATGTGGGCTAGAAGTGTAAGGTCATAATTCTCATCATATTCTGGCTTCCTAGTGGGCGGAGCACAACCGGTCCAAGCAAGCATGGAGAAATTGAAGGGCACTTAATCTTCGTTTCAAAGGATTCGGTTGGCTTGCTCTACTCAATCTTCTTGCTGGTTGGTGAAACCCCGACTATGATTTACCTCTAAGCCTACGAGCCCATCTACCTAAAATCCTAAACAAACAAAACGGACACTAACAATGTGAGCTCTGAGTGAAAGAAATATTGAGTGTGGGTAGAGAAGAAAAGGTTATTAGTGTTTTGCATGAATTTGCATCTTTGGATGATGCAGTTGCTACTCAGATAAAATGAATCGTTCATCCCGTAGTCGGTGTGGTTGGATGATTACGACCAGTTGTTTAAGCCTCTTCGTTTTGCATGTTTCTTCTGGGTGCGTGAATGCGAATCGAATCTAATCGCATGGAATGATCTATGTAGGTAGCTATCGATGCATTTGGGTACCTACGATGTACGTACTTCGTATGTATGCATTGCATGTATGTATGTATGAGCTGATATGACCACATGAATTGCGGATAATTCAATATTTACATGCGCGCAATTTATGTACGATGGATGGTAGGTAGGTACTGTAAAGTAGGAAGTAGGCGTGGTAGGTACCTAGATAAGTCGTACATTGTATCTAGAAATTCAGGATTCATCTGTTGTATTCCCTGAGTAGATTACAGTTGGACGAATTGGTCAAAAAGTATATTACAGAATATAGGCATAATGACGACTTTATTACACATATCAGTAACAACAGATTCTCGGAAATTAATTATCTGTTGGCCAAGATGGGAATGATTGGTGAGGGAAGACTTGGATAGAGGGGGATTTTCTTAAATCGCACCCTTCTTTTTTCTCTTTCGGTATGATGTGTTGTGCTTTGTGGTGCTTGGTGCTTGGTGCTTGGTGCTTGACCTTTGGATTAATCATGATTCATAATTTACTTTTCGAGGTAATTGATACAACTACCAAGAGGGCCAAGCTTTCAGTGGCCGACATTCAATTTCATCTGACCGTCTTTAATTTCTGTCAAGGTTCATTTCGGCATGCAGTGTAAATCTCCCCAGTCTGGATGCTGAAGTATGGAAACCCCCTCATTGAGACGATACATGTATTGTTATTGTTCACTTACTCATGGTCCGATGGTCGTCGAATGATAATAAAGTCTCAAGTCTATCTCAAGTCTACTCGGTCAAAGATTTGATAGATTGTTGATGCTGTTAGTATTAATACTTACTGATTTCAAAAGATGAATGATAATAACAATTTATATAAAAGATATAAAGATTTTCTTTCTAACACTATTTCTAAAGCTATCAATGTTTTTAGTTGGTGTATGGACTACTTTTGGAGCTCATTGCTGGCACCTTAGGGGATAGCTTGTCAATTATCTATCAAGCGATTGAAGCCCCTTCATCGGGAGCTTGCACCGGCGTTTTGGACCGGACTCCTTTTCTTATTACTTCTAGATCGTATTTACTCAGCCATCATCATTCACAACACCCGAAGCTTCAAAATTGTATCAACAACCATGAAGAAATCAATAACACACCCGAGGAAAAGTTCAAGAGGCGCAGTGTTTGAAATAATCATCTTAGCATCATGCATCACCACCTCACAAGGCAATAGGGCACAGTAAAAGCAAATCTAATCTCAAATGTTGATCGTCTATATAAAAAGGCCGATCATAAGGCCACGGCATTTGTTTCTTCTTCAACCGCCTTGATCTTTTCTTGCTTCTTCAGCCCAAGGTGTTCAGTTACTCAAACGCCGAACTAAACGGTTGAACCTACAGAAGAAACTTCCTCTCCGTCCAATCTGATCCCCACAACCCAGCACAGCTCTTCACTTGAACGTATGGCGCATCGCACAACGGTTCATGAAACTGTGCCTGCATAAAAGTAACGATCTTCACCCGTCCTAGCCATGTTCCTGCACCCAAAAAAAGTATTACCCCTGAAAATGCACACGCCTATCAAACACCCCGGACGGATCAGTTGTAATCTAATCCAAGAGTAGTAATTGAATAAAATCTCTAGGGTAGGTATCATTCACGACCGACAAGATTGTTCTAGATTTTTCACTCTTGTAAACGCCCAGCTACGCGCTCTCCACCTCTCCAATATGAGATGAGATTTCGGGAATTGGTCAAAAATCGAAAGGAAGGAGAAATTTCATGTCTCGGGGCCATGGATTCCCTCCCATTCATCCATCACTCTCTTTCCGTTCCTCCAAGATAAAATACTCAATCTCCAAAAATGCGTATCCTTCATCTCATCACTCGCGAAGCCTTTGTGAGCGCAAGTCCCCAAAATTAGCCTTCGATCTCATTCTAGCCATCACACGGAGTAGCCTTCTACATGATCCATCCATACCTAATCTCGTGTTTGCCAAGATGGGTAACCGATTTCCCTACTACATGCACGACCCTACTATATGCACGCTTTTTTATATCAAAATAAAAATCAATTTAAAATTTAAAAATTATTATAATAATATAAAATTCAATTCTATAATTAATTAATATTATTAATTTAGATTTATAAGAATTTCAAATTATTAAATTAAGAATTGATTGAATAATTGAATAAAGAGAATATAGAATTTTGATATATAATTTCTTAATAAATAATATATTATAATCTATTTTTAGAATTATAATAGATTTTTATAGATTTTTTGATATCAATAATATTATAAAAAAATAAAAAAAATAAAAAAAGTAAAAAGAATTAAATTTAATATGGATTATTAGATTTTTTGAATTATTTATAATTATTTTGAGAAAGTTGAATATATATTTTAAAATGAATATAAATTTTATATTTAATATTGAAGATTTAAAAATTATATTTTTAGAAAAGGAATTATGTTAGATATTAAAATATATAAATTTTTAGTTTATTAAGGGAAATTATTTAAAAAAATCTTTTATTTTTGAAATTTTATTTTTAAAATTATTTAAATTTTAATTTTATTATATATAATGAGAATTTAATTATATAACTTTTATTTTAAAATAAAATTCTTTAGAAATAAGTTTTTTGTAATTCGAAATATTATTAATTTATTTTTTAAAACAATTTTTTCAAATAAAAGTTGATTTAATGTTAATTAATAATCAAATTTTCAAAATTTAAATTTTTTATTAAATTAAGATTTAATCAATATAGTTTTATTCTTTAATAATTGATTAAAATCTTTATAAAAAATGTTTAAAATTAAAATTTCTTAAAGAAACTAATAAATATTTATATTATATTTATTATTAAATTAAATCAAATTATTAATCATATTTATAAATCTCTATTTAGATATAATATTAATGAATTATAGATTTTAATATATTTGTATTTTTTTTAAAGATTATTAATATTATATAACTTAAAAATGAAATAAAATATTATAAATTTATTATTTTACTAATAATTAATCTTTAAAATATTTTCTACAAAAAATATTAGAATTTAATATCAATATGTTACGATGGGTAACAGAATGCCATGTGACCAGTGTCACGTGGTGGAGTTCTCAGGAGCCAGGACTCCAAGAAACTCCAAATCAACATCAGAGAACGAAGATCTATATAAGGAATGGGATTTCATTATAATGTAGAGCTTCGTGCTCAAGAGAACAATCATTAGTTTCATTACTATAGTTACGAGAATTGCAACCAGTTACAACCTTATTGAATTCCTACTTGGAGTCTAGTCTAAACCACCTCGAGAGAACTCTAGACACTTCCACGTGACCCTAGAGGCAGCTCCCGTAACACAATATAATTTCAAATTTTCGATAAAAGCTTTAGTTTTTTTTCAAATATTTTATATTATAATATATATAGTTTTATAATTTCATTAAATAAAACTCATATTTTTAATTATATTATAAAATATATTAATAAATAATTTTTTTTTTTTATAAAAATTTGATATCTTATTTATTATTATTATTACTATAATTTTTGAGATTTTTAAATTTTTTATTTCAAAATATTAAACCAATTTATTTCAATTATTTCAAATTTGAATTTCAAATTATAATATTGCTTTTTTAATTTTTAATTCAATTTAATTCAATATTTTACATAAATAACAAAAACGTGCATATAGTAGGGAAATCGGTTACCCAAATTGCTCTCTAAAAGATGACTTTATATTAACCTTCCCAAGTACGTACAGGCCAAAAAGTGTTTCATGTTAACGTTGGTTCATTTTAACAGCTTACGGAATGATGAAAACTACAACTAGAAAAGGTAATGGAATTCCTGGCCGTTGAGATTACACTGGCTGTTTCTGGTCGAGGTTTTGATTTGGTCTTTTGATAGTTATGGAGGGTGAAGTTTGGTAAGTTCCAACTTGTTTTTGGTAAGGCGGGATGGGAATCACGGGATGGAAGCGCTAGATGAGGGGAGTGCAGTATTGAAGATGGGAAAGTAATAGCATGCGAATGAGTATAAGTGTGATTATCTATGTAGCTATCTAATCCATTATTCAATACTATCTAGCTACAACTCAAATATCAATCAATCAATCAATCAATCTATCAATTTATTAATCTATCAATCTATCAATCTATCAATCTATCAATCTATCAATCTATCAATCTATCAATCTATCAATCTATCAATCTATCAATCTATCAATCTATCAGTCAATCAATCAATCAATCAATCAATCACCACCTGAACACAAATAATCCGTCCTCTCCTTCCCTTTCCTATACAGGAAACGATATCTTTTGGTACTCTCCCAAAACGGGTGGATACCTTGACAATATTTCCCCATTCCAGAGCAAGGACAAACCTGGAGATGTCACTGCTTATTCTCATTTCGCTTGATCCGTAGCGCCCATAATTCCGTATCCACTGCCTACAAACGAAACGGGAAGCCAGCGTCCTCCATCTCATATCATTTTATTAAAATGGGAAAAGCACAGAGGCTAGCTTTATCTATCGATCTATCGATCTGTCTATCTATTTATCTATTTATCTACTCGACACCCCGTCAAACATCTAAACTTCATGGCTTGGAGAGGGAAACAACTTGTTTGATGCGGGTATACGCATAGGTCACAGATAGATATTGTTGTTTGAGGTGGGTTAGGATGTTTACTCATTAATGTGTAAGATGTAGTATAGATTCTGAATAGGGAAGTAAGCCCTATAGGAGATAGAACATTCTGGATGCGAGGAAACGGATTTCGGATATCTCAACTTAAGCATTAGGGATCGGGTGATCTATTTGAGATTGTGATGTAGATGGACAGAGTCATCGCGGAGATGTGCGAGTGATGGTGTCGAGTGGCAATCATAAATCATCAATTTGACTCTATTGGATATATATGAGTACGGGATTGGAGGACCTCGGTCCCGAAACTATGCCGAAAGTTGTGGGGGGATTTTTGGGTTAGGGAGTGAGAGATTCAGGGGGGTCTGGTGGTGTTGAGCTCCGTATATACAGTTGCATATTTTCTACTCGTGATGAGATACAGAATCCTAGTCGGATGTGTCGCTGTCAATTGCGAGTTCTCACTCTTGCTCCAATGTTCATTTAGTGTTTGAATATCTCAGAAATGCTTGATGGTCAACCTACAGCCAGTTGCTATTTACATAGGTTCAATCGATGAGTAATTCAAGTACTTCGAATAGCTTGGCCTTATGAATATGGTTAATACAAAAAAGACGCTCCGCTAGCCCTCCGGGGGCCACTGCCGTGGAGGCAGACTATTTGGAAGCAGATCTCTACGATCATGGCTATTGAATACTCCCCAGTCAGATTATCCATGGCTGTCCAGTCTTTCATCTGAATGTTTTATACCCATTAACACTTTTTGCTTTTGAAGCATGCTATCGCAGAATCTGTAAAGGGAGATAGCACTACTTTCAGGACATAGCGATGCCGCTACTGATTTTAGGGTTTGCAATTTCTGATATGGACTCAATACTAAGCCAAGCTAGAGGGTTTGAATGACGCCCAAAAAGGCATGTTCCCCAGAATACCAAGGAGCGCGATCCAATATATCAAGAAGACCTAGAAGCTTCGTTGCTGGGACCTGAAGGATAGCATGATCATAACACTGAGCCGTTAGTGACGGCAGCACAAGCGCATGAGCTTTCCGAAGCTGGTTCGCTACCATACCATTATTTGATCCTAGCGCGCAATCTGATGCAGTATCATGATTGTCAATTGGTAGCTCCTTCTCAAGGTCTAGGATGATAATCTGCTTGTAATTTTATTCAGAATCCAATACCGATGGCCTGATTTCGAGTGTGGCTGATACACAATGAAACACGGCAACTGAATAGATATCTTATGCTTCATCATGACATTGTTAGGAATGAAAGGACATGGAAGTATCCTATCAAAGATTACTCCGATCATTAAGACCCACCCAGAATACGGGGTTGCGTCTTCTAAAGAAATTATGCGAAACACGGCAGAAGTGGGGAGGAATATATGGTGACGAGTTTCGCGTGAGCAGGCACATAGCTTGTAGAGAAGCCTTCTCATCTATACAGGGAGTCCTAGATTCCGGAACCCTCGGTGGGAAAGAGCAACATGCCATCGTAGGATCTCGTATAGTGTCGGTATAATGTCAGTGGATGCGATATTCCCAACATTTTGTTGCAAAATACGTTCAAACTAATTATATGAGAGATCCATACGGTCATTACCATCAGAAGTCATTTTTGAAGATCTTAGATAGGTAGAAGATATCTATGTGTACCGTTCGAATGTTAAACTTCGAAAAACATCACGTTGGCACTCTCATGAACTGAATAGATACCAGATATACCTGCTATGGTCGCACTTCGCGTGTAACTCTCTTTGTTTATTGCCGCTAATGGATATATACTCTCGAACCGCTTCAAGTTCGTGCCTACCATCTGAATGAGTTCGGATCTTAAGGTACCTCGAGTCATTCTACATAAGCCAAAAAATGTTGGAGTCTTTGCTTCAAACCTTGACGGTTATCGCTGAGTGGAAAACCGTGGTACCTTTAGGAGCTAATGATGCAGCCGAGTTGACCTTTTATACTTCATGCTTCTAGCTATAGGAGCAAGATCATTTTCGATAATGTGAAGATTCTGAGGGAAACATGATGTGTCCGAATCATGATATCGAAATGTATCCTTATGAGCAGAGGTACCTCACATGAGATGTAAATATTTCTTCTCAATCAGAAAAGGATAATGTTCATCCAGATCCAGAGAAGACCACACTGTGAGTTGATTCTAAAATTCTTGAAAATTAGGCGAGAAGAATTGGCTGCTGGATTGGCTGTGGAATACTTGTGAGATGAACACAGCTGTAAGAATCATTTTGGATGAAAGTCATGTTGAGTAAGTAGCTTATTCGGTGCTTTGTTGTTCTTAAGCAGAGCTGTTGATGGTGTGTATATGTGTGCTGAGTTGAAGTTATCATCTAGTGGCATTGTCAACACAACGAGAAGTCCAATTCAGAATAGCTAGCTGTGCCATTGTGGGCACTGTATAGACGACTAACAGGATCGTGTTGCCACAAAATGACACAATTTATACAGAAATTCTTCGAGTGTTCGAGATAATCAAACCTCATACAGTCACTGTGCATAGATAATGACCGATCGCCTAAATCACACCAAAATTCATCCTTAAAACGAATGGATTTAAATACAATCACATCTGAATTGGTTATATATACTTATGGAATTCTATTAAGTTTTAGTTAAAGATTTCAAAAAAATTAATAGTTTATCTTTATTGATTGTATTATATAGCTTTGAAATAGTTATAGTAATTTGGAAATTCAGAATTTACTAATGAAATAAGCGAAATTTGAAGAACTTTTATAAGGTTTTATTTCAATTATAAAATATCAATCCTATAATTTATATTAAAACTAAAAATCTAAAAAAATGTAAGTCTTTATTATATAAATAATTTATTTGAAAAATTTCAATTGAAAAATATGATTATAAATATTAATAAATCATTATATGAGATATGTTAAATCGCTATTTTTTAATGTAATTAAGACAAGCGGTTATTATCTGTACCCTAGTACTATATCATGAGATGAGCACTTTTGAAAAAGTAAATATATACCGTCATGGAAGTACAACAAAGTGTTACGGGAGCTGCCTCTAGGGTCACGTGGAAGTGTCTAGAGATCTCTCGAGGTGGTTTAGACTAGACTTCAAGTAGGAATTCAATAAGGTTGTAACTGGTTGCAATTCTCGTAACTATAGTAATGAAACTAATGATTGTTCTTGAGCACGAAGCTCTACATTGTAATGAAATCCCATTCCCTTATATAGACCTTCGTACTGTACTGGAGCGTTCAGGACCTAGAGAGGTCCTGGACCTTTGGTCTGTATGGACCTACATTCCGTTATGCCTGTCATGCAGGGTCCATCACGTGCTAAGAGTCATGTGACGCGGTACCGAGGATGGACCGGCGTAACACAAAGATCTTGTAAGTTTCGATGATGTAAGTGGAATTAAATTCTCTCCGGGAAATTTATTTGCAAAATTCGTTTCTATTTTGTGCGTATTAACATATTCGTTAAATTCGTGTCATCATCTTGTGCAACGATAGTAATTCACTATCGCTTATACTTTGTTCGGTTGTATGAATTCGTCGTTCCCCTTTTCTCGCTTTGCTCGTCGATATTAATACTGTCGGGTTTCTAGTAGGGCTGATGAGATACTTCGTCCTAGAAAGTGTTGGTGGGTTAAACATCTCTGTAAACTAAACTTATAACATAAGGAAATAGAATACCATTATTAGGATTTATAGAATAGAGTAAAAACTTGGTATAATAAATTACTATAGGGATAGAGTAATTTTGGATTCACAGTGTCTTATAATCTATATCTAGGAGAGAGAGACTTCTTATGAGAGCTCAGACTGATTAGATTATATTTCTTGTTTTGTTATGAAAATGCCCCTCCTCAGCTTGCTTCGAATATGCAATTTACACTATACATTACTCTCTCAATCCGCAATACTTCTCTGAAATATTTCTCAAATTCTATGCATGAAGGAAATTTAAACAATCTTCATAATGCACTATACTGTTTCACAAGCCCTCTTTCTCGGAATTTCTTTCATCGTAGAAATCCTCATTCCTTGCTGGGTCTCCCAACATAAACACTTCCCGTTCTCCAGTGTACCCTTGACGTGTCAAATGACTTTTCAGCTTGACGCAAAAGCTATAACTTCAATTTTTTGTTAAGTCGTCAAGATATTCCTGATAAATATACTGATCCACCATTTTACGTGTGGAAACTTTCTCAAATTTCCGTGGGATTCGGATTTTCCGTTGGCGATTTCATCGCTGTCATCGATCTAGTTACAACAGTTGTTGATGTCCTCCGAGAGTGTGGGAATTCCAGTTCTGAGTTTTGCGAGATCGTCGTGCGACAACTCGACACTCTGGAGACAGCACTGAGACGGGTCAAACGATTGGATCTTGATGAGGCTCGATGAGTGGAAGCTATAGGATTTCAAATAGTGGCTTCTCGTTGCCACATGACTATTAATAACTTTTGGACTAAAAGAGCCAAACTTCTCGGCACCAAATTCTTGTCGGTCGGATTTAGGCATCGGATTTTGGCTGTATGCGGCGGCTTTTGGGTGTATCCGATAGTAGCTAAAGGTTGTGTATGATCTTAAAGATAGATTTGGTATTGATATTACTCTATAGTGGTCTCGTTCATGGAAGGAGAATTCTTGAGGTAACAACCGGTGTGATGTTGGCTTCTGAATGGAGCATCTTTCAGCAGCGTGTAGCGCTAATGATGGTTTAGGAAAACAAACCTGAAAGTGTTCTAGTTAGTGTTAGAAATACATCATATCGTAACACGAATACCTGGGCAGGTGGGTCGCCGACAACCCGTTTATCTTATAGACGCTCTTGGGAGACATACCCCTCTACATCTGGAATTCACAAGATCGAAAGAGGTGAGATTTTGGTTTCTGGATCTATCAGCAGAGATCCTAACTCCAAAAAACTTTCGTTTCAGTGTTGGAAATGAACTTCCTGAATATTGGACAAGCTACAATCAGCATAGAGGATGGCAACTTTGCAATTCAAGATTCGGCCACAAAGCACGATGTAAAACTTGAAGACAATTCTTTTCCCCAAGCCAATGAGTGGAGATGAGCATGATTTCTCAAAGGGTTGAAGGATTTGATAATTGTCCAAAATGTGATGCTATCTGTGAAGCCCGCGAAAATGAAGAGCTGGAGTGGTAAGTCAGTTGCTCCAGGCTAAACTGGTACCTAATCTGACTTTCGCAAGCTCCAAATGTGGCATGAACTTCCGCATCATTCCTGACGCATTAAGAAGAGTCAATCTGGTGAGTGTGCAGTTGCCACAAAGAGCAATAGAGACTTGTAACAAGCAACAAGGTCCCAGGCGCACAATAGTAGATGGCCATACAGGTGACTTGCGACTCTTCCGCCGCGCACGCATTAAGTGCTCTTCGCCAATGGGAACCTCAAACAATGTGACTACAGACAGTACGGTTGACGTGAAGGAGATATGAGAGTCTATTATGAGGATGAACATGGAAGCAGGATAGTCGGGACATGTAAGATCTTACAATTAGGCTGCGTAACGGGTACCCCCGGGATGGATAATGACCTCAACAAATAATCCGCGGATAATCCGTCTATAAAATAGATAATTCAGAATCTAAACAAATAAGTACAAATTACCTACAGATATTTACCTACCTATATATTATATAATTATTCATAATCTTTTATAATATTAATATAATTTTATAATTAATAAAAAAATTAATATAAATTTAAATTTGAATTACTTTTAGATTAAAAAATAATTTAGAAATAGCTTTATATTTTAAGCAAATCTTTACTTTTTTCAAAGAATTTATATATCTACAAATTATTTACAAATAATCTACAAATAATTCATATATCCATAAATAATCCACCTATCTATAAATAAATGAATTATTTACAAATAATCTATAGATTATTCATATAAAACAAATAATTTTAAAGCTTCAATAAATAATCTGTAAAGCAAATAAAACCTTTAACAAATAATCTATAGAGCGGATTATTTACAAATAATCTACAGGTACAGATAATTTGTGCGCAGCCTACTTACAACTGGAATGGAGTTCTATGGACTGAGGGGACTCGCAAATGGAAGGCTGTCAAACGAATTGTTACATTAATGATCTAGTTTGAACATTAATTACGCGTCTAATCCATCGGATCATCAGTTCTTTATATGACAAGGGATTCTACAATAGTATTAATTCGTTTCAAAAAGTGTTAATTCGCAAATTATGCTTTTACAATCTGAACATCAAATCTACTATAAATTGATTAAAACGAGAGGAAGTGGAATGTGTGTATAGTGTATGTATAGTAATTTTGAAAAGCTTAATAAGTGAATGTGAGGAATAACAGATATGTTGTTCTAGCAAGTATTAGAAAACCACTAATAAATATAGAGCTAGGAAACAAGCTTTGATTTTTGCTCTATAGTATATATTTTGACAATTTTGCATCTCTGTTACATACGACCATAGACTAAGGAAAATTGGGCATCCCGTCCGCTCTGCCATACACAAGCCTTAGATCGGCAGATTAGTAGTTGGGTGGGTGACCACCAGCGAATCCCTGCTGTTGTATGTTTTTGATTGGTTTTTTTTGTGGTCATGCTAGTCTGGGAGGTGAATTGCTAGTAGGATTGAGGTTTCGTTATATTGTTGTGTGTATATCGTATCGTACATCTATTTCGCAATATTTGAGATCTGCTTGGTTTAGGGATAAATATGGAAGGTGTGATTTTAGTGGACCGACATATTATCTAGATCCATAGCATTGATAATTTACATCCCTTCCACACCTACAAGAATGATGGCTTCAGTGGCTGTGGTATGCTGGAAACTTACGCTGCAGTTGATACTTCCAGCGCTTACTGCAAGTTCCACGGTGGTGCCAACACCATTCCTGATGAAGAGCATAGTATACTATGGTTTATTGGTGAACCATATGATTGACCACGTTACATTTTGAGAAGTACGCGATCTATACTCGCTCTAGATCAGCATACTCTAGGCTACATATTATAAAGATTAAAACCATTAACGTAATTTATCAGCATGTAGGCTATATCAGCATATAGGCCACTTTCACCTCAATTTATACTTTTCTCTTTCAATAACGTGGTTTATCATCATGCGGCCCATATCATCATGCGGCCCACTTTCACCTCAATTTGTATTTTTAAATCCATACTACTCAACAACAATTGATTCAATTGATTAAAACTATTAAGAATCTAATAATCTAGGATCTATTATATCGTTTTGACAAGTTCTTGAATTATGACCTGGTTTTCCACACTTACTATAGCATCTATTAGAAGATACTTCCTCATTAGGATTCCTCCCTTTTTGACGCTCGTCGCGTTGAATCTGAACATCAACCTCTTGCTGAGATAATATATCAAGAGCCTCTTGTCCAGTAAGTACTCCTCCTTGACGCAATTGGGTTTTTTTCGCACGTCGACGCTTGCTTAATGCCTCATTTGCTGCCCGAAGTGTACGGATCTCTGCACTTAAAAGTGTATTCTCATGAGCTAATCTCTCTGTGCCTTTAGCTAGAGCTAGTACAGTCTCAAATATAGGTGTAGGAGAGCTTGATTGATGACGATTGATTCGAGATTTAACTAATGTTGATTGAGAAAGAGCTTCCGTAGGATTGTGAGGAGTTTGAGAGGTCCAGAGGTCTAAATTGACAAAAGGAGGAGGACTAGGTGTATGTATTCGAATATCTAATTTTGAGAGTACTATTTCAGGATCAAAGGGGACTAATCCTGTTCCTCGGAATCCAGATTTCATATTCTGATTCGTGATCGATCGTTGATATGCAGCTTTGAAAGCTATAAAGAATTCGACCTTTGAGATATGATTGATATGTGCCCTTATAAACCCCTCAATTTGAGTACCATATTCTTGTTTTAACCTATTAAAACATCCGACATCAAGTGGTTGAGTTAAATGACTTGAATGCGGTGGTAGGCATACGCATATAATATCATTCTCCTTGCAATATGATTGAAAAGGTATGGATTCGTGGCTTTCGTGTCCGTCTAGCACCAACATTCGGTATTTGCCTACTCTGCAATCCTTTGTATGTTTATCGAAGTGTTTTAACCATTCCAATCCTGTCTCATTGTTCGTCCACCCATTGCTAGTAGGTTTAATAGCCCAATCTGCAGGAAGATCGGTTTCCGTATACCAATTGGAAAGATGCACCTGTCCTTGAACCACCAGGAATGGAGGTATGATTTCCCCTACACTACTACCGCATATGATCGCTGTCGCCCATTCCCTATTGCCTGGTTGTACTGCTTTACTCCTACCACTCCTCTCAGCACTAGTAACTACCATACCAGCATTTATAACTCCCATCATAAAGCCTGTTTCGTCGAAATTCCACATATCGCAATCTTGTATACCAAATTTCGCTCGCATATTCGATATAAGACGAAACCACTTTCGAATAAACTCAGGATCCTCGCACAAAGCTCTTTGAAAGTCATAAACACGACTAAAACGCGTCTTTAATTCTTTATGACGCTTTACGAATCGATGCACCCAGAGCTTTCCAACCGCTTTTCCACCTCTCGATTCAAGAATATGATTCGCCATATCTTCCACCCCTTTAAGTTTAGGTGGAAAACCTCTCGAATCCATATCAAGAATATATTGAATAATGATCTCTTCTTCTAATTCTGTAAATTTATGGGTTTTATGTCGATATTCTGTACGAGGGGTAAAACCGTCTATTCTACGCCGTAGTGTTGTACGTGGTATATTATACATCGTAGCAACCTTTCTAACACTTAGTTTTTTGTCTTTATGAATAGCATCGATAGCTAGGAGTATACGGGCTTCTTCATTATTCGAATGCATCGTGGGTTGTTGATAAAACGCGTGTTGAAATAAAAGGGTGCAAATTGAGGTGAAAGTGGGCCGCATGATGATATGGGCCGCATGATGATAAACCACGTTATGTGTTTTATTAACGATTTATAATGAATTCGAATAACCAAGAAGCCCGTATACTCCTTATTATTGAAGCTATTCAAAAAGACAAAAAATTAAGCATTTGAAAGATTGCTAAAATGTATAATGTCCCGTGTACAATATTATAGTATAGAATTGACGGTTTTACTCCTTATACAGAATATCGATATAAATCTCATAATCTTTTGGAGTTAGAAGAGAATGTTATTATCGAATATATACTTGATATAAATTCGAGAGGATTTCCATTTAAAATTAAGAGTATAAAAGATATAGCAAATTATATTCTTGAATTGAGAAATGTGAAATGTATTAGGAAGCTTTAGACGTATCGATTCATAAAGCATCGAATCGAATTAAAGACATATTTTAGTCATGTTTATAACTTTCAAAGAGCTTTTTGCAAAGATTCTAAGCTTATTGAAGACTAGTTTCAATTGATTATGAATATATAAGTGAAATATAGTATTTTGAATAAAGATTTCTATAATTTCAATGAAATAGGCTTTATAATAGGGATTATAAGTATAGTAATGATTATCACTAATGCTAAGAGATATGGTAGAAGTAAATCAGTACAACCAGACAATCAGGAATGGGCTACAATAATAATATATAGAAATGAAAAGGATGAAACTATTCCCTCATTTCTAATAATTCAAGGATAGGTTTATCTCTCCAATTAATATATTGAAACAAATCTTTCTATAGAATAAATTATCAAATCTATATTTAATAAATAAATGAAAAATGAGATAGGTTTAAAATGATTGAAACATTTCAATAAGTATATTAAGAATTGAAAAAAGAACAAATATCGAATATTAGTATTAGATAAGTATAAAAGTTATAAATCAATATTATTTCAGAACTATGTTACGGGAGCTGCCTCTAGGGTCACGTGGAAGTGTCTAGAGTTCTCTCGAGGTGGTTTAGACTAAACTTCAAGTAGGAATTCAATAAGGTTGGTAACTGGTTGCAATTCTCGTAACTATAGTAATGAAACTAATGATTGTTCTTGAGCACGAAGCTCTACATTGTAATGAAATCCCATTCCCTTATATAGACCTTCGTACTGTACTGGAGCGTTCAGGACCTAGAGAGGTCCTGGACCTTTGGTCTGTATGGACCTACATTCCGTTATGCCTGTCATGCAGGGTCCATCACGTGCTAAGAGTCATGTGACGCGGTACCGAGGATGGACCGGCGTAACAAACTATTATAAAGAGAATGATATTAAATATATATATTTACTATTGTATTTAAGTTATTTAACTTAATCATTTAATATGAACTATTTTAGCAATTTGGAATATTCATATAGTATTCAAATTAATGGATTTATTAAGGCATATATCAATTATATTTCGAAGATTAAATTCTTTATAATTTTTAAAATTATATACAAAGAATCAATCATTTTTCAAAATATGAAATCAGGATTTCAAAGAATAGGTTTAATATTATTTAATCCTGAAACTGTACTTTCGAAATTAGATATTCGAATTCATATATTTACCCCCCCCTCTTCCGATCTAGATTAATAAGTTTCTTAAACTTCTCACAATTTAACTAAAGCTCTTTTTCAATCAATATTAATCAAATCTCGAATAAGTCGTTATCAATCAAGCTTCTCTACACCTTTATTTGAGACTGTACTAGCTCTAGCTAAAAGTATAAAAAGATTAGCTCATAAGAATACACTTTTGAATATAAAGATTCGTACACTTCAAAAGGCAAATAAGGCATTAAATAAGCATCGATACACGAAAAAAACTTAATTATATTAAGGAGAAGTATTTATTAGACAAGAGGCTTTTGATATATTATTTCAATAAGAAATTGATATTCAGATTTAATGTGATAAACATCAAAATGGGGGGAATTCTAATGAAAAAGCATTTTCTAATAAATACTGTAGTAAATGTAGAAAACCAGATCATAATTCAAGAACTTGTCAAAACAATATAATAGATCCTAAATTATTAGATTTTTAATAGTTTCAATCAATTAATATAATGATTGTTGAATAATCTGTATTCGAAAGTATAAATTGAGGTGAAAGTGGCCCACATGCTGATATGGCCCATATGCTGATAAATTACGTTAGAATTTGCATAACGTGGTTTATTACTAAGCGGATCATATCACTAAGCGAATCATTTGAAAATATTCCTATTTTGATAACTAATTATTATTTTTAAAAGTAAAAGGATTTGAAATAACAAAAGTTTAGTTTCTTAGAAATCTAATTTTTATATAAATATTTCTATTATATTCAATAAAAAATTGAAAATGTTATGATTTTTATTACAAAAAATTAATTTTATAATAATTCTTATATTAATTCTGTCACGGTATACATATGATCGCGTTCGATCGGGTTAGTACGATATTAAGCTTCGAATCAATTGTATATATAACTTTATAGTATATTCTCTTTAATTTTATAGTTTTTAATTTTAAAATTAATTTTTAAATATTTATTAAATTTATTATATTATTAAAAGCTTTTTTAGATAAGAAATAGAATAATGTTAATATATACTTATAAATAAAGCCCTTATATATATTTCATTTACTTCTATTTAAATATATTACTTCTACTCTTTTACTTACATATAGATCTTTTTGATATTATTTAAAAATATTGTTTCTTTTTTTACCCTTAATTTTTTAATTATAGATTATAATTCAATAAACCTTATAATTATAGAACTTTATAATAAAATGATTTATTAATAGAATAAAATCTTGTTTTTATACTCTTTAATCCTCAAACATGCTCCTACTACTTAAACGCCTTCTCAATCGAAACTCTCTCTCCTTAATTCCAAAAAGTTCAATAATAGCTTTCAGAAATTTGATATATGGTTATCCTTGATTTGAGTAAAACTATAAATAGATGGTGCTATAATCAGCAATTCTACTGCTCAATTTTATTATATTTATCTTAATCTCGAATCTTATGTATAAGCTATAATATTACCTCAGCTTTCTTCTCTCGATCAAAACGTTCCCTTAGATCATATAACAATCCGAATAAAGTACAGGAAGCTAAAGATAAGCTAACGTGATTCATCACCGAGTGGATCATATCACCGAGTGAATCACTTTCACCTCAATTGACATATTCAAATTTATATTATTCAACAACCATTAATTCAATTGATTAAAGCTATTAAGAATCTAATAATCTAGGATCTATTATATCAATTTGACAAGTTCTTATATTATAATCTATCTTTCTACAATTACTATAATATCAACTAAAAGATACTTTCTTATTAGAATTCCTTTCATTTTGATACTTATTGTGTTGAATCTGAATATCAACTTTTTACTGAGATAATATATTCATAGCCTTCTATTCAATAAATACTCTTCCTTAATGTATTTGTGTCTTTTTTGCATATCAATGTTGGCTTAATATTTCATTAGCTTTTCAAAATGTACAGTTTTTTATACTTAAAAGTGTATTCTTATATACTAATCTCTTTGTACCCTTAACTAGAATTAGTATAATCTCAAATAAAAGTATAAAAGAACTTGATTGATAATAAGTTATTCGAGATTTAACTAATGTTAATTGAGAAAAAGCTTTTATAGGATTATAAGGAGTTTGAGAAACCCAAAGATCTAAATTGAAAGGAGAGGGAATAAACGTATGGATTCGAATATCTAATTTAGAAAGCACTGCTTCAGGATCAAATAGAACTAATCCTACTCCTCGAAACCCAGCTTTCATATTCTGATTCATAATTGACCATTGATATACAGTTTTAAAAACTATAAAGAATTCGACTTTTGAGATATAATTGATATATGCTCTTATAAACCCCTCAATTTGAGTACCATATTCTCGTTTTAAAGTACTAAAACATTCAATATCAAGAGGCTAAGTTAAATGACTTGAATACAATAATAAACATATATATTTAATATCATTCTCTTTGTAATAGTTCTGGAATAGTATTGATTTATAGCTTTTATGCTCATTTAGTACTAATATTCTATATTTACCCTTAATTCGATTTCTTATATATTTATCAAAGTATTTCAATTATTTTAACCCTATCTCATTATTCGTCCATTCATTAGAAATAGGTTTAATAGTCTAATCTACAAAAAGATCGGTTTTCGTATATCAATTGGAAAGATGTATCTATCCTTGAACTATCAGAAATAAAGATATAATGTCCCCCTTACTATTACTATATATAATCACTATCATTCATTCTCGATTGCCTAACTATATAGCTTTACTCCTATCAAATTTCTTAGAGCTAGTAACAACCATACCAGCATTTATAATTCCCATCATAAAGCCTGTTTCGTTGAAATTCCATAAATTATAATCGAGAATACCAAATTTGTCTCGTATATTCAATATAAATCGGAACCAATCTCCAATAAGCTTAGAATCTTTGTAGAAAGCTCTTTGAAAATCATAAATACAAGTAAAACACATCCTTAACTCTTTATTACGTTTTACAAATCGATATGCCCATTACTTTCCAACTCTCTTTACTCCTCTTAATTCAAGAATATAATTCGCCATATCTTCCACCCCTTTATATTTAGATACAAAACCTTTTATATCCATATCAATTATATATTGAATAATAATCTCCTCTTCTAATTTCAAAAGGTTACTACCATTTAATAGAGATTCGGTACAAGAAGTAAAACCATTCATTCTATAATATAGTATTGTATATAGTATATTATATAGCTTGGTAGATTATTGAATACTGAGTTTTTTGTCTTTTCGAATAGCCTTGATGGCTAAGAGTATTCGAGCTTCATTATTATTCGATTACATGATAATTGATTGATAAAACGTGTGTTGAATTGAGACATGAATATTTGAGGTGAAAGTGATCCATTCGGTGATATGATCCACTCGGTGATGAATCACGTTATTCAACTTTAAGCAAGGAACCGATTCTCTACATACCTATATTGCGAAATTTAAAAGGACTCTTTACAAAGCAAAAGGCCAAAACTGGTTCAATTCGAATAAAATCTTAACCTTTTATAATAAACTTAATACTACTTTTAAAAATCGTCTTTCTTAATAGCTTTCATTATTTCGCTTGTATTCCAACTTTGTTTAGATTATATAATAATTAGTTATATATATAGTAAATAGATTCCCTATATTATCCTATTTTAGTGAACCTAAAACTCTATATCTATTGTAAAATCCATTCTATTCTTAAAATTATAATTTAATAAATATTAATAATCTTAATATTCTTAATACCTTTAACATTTCTTTAAATAAAACTGATTATATTTCAATTCCATTTTACACTAGAACACCTAAGTTTTCCTTTATTAAAAAAACTCAATTATATAAAAAAAATAAGTATATCTAATATAGAAGTATTTTTTATTGACTATAATTCTATTTACTTAGTTTATATCAAGATATTTAAGATTAAAAAGAATCTATCCTAATTATTATATTCACTTTTATTAACTTTTATAATAATAATAATAATGATAAGGATTTAAATAAAATAATTAATAATTAATATTTTAAAGATTATTTAGAAAAGGTATAAGCTTTTATCAACACTTTCCATTTGATAATAATATATCTAGCTTTTTAAGGTATTTTATAAAAAATTAATGAAGAAAATAATAATAATAATGAAAAAGAGTTTTATTAATTATATTTTATATTTAAGTTATTTATTTAAAGCAAGTTTGAAGCGAACTCTTCAAAAAAGAAGAGTAATGTTATAATATATATATAATTACATTTAATTGAATTAGTATAATATTAAGTTTCAAATTGATTGTATATATAGCTTTATAGTACACTTTATTTAATTTTATAGCTTTTAATTCTAAGATTGATTTTTAAACATTTGTTAGGTTCGTTACAAATTCGAATTTTCGAAAAAAAAAGAATTTTATAACATTTTTATTACACCTAAATTTTATTTTTTATTTTCAATTTTTTTAATTATAAAAAAAATATACAATTATATATAAACAAATTTTATATGTAAATTGAGTGATCCACTTGATGATATAATCTGCTCGGTGATCAACCACGTTAGAAGATTTGGACTTGGTCAGTGCCTCGACGAGTCTATCTGTCGAACACTATCTGCACGCGGGAGATAAAGAATGAGAATATGAAATCAAGTAGGAGTAGACCATGGAATCATTCACTCTGAGAATCTATTCTCCCCGGTGTGTGCACCAAAGTCTTGATTCGCTTTGCAAATACTATCTATTGCGCAGCCTAAGCAACTACGGAGTCTATCAAAGTAGTAGAAGATGATACAAGCACTAGTGAAAGCATCATAGTTTGCATTCTTGAGCCTTACATGTTTGAAAATCAGAAGGAGATTGTTGCGATACGAGTGAAAGTCCATGCGTGAGCGCGCGTTAGCGCACGAACTTATTGCATATAGCTCTCGTAGCTCTGAACCTAGAATAAACACAAAAAACACAATATGATCAATTCAGCCCTTATAGGACGTCATATGCACCACCGAGGTGATACCAACAGAGATTATTGCCAACGTCCTTAGAGAAGTGCGTATGTTATAGACCTTGGATTGATTGAAAGCCTTCCCGACAAGCGGCATCCAACCTATATTCCAATAGCCAGCCAGATGATAAGATCAACCTCAACAACTCATGAACCTCAATGGCATTATTATGCTAGAGCAGAGGATGGCATGTGAATCTACACGCAAAGTCCTGTTAGTATCTGTGCGATGTATACAGTCCAACGATTGGTTGAAGGCATTGGCTCGAGGGACTAACCGAAGCCAAAATTGGTGGACGTCTAAGCCTTGCTAGCGATTGCCTATTCAATAAGGGGCGTAGGTACTATCTCTCCCTCGTTGGAGACAGCTCTTGCTGTCTTCTTTGTATCAGCCCACTCGATTATTGGGGCAGGTGAACCTTCCCCTTCGTCGGCAGTGGTCCTTGCGATTCTTTTTGTGTTTGACCATTCAATTAGAGGGGAAGGTGAGTCTTCATTCACAACGACATCATTTACTAGAATATGATGTCAGAAAGAGTTATCAGGAATAAATGAGGTGGTAAAGAAGCCATGAGGAGACCATATTATTTTAGGGGCTAGCACGTACTAGAGCGGGGTCTCAAGGGGCTTGCGACTGCGAGGACCGCCATATAAGAAGTAATAAGTGTGGAGAGTAACATGATTCTTGGGTTAAACCTGACGTGTTATTGAACAGCTGGATTCCGGCCTATAAACTTATGGGATGATTTGCTTCAAATGAATACACCTGTGCCAATCTCTCGGAACCCATATCTACTTATATATGTAGATTTTAATTCGAAGCATTACATGTTGAGTGCCATTTTCAACACACTCTATGAGCTTCTTAATCAAGCAATTATATCACGGGCTACTGGGAAGTGAGTGTGCCTAATATCAAAGAAGATTTAGCAAATGAGTCACATCAACTCCACCAAGCAAACGAGCGGTACAAGGAGGGAAAGTAAAAGTACGTTTGAAGTGAATCCTAGATGCAATGTGATGACTCGCTGTGAAGCAACTTCAACGTTGATGCAATGCCAAAAAAGGCTAATCTCAAATATACCCTGCCATTTGGTAAAGCAGCAATTGCGATCAACACAGATCTTTTTACTCTTGGCCTCGATTTATATCTTCCCAAGCAAGGTATCCATCTACCATGTCTACCGGGGTAGTAATTTGAAGGGTACTTTTCCAACAGACAGCCCACTGCAGCCGAACCTGTGTACACTCGGGTCCGGGTAAACTTGAAGTAGTATGCGAAACACTACGGTGAGATGAGATGTCTATATTGCTCCTTGAAATATATCACCCTCAACAATTCCACATCAATCAAGGCATGGGTGTATCATTCTTCAAGCTCCTGAGTAATCAGGACTGAATTTCGACCAAATCATGACGATCCTCTCGGCCAAATGAACCCAGAGAGAGAGAGATGTTAACTCTTGCATGAGATTGTAACGCGTATTTGAGGAAGTTCAGAGTGGTGCCAAGTCATTGCGAATTCAAATCAAACGTCAATGTTGAGATGATTTGTGGTATGTATGTTTTTAAGACCGCCAGAACCAGATATTCTATAAGTGAGAAAATTAGGATACTATAGAGTTAATTTCTTTGTAGGATTTTGTCAAGATTGAACAAATTCTCCAGAAATTTGTCGATTAAATAAGATATGGGGGATGAGGGGTACCAACAATGCCTCGGTTATTTCCTTGGTTGTGTTGAAGAAACCCCTACTCATGTGGCCGGTATCCTAGTTCCGAGCCGGGGTAAGATAAAACGTAAGACGGAAAATACTTCCCGTGTTTAGTGTCAAATCAAATCCTCGTCTATTCATCCCCCAAGAGCGGGCCACAAGGCTTAATTCGACTTGAAGATTGTTATCTCACAGTTCAAACCACCAATTGGGGCCAGGCTAATTTGAGTAAGATTAAGACGCGGAAGAACTGTGATAAGAACAAGCTTCTACGCGGCGCCGGGAAACGCATCCGCGGAGCAGAAATGTAGGCCTACTCAATAATCTCAAACCTAACGCTTATAGATGTCTTGTTTTTCACTTGAGATTTCCTGTTTATCCACTTCTTTCACCTCTTCAGAATCTTTCTCAGCATTTCATAAGCTTTCGCTTTGAAGCCGAGTTGAAGCGTCCGACATGTCTTCCACCTCTCATGAAGGACTAACTGCTGTTGCCAGTAGCATGCTGGCACTCTCGACTGTGTCTATTGCTCTACGCTTTTATTCTCGCCGTGTACAAAAAGCGCCATTAAAAACAGATGATTGGATTATGATACCATGCCTTGTACGTAACTGTTCCTTTTGCCTCTGAACGTAGTTTAGCCTGGTTACAGAAACTGGTAAACCTTATTACATTACTCTTGGACTGACTTTGAAGTTTGGATGTATAGCTACTGCTTGGGGGCACCTGTGGCACTGCGCTCTATGGTGAGATAAAATCTGCTGTTCTTGGCCGGCCTTGGGATACGTGTACATTTTATTGACTCTCAGTGCTTACTTATCTCTTCCATTAGGCACAAACAAAAAGATTCTAGGCTATCCAACGCCGACTGGTAAATCTTTAGCTTTGGAGACTGCTCCCATAGCATCAAAGGTACTCATGATTTGATCTTGTTGCTTATGATTTCAACTAACATGAGCTTAGCTCTACTTTGCCTTTGATTTGTTCTCAATTCTAACTCTAGGGTGTGTCAAGATTAGCGCACTATGCTTCTACTATCGAATCTTCTGCGACTATGGGCGCCGAACTGCCTTCCGAATACTTGTAATGATAAGCATCGTCGTGTGCTCTCTTTGGGTTGCGGCATTTTGTATACTGCTTGGATTGTCATGTGGATCTCACTTCTCAGCCCTATGGACTTCTAGTAAGGCGGTATTCTTGCAGTATTGTGGAACAAGGCCTCATCAATTCTTGCTGAGTATGTCCATCTCGGATTTTATACTGGACTTCTGGATCATCGCTCTTCCCATCCCTGAGGTATGTTGCAACTGTGACAAGCGATACCATCAAAAATCTCTTGCTTCTCTTCTTCAACAAGCTCACGCGCTAACAAATCGTAGATTTTAACTATCAAAACGACTCTCACACGTCGCTTCGCTATTATTGGCGTGTTTCTCTTAGCATTTGTGTTAGTCATTACCCAATCTGAATTAACTTCAAAGAGGCTCATATTGATCACTACTAGCATATTTGGAACCAGCTAACATGTTATACTATATACAGAGGCTTCGGAGCTTGCATCGCGAGGCTGGCAGTTTTTGTGGAGCTCGACAATCGTATGGATTTTCTCATCTTAAAACACCCTCCATATTTCCAGGTTCACACAATTTGAAAAAGTCTAACCTCAAAAATAGTTCCCGCGACTACAAAAATTGACTCAAGACGTAAGTAGACAGTTTTTAGTTTCCCATGAAAGTTACGAGCTGTCGTGAGCTCGCCTAGCTTGAGAAGATCAGTGATCTAACAGACACTAGTAACAAATACGAAATCCATCTATCTCTCTATTCTCGAAGTAGGTCTCAGTTGCGTTGCAGTCAACCTTCCGTCACTTTACTACCTTACGCATAAAGTCACACCGGAGAACGTGCTTCGAAGTGTACGCAGTATCATTTCTCTTCGATCCATTGGCTCTCAAAACAGCAAAGGATACCAGAAGTCAAAATCAAGCAAGGATAACCAAAGCGTCGAGAGTCCTTCATCGTCTAACCTGAGACCAGACGATGTCATGGCTATTGAAACACATGCCATGTATGATTTGGAGAGCACGGGACAAGTTTCTGTTCCACATGATGTGCATGTCACAAAGACTTTATCGCAATCGTCACAAAGACTGTGATGGTAAATGTACGAGATGGCCTGGATGGCTACCTCAATGACTGAGTCATTCTTCAAATATACAGCAACTGAAGTAAAGTTATTGATTCCAGTGGAGGATCTATGAATTAACTCTCAATAAAGTAGCTAGCTATAAAGGCACTATTGATTGTTAACAACAGCATTTTGTATATCATATCAAAGAGATTGTAATCGAGCAAGCTGTGTCTTGATCGATCCTGGGAGAGTATGCAGAATAATTTTCGCCGTGTTGAACACAGCCTAATAAATAATCCTCTTGGAGAAATTTATTCTCTACATCTCTTCCATCAAGAATTACTGAAAAGCATGTAAAAAATAAATGTGGACCAATATTCTGTATACCATTTTATGCTTGAAATTATGGGTACAAGAATTGAATACACTGTGGTAGTGGTAGGTTTGGAGATAAACCATTCTTTTTCAAGCTTTGAAACCCATATTGCACCGTTCCGCAAGAATATTCCTGCAGTTGCAATTTATTTCAACACCAACATGATAGCAAAAATACGCAGCAATGATGGTTCAAGCAAGCAGATGAATCGTTCTTTAGATCGTGTTCACTTTTGAGGAGCTAATTACACCCGAAATGCAACTTTAACCCCATTTTTACTCTCCGTCAACGCTGTGACCTTACCGACATATTCATTGACCGGATCCCTATTCTCAATCATGGTAAACTCTTGTGTGAGTCTAACTAAGAGATAGATTGATTGGGTAAGCACTTGCTGTTGAGCTGGGCAAATTCTTGGTCCTCCAAGGAAAGGTACAAATTGCCACTGAGACTGCTTTTTGGGATCGAACCATCGCTGAGGGTTGAATTCATTGACGTCTTGTCCCCAGATATCTTGGTCATGATGGAGACCCCACAAGTTCAAAGCAACTACTGTTCCCTTTTCCACATAAATTGGGGATGTTCCCGAAGGTCCACCACCAGTAGGGAAAACGGTATCTCGTGTTGCGGTTCGGTAAATTCGTCCAGATGGTCCTTGATATCTAAGGGTTTCAAACAAGACGTACTTGAATAGTTGAAGTGATTTGAGGACCTCGAAGGTTAGAGGTCGATCACCCAATGCCAAGCTATCATTTCGGAGTTGTGTCCAGATATCTGGATTCCTCGCAAGATGAAAGAGTGTGTTCGAAAGCATAACAGCCGTTGTATCACGAGCTGGTATAAATACATTTAAGATCTGAAATCGAAGCGCGACAGGATCCCGAATTTGCTTGGCCATTTCCAACAGCAGAATGTACCGTGTGGGTTGTTTTGTGTCAGCATCCATGGCCCCAGCTTTGGATTCGGAATTCTCAGTTTCTTTCAAAGCCCGAGTAACATGGACGTCAATATAGGTGTGGACTACCCCACAGGCTTTCTTCCAGTTGTTGTCAAAGTTATGCATGAAGCGTTTGAATCTTGAGAGCAATCTTCGTTTTCCTACCCCAGCCAGTGAAGAGTCAAATGCCGCAAGTATCTCCGCTGAGTTATTTGGATCATCAGCTAATTGAGAATCGATTGACTGTCCCATTAAGAATTCAGTAGCTTTGTCAAGGAACTATACATTTGTAAGCAGATTGTAGTGTGCGAGGGGGTCAAGAAACAGTACCAGTTTTCGTAAAGGTAGTTGGAGATCGATGGTAGAACCATCTCGAGGAATCATCTCAATCAGCCTATCCACGTGTTTTCCTATGATCTCAACATCCGATACTTCAGTTTTCGAAAATGTGGGTCGAACAAGCTCTCTAGCATGCTTCCACTCGGCGCCATTCATGAAGAATATGCCCTTGCCGAAGAAAGGTGTAGAATGTGTGGTAGAAGCCTTACCCCAGTCTTGAAAGCCAAGTGCGGTGACTTGTTGAAAGTTGCGTGCTTCCATTGTATTGATAATCTTTGCGCCTAGGAAATGTTCTTCCCATGTTTTTCCATACAAAGCAAAGTGTTCCATGTAGAGATCCATTAGGCTGCCATTTTTTGTGGCGTCTGTTCGTGACTTGACAAGCTCAGACTCCTTGGCGTGAGGATATGATGGAGGAGGCTCACAACCATGTTGATCGATGGTATTACGAGCTGCTCTTGACGAGATAACCCAGCTCGAAACATAAACAAGCAGAATGAAAGGCAGAACGCAAACGAGCGTGGGCAAGAAATCGAACATGGTGAGAGTCAATCGATGAGAGATAGAGTCACTTGCGGAATAAGAGTTTCCACAGATCCAGAAATCTCTTGTTGAGGCAAGGTCCCAAGATTCAAGACTTTTGCGTTTATCGAGAGATTAGAATGGGTGAAATATTTACGTGGATTTCCCTACGTATCCTTTTGGATGGTCAGGTAGCTTCGACGCCGCGCAGAAATAAATCAAAGATACATAGCTTACAACCATAGAAAATCAGGTGAAAGGTCATTGAGCTGGGTAATCCGCTATTTGATGATCTGCTTTTCAACCATGTACGATATGTGATTTATTTCCTATCTGACCTGCCCTTCTCGGTTATCGACAGGGGTATGCCGAGGATTATTAGGCCGATAACCATACATACATATTGCATGACACCGCCACCAACACACATATGTGCATTTTGCATCAAACTAGGTAAGATCTGCAAAATAACATCCAGATATCTTTGCGCACTTGTAGTCGCACAAAGATTTCATTTTGGCGGTCGCTGTAATTGACCTCCGGCTTACATATTTGCGATGGCCCTTATATGTAGGGTTTTGAGATCCGGTGCAGAAATTGAGCTGGCCGCTTTAACCTTAAAGAAGTGAGGGATCAATAGAACCATGCAGTTTCTACTCAACACCTTTTTTGACATGATTTGGAAGGATTTATATTTGAATTAGTAAGTGGTGTGCCGTTGAAAAGAAGGCGCTCTCGAGGCCCTTTATAAGTTTCGCTTGACTCATGGGGCAATGAAGCCTACTCTCTCGTCTTTCTACAATGGCTCTGCAGGAGTATAAAATTGTGCAGCAGCAAGATGATACAGATCGTGATATTGAGACTTTGATGTATCTCAGTTTACAGCGACAGCTTCGTTACTTCAAAAGAGTTTCTTTCGCTCTTGGCATTTTCCTTTCATTTTCGCTGTTGTTCAATGCGCTATCGATTCACCAAACCTTGCAATTGATGACGATACCCATATTAACACCCAACAAATACAGTATGCTGCTGGGATCTATTAAATACTGGTAGATCTTGCTAACAAAGCTGGCAGCTGGTCTTGTGCGAAACGTGTCAACTCCTTTTGTCATAGACAACTTGTTTACCAATGAGAACCGAACTATTGCAGATGCAGCTTGGAGCTCCCCAGATCTTGATACGGAAGTCGGGCTCGTGGCTTTGACAGACCAGTACGTCAAGTCGAAAGGACTACTTCCAGCACAGCGCTGGCCTTGGGATCATTCGAAAGGCATCTACATCCTGAACGGCTTCCACAACCTTCACTGTCTTGTAAGTAAACTATTCTTTAAAGTATCATGTCGCTGACAAATTTTGGTAGCAACTTGTTCGAAACTCAGTTCTCGAGGCATACGATAAAGTGGCCTTGACATATCCACTCGAGCATGTATCTCGTTGCCTAAATGTACTTCGTGAAGAAGTTATGTGTAATGCCGATGACACTCCAAGATATACCGGTCGACTAAACGCTGAGAAAGAAAAAGAGCATCCAACATCTGGGATTGGTCAGACCAGGATGTGTAACGATTGGGGGAAGCTGAGAAGCTGGGCTGTAGCACATTCAGGCTGCTTCCGAGCTATTAACGAAAGTACACCAAATTTCCCTACTATTGAGCGTTACAAGTTTTGTCCGGAGGGGATGAATTATTCCTCTCCAACATCCTGAGCAAGAATGGTACACCCGTGCAGTTATTGCAGAGTAGCAATATTGGTTAGGACCTGCGCTCCGGTCGTAAACATCTCTGCGACAATTTAATTCATACTGAAAGTGTAGCTAGTTTGACCTGCCACCAAAGTTCCAGACAAAAGAATCTATTTCAATCATTTCTCGTGCCACTTGGCACTGTCGATTCCGCGTCTGCTGCTCCCATAATCCTATTAACACATCTTCCACACTGATGCTGTGCAGAATTACTGGATGTGACGGGATTCTCTGATCGATTATCATTTTTGTGAGGTTTGTTAGAGAACACCGAGTGCCGAGATTCTGTAAGAGACTAACTTAGGCTTTGATTGAATCGAAGCTATTACGTAATGGCTAAATATAGTATTGGTAACTCGAGTCACTCACTATTTCTGACAGTTGAACTTGGTTGTCTAGGAGAAGATCATTATCTCTAAATCTTCATTTCAATTTTTGTGGTTCATGATTTATTTTCCAGAGTTATCCCGTGAGATCAGTGAATGATCATTGCCAACCTCGGTACAGGTTAAACTTAGGTGACCGAAGGGTCTCCGATAAGGTCAGAATCATCCTAGATGAAATAGCACTACAAATTGCTTCTCAACGCCAGCGGCAATTGTTTTGCTTTTTAAATTTCGCTGCATAATACGATTACAGAAGTTGACCATGTTAACCAAGATGATTTCCGAATCAAATGAAAGTGGCTTAAATATGCCGATCAAGCATTTCAAAATGTTTCTCAATGGATGAGATAAGTTACTGGTTCAATTTAGATTAATGCTTTCCTTCTTACACATTTCATACACACTCGAAAGTTCTTGCTATACCCTTCAGAGCTCTCCCTATTCTGTATCATTCGGATGGAAAACCAATGCCCTAACCTCAATACTCTCTCTCGTCTTCTCCCCCTCATGTTCGGGATTGACAAACGCACTGTGCGGAACACGTCTCGCTCTCCCATCAGTTTTACTATCAAAACACTTGATCAGAAGTACTTCCTCAGGTGTCTGCTCATACAAATAGTTCCATTTATGACCCGGAGCATGACGCACAGAGTAAGTTTCTCCTTCGCGATCGGGATAAATAAGTTTGATTGGAACAAGATCTTTGTCATCAACTGAGTTGGCAGCCGCAACACCAAGGGGGTCTTTAAGAATTGTCTTAATGGGTCGCCAAACATTGATTATTTGGAAACGTCCTTTGAGAAGGTTCTCGGCTTCCTCCGGAAGATGATGTGTTACGCGACGGGGGCTGGCGGCATAGGATTGATCGATGTGAACGCGTTGAACAGGGCCGCGGACGACAACTGGGGTGGGATTCTTATTGATTGAATCAGCAGATACAGGTGCTGGGGCTCTCGTATCAAGAGCTTCACGACGGATTGTGTGGTCGAAGATGAAGATTTTGGATGCTCCGGTTCTATTTGCTTGTTAGTAGTCGGTCCACTTTGAATGCAAGCACGTGGAGCTATGTAACTACTGACTCCATTTTTAGCAATTCTTCGGTTTCTTTATAGTAATCTTTCTTGATCTTCTCCTCATCCACAAATTCTTTCTCCCGACTAACATGGTTCACGACCTGGAAACCGGTGGTGTCCAATGTATACTGGTCTTCCGAGCCGCGGATATCGTGGACAGTAACCTCAACCGAATGTACGGGACGATCATAAGTGCTAGGCTTACTCACGTAATTGGGCTCTGGAGGACTTCCATCTTCGGGATCAAGATAATAATTCAAAATTCCTCTAATATCGTGAGGTGTAGTGGGGGTGCTTTCGAGCTTGGCGATGTGCTCGGAGGGAGCTTGTTCAGTGAGTGTGGTGGACATTGTGCTAATGTATTTTCCAGAGATTTAATACTTCAAGTGAAGTCTGTTTAATTATATGATCAAAAGTCTTTTGAAATTGTGGATGTTGTGCTACAAACTTCGGAACCTGCAAGTATAAGTACTATTTTCACATTGAGATGCACCGATGTTGAAGCACCAAAAGGACCAACATAATTATTAATCCAGCATGATTTCAAAGCACGTATATTATTCAGATGCTCATTTGATGCTTTCTTCAACCCCGCATTCTTGTGCACGTTTGACAAAAATGGCGCAATGTCATGTTTTAATTAGAATTCGTAGGATAGGAAGGAAGTTCAACCCCGCCGTTAGTTTCGGAAAAGGAGTCGAGTCAATTTGCTCTTCCATTTCTCAAATTCGGTCGAATCTCACATAACCCCCCTCAAAAAACATCCGACACCTAATGTTTGATTTCAAAGCTCATGACAAAAGCAGATAAGAGATTAGGCAGCGTATGTCAAGGGATCATAAGGCCCGCCGTTTTCCGACGAATCACAAGGGAGGTTAAGAGAGCACGTAATTGTTGCATGAGATGATATATAGGTGTTGATCTACATGCAAGCTATTTTGTGTGGCTATGATTCGACATATGTCTTATGTAGTTCATATGGCATCATTGATATGGCTGGGCTTCGGTGGTAAGATAATGGTGAAATTGGAGGAGGATGAAACACGATAGTGGTTGAGCTGCTATCGATCTAAAATCTAAGACTGCTAAATGTACAGATTTTATATTGAAGATGAGTATTTCCAGATTTGAGCTTGCTCGCTGAAGTAATTCCTTTACTCTTTTATGATAGAATCCATTCTTCTGTGGTCGGATATTGCAATTCTATGTTCCGAATCATTACATTCCAACGCGATAACGACTTCACTTGTGGCTTTCATCTCAATACAATTGTCTGCAGTATTACGAGACTTTGTGATGCTAAATCAGTATAGCTATCTAATATCAGCGTATGAAACAATGCGATCGTAGCTCCGTCTTCAATATACCCCAAAATGTCGACATCAACAAGTTCCGCCGACTCATCAGCCCTCGAGTCCGAGCCTTTTCTCTCATCCCGCTCATCCTCCACTAACTACCTCTCCTCTCCGCCGTCCAAGCCCTCTCGTCAAATAGAAGATGACACCATTCTCGAAACCAGCACTTTAGGTCGTAACCTGTCCTGGTCAAGCGCCTACATACTCGTCATATCCCGAGTAATTGGCTCCGGAATTTTTGCAACACCCGGACCTATCCTCAAAACAACCGGTAGTATCGGTCTTGCCTTGCTTCTCTGGGTTGCAGGCTCGATACTTGCTTGGCTCGGTCTTCAAATTTCGTTAGAATATGGTTGCATGCTTCCTAGATCTGGAGGCGAAAAAGTGTACCTTGAGTTTACTTATCCACGACCTCGATTTTTTGCCAGTACGCTTGTAGCGGTACAAGCGGTACTACTAGGATTTACAGCAAGTAATTGCATCGTTTTTGGCGAATATGTGCTTTTTGCTTTTGGAATTGAGGGTACGGAATTAGGGCAAAAAGCTATTGCATTGGGACTCTTAACTTGGATAACAATCGTTCATGGATGTTTTCTCAGAAGCGGAATATGGATACAAAACTTTTTAGGATGGATTAAAGTAGGCCTAATTCTCTTCATGGCCCTAACCGGAATATTTGTCGTGGCATTTGGTGTAAAACTTCCGGAAACAGGAGCTCAAGTCTCTACATTATCCAGAGAAGGGTTTTCCTGGGATAGACTTTGGACTGGTTCAAATTGGCATTGGGGAACTTTGACAACCGCTATTTTCAAAGTTTCGTATTCATATGCAGGCTTGTCCAATTTGAATAATGTTCTTAACGAGGTTAAGGATCCGGTCAGAACGTTGAAAACTGTTGCGCCGGCTGCCTTGTTTACAGCTTGTTCGTTATATTTATTAGCCAATATTGCGTATTTATCAGTGGTTCCGCTGGAGGAAGTGAAAGAAAGTGGACAACTTATTGCTGCGTTATTTTTCGAGAGAGTCTTCGGTGATGTAGGGGGACGGATTTTATTGCCATTGGCTGTGGCGGTTAGTGCGGCCGGGAATGTTATGGTTGTTACTTTTACACTCGTAAGTTTTGAATCATTCATATCGCCATCTATGAGACACCATTCGCCAAATCTCAAATTGACCCTGCGTCACTAGGCCCGCGTAAACCAAGAGATAGCCCGTCAAGGTTTCCTCCCCTATTCTAAGTACCTCTCATCCTCAGCTCCCTTCGGTGCACCCCTCGGCGGTTTAATAGTCCACTACATTCCCTCCTTCTTCGTGATTGCCATTCCTCCTCGAGGTGACGTCTACAACTTCATCCTAGACGTTGAAGGTTATCCGAGTCAATTCGCAGCATTAGCTCTCTCTTTAGGATTAATCTATCTTCGCTATAGTCGACCAGACCTGAAAAGACCTTTCAAAGCGTGGCTGCCGGCTGTTTGGATTAGGATAGCGGTTTGTTTGGCGTTGATCGCAGGCCCCTTTTTCAAACCGACGAAGGGAAGCGCGGATGTGGGGTTCTGGTATGCGACATACGCTGTTGTGGGGGTGGGGATCATTCTTTTTGGGGTGGGCTGGTGGGCGATAGTGTTTTGGGGATTGCCACGTTGGGGTGGCTATAGAATTGAGGAAGAAGTGGGGATTTTGGGAGACGGAACGAGTGTTACGAGGTTGGTTAGGGTCAAGGCTGGAGAGTGAAGACTGATATAGTAGCATTGTGGTGGTTTATTTAGATATTTGGAATAGGAATTGGGATTGGGATTGAAATATGAATATGGCGCGATCCGGACCAATCTGGTTGATTTCTGACCCGAAGAAAGTTCGCAATATTTCATTCTTGCGGTATGAATTCACGATGGGAACATTGAAGCTCTTATTGGATAGCCGGGCAGCTAGGGGCTACATAAAAGCATAACAAAATGGCAGATGACAGGAACGTCACGTCAAGCCATTTGGTTCTTTGATAGAATCACTCTATACCAAGAAATGAGGGTCCAATTTCAGCTAGAATTCAACGACTTGAAAAACTTACAATCAAGTGACCTATCCCTGGGACGAAATAAGCACAGTACAAACCTGTGATACTTTTACTTCAAGCTTTGCATGGAGTGGCCCTAAGAAAGTGGAATGGGCTTTACAAGTAGAAGAGCTTTCCAGTGTTCGAATCGGATTCTATTCCCCTTCTTCGGCCAGGTAAATGTAATGTTGTGTAGTGTAATGGAGCTTGAGAGGTCGAGGGAAGATGAAAGACAAACCCACTTGTGGTAAAGTTCGGTCATTCGAAGGAAATGAATCTAGGCTCCTTCCCTATTCTAAAGATTCGGCAACTGCGCGATGGGGAAACTGAGCATTAGTTTGCAGAGAGGGAGCTCTTGTGTGCATTTGTAACAGCTCTCTCCAGTACCACATTCGAATTTGTCCCTTCAAAATCGCTCTAGCTATGACTTATCCAGGACTCTTAACTAACTCTCTCTAGCCCATTGTTGTATCTCATTTTGTTAATTGTCCGAAGGTCTTTCATTCCGGCGAATGATCTCGTTTGGCAGATTTGTAGAGAGGAAGGTTATTCTAATGATTTTGTTCGGCTCTGTGATCTCGCGAGGCGGCCGGCAAATTGGTCGAATTGTATTATCTATTCCGTTGAACTATAGTGCTATAATTATACTATGCCGCATACCGATGCCGATTCCTATTGTTGTTGTAGGGAGAATAACGCCAATGAAGAATAATAATGGTACCAAAGTTGTTTAAACAATAGTAACGGAACCAGTGTTGTGTTCGTGTGAGATGCTTAGTCATCAGAAATTCTTATGCCTTCGACTTTCGTGTACAAATCGCATTCATCTCATTTCTATCATCACAACCCCAACTGTTTATTTGTGCACTGCTGATAGCCACAATTCTATTGATCCATTAAAAATCGCAAGTATATCCGCCATGCTAAGTAGCGACGAAAAAAGGAAACCACATGTGCAATTCAATTCCAGCCTATCTGGAGATTCTTCGAGTCACGCTCTTGGGAATATTCTTTGCTTGGAGTATTTTGCCAAGTTTTCTCATTGAGCTTAAACTCTTCAGCCTCACTAGTGAACGACAGATCGAGACCACAGACAGTAGCTCGTGGAAGCTCGCTGGCCAATCGATTCAGCCGCCAAAAAAGAGGCGCTATAGTTGAACATTTACAGCTCGATTATTTATATCCTTCTATGTGTAAGTTTGGATGCCTGATATTCAATACATTGTTGCTAGTGCACAAGCACAGCTGGGCCATCTGAAACTTTGTTGATATCTCAATCCAATGACTAATCTGGGAGTTTCGAGCTAGCTATTGCCAAGAAGCGAATTTTCAACATGGACACCGTGATATAGGCAGAGAAAACTGTCACAATGAGCCGAGTCACCCAATATTGACAACTTCCTCCACAGAATAATCGTGCACGATCATGGACAAGGAGTTATCTTCTCGTAAACAAACCAATAAGGTTGTGATTTGCATAGTCTTCTTGCTTCTCAGAAAGAATGGACTTATTGTTGCCGGTCTCCATTATGAATATTTAAGGATGCGGTCCTATTCCCAATTCTAAGCAATGTTTCTTTAACTTGAGGAATATTCTCTTATACATATTCTCATTTTCTCAGTTGGTATTTCTGATTTTATTTTTTCTTCGGAATACAACCCATCTTCTCAAATCAAAACCATTATAGTTTCCGTTCACTATCATGTTTCTGTCTATAATCACAGTGTTATTTGTCATCTCGCCTTTTAGTCTGGTTGCTTCATTCACATGTACAACGTCGAATGCAATTTCTTGGGCCGAGAGTGGTAGTACAACAGGAGGGACAACAGACGGCTCTTCAGGCACATCTTCTTCAGATCCCTGTGCCGAATACGCAAACAATCCAAAAGCTTTACAGGCATGCTATGAGATGCAAAGCCAAGGTGAATGCAATGCTATTGGAGGATCTGCTTGTGGCAGCGGCGACGACGATGACGAGGAGGTGTTGATTTTAAGGACGCGTGATACTCTCTCTTGTTATAGCGATGAGACATGCTACGAATATACCGATGGATCATTGTTCTGTTTGAACGAAGAGACTGGTGAGCTCTCTGACATGGAAATGCCATGTTCTGCAAGCTTCATATTAACGACTGAAACTAATTGATCTTACAGGGGACTATGCAGATGATGTAGGAGGCTCTGGGAATGTCAATACTGGCGTGTATACAGGGCCAGATGGATCGCAAACAACAGTCGAGGGTGCATCTGCAACATCATCAAATATCAGAAGTTCTAGTACCAGCGCGACGGATTCAGACACAAGAACGACCTCTAGTACTGCCGCAGCTACGTCTTCCCCAATTTCTTCAGGCTCGAGGCCTGCCGGAGCCACTGGATCTGTTACTAGTTCCGCCAGCGCTACTGCACCAACTGCAAACTCGGGTAGTGGGAAAGTCAGGCCTGGGTCTGCTATGGGAGTCTTGGGCTTGATCGTAGCATTGATTTAGTGGTTCTACTTCTAGTATACTACTGGAGGGGCAGAATCTTATTTTTATGACCCTGCCAACTTTTGTATCTTATCTAATACACCTGCAAAAGCTTCATAATCTCCAGCCCCAGTCGTGCAAAAATTCCAAAACGGGAGAAATAAAGAGCTTGAATTAAAGTTCTGACATCCGATTGACAGACTATTGATTAAGATCTCGAGATTGATAAAATTGATGAAATGCTTCCTGTCCGAAGTTTCTGACGTTGGATAGAGGCTCGCAGCATGTTCACTTCCAATTTGCTCTCATTTAATCGTATCTTTTCCAATACCTTCTTTCATTTCTCAAGTTGCATAATCTACATGTAAGTGGCCAGGCATAAATATTGTGCATGGGATTGATTGGCATAGCTCTTTCCAAAAGGCGACTCTTTTCTTTTCCGTAATTGCATCAGTAGGCTTTCATAGATCTTCCCTGGGATTCCTTATATTCACACGTAGAGCGAGCGCACTCCTGGGACAAAATCCAGAATGACAACGGATAATTGGACGCCTCGGCATCCAACTATCCATGCATTCTTGACTATACATCAAGAAGACCGGGCTCAGAACATCTTACTTTCTCAATATGTGTGTAACCCGTTTCGAATTGAGACGTAGTCGTCAACCTTCCATGTCGTCATCCCAACCTTACGACACACATGAATACCCCGCGCCCACTATTTTCAGCAGCACCTCTGACAAATAGTCATTAGTGACACCTCACAGAATATGCACTCAACAAACGTCATGCCATCGTTACACTCATTGCTTTTTTGTGGAAACTTAATCACATACTAGGCTCAAGCGCAGTGTCGGGAAGAACGGAGGATTCTCGCTTAAGTCATTGATCATTGGGAGTTTCGCGTTTGCAAACTGAGTCTGTCCGGCTGACCAGCCAATTGTTCGGCTAACTGAATATCTCAACCCCCGAATAAAGCCTCGTGCAGTAGGTAGCCGCGAGGATTCACTTCAAATGGACAACAAAATCTGGGGCTTGCCGACCACTCTGCCTGCTTTTAAAAGAAAAAGTAAGTCAACTACCCCACTTTCCGACCACCCCCTGTTTCCGACCACCTAAAAAATTCATATTATCTACACTTAAAACTTTAATAACTCAATAACTATTGAACTTCAATGAAATCGCCTGTAGAATCACTTTCTATAGCACTAGAGCTATCATCTACCTCATCTTCACGATCTCCAGCTTCAATTTGTGTACGCCTTATAGCTCTAATCCCTGCGAACTTCGAATTTGGAGATACCACAACCTTTCGCCTTTTTCTAGGTAATGCTTCATCTAATTGATATTCTAGCTTTCTAATCTTATTCTCTGCCTCTAAGGGTTCATAATCCTTAGCATCGAATCCTTTTATAATCTTGCGAAATAGTAATCTTCGTGTTGGCAAATCGATCTCCTTCTCTTGAATCATTATATCTCTATATTTTCTGATATCGGCTCCTTTTTGAGGGGTTTTCCATTGAATAAACGATGAATATATATTCCATTGAAGAATAGGATCATCATCAGATTCAGGATTAAGTGATAAAACCTCTCTATTGCTATTTTCAAGCAAAAGTCGACTCATAAGAGGTTTAGCCATATTTTTGGGCCAAAGACCACTAGCTTGCCACCCAGACTTGATATTTTGAATAGTTAAACCTTCTATTCTAGCCTTCTGATAGCAAGAAAGGAAATTGCGCTTTCCAATTGGTGAGGAATCGGATAATAGACTTAATTTATTAAGTTCGATTCGATATGCACTTTTTAGGGGTGAGAACACAGATAAATCGAGTGGTTGTAGTACGTGTGACGTATGTGGTGGGAGAAGTAAGAGATATATGTTGTTATTAAAGCATTCTAACATAAATGCTGTAGTTTCATGGCTTCCGTGTCCGTCCAAAATGAGGAGTCTTGAATTTTCCGGCTGAATAGGGGTAGTTTGAGGGATATAGATCTTTTTCAGCCATTCTAAAGCTGTAGCATCTGTAGTCCATCCATTTTCTGTAGCGGTAAAGTTCCAACCCTTGAATAGAGTCAAATCTGTTGGAAACCATTGTTGTTGAACTGATTTTCCCTTATATATTACAAGGGGAGTAATGCTTTTTCCATTGGCTGAAATGCATTCTATAAAAGAGGTCCAAATTCGAGATCCAGGTTGCTTTTTTTGAATAAATCTTCGATCAGTGCTTCCTACTACTAGTCCATTAAGACCCTGACCCTCCATTATACCTGCTTCATCCATATTCCATCTGTTGGCCGGCTTAATAGCCTTGATTTCAGGGATTGCGAGGTTCCGGAACCACTTCTTAATAATATCAGATGTAGCACCTGAAACTCGTGCAGAATCGATTTGATGTTGCTTCTTAGTTCCAATATTAGGATGCCTTCGAAAAAAGCTATGTATCCATTTCTTTCCAAGTGAGGGATCCTCCCCTCGTACAATAAGGAGGTGCTCTGCCATCTCTCTGATTTGACGATGTGTAGGGCTAGTACCAAGAGCTTCCTGTACTAATATCCATTCTGCTAGTCGATTCTCCTGAATTGGAGATAACTTTTGAAGTATTTGGGCGCCTTTTTGATGCGAAAACTCCACCATATATTCGATCGTGAAGTGTGGTACGTGGAACACCATAATCCAAGCTAGCTCTTCGTATGCTTGCTCCATTTGTAATCGCTCTAAGAGCCTCTGCGATATCTTCTTCGGTATATCTATTCTTCATACCACAATTATAATAATATCAAAATTTCAAATCAATTGATTAAAGCATTGTTGAGTTATTCAAAGTATAAATTTTATAATTACTCAAAGCGGTGTGGTTTTTGAGGTGGTCGAAAAGAGGGGGTGGTCGGAAAGTGGGGTAGTTGACTTATGCAGTAAAGCAAACAATACTTACCGCCATTCTTTTATATAATTTCCCAGTGAAAAATCTTATGATGTGAAATGGGCTGCAACATTCGTCGATGGAATCATGCTTTATGATCACTTTCAAAATCCCGAAGAGAGGCGGTGGGCGTGGTAATTGATGTACATTCGCTTTGCCTGATTTGGAATGCATGCAGTCAGTGAGCCTCATCGGCAACATACATCTTATACACTTTTCTCCTTTTCTTGCTCCTGAAGTCCTGAGCTTGAGGATATATGTTGGCCATTCTTCCACTCTTTAATCGTTTTCCCTAATCAAGCCATTTCATCACAAGTCGCATAGATACATACACACAAAAATACAGCCAGCCAACCAAAAACTGTGAGTATTTGGTTCTTCATCCTCACATTTCCTAGTTTTTAACTCATTTCGGAAATTTTCATTCGGCACATTCTGTTGTCAATCCTGTTGAAAGAGTCGTTGTGTTCATAATGTATTACTGACCACTCAACGAAACAGACAAGCCTCAACTTTCTACCCACAACAACCTCAACAACTAGCAATTATGCCTGCTCACATGACCAAAGATGATGCTTCACGCATCCAATCAACTCAAGTACGTTTCTTCTTTTCTTCCTCTCTACCTACCCAATAGTCTCCGTAGTATATCACCGCAGCCCAAGCTAACAAATCTTACAACAGGCCCAAGGTGGTAAAGATATGTCCTCTTCAGGATTTGCGGCGCGCGCTCAAGGAGCTGGCGATCGTAACGCAAACGCTGGTGGAGCCGCAGCTGGCCAAGGTACTGGTGGTGGAAATGCAGGTCAAGCTGGAACAGACAAGAAGTAGGATAGGATGAGATTGACGTTCAACATCAATTTTGGTCTACCAGGCCAATGAAAGCTCGATTGATGTTGCCATTGTTTTGTTCGTAAGCAGGGTGCTGGGATTGGATGATGAAACCTTGGAGGAGACAATGAGATTTGAGTAGCTTGGGGAGGTGATTGTCAGATTTTGGATCGTAGATCCTAGCCATTCGTTTTGGAATAGCAATGAAACGCGATCATTGCTGTAGTTTTTTTGCTTTCATTTGGCCTCATGAAAAGTGATCAAATACCCTCAATACTGCTGTTCTGGGGACTAGCCGATCTAGTCCTACTAAGCGAGCCCATCTCCTCACTATTGTCATACCTCTAGGCGCCAAAAGCTTTTCTAAACATCCCAATATTTCGTCATTATGGAACTTTTAATACCTGTTTCCACTTATCTCTCCTGAGAAATGCAGACAGATAATTAATTCATATAGTCTACCCCTACTTGAAAAGTTGAGAGATTGCCATCAAGCGAAAATTACACCAGAATTCATGTGCTGCTGGTGTGTATAACTTTTGCTCAATTACGGGGGGGATTGCCCTATTCACTGGCTGAATCGATCTGAATCGACGGAGAGAATCGTCAGGCAATCCATTCAAGAAATGGCAATGAATACCCTTGTTCACAACAGAAACAAATACAAATTCAACATTCTAGCTCTCCTGTCAACATTCTTTCCACTCTCTTACACCAGCTAGTTCTCCAACTGCACAATCCACCACCTTTACTCTCTCGTTCTTCTTGTTAGAAAACTATACTTGGATACTTGCAACTTGATTGGAAACATAGATGGGCCTGTGACTGTGTGTTCCGACAAAATTGCAACTGGGGGGGAGAGAGGAAGGTCGCGAGACACTAGTGAATCTTATTTACCTACATCCACCTCGATACCTTGAGCCCATCTCCTTACCATGCCATTCCCTTACTCTGATTTGCTATATAAATTGCTCTTCTTTTGACCCGCACTGAAAATGCACAAAATTCTCACAAGACATTGCTACTTTATTTAGGAGTGGGGTGAAAGTTGTGTTTCGTCAGGATTTCACCTTGAAGGACCTCAATCTCCGCAAGCACTAACACGTCGGAAATACACGTTTGATATCTCCCGAATATATTCATAGCCTCTCAAAGCTAAATTCAGAATTCACAAGCAAATTCACTATGTTATTGGCAATGTAAATTACACCCGTGAGCTCCAGTCGAAATTTCTATTCCAGAACTCCCCAGAAAATTGAATACTCAGAGATTAGGATCAGAACTTATCAATGAAGTAATTCCAGTAAAATCTAGCTAAGCCATGTCGTTCCCTTTCACCTATTGCATCGGACGGGCTGTAAAAACGACAATAAACAAAGGCAGAGATCAGACGGCGCAGATGGGAACTGGTGAATATAGAACAGTTGAGATTAATGACAATAAAACAAAATACAAATTGAATGACAATGACGCAAATCCCAAAATCCAGAGCCATAGTTCTATCTTAATTTCTTTTCCACTCCTCTCCAGATTGCTTCTTGATACACATCGACATTCCTTGTCACTTCAATCACGCATGGAAATGGACAGCCATTATACTCTGCCCACATCTTAGTTGCAATCTTGATGATCCCAAAACTACGGAATACCTCAAGGTTTAAATAACCTCGTATTCCGTTCCAACAACCTCTTTGATCCTGATGACTCAGCTTAGGTCAGTCATGCGCAACAACTTACTTTGAATTCTTGCGCATGCACGAGAGATGAAGGGTTATTCACTAATCTTTCCCTTAGACCCCTCTTTCACCCCTCATCTCAAAGCCTCACCCCGCTCTACTGACCACCCACTCTCCCAATCATTCACATCAAGATCTCTCCAAAGACAATGTACAAATAACACCTCATCTCCTGTCTAATTTCAAACAAACAAACAGGAAGAAACTTGTACTGAAAAGAAAGTTGTCTGCTTGAAGCTCAAATATTAAGGGCTGGGTAAAATCAGGATTTGAGGTCCACTACTTTTCTTGGAAATAGAAGATAATCAAGGTGTTAAGCGATGAAAATACAGAGGATATTAGACAGTTACATATAGAGAAACGATAGTAATTTTTAGGAATATTAGTAAATCGATGACAACAAAAGATGCTAGAGATAAACAAGAGCAGAAACGAGATTACAGAATCCCATTGTTGTCTCCATCTATTTCCTTCCACTTTCCGCATCTCATCTTTCTTGCCATCAACAAGCTTCCCACATCGAATCCGAAAACCACAAGTCTTACCCATAAGTCCCACAAGTAGAAATATTCAGGGTCGTACCTGCTGGTAGAACATCCCTAATGACTAAAGATCCGGGTTTTTTGATCCTTATATCTTCGCCAAATTTTTGTCCCGTGCCTGCTATATCTTCTTAGTTCTCGAACTCTAGAAAAGCACTCATGTGCTATGTAAAGGTCAAGGTAAATGCAAATGTATGCCGAATAAAAAAACGAATGAATTCACTCACTGAAATCACTGAAAATATCTAGAATCAAATTCTCTCAGCTCATCGCCCCGCACTCCTTTGCCTTACAAATCATCCTTATACAGACCCTCCTTAAATTGGCCTATAAATAAATTATCACTTATTCAATCCTATTTATTCGACATACAAAGTTCTGCTTACCAGTAGATCATCAGTCATGTTGCATCGGAATTTGGATGTTGTAGGGGTATATCCATTATGAATACAAAACTCAACTCCTGAGCTGAAATCCAGTTTCTGTATAGAGAATTAGGAAGCTGCACTTAACGCAATGACGAGATTAAACAACGCCTACTGAACAGATGACAATAGCAACTATTTAACTCTCAATTGCCAGACGAAAATAAGAACAGAACCAACGACAACAAGACAACATAAACAATAGTACAAACAATTACCCCTGACCATACCCCATTTAACTCTCACCATCTATCACTCACCAAATCCATCTTCTTTCCTGTTCCTTGAATCGTCTTTCAGACTCCAGAAATCACCAGTCCTTTAACGATAATTTCATCAACTCGCACCCATAAGGATCCTAAACCTGGGGACTCCTCGATCTTTATGTAACCTCCTCATTCACTTGAGAGTTCTAAAAAAGAATTCACTTCTATGGGGGAAAAATCGGCTAAAAGCTACCTGCTTTCACTCTTTACGCAAACTTTGTCCTTATGACCCCTCAAATCAAGTACCTTCTTCTTCCTCCAGTACCCCGCTTTCGCTTACCCGCATATCATCACTAGGTCCCTAGGTAGGCCTACAGAATTAATATATAAGTACACTCTCCTCCATTGACTTCCATCCCAGATCTGGAAAGCTCAAAAAGTAATGGCATTCAGAGAAAAGAGCTTGGCCAAGAAGACCAAACACCGTGTGCGGGTTCCATACAGGTACCTATTGAAGTGTGTCAGCAGTATGATTTCTAAATGGAGAGTTGTGCGGAGAGGAAGAGAAAAGACGAAATGAAAACATCACAAATGACAATTAACATTTCGGTGGAAATGATTCCGATGATAACAAAAATAACAAAGTAAACGACAATCAGACAGTATCGAAACCTTCCCTTCCCATCCCATGTTCTGCGTCTTCAATCACAAATCCAGCTCTTCTCATTCACTCCATCACCAGTCTCTCTGTCTAACCTCCTGAACCCTTCTTTCCATCCACACTCCTTATTCCCAACCTCGAGATCATCAATCCGTCAGGTGTGCTAGAAACTTTCAACACACAAAGTAGCCCCCAACTCGAGGACCAATGGATCTTTATATAGATACAACCTCTCAATACTTTTCCCGACCCCATTTCCACGGAATCTTTTTTATACACTCCACACACTAGAATTCGAACACCCCTCAACTACTCCAGACCAAAAACATCATGATCATCAAAAGATAATGTCTTAGCAGCCAAACATCATTGAACTTGACCCTAAGATTTGTCATATAAACTAAAATGTGTAGGAAAGCCGTATACAGCGTCTTTGACTAATGTCCTTCTATAGGAAGACAGGATGTAAACCCGGGGCTTATAACACCGAGCGAGTAACGAGGGGGGGGTGGAAAATTTCGATAATCGGGGAGGACGCCTGATGTGCATGCACGGCGTTTTGGAGGAGGAAAAAAAAGAAGAAAAAAAAAGAAAAAGAAAGCACAAATATTTGTGATTGTGGCAATGCTACGGCTTTGAACTCCCAATCAAGAATAAAGACCTCTCCCCATCACCAAAACAAAACAACCCGAATAACACAGATCTCGCCCGCGACCGCCTCCAAGTCGCTCATCCACACCCTCTACAATAAAATCTTCGTATGATGATGCGTAGCAGGTTTCTGCTCACAGTCCTCACAGTCCCCACCAGCTACAACGGTCCGACCCACGTCCTAATTCTCTACAAACATACCCTCATCCGCAAAAGACCATTCCATTACGTCCGACCAGTAATCCTCCACGCTGGTAAATTCCTCTTCGACTCAACACCCAGACGAAATCTACCGCACCTGAAGTGTTCTGCTTATCAGCCCCCGCCACCGAATCTTAAAGATACAAAAAGCAACAACAGTAGGTATTGTTAGTATACCAAGCTCAGAGCTGCGGATTCCCCCCCCCCAAAAAACTACCGTGACAACCTCGCGACGCGGTTTCCGGGCTAACGAGTATATAAGCCCAGTGACCATGGCAATCTTCTGCGAAGTATATGACTCCAGATACGTCTTGATACCGGGCCTGTTCATACTCCCGGGGATATACTCAGACGTAAGACGATGAATCCGATCTGAGATGTTGCAAACTCAGCATGATCATAGACATCTTTTTGGAAGCTCGGCTCGCACGCAGTCTTTATTTTCTCCGCAATTGAGTGGACTTTCTCTTAGCAGTGTGTTTATTGAAGCGCGAGAGATGATGAAGGAATATGTTTAGGAAGTATACAGCAAGAGGATCACTAACGATAAAAGAAGGAAAGTAATGACAAGAAATATTGTAGAGAAAACATTCATACTTGTCATCCACTAGTGGGTGCATAGATTGACGGGACATTTCCCAACTTTCAAAAATTTGACAAATTTATTCTTCAATTGTTTGATATTAGAATTCATTCTTTACTTGTTTGATCTCGAATAAACAATTATGATAATTCTTAAAATATGAAATTGAATATATCACAAGATATCTATAAGTCTATTTTTGGAGTGTTCTGTTAGTCTGTACACTTACTGGTAATCACAGAAGCAAAGATTTCACTCAAAAAATGAAGAGAACCCCTAAACACACAAGGTACTACAAGAAACTTCACATCGCTTCACATCACACATAATTACAAATGACACAAAGTTTTTCCCGGTTGAAGAGGGTATATTTTACTACTTTTATCATATCTACCATCCTCCACCAAATAACTACTCATTGTCGTCCTCCTTCACTATCATCAAAATAATAAAGTTGGTTTAACGTCACAAGAGTCCCAAAATCCTCATCCCCTTTTTTTCATTTCCCATCATATTTCATATGTCATTCATGCGCCACGCCACCAAGATGTCCGGTTGATGGATCATCTGTTACCCACCGAGGGACTACCGCCCTATGCTGTTGAAAACTCCCAAGCAACGCTCACAATAACAATTCGCTTTTGTCTTAAATGCCCCAACCAAGAAACGCCGATGTTGAAGTCGTTCCCATTGGCTAAAGAACCGCAGACATTATAATAGATAAAAAAAGAAAAAAAGCTCATAACATCATCTTCAAATCACATCCCCTATTAAAAATATGGATGGGAAAAGAAATTTATGCCTTGTTGGCATACTTTTGACGGTAAAACTTGGCAGCGTTGACCATGTTGGTCAAAGCAGCCTTGGTCTCAGCCCATTGACGAGTCTTAAGACCACAATCCGGATCGATCCAAAGTTGCTCAGGCTTGAGGAATTGCAACATCTCCTCAATTCTGTCCTTAATCTCTTGCTCGGATGGAACACGAGGAGAGTGGATGTCATAAACACCTGGACCAATGTGACGTGGGTAAGCCTCATCAACAAAGACCTTGAGGAGCTTAGCATCAGACTTAGAGTTCTCAATGGAGAGAACATCAGCGTCAAGAGCAGCAATGGCGTGGAAGAAATCCTGGAATTCAGAGTAACAGAAGTGAGAGTGGATTTGGGTGGAATCTTGAACACCAGAGACGGAAAGTCTGAAAGACTTAACAGCCCAGTCAAGGTAAGCCTCACGCTCCTTTCCACGACGAAGAGGGAGACCCTCACGAAGAGCTGGCTCATCGACTTGAATGACGTAAACACCAGCAGCCTCAAGATCAACAACCTCATCACGGAGAGCCAAAGCAAGTTGCTCAGCTTGGACAGATTGATGAACATCATCACGAGGGAAGGACCATCTCAAACAAGTGATTGGACCAGTCAACATACCCTTCATTGGCTTCTTGGAGATGGAGACAGCGTATTTGGACTCCTTAACAGTCATGGGTGCTGGGCGAGAGATATCACCAACGATGATAGGAGGACGGACACAACGGGAACCATATGATTGAACCCATGCGTGGGTGGTGAAGGCATAACCATCGAGACGTTCACCGAAGTATTGAACCATGTCGTTACGTTCTGGCTCACCGTGAACGTAGACATCAAGGTCGAGTTCTTCTTGAACCTTGACAACATCTTGAATCTCCTTCTCAATGAACTTCTCGTATTCCTCAGCAGTGATTTCACCCTTGGTGAACTTGTTACGTTGGATACGGATCTCCTTAGTTTGTGGGAAAGAACCAATGGTGGTGGTTGGGAAAAGAGGAAGACCCAAAGCCTTTTGTTGTTGAGCAATACGTTCTGGGAACTCGGAGATTCTGTTGTAATCCTTCTCGACAATCTTGGATTGACGCTCCTTGACCTTAGGGTCGTTGGTTCTCTTGGAAGAAGCACGAGCTTGGATGGACTTGGCGTTAGCCTCGAGCTCAGCACGGACGGAAGCTGGTCCCTCGGTAACAGCCTTAGCGATGATGGCAACTTCAACAACCTTCTCGGAAGCGAAAGAGAACCAATCAGCAATTTCTGGGTCAAGATTCTTCTCGCTTGCAAGAGTGTGTGGGGTGTGGAGAAGGGAAGAGGAGGTGGCAACAATGACACGGTCCTTTCCGAGCTTTTGAACAGCAGACTCAACAGTCTCAATAGCACGCTTGAGGTTGGTCTTCCAGATGTTACGTCCATCAACAACACCAGCGGACAAGATGGTCTTGGATCCCAAAGCGGAGATGACAGTCTCCAATTGCTCTGGGTTGCGGACCAAATCAACGTGAACAGCATAGATGTCAGTTGGGAGAGCATCAATGTTGTGAACAATGTCACCGAAGTATGTGGCGAAGACAATCTTTGGGATCTCATCACCTAAGCTGACGAGCTTCTCGTAAGTTGGCTTGAAAGCAGCCTTGGTCTTGGATGGAAGATCGAAGACAAGGGTTGGCTCATCAATTTGAACAGTCTCGGCACCAGCAGCCTTCAGTTGCTTCAGGAGCTCAATGTAAACTGGGAGCAGGTTGTCCAAAAGGTCAATTGGGTCAACGGTTTGTCCGCGGTCTGGCTTTCCGAGGTGGAGGAACGAGACCGGACCAACCAAGACTGGTCGGGTAGTGATACCAGCATCCTTGGCTTCCTTGAATTCACGGACAGCCTTTGGGTCTGAGGTGAGCTTGAAAGATTGGTTGTCTTGGAGAGTTGGCTTGACGTAATGGTAGTTAGAGTCGAACCACTTTACCATCTCCAAGGATGGAACATCAACACCATCACGTTGGTGACCACGTCCCATAGCAAAGTATTGATCGATGGGGTCGAGACCATGCTTGGTATATCTTTCTGGGGTAGCCTGTAAAAAGAAGAGTTAGTGACATGTTACATTTGAATCTGCAGAGAAGATTGGAATGCTTACGCCAAAATCTTGGATGTGAGTAAGAACTTGATCGTAGAGGGCGAAGTCGTTGGATGGGATGATATCGACACCGGCATCCTTTTGGATCTTCCAGTGAGCAAGACGAAGTCTCTTTGCCTCAGCAAGGAGATCATCTTGAGAGATCTTTTGAGCCCAGTATGCCTCTATTGATATTTGTTAGTATTCAATGTGGGGTAGCATTTTGAGGTAACAAATCTTACCAGTGGCTTTCTTGAGATCTCTAAGAGCTCCCATGCGAGGGAAACCAAGAACGGATCTATAATTGATGTGATTAATAGCTGTAGGAGTAGATGGCAGATGGAGACAACTTACGATTGAACCATATTTGCGGTAGTGAAATGTGATGAAGTTCGAAAAGTAAAAGGTGGGTGAAGTCGAAGTATTTAAACCGACCACGGATTGCGTGCTAGAAGATGAAACTAGACAGCGAAGTCGGAGAGTGATTGGTTGATCGAACGCTTGTTCTATTCGATTCTATGGAGAGAACGGAAGAGGAGAAAGTAAATTGAAATGAAGACTCCGAATCGAAGTTCCAAGTGATCCCTTGATGGTATTTGTAGTCAAAAGGAAGAAGAGAAGGAGTGAAGCGGTGTGTGTGTATGTATGTATGTATGTGTGTATGTGTGTATGTGTGTATGTGTGTGAGAGAGTAAGAAGAAAGATGGGAAAGGAAGAAGAGGAGAGAATCTTTTCTTATTATTTGTCTTTAATCAGTGAGAGAAGAAGATTGGCCGGCCCTTGAGAGGCAAACACCCACCCACCACCATCCATCCATCACCCACCCCTCTCTTTACTTTTTCTACCTACCCTTGTCTTTGAGGAACCCCGCCTAGGACTAGCGTTGAGAATGGAGTCAAAAGGTCCAAAGTGAGGTACGAGATAAGAATGCTAACACGTGATTTGCAGAGATTTCGGACACTTGGATCTGGGAGAGATCTGTGTTGGTGGGTTGGTGGGTTGGTGTGTTGGTGGGGTCAATGAGTTATCAATTGCCAGGTGAATTACGATTATTTACTATGTAGTGTTGGAAGACGTTATTGGCAATGGCAATTCTCTTCTCCATTGCCACTAAAGACCATCAAATGGGTATGGTATTGGTCTGCTTTCATTCCATTCCATCCCATTCAACAACTTACAGTACTGTATCCCTTTCATCTACAAAGCGAGAGAACAATATCATCTAGCTGTATTGTTCTGAAATATCAATCAATCAACCCTTTAATGATCTCTCAGCCTCTCTCTCTCTCTCTTCAGAATCTCCATTCCTGATAACTGGCACACAAAACTGCACAGACACGTAGACACTACCTATCACCTCGGGATACAGAGTTTCTTTCTCTCTTCACTCAATGGATGAATGCATGTAGTGTATCATATGTGTTGCGTAGATGTGTGTATGTGTATATGTACAACAGCAACAACAACAATAGTCACACTAGGTACTCGATGTATCTGATTCATGACCCTTTGATCAATCAGTAGCACAAACTCATCCAGTGAAAACGCGTAGACTCTTCCACCTCCTCATACACCAACCAACCACCACTCTATACACCAACCACCCCTCTATACACACCCCCTCTCATACCCCCTCCCACACCCCCTCCCATCCATCCCTCCAATTCGCCCCCAACCTTCCCCTCCCCACTCAAAAACCACCCACCAAACTCAAACTCAAACTCATCACCCAAACCCCACTCTCCAAAATAATAATAATAATAATAATAATAACAATAACCGCAAACATCAATAATAATAAAATGCTTCGGCCCCTTAGCCCCGTCGGTCCCTGGAAATCGGCCTCCGAACACGCACCGCACCCCTAATGCACACCAGACCAGACCAGGAACATCAATCCTCCGGACTCATCCGTACTTTCTTTTTCTCTCTCTCTCTCTCTCTCGTCGTTCGATTGATGCTCCCATTAACTTGGTGCTTTTTTTCTATCTTCCATTCAAGGGTCATCCCATTCATTTCTCTACACTTATTTTCTTTCAAAACACGAACACGAATGTGAATAGATTGATTGGTTGTCAAGTTCATTATCGATTGATCGATTGATTGCTTGTCACCATCACACACAAATTCATCACCAAAAAGCATTCAAAACATAACATGTTGGTCATAATCTTCATTAACATTTCTCTTTCCCGGCCATATCTTATCTTGCCTTGGATTTTGCCGCCTGGTATTGGTATCTAACTATTCTCCGTTCATCCATCCAGTCCTCCCCAGCCCATTTCCGCCATCCTCATCTAATCATATCCATGAAGCCTCATCTAAAAAATCCTCCCCACATCTTCCACCGGTCAAAATACCAATTCCAGCGTATGACTTAATCAGAACCACAACAAACTCGAGCGCGAGCTCATCCTTATACCAATTGCTTCTGGGTGCCACACAGACAACCCCTATCAATAATCTGAATGCACCACCTAGAGTTCCCACACCAGAATGCATGATTTCCTTTTCATATTCCACAACTCCATCCACCCCATCTTTCCCAACCATACCAGAACAGACATACCCTAATAAACCTCACTGCTCACTTATTCCTTTGAGCTTGCGGAATAAAAACAATACAAGGTAGAATCAAAAAAGAAAAGAAAATGTGCTAGAAAAAGATATGATGTACAATTCCCATTCGACCAGTATACAATTATAAGTATAAGAAGAGCTTTTTTTATCCTTCCATGGGCCGAGTCTTGATACCCAAATGTGACGGTATTCAAGTATGTAAAAAGTTGTAATGCGAAACAATTCAAAAGGGACAGCCATCGCTTCCATGAGCTACCTGTCAAGAACGCCGTGTATAACTCCTAAGGGTAAAAAGATCATTCGCTAAAACGCTATTCAAAGTGCGGGGGGTATCAAATCAACTGAATATCATGATGATGTGTGTATAATGTGTTCCGAATCCGGAGTAAGTGCGAATGATGAAGGTCGAGAATAATATCAAAGAATGTTTAAATGGGTGTTTGTACTTTGTCTTTTGAGTGAGTCCATCCGAAAAGATCAAATTTGTCCTTTCCATGCAAAGAGCCGAAAGAGACTGCCGAGTCCACAGGACTGGGTCTCGTAACCAAGACATCGCGTGGCTCTAAAAGTAATGACTTTCGGTAGTATTGCTGAACGTTCTCATTATCCGAGGCGGATTTGACGTGAACAATTTGTGCTTGAAGCCACTCCTGAAGTTCCGGAACTTCTGCTAGGCGATAAGGGATTTGGAAACGTTGTAGTTCGCCGATAATTTTAGCCGTGCGAGTATGTTTGTCAAAGTTAATGACAGTTGTGCCGTCAGCCAATTGCTTTGTAGATGGGTTACCAGCATCGACAAATGTCAAATCTGTGAGGTAGGTACCAACAAATGGAAGGCATGGAGGAACATGGTCATGGAGTCTACGTCGAAGGCAGGCGTAATTCTTCTCTGGCTCCACAATTGCTTGTAGCCCCTTGAGCATTTCCTTTCGCTTTTGAGATACCAAGTCCCAAGTTTTCTTCAATCTAACAATAGTAGATGAATTAAGCGAGCAGATAATCGCCATCAACGAATCATAATTGTTGAGCTTGAGGCATTCATGCGCAATTTTGATCCAGTGCTTGATGATAATGGCTCTCTTTTTAACGTCGTCGTGTTGCAAGATAGTGTCAGCGACAAGGTTAGAAAGATCTGTTGACAACGTCGACATAGCTCTAACATTTACCGCGCATGAGCCACCCTTTCTGGCCTTAGTCCATGCAGCTCCAAGAAGTTCATCTGGCATAATGGAGCAAAAGATGTTCATCTCCTTGATGGTTAATTGACGGGCCAATTCAAGTGGATCAAACTCGAGAATAGAGGGATTGCTACCACCCATTTTCCAGTTCTTCAAAACTGCGGCTTGGCTTTTTGTTATAACGACAGGAGGGACTGGGACATCGGCTGGTACATATTGACCGAGAGATGTGCTCGTCTTTCCAATTGAAGAAACGAGCCTTGGCACTAGAGGTCCATCCATAGAAGATACCTTTTGAGCCAACTCTGAAAGTCGTTTACCAGCTGCGGGAAGAGCAGCCTTAAGTTTATCATCCGCGAAGTCTTCGATGATGGAGAGCGCAGCGTAATCAGAGGCCTTTCTCCAATGAGATTCCAGCCAGCCCTTGAATACATTGTAAACTCTTAACCTTACCGGTCCTGCGATATGAGGACTCTCGACAACATATTCAAAGCGATCAATCAGAGCTGTGGCAAGCTCAACGGGAGACGCGAATAATCTGAAGGTAAGGTAAAAGGTTGAAACAAACATTGAGTCGGGTGTTGAATCGTGTGTAGTAAGCCGTTCTACCAATGCCGCCAGTGAACCACCGGTAATTTGACCCTCTTTGTTCTGTAGTAGCTCGTGTGCGAACGTCTTCTCAAGCATTTTCGATTCGAGATCATATGGATCATCGGCGAATGTTGATTGGCTTTCAGTCATGCTGATACTTGACAAAGATGGCTGACTTCTGGGTTTGTAAGATGTTAGATCTGGAGTAGTCGCCCTAGTAGAAGTTTGCGAAACCATGCTCATCTCCGAATCGCGTGTATAACTACTACTAGCTCCGGTGCTGGACACTGCGATACTGCCTGATCTATATGATTGAAATTCTCCATCGCTTGTCGAGTTACGATCGGAAGGACTATAATCTTCTTGGCTCATCAGAGGAGCACCCATTTTTGGTAGCGGGGGTAGAATGGAGGTGTTCGAAAGTCGATTCGACATTCGGTTGGTTTCTGCCGCAGGCGAAGAGCTAAGGGGTATCTCTGGTAATGGTTTCTCGTAAACATCTGGAATGACTAGAGGTGGTGGAGGAGGACGCGATGAAGGCTGATCTGGTACGGCAACATTAACTTCGGCGCTTCGTGTCGCTTGTTCGACTGTGCCATCTATCGAGGCGATGTTAATTCCAAGACCTTCGACTGGTTCGAATTCGAAGTCGCCAATTCGCTCAATCACAAACTTGGTCTTTGCTACCACTTCTCCAGCAGCTTTGACACACCCTGTGGCCGCCATTAGTAACCCCCCATTTTGTTGAGCCATTACAACATCGTCTTCATCAACACCCGATGAGCTAATTATATCCCGAGCTGCCAACGCCAATTTACTGATTCTGTCATACATTGCGTTCCGAGCATTGTTCAACGAGTCGGCACTCTGGCTGTCGTGAGCACATACTGCTTCGACTACAATCAATAAACCTTGGCCAGCAGTTACTGACTGCCTAACTGACGACAGCAAATCTTGAGAAGATTGGCTTTGTAGATGAAGCCTTCCGATGAATGATCCCAAATATGAGAGAAATGTATCGTGACTAGAGTTTAATCTCTCAGAAACAAGATTTTGGCGTTGTTCAGCGGGTACAGGGGCTATAAGTGAAACACGGTGAGATACGGAAGCCCTGTTAGCCCGATTCGAAGAAATGGATAACGGACGCGATGTTACGGCTGGGTACGCAGTCGATATCCGTTTGTATGACTTTCGTTTGCTTTGCTCTTCCGATTGCAGGGAACTGGAAGCGACGCTCGTCGAACTTCGGATAGAGCTTCTGTGAGTTGCCGTGTCGTATGCAGGGTCTGTATGCGGTGTCCCGCTAAATGACGTCGAGTCCGCTGGTGGAGTAGGTGGAACATATGATTCCTCAGTAACGGTTGTCATGACTCTATGGACGGCCTGTCGTATTTTCGCATCCTCATCCAAATTGTCCAAGAATTTTATACCTCTCACAACAATTTTGAAAGCTTTCAAAATCATCTCATCGATAACATCGTTTACAGTCTCCCTGGCTGCTCCCACTGAGGAACAGGTAGCAAAATCCTGCAATTGTTTGGCGGTTTTGACCAGGGCCGATAAATCGGATAAAAGAGCCTTTCTATTCTTTCGGATGTTATCGTTCGTCTGTACAATCGGTGATTCACGAGTGAGGCAATTCGATTTTTCCTTTTTCCATATTAGCAAGCAGGATTCAGAGAAATTAGTTGATTCTTACTAGTAAATATCTAACTCCTGCGATAATGCCTCGCATGAATTGTTGGTTGCCGAATATCTCACTGTCACTAGTTAAACCACTCCGTAAGAGATCCCAAAAGTTTAACAATGCCTTTAATAAATTCCTCATGGAATCCGGATCGTAGGCTTCACAATAGTTGGTGGGCAACCAACCACGCGCGCCAGAAACAAGTAGTGTCCCGTCTGCCCAACCATTGGTGTGTATTGAATGCACTAAGACCACATCCCCTTCGTTTAGTGGAAGCGTGACCGTAGAATCCGAAATAGCATATTCGGGGTGGAAAGGGTAAAACGCCCTGAGAAAGCTGTGAAATACCGGAGGAGGCTCCATCTGATTTAGATTTTCTTGAGAACCATTGGGAGTGGCGGGGGGCGTGATTTGTGATTGACTTCCTGTTGAAGCTGTTCGATTACTACTTCTGGATGAAGTGTTTCTTTTGTGTTTTGAGGATGATGCGTTGCTATTTCCGCGCGGTCGACCTTTATGTATTGTAAGTGGTGCTACCTGTGCACTCGTTCGCTTGGAATGCTCAGACTCCTGCGAATTCACCATGATGATCCGCCTCTCAAAGATACCATGGGTGTTTCCTATCAATACCCCAGTTGAATGGATTGGGGTAGATTTGCAAATTGCAGTTATATCGAATGTGCCAAGACGACGTCCAGACTTTGAATCCTAGGATTCAATATGACCCAATGAGAGAATAATCTGAAAGTTTTGCGATGCGATTGTGTTGCTTTTGTTTTGATGTTGTTTCTCCCAATGCTTCCTCTGTAGAATCGACCTCTATATCCGTCGAACGGTAAACACAATCTGATAATGACAGTGGAGATTAGCAAGAACCCTTTGGATAAGGATCAAGTGTTGTTTTGGTTATGGAGAGGAATGAGGAGTGGGGGATGTGTGGAATGTCATGTCATTCTGAGGAAGCTTGACTGGGATAAAGAGGTGCATACCAAAATTGGCTGAACCTTGGTCTCGGGAGAGACTTACCAATGAAAAAGTCGATTCTCGTAAGTGACTACCAATACTCGAAGGAAAAAAAAAAAAAGGGAAAAGCGATCGTGTTTCCTTGTGATGTTTCGTATTCAAGGAAGAAGAGTCGTGTATGTTTGATGTCTGGCTTAAATAATTAAGTCGTCGTTGTGGTGAGTGGTGCCGACTAGGAAAGCTTAGTTGACAAGACTGAAGGACCCTGAATCGCAATAAACTTTATGCCACGCGGGAAAAGTTTATTAAAGTCGGGGACGCAATGGACTTTGACACCAGTTGACAGCAAAGAAGTTAGTGTATCAAGTCCAGAGATTTAAGAGCCCTTGATGTGCGGCCGTCGATTTGTCAATCACACTGGGGTGGTCTCGGATGCACTTATGTGGCTATGATTTTTGTGATGCTCCAAACGCGAGAAATCAATGCGTTGAAACTTGAATTGTCAAAAAAAGGAAATCGAAGAATCGGATCGAGACTGGGAGAGGCAATACAATAAACCCCACCCTCTTTGCTCAGTTGTAAGTAAGTTTTGTAACTCTGGCACGGCAAGAGGACAAAAGTAAAGGAAGGAGGGAAGGAAGGATGAATATAGATATGTATGTAAGTAGGATGTAAGTAGGATGTGTGTGTATATGTATGGATGTATGGATGTATGGATGTGTGTATGTGTGTATGTGTGTGTGTGCAGAATATGCAGGAAATCCAAATTGATTTGATTTGTGAGGTGCAAGTAAGAGGAACCTAAGGTAAAAGGTACTTGTACTTAACACCAGCTACCTTCAGGGTTGTTAAGGTGGGTGGTGAGTGGATGGTGTATCTTGGTAGTGTTAGGTGTTGGATATTGGGTGTTATGTCCTTGGGTGTACGAGGAAGATGGTATGGGATGGGATGGGATGGGATGGGATGGTATGGATGATGCACAGATATAATGCAAGGGTTCAAGGAATTGACTCGGTCGATCGATTTTTCTTCGCATATGCAACCCTTCCTTCTTCTCTTTTCTCTTGAAGGCTTTGAGAGAAAAGAATCCAATGGTAAAAAGTAGGTAATAGTCAATAAATGAACGAATGAACGAATGAATGAAGTGAAGTGAAGTGAAGTGAAGTGAAGTGAAGTGAGGGAAATCGAGTCGAGGTTTGCGGAGAAAGACTGCTTGTTTTGAACCTTTTTCAATTGATGGGAAGAGATCCAATCGAATTCATTCGTAGACACCTCTTATATGAAGATGTGGTCGGTCACGTTGGCCGCCTGTCGCTGTGTGGTACTCTTGATAGTCGTTCTTGGTTGTAGCTGGAGATGTCGATGTCTTGATGTTGATCTCAATGTCACTGTCACTGTCAATGTAATTGAAGTGGTAGTTGTGGCGGGAGTCGAAGTGAATGTCGTATTCGAGAGAACCGGTGGAAGAAATTCGCCCTCTTCCCTCTACTCCCACTTCCTCGCTATCGCTCACCCTCACTCTCACTATATCTCGCACTCTCAATCTCAATCTCAATCTCAATCTCACTCTCAATCTCACTCTCTTTTTCTTTTACTCAAGGACCACTATCTTCCTTTTGGCGGAGTTCCTAGGTTGGTACTTCTTCTCTTACCTTGTAATGAAATGGATCCCCCAGATTTGGGAAGTTGTGCACCGTGCAAACAGGAAATCTACCTAGGTAGTTGTAAATGTGGAATTCTGGTGGATGTCGTGGTGGATTTCAGAGCTTAGATTTTAATTCGATGATTTCTTTTGACGTTTGGTGTTGACAGATTCTTGAGGGAACGAGGTACCCTCTACACTGACCATGATGGATGCAATGTAATAATGAGAATGTAGGACTTTCCGCACTTTTCAACTCTTTGGATTGACTTTATTCTCTATTTCCTCTTCTCCGCTACTGGCATATCTTTTAGTCTAATCATCATTATTATGAAGAGAGAAAAACCTTAACAAGGATTTCTAATGGATTTCTAATTGATTTCTAATTGATTTCCTCTGATTTTCTGGTAACGGTCCAAGGAGACGGTTGTAACGTGTAATAATACTCGTATATGAGATATCTTAATTTTTTGGTGGCTTTCCAGTAGGGACGAAATGCTGTTCACAGGACAGCTTTCCCCTATTCTATCATATCAAGAAGAGTCCTGGATTATCTTCTTCTTCTTCTCCTCCTCCAATTATATGACCTTTTCCATCCACCGACTAAACAGTAAGGATATGGAAACTAAGGTTTAATGATTAATCAGTTAGTTCTACGGAGTACACAGTACGAAGCCACATTAACAAGGATTCGAGCTTTTTTCCTGTTACTTCGACGACCGATTGATTGACTGTTGGACAATTTTTCTACCATTTTCCCTAGCTTCACCTGTTCGAACCTTGTCGCTGCTCTTTGCTTCTTTTTTCCCTCTTCAATAAGAGATGCACGCTCGGCAAGTTAATTCGATTCGATATGCAAGGGCTGCTCGTGAGATTTAGTGGAGTAAGAGAACGCCGAAAGAGGGAGTGACGAAACGGCCGCACATACCAATTACAGGCCTGTGCCTGGGCTGCGCTTTGCTGGATTGACGGTGGGTGTAGGATTCTCGGGTTTGCAAAGAACCAATTGATGGGAGTGAAAATGGCAAGGAGGAGGCAGTGAAGGGGTTACGAATTGCTGAACTAGAGAATGCGAGAATGTTATGAATAAAAAGGTAAAGAGAGAGAACTAAAAAGCACTCCCACGAATCGAATCGAATTGATACTTGGAAAATTCAAATAAATTCAATATCAATGGCATTCGATTCTAGTCTCGATTCTAATCCGAGTTCTATTGTTTCGTGAAGTACATGACAGGGAAATATTCGAATGGATTTGGAGGAAAGTCACGCAAGAGGGAGGGGTCCATCAGTCCAGTTTTGGCATTGTTGAGAGTATCCTACAGGGCCAGGCATTGCGATAGGTTGACGAAACAAAAGCACCTAGCCATGATCAACCAGTTCTCAGATCGATACCTTTCTTCAAGGCATGATATTGATGATGTCTGTTCCCCTCCATGTGATGCGAAGAAAGACGTTGATTCTCCTTCAGCTCTACGCTGTATTTCATGCTTATTCAGGGAGCGATCAAGGAGTAAATACAAGGCAAGGTATTTTATAGGTCAAATCGTGTGATATTGAAATCATATGTGCTTCATAATCCATTTTCCCTTTTCAGGCCAATGCTGAAGGGATAATCGAAGGAACTTCATTCACAGGGGCTCTTGATTGGTAGCAATAATTTAAATTCTTCCCCCCATTTCTGTCCTATTTGGGGTAATACTCGGGGGTCTAACAGCTCCCCTTGACAGAACCCTTCGAGGTGCCGGCGTACTGTGCTCCATCGAGTCTTGGAGCCTGCGCGTCTTTTTGATATCTATCTTGCCCTTAAGGCGCAGCGAAGTATCTGTCCCTAACAATTGCTGAATGTATGAAAATAGTTATGGGTGTTCGTCTAGACTGAGACAACTTTGAGAAATGGGGACGATATTTCCTGATTCCTGGAAACGAGAGAGAATCAAGTTGTGCAGCTTCTCATGTTGTGTAGTATCAGGTACCAGAAAATACCTTTCTACTTTCTTCTTTCAAACTCTCATGCTCAGCTACAGCAGGTTCTCAACCATGGATTGGACCTCACACAGACCCTACATGATGTATGCTACATAAATATACATACGTACACGTTGACGTCGTAGCAGATGAACTAGACAATATCCTTGGCTGGAGTTATTCACGTCTCCTGTTTTTGTGTATCATTGACAGCCTCACGATAATCTAGAGGTCGGAAGTATATCTGCCCAAAAGGCCATTTTTCCATCGTTCCAACAAATCATGTTACAAGTGTGGTTACAGCAGCATTTACGTTTCAATATATCGATCGACGTGGGATATTTGTATCGGAACTCTTCTTTTACTTCGATCCGATTGAATACAATCTACATGCAGTGCAGTCATAGTGTGTGTGGTTGCCGCCATACTTTTTCCCTTGACTATGAGTGTTAATGTTATGAGATTTTGTATCTCCGTCCCCACCACCTCTTCCTTTTATTTTATCTTTGGAACTTTATTCATGATAGAAGTGCGCGGTCAGATTCATTTGTAAGGAATCATCGACGTCCTCCATTTACGAGGTAATCAATCCGCAAAAGAAACATCTAATCAGCGTGCCAACGTTCAAGCAATTTCGCCTATATCCGAAAAGTTGGGGATGCCATCGCCACTGGCTAGAGTTGTCTCTTTTCGTATTCTGTTCTGTTCTCTTTCCATTAGCTAAGCGGGGAGTCGGGAACCACCATGGACCCTTTTCATCAGTTCGAGCTTGGGGCGTATTCAAGGTTCATGAGACATTTCTAGGATTTTCCAGGATTCCCACATCCTAGCCATCGCCGTTCCATGCAGCCTCACTGTAGCCAATTTTGGACCTGCGCACGTTCCCCAGGATTATTTCGGGGTTCGGTCCTATATGAGGAAACAACATCCACCTTTCAAAATGGCACCCAGTTCCTATCCAGTAACGGCACGGTTCGGGATCAGATAGTATCAGTCCAGGGTGGAAAATGGTTGGTTCACTTCTCGGGATTGTTACCTTGTGGTTACAATCCGTCCAACTACTTCCTTCCGACTGGCTTGGGTTACTATCAGATATCTTCAACACAACGTTCAAAAGATTCTGATACTGTACCGATGCTGATAATTGTCCGAACCCGTCACACAACATGATGATCTGGATTCTGTCCGTCTTGCTTTGTCTTTGTCTAACATGACCTTGTTTCGAACGTGAAAGAGCTCAAGGTGATCGAGTGCGAATCAAACACGTGCGGTTTCATTCTTCTATGGACCCGTTTCCCGCATTGTTAATATAATTAAATCTATCATGTTGACGAGTTCTCCAATAGCTTCATTTTTGACAGCGGGTAAGATATCTTAGCTGGAGGACCAAGCCAAACCTTAGTCACGACTTTACCATTTCGGAAAACCAAAATCGTCACGCCTTGATATGCTGGACTAAGTTGGACCCCTCATTTTCTTGCCACCCCTATTTTGGGCCACCTTTATAAATCAAAAAGTGCTTTTTTCGGTTTATTAATATCTCTATCAAAATATGAGATGATTTACTGAAGATTAATATATATATAATACAGATCATTTTAAGCTTATTCTAAAAATTAGATTTTTAGGACTTTTCTGAATTGATTTTTAAGGTTTTATAATATCGATCTTTAAATTCGTATGAGAATTATATATAAATTTGAAAACTTTTTTTGAATCTTTGATAACTTTTTAATTAAAATTAATGATAAAAAAACCACTATATAATTTTCAAAGTTTGAAATTTGAATCTATATAACCGTCTTCTAAAAAATTCGAAAAAATGAATAATTATAGAAATAGATATTAAATAAGAGTAAATAATCTTTATAGTTTCGAAAGTATTTCTATAAATACTCATTTATTAAAAGAATTTAAAGAATTTCTCAGAGCTAGTGTATTATAAATTTTCAATAAAAATAAATAGTATATTTTTAAAAGAAATTAATAAAAGACTATTAAAGGTTTCTACAATAAATATTGAAATTTATATATAATTCTTATATAAATTTAAAAATCGATATTTTAAAGCTTCAGATCTTCATTTAAAAGAATCTCAGAAATCTGAAAATTTCAAAACAAGCTTAAAACGATCTAAATTTTATATATACAACACCTTAATAAATTCTATCGATAAATAAGAAAGTTTTTATTATTATTTTGAATAATAAAAAGTGACTTAAAACAGGGGTGGCTAGAAAATAGGATACCCGACTTACCTTCTGAATATCACTTGCTCACTTATTCATATTGAGCAAAATTATGAGATCAATGTGGATAGGATCTTCATGATCATCAACAACTTTATGTCTATTTAATGGGCATTATGGATACGTGAATTTCGCGCTTAGACAAATTTACATTGAGACCTACATCGGCATTCTTACGGTAGTCGCCGTTACGTCCGCCTGGAAATGTTTTGGGTATAGGACGGGTCAGAATATGACGATCTTCCCACAGAAATCATGATGTGATGTGATGTGAAGCAAGCGAGCCAGAGCCAAGAAAAACGGGCAACCTCAGTGTTGACAATAATCAGCAGAAGCAGGGGAAATCCAAGCTCCCGAGCTCCAAATCCATTTAGATTTGCACCCGTCATGTTAAGTAAGTAAGTATGTATGTATGCATGTATGTATGTAATAAGATGCTGTATCTTTACTATCTAATAATGCTCATCGCGATGAAAATACTCACATCCACTCATTCTTCGATTTTCTTCACTTCACCATCACAGACGGCCCGCAATACGTGATCATACCGTGCAAACTCAAGTAAACCCCACGCGAACAGGTATCTGATCAACCATAATCGTCGAGCAGCATTATCACCTTGCATATCTTACCATCTACACTACACAACATGAGCCAACCCACCAGCATCAGGATTCAGGTCTTGGAGAATCGAAAAGCATGTGACTGAAAAGGTTCCAATGTGAACAAGGCTAATCTCTTCGCAAAGGAGAAAGTAACCCCAAAAACCTTCCCCGTGCCAAGAAGCAGACATGATCATTATCATGATGCTATGTTCCGAATCCTTTCGGAGCAAAGCAGTGATATTGAGATTGACATGGGACGGAGATTTGGGGGTTCCCCTCCAGATGCGCCACCAACACACATAGAGACATACGAATTACCATACCCTCCCGCTTCCACACTGTATGGTGAGAACGAATAGAAGGATTTCCAGAACGTGGGATGCGTACAGCTTGGCTTGAACGACTTTTCTTCCTCAGGACGTTGCTAATTGAAAAGCCACCAACATATATTCGACTTCACATCTGAACGCAATAACTTTTTAAAAAGATAATTGGGAGCATTCTCAACACTCTGGAATTTTAGATACATTAGTATAGTATCGAAGTATCAAAATATGATACGAGATTTAGATGTTCCGGTCTCTCAAATAGACCTCTCTATTCTTTTTGGCGCTCCAATAACAATATAACCACTGCTGCGCGTTGAGGTTAAGTCGTACTGTAGGACCTAGTAGGCTAGAGTACAGCATACATACAAACATACTCCAAACCCCAAATCGCACATGAATACTCCCCTAAGTACCCCCACATCGCCCACTCACAAGCCTTACCAAACATCATCCCACCACTACAACATAAATAAAATCTGTAGCTGGACGAATTCGGTAATGGTATGCACACGTTCACGCCCACGCACACGCACTCCCGCACTATGCTCGCAAAGTTTACCTGAATGCTTAATCTTATTCTTATAATGGATGGCGAATGCTTTTTCCTTTTTGTTTGGTGGTGGATGGTGATTATCTTATGGGTAGGGGTGGGAAGTATGCGGGGATGCTTAGGGTTTGAAAGGTTGGTTCGTTCGTAGCGAAAGTATGTAACTATTGCACGTACGTATGTATATATTTGGATGGATATGCATGTACACAGCGATACAGCGGATCTCATGTAGGTACCGTATTGTGTGTATTTGCCTCGCTTGCCTGATATACGTTTGGAGCTGGAGCATAAAGAAGTGCGAAACGTATAATGCCAGGAACATGTGACTGAACCACTAATAACCTAATTTGATAAGGTTCATCAGATTCGGAGAATTTCTGGGATTTGGAAGGAATATTCAAGAAGTTGAATGTGTTCCATCCCTTTTTTTCCGTTTGGAACAAGGAAATTGAGTTCGAGATGGGTGAATCAGTGGGAAATTCCCCTTATATCAATCTAAGGGTTACTGGTAGACATGCAACGATACTATTTTTAATGGGACCCTACCCAATATATACTCCCTCGAGGACTCTTATGATAAGATTGCCTTTGCAAGGAGCATCAGAAACAAGTACACAGTTTGTAACATAATCTTGGTACCTGACGTAGCTTCCTAGATCCCACAAGCTTGTTTTTCCTCGGATTGTCCTTACATTTTCCACATCAGGACTCTTGTTACGGAGTATAATTTATCAAACAAGTATTCTGGAAATGCTTCGCCTCAAAAGGTCTCACCCAGTACTTTGGCTCTGGAAATTGCCCAGTTCCATCGCCAAATGAAAGGCCCGTCGGCCCATCGGCTTATCCCGAAAAGCAAGAACCGTTTTTCGAACAAAACAAGGAAAGACTGGAGACCGAATAAGAGATCATAAAGAGAAACGTGCGTGAGAAAATTGCATTCATTTTTCTGGGCAATTCGTTGGGTCATTGATACGAGATGGAAAGGCGGAATCTGTGTACCGCGAGATATTATGGGGATGTCTGGGACAAAGCCGGGCTGCGTGAGAGTGCTTTTATGGGGTGTCGTTTTGCCTCTATTGGTTGGATCGCCAGGGGCTTGCTCTTAAGGATGTCCGAAATATGGACATCGTCGAATACGAATCTTCTCGAAACTTTCCAACCCACTTCCTCGATTCTCATTCTCATTCTAGAATGGAAGTTATGGTTATCGAAAAATACAAGCGCAGAAGTCTGTTAAGATTCCCATATCTCAAATCAGATACTCCGAATTCCAAGGGTCCGGCTTGGACTTTGATAGTGTGGATTTAGTTTACAGCTTTACACCATCACTAAAGAGATAGGCGGACCCCTAAGCTAAGGCCCTAAAGGATGGGGTTTTCAGAGGCATCACTATATCCCGTGTTTAGCCTCTCAAGCCTTGGAGACTTATTTAGCAGTCTAAATAAGTCTCCTCTTACCGCATGATCGTCGTGTTAGCTTCTCACCATGGCGTCGAGATTGGCATCGCGAGTTAAATGTCACGTTTTACCCATGCTTATTGCTTGGTAGTGATGAAGTAATTTTCTTCAGTTCTGTGGCGAAGGCAGTTAGTTTCAATGTCTCGTGCCTATGTGCTTTTTTCGGATTGAAGGTTAGCATGTGGCTATTCTGTTGTCTAGCCTTTCGTCTATGATTCCTATGAATCATCGTCAACACTACCTACGCAGTAGGGGTCTTCCTAAGATAAAATCTCCTAGTCTTCAAGGAAAAGACACCACACACATCTTCGAACACTGACTTCCTAACACAACTCCCAAGAAAAACACGGCACGCAGTTCTGATGATCCCGAATTACTTCCATTCTCTCCTAGCGATTTCGATCTAGTACTTCTCCATTGTTACCGCCACACTACCCACATTAGCATTCTTTTCCCGATGACAATCAAAGGAGTCTTGTCTTACAAATTGACTCATGAGCCACAACTCCACAACTCGAAAGAACTGCCGGAACGGCATTGGGTTAAAGTTCCTGTTTGGAGAAAGGAAAGGGTATATCTTACGATGATCTTTGTAGAGAGATCATCATAATCTAAAACCCATCCGAAACAATCTCAGTTCCTAGATCTCCATCTTCTTATTCCGCTATCATCGGGAACCTGAGTCATTGTGCGAATTGATATCATACTATCTTCTATGTTTCATTCTTTGCACATGTAATGATATCGCATTTCAATTCCTCGTGAGCGGATTCTCGTTTCACCATCTTTCTCCAAAATTTAATTAGTATCCCTATGGGTATGGGATATCAGTGCGTAATGTTGCTATCACCAATCATGTTGCGCACATACGAACGCACGTACGCTCACTTATATACCATTTCACACTTGCGTTCATCTCTTCTCAAGCGGCGCCCATTTTTGTTTGACAGACGCCGTCTTGTACTAAGCGTAATGTTGGGGTCCTCCCAGCTGTCAACTCCAACTCGAAACGACGAGTCTGGTTCTTGGAGTCTTAGTTATCTTTCTTTTGTTTGCGGAGGAAACATAATTGGTGAGGCGGAATTCATGTTATCCTTGTTTTTGTTGCACATGGTGCACTGCGATTGATATCTCCACTCTCCTGCATCATCTACGAGTCATTCCTTTTTTCCATGCCCTACTCTTCCGCGCGGATCCTTCCGCCGCTTAACTTTTTGCACTGCACATTAAGCAAAAGTCTTGTTCCCGCCCGCACTCATACATCATTTACGTAACTCTTTCAAGTGAAAAGTATCTTGCAGAATTATAGTTCTCAAGACTCCAATCACGTCAGATATCTTCCCAGCGCATCATACAGCAAATAATGTCACATCACTTAATTTGAGCTCGAAAACGCAATCCAGTAGTTTGCAAAGAATATCCATGATTCATCATGATCTACAACGAAAATCATACTCTATTAGTGCACGGTTATAAGATCCTCACATATAGGTCTAGAAGCCTTTCCGTCTGGCCTAATTCGCTAGCCTTTTCTCCTGCCATAGGCCGCACGCAGACATATTTGTGCAATGCCCTGTTTTTGAAGAATCGTTCTCGACACAAATTTTGTGACTTGCATATTATGACGATCAGAGCTTTGATAGGCTGGGATTGGGAAGCATGACAAAAGGGGCGGCGGGGAAGTGATTCATATTGCATGCATGCAGGATCGATAATCGATAAAGCACCAGCCGCAGCGGGATCTTTCTTCCGGGACGCGTCGGGGCCTCCGGGAGGTGGTTGATGGGGGTTTGATCGTCGTGTGAATATGGGCGGGTGAAAGATGTGATTATTGTCTTCTTTGAATTCATATCTGGATCCGTGGAGATTGGACTGGTAGGATTTATCAATATTCTTCAGAGTAGTACTCTCCGAGCCCAATATTTAAGCTTACGCAGAATATGGTTGTCTTATACCCAAATTCTCTGTTGGTGTCGTGGTATTATTAGATGGGGATGAGAGTCTTAGTCTCGGCTCTCGGTTTCCATGGCGTGCGATGTACTTACTCATTGGATTTGCAATAACATGACGGTAGAGTGGAGCGCCATCGAACTATCTCTTTCGCAATAGACAGAAATAAGCTTTACAAAGACCTCTCCGTTCCCCATTCCCATCAAATAACCAGGAAACAAATGTCGGTGCATCAACAAGGGCTCCCTGTCATTCATATTCATGCGTTGTATGCACGACACTATACTATGGGGATGAGTGCATGGCTCAGTAGTTCTCCATCTCAGGCTCAGAGCCCATGGGAAGAAGGAAAATCTCCATGGGAGATTTCGCTTTGATGATTGTTAGTTTTTAATCGTACTGGACTGAGTTTCTGTTGTGTGTGTGTCATGGTCTGGGTCTGTCATTTTATTCCAGCTCAAGAATCCATGCATGCAAAATGGTGAGTTGTAGATTTTTTTATAACTTACGTGGAAAAGAAAAAGAATCAGTGGAGAATGAGAATGTGAATGTGAATGTGAACAGTCTGGAAATTTGGATAAGAGGCTAAATATTCTACCTACCTACATATCTACTTACGAGGAGTGAGTACTATCCTGAAGGTTTATGGTGTTGAGATATCTACCCGGATGGGTAGATGGATAGATGGATGGATGGGTAGGAGATTAGGTACCTACAGTGATCGATAAGTAAGTATACTAGATAGAAGTATATTGATGATTATAGATAGATCGGAGCCCGGAGATAAGGTGAGGTGAGTGGGAGTGGCACTTTCGGAGGAAATCTCGGGATGAGAGGGGGCATGGAGGAATCGGATGGGATGGATAGCATTCAGTTATGAATGAAGATCGACGCTGGCTTTTCTCTTCAGATACTAATTGCTACAATGTTCGCGCCAGGAATATCATTTTCAGGTCTTGGAGTTTAGGTTTGATGTCTGCGGGATTGGGGATGGAGATGCTGCATGGCTTTTGGTGATTAGATGGATGGGTTCTGGGTTGAAGTTTAAGACTAGCTGGCGGGCTGGCTATGTCTTTTGTGGATTGGTAAGTGGGGTATTGAGATATATGCGTTTTGGAAATGAAATATATTCAAATCGTCGACTCTTTAATGTGTATTCAACGGGGCTCATCAGATGAATATTCTCCCCTGTAAATTCATTGCCGGTGTAATTGCAATACCTACACATGCCATATAATGGACTCTTTTCCTTAAAAAAACTTCCATTCTGAGCATCACATTTCCTTTCCCTGTAAATATAAAGCCCAGTTGGGCGTAGATAACACAAAGGTTTGATTTCCCTTCCAGATCATCAAAATACCTCGATTCTGGATGTTAGACCGGATGGACAGGAAATTATATCTTTGCCAGAAAGAGGTATTTTGTGGCTAAGTATCTGATGATGCACACTGTTTTTATGGAAGTTTATTTTCACTGTCGGAATTATGATTACGGTGTCGGATGTTATGCATCTTTTGACAATAAAAATATCCCCCTCTCCGACGTCTATTTTGGTATTCTCCTAGATAAACCTAGAATCATGTATCTTGCATTTCTACACGCGCAAAAAGAAGGATTAATCTTTGACTCTATAGCCGCTTCAACGAATACCGCACCTAACTACTGCTTCCGTTCAGAATCTCCTGCCCTGAGCATAAATAGTAGTGGGAAGAGGAAGATGTAGGGTTTTTATGCACCGAATTTCTAGCTCCGAGTGAAGATTTCCTGTTAGTGAAGAATGAAGTTTCCTCGAAGATTCGTGTGAGTGAATGTGCATTTATTAGACCTCTTGGAGAGCTTTACAAGCGGGGGAAGGGCGATTTAGTATACAAATCACTTATGTCCCCGAGGCTTTTAACTCTTTATACCATATAACTTAAGTGGGCAGTTTTTGAAAACTTGCTGTAGCGTTAATATTAGTATTGCGTTAGATTAGGATAGTTCTATTTGTATACGATAAGTTGACGCAGAGAATAGTGAATGGATGGTTGATTCTTTCAGCGGGGAGAACGGATGCTGCTGTATACTTTATAGTTGATGTTTGTTCGATTGTTGTTGTGGTTGTTGAGTGCCTGTTGCTAATGGAATGATCGATTGTCGGTGGTTTTTTGTTGTCAGAATTTAATGTATTGTTTTGAGGACTGCTAACCCCAAAAGACCACTGCTCGAGGGTTCTACGAATAGATGTGGGAGTTTTGAGGGGATAAAGATGGCTGCATATCTTACGTATCCCAGTTGACGGTCGCATGAGAGTGATGACAATTCTCTCGCAGTCCGATATTAGAGAACTGAAATATCAACTCCAGCTGTGACTTAAACAGGTATCTTGTAGTTTTCCTTTGGAGACAAAGTGTTGTGAATATCAATGGAGATAGTGGTGAATAAGTGAAGTGTTGATATAGTTTGCCGAGGATGGTGTATTGAGTTGGATAGATCAATAGTCTTTATTGATGATTCACTTCGAAATATTTCCCGCGGTGTAACTAGATAGGTAGACAAGAGTGTTCTATGGGTATATAAAAAACCACTGCATCACTTCTTAGAGCCTTCTCCATAGAAAGGGAGTTATAAATGGTATGCGGGTGCATGGCCTGCACAAAGATGCGGTTTCTACACAGAACAGGTGATCTGTTAATAAGTTGTTCAAGGATTCTCGTCATATCCAAGTTAGATATATCTTCCTTGGAGAATAAATATGAGTGTTGTTTTTGAAATATTTCTCGTCGTCATTAATTTCTTTCTCCTGTTATCAATAAATCTTTTGCCACACATTTTCCATGCATACTTCTTTCCTACCTCTCAATATTAATGAACAACACTACGGAGAAAAATTCCACCTCAACACATCGCTGCCAAAGATCTGATAGAATTGCGGAAATATTCATCACCTAGAAACAACGCAGTCCTCGATCCAAAAGTTAATGAAGCAAAATTTTCCAGCAAGGTCAACCTTTTTATGATCTCACCATCAGGAGTTGCCAACTCTGAGGATTTCGCGACTACTCTGGTGAATATCTCATGAGGATTTCAAACTCCATTATTGCTCCGTATAATGTGACTCACCCGTCTGGGTCTGGAAAGAATGATATATATATAAACCTTCTCAGAAGCAGTATAGTGTTGCTTTAAATAATACAAAGCGGGACGCGAAACCAGGAATGGTAGTTGCATTTCTCGGATAGATGAAATCATCTAGTGGGTAAGTCTCAAGCTCATTTTCTACATATCGGAGCTATATCACGATCTGTATTGCTGCACATTAATGTCTTCTAGCTCGCGTAGCTGTCGTATAATCTTTTATCACTGTCAAAAACTCAACTCAACCCTTTATCCTCTAGATTTCACTTCTGGAAAAATGATGATAAATGTGAGAAAGGGAGCTGTTCCCTAACAATACCATGTCCTGGTGTCGAGGTTTCGAATGCACGAGCGAGTCTGCAAGCTTTGCTATTGACTCCGTTTCACATACCTTTTCCTCAATCTCTCATGTTGAAATCAATTTTCTGGGACTTCACCGCAAGAGTATGTGCCTTGAAATGAGAGACTTGAGGATATCTAACTCGGTCGCGAGAACGCATAATGAAGATATCCAGGTGAGGGTTGAGTTTATTGGCCTCCTTTGGCCGTAACATAATCTAGTGGCTAAGATGGGTTTTGCAAAGATACTCAAGAGACGTCTTAGTCTTCCGAATCAGACTAATTCTAATTCAGCGGGTTACCGTTTGTGCAGACGAAAAACAGAGTGACCCGATGGAATCTGTTCACCACACTTTGAAATTGGCATATGTCAAAAGAGCTGTATTTGATGCATGTTGCAAGATTCTTAAACAATGATAAACAATAAAACATTGACAAACAAGGATGCTTTATTGCTCGACTACAACCTCATTGACATTAAAATACTGTCGGACATAATTTTTGTTGCTGTTGATTCAGAACACCCAATTTTAGTCCCCAGTGCCCACTTCTTCTGAATCTCACCCAAACACGTCACTAATATAATCGGACAATTGTTTCAAAGGAGGCTCAGATTTGCATTCCACATTGTTGTCTAATTGAATAGTTGATAAGTACGATCCGGTGGGGGCGGGATACAGCAATGCATGTAATGGTCTATCGTTCAAAATCAGTGGTATCAAGGCGTCTCGATGATGTAGGGTTAACACGCCCGGGTTTTGGCTCCGGTATACGTCAGAAAGATCCGAATTTTCGCCTTCCGTGAGGATTTTGAGGTCTTGGCTCACCGGAATGGCCCAGCTATGGAGTGTGAGAAAAGCATCTGTGCCTTGCTGCTCTTCTGATTCGCGATTCGATGAGTCGTCGAGAACGTCGTCGGAGGTATCCATGAACGAGTCATCATCGTTGCCTAGTTCTTTGCCGTTATCCTTAACTTTCATCGTGCGCAAAACAGCATATGCCGCAGTCCAATGATCTGCGGCATTGAATATAATTTCGGATTTACCCCAAACTATTTTTGCAATGAAATCTCCGTCTCGAACATCTGCATTGACAAGAAACTCCTTCATAGCTGGAAAGATATCCGTATGTAGATTTGGCCACATAATGGTAACTCTCGAAGTTTTAAGATTGGCAGGCAAAAGCTCATTGATATGTTCTTTGGACCATTTCTCATCGTCCTGCCGCCACGTATTGATGTGTTCAAGCAATGTTAAAGGCGAGTGCTCCTCAGCTTGAAGGTTCAGATTGGCGTGGAGTTCATTTTGCTGAGGAATCTGGCACAATTCCTTTATATCAAGTCTAATATGAGGATCGATTGCTTTAAGCCAGGAATTACTCAAATCTGACGTCGAAGATGGTAACCAGTCTGATGGTGAAGGTGGAACTGATCTCAAGTATTCATCCATTTCCAGGTTATGCTCGTTAATGTCTAGCCATTCCCTAATCAAATCAAGGACCTGATGCTTCTGTCCAATTTCCAAATCTTCATATGTACTGTACAATAAACGTGTAACGGCATGAAACAGATGAAATGTAGGCTGTTCATAGTCAATTACCAAGTTTTGTCGGATGAGATCGTTCTTTGGAAGCAGAGAGAGAAGAGCGTATATTTTGTCCCTGGGGTTGGTAGCTTTTGCTGTTTTATAGCGGAGAACCAAATCCACAAATGTACCAGATTTTGAATTTGAGCGATGATTACAAAGTTGTAAGGTGGTAGAATTCATCTCGGCTTCCTGAATGGAATACTCCCGCATTTGACCCCATCTGTAAAAGCTACTTGAAGGATCTTCGGTGTTCTCCAAGGTATCGGACATACCACAGTCAGCACTTTCTTCTGAGGCCAAATTTTGCCCCAATAGTCTCTGTTCAATGCACATTAACATATCAAAAATTTGCCATGAGACGCTCTTCAATCCGTAGAAAAGCGTAATGTCGCGCGCAAGTATAATTTCCTGTTTAATCCAAACTCTATCAAAATACGGTATTTGATCAAACCTTCCACGGAGTTTCTCCCTGGTGATCTTAGCTTCTTCGCCGCCATCGTTTGCTGAGGTGGGCTGTATGGCACCAATTGTGTCACCAGTGCCAATACAACTTGCGACCCACAACGCCGACTCGTATATCGAACCCATGATGGCCACTTGAAAATTCTTCTCTTCATTATTGTCTTGATTGATACATAACGAATCAATCCACAAATAATCGGTGACGCCATGGTGTCTCATCTGCCACAGAGCATACCAGCAATTGAATCGCACTCGCATCCTTTTACCGTTCAAAGTTATCGGCATGAGTGGGACGAAATCTCCCCAAGTGTACGAAATGGCAATGTATCGTGGGTGATACACATCATCGCAAAAGTTGTGAACCGTCAAGCTGAAGCAATAGTCATCACGATCAGGTGACGATTGCTCCAGCCGAAGCAATCTAACTTGCTTATCAGGGCGCAGGAGCGGAAGATCTGCGTAAGGAGACGACATGATGAATGATAGAGAAGTATAAGGAGAGGACTAGAGGAAGAATCATTGATTTAGTCACATGAAAAGATGATGCACTTTTGTGCCACGCATCTCAGCCTCTTTGATATGTGGGTCTTGATGGTTTTTAGGTGATTTCTCAGATTCTTCAAGTAAATATTTGAATATATCGTATGGTGAAGGGATCTGATGGTTTCTGTGTGTAAATCATGGTAATATCATACAATGATTTGCTTTCCAAGCCTCTTACCCCAAACACATCTTGTAAAGTCCAATGGCACTGGAATGACGGGTCCCTAAAGTGACAAGTTGTAGAGCAGTTCCACGTGGGGTTTGGCCAGGGGTTATGTATGAAAATTAACCTGAGTGGCAGCTAGACGGGTTTCATTTCGTCTTCCAATAAAGAATTTATTATTGGGGGAAATTCCTGAAATTGGAATATTGTAATCTGGATCACTTGAGCTTGAACAAAGTAAAAATAAAGTAAATGGGGGAAATAACGTGCCCTTCCACACCGAAATTAACCTTACCGCCTGCCAAACGCGTCGCGTCTAACATCCAAATTTAGCACTTCCAAAACAATGCCCTCTATTTTTCAACTAGACACCGAACGTAAACTGAATAAAAGTTGATAAAAATGATTAAATATTGAATTATATCAGATTTCTTTACTTTTCCTGTAAATTTATGATAATATTACCTGCCAGCCGCTCAATTCCGAGCCTAAAAAGAGTGCTTATAGAGTATCCAAGGACTGGGTCTTTCGAAGCTTGGAAGCATATCAGAGCAGTTGCCAGTCTTCTGCCAGCTTCCCAGAAGCTGTTTCAATGTCCGTTTACGAACTCATTGCTATAGTTGGTTTGATCTGGATATCCGCAACCATTTTAGGCCGAAATGGTCGTTCTACGCCGCTAGAAACCTAACATTACATAGTGGGAGCTATTACTGACATGCAATCACAACAATTTCAAGAAAATAAATCTTTTGAAACTAATATTTGGGTAACAAGAATTGGCAGAGAAGCAAAGCTAGGCTAGTGCTCCGAACCATTCGTTCACTGGCCATAGCCATGTCGATTTTACATGGGCAGCTCAATATTGGATTGCGAGGTCCTTTGCCATCGCTCAAGGCCACAAACGCGGTGAAATATCGCCATGTGTGATGCGTGATAGGAAGAACAAGAAACAAGCGTTATCGTCAATTCGAAAACAATACATCCAGTAGCATGTAAAAGCGTGGAGGCTGTATCAGCTGAGCAATCAGCTCTCAGACTGTTCTCCCGCGAGTTGCGGAAAGATCAGGTTGCAATCCGCTGCTCCGCATGCCACACTCCGTAAGATTTGACTATCTAGGCCGGATTAAAGTGGTCTAGACCTACAGGCTTATTGCAGGTAGTCGCTCTGATGATTTGCTGAACGCGAACAGTACCATGGCTCACACTCTAGCACCCAAATCACAACCCCAACTCCAATTACAGACGAACACCGAACCAAAATCTAAAGATGCCCTTCATTTACTCTCCCATGCCGTCTATTCCATGATGAGTTTGCAAAATTTGTGTGGAAGCCCGACAATAATACTATCAAAGTTCCGAGCGGATGGATGGGCGATGACCTCACACCAGACTCTCTAGTCACTGTACAAAAATTCTAGAATTTAGCGTTACCCATATTGCATTTATATGGCTTGTATTATTACTGTTCACCTGCGTGCCTGCACTACGATAAAATCAGTTGCGGCACTACTCGAGTGAATATCTTTCCTTGGATTTCGCGGTCGATATTTTATTGTCCATGTCGAGTCGGAAAAATCAGGGCTAGTTGTCTACTCGAAATATAAGCAATAAAAGTTCATTGTCTATATTGAACTAGGGCATTGAAAGCTTCTTTATTTCAATAATCCCTCTATCAGCCTACCAAATAGTCGAACAAAATCCTGCAACTCGATCTAGGAAGTCATGGTGTCTCCAAAAGCTTGGATTCGTTGCCGCTGTGAGTCGAAAGAATTGGCATAATACGATACGTGTTTTCCATTTTTATCCGCGAAAATTTTAGTGATGCAACGTGTTCGCACTTTGAACAAACTTCGTTACTGATCAGTTACTGGGCTAAAAAGAAACCTATGTAGAGCTTACCTAGTGGTGCCTAAATATTTCTAGGGTATGGCGGGGTGCATTACGTGAGGTGCGTTCGGAGTCTCAGTAAACTCAGGCACCTGAAACATATTCACGTACAGAAATCATGTGGAAGATGTGAGATGAAGATGAAGGTTTGGTTTTCATTGCTCTCAAAAAAAGAAAAAAAAAGCGATAATACCAAAGCATATACTGCAATAAACGTCGAACCACAAGAATATCCATCATCCAAGGTTCCCTGCGCACACTGGCGACTTATTCCTATAATCCTGACATCCCAAAACTCCTTCCTCATACCGCATCAAACTCCGCATAACGTCCCACCTTAAGCGTGACCAAACCCATATCTTCACCTCGTTTCAAAAAACCTTATCTCATCAACTCCTGAAAACCGCACCTTTTTCCTTGTACAGTACGCATCTCATTGTCTCCAAAAATCTTCCCTTTGAGGCCTATTCGACCCCCCGAATGCATAACCTCTCCTTTCTCTTTCATTCAAGTCCCCGTTCCTCGTTCTTGAGCCAGATACACTTTCCGTCCTCGCAGGTCTGTAAGATGTGGGGACCGCTTTGATGAATCCGTCGGGCTTTTCGTAGACTTTGTTCTTCTGATCATAATAGTTGACATAAATTAATTGGTCGTTGCTCCACTTCTCCGTCCAGGATTTCTGCATATGTTCCACCAAGAATTTGAAATCGCTTTTAGAAACAATTTGTTGATCTGATCTGACGTTTGGTTCTGGTTTCGGTGATGTGGCGGGAGTTGGAATATGAGTTGAAGAAGGTGGCGTAATAATTAGACGTTGTGAAAGCCTGATTATGATGTTGGAAGCGTCTTCTTCAATGAGTTTCCAGTGCTGGAGAAGAGTACCGAAGCCGGGAAGTTGTCTAGAACCCGAGGTTTGTGTGGTCTTATTGGCGATCTCGTATAGTTTTTTTTTGATATTAGATGATACTGCCCGGAGACATGTGTTCATTGGTTGAATGGATGCTTCATCGCCGACAGCCATTCGGTGCCCAAAACATCGATTCAAGGTATCATATTGAACGGAGAGGGTGGTATGTGAGTGGAGGAGTGTGTCTTGAAGCTTGTCGAAATTCTCGTGCTTAGTACCTAGTCGACGAGTTTCTCGGATCTGATGGCAAAATCCAATGCAGTCTGACAACTCATTCAGAAGAGTGTCGACTTGTGTTTGGAAGGCAACTCCAGTTGGAGACATAGTTGGGGTTGTGGAAGTGTTTGGTGGGCGATAGGAGTGGTAGATAATAACAAAACTAATTCGGTGACTGGAAAGACGAACTAATATGCAGCCCTACTGTGGTCTGTGTCGAATGAAACAACAACCTTTGTACAGTCTAAAATGTTTGAAGAAATGAGAAGAAAGGAATTGGTCAATGAATGGAATACATCTTGGTTTTAAAGTTGGATTGGATCACACAATCTAAAACTCGGAGGCCTTTCACCACATCAATTATCAAGGGAAATGTGAGTCCAAGCCTCAGCCACACATGATAACATCCGCATTGTGAATAATAAACCAGGGGATGCAATTGCGCGTATCCACCACTGGCTCGCCGATGACTTTCAACTGACTCAGATTCTATCCAATAGTAATGAAGCAATAGGGCTGGAAACAATTAGTAGCGATGCTTGCCTAGAACCTAAAGGACAGATTATGGTGTGCAATGTGACTGGTACAACTACGTGATTCCATTTCCTAGGGAGCTAGGGTAAATGTGTACAGAATGAGGGGAAATCAAGGCGTAGAGTCATTGCGATAACGAAGCATTACTCACATTTAGTTTATCTCAAACTTGCATTGGTTGGTTGATCGAAACGAAGAGGCAGAAATCAAAAAAATGCAAGCACGGCACGTCGCATAGAGTCAAAAAATCGAGCAAGGCAGATTTCGTATATCACGAGTGCAGGCCAAGCTTTCAGAATCGTGGAAGTAAGCAGCGGGGCTGTGATTTATTGGACGAGCCACAATCCTTCGAATAAACGAACATGATTGGTTAAAAGGAAGTAAAATCATGTCATCTCAGAGCTACGCCTCGTTTTGAGGCTCAATATCTTGAGCGATAAGCTGAGCAGAAGAAGATTCCAATCTCCAGTTACATCATTAAGCCTTAGTTTGTACCCCGAGTCCACGTTTTGTTCTGTGCAGATGAACTGATGGAGCATGCAATGGCTGTAGGTTATGCAGTATTTCTTCCGAATATCTGTTGTGATGAACATGTTCGTCTCGATGAAGGGGTTCGCGTCCAATTTTGATTAAGGAAGAGAATTGCCCGGCACCCTCAATGATTCCATATCATGGATCTTGGCATAACTTTGCGTGTCTATGTCCGGTATCTTCAAGACCTCGGACCTCAGATGTTGGGCATGGGCTTCCCTCCTTCCCTACTCCACCACGTGACAGAATTATCTAAACGCGAGTCGATTTGTCAAAAAAAGATGCGATTATAGAATCATATATTTTGCGCTCTGCCGTATCGTCCAAGCCATGTTTCCATTACAATCTCAGCCCTACAGGTGATACACCAATATGATCACCGGAGATTGGTCACGTGAAAATGGACGATTGCCTCCGTTTCACGAAAATTCGTGTGTCGGAAACGTTTGCTTTTTAAAACCCAATCAGCGAGTTATGAAACCGATCTCACTTCCTCACCGGATCAAAACAAAAAGCCTTCGTCACCAGGTGGAGAGCTAACACGGACCGGCCCACAGTTGTGATCCCGACTTGGCATAGTCTCCACAGATAGATTATAGGATAGCGATCTTCCCAATAGCTATAGCTGTCGTTGATTTACTTCATCGGGTACAATTGGAGGTGTATCAGAGTCTGAAAAGAACTATCGGGGCCAATCTGCATTACAGCCCTCGCTGTCTGAGATAATTCAGACAATAAGAAGTCTCAACTCAGTATTCAGGAGATATTTGATTGAAGGGAAGAAAGAGGGGGCGAGACTTTCAGATACAGTACCCGCATTATAAGCTTCATTATTTTGATACCTGTCCACAGTATCGTCGTAATCATATGCGAATCCGTTGGACCTGCAGTTTAAAATAAAACTGATGATTATCTCTAAAGCTGCACACTCTTTAAGAGGATCATGTTTTTTACTTTCCGCGAAAACACTTGAAAATGGCAAGGTACAAGGGCGCTTCTGTCCTCTTCCTGCTATACATCGTGCTGATATTCTATTTGTGGACAAAAACACCAAATTTGGCAACGCAACGAGTTGGAATTGCTGAGGAGGGCGATTTCAAGGCACCAGGACCATTCATTCCACCTCCGGCCGTCAGAGCTCGACCACCAGGACCGATACACAAACAACTTTTGAATGTCGAGGGCTCGCATACCTCACGCCAAGTTGTCGATAGCTTTAAGTACAAAACCCTTCCAGACATACCTTCGTGGAACAGACCTCCCAAGGAGCATGTTCCGGAGAAAACTCCTCTCTTCATAGGTTTCACTCGAAACTGGCCTTTACTACAGCAATGCATTTTATCATATATTACTGCAGGGTGGCCTGCAGAAGATATATATGTCGTGGATAATACTGGTACAATGAGATCTAACTTTGCTTCTAAGCCAAAGATCACCCTTCAGAACCCTTCGTATCTGAATGTCGATCGACTCAGAAACGTCTTTGGAGTAAACGTAATATCAACGCCAACCCTTCTTACCTTTTCCCAACTTCAGAATTTCTATATTTACACGGCACTCGAGAGTGAATGGGAGAGTTATTTCTGGAGTCATATGGATGTGATCGTACTATCCGACGAAGACTTAAGCCATGCACCGCTAAATCAACAACGAAATCCTGCGACGTCTCACAAGTCTCTATACATGCGAGCTGTCGATGAACTTCGGAGAACCTCGGATCCTGATTATGCGGAAGGACACGATGGATGGGGAACTCGCTTCTTCGAGTACGATTGGCTTGCGCTAAATAACGTGCAAAGCTTTGTAAAAATGGGTGGATGGGACCCAATGATCAGCTATTACTCCTCTGATTGTGACATGTACCAGAGGCTCCAGATGGCAGGTACTAAGCTAGACACGGCCGAGGCGGGCTGGGTTATGGATGTGGGAAGAACAATTGATCTAAACTTGCTCTTTCGTCGAAAATACAACCCAGATATGCCCCCTAAAACGGCAGCTGACATGAACAAATTGGCGGAAGACACGATGGGAGGTGAAGGCTTCCAACTTCTGGTAAATTTAGTTCAAGCCGAAGCAGAATGGAAAAAAAATGATCCAAGTGCCAGAAATCATTGGCAACGAAGGCAGTCAGGAGGTCAAGGAGAGCCATTCCATCGCGATCCGCAAGGTTTCGAACAAGCACTTGAGATATTGATCCGAAGTGGCGATGAGATATATTCAGAAAAATGGGGGCACATAGGTTGCGATCTTAAAGAATCCGGATTGCGATTAGAGGATGCTTGGATGGTTGAACATGATTGGGAGTAATAACTCGTTTGAGAGATATTCACTCCATTATGAACTATCCATCAAGTGGTATCTACTGTAGTGTCATTTTTTTGTGATTGGGTTTTATTATGCGGTGAATGGGATACGGGATTCATTACGATTTAAATTTTCATCATTTTTTCTTCCATTCACGTCCCTCAAAATCGGTTGTGTGATTGGCAATTTCTGTTAAGAGATTCTATTCTATCACGACGCTCGACATGTGCGATCCCATTGCCCACTTCCCAAGAAACTATCCAAGTTAATGAATCTCAAAGTCGGATCCAACATATAAGTGGAAAGTTTTCAATCCAGAGATACCCTCGATTTTCCATTCTGATACTCATTCCCTATGGATTCTGATCCTGCTAGCCTGATCTCGGGCATCACATTCAATAGTGTCCCACTTCGTGAATCTTTTTGCGATTCCTGTCTGGATGCACTCGTGGAATGTTATAAAGACGGCAACCATTCCAAGCTAGATGAGAGCCATGCCAATCATGTTCCAAATGTTGGTACAGAGAAGTTTGATCCCCCAGATGATGACTTTATTCATGAGGATATCATTTCCAACAATTCTTCTATAAATAACCGATTCTTAACCCAATCGTCTACCTACATGTACGAACAAGAACCTTTTGATACTTACCGCTGTAAAGTCAATCAGTTGTGTATTGATATAGGCCTTGGCGAACCATCAACTATAGAGCGTATGGATGGAGGAAGTTACAATCGGGTGATTGGCTTGTCATTTCGAAGTGAATCTGGAATTCAACAACGTATTCTACGGATCCCGCGAGAATGGGATGCCAAATGGTCGAAGCAAACTGATATCCAGAACCAGGCTGAAATAATCATGTGGCTTCAGCGATTCGAATTCCTTCATGTACCTAAGGTTTTAGCCATCGATACTACCACTGCGAATCCTCTTAAGTCACCATATGTTCTACAGGAGAGGATTCAAGGAATACCGCCAGACGAATTGTTCTTCGAGATTCCCCAACAGCTTCCCATGTCTAAGAGACTTGAAGTTGTGAAGACTATTGCAGAGTTCATAGTCAAATTAGAGAGTACCACTCTGGATAAGCCGGGAAAACTGGTTGGCACTCATGCTGTACTATGGACTTCAACTTCCATTGCTTCTTCCACACCACGCATTGAATTCGCGGGCTTCTCTCCGAGCTTCATGGAGAGCGCACCTCCTCTTGAGAAGCAAGACCTGCCATCGTTACTCTCCAACATGATTAAAGCCCACCAGACTATCAGAACACAAGATGATGCGCAGTGGGAAATGTTGCAAGTAGTTTTGGGGGAAATGGCGGCGAGACGCTTTTTCAAACCATCCGACTCCATCAACGTATTATGGCACTAGGATCTCGAGCCTCGACACATTTTCGTCGAAAAGTTCGAATCAGAAAAATGGGAAGTCAGCGGAGTCATCGATTGGGATGATGTAAAGTCCATGCCGTTAGTTTTGACTCGAGCTCCCAGATCCTGGCTCTGGTTCTACGAGGAGCGTTTCGAATACTGTAATAACTTTACGTTTCCGTGGAATGGCGATTATGATGCTCCTTTAGATTTACCACTCAATAAGGATGTGACGATTGTGAAAGAGTATTTTGATAGGGTAATGCAGGAGGCGGATCCGACGTATATGGATGATACATATGGAAGAGGGTTTTGGATCCGTCGACTCGCGAGGTTTGCAAGGGATGGGTTTTATTGCCCCTGGGACTTGGGAAGATATGAGAAGTTTATCGAGGACTGGAATAAATATATTGGGGATGTGGGTTCGATTTATGGGGGAAGTATGTATCATATTTTGCTTGAAGACGGCAAATATCTTTAGAATCTATCAATTGCTAAAATGTACACTATTCACCATGAGTGGCGAGTCTATGTTTATGTTGGTGCTAGTAGAACAATCTTCTTACAAATCGAATTTTTGCCCTACAAGCTTCTCACTCAGCGCCCACAATCGCTCTGCATAGTCTGGATTGGTGGTGTAATCTGCTGTTTCAGCGATTTGACAATCGGTAAGGTAGGCACCTGAGTGAACTTTATAATTTTCAAGTGTTAGCATTGAGAAAGTAGGGATGTATTTACCTTTCAAAGCTGGGTCAAGAGCCGCAACCAATGTTGTTGATGTGCCTGCTTCTAAGCTCTTCCAAGGGAATGAGCCATCCATCTTTATGTCTCCTTAATTATCTTGCCAGTAAAACTTGACTATTTTGAATGATGGAATTCAAAGTCTGAATTACCTCTGGAGTTGAAACGTTCGGTCACAGAGCCATAATCTTTCTTCGGATCCACCTCTCTTATCAAATTCGTGACGATCACGCCAGGGTGAACAGCAAATGCGTGTACTCCCTTGCCTTTCAATCTCTTTGCCAACTCAACAGTAAATAAAATATTTGCTGATTTACTTTGGCCATATGCTGACCATTTGTCATAATCTTTCCCACCATTGAAGTTATAGTCATCGAATCGAACTTCGCCCAATGACCATCCCATACTGGATAGGTTGACAATTCGTGCTCCTTCACATGCAGCAGCAACAATAGCTGGCATGAGTATGTTTGTTAGAAGCAAATGCCCAACATGGTTTGCACCAAATTGGACCTCCAAACCTTCGGCGGTAGTGTTGTATTTGGCTGGCGCCATGACACCCGCATTGTTGATGAGAGTGTGGATCTTGGGAGTGGTAGCCAGAATAGATTCAGCTGCAGTTCTAATGGATGAATACTTTCCAAGATCACAGTGAACAAATTTCACGGTTGTGCTTGGAGAAACCGCTTTCACTGATTCTATAGTTGGTGCGGCTTTAGATTCGTTACGTTTGAGGAGAATAGTTGCTAGTTTAGATGCAGCAAGTAGCAAAGCTGTCTAAGATCCCATCCCGCCTGGTGTTGGGCCGGTAATAACAACTAAGAATGTTCAGAGCAAGTTCATGTGTAAGTGATGATGAGATGAACTTACATGTCTTGTCAGCGACAGACTTTGGGAATGAGGCAACGACTTCAGCCCCATTTGTCTCATGACCGAATTGCTTTTGACTGACCATTCTGCTGTTTGTATTGAATTGAGAAGATAATTACCGGAAGATGTGTTGGTAGGTTGATTGTGTTGATGTTTTTTGTGCTGTTGATGAATAGAAATTTTCCGATGATCGAGAAATGCAGTCTTTATATACATAGTATCATCGCTCTTGAAATCTACCACAGTTCTTCCCAATCCATAATAGTCTGGGCCCCGAGTCATCGGCGACGGGTAGTTACTTCTCCATACACAGAATTTGATTGACATCATCGATATCACTGCCTAAATTCTTACTAACATCCAAATGAGGAGACTTGTAGTTCGGCCGAAACTCATATGTTGGTATCCACTGAATAGCAGCAAGTCCGAAAGAGACTTGTAGTAAACAGATAAAAAAGCCGGAAGTTTGTTTTCTGACGGAGTTAGCTTTCCGACGGATTTACAGCATGCTGTTACTGCGTCCGTGTGCGGCCGTTAGACCGCGTCGGATGTAAGTTCAATTTTGATCTCCAAATCTGATGTTTAGTTAATCTCCTTTGCTGGGGACATAATTGATAGAATGTCTGACGAGCTTGATTTAGGTATTACGATCTTGTGCAGCTGAGAATAGATGCCACGAGTTGATAAGTTCAATTATCTCCACTTTTGAGTACCAATCTTAACTCTGGGCCATGCCAATGCTGCGCCAAACGGGTTCATGAAAATCAAGTCGAATTCCGAGATGTTACAAAATTTATTAAGGTCTCCTCTTTTTTGCTTGAAATATGAGATGGTATGTAGAACGCTTTAAGTTCTTAATTCTTTTGAGATTCAAATCAACAACTTACCCCCCCCCTCCCCCTTCCCCCGCTTTAAAGTCTAAAGTTAACCACGAGTTTCTCATCTTCTTCAAAATGGTGTTTGCACTACTACTACTACTATACTCCCAGCTTATCGTCAGGGTGCCTAAACCAATCACTTCTTTTGAAGGTAAATTATCATAATTACCGGTGGAAATACAGGTCTAGAGTTTGAAGCAGCAAAGTACCACCTCAAGCTCAAAGCATCCAGAGTTATTCTTGCTTGTCGCTCTCTCGAGAAAGCAGATAAAGTCAAGGTCGAGTTGGAACAGACTTTCGCTATTTATGGAAATGTCGTAGAAATATGGCAGGTCGATTTATCTTCCTATGCATCTGTCATTTAGTTTTATGAAAAGGCAAAAACTCTGCCATGTTTGGATGTCATGCTCCTAAACGCAGGAATTTTGACAAAAGAATATCGCGTAGCCGAGGACAATGAGTCGACTATCACGGTCAGTGTTATTTCCACCTTCTTAATTGTCGTATTGATGCCGAAATTGAAAAAAACTGCAAAGTACTTCAATACAACGCCACATATGACGATTGTATCCTCTGATCTGCACTTTCTTAGTGACTTTTCGGAATGGCAAATTGATGACATATTTACAACTTTGAATGGTAAGAAAACAGCTCATATGGATGATAGGTACAAACATAGTCTCATTCATGAATGTCGCTTGGGTTAACATAACACAGATACAACGTGTCGAAGCTCATGGAGATCCTGATCGTCTGTCATTTCGTATCTCTATACGGCGCAGACTACCCCGTTGTCTTCAACACCCTGCATCCAGGTTGGAGTCAATCGAATCTTTCAGACGAAATCGTCACTCCTTTCCTCAAGAAGCTGGGAAATTGTATGGGAAGGATAACTGAAGAAGGTGCGAAAAGTTTGGTACTTGCCACTACATTTGGCAAAGAATCCCACGGAAAATATGTTGGAAACGGGGGACATTTATCGTGAGCTTCTTCACCCCTCCCAAAAATGACATGTATAAAATAGCCTCTTTACAAAATTGTACAGGGAATCGTCTTATGTAACAAGTAAAGATGGTGCTGCAGCTTGCGACAAATTGTGGACTCAGTTGTCCAGCAAATCGGAGAAGATTCGCCCAAACGTTATGTAGGGATTCTAGGCCATGTTTTTATATTCTCTCGAGGTTTCTTTGCGATATTCATGATTTTCTAATTCAAATATACTTGCCATTATGTACCATACAAATATTAGTATCAAAGTTTAGAATTTAACATTGCTGTCGTCCCTTCATTCTCGCCTAGCTCCGATCAGGTTACTGTGCCACAGTTGGTTGGTGGCTGAGACTTTACACGTGAACTAATTTCCAACACCAACATTTCGACTTCATCCTTAAACATTTACAACAATTGTAATGTCTTGAGTGTCATCTAATGATTAGTGTTTGAGTCAATAATTCTTTGTGATTCTACAGAGCGCACAAAGGTATCGATGCAAGGCTACGACATTCCAAAGTTGGAAGATTCTAGGGTCGCGGTCGCGGTTGGTTGATTGGCCGTGGTCGTTGGAGCTGAGACGGGCCTGGATCGCGGAATGTGAAGTTAGGCACGAATTGAGAGATCACCGGAGACACCGAGTTCCAAGCTTGATTCAAGTGAGTCAATGAGGATGTATTTTGAGATCTTGATATCGATGGACTGTGCGCCGGGAGAGTTACCCGTGCGATGATTTCTTTGATGATGTTGAAATGTTTCTAAAGTGTAGTACCTATAGGGTCCATGATCTGAATGAATGGAGTCTTCTTTGGAAACATCTGAAAGAAAGCCATTGGGACTTCATCATGTAGACAATGAGAAAAGAATTGCTCTTCGGTTTTGGTGCGCCTCGGAATCATAAGTCGTCGCTGTCTCTGACATTACTTTGATATTTCTTGATACTTTCGCGATGGCGTAGAGAGTTGAATGAAGTAGGACGGTTGTATATAATCGATTAGTTATTCCTCACCAGTACAAACAATTCCACTCGATATCTCTAGCAGATTAACATTTTATTTCTTATCCTACACTCTTTTGACTTTCTAATATCACAAGAATATTATATAGATCTATTCAAGATGGGCATCAGAAATGGACCTGCCCTGCAGATACAAGAAATTGGCGTGGGATGTATTTTGTGGCTCCCACCTTTCAATGACTCTAATGGAGATTTACTACCCCTTTGTCAACGCCATACTGGGATAGAAAAACATTTGCTGAGCATTAACGGATTTGACCATCCAGTGGTTGTTCTCGACATTTACAACCCAGGTGATTCGAATTCTTCTATTCAATTCCTTATAGTAAGTTCTCTAATCAAAATAATCTTGCAGATCGTTGACAGGTCTTTTAGTTGAGTTCACAGGACTCATCGAATTACAGATACTCTGCCCCGCTTAGATATGGAAGCCCTACTCAGTTCGGAGCAAAATACTCTCTTGAGAGTCAAAAATGGATTGCTGCAAGCACCATCACTAGCTCTACCGCCACCCACTCGACAACTACAAACCGTGAATCAACATCGTGGGAGTAAGCTGCATAATCCATTTCTTTGAATTAGATGTACTAATGAATTCCAGATAGTCCCTATGATTACCTAGAGTCAGAAGAATGTTGTCCATGATTCGACAGAGGAATGAGTCGGAAAGATCACGGTCCAGGACCATATTGTGGAATATTGCGTCTTAAATTTGAGAATCATCATGGGTATTTGCTGCGGGCAGTGAATACTACTTTATGCACAAATTACGGTTACTACATTGCGAAAGTATAACTTATCGTGTTCCTGATAGATTTCATGCGAATGTTCAGATTGTGAGCCCGGAATGCTGCGTGTCATATCAACATTCCTTAGTGTGGGACGCGTATACAATTTCAATAGAAATTACAAAGTTTGAGTTCTAAGATTTTAGGGCTAATTCTTGATTTGGGGCGAGGATAGATTGACAAAGAGGATACGCAAGAAAGAAGAAACGAATGGAGGTTTCCGGTACCCAACCGACGAAAGTTGATGCATCGAAGTCTAGTGACTTCGGTTTCTAGCCACAGTCTGGGCTAAGTGTAATGTTTTGCCAAGAGATTTTGTGGTAGATCTTTGAAAAGTGTTTCAAATATTATTAGGACGTTCGAGAAGGTGCACAATATCGACGGGCGATGAGCGCAATAACTAATATGATCAATATAATACATTGTATAGAAAGATTATCTTCGACGTATTGAAACGGTTGTTAAGACAATGTCCTCTGGTTTCATGAAAGCCACAGCTACAGGAAATGGATGATTCGAACTACAGGAAACAATCGGAACGGTCTGTCCCATCTAGTGATGGATATTCGCGATTAGGTATGGTGAAGATTCTCGGTGATTTTTTTGTATTTCAAATGTTTAGTGATTAAGATGCAGCCATGATAAAATCGGTTATGGATAATCTAATTCTCCACGACGATATGATGGCAATCAATCCGGATATCTCCACCAGATTGTACCTTCAACTGCCTTTCTCACCTATCATTTGTTTATCTTCCTTTCATGTCCCCGTTACATCTATCTTGCTTTACGGAAAGCCGACAAAAGTCAAAGTTTTGACAGTCTACGTGGTAATCATAGCAGATCAATCGTGGGTGAAGAATATCACGGGGAATTCCTCACCGGAATTCTGGGTTCGATCCAACACTGAAACCTGTCAGTCAATTGGTTCTATCAGGGAAGAAATTGGAGTAGATCTATTTCAAAAAAAGATGCTGGCTTGGTACTTGCGATTTACTTGTCGCGGCTCCCATTTTATTATCAATTGAAATATCATTGTAACTAATTGTTAATACACGATTGAAAAATTCTAGCGAGTAGCTTTTGCTCGAATGTATTGATATGAATTGTACGAATTGTACAGGTTAGAACTAAATAATCGATTTTTTTGATACTCCTGATCGGCAATGGAACTCCATTACTTTTGACTTCGAAATTGGAAATCGAGCTTACTTGGTTTTTATTGTACTGACCAAACATACTACCAATTTTTTCTTTCGTCCGCAATACTGATGTTTCATGTCTTTTTTGATAGCCTCAAGGCCGGGCTATGGAGAAAATTTGTCTCCCAAAATAGCAAAATTGACAGGCACCACTTGAGAGAGCTAGGAAGTTTCTTCCGAGGATGTTTCGGGTTGAAAATGATATCTCGTAATTGATCAAAACAATTTGCCTCTCGTCATGTTCTGGCCATTCAGGTCTACTGGCCTTGCGCCTAGCCTTATTTCTACAGTTAGAGGTTTATGGCCACATCTCAGCCTCGCCGTTGCTATGACCTGAGATGACCTTAAGCGCCGACTTCCTCCAACCGAGCAAGCGGCATCCAACCAATCGATCTACTTCCGCGAAATTATTTTGTACGCGTGATCAAAAAACGATGTGTTGGTTCGGTCTGTCCATGAGATCTCGGGGTAAAACATTCCGTCGCTCCTGCAAACGCAGGGCTGAGGGGGAGGATTCGCTTTTTCTTGGTTGGGTTTGCTAACGATTAACAGGCATTGAATAAATAAAGAGTGCTTATACTCTTACAAACTGTTTGATTTAATGTGCACCTACTAATCACAGGTTGTCATCAAATCATCCAACTATATCATTCTTTACCATCCCACCCAACACTCCAAAAGGTAACTGGACACCAGTGAGTCGCAGCATTTCCTCGTTCGTCATTATTTTCTTACAATCTGCAATGGCCATCGCGAATCCGCGCGAGTTCAAGTCTACCAAATCCCTTACTCCTCCACCAAGTGACGAGAATTTTCCTCGACCAAAAGTAAGATCGGGTGATCTATGTGTTGGGTGCATCGTTTGGTTACCTTCAGAGAGTTTTGATAAGAGCATCAAATGCTGCAAAAGAAATTGTTGTGGAAAGGGGCTTGGAGAAAACGGATACAATAATCCGGTTGTCGTTCTCAAAATTAGACAGAGAAAAGGATCAAGTATACGCGGCGATTTGATTTGCTACGTTGCTACAGTACGTTGCAATTAATCCCCCGATCAGATATGTATTAACCGGCCGCAGATTACCACTTTCAGTGATATGAATTTGGAAAACTATCTATCGAAATGTCCACACAATTCTGAATTTCAGCAATCACTACCCATTAGTCCTATAGATCAAGACAGCTGCGTCGAAAGTACACCATCATGGCTTCTTCGTCTGCAAAAGGGAGCTCTCAAGAAACAGTCCTACATTGATCTTGCTCACATTTTCAAGGTGCCTTCCAGCAGCCTCTCCACGTTTGGCTTCCGAAATCATCGAGCTTATAAACTTCGACTCTCAGCCACAAGTTATAACAGCCTGATGGCGGAAATGGGTCTTCGAAACGAGCCCTACGAAGAAACTGCTTCGCTTTACAAGACTGCGCGAGCACGTCTTGAAGCACTGGCTTCCCAAAATAGGCAAATTCCATCCCTAATATCAAAAACAGCACAGGTATCATTTACCCTTCAAAATGAGATGGATTTGGAGAAGAAAAAATACCCCACTACTCCCTTCCCAGTTGCCGCACCCGATTGTCCTCATGCTAACACTGCTCCGACATCCCCTCTTCTCCCGTTAGGACAACGAAGAAATGTCAGATTTACCTTGAACGAAATACCTAAATCGAAGAGTCTCCTCAACGTTCCACGAGTAGCCGGGTATGGGACTGTTAATAACCAGCAACTTCTTACTCCATATCCGATTCAGCCACCTACTCCATTGACGGCGCGCTATCATTCTTTCAGACCTTTTGTTGATCATGGGTGGAGACATGTTGCTTTGAGATTCTTCGCAGGGTGTTTGAGTCTCGGAACAGTGTTTGGAGCTTTCAAGATGTTGTGGTCGGCAAATGGCACTTTTTGATGGGTTTCTGCATGGAATTTACTGGTTTTATGGATGGCGCATATTTTTAGTGGGTTTAAAGGTGGTGTTGGATAAGCATTGAAAGGAGTACATGGGTTTCCGCCTGTGGCTTTAGATGTACGATATATTAGAAGGACCCCTCGAGCACCCACTTGTGATATAGGATAGAAAATGAGGTGATTTATTATGTGACTACTCCACTCATGGCCAAAAGTATCTATTTATCAAGAGGAAGTGACCTCAAAATATTGCAGCGTGTGCATCTGAATATGACCTTGGTACCATTTTGATCAACCTACAGCACCCCTTCTGATCGCATCAGTGGCATGACATAGAAATAATTGCGAAAGGCCCATTACTCCAGTTTCATCAAGTGATATGCACGGGCATGTTGAGTGGTCTATTCTCATGTCAAAAGTTTATGTATGCATACCTATTTTCTGCAATTTTGAGATAGGGGCTAAGATATTCTTGAGATTATGCAAGATAATTTTGGATTTGCCATTAACAGAACAAATAATGGAATGGGAAGCTTTTTGATGCATTTGACAGCGATATTTCTCGCTCAAAAGGTTCATGACAGTCTTGACTCAACGCGAGTCTCAAGTAGGAAAATCCTTGTCGTCACCCCCAAAGGGGGGTTTATGGCCAAACTTGTCAAAGTACTGTTGCATCTTTTCCTAGTACTGCGATTCTTCTTCTCAAAACGCAAACATCTCCATTCTATTTTTCACTCTCCCTTCATAGTCACTCCATCGATGGTAAAAGGCGTGTCTCTCTGGTTCCTCTGTCCATTGTATCAGTTGATTAAAGTTTCTACACATACGAACTTGTTAGTGCCCAATGTTGTTCGGGAAATCGTTCACTGAGGATGATTTATTAGTAGAGATTTTCCGATAGCATTTGTATAGCGAACCCCTGCAATAACATCAAAGCCGGTAGATAGAAACTTTACATCACTTACTAGGCATTGGGCTATCGTCGGCATTGCACATCATATCTTGACGGAGTGCGTCCAGGCAGTGGTGGACATGACCGGCAGAACTTCCAATCTCATCACCTCGCTCATAATCGTTGAAAGCTCTGCGTAGTACTTTCTAGAAGAATATTAAATAAGTAGAGCACTATGACGAGCAGTTTTTCCAATCCTCTGGACTCCATCGAAAGTTTCTTACCAGACAATGTAACCCATGGAGAGCTTTCAAAAAGTAGATTCCTCTTGCTTCAGGATCCCATGGAAACCGAAATACTAGCTAGTGCTCAATTGCCCATTCATCGTCAAGCGCCACGACATGTGGGCCCATCTCATGTTGGAGGGTGTCATTGTTGCTCATATAGTTTGTGTGGTTATAGTATATGAGAGGAGTGTCGTATTTAAGATGTACTTTCTTCTGATCAGTATGAACACAATAAGAAATTTTGTAATGGGTGCTTTTCGTGTGATAGAGTTCAGCTAGTTGCACTATACAACAAGAACGTACCGTTTCTAGAGACAGCTATCGCAGTAAGGTTCATCGAGATATCCTATAACCAACTTGAAGTGAGATCTTTACAACGCAAATTCCAGAGCCGCTGGTATCAAGAAAGGGCATTATTTGAATAGAACACTCATCAAAACAAAGTAAGTTTCGTTTTTTGTTCATGAACCTCTCAGTTAAAAAGTCTTTTGTTCTGACAACTGCCAAGATTTAGGAACTCCAATACTACATCATGCGCCTTTTACAAACTTTTCAGTTCGTTGCTGCTATGTTTATCATCGGCACGTTCTGTTTGGTAATCAAAACCAAAGATATGATAATAGAAAATATATTTCTTGGAGGTTAGCTTCTAGAATATTAATAATATTAGTATTCTAGTATTAGTGGAAGATTTAGTCTCTTTAGCTTAAGGGATAAATCGAATACATAATATGAGACTTGAATTGAAGTTAAATTATAAGAAAGAGCTTGATTGAGCTGAATTTGCTTGCTTTTTTTTAGGTTTTTTTTTAAAGAATATCCTAGATTTATATAGTTTATAATGAAATTCTAGTAGTTTTTATACTTATAAATAAGGTCGATTTGAATCGAATCTTGTAAAATTATTTATATTATAAAAAGAAAGTATAATCAATCAATTTAGTCTACTTTATCAACAATCTTTCATATGATTCTGCTATATTCTATTTCATTATAAATCAAAGTGATGAGAGATATAATAATATAATTTTATAATATAAAATCATATTATATATGTATTAGTCAGCAATATATCTCTTAATTAGTAAGATTTTAAAAAGTAATTTAGTATACTTATTAAAAAATCTTAAATCTCTAGATCATTAATGAGTACATAGATTAATAGGATACTTCTCAATTTTCAAAAATTATAATAAATCCATTTTTTGATTGTTTGATATTAGAATTTATATTTCAATTGTGAAATGTTCGTAGAGGTTTTCATCTTTAATGCTTGGGAAAAATGATCAGCTTTGCGGCCGTTTTCGAGCCAATTGATTATGTAAACCGACTATATTATATATCTAATCAATGCTAAAGGTACCTGAATAGACTTTCATATCCACTCATTTTATAGCTTGTCTTACGACATTTCCCTTGAAAATACTGCAGATAATCTCCTGCCTTATATTGATTATGGGAAATACTGTTACGGGAGCTGCCTCTAGGGTCACGTGGAAGTGTCTAGAGTTCTCTCGAGGTGGTTTAGACTAAACTTCAAGTAGGAATTCAATAAGGTTGGTAACTGGTTGCAATTCTCGTAACTATAGTAATGAAACTAATGATTGTTCTTGAGCACGAAGCTCTACATTGTAATGAAACCCATTCCCTTATATAGACCTTCGTACTTTGATCGAATCGTCAAGTCTACTCGACTACTCGAGTCGACAAGTCGAATCGACTTTCCTTCACGTGACACTTGTCCTCGTGACCTGGTAAGGCTACCGCTTATTTAACCTGTGCTTACTAGCTAATCTGTAACCGTTGTGCAACCTGTGCCTACTGTGGGGTAGGTGCCAATAAAAGATAGGTACCTATCTTTTAATCACTGCTTATTTATTCGGTTACCGCTATCTTTAGTTACCCTTTAATTCAACTGTCCCTACAGTGCTGTTTTCGTAGGTCCCAACACCAAGGCCTTAGGTTTATCTTATAATCCATGTTGCGGTGCGGGTACCTCCGTAACAAATACATAGTTATGGAATAATGATTGTTTGGGACATCATTCCCATGACCCCAGAATCTCACGATACCGAACGATACAGGATATTATTGCTAAGGTATTTGATATTGGCGATACTGTTCACTTTGCATAGACTGTGTGAATCTCAAAAGATCAACTCCATACAACTCTTAATAACCAAATACCCGATCCCTCATCAGCGAGACCACAAAATCCACCGTCAGTATTCATATATCTACTCGAGAAAACACTTCAGATTCATTAGCTGTGGAAAGAAATTTGACGTATGTTCCTCATGAAAATTCTTTACCTTTCTCGAGAAGAACCATCAAGAGCGTTCCTCATCCAATATCTCCAAGCATTTCATCTGTAATGATGTCAACGTCTATCATTGTAAGATTCTATAATAAGTATACTAAATCACTTACTAATATCTTACTAATCAAGAGATATATTTATATTCATAATATGATTTTATATTATAAAATTATATCATTATATTATTGTATTATTATATCTCTTATTAAACTAATTTATAATAAAATAGAATGAAATGAAATCATATAGAAGATAATTAATAAAAACAGACTAAGTTAATTAAATGTATTTTTCTAATATAATATTTTTTCTTTGTATAATATAAGTAATTCTATAAGATTCGATTTACATTAATTTTATTTATAAATATAAAAATGTTGGGACAGTGATCATGTGACTACGCTAGCGTTGACGCTAGTGTCTTCCGACACTACAGTAATACGTTTCGTAGCCTGTTACGACGGGTAACATTGGATCACGTGACGAGTGTCATGTGACAGGACGTTGGAGCCTTTGGAGCTTAGGATCCAAGGGATCCAAGTAGAACAGAACCATGGGTTTCGTAGAGCAGGAAGGTCTATATAAAGGAATGAGTTTCATTATAATGTAGAGCTTCGTGCTCAAGATCAATCATTAGTTTCATACTATAGTTACGAGAATTGCAACCAGTTACAACCTTATTGAATTCCTACTTGAAGTCTAGTCTAAACCACCTCGAGAGATCTCTAGCCACTTCCACGTGACCCTAGAGGCAGCTCCCGTAACATAGCCCTAGCTTTTAGAACCTCAAGCAATATAATAACAGTGTGAACCATAGTACTATATTGACTTCACCATCCCCATGGTGATACCAATAAGAAACTATTAGAATTTTATTATAAATTATATGAACCTAGGATATTCTTTAAAGAAAATCTAGAAAAAGTAAGCAAATTTAAGTCAATCAAACTCTTTCTTATAATTTAACTTCGATTCAATTCTCATACTATATACTCGATTTATTCCTAAAGCTAAAGAGACTAAGTCTTCCACTAATACTAGAATACTATTATTATTATTAATGTTCTAGAGCTAACCTTCAAGAAGAGATTTGTTTGATATTGAGAAGATAGAGTCTTCCTCTTACTCGGTAAATTCTTGGTAGAGAAAATAAACTGAAAGAATTCGGCAATCTTAAATGCCCCCAAGGATAAGGACATTATGTGTAAGGCTCTGAATACAACAATTCGTGTTCTACCTGATGAAAACTCACTTTATAATTGGTGCTTACCCCCTTATTCACTCTTCTTTGCGCCACATACCTGCAGAACGATGTGGGACAGGCTGCAGGGTGGTAGCCGGTACTTGAGTCTTGTCACTAATACATTGTTGTAGATAAGATTGCATTTTCTCCTCTCTAACAATTTGAAAGACCAATTTCTTTTGACTCAGTTCTGCATCATGAAGAACAAGGGAAGGCTGATTATTTAACTTACTAAGGGTTGAGACTACCGCTGTAATCGTACCAGAAGTGTGTGCCCTTGAAACCGCATTACTTTCTAGCATTTTCGAAGCTAGTTTCGACTATGATGGACCCCACGATGCTTGCAACCCAAGAAATTGGTCGAAAGCTTATAAATGGAGTCTATTGCTTATAATAAGTGCACTATCTATGACAACGTAAACTTATCCACATGAAACATGATTCTACCGTTACTTTTACTAACATATCAACCTAGAAATCTCACTGTGCTTATTTGCGCTCCCGCTATACCACAGATCCTGGAAGAGTTTCGTTCTGTCAGTGTACTCAACTCTACCCTCATCCTAACAATTTGGAACCTAGAAGCTGCTGTTGGCTGTCTATTTATGGGCCCTCGGAGTGAGAGGTACGGACGTAGACCAGTATATGACTTGGCAAATCCATTGTTTCTTCTCTACATAATAGCAGAAACGCAAAGCAAGAATGTTGCCTAGGCTGCGCACAAATTATCTGTACCCGTGGATTATCTGCAGATAATCCGCTCTATGGATTATCTATTGAGGCTTTAAAATTATCTGTTTTATACAAATAATCCATTTATTTATAAATAAATGGATTAGTTGCAAAAATATAGATTATTTATGAATAATTTGTGAATTATTTATGAATAATTTGTGAATTATTTATAAATAATTTGTAGATATATAAATTCTTTAAAAAAAGTGGAAAATCTTTATTCTTTTCGTTTAAAATATAAAGTTATTTTTAAATTATTTTCCAGTTCAAAAGTAATTCAAGCTTAAATTTATACTAATTTTTATATTAATTATAAAATTATATTAATATTATAAAAAATTATAAATAGTTATATAATATATAGGTAAATGAATATTTGTGGATAATTTGTATCCATCTTATAGATTACCTATTCAGATTCTGAATTATCTATTCCACAAACGAATTATCCGCGGATTATCTGTCAAGGCCATTATCCGCCCCGCGGGTACCCGTTGCGCAGACTAATGTTGTCATGGTTATTGTTCTTCAATGTCTCGGTGGAGTCAGTACGGCCACGACGGCTCTCAACCCAACTATTGTGGGAGATATGTTTAGTGTTGAAGAGAGGGGAGCTGCTCAGTCTTTACTTTCCCTGATGCCCCTGATCAGTCCTGCGATTGGACCTATATTCAGGAGGTATATAGCTCAGACAGGGGGTTGAAGATGGATCTTTGATCTAGCTGGTATCACTTCTGTAACATCAATCGTTTTGTTCTTTCTGATATACCGTGAGACCTACGATGTAACGAGTCTTAGGCGCAAAGCAGCAAAGATACGCAAGGAGTTCAATGACCCATCAATTCATTCTCAATACGATCAGCAGGGATCGAAAATAAGTTCAATCGTGAACGCACTCGTGAGACCAATCAAGATATTGGTCGCTCCTATCTTTGCATTGTTGATTTTCTCCATGTGTTTGCTCTCTTCGTACGTGTATCTGTTAGCATCGACAATCACGGAAGTCTTTCAGAAAATTATGGGCTCTCAGAGGGTGAAGTGGGACTCACATTTCTTGGGCTGGCCATTGGCATGGCACTAGGCGCAATTCTTTGTTGTGCGGTGCTAGATTGGTATACAAAGAAGATATAAGTCCTCCATGGCGGCGAGATCAAACCAGAATGGCGGCTTCCTCCTATGACCCTGGAATTTGTCATTGCCCCAATAGGTCTAATCACGTACGGATTGACAGCTTATTTCCACATACACTACATAGTCCCCATTCTTGGAACTGCGCTATGTGGTTCTGCGACCTCTACTACAGTAGTCCCTACTACAGTGTATTTGGTCGACATATCAGGAATTTTTCGCGGTTCTGCTATGTCCGCAATGACTATGTCTCGCAATGTTATGTCCACCATTTTACCGCTGGCTGGGTCACCGCTATATCGATCTCTAGGTTTAGGCTGGGAAAATTCTGTTATGGCTTCAATTGCTTTATCGTTTGCACCTCTGCCATTCATTTTGCTCAGGCACGGAGAACGTATTCGGAGCAAATCGTGACTTGAAGATTGGATGTGAACTTAAGTTCACCGAACAAGATATGAATCAACATAATCATAGCGGTATCTGTGATTCTTGCTCAAAAAAGGAGCATAATACCGAAGGAAACCTTGCAATTAGAGAGGGGGCGTGTTTGTGGATGCGCATCAACAGTTGTCAACGACGGGTGTTTATTTTGGGAGGAACATTTCTTCGATATATAATGAGCCTTAATTCAGTATTTTTTGAAATGCTATTATTTAAACAATCTTAGGTGACACAAGAGCTCATTTGGCTAAGGCACACTTGGTTGTGCTGAGTTGTAGTTGAAGGCTTGCTGCATGATATGATAGTCGAGCGTTAATCTCAATTTTACCTGGCTATCAGACGATAAGGATCGTGGTATTCTCATATGAAAATATTCGTATCCTCTTACCAAGGCTTGAAGATAAGAACATTTGAAGCTTCTCAATGATCAATTAGTTAGTAGATGATCAAGCTGAGATAGACTTAAACTTAAAAACGAGGGCTTCTTTCACTTTCAATGCCCAGAATCAGACCAAAAAAGGGCTACATAGTCTATGGAGCGAAAACGTATATCACCAGGTATTCGACGTCAAAAGAAATAAGCAGCTCACCATATCGCTAGTAGTGACCTCTTTCTGTCGCTGCCATTTTCAGAAAGTGGCCGATCCTATTCCTTCAAATTCTAGGCTGAGCCTTCTACCTTCAAAAAAAATACTGAAAACAATACTTAAACGCCTGGATCTAGCCCGTATAGCTCTAGTCTCTTAGTGGCTTGTATAAAGTCAAATTATCTGTTTGAAATGAGTCCACACCATTGACACTGTCGTGGAGAAAGATCGAAATATGCAAGCTTCTCGATATTTCGGTAAGGTGTGCTACCAAAAACTTATAACATAAGTGGTCAAGTTCAGAAATACTAATTTTTTCCGATCTGAATTGTGTACGCCGAATAGTTCAAGTGGACAGATCAGCAGTCTCAATCGTGTGGATGAATTGTAAGGTCTGCTAGCTGAACCAGCTGCTTTACTTGAATTATCAGATGACTTTGAGGCAATCAGTGCCAGGAAAATATACAATAGCTCTGCCACTCCGGTTTAACCGCTAAATTATTATTGAGCTGAGTCGTTAGCTCCACTAAGGAGAGCGTTGCAAATCTCTTAATTGCAAGTATAGCATTCTCGCGAGAAATTCACTACGGACCGTTCGCTAAAGTCTCTAGTGACGATTTGTAGTGGGTAAAAATTTGTGTATTGAAACAATCATTCTCGATTATTAATCTTTCACAGGTGAAACTCTCGCTTAACCGGCTGAGATTTAAAATTCTAAAATCTCCAATCACCATAATGGATAGTAAATTGCATGTCCTTGCCACTGTTAAACTAGAGGTATTTACCGAGATAACTCCACGTACCTAATGAGTGTAGGATATTAGACGAAAAGATAACGTAAGATGCACCAGAAGCTTGGTAAGCTGCAATGAAATTGTAGATTGGAAAGTAAATTGAGTGAATGTCTCTATTGAAAGACAAATCCCTAGGAATAATGGACATGCCTTGAATTTGTTGAAAGACCAGTTGAAAGATGTCAACAAGCCAGCAAGCCTTCCTGCCGACAAAGAAGCAGCAGGACCTTATATAGAGCAAACAACAATCTCTTTAACCAATAATACAGACTCCTTGTCTAATAGCCAAACTTGTTTTGTCGTTTTGAAAACCAAAACATAGACATATGTTTAAAGTGAACGTTTCGCTAAGTCACCACAATAACAACAATAGTCGACATTCACTCAATTTCGTTTGTACAGCAGCCAGCCACCATAGCGAGTTGAGGATGTGTATTCAATACAGCAAAGTCTTTTCGGCAAAACCGAATAGTCTTTCATCTTTTAAGTCATTGACTTCTCCGACTTTACAACAACCATTTGTAAATCATATCTTGACACTTTCCATTAATGTAAGAACAATAAAAATCTTGAGGCTCTTTTGCTACTTCCAACCATCATTGAACATCCTTCTTCTTGATCAAATCAAATCTTGATCTCTTGCCAGCCACTTTGATTTCTCCAATATATCAAGATGGCTAGTCAAGAGAACAATCCTTCCGACACTCGAATTGAGGGTAATGGAGGAGAAAGCTCGTCACCCATGATTCCCTACTCTCCGAGCTATCAGCCTCAGAATCGTTTTCCTGGCTACAATACGCAATATGCTCAGGGCATGGCTGTTCCTCCTTCTCCTGGACTTGGTCAAATGTTCAACCCCATCCGCCCTCAGTATCGAAATGGGCATCATTTCGGTAATAATTTATATAATCAAGACGTTTCAAATCGTCCACACCACGAATACGATCAGCCGTCTATTCCTCCGCGCATTCAACAATACAATGGCAGTTTTGCGAATCCTTTGCAACACTATCAATGCACAAATACTCCTCGACGCAACCCATTCGTTGGAGTAAGCAGCCCTCTAAATCCGTTTGCTCCTATACCACAAATGAGCAGCAACAATCCAGGCCGTGTACTTAATCCAGCTGCGCAAGGGTATATAAATTGCAGCAACCCCGTACCGCAGGTCAATAACGCGCCACAAAGGTATCCGCCGTTTGACAATGGCTTCCGATCGCCTGTAGCAGGTACTGCTAGACAACAAGTAGTACCCCAATACAACAGTCCTTCGCATGCGACCACACCAGTCACATCAAATTCCACTGGAGGTAATTATATGCCAACTTCTAGCCAGTATCCGACGACTCCTCCAATCGGCAATAGGTCAAATCAGAACTTGACACTTTCTCAAGTTCCAGAGAAGCCACAATGGAGAGCCAAAGGTTATTCATTACCACGATCAACACCAGCAAGCAAGTCTAGCGGTAGTAGCAGTGGCAGTGCCACTCCTGAAGCCGATGATATTGCCATCCAACGAAAGCCAGCTATGTCACCCAAGAAGTACCACTTGCGTGCCGAGCATCTAATGCCGGGATGCATTGTATGGCTCTCGAACTACGAAGAAGGACATGAACCAATTCTCTGTGTCCAGAACCACGAATGCAATGATAAGGTCAAAGATAAAGATGGCCGTAATCATCCGGTAATGATCTTAAGGATCAATCAACGTCGTGGGTCGAACATCGTCGGTAATGTTATGCTGGACGTTGCACTGGTAAGTCTTCACTATCTTGATTTCTCGTCTTGACTCCCCACTTCAAGAATTTTTCTGTGAAAACTAAGCAAACTTGACCTATACACTTGCCATCCTATTTTCCTATTTGCATTTACAGAAGCTCTGTAACACCATGCCCAAATGGTTTTCAAGAAATTTACTAACAATTAATCAAATTAGATGACAACCCTCAGTGGTATGCCTCTGGACAAGTATGTCAACAAACTGCGCACACTTGGACCAGATCCTTCAACGCAATGGTATCTCAAGGAAACTATGCCATTGTCGTGGGTACCGCAGCAAACACCTCAGCTGAAGGGTAACAAACTTGACGCTATGCGGAAGCACGAGCAGAATCGAGAGTCGCAGCACCATGCTGAACTCAATCAACGAGGCAACACCTTGTTGTTTCTGTCACGAGGGAGCATGCAGAGACGATCGTACGTTCGTGTGCATCACATCTACGCTGTTCCAATCAAGCAACTGCAAGCTTGCAGCCGGTACGCAAAGCTTGCCCACATGGTCCGCCTGGACGAATATGGATACCGGAGAGTGATGGAGGTCTTGAGCCTGGTACCCGAACCTTGGGAATCCAGCATCGAGAGAAGCGTTGCGGCAGCTCCGCAACGCCTTACAAGCCTTCGAGACGAGGAAATGGTGCAATTCAATGCCATTCAATTGGCTGAAAGCCAACCTCGTCGAGATGAAGCTGTAATGCAGCAAGGCTACAACGTCGTACAGCAAAGCCCATTGGGTAATGCCTCTGACGTTGAGGCCGAGGGTCGCGAGTCCTGTTGAGGTACTCGTGACTTTAAAACTTGGATATATGAAGTTCTTTTACGTTTTACTTGGTCACACTTGTGGAACGCGGAGAACAACTTTTGCACACATACGATACTTATACGCACACACATGGTGTTGAGGGAAGAAATTCAACCGTCTTGATGCAAGTCAGATTAGCGGGGAGAAATTGTGGATTTATCGAAAGTAACGGGTAGACTGGTGGTGGAATAGCAATGTTCAGTTTACCCCTTGGAGTTTGAACTAGCGGAATCGTGGATTATGATAGAAGAACGAGCCGCAGATACAATGAAGTTTGATTTTCTGGACTAGGGACGTGAGGAATATGTTATAGTCAGCTTCTGAGCAGGTTCTTAGAGGCGAAAGACTACGGGAAGAGCTGAGCGATCCATAGCATAGATGCCATAATTCAATGCATAGAATATGGATATTTGGATTTCATCCTTCTGAGAATCTCGTGAATCATGATTGAAGTTTTGTATATGTCCATGCTAATTAACATTCAGAACGATTGTGAATTTTCAAAACCACATGATTAGACGCACATGAAGTACACACGTGATATTAACCTATGAACATCATCAGTTTTCATAGTTGACCCTTCCAGCCTTTCCCCATTTTTCCCCTCCAGTTTCATTCGATTTTCTGTTCGACAGTAAGCCTCACCTCTCAATCACTATTCCCACCCCGTTTTGAAAATCTCATAGAACAGATGAACTCCACCTCCCCCTCTCAACCCTCTCGCCCCACAAAACCAAAGCAAAACACCACCAAGCAAGCTACTGCAACTCCCAACATACGAACGACATGACTCACCTAATAAAGTGTAAGATGAGGCTGGAACCGTTTCCCAGACTTTTAGATTGGTCTGGTCGTGCCGCTTCCTGCCTCGAGCATGCTAAGGGTTCCAGACGTGCGACTAATGCAAGAGCTCGAGATTCCCCACAAATACCTCCACACAGATGGTGCCACGCACCAGACGACAATTCATCAGGGCTCTCCCGTTATGAACACGAACGCGTTGAGAGCCACGTCTTTCCAGCATTTATGATCAAGAAAAGGATGTATATAATCCTCAACATACTAGCATGGATTGTGCATTTGGAGAAAATATTTGATACAATGTGCGTCATCTTAAAACGCTATTCGAATCATGTAGCCAGCAGTCATGGTAAAAAAAGGTCTGACTTATTTGATTATGGATGTCATAGCCCCTATCATTGGGAAAAGAGTCTTGATACTTACTATAGAATGATATCTGATATGCAGTCTACTTGAACATCACTATTCTATTGAACCCAGGGGTCACGTAGAAGTCTGATACTAACGGATTGGGAAAATCTGGTAATTTCAACCTAAAGTAACTGAAAGACGACTGCTGGTGAAAATTTTCAGACTATCGCAATTCAGGGGTATCACCGAACGAGAAGCTATTCATGGCTTCTGGATATCTCGCACCGCCAATCTGGACCTTCTCGATGGCTGTCCTAATCTCTCTCTCCTCTTGTCTGCTAAGTTGCACATGCAAGGCCTCCATATTTTCTTCCAAATACTTGATTTTCTTTGTTCCCGGAATCGAGATAATGTCATCGCCTTGGGCAGCTAACCATGCTAACGAGAGTTGTCCTGGTGTAACACCTTTCTCAGATGCGATCTTTGCCAGCTCCTTTACCAGCACGAGGTTCTTTGGGAAATTCTCTTGGGAGAAACGAGGGGCGCTGAGACGGAAATCGTTAGGCTCAAAATCAGCTCTAGATTTGATTTGGCCTGTGAGAAAACCACTAGAGATAGGTTAGCATGGTATATGTAACTATGGGGACTGCTTGAGGTCATACCGGCCAAGAGGTGAATAGGCAACGATGGCAATGCCAAGCTGGCGACAAGTCTTCAAGACTTCGTTCTGTTCAATATCCAAAGAAAATGGAGAATATTCAACTTGCACAGCATCGATATGGTGTACTTTCTCTGCACGGCGAATGGTCTTTGGACTGACTTCAGAGAGCCCTAGGTACCTGATCTTTCCCTCTCTATTTACATGATCATTAGCACGGATTCAACAGCGTATGCTGGTGGGTGTGGCTTACCTCTTCAATTCAGCCATGGCCTCTACTGTTTTTTCGATGGGGGTCTTTCTGTCCACTCTATGGCAGTAGTATAGATCAATAGTTTGAACGCCCAGTCTTTGTAAACTCTTCGCACATGCAGCCTTGACGTATTCCGGACTGGTATCACAAATACGAGTTCCATCTTCATTGGTTTTGAAGGCGAACTTGGATGCCAAAAATATTTGATCCCGCTTCCCTGTGCGTTTGAACCATTTCCCAATTAGATCTTCGGAGTCGTTATACATGTCTGCGGTGTCCCAGTTGGTCTGTCCAAGTTCGTAAGCGCGATCGAGGACCTTGAAACGCTCTTCATCTGATTCGGTGCTGCCACTGATGGAGAGTTAGATAGGTTCATCAAGATGAAGAAATTGTGCTGCGCGAGGAACTATAGAGAAGGGTCCATGAAACTCACTAGAAAGCACTTAGGCCCATGGTTCCGAAGCCTTGGGCGACTACTTCAGGGCCATATCTGCCCAGTTTACGAGTTGGAAGTCGAGGCATTTTGTATATTTGTATGTGAATATGTTGTCTGTATTTTCTTCGAAGTAAAAAGTCTTTCGATCGAGGAGTTAGAAGATCTTTAAGGTGGGCTCTTCTGCTCTCTTTATACGTATCCCCTCGTTCGTCCCATATCTCTGTCTTCGTCACTCAACGCCATTCCAAGGCTAAACCCCACCATAAGCGTCGCAATTACATGCAGAATTACATAATCTTCGACCAAACATTGCTGTCCATGTATGCAAAGCTCTATTAACGACGACAATGATCTTCATTCGATTTGGTTTGGTGGGTTTGGTGGTGATGTGGTAATAGGTATGAGGTGATGACGATTTAAAGTTTTAGCGTACACAATTTTAGTGGTGCCTCCTCGGAAGAGCCCCTGTAATAAGTACGTATAATTAACCCCACCTAGGTTCTGGTCAAGCACATCAATGGATTTCAAAGCATGTGACTTTTGAATCACACAAATCACATAAATCACACGAATCAGAGCAGATCAGATTGTTGATATTGGCGTTATGAGTGGAGTATTTTAAAAGCTCTATACCCACGACTTAGTCAAAAGTAAGCCCGGAGAATCATTGAAGTCCTCCTCTTACAGCCAGCAAATATTAATGATACATGTAACCTTATGAAAGCTCCGTGGCCTACTCTGCAAGTTTCCACAATGACTGCAGAAGTTGAGAGTGCCAGCAGAAAAGCTATAATAAACTCCCAAAGGTCGTTAGATTCCTCCAAAGTCTTCCGGCTCTAGGTGGTTGCCGTTAGCTTCCATAAGGGGTGACCTGAGACAATATGAATATTCTTTGCTTCACACTCTGCAATAAGCTTCGCAAAGAAAGGGATTTTCTCGTTCAATTCGCAATGCTTCTCACAATCTTCACATTTATATGCGAGACTAGCGTCATCCCAAATCAGTTCAATCTTTCGCAATTCAGGAACATATTTTTCCTTTTCGGCGACAAGCTGATAGAGTTGTTCCAAGCTAACAACATCGTGTTCATCAAAAAATGGTTTGCATACCAAATTCCTCAATCCTGGCGGCAGGCAATTGATCAACTGAGATTCAGACTTAATTGGGCTTCCTTTCGACCATATTGCAGGACACGGCCAAAGCTTTAGAAGCTGTAGTCGTTTGAATTCAGACAGTGAGACGGGCTCGCCATCCGGTTTTCGAGAAGCAAAACTGATATCGACGTGTTCTAATGAGTGTTTGGAGGATGTCAATCCTCCCAAAATGTTGTCAACAGACAGAGGCATCTCGCTGAGCTTTTCATACGTGATTCGCGGAACTTGAATCAAACAGAATCTTTGAATGCCTGTAAATCGTCCGAGAAAAGTGGCAATGTCACCTACAAAAGTACATGAAAGGAAGTCCAAACTTTCAATATTGGGTATCGGTTTTGTGCAAACTACCCTAGGACTGTTCGAGCGCCCGTGATAACACAACGAGAAAACCTTGACTCTTTTCACCGATCTTAAATTAATAAGTGGCATGATGAAATGCAATTCTGCCTTTCTATCATAAAACTCAGTTCCAATTGTTACGCTCTCCAACTTTGTAAGCACCATTAGAGGCAAGCGGTCTTGCAATATACACTGCTGGTATTTTCCGATCAATTCGACGAAGCCACTAAATGTAGAGACATCGTAATGACTTCCTCTAGAGAAGTATCCATGAAAGTGGCGCTCTGGTTCCAGGGCTGGAAGTGCCAGTACCTTTAATTCTGGAACGAGGCAAAGAAGTACTGTTATCAGAGTCCAGGATGAGACATAATAAGAACCGTTCGTCCAGCGTGAGATATTCCAAGAACTCAAGTTGTTTTGCACCGATATAGCCTTTTTGAACAGAGTACGCGAAGTTGGCTTCCGGCAGCTTGAGATGCAAAATGCGTTCCAGTTGAATTGGCGTAGGTCGAGCCAACGGATGCTGGGTCCAATCACCGCTCTATTGAGAATAGTGTTGATCAGTCTCCCCAACATTTCCTGATCCTTCACAGTACAGTGAGAGTATAGCAATTCAATGCACATAGCATAGAAGTGACTGGAGCATTGTGCCAGCTTTGCCAGGGAACCTCTAGGTAAACATAATCCGATACCATTAATGACCTCATTCGGTAAGACATCAAGTGCTGTAGACATGTTGCTGTGCGGTAAAGGATCTTTGCTAAACAAAATGATAAAGAGAAGATTTGCAATGGATGTATGTTATTCTATCATTGTAGTAATGATTGAACCAGTCAAGGTGACAGAGTGTATCTCACTTAGCCGTGCCTACCCAAAGAGAACATTAATCGTATTAAGAGCAAGATCAAAAGAGTGGCTGCCTCTTGGTTTCTGGATGGGGAAACCGCAGTTGGCTTTCATTGTGAGGAATAAACAAACAAGCAGGCTTTGAAAAGACTTTCGACAAATCTCCTCTTCACAGTTTCCAGTCAGAATTCCAGAAATACAATCAGAATCAATGAGCAGGATATTATATTTGGAACTGAAACACTAGATACAAACTCTGCACGTTTGAAAGCGATTATGATATCCATTTAAATGTAAGATACTATTTGATTGGATCGAGCTATTGGAAGACTTTAATCATTGAACGGCAGTCTCGATAGTAGCGATACAATAGAAAATCTCGATGACTGAATTGATGAGTTTGTGAATTTTGAAGGGCATCATAGTATACGAAGGGAAGGAAGTCACAAAATTAAGACACCAGTGCCATACATGATGCGTAATATTGAATTGGCAGGCTCAAACTGTAAAAATTTCACTTTCACAGGACTGGTTCATCTCTGACATATAATTGAATTTCACTCTTACTCTTCCACCTACATTACCAATAGGAACAACATTAGTCTTCACCAAACTCTCAGAGTAATCCCATTCTACTGGCACTCAGCTGGGAGCTCCGCTAAGAAGGGGTGGCGTTGGTATATTCCACATTCTATATGGCTTGTGAAGGAGTGAGAATCATGCTCAGGAAAATGTTTGAGATGAAGCTCCTTCAGATTTGTCGTGCCCCCCCTTCATTTCATTCACCAGTCTTTTCATGGACTGTATAATATTTTCTAGACTACACACGCTTATTCATTTGCAATTGAGTTTGGGCGATCGCAGCTTATAAGGAGATATATGGATCAAAGCCGAGCTTAGAATTGGTGATATGGCATTCTTTGCAGCCTGCAGAAAGTTCCAAACACTGATTTCCAACTTCGTCAGAACTGATGTCTTGTGGAACCGAAAATCCGTGCTTCTCTGTACATGAGTACCTAGAAACACTCTCAAATCTCTCAAATTATGCTTAAGATGAGATAATCCTTGAATAGTCTTCCCAAAGTCAATGTTGTATTCATCTCCTTCACCATAAAACTGCCATGGGTGAGCGTCGAAATTGAATGTTTCCAAGACGTTCAAACTTTTGAGGAATGGGATGAGATATCTGGAAGAAAGTTTGGTGGCAGTGATATTCAATCGTCACAGTGTCCAGTTTTCTAATAAAAAAAAAATTGGATGGTTCGTCCTGTTCAGTCTACCGGGTCTGCTCGGAATGATTAAAAGTCGCAAAGTGAGTATCTGTAGCACTGATAGCTTTTCTAGTCCAGGGAGTAAGCTTGTAGATAAAGCTGTTAAATGCCAGAAAGACTTCTTTTTCTTTCTCGAATAGATCATAGCCTCTGATGAACAGTCCTTCCATGGTTTTTTATGCTCTAAGCAAGCCGTGCACCTGTTTTTGCGGTCATTGTATCCCCACATATCCCAAATGATTCTAATGAGAACACAAGGGAGGAAAGTGTAAGGAATCTCTTTCTGGTGATGGTAGTCTCGAATCATCAGATGATGATTCGCTTCTAGGCGATGGGGGCCTTGATGTATTTCTTCCAGCAAACAAAATTATGGGAGGAATATATGTTGTGGAGTTGCCCATGAAGAGAATTGTTGGACCCATGCCGCTAAACGAGATTCTTCAAGGTGGCCATGATCTCGAATGGCGATCTGATGAGCTACTTTTGAGCAGCGGAGACTTTGATCGATAGTATATTCTAGATGATGCGCGTCTTAGACGATCATCATATATTGAATTTCTGCTCCGGTCTTCGACCAGTGGTTGACGAAATTTCCAAAAGGATACTATTCCCACCCCATAGGTTGGTGATGGAGGCTCATCATCTGAGCTGGAATGACCATCTCATTCGTATAGCTTAGGATTCCTTATTTTCCGTCGCAGAGATATTCTGCAACATTCTGCAAAGCCCACGTGCCGTTTGCCGTGATAGCTCTCATCATCACTTGCGTGATCTCTCTGTTTGGTTTTCGATCCAGGATTCCATTCTTCTGGTTTTCGCCGACAGATTATTGCCTTTAGTGATGTGTCGTAAAAGTAATTTTCGGGAAGATAGGATGCTCGAAATCTCCTATCATTGCTGCCTTGGGTTCATCCAGATCTCCAGAAAGGAAGGCACGCTGAATAGCCTGTGGGCCTAAATTTCGCGCTTGACTTCTCTCATCAATGACGACCGCATTCGGTTGTTGTAATGTTGTGATGTAGTCACCGAAACTAATGAGAAACTCAGAAGTATCATGGATTGAACCAGGACTTTTCTCTCGATCCTCTGAAACGGACACATTTGGTTCTAGATCAAGCAATATTTCTGGATGTAGCTGTTTCGCCTGCGAAACATGGGCGTGCCGTAACATACCATTCCTTGACTTATTGCGCTGATCGAATGTTCCATTCTTTACTTTGATGTCGTTGTTCTGTATGGCTGGCTTCGAAAAGTTGTTGGTAGGCTCAGGGGTATATTTATAATTAGCGGGTGGTGCCTAGACAGCCGGTTCTGGAAATGCTTCTTCATTAGTATTAGGGGAAACCTTCAGACACCGAAATTGGGTGGAGCTTCCGGGTTTGGTGCAATCGCGTCTTCTTACTGTTGGGGGCACACGTTGTCATCGAGATACTTAGGAGCTCTTTCGACTGAACTCTTCGCCTTCCATACTCATGGAAGCTTATACGATAAGTTGGCCCTCAACGAATTAATTTTTGTGTAACTCCTACACTGGATTTCATCAATCTCTTGTCTCTCGGACCTATAATTACTTATTGCGAGGCCCAAGGCAGTTCAATGTACCCTCTTGACATCAGACTCATCAACTACTAATGATTCCGCAACACCAAATCTGTCAGGAACAGAATTGATCTAATTGATATACATCACCTGGTCCATTGATACTGCGCCTTGACGAACTACAGGCTGGAGCCTTCTGAGTATTCATTTTGAGTCAATCTAAGCATCATATTTCTGGGGAGCCTTACCCTGCCTCTCGGATAAAATCGAGGTCAAACGAGCTGCAAACACTCTTTGTGCATTTAAAGACAATTGATGTTACATCACGCAAACTTGAGAGTTCTAGATAAAGAATTTCCGGATCTTCGGTGCCTTTTATAAATTAGCTCTAGACTGCATTATTACCTTTTTGTGATTCGCTCTACAATTTTCCTCGTCTTCTCCACCACCACCATGAAATCCTCATCCTCAGCATCAGCAAACCTAACCATAGCGCCATGCATCTTCCCTAATCTAACCACAACTTGAAGCTTGCCCTCCCCATCTTCACTCATCTCTTCATTCCCACCCACCCCATCCAAATGCCTAATCTTCTCTGCCTCGCTTCCTACCTCTTTAAACCACACAATTTTCCAATCTAAATGCTCACACAATGGATCAAATTTCTCACTTCCCATTTTCAACCACATTAATTATTTCCTTAACTCCTTCATCTCGCTACTCAATGTGGCTTCTGGCAATGCAACCACCATGCTTAGATTCTCTAATCCCATGTTCTTGGCTACTCCGAAGAATAGGAAGGCACGGGTTGAGACTTGGATATCACTGGAAGGCGGAGCGATGGATATTGCCTGATTTTGTTAGCAAAAGTCATTTCTTAACTTGCAAGATAGAAACAATATGAAACACATCAGGTCGAGAGAGTACATACAGCCCTTAATAAGGGACCCCCAAAACTATGGGCACACCAAATTATTTTCCTCCCTTCACTCTTTGTCTCGGCTCTTAACTCTCCAATGCTCTTCATTAATCCAGCGCCGATAACCTCGACGGTGTCTCGACGTGCATATCCATAGCTGAGTACTCGAATTCTCATACCTGGATATGCATCCAAGATCCCGGGTAAAAGATCGCGTAGCCAAAGTACTCCATTATCTCTGTTTGTCCAGGAATTGATGGGATGGCCATTTTGACCGTGAATGGCTATGATGCTAGGAATGTCAGTAATTGATGATAAAAGAAGAATAAAGAGAAGTACTCAATAATTGCATCGGGAGAATCATGGATTATTTTCAGACCGATGGATGCTGGATCTTGGGGTAGTGTTGACATGGGTTTGAATGGGGGCGGCTGTGGGTCATTGTCATTGTATTTGGAGATCTTCAATCGAAGTTTCTCGAAAGCTTTCTTCATTGTTGATTGTTGGGATGACTTGAAGTGATCCTTGGTTACTATGTGATTTCCTCGAAGTGGTCATTTAAATCGCTAAAGATCGAATATGTATAATAGATTGAATTGATATTTAGGACGGTTTGAACCGTATATTGGATAGCGTTGAGGAATTGGAGCATGTATTGATTTTCTACGGCATCCTTGATCACGCGATTATCCGATAAGAATAATGTAGTCGAGGAATATCAGGGATGTAATATTGGATCGTTTCTCAGTCGTGTACGGTGATAGTGATGTCGGTGGCAATGGTAGATGAACAAAGTTCGTGCATGGCTGTTTCTTGAACTGGAAAATTTGTAGAATCGAGTGATCGAACATGTTTTACCAATATCAGTTTCGTGTATAAATCAAGGTCATGTACAAAGATGTTCTAAGATATTCTACTATTATGAACGGTTCGAAGAATCACGGAATGGCCCAAGAAACCAGTTGCCAGACGAGCCAGAGAGAGAATCAGACGTTCAACTTCACAGTCATGTGACTTTGGGCAATTTATCATCAGCTTCGCGACTTCTTCTCATGACTGAATATACAATGAAATCTCAGCCCTGAAGTTAGAGTACAGCATTCAAGGTAATGTTGCACAGGCCGCACAAAATTTCTCCGAGTCTACTTCGTACACTCTCCAAGGTCATCACGTGTAGCAACTCAAAGAGCGGAAACGTCATCCCCCTTCATCGCCCCTCGCTTCATCCGGACTTCCTTTTCATACACAACACAACAAAACTTGAAGCTAACGTCTGGACTTCTGGAGAAGAACAAGAGTCAAGAGCCTATGATAGGTCATCATTTCACCAAGTGGAGTATCCAATTTAATCCAAATTTACACAATTCACGATCGGAAGTTTAATTCACCGATAGCAATTCCATGATCCATCTTTCCAATTCGATAATCTTGCCTCGAGCTTGCCTAGGTACTAGTAGCAGACCGCTATCTGATAGCACGCGGGCACTTCCTTTTCTGGAAGATTCGAAAAAGGTACCAGAAGCTAATTGGTGGTTCGACATGTCAATTGGTGCGAAGCCTTTTCATTAGGGGATACCGCCGTTTGGAAATTAATCATAAGCTAATATGAATGTTAATGGCCAACGCATTATTTGAGAACCACTATCATATGGCGAAAAACGCCTCGGTGTGCAAATTGCCAGTTCCCATCAAGTTCAGGCGGAAAATCGTTCTCTAACATTACCACATTGAAGATCCTCGTGCCATTGAATTGCTGTATGTGATCAATTGCAAGTAATTTTCACCACTCGAAATTCACTTCCTGAATGACTTCTTTATGATTGGCTGTCAACTATTCATGCATGTTATCCGGACAACGCTTACGCTATCGCTCGACCACTCGAACCACCCAACAGGCATTTAATGTTGCCGTGCAGTCCGTCGATCCCCGCTATTACTGACTAACCCTGAAAATATTTGAAAACCGTAACTTTAACTTCCAATTCGAGGATTCTTTTCCCCTCCAACCCAGGTCAAAGTGTGATCAAACACCCAAAGACCTGGACAATCATACCCCGCATTCTCTTGTCCTGCACGAGGGCAGTTGGAAGTTGGAAGTGGAAGCGATAGGCAGGCAGCATAAGAATCCTGGGGACCCCAAGTTCAGAAGATGGCTCTATCTTCAGCATCTGATGATCTGGCCGCACAGTCGGATACCGATAACACGATGGGCAACATTCACAATCGCGATCACATTGGTGACAATGAGAAACCTCTCCATTTTCCTGAAGAGGACCATCTCAAAGTCTCGAACTCAATGGAACAGATGATTAAGGATGCGAAAGCGTCTACGGAAAAGGAACATAACATGTCACTACTCCAGGGAATCAGATTGTATCCCAAAGCTATCGGATGGTCTCTTCTGATTTCGACATGTATTGCTATGGAGGGATATGACGTGTGTTTACTGAGCAACTTCTGTAAGTTCAATAGACTCAAGACTCCACGGAAGGTTCGTCATACTGAGCTTTTAGATGCATTTCCCCAATTCAATGAGAAATACGGCGAACAATTACCTGATGGCACATGGCAGGTGCCAGCTAAATGGCAAGCAGGTCTGAGTAACGTAAGTCAATAATTACATCACTAACATTGCAAATTAATTGCTCACGTGTCCAACAGGGTGCTAATGTTGGTGAAATCATTGGTCTGTTTATCAATGGTTGGGTCTCCGAAAAATTTGGATATCGTTACACGGTCATGACCTGTTTGAGTCTAATCATTGCATTTACGGCAATTTTTTTCACTGCTCAAGACGTCATTGCACTAGAAGTTGCTGAAGTTCTCTGCGGTATTGTAAGTCTACCTCAGCTCAACCTTGTCGGAACTTTTATTAATATTTGGTAGCCATGGGGAGTCTTTCAAACGCTCACTATTACTTATGCATCAGAAGTTTGTCCTCTGGGACTTCGTGGATACCTCACTACCTATGTTAATTTCTGTTGGGGATTGGGCCAAGTCATTGGTATTGGAGTTATCAAATCCATGTTGCCACGAACTGACGAATGGGCTTATAGAATTCCTTACAGTCTCCAATGGATGTGGCCTGTTCCACTTCTAGTTGGTATTGCACTCGCTCCAGAATCTCCATGGTGGCTTGTTCGAAAGGGAAGGGTTGCAGAAGCTAAGCAATCGCTTCTTCGATTGACCAGTCTAAACAAGGAAACAAACTTTGATGCTGACGAGACTATCGCGATGATGGTTCATACTACGGCAATCGAGGAGAAGATCACCAAAGGAGCAAGCTATATAGATTGCTTCAGAGGTGTAGACAGGCGTAGAACTGAGGTAAAATTCCCCGTGAAATGATATGGAAAGATTAGAAATTGACGTTCAACAGATTGTCTGCATGGTATGGGCGATGCAAAACCTCAGTGGAAATTCTTTTTCGGGCTACTCAACCTATTTCTTGCAACAGGCTGGACTACCTACCTCGACATCTTACGACTTTGCCCTAGGTCAATATGGTATTAACATGGCTGGCGTTTTTGGAGCCTGGTTCCTCATGAGCTTGGGAATTGGTCGAAGATCTCTCTACCTTTATGGTCTCTGTATCTTGTGCAGTATGCTTTTTATTCTTGGATTCCTAGGTCTCGTCCCAGCGGCGCACAAAACCGAGGCATCGCTTGCTACTGGCTCTATTATGTTGATATGGGCATTGGCATATCAACTTACAGTCGGCACGGTGTGCTATTCTTTGGTCTCTGAGTTGTCTACCAGAAGACTTCAAATCAAGACTGTGGTTTTGGGCAGAAATTTGTATAATATTGTGGGCATTGTCTGCAGTGTTATCACACCATATATGCTCAATCCTGGTGCTTGGAATTGGAAAAATTATGCAGGATTCTTCTGGGTATGTTGATATAATGTTCTTTTCAAAGCATGTGATGAATACTGTAGACTAATATCGAATTCTAGGGCGGAATCTGTTTCCTTTGCATCATCTACACCTATTTTCGCCTACCTGAACCTCAAGGCCGCTCATTCGCTGAACTCGATCTACTGTTTGAGAGAGGCATTAGTGCGAGAAAGTTTGCCACCACTAAAGTGGATGTTTTTGATGATAATGTAAGTGTGGAGAGTACGAGTGCTGCGGTGAGGAATTATGATGAAAAGACTGCTGCTGGCGCCAGGGCACAGGATATTGGAGCTAATCAGTAAAATTTCGGTGCAAAATTCGAGGTTCAAGTGAATTGGAAAGAGATGAATGTATGGATGAGCGATATGACAACACGATCATGAGTGGGTGAATATTTTCAAGGAGCTCAATGACGAAACGGCAAACGGCGAAATATGAGCGCTTTGGTGGAAAAGAAAGGAAGATTGCATTACGTCTAATTCAATGATTGAAGAATGGACACGGCGTTGGGACTTGTAGATATAGTGATAATAATACATGCGATTGCTGGTTGATGAACGGGAAGTAGTTGGATATGTTAATTAATTCTAATGCAATGTAGATGCTCATTTTTTAATACAATATACACAGCTTTATTCAAGCTTTATCTCTCTTTGTTCTAGTTCACTTGCGGACAACAAGGTAGATAAAATCGTACTTTTGCGTTTTAAAATGGTACAGCCATTTCTCCATTTTTTAATGCCAAGCACCTTCTCTAGATTCGAGAGATCACAAACAAGCTTGTTTATTAGTGGCTTTGACAGAGAGCGGGGTCGTCTAAGACCGAGGCTATGGCATAGATTGCTGCTTCAGACATTGGGTTGAGACTAGCGCGACGAAATAATCGAGATGAAGAATGTTAGCTGCGACTCACGTTCATACGCTCTATTCTAATTCATCTCGCACGGGAATTTTTTGTTCTAAGCAATCTTTTCACAATTGTATAAGTCACTTTATTCCGAACACGCGTTATTGAGTTAAGCATGTCCCTACGACGAGTATGAGATCGAAGTGGAAAGCAGAATTATCTGGGATGTCGATTCGCTAAGAATGCCGTAAGATTTATAAGGTCAATTTATACTTTGGCGAGAAATTTGTTTTGTTTTCACTAGCTATTTCACTATCGTCGGGTTGGAGGCTAGAGCATCATCTTATTTCATCAACAATACTTTTCCATGGTATTTTCATTATTATATCTGCCACGGCTCTCTTCTGATGTACTACTCTCTCAAATTCCGTGGTCATCGTGGCAATTTACAAATTTCATTCTAGATTCCTCCTAGTTACTGATGCACTACGAGAGCAAGTCGAGCATGTTGTGGAATCTGATCTTGTGTCAAAACCTTTGCAGTAAGATTCGAATGGCTATGGATTTTTATATTCCATAATCCGTACCTGTTTCTATTGTAAGATGTTGATTTCTCATACTGAATCCACTCCATCAAAAGTCGTCCCTTCTTTCAAATCAATATTTAGACATAAATTTCCTTTGGTTCTTAGGCTTCTACTCAACCACGTTGGTATGAATCTTTTTCGACCAGAAGTACAAAGGAATCATCCAGAAATGTGGGATGTCAAAAGTTGTTAGGCTTTTTGGAGCAGGGAATTGACCATTCTGCTCAGGCCGCAGAATGTTTTTGGATCGCAGTGATGATTGCAGACCTTCATTTGTTCTTGCTGATGAGTGTGGGTATTGCTGTGTCAAGTTGTTGTTATCATAATTGTTGCCAATATTCTCATTGTTTTCTGTGGTGTCCACATCTGGACTTCGAATTCATCTTACTACTCTTCAACACCAGATGTCCTACACAGTTCTTAACTCTCACCGAAAGCTTGATTCAATTTCCCCGTGGCAAAATTAGATGTTACAGTAACTATCTATACAAAAGAGACAAAAGGAGATATCGTTGCTTTTGTATATTCCGATATTTTAATTTCCTTCTTGGCTAGCAAAACTCCTACTCTTACTACCTAAGTAAAGTATATAATTCTCATGAAGTCTGGTAAACTGATTGACATCAGGCTCTTGATTAGTCACGAACTTCAAGACTCAAACTTCTGGTAAAAAAATCCTCTATCGAGCATCTGCTCTGTCCATTAGACAACGATGTGGGCATCAGAAGAGAACTGGCAGGAAAAGAAGGAGCATCGCCAGCTGACCATCAGAATCTAGGTCCTTTTCAAAGTAGATATACCTTTCTAAGATATCTGATCCCAAGGTATTATAATAAACAGTCCATATGATGGTACTTTACAATTTTCATCACTGACTATTTGGTCGCTGGCATCTCATATTTAACACATCGTTGTAGTTATTACTGTCACCATCACACTTCCACTCATAGGTTTTCAGAACACATTTCTTGGAGTCCAGATTGCCCAAACTAATCACACCTTCTGATCTTACCCTCACAGCACTGGTTCAAAAATGGGTCCATCTACTGAAAGCCTCCTCAGTCCAGCTTTCCCTGGACTCTTACCACTATACATAAGGCCACAGTCGGAGAAGTAGACATCGCTTGTACAGCCTTTAAATTTCTGAGATAGGACTTGAAAAGTGTTCATCCCTATTCTCATTCTCGACCCTAACATTGTTGTGGTCCTAAAGGTACCGGAAATTCATATTGATATCGTAAAGCTCACTTTTACTTTGATAATTTTGCATATTTGCCGTTGTCGCTGTTGGTATTGATGCTACAAACTTGCCGTCACTATTTTACTACTATTTATATATATTTCATGGTAGTATATTCAACAATCTCAACACGAAATGCTGAGGATTTCTTCTGCGATTTCTTGCAGAATTTCCGAGTCCCCATGAAGCATACTTATCTATCTTCTCTTTTTGCATCCCTTTACACAGGTTCTCAAAGCACTCGACTCAGATTCCTAATTTTATATACAGATGGAATTGAAAATATTATGGGACTTTTACACCTTAAAAATCTGATACATCAGGAAAATTGTGCTATTCGTAAACTCTAATAACGAAGTCATGTTTACGAGCTCATACTGGCGTGTAACCCCATACACTAGCCACAGACATATCACGGTACAAAAATTATTCCTGTGCACCATTTCATACGCCACTCTAAGTATAGATAAAGACCATCTAACTTCCTGCTTTCATGGCCCTCAAGCATTAGAAGGACTTGAGACACCCTCTTAAAGGGTCTCGGTATTCTGGGATCCTGAACCGACGGCTTAACTTGATTCCAGTGACATTATCTCGGACTTGGTTTTAAATTACTACCCGCGAGTTTGTGTTTCTCTCTGATTCTGCTGTCAAATATGACAAGAGTCCAAGACTATCATCGTCAGTATCGATTTCCCATATCTCTTGTCATCGTCTAATACTCATTTCCGCATTTTGTATAATATTTTCTCCAGTATTCCTCTCATTCGAATCTTGGACTTTCCAGACTTCTAGACTCCCAGATGAATTGAGTACAAATCTACACGACATCGGTCTCCGGCTTTTCGGACTGACATGATTTTTGCAACGAGATGTAATCAGGAAAGACGACATCTTTTATATACCCACAGAGCCCACAAAATGGAGTCTTAGAATATTGATTGATCGTATTTCTTATCCTTACTCCGTTTTTTAACTCGTCGTTTCATGTGCATGACGTCTCTTGTTAAGTCCCAAGAGGAAAATTCAACTCTAAATCCACATTTCCCCCAACTTCTCAAACCCAAACTATATAATACCTACTCCTTACCTCTATCTACAGAAATAATGGCCATACAATTGTTTACGTACAGAGGTTGAGGACGATCATCTCTTGGTAGTCTTGATCTTGAATCTTGTTCAGCTAGGTAGACGTAGTCTTTTTAGAAAAAGATCGGCTCCGTTCCTCCTCGCTTTGGGTCAAATCTCAAAGTATGTCATAATCATATGTACTTTTGTTGTCATCTGAATCTCTTATTATCAATATGGTGTCGTTGTTTCCATTTGTCCTTCAGAGTCTCATCATATTCTCAAGGCCGACAGTCTTGATCTTTAACCTTTTGCCACTTCTTAGGCATGCTTTTATAATCCTCCCATTTTTCTTAATTCGATTAGTTCTTCAACGTGAATAGATCATGAATGAAAGTCAGTTCCCTGTACCACTTCCTACGTAAATCGGAATTTCTATAACAGAAATGTTGAAGAACCTGACAGTCTCTTATTTACCCCTCTACTTCTTTTCTCTAGCTAGTAGCTCTAAGTCAAGCTGACTCCCTATCTTTATCCTTGATTCAATCTCAAGAAATCCTTCAATTTCACTCTCCATGCGAGCTCTCTCTCCTATTCGAAAAGTCCGCATCTTTCTCGACTCATTTCTCTTTTATAAATTAGGTATACAGTCACTGTGCATAGATAATGGCCGATCGTCTAAATCACACTGAAATTCATCCTTAAAATAAATGAAACTAAATACAATTTTATTTGAGTTTGTTACATATATTTATAGAACTATATTGAACTTTAATTAAAGATTTCAAAAAAATGAATAGTTTATTTTTAAGATTTTTATTGTTTGTATTATAGAATTTTGAAATATAATAATTTTGATATTCCAAAATTTATTAATAAAATAAGCAAAATTTGAAGAACTTTTATAAGGGTTTATTTCAATCAAAAAATATCAATTCCATAATTTATATTAAAACTAAAAAACTAACAAATATAAGTCTTTATTATATAATACTTCATTTGAAAAGTTTCGATTGAGAAACATAATCATAAATGTTAATGAATCATTATACAAGATATATTAAATCGTTATTTTTTAGTATGATTAAGGCAAGCGGTCATTATCTGTGCCCTAGTACTGTATAAAATTCTCTGATACTTCTATCAAACTTTAACCTCAATTCAAAAATGGCCGTTCGTCCAGATCTAGGGCCCAATTTCGTCATTTCAGACTTGTATATCACGGATGGTTGCTCTACATGCTTTCACGATGTCTAATTCACTTCCACTTGGAAGAAAACGTCATAGGGACTATATAGTATTATTGCTAGAATGCTCGATCATATATCTTTACTATCATTTCGCTTCATTCATCTTTCATTAAAGATCCCCGTGGTTGTCAATTTAGAGACCTCTCACTGTCATTCTCAAATCCCATCAGTGTGAATCAATCCTTTCCTAATTTTCCAACCCGCCGAGCGTCAAATTTTCTATATAGAATGCTCCCAAGAAATTGTAATACTCACAGCTCGCATGAGACCACACATAGATCCTTCGTGTCGATCGTTTCGTTCTTCTATTCCCCTATAATCCACTCATCTTCATAACCTTTATACCTTCCCCTTTATCCCTTTCCTCGTGAATTCTGAACTCATCCTTTCACTCCCAGCTCAGTGAATCTCTTCTGTCCCGTCCTCCCTCCCCTCCCATCAACACAACAACACAACAATATATAAACCCTCTCTACCCCACCCATCAAGTCTCAAGCGAAAATCAAGATGTATTTGATGGAACATTTAAGGCTGTGATCCAAACTCGTCAAGCTGCCGATTCGGTTTTTCTACTTGAGGGGATTATGATTTCTGTTAGTTTGAGAATAGGGTTCGAGTCGAGAATGCAGAGTGCATTTTTTTTGTTATTGATTTCATGTTGCTGCCAATAGCGCTGTGTGGTAGTTTGATATTTAATCATCAAATTGGATTTCTTACTGTCATTGTAATTCTTATCCTTCGCAGTAAATATCATCTAGACTCATTATGCTTCTGCTCCTAGCCCCTTCAGATCTACCACAAGCATTTTGATCAACAAATAAGCATCCACGCTTACATACAAGGAACACACGAATTGGTTTTCGTACTTGGATGTTTATTATACCTGGTGATATATACTCCCACGCTCGTATAATTTCGGGAGAGGAAAGGAGAAGAAAATGGACAATTCTACCGAGGGTTGAATAGTTTTAGATATTCGAGTACATGACTTCAACTATGCTTACGAAAAGCAAAATTTGCAAGAATATGAGCTTGGTAATAGTAACAATTGTAATCGCAATAGTGAGAGTAATAACAATAAATATGAAAATGCTAATAAAAACACCAACGAAAATAATACATAACCAATACTCTATACAGAATATAGATATCATCACTACCATCAGCATCACTCCTCGTCATCACCCTCGGCACTACCCTACACACCTACCTACCTACCTAAACCACAATATCTCTCATGTCCGTTAGTCTTCCCTTCCCCTTTCTCTCCCCCTTGCCCTTCCTATTCCCTTCCTATCCCCATACTCTCACCCCTCTTGATCTCTCTACCTGGGTATAATCTTCCCATCCTCTCACCTCCCCATCTCATCTTCTGATTACAAATTTCCCACTCACTCACTTATCCATTTACTTATCTATCATTTATTCACCCATCCCCTTTTCCCTTTCCTTCTTATGTTCATTATCTTCTTTCTACTCCCTCCTTTCTATTTCCTTTCATTCCTTTTTTATTTATTTTACTCTTATCTCTTTAATAATATATATCTTCACATATCTTTCTTATTTTCCTATATTTATCTCCTAATCAACTAATGTATCCATCCCTTTCTCTCTATCTCTTTGCTATTCTATTTACATAAATTCATCTATCAATCTCTATAACTGCGTATCCATCTATCATCTCAATCTTACACACCCTATACACCCCCTCCTCCATCTAAGTACTCATTCAAATCTCGCCTGCCATTCATCTCTCATCTCTCCATCCCTCTACCCACCTCCATCTGACCCCTCAACCTCACACCCCTCTTTTATCCATCCACCCCCCATTCGTCTCTTTGCTCCTCCATTCCCCCAATCGATCTATTATTTATATTCTTCTTTAAACTTTATCCTATTCTTTTCTCAAGATTGTTCGATAATTCATCTAAATATCCATTCAAAGTATTCATCAAGTATTTATTCAAGTATTGATTTATATATTAACCTCGTCTATTCCTCATCTATCTTTGTATTTTCAATCTGATATATCCTTCTCTATTCAATCCGATTACTCCTCAATTCAAGCACTAATTCAACCACATCCAATCACCCACTCATCCCCTCATTCAAGCACCCATTCGAAGACTATGAAAGTGCATGCGGAATCTTTTGATCATAATTATTTTTTCCTATCTTTTTCTATATTTCTTGGTAGGGAGAAGGTATAAAATGAAGTCTCTCGACCCCCCCTTCCCCAATGGAAGAGAACAGAAACGAAATAGCTTGAGTATTATAATTATCATAGAAGATAAGTAGACCAAAAAGAAACAAGTTTAGGAATAGATGAATTATGAGATTCTCGAATTAAATGATTTACCCCCTTCCCTGCCCCTTCATTCCTCCTTATCTAAAAGACAAAAAGTATATTTCTATTTGCTGTGTTTGAAAGAGTATATATAAATTAATAGTCCTATCGAGGGGAACTCAGTTATATGCTGTTGTAATCAATACTCAATTAAAAAAGGTGGAAAAATAATTATGACCAAAAAAATCCGTATGTACTTCTATTGAATACTCATCTATCTATTCATTCATTTCTGTATTCTCAGTCTGATATATCTTCCTCTATTTAATACGAATACTCCTCCATGCAACCACTTCCACCTTCAACCACCTTCAATTAGTCATCCCTTACCCTCTCTTCTCTCAACCATTTATACCCTTCTCTATTCAATCCCTAAACCCCATTTCCAATTCCCAATTCCCAACTCTCAACTTTCAACTCCCAACCCTCAATCCCCAAACTACCAATCCCCAACTACCAACCTACACTACCAATCCCCAAACCTCAAATCAAATACTTCTATTACATATTCTCTCAACCTCTCAAAACTCCCTTCCATATTATTAAATACTCAAAACTCAAGATCTGGAAGACTCAAAAACTTAAAAACTCAAAAAATTATAAATACATACATATACATATACATATATACACACCTACCCAAACAGATTTCCATATAACCCTCCCCTCTCTCCTCCCCTCTCCCCTCTCTTCCCATCCCTCCTTCCCCCCAAAAACCCCCATACCTAATTTCCCCACTCACTCACACACTTATTCTCTTCCAACATTTCACCACCACTCTCATCCATTTACCTCTCTCTCCTTCCATACCTCTCCTCCTTCCATACCTCTCCTCCTTCCATACCTCTCCTCCTTCCATTCCCCTCTCCTTCCATACCCTCCTTCCATACCTCCCCTCTCTCACAAATCTCATCTACATCTCATAACTAATCTAGTCACTCATAATCCCCCCCCCCTAATTTCTCCCAGCTATAATGCTCATCTCCCAACCACCTTTTCATATCCTCATGTCAATTCTCAAATATTCAGATCAAACTGCTCGATTCAGGTCTCTCTTTCTCTCTCTCTTTATTTCTCACTCACTCTCACCAACTACCATATCCAAACATTCAATCCCCCAAAACACAAAAATCACAAAATCACCACCAGTAGATGAATATAACTGTAAATATATTCATTCATTACTTCCACTTTTAATTTTCCACACCCATCTATTTCTATCCACCCCGTGCTATTCTTATCTTATTCTATTCCATCCCCAACATCAATCATCAATCAAGACTCATAACAAGAATCCATCCATCCATCCATCAAAACATCCAAGCATCCCACCAACCATCGCAAGCCCATAACATACATACATATACCAATTGATATTAATTCTCCAAATCCCAATCATCTACACCGCTCGCTCACTTCTCCGCCGCAGCACCACTCTTCAAACCACCCTTTGCTCCAAATTTAACATCTGTTTCCAGCTCATCCCCTGGCTGATCATGTCTACTATACATCTTATATTCCACCGAATCCTTGAATTCCAACTTCCCCGATTCAACCTGTTTTCTGGTTGCTGTGAGTTTAGATTTAGGAAGACCCATTGATTCGAGGAATTTGACGGCTATTTTATTGTTAGTGATTATTCATTGACTTACCAAGATTGAGAGACGGAGACGAAAGGAAAGCTGTGGGGTCAGGGAAAAACTTACTATCAGTCCATTCAACCTCCTTTCTCTTATTACTCCATCCAAGTTCTCCAGCCATGATATCAATAACCTTTGGTGCCGCTTCCAAAGCAGCTTGTGCATTCAAAAATGCCAATCTAGTTCTTCTCGCAAGTACATCAACTGCTGTTTGTGCATATTCATGTCTAACAGCATATCTAACCTCACCATCCACAAATGGATAAAGTGGGGAAATCTTTTCACCTCTAACTGGGAAACGTTGTTCCGTAGGTGAAGAAAGTGATGCGACAGTCCAAGCTCTATCACCATAATTCTCAGTCAAATGCTTGGCAACATCTGTTTCTAATCCGAAATGTTGGATAAGGTTGATGAAGAGAGTTTTCGAGAATCCATGTGCACCAACCAATTTAACTTGATGAGTTTGACAAGTACCATTGAGATGAGCACCATCATCATGAAGTTGAGTTCCTGAAACATCTGGTGCATCTCTTACTGGCTTAGTCTTAAGTCCGAATTCCGAAATGGCTTCATCAACACATTCTTCTGCCATTTGACGATATGTCGTCCATTTACCACCTGCACAAGTCAAGAGACCTGATGGTGAGATATTGATAAGATGATTTCTAACAAGGGATTCCGTGTTTTTCGCATTTGGATCTTTAACCAAAGGACGAATACCTGACCAAGCAGCTAGAACATCACCTCTCCTAACATTGATATCTGGAGCAAGGTATCTTCGAATTTCCGAAAGAATCCAATCGATTTCCTCTTCTGATGCAACTGGGTTATATGAGATTTTAGTAGGAGAATCTGTTGTACCAGCGATTGTGTTTCCTTGCCATGGAAGGAAGAAAATAACTCTGCCATCTGAAGTTTTAGGATCAATAAGACCCATCGTTTGAGGACTGTAATAACCGGGAAGAATAACGTGAACACCTGAACTTGGTGCTACAATTTCCTTAACGGCTTCATCATCCATCTTTCTGATCGAATCGCAGAAAGGACCTGTTGCGTTGATAACGCCTTTTGCTCTGATTTTGAATTCCTTTGATGTTTTTCCATCCTTCTCATCTATCAAATCTCTAACGGTTGCACCGCATAATTTTCCGTTGGCGTCCTTTTCCAATCCAGTGACTTCGAGATGATTTACCACGGTACCTCCATATAACGCAGCAGTCATAGCCAACGAGACATTCATTCTCGAATCGTTATGAGCACCATCGTAATAAACCAAAGCTCCGACCAAATTATCTTTCTTCAACATAGGGAAAGCATCGAGAGCCTTACTCCTCGTCAGAAAATAACTCGTCTCGATACCCTCACTTCCAGCCAAGAAATCATACGCCTTTGTACCTGCCCAATAATAAGGTGCCTTCCACCATTTATCCAAAGGCAACATAATCGGTAACCAACTCGACAAATGTGGTGCGGTATCCAAAAAGTATTTTCGTTCCCTCAATGCCTCCTTGACCAACGCGTATTGATTATAATCCAATTCCCAGACTGCCTTCTCTAAATATCGCACACCTCCATGTACCAATTTTGTACTTTTGGAACTTGTGCCACTGCTAAAATCGTCTCTCTCGACCACTGCCACTTTCAATCCGCGAGTGGCTGCATCGAGTGCTACGCCTGCACCTGTGGCCCCGGCCCCTATGACCAATAAATCATATACATCGTCTTCGTTCTGCGGCACACTTATGGAACCTTGCGATCCTCCACTTCTCTTCAAATCTGCAATTTGTTCTAATCTGCTCTTGATCTTGGGGAATCTTGGAGGAATAAAGTGACCATCTGCGCCGAAAGGTGGAACGACTGCGGAATCTGAACCGGGAATGTTTCGTGGTCGGTATGTGTAGTAGAGGACGCCACCGCCTACTGTTGTAGCTCCAATTGTGTATAATAAAGGTTTTGCGAGACGTTGACGGAACGCCATTATCAATTAAACGTATGCGGATGGGAATTCGTGGGGAGATGGAGAAGAGGAGCAAGAGGATGTTTCGAGGGATGGAGAAGGAAAGGTTGGAGAAATGGGGAGTTGGAGGGTTATGGAGCGGCAAAGTTGTTATGATCTCAGGCAAAGTCCAAGTGGAGATTTTTATTCGTGTTGGGTTGTGTATGATGATGATGATGAAAGCGCCTGGTATGCCAAACTTTGCTATATATTAATTGAATGCAGATCAGCCCGCTTTATTGATCCAACTAACAGATTTCAATTGAGTTAAGAAGTCGGGAGGGTATTCAACCAAAAATCAAAAGGAATTATTCCCAGGTTGGTTTTGAAGCTTAGTTCTTTTAGGAGGCGGTAGTGGTGTTGAGGTTGGGATGGGATACTTGAATTGGAAATGATTATTAAATGATTGAATACTGTGTAGTGTAGTAACTTGGGTATTGAACAATTCAATGTATGATGATGTACGAGTATAACAGTAAAAGAAGAAATAGGTCAAAGAATCAATCACTTATCTACAATGAGGGGAAACACTATATGTATATGTAATCTTACATCTATATTTACCGTACTGTATATCAATATCAATATCGCCATCTCTATATCATTTGTTCAAACTCTCATTTTCCACCTCACCCTTCACCCTTCACCCTTCACTTTCACTCCCACCAAACCTCTCCCACCATTCATTCAAGGAACGTGCACCCGGATGTACATTTTTGGGCAAGCGCATTTCATAAGTTCTGATCTTTCTCCGTTACACCATTCCCCCCTCCCCCCCCCCCCCCTGTTCGTAAATTTTCCATTCTTCCAAGAAATTCTTCCTCCAATGGAAAACGGGTAATATTTGGCGTTGAGCTTGCATAATCTATATCTACTTCGTAAGAGCACATGATAGAATTATTACTATTACCGCCAACGAACTATATGTCAAGAAAAGATCGAGAACATGAATAACATGGATGTCATGAATAGACGCGGAATAACCAGAAAAAAGGGGCTTACAGACACTATAAAAATACTCCACCCAAAGAGTTATTCAATCAAATCTAAAATTTATTTAATCCGGAAAAAGTCATTCCACTTGTTTCTTGAACCATGGGAAATGGGAACACTTTATGAGTAAAAGCAACTCCAGGACTTGGAAATTACCCCACCTTTTTCTTGTCCCATGGGATATTTTTCTCTGGGGCTGAAATGTTGTCCATGTTGATCATTCAAACTTATGTTCAGTGGTTATTTATATATGGATACCGGAGTACCACCGAATCAAATAAGCTGATATCATACATACATACATACATACATGCTTGGGACCCTTCCCGTCCGATGGGACAAATGACATTTATGGTTTCGAAAGGAATCCGAAGATCGTGATATCAAATCCCAATTTTATATCTATTGTTGTCAGTGTCAGACACACATGATTGCTGCAGTTCTATGCGATATTTCAGATTTGACACATAGCTTGTTCTCAGTGCCCGTATTCGGGTTGGATATCGGTGAGTTCAACCGCTCGGGTTTCCTGAATACATTTAGCTCAGTGATGATCATCAAACAGCCAAGATCTACATGTTTGAGGAGAACAGATCACCATTTTCTCACTTACTTAGTCATTCGACTATTGTATATATATTCCTCGAGCGCAGCGAGGTAAAGGGGGTTTTGGGGGCTTGCCCCCATCAATTCAAACACCATGCATGAAATAGAATGTCGCTCCGCTGGCCCATCGGGGACCACTGCCGTGGAGGCAGACTATTTTGAAAGGGTTTCATTTATTATTCACCCGCGAATGTTAAACGAGTCATATATTGATGGCTGTCAAAGAACTCAGGACATGATGGTCTGGTACAAATGCTGACCTATATCTCGCCCACTGAAGAGATTGTTCGACTTTGGTGTTGTCTCGATCTATGAGCCCACCAAAAAATGAATGTGGTTGTATTCTTCATCCGGAAAGTATCAGTATTGGTGAAATGAGAATCGACAAATCGAACAAGAGGTTGGATTGCTGCCTATTAAAATTCGAGTCTATCGGCTACCGACGGCAGGCAGCAGGAGCGAGAAAATGGGGTGAAGTAGGATTATTCCAAGATTATCACCCGAACCATTCATGTGGTTTTAAAATGGAAAATTAACACACCACATTGTTTGAGTATATGAAAGAGCTCTTTTTCAAAATACCACGAAGGGAGCGGCGGTCCGTATTTGGAGCTGACAACCCACCGCTTCATGAGAAAATCGGAACCTTTTGGAAAGCCGGTGATGTAAATGACAGAATAACGAAGTCATATCAGACATGCGGTACATGCATGTCAAATTCCTTTTGATATAAAACTCGACTTCGAGGTTGCATACTTTTCCTAATATCGAATCTCCCTGGCCTTTGACGCTCGGTTGGGGTGGAATATTCTAACCATCCAATATAACCGAGGATGCGGATCTGGAAATCATCATTGAATGACATACTGCTCGATAAGCTGTCGAATAGGCATACTTTGACCGTATCCAAGTACAGCAGAATCCAGTCATGCAAGAAGCCGGTTGTAGCAAACGGCAGAGGAGCTTTGATGGATTCTGGAGGAATTCGTCTTGAAATCTCAAGGATCTCGAATTTGTTATTATTGCCCATCTCAGCTCTAGCTGTGTATCAGAATGCTCTACACACCATTAGCGCACGCGATTCCCGCGTTTGTCCATGATGAAATCATACGCAACAAACGCCGTTAGCAGATGAGGGTAACATTGATATCGGTAACGTGCATCGAGGAAATGAGATCTCCAGGATTGGAAGAATCCTACAGGATTACTCAAATTAGCGCCGGCACTGGATTGATTTTGAACCTCAATCCTTTTAGCTTTCCTATACCATTTCAACCAATGGGGCGAGCATTCCTGAACCGATGTATCGGATGAGATACCAGCGCTTCCTGAACGTTCCCGAGTCATCAAAAGAATCAATCAAGCGGTGATATTTGAGATTGATTTAGTCCTAGGCAATTTCTCATCATCTCTTGGTATTGAAGGTAATTAATCATATTGTTGACGGTTCATAGGTGAGTAATCAAGTGAGGATCGAATGAGATGAAGGAATCCTATCAATACCAATACCCAACATCTCTTTTCACTTCAAAGCCTCGGAGTGTATTTCTGAAATTACCTAATGCTTTTTGAAGTATCGAATTAGTTATTGGTCAAGAAGTCAAAGTTTAACGTACCATGGTGTGATCCAAGTGAATATTCTATCTTCGGTGGTGCGTGGGTGATGGTTGAGATTGAGGGTGAGGTTGATGGTGCAGCTCTTTCCTTTTGAAGAGAATTCTCTGATTGGTCATGACGGGAAGGAAGAACACAAAACCGTGGTAGGAATATTATCGTCCCTTCTTTATTTGATATCGGGACGGAACCTTCAAGAAAAACCAAAACTACCCGAGGGTCCGAGAGTAGTTTTCGGTATTTCGTTGGGTGGTATTTGGAAATTGAATCGCACCGTCATCAATTCTCTCTTCACTCCCTCCCGTGTTCCCTCCCGTTCTACTACAAAACAGTACTCGCGTACTTCTATACCAAACTCCTTCTCGTTCGCCTTCACCTTCCACTTCAAAAGATCAATTTTGGTCAAATTCATTATTCCAATTTGAAACATAAAAACAAAATCATCTTCTCTTGTCTGTTTCTTTCCCATCTTCTTCCTTCCTACTCCAAAATCTTCAAACCTTCAAACCTTCAACCGTCAACCCTTCCACCCTCAAAATTGAACCTTTTGAGTTTGAAGTCGATCTGTATTGAGATCGTCCACACAAACACCCTTTCCAATACTTGGTTTTCTCGAATAACTCCTCAACCCATTCGAAAAGGATCACAATAGTCAAAGTTTTCATCATGACAGATCATTCACAACAACAATCCGCCATTTCCAATTCTTCCTACTATAGCACGGCAACTACCAAGCCAGTCCCTACACCTGCATCAGTTTCCAGTGCTCCACCAGGATGGCTCTACAAGCGCACCCGCATTGGCAAATATCGTCTTCCCTATTACGCGTCGCCACAAGTTCAATTGGTCTTGGTCGCACTTGTATGCTTCCTCTGTGTTGGCATGTATAATGCGCTCAGTGGTCTTGGTGGTGGTGGTCAAATTTCTGCAAAGCCAGCTGATAATGCGAACTCAGCTCTCTATTCCACTTTCTCGGTCGTCGGTTTCTTTGCAGGTACTTTCGCAAATCGTCTCGGAATTAGACTCACTTTGAGTTTGGGTGGATTGGGTTATTGTGTCTATGCTTCAAGCTATCTATGCTATAGTCATACCCAAAATACTGGTTATGTTATCTTCGCAGGTGCATTACTCGGTGTTTGTGCTGGTCTTCTCTGGACAGCTCAAGGTGCTATCATGATGTCTTATCCACCGGAAGAATCGAAAGGAAAGTATATCTCATGGTTCTGGTCAATCTTCAATCTTGGAGGTGTCTTTGGTGCTTTGGTAAGTTCAATCGCGCAAACTTTCCATGAATCGCATACTGATAATTTACTCTAGATCCCTCTTGCCTTGAACATCAAAGACACTTCAAATCATGTTGTTAGCGACGGTACATACATTGGTTTCATAATTCTCATGTTCATTGGAGCACTCAGCGCGTTATGTCTATGCGATGCGCATAAAGTTCGACGTGCTGATGGATCTCATGTCATTCTGATGAAGAATCCAACTTGGAACACAGAAATCTGGGGACTTTGGTACACTCTTAGGAATAACGTCTATGTCTTCCTCCTGTTTCCAATGTTCTTTGCCTCCAATTGGTTCTACACATATCAATTCAATGGTGTCAACGGCGCACATTTCAATACACGAACTCGAGCCCTTAACAATATTTTATATTGGTTCGCACAAATCATTGGTGCTTTCTTATCTGGTTACGCCTTGGATATTCAAAGATTCAAGAGAACCACTCGAGCTAGAGCTGGCTTGATTGTATTGATCATCCTGACTGCCGCTATTTGGGGTGCAGGTTATGGTTTTCAATCTAGTGTTCCTGATCGTGATGTTACTGGTAAACTTGATTACGAAGGCAAAATGGATTGGACAAGTGAAGGTTACGCTGAAGAATTGGTGTTGTATATCGCCTATGGATTCTATGATGCTGTCTGGCAATTGTCTGTATACTGGTATGCATTATTGTCTTGAATTTGCTTATCAGAACTAATAGTTCACAGGTTCATGGGTGCACTTTCCAATTCTGGTAGAAAGACAGCAAACTTCGCTGGTTTCTATAAGGGTATTCAATCAGCTGGTGCTGCCATTGCTTGGCGTATTGACGCAATGGATTATCCATACCTTACTCAATTCGCCATTACATGGAGTCTTCTTGCTGGTTCTCTTGTAGTAGCAGCACCTGTTATCTTCTTGAACATCAAAGAAGCTACATCAATTGATGATGATATTCTCGATACTGATCTTAACTATGCAGACATTATCCCTCAAGCTATTCTTCTTGATGAAGATAAGAATTATCATGGTGGTCATAGCAGTTCAACAGACACACGTCGTCCGTTTAATCCAACTAGGGATGATATGGAACTTCCTCATCTTCGACATGAGAAGAATACCGAAGATATGGTTTAAATCTGTCAAAAGATCCAAGAGTAGGTTGTTACTGTTAGTAAAGTCTATCCTCTCCTGGACCTGACTGGTTTTCTTGTTCTTTAGTTTACGATGGTGATGATTATTTGCGGATGGAAGGATGGAGAGATTGAAGGTTAAACCTCAATTTCGTTTTTACTTCTCGTCACAACACCTTTTATGAGCCACTGATTGTACATGAGTACCGAGTATTTGCTTGAGACAATATTTTCGATTTTGATTTCGGTGCAGACGTTTCTCGTTTTTCTGATATTTTACAACGCAACAAAACGACATATGGTTCGATGGTTCGGGAATTTGCTTTTTTCATGTTTATGGTTGTGATGAATGGATGTGGGATGAGAGTTCTTGAAAAAAAAGCAAATTGCGAATGAAGGATCAATGTTATATCGGAAAGGATGGTTGAGATTTTCGCGATTGAAAAATGGATTGTATGAATGGGGTGGTGGTTCTATGGCATGGCTAGGATTCAAAGCATATACTTGTGGTAATGATTCTTCGGATGGAATTCAAAACTTGATGTGGATGCTTTATCCTTTTTAACTTTAGAAGTACCACGGATGGATTTGATTGAAATTCTTGAGTTTCGAACTTCTTTTAGATACTTGATGTATGATGCTTGATGTTTGCTGCTTCATATAATTGGCTTATTAGAGCATTGGATTGTTGCAATTGAGCTGATACTCTGGGTTGTGGTTGTGGCGGAGTAGTTTGTTAATTTATGCGTGGCTTTTTATGGTTTTGACGATTGTGATGATGATTGTGATGATGAAATGATGTGTGTGTGAGTGAGAAAAAGCGAGTCCGAGATAATGTTGTCGACTTTGATAACTAGATATGTATTTGGTGATAATTATATTCAATTTTATACGAAATGTAGAGAGAGAATAGGAGTGGTGGCGTGGTGGTGTGATATAAGGAAGTAGAGGAGCGGGACACAAGGGAAATGGAGTTTTGATTCTACTTGGGGGTTGTAGAGTAGGTGGTTTGGTTTGGTTGGGGGTGGTGGTTTTGAGGGGGAGAGGGGGAGAGGGGGAGAGGAGGAGAGGGGGAGAGGGGGGAGAGGAGGGAGAGGAGGGGGAGGAGGGAGAGGGGTTTAATCTTTAAGTCAGAGCTTGAGGTTGAGAGTAAAGATTCAGGAGTAGATTTGGATTTGGATTTAGATTTAGATTTAGATCTGAATTCCGGTTTTGGATTGTTTCAATAAATATGAGGAATAAGTAAGGGATTGAAGAGTGGACTGGAAAGATGAGAGAATTTGTGCTACGGAGTGGAGATGTTATGGGGATAGGGAGGGAGAGTGTGATTCTACGAGAACTAGGTATATACTATGTACTCGTTTACTTCATTCTTAAATCTACCATCTAAAATCTAGAGTCTAAGATATAATCTCTACTTCTACCTCCATCAGTACCTCGTCAGCTCCCTCGCTCTTTCCCGAAAGAAATCACATGAAGAATTGAGGCATAGTTTAAAAGCGATATCTAGAAAACTCTTTTTCTCTTTTTGATCTTCTTATGGATATCTGGAGGACAGTAATCAAGATCACCCACATGTGAGAATGGAAATGGAGAACGGGAGAGGGAGAGGATGGGGGAGAGGGGGAGGGAGTGGAGGAAAGAGAGATTGGTGATGGTGGTGATAGAGATGTGGATGAGGATCATAACAGTGGTGAGGTAATGACGATGACAATGATGGTGATGACGGTGATGATTTTTGCTGTAGAAATCGGAATTTGCGAACGAAATGAGATAGTGATGAAGAATGATGATAATAGTGATAGCAACGATGATCATCGTAATCATGATTATCACAGTGATTGTAATACAATAAGTTACCAAGGTAATACTATAGAGTAACACTAATGCTTAACATATGGGTAAGAGATCATCATCTTCATCTTGATACTTATCACGACGTTGGGATGTTCGAGTATTTAGGCTTGAGATTTGAGATAGAGGTGGGGGATCATGTGGGTTTCTAGTGGTTTTAGTGTGGGTTATAGGGGGAAGAGGGGGTAGTAGGTCCAAGATTGAGGGTAGAGAAGTGGAGGGTAGAGGGTGGGGGTTGTTCATAATATTGAGGATGGGATGTTGAGGATGGAACCGTGCGTGGTTAAAAAATGAGAAGTAGGAGATGAATTCTATACACTAGGTGAGAAAGCTATAGTACTGATCAAACTCACAGAGTAAATTTTCACATGGGCATATAGATTAGAAGCATAATTAAAATATGCCATGAATGATAAAAATATAAGCGAGATACTCCAGATTGCTTCAAGAACTTTGAAGTATAAAGGAGACATTCTCTGACTGTAAAGTTCAAATCGGAGGATTATAGCTCCATTATCAAATTTTCAAATGTTGTGGATGACAGGAGCAGCTTTGGATATTTTTTAACTCGGGGTTTTGGACAAAGGGGCTGAAGGTTGTTAGACCAAGACTTTATGGGTTCTTAAAGGTTTGGGTGATTGTTATATGTGGATATCAATCTTTTGAAGATGATAGAAGAAATATAGAAAATGACAGTAAAAGAAGCGAGCATATACTGAATTCTCATAACAACAAGAAGAGTTGCGAAATATAACGTATCAACATTCTCATCAAGACCCAAACGCTCCCGAGAAAGATCCCTCGAGTTGCGATAGTCCTAACTACTAACTTTTTCCTTGGATTTGATTTGGATGACAGGATTTCCTCAACACCAAATAGTACATCTTCGTGAGGTTAGTTTCATTGAGAAGTGTGAATTTTGAGAAGTTTTTATAGGAGGGCTGGGGTGGAGATGATGGATAGAAGGGGGTAAGAGCAGGGTAGAATAGATATGGCACACAATTACACTATCCCAAAGCGGGGATTCGAAGACAAGAATTCATCGAGCAAAAAAAAACAGAGTTGAGCAACCGGAAGAAGAAGTATAAAAGACCTTACTTTCCCGACTAAACAGATCATGTTTTCTATTTTGGGTCAGGTTACTATACCTCAAGAAGTGAGATGATAATAGTACCTCATTAGGAGTTATAGTATTGTCAGCTAGATTAAAAATAGTTGTAGGGTGGTTTGGCGAGAAAGAAGAGTATGGGTAAATGATTAAAAGATTAACATGGTGGTGAAAAGAGTGGCTAGTGGTGAGTGGATGGTGATAATGAGAAATTGTACGATGATACTGATGGATAGCAAAAGTGCGAGATGTGGTAATAAATATGTTAAAGATAGAGAAGTGTTGTTGTTGAAGATTTTATACGTATATGGGTTGGGAAATGACAATGATGATAGCTTTGTCTGGATTGGTGGATATAAATCTTCTTGTGTATGAGAGTTGGTTGAATAACGAGTGTGATGTGTATATATTAAAAGGTGTATACAGTGAACCAAAAACGAGACTACGTCGTTGAGAAGAAGTTATTAGTGTGATTATGAGGTATGTGGAAGATATAGGGACATACCGTTGAGAGCTTTCAGTGAAGATGTCCAGGTCAGCCCAAAGCTGGTAATATCAGGTCTCATCTTATGATCCAGTTTCTAGAACGAAACCAGGTATAGATTGTGGTACTGTAGTTTGGGAATTAGATTGAATTTTTGATGGAGAAACAATGGTGTAGTTTGGTAAGTATGAAGGGTTGAATGTAGGATGAGTAAGTATCAAAGTGGGAATAAGTGAGTGAGAAATGAAAGCTGAATATGGATGATGGCTACAGTAGAATCAAGGAGCGAAGGTGCCTTTTAAAAGATTGATTTTGTAGGTTCTGGAAGCTATGCAATGTTCAACAGAAGTAGCAACATTTCAGGTTGAATGGTGGGTCTGCCACTATTGCTGAGCTCATTGTGAAGGGACACTTATCACTATCGGGATGTCTCAATTAGGGAATGAGAGGTTGTCACATATAAATCAAGACTGTGTGCATTACAAATGACTAAAGTCTAAAGGTGTAGAATTGATATATATTAATACAAAATTATAAACTATCCATTTGTGTACAGAACATGTGACAAACTTCAAACTCCACAAATAATTATTGCTGACCCCAGATACGCTCTATTGAGGAGCAAAACCCCTGTTACAATCCCACAAACAATGTCCTCCAAACGGACTGAATACCCACGCGCTTAAGAAGAGTAATAAGCGATACCAGCAGTAATTGCATCACCGATAAGCTTAGCGGCAGCTGCAGCCCTGGGGATCACATCCTCGGAGGTTCTTTGAACCAAGAGTCCACCGAAAGTATTGTAATCATTCTGCAAGACAATCAACCACGCGAGAGTAAGCGTTTGTTGATCACTTGTGAAAAATTCCTTCTTCGCTATCAAGACGTCGATAGCGTTGGGGATGTCAATAGACAAGGTCGTCTCGATGGTGGCCACAACACGGGTGGAATCCTCGGGGCTGGCTGGGGCCTCAAGGGCTGCATCGGTGACTCCTTGCTGATTTGCGATATGGAGGGATGTGAAGTAGACATTCACGGAAGAGGAATCGAGTTGTTTAGCCTTGACGGCGTCGAGGCTACCGGTCAGGACCAGGACATCAGCATCGATACTGTTGATGTCGGCGATGACGCTATCGGCAGTAGTAACAGATTTGACCGCGGCAGGAGCTGCTGAGACGGCGACGGCCATGGTGGCAAGGTAGAAGGCGAGAGCTTTGATGGAGACCATGATTGCAGTTTTTTGGCTTTGAAGCGAAGAATGAAGATAGATAATAAGCTTGGTAGTGAATTGGATGTGAAGATTGATGTGATGCTTTTTGAAAATTGAGAGATCTCACTCTGGTATTTATAATACACCTCAACTACTGAAGAAGCTTGTCAACGCTCCCAATATCATAACATCTTGAAGATCTACAGAACTAGTCGATCTCGATCATCCGGCTTCTACACTTGTAGAACTGAACTCTGCGAAACTAACGGAGGATTCCTCAGCAATTGAAACTCAAGGTACTGGTGAAAAGTCAAGAAAGATCGAAGTATGGCCTGTTCAGCACATAGCTTCCGGTTACCGCTTGGAACCAAATTGTATGATTGCTGGTACGCTCACTTCAAGAAAGTCTTTGATGGAAATAGTGTTTGTTAATGCAAATTTGTGTTTTCCATAGCCGGTTCTGTTGTATCAAAGTTTTTGGCTTGGCGGTGAGATATTCCAGTCTTCATGGAAGCATGATTGCGTCCATTGCAACGGATGCGAAGTTAATTTCTACTTCGGTAGGTAGAAGAGAAGTTATCAAAGTTCTGATGAGATTAAGTATTCCCACCTTATTGGAATAGCTCTAGATTTACCCAATGACTTAGCACTCTGCAGTACATACTACGCTATTTCCACCCAGTCTGGTAGACGAGTGACTTCAAGAGACATGGAGAGCCTCGAACCCTTGAAATTGACTTTTGCCAGCCTTTTAGATTTTGACACATCTTCGATTGCGAAGGTTTCATTGCGAAAAAGCAATGATTGCCTGGATTAGGATTCTCCAGCTATGTTACTATGGAATCAGTATCTCGAACTCGAATCCGACAATTGTTTATTAATAGATGTTCGAGAAAAGTCTTAGAAGACGTACCATATAAGCCCATGCAGATCACACAAACAAAAGGCTTGTAGAAAGGTAGGCAAGTGCCATAAAAGGCGTCAAAAATGGTACACCGTAAGACTTGGTAATGATCTACAATGAATATTGTTTAAAATCGATAAATAGCGGTGGGATGTAGGGAAATGAAGCTAATGCTACCTTAAATCGATTCGAGCTAAACCTTATTTCATCGTCCATCCACTAATTAATGTTCCACTTCAGCGCTTGTTTCACATTTTATATGTACCTGCATTGTATCTTTGATGGTTTCAAGACTATACAGTTTCATTATTTCTTCAAAGACTTCGTACCATGTATTAAAATAGCTTCATTAAAAAGAGATGGCGGGAAGGACATTGAAAGAAAACGGGGAAGGACTCTAGGAAACAGTTCTGATTGAATCCGACAAAGATTAGATTTCGAGTGAAAAGTCTGATACATTTATATAAACCGGAGGAAGAAACAAAGGGTATTGAATGGTATACCCCATTGAAGATGATTATAGGATCCTTCTAGAACACTCTCCTATCAATGTTACACTCTCCGCTCATATCAATGAAGTTGCTTAAGTTCAACCTCATTACTGTGTCCAGTGGGATAAGGTATGTCTTCATCTTCAGGCACTGACCATTTCTGATAGACCATCTCACCATGTTGTACAAAATGTCCTTCATTATCAATACCAATAACAGGATCTCTCTTTACTTCCAACACGGCGCCACCCAAGAACAAAGGAACTGCGAAACGAAAGACCATATAATAAATGAAACCAGTTAGAACAAGTGTCCATCCGATTGTGGGAACAATGTACCAAGGTATGGAACTTCCAGGAGAAGATTCTGGAATCCATAACGCAGCCATCGGAAATGCATTGGCGACGAAAACAATAATTGCAGTTATGAGACTGAACCATCTGTTTGTTGTGGAGTATGTGTTCCATTCATCTGTCTCTCTTGATCGCATCCATATCATGCCAAAACTGAGACATATCGCGACCAGTGCATCAATTGGGTATGTGTAAATTTCTGCCAGAAGCTGTCAGTGAACGTTGGGAAGGTGGAGAACAAAAGTGAGATTTGAGAATTCACTTACCAACAAGCAACGGGTAAGCGTCCCTGGACCGAGGGATTCGAATCGAGGCAAGAATCAAAATCGTGGAGAATGCGCAATGAAGTACGAGAGCTGGAAATGGAATTGGCTCGATTTCGGCTCGCTCTGGCGTGGCTGTGGCACCTCCCTGTGGAGGATGCTCAACCGTCTCTCCAACTTGTTTCGATCGCTTCAATTTCTTGGTTGCCCATTTAATAATGTTGACGTTCTTGGCAAAGACCAAAGAGAATGGAAGTATCCCTTCTTTCGCAATCTCCTGCTTGACACGAGCAGCGGTAAAAGTAGTGACAATGACGTTGCCCAAGCTTGAGACAGCCAGGCATGCATCCATCAGTTGACTTGCTCGCCTTTCGTTCCAAGCCTGACCAATAGTTCGCTTGAAGAATTGTTCGACTACTGATTCATCTTCTGGGAAATCTCCATCTTGTGAGACTACTACTACTATCATCTAAAGTTGCTATCAGCATGTTTTCATGGGCCATTCAAGGTTCATACAACATATGATATGTTAGTTAATAAGTACAGTAAACACATTATTCCAACAGTCCATAGAGATATGCCTCGAAACCGAGTGGTTGGCTTCTTAATTTCACCGAGGACCTTAAACAATGTTAGGCAGACCACAAAGGCTGGCCGAGACGGTACCTACATAGTTTGCCTGGTTCCACCCACCGCATGTGAATATAATATTGAGGTATGCGGCTGCAAATCCACGAGCATGGTCTCCTTTCCCTAGTTCTTTGAAACTGGTACTTGTGTCGAGGTTAGTGTACGAAAGCGGGTCGCGATGGAAGTGTCCGGTATGATTGTTGAGTACCATGAAGCCAAGTATAATTATCATAATAAGCATAGAGACCTTGGTCACAGCGAAAACACTGTTCAAGTGAACACCGAACATCCTGCCTAATGCATGCAACAAGGTAACGAGCCAGGCAGTACCAAGAGCGATTCCTTGTACTGCCCCCTTTGGTGGATCACTTATTCCTGCTGCTGCGAGACAATGAACTGCAAACGAAACGCAATTGGCTGCAGAATTTCCGACGACCACAAATACGAAGCCAAACATACAAATCGCCATGTATTTAGGATGTTTCGCGAGAAATTTGATGTAGTTGAGTTCACCACCACTTCTTGGAACAGCTTGGATTTCGCCAGCCATCCTCCGCCGTGGAATCGTAAGGCCATACTCGACGTACATTAACGTGCCAGCCATGCTAGCTACGAAGCCCAAGGTCCAGAGAATGAGACTCGCCCCGATATTCCTATCTTGTTGTATAATAGTGGTTGGCGACTCAAAGATCCCCGTTCCTGAACATGTATGAGTAATGGTCGCTGCAGAGGCAAGTCAGTTTTTAGGAAGGTGACATACCCATCATGCGATTTATTATGATACAAGCGACTTGGAAACGACTCAACAAATCTTTGTCCTCTGGAGATTTTGTGAATTCTTTCGAAGAGTTACCAATAGCCTCCTGTTCGTCCAAGTATATCAAATCATCAACACTGAGACCACCAAGACTTATATTGCTCCGGTCTTGATACAAACTTTCCGAAGGTACAGCCATGGTTGGTGATTGCTGTTGCGCCGGATTTCCCATCATTGATTTGATCAATTCAGAGTTCTGATTTCCGATGAAACGCAGGTTATATGCAGATTGATAGCAATTGGCTACATTGAAATGTTGAATCCTTCAAATGTGAAGGAGAGGTTGGCTGGGCCATGACTGTTCTGAAGTATTTGAACTAGGCCTCGCCCGCACCCGTAGAGGCTTCGGTGAACTATTTTGTGTGACAGCCTCATTCTTAATATCTTGTCGGATTGAGACAAGGACAAGAAGCCAAGATCACAAAATAAGTGAGATTGGGTCACACTCACGAGGGTGGCAGGGGGATTTATTTAACTAAGATTATTGGCTGCGCCCCCGCGCCCCTCATTCTCTCTAGTTGCACACTGGAACAATAGCTTCACAGGGCTTAGGCATAGAGTATTCATCTGACAGAAAGATAACTATGGGACGGAGAGGATTTGCTTATATTTTTATGTGTTTAACCGATTTAGAATAATCCGGGTCGTCATTCCATTGAACTACAGCGGTACATATGATAAGCGGATGGTGGCAATACAATAGCTAGTCGTAGGCAGCTAATTTTTTAAACAGGGCTACACACTACATTTCGAGGGAGACAAGTACCTGTTGATTTTGACAACTTTTTTTCTTTCATATTGTTGCTATCTCTATCACTCTCTTTGCTTTTAACATGATACTATTGCGCTCGATATTGTGGAAATCTCTTGACAAGGGACAAGGTTATGATGATGGAATTTTTTGACCACATGCGGGCCCTTGCTGATAAGCTTCACGATCGCACTCGTGTCTCTCTACCTGGTAAGCAAAATATATATGCAATTCGTTACCGGATTTCTGATTTTCGTAGATTCTCACGATTCGAGGTCCGATAACAATTTGGAGGAAGAACTTGACGAACTTATAAAGTATCTATCGACAGTCCACGCCCGTTTTCTCGATGTTCAGGGTACCTCGGACCAGAATGGCGATTCTCGTTCGTCTGGGGACCTTATCAGAATCTTGATCGACGTTCATGGGAATCTGAAAGTTACTTTGCAGTTGATAGAAGAAGAAGATGCGAGAAATTATAAGACCCCCAAAAAGGCTTTTCTCTGGAAGTCGGATCTGCTGAATTCAGTTGCGGAAGCTATAGCCATTGAAAATCACAAATTGAGAGTATTGCTCTGCACTTTCGACCCGTAAGTAGATTACTGCCAGCAGATGAATTTGGCTCATATTGACTCTTTTCTAGAGATGCAAATGTTGAAGCTGCCATTCCTCTAGAATGGAGAAGGTTGAGATCGCAAAATATCGAGGGCTACGTCGAAACGGAAATACAAAGATGTGGGAGACAGGGAAGCGAAGCAAGCCGACTGGATGGCTATAATTACCAATTTAAATGGAACAAGTTGAATGATGCAGAATACTTGAGCAGTATCTCCGGGGATAAACTTTGCAAAGTTTCGGCCAAATCTTGGGAAACTTTCATTCAATGTTTCACTCGAAATCTACAAATTGCACGAGAAGAGTCTTGTGAACCTTCTGATAGGTGGATACATCTTATGATTTGCTCGCACTACTTGATGTCCGCTAGAGACTCTCGGGAGTATCGCCAATTCTCCACACATTTCAAACATCCACAAGATTTATGTATCATTGATACGGGCTTCACTTTACATCATTATATAACGGAGCTAGAGATCGTGAGTAGCTACCACTCCTTGATTCACCTAAAGCTGACAACCCACAGCTGCTCTTCGGCATTCTTACTGAAATAGAAACAGAATATCTCAATCCTGATGCAGTTCAGGAAAGGACCAAGACAAAGAATTCGCAGCAATCCACGCCATTGATTTCTCAAACTCCTCTACTAGTACAAGATAGGCATGAAAGTGTCTCAACTGAGTCGACTCAGTCAATGAGCATTGATGAATACGGAGTTGTTTTCAAATGGTAACACAATCTGTAATTCCGCGATATAGTCATGTAGGAATACTAACATTTGTTAGTCAGCTCAGTGGCGAGCAAGCTGGTCATATAATTAAAATTCGAATCGATGCAGAGGGTGCATTGACTTTGGATTTCGATGAGGAACCACGTCTTTGGCCTAAAACCCTTCAGGCGTTTAGAGAATTGTAAGTCTGCACAATTAAACTGCTGACGTGGTAATGATTTCTAATTCTTCCATTATAGGGATTTACGAAGAGCTTCTATTCACCCCAATTATCTTACCCCTGGAATATATATGTGTCATTTAACACTTGAGAGGAAACTACGTGGAAGAACCGATATCCCGAGTGGCCGTTTGTTCTTCGAAAGCTCAATACGTTTGAAGGAATTTCAAAGGGCTCTGACAGGATATAAGGTTTTAGTAGACTTGTTAGTTCTTCCAATATCTGCAGGACATCAATACCTGCTGATTCTTCTACAGTCAACAGGGCATCAAACTCCGGACCCTTGAGAAGTATCAATTTGAAAGCAAAAATGCGATTACTGGAAGACTTCAAATTTGGCTGAAAGATTTCAGCAGGGGGCATGATTCTACCCAAGCTGGTGCAGGCTCTTCACTTCGAAGAGCATCGACATCTCTCTCAACTGTGAGCGGAACTACTTTTGCTTCGATAGCCACACTGAAGGCCCAACAAGCCATTCCTGGTTCACATCTGACCACTATTGACGAGGGGAGTGGCTTACAAATAGAAATGCCCGTTCCTCCACTGGTCATTATGTTTGTTGAATCCTCGTCGAGAGCTGGGAAGATCCAACGAGGGCAGATCTTGGCATTCAAATGTAAGCAAGCTGAATCTTTTCTTGATTGGTTACTAAGACAGTCGTAGTTGCAGAGAACTCGAAGCTTGACCGAAAAAAATGCAAACCTGATGACAAATTTTCTCGCTGCTTCGTGCTTCGCCCTGTTCGTTGTGACCTTGAAATTGGACCTCTGAAATTTCCACAAAACCCGAAAGAACTCAGCTGGCTCGAAGTTTCTTTCTCAAACGATGAAGGTAAGTTGTGACTCGGTAAAAAGAATTGTATCAAATGCTAAGATATTGTTGATAGAAAGGGAAATCTTTACTAAACAACTTGAAGATGCAAGAAAAATATATCATCGACGTATGGAACAACATAATAAGGGCTTAAAATTCATGCGCCAGGGCCGTCATAATACCAAGGAATACGGCGTAGATTGATGACAATGAATAATGTATAATCTTTCATGATGAACGAAACGAAGGCTACGAAAATGGTAGCATTTAGTGCACCGTGTATATTTTCTGGGCTCATACGCCTTTTGTATAATATGGTTCTACTTTTGAAGATCATTTCATGAATTGAGTCTCCCTTATGTGTATATGATTTCTCATCATTTGCTAGGCTAATGTTGTCTCCAACTCATCTTGGGAGAGGAAGGTGCCTCTTCTTCTCGGAGCCGATGGTCCATTGATAATTTGATCCCCCCTTCTTTGGGAGAATTCATTGCCTGAGGTAGACTGGACTGCAATTCTCTGCTCTTCCAAACTACAGACCATACCATCTATATTGCTCGAAACATCCTCGTAAAGTAGGTCAGATCTACTGCTGTATTTTACCATGCCAGAATGGTCGGAGTTCAGAGGTAGATTTCTTGCACCTGGCGTTGCGCTATCTTCTACCATGAGAATCTTCTCGCCCACAATGCCATTTCGCTGTTTTTGCTGTTAGCCACCCGAAAGTTTATCATCCAAGAAAAGCTTACTGTTCGAGGTTGGGAATAATGCCTCTCCCAAAAATACAACACTTCTGGTGCATGCGAGGAGGATCTTTCTTTCCGCTTGCAGCAACTCTCAAATCTGTGTTTTAACTCGATGAGATAAGTAGAAGGTGTGCCATTTTCACGATCACGACATAATTGGCCGATCAAAACTTTGTTTGGTTGTGATTTTACAGCTTCAATAAGAGAAGGGTTGTTGAGACCTGCTATTGGGATACCAAAGCCGACAAGTCCGTGCCAGGAGTCAAATATCTCACGCTCGTACGGATCACGACTATCTGCAGCTCTGAGAAGTGACTAAACAGCGTGAGATTAGCACCCATATCTAGGAAGCCGAGACAAAACTTACCTCCTGGACTATCAGGCCTCCAAGACTTTGTCCAATAAAGATTATAGGCCGATTTCGTGTCTATGACCTGTGTCAGCAACAGCCCTTAGCGGCTTCATCGACATGGGTACACCACCTACCGAAGTGTTTCTGCGAAGCATTGTCAATCTATTCAAGAAGGTACTTGCTATATCCTCGATTTTTTCCATGGATTGACCTCCAGAGACAGTGGACGGATATCCATACAACAGGACACGAATGTTTCGAATATCTTTGGGGAGGAAATCTCTCAACCACATCTCATGACTACCAGGAGTTGTGGAACGGAAAGTCCCAAAGGCGTGCGTTCCAAGACCCACCACGGCTACGATACTATAGTTCACGTCAGTCTCGAGAACGAGTCGTGTGAATGATATTTTTACATACTCTACATCAGCTTGCAACCCCTCAGAACTGGCATTATACAAAGTTGTGAAGTTCAGGAAATCCGCATCATATTGTATCTCCGGTACATCTGAATGTGATTGGCGTGCTAGGATCACTTTTGGTAAATGCTCTGTTGGAAACCCATACTCCTCGTCTGGAAACGTAACGGTAGCACAAAGATGTTCTCTCGTATGAAGCGCAAGGCTTCGTATCTTGGGTTTGCTACGAAATTCCTCTTGAACTATTACTTCAAGAACCTTTTCCGTGTACGCTACCGGTATGTTCTTAATGCGAATAGTATCTGGTCTGTCTTTTATTGCGGGTGGCTTGGGAACTTTCTTTGAATCAGAACTTGGAGGTTGCACTGGCCCTTTTCCTTTGTCTGACTTTGGTAGAGGATCGAGTTCTCGCAATATAGCTTGAACTTTGATACGACAGAGGTTATGTACTTTCTGTGATTGTTAGTTGTATGTAAAGTACCTATATCGTGCTAAAATACCTGTAATTCCTCAGGTTTGGGCGCCTCGTTGCTTGGTAACTGGACTTCATAATCATAGTTCTGCGCTCCGGACTAATTGTGAAGGTTAAACTTACAGTCGACCTGAGTGATGATGACAAATACTGACAGCGGACTTATTTCGAATCACTTTCGCATTTTTACCGAAGAACTTATGAACGATGCCCTCAATGGCGACAGTACATTCTTTTCGATCACCGGAGACGGTACAAACGCAACGCAAAACATCGTCTGAATTTCGACTCATTGGATAAACACGCTTTCAATTATACTTGCGCAACAGATAAAGCGGATTATGTAAAGGGAAAAGTAAATTCGTTGAGGTATTTCATACGCGGGATCTGTTAATGTGCCTCGACCAGGCTGCAAGGTATACTTCAATGATGAGGCTCAATGCGGAGAGAATACTCGAGCTGACCATTTGCTTGATTTACTTGGCTCTCGGGGCTGTTACTGTGACCTAATACGGAATTCCTCACATGTACCCGTGCATCCTCGGCGTTGTGTGACTAGTCATTTGTCTTATCGCTCAGCCCGAAATGTTCGCCCTATGGAATGAGACATGGCACCAGGGCAGTGCTCAACCCGTGGTATCGATGTACACTCGGTGAGGGGTTTGATAAAGAAGAGATGATACCAGGTAATTGGGAACATTACTGCATCAAGTTTCGAACTTTATAACAGACTTCACTACAATGTCTCCTTTTCGGAAATCTCCAGCGAAGAACGTGGAAAAGTCAAGCCGGGTCCCGTCTTACAGGTCAGCTGACTATCCAAATCCTCAATGGCAAGAAGATGTGAAGATAAGGACGCCTTCATTTGGCACATCAAGCCTTGCGACAGAAACGGAAACTACTAGTTCTCCAATAATAGTACCCCAACCGCCAATAAATATCGACGATGTATGGCGAGAAGTACGAGCACTTGAACGCCACAGGTTCGCATCATCTCGGTACCGCAAAGTCGGGAAGACTATTGAGCCTGTTATAGACTTTTTAACGAGGTTTTCTCCTATAATAGATATGATGGTTCAGGGGACTAGTAGTGCCTCTTTAGTGTGGGGCTCTTTGAAAGCTGTTTTGATGGTTGCTCAGACTTCGGCTACTTACTTTTATTATATCGACAATGCCATGTTGAAGCTTAGCGACATCCTTTCCATATCGAGTCAGTATGAAAAAATGTTCGCGACGGAATTCCGTGTTAGAACTGCGTTGTCGTATTTATATGATGAGATATATCTTTTCCTGGAGAAAATACGAAATTCGGTTTCTGTTTGCTGTTAGTAAATTGTCCCCCAATCTCTTCTACCCCAGTTCTGACAAACTGTTAGCATTGAAGGTCTTTCTCAAGAACCTGAAAAAGTCTTTCGACGCAGAGTTTAAAGATAATTTGGAACACATCGAAAGATATACTCGTGTTTTCAATGATGAAATTACTCTTGCGCATCGAGAGAGGATGGGTGTATCGACTAAGAAAATCCAAGAATTAGTTGGAAATATTGCTTTAGACAATGTGAATCTTGCCAACCGAGTAGACAGTCGAGATGTATATCGTGAGTCCAGTCATTTACCTATACTTATCTTTCACTGAACTTCCTATACTTCCTATAGCGATCCGCTAACAGTCACATAGATATCAAAGAGGCAATATTAAAATGGTTAACCCAGGTCGACGCTAGAGAAGATTATTACCGAGCTCTGAAAAGACGCTCACCAGGAACTGGAGTGTGGCTGCAAGATGATCCAAGATTCCGGAGCTGAAGACGCTGCACCGAACTTGCGACTGACCGTTCGATATTGTGGATTCATGGCCGGCCAGGATCAGGCAAAACTGTGCTAAGTACTACTGCCATTGAACACCTTCAACTTGAGTTGGACGAAATGTTAGAAAGATCGGAGAACAAAACTCCCTCTGTGGCTTACTTTTATTGTGATTCCGGAGACACCAGGAAAAGATCGACGTTAGAGATCCTTGGATCGATTTTGGCGCAGTTGATTGTACCACTGCATGACTTTCCAAGCGAGGTCAACGAAGCGTATGAACGAGCGAGGAAGTATGGAAGACATCATTTATCAACTGCGGATGATATTGTATCTGTCATTAGGAATGTGGTACAAGATATTCCATCTTGTTACATTATCATTGATGGAATAGACGAATGCAGCGATCCAGCTGACCTCACAAAAACCTTTGCGGATATCGCGACAGACTGTCACAATGTTCGACTAGGTCTCTTTTCTCGCAATCTTCCTACTATTGCATTCGAGCTAGAGAAAGTTTCCTGTGCAGTAATAGAGCTGGAACCTTTCTTGGTACAACCAGATATTGACAAATTTTTAACAAAATCATTGGATAATTTACCCGGGAAAGGTACCACGGCACAAGACCAGGCTTTCTCAAAACTGTCGAATGCTTCTGGTGGTATGTTTTTATATGCAGCTCTGGGAATCCAAAGTCTAGCGAAGCAATTGATTCGCAGGGTGTGGCAGATGCCATTGAAAGAATACCAGAAGGGCTCCACGGATTTTATGGCCAGATACTCGAGAAATTAGGTTCGCAGAGTATTCGAAGACGGGATCTTGCTCGCCGAATTCTCTTGTGGGTTTGCTGTACAACAAGACCAATCTCCTGGAAAGAGCTCCAGTGCGCTTTATCGTGGGACGAGACCAAGGAGATATTTATAGAGGACCAGCGACCTTTCAAAGATGCTGTCCTCGATATATGCGCTCCTTTGATAGAGTATCGACCAGAGAAAGATACATTTCACCCTGTTCATACATCAGTTCGCGAGTTTCTAAGGAAGTCTCAAGGCTTCGAGTCCATGTCGGCGAAAGCAACCCAATTTCTTATGACTGAGTCTCACGCACACCAGGCTATTGCCGAAGTATTACTAGCTAGTCTCTCACTACCAGATGTTATACATAACACAAAGGTAGACGACCTTCACTATCCATTAGCGAGATATTCTACGGAGAACTGGTGTCATCATCTATCGTCGGCGTCATTTAAAGAGAATTTGTGCCAAAAATATGACACGTTTGCGGATTCGTCTTTAGCGCGATCGACTTGGATCCTCCGATTCCTCATTTCAAACAGGCAGTCGTTTCCTCTACAACGTATAGCAAAGTATCAGAAACAAGTCAATGATTGGAAAAATCGCAAAGAAAGCTCAACCACTACTTTCGCAGCGGAAGATTTAGCAGATATACAAAGAGCATTGATTGAATTAGATCAACTGGACCTAGGCCAAGCAGAATCCATCTCAAATTTCGAGCGCGATCTGATTGTCCGGGATCTGGCAAGAGCTTTTACAATGGCAGGAAAAGTCGATAAAGCAATTGATATGTTCGAAAAGGCTATTGCCCAAGGACCCGAAGGGCTTCAATCGTCAGAATCTGTCCGCACCACCTGGCTTCTCAATAGTCTTGGAATAATGTATGACCAAAAAAATCTCACCGATCTTGCTTTAAACACGCAGTTAAAAGCTTTATCCATCCAGGAAAAATATCTTCCTCCTAATCATCTCGATCTTGCATTAACACTAAACGAATTGGGTCGAGAAACACGACATCTTGAGAGATACTCGGAGTCCGAGAAATACCATCTCAGAGCCCTCAGTATTCTGCGTCAATCTCTTCCCGAGACGGACTTACAGATAATTTGGACACTCAATACTCTCGCTCGTTGCTACCGCTTCCAAGTTCGCTATCCCGAAGCACTTGCTCTCCATCAACTTGCACTCAACGGCCAAATCACGCTAATGGGGGAAGACCATCCTCATCCCATTCGTACGAGATCAGATATCGCCAAAGTATTGAAAGCGCAAGGAAAATTCAAAGAAGCGTTGGAAATCATGGAAGATATGTTCGTGAGAAGAGTTCGAGTACTAGGAAATGATAATCCGGATACATTGTGGACGATGAATGATATTGGGATGGCGTGGGAGGATATGGGTATGCATAGTGGGGATGTGGGGTGCCGGAAAAAGGCGATTGAGTGGCATGAGAGAGCTTGGGAGGTACAAGTGAGGGTGCTGGGGGAGGAGCATAAGCATACTATCTGGAGTCGGGGAGTTCTGGAAAGGTTGAAGGGAATGGAAAGGATGGGTGATGCTGTTGCGGCTTAATGATTTGCATGAGATACTTGAAACCCTATCTGGTTTATGTTTATGATGTATGATAAGATTTATTGCTTTCAGGTAGATTTTCTTGGTTCATTTTTCGAAATGGTGGGTTTTGTGGTGCGGGGTAGAGACATTTTTTCTTCTGGGGGAATTGGGAGACCATTAAGTTGGCAGATATATCTCGTTGCATGTAGCTAGCACCATAGTACCTTCAGGCATTACGGTATATGTAAGAAAAATGTAATGTCAGCTTTGCGAGTGGTGAAGTAATCTAGTGAATCAAGACTGTTGACTCGATTTGTAAATTCTAGTATATAATATGTACAAAATCCCAGAATATATTCAAGTCACATGTGAAAAGCAGTCAGGGAAACTTTGTTACTAGGAAATCGAGATTTGAGCTCTCATGAACCGTAAGTTCCAAATGGACACCAAGCCGGAATCCTTTATCTATATCTATCACTTTGCGAGTGGTACATCGGCCACGGCACGAAGAATTGCATCTGAATTGACAATAAACAGGTCTAATAACGGAAGTTGTTATTGACATGTTGGAATGACAACCAATAGCGAATTTGATGACATTTCAAGAATAATCCATGCATAACTGGAGAGTGTCCCAGGTTCTCCTTCTTTGAAATGTAATCTCAAAAGATATGCCCCCTCTTGGAGCTGTCAAAGCTATCTGTCTTTTCAGGATTCTAAAGAAACATCCCTCGTTTCTACAAGTCTTTTATATCAGTGCATTTCATTATCTTCCGTTCTCTTTAAGAGTACCCTGGTTTGGAATGAGATGACCAGAAGAATAGAGGCAAAGGTTTCAGTGGATACGACGCTACCGCAGGTAGGAACAGGTTTGCCAATACTCTCGATACAGAGATAATTGGATATAAAAGAGCGAGAGGCTCTCAATAGTCGAAACCGAAAACCAATCCCTTGGCTTTTCAGTAAATCAGGTGCGGAGTGGCGTAAATCCACATGGTGGGATTTTTAGAAAGATCGCCAATGTTTTCTTACTTTCTTACCTTACAAACATGAAAAGAAGATGGAGTTGAAGAATGGCAACTGGATAACAGCCGAGAGTTTTTTATGACAGTGAGAGTACACTTCCGTGACAGTGAGAAGCCTAACTTGTGAATGGACTAGCTCGCTTAACAGCAATAATTCTCAACTGCGATCGATGATTCCATTCTGGATTAAAAGCAATTGTGTATCGAAGACGAAAGTCTCAAAGCCACTGAGTTTTGGAGAAAAAAGCACTTCACAATACGTAGGTAGGAATTTTAGGACGCGAAAATGAACACACAGGTATTGAAAAGTCTTCAAGAACTGCTCCTAAGTAGTGGCTCGAAATCTTTTGTGGAACTGCTAGTAAGGATACAAACAATAACCCTCGGCATGTTTCTACACCTAACAAGAATCAATCATTCCAAAGAATACTATTCTACAACCTGAACCCAAAGACTCAGTAATCCAGCTAAATCTCAAACAACAGAGCCACGACTATGAAATAATCTGATCAAGGTTGATGCTCAAAGCAATTAACTTCGCGCCTGAGGTTTTTTTTCCTAATATAGAAATATGACATCCTATCATAGGACTTGTGAATGCCAATCTCCGAGAAGCTCCTTTGTGAGTGGCAGAAGGGTCCAGAAGACTTGAGAAACAAAGTTAAATTTTAGCAGCAGAAAATTTCGAAAGTAGAGATTGAGATAGAAGGGTTCTTGAATGTGATGTGATGACAATAATCCTGGTAGAAATCGACAACAAGCAGTAGTATAAATACTAGTTTTTTCAACACGAAAATATACATCCAGTTGAGGAACCGAAGGGATGATGGATCAAGGGAAAGAGAGGTTTGTTTTCCTTGTGCCGAGTACAAATGACCACTTTATAAAACCACATTTGGATATGGGAATGGGCTGCCACGGACCATTTATACACCAACAATTTTTTTTGGCTTGGGTATTCTCGTAGTTCGAAATTCTGTTGATCTGAGTGTGTAAAATGACAGCTTTTGATCACTGGACGACTAGTTAGTGTGAACTCCGATTTTCTTGCATTCTAAACTCACAAAATATAAGACTATAAAATCTCCTGACTTTCCCGATGACTCTTATAACATCACAATTCATCCCGAGCATCAATAAAGACAAGGAAATGCACAGAGTGAACGGGAAGTCCAACCATATCACCACGCTAAATGTGTAACAATTTTCCTAAAAGAAAATTACTTATATCTTAAGACCAGAGACGCCAGGAAAATGGAAAGGTAATGATGATAATGAGATCTGACAGCAAGCTGGCAAAAAAGAGATTAATCCTATATTAGTATCCGATGGATTCGATGATATCAACCCCCTTCAATCTACATATGAAGCACTCATCCTACAACAGAACATAACAGCTGAGGAACTCAGCGGCTGAATACTTTCACAGCTCCTTGAATTCAATCTTGAACCATTGTTCTGCTCACCTAATGTGAGATTATTACATTATTCGCACTATTTATACAATTAATTTTACAGAACTTGAACTTACTGTAATGTCGGACTCTAAGCAAAAATCCACCCTACACAAAAACCTCTATCACACCTAGCATCTTTCTCGCAGAGGAAAGGGAAAATCGATGTATAAAAAGGGATCAAGGACTGTGCCTGGCATTGGAAATATTTTAAAGACTCTTTAATTGTGTTGAGAAAAAGATGGATGGCATGATTTTGAGGTCAATTTGTATGTTGTTACTGGCTGGACTCTGACATTGGACAATGAGATGTTAACTGAAGAGTTTCGACAACAAGAATCAAAACTGATAATTCATCGACAGTGGTGAGAAAGGCAGTCCATGATAATAAGCAGATTTATGGCGACAGATGTTGCGATGTTCAAACAATCTTTAGTATCCCGGAATCAAAAGCCCAAAACATACGCTGAAGTTCCCTCCAGCATAGTCTGCTACATGACCAGCACCATCGGACAAAACATCGCCAGCGTATCGGTAAAAGTACAAAGAATCAATACAAGATGAGATACGTGCTACTTATAATTTCAAAATATTGTCTCGGAAGTAATCATAACCAAGAGCGGAGGTGAAAAGACTCAATGCACAGCTTGAGAGTCCCCACCCCCCGTATTCGATATGCCCCACTAAACTTCCACACTCCAGCTATAAAATAAAGGAGACGAAGAATTGAACTTATTATCAGGAAGAAAAGCCGATTATCTGGGATACCCCGAGGGGTAAACGGGATGAAGGTGTGTAGTTTAAGACTTTATGTTATGTTTTCTGTAGTGTTTCTAATACTGAAAAATGCTTCGTAGGGTGTAGAATCGAGAAGGAGATGAATGATGACAGCGAGTATGACGGTGGGAATGCACTTATATTGACGGTGATGAATGTCTGGGTGAGAAATCGGTGACAATATTAAGCATCGTCGACTATCTTGACTGTGCCACGTGTGAAGGTTGTCGGAGGTAATAATTTCTGCCAGTGGACTACGATCTGGCCACACTTAGTGATGAATAGAATGATCACAGCCCCTGACATGTTTGATAGATATCGACAAGCTGATTTGATGAGCTATAATTGCAAAGGGTATTGAATAAATAATTAAAAGCCATATTCAGAAAAATCAAAACCTCGCTTCCACCTTCTTCTCTACATCACCCAAAGCCCAAGCACTAGACTTCGTCTTGCTCCTCACACTTGTAGCTTGCTGTTCTGTAAACCCTTTTGCCTCGACAGCGGGATTGTAACCCAACTTATTCTTCATTCCAACTTCGGCGGAATCAACAGGAGCATTCGTTTTCCCATCGGCACGCTTATAAACAGTCACCACGACAGCCCCGCCCAATCCAAGATTGTGCTGTAAAGCTACTCTTGTATCATCAACCAATCGGTTATTTGCCCATCCACGAAGATGCCAGACGAGCTCAGCGCACTGTGCAATTCCCGAGGCTCCAAGTGGATGACCCTTTGAGATCAATCCGCCGGAAGGGTTGATGACCATCTTGCCGCCATATGTGATATCACCCGCTCTGACCATCTCATGAGCTTTTCCCGGTGGAGAAAGACCCATCGAGTCGATAACGATCATCTCATTGGCCGAGAAGCAATCATGCAACTCGCAGACCTTGATGTCTGCAGGTGTGACCTTTGCCTCCTCCATAGCAGTCTTTGCTGCAAATTTTGTCATCTCGAAACCCATAAGGTCGATTGCGGATTTGGAGAATAGTGATGGAGCATCAGTAGCCATACATTGACCGGCAATCAATACCGCTTGTTCTTTGAGATGTGGGCGGGCATCGAGGAAGTCTTGTGAAACTAGAACAGCTGCGGCTCCTCCATCTGATGTAGGACAGCATTGCAATTTTGTGAGAGGCTCATGGATCATAGGAGCTTTCATGACTTGCTCTAGAGTATATACATCTTGGAATTGAGAGTATGGGTTTCGTTGCGAATGTTCGTGGTTCACTCTGGCAATCTCCGCGAAATCTTCATTTTTGGCACCATACCTATTTGCAACGAAAAGTTAGCTTTTGCTACGCCATCCAACACGAGATTTGATAGGCATACTTTTCCATATATTCTCGCCCTGCATTGCCAAACATCTGCGCAGCCCCGGGTGCATTCGTAACGCCTCTAGTGGCACGCATCATTTCACCTGATGTGCCAGTCGGGTTACTACGATCATTCCAGAAACTCTGTAGCGAACCCGGATTCATCTTTTCGAATCCTACCACCAATATACAGTCTGCACCTCCATGACTAATGACATTTCTTGCCAATGCCAATCCTGTTGAGCCCGTTGAACAATTGTTGTTTACGTTGTAGATTGGGATCTGGGTCATTCCGAACTGATAAAAGACACGTTGTCCACAGGTTGAGTCGCCATAACAATAACACGCTACTCCTTGATCGACGTCGTCGTAATTGATTTGTGCATCAAGCATAGCCTTGATACCAGCTTCGAAACCAAGCTCAGTGTAATCGACTTTACCCCTTGGCTTGATGAATTTGGTCATGCCAACGCCTAGGACGTAACATGGTTCATTGCGCTTGATAACCATTTTGAGATTATAGATGAGTCAAGACAAGTGACAGTTATTACTGTGGTTTCAATCGTACAAGAAAAGTCGTGGATTTATGATATAGATTTAGATGAGAAATGGTGGTTGGAGAGCCTTATCATGTTCATTTCTGGGGTAACTTTTGCGGGGAAGCTACCGAGGTTCGCAAGTGGATCATTGCCGTTTTGAGCCATTATATCTGTGCTGAGGGAACCTTTTTGGTGCATGCGCTAAGCTCAATTAGGGGGTTAACGATTTTCAGTGTTCGTGGCGAACACAGTTCAAGCATTTTGCCTGTTTTATAGCACTATCAGCTTGAGCACCTGTGTGCCGGTATTGTTATACGATAATCTAACCATTAAGGAGCCTACCATGTGATAGCCTCTATGTACTATTATCTTTGTCTCTAGAGAGCGCCAGAGGTAACTTTCACTGGGAAAATACATAGCTTGATTCTCTAGCATCATGGAATCCTGCGACGAAGGATTTGTCCACAGCTTGAACTTAGGATTTATGAAGTGAAATAGTCTTGAAGCTAAATGGCCAGGGATTTTGCGGTGCAAGGTTATTCAGGCAAATCCATTCAATCAATACTAGATTCGATCACATTCCTCAGTATTCATGCTTTACTATTCATCTTATCTTAAGTAGTCTCATTTCTCATCTGCTAATAATCTCCTTGGGCGTTGAAGCTATCTCGATGACCTCACATTCAAGCATGCAAGGAGCATCCGAGAAGGATATCCGAGCCAACATCGATGTCGATATTTCGACCGGAAAAAATGAGCTCTGATCGAACGGATTCTGGATCACAATCCGAATACCCGTCTAAATGATCATGGTATTGTTGTCCGGTTATCGCAATGCCTTGATGATTCTTGAATTTCCTCTTCGTCTAGCCACACACTCGTTAACCGAGTCTCCACGATCGTGTAGTAAATCATGTTCAACCAAAATATTCTCAGGCTGTACATTGATCTATAAGTCATCGCTTCTACCTTGCCGATAGAAGCACAAATGAGTGAAATATAAGTCTCGTCCTAACCTTGATCTTACACTGTGGCCGCAGCCAATTATTGTAATCTTACCTACCTAGTGTCTTCATTTATTTCATCAATTTTTGTAACAGCTTTAGGCATCAAAACGTATGACAAACGAGCGAGCTAACACATACCGATTGTACAAAAGAATTGCTCTTGACAATCATCTCTTTCCCTATGCCTCTTTCACTGATCATATGCAAGCAACTACTAGAGTAGATAGAAACCACGAAGGAAGCCCACCCACCAAAACTTTCCAAAAAAAAACAAAAAAGTTAACAGACATACAACAGTGGGGATTCGCTGGTGGTCACCCACCCAACTACTAATCCACCGATCTGAAGCTTGTGTATGGCAGAGCGGACGGGATGCCCAATTCTCTTCAGTCTATGGTCGTATGTGACAAAGTAGGAAGTTAGAGAGTTTATATTGTATACTGCTTTCGAGGTTTTTATGATGGGAAAGTGGTGATGGGAGAGAGAAATGCAGAGAGAGATATTACCGGGGTCTGTATGAAGATTTTCACGTTGAAGATATGATGTGAGAAAGCTGCTAGATGTCTAAGTCAAAAAGCATCGGGGGGGGGGGGGGGGGGGGGGGGGGGGGTAGCCCGAGGGCCCTTCGGGTCGGAAGCCATCTGTGGAGCAGGATTGGGCTATTAAACGACGCTGTAATCACAGGCACCCTCAGATCCATTGACGTCTAGGGCAAGCGAATCGAATTTAAGGGTCAACTATCAAAACTGAAGCAATTTGTATCTGAAACGTCTCAATGAAGTAAATTGGACTCAAGCCTCTGCTGACGGAAAGCGAACGAGAGGAGCTAAGATGGTAGACTATTCATATTGTATTATTGACCAGACTATATTAGAACGGCAACCAAAATCGAGAATTGAAATGAATGACAACGAGAATAATATGTCGATGTCTAGAGATAACGGAAGTGACTATGAATATGTAAGCAAAAAACCATCCAAAAGATGGGCAGAGTTCACAAGAACTACTTTACATATGAATCGCAAACACAGGGTGAAGAAATGGGAGAATCCTTTTGATTGTTGACCTACTCGTAAGGCATGAAACGTTGTTATCTCCAGTCTTCTCGATCAAGGTGTATAGATACTCAGACTGTGAGATTGCGAGTGGAATAATTTGAGTAGATACAGTAATCACAGGACACAAAATTTTCATTGTTAAACGGATAAAAATGTAAAACCCTTCAATTCACGCAAGATTTGTCCAGATAAGCCCAAGAAGCGAATATAAAAACTCCCTCCAGGAGCTGCAACGGAAGCAATTGAGCACACAAAGGTCGATTTTCTCAGACATGGCACATGTCACATGGGCCGCAGACCTGAGAAAAATTCGACTTAAGACTCAAGATAATGTTTGATGGGAATCAGTCAGCTAAACCGCGCGAGTTTGTCAGACGTGATTTATTTAGTGAGCCGGGAAGTTCAGGCAATGACAATGAGTGATAATGAATGACAACCATTGACAAAGAATAGACAACAACGAGAATTAAAACGTTTGGACAACGGGAAGAATTATTTTCGCCAACTGTCAATGAAGTGGAATTTACTGCACATAGCAATCTCAACCGAAAGAGCAATCCAAGGCAGAAAATATGAAACTACAGCCGCCAATCTCGAAACACAAGTCTATTTCCCAAAAGTGCAGCGGTATCCCTCGTGGACTCGTAGGAAGTAGTTGCGATGAAGTTGATGATTTGGCAACCGGAGTTTGAGAGACTTATATACCACAAACTGCGATATAGATTCTGGAGGTGGAAAGGGATATGTGATGTTCAATCTTGTCGACGCCTGTCACGCACCCATCCCAATCCCCACCCCCTCACCCAAGCGATATCCACATAAAACAATCTAAAACGTAAATCTCACCGCACATATCTAATGCCCAAGTATATAAAGCCTCCTCAAACTCCAATCGGAACCCCATAATGTAGTCTAGAGTGAGGCCCAAGAAAAAAGCTCAAGGACTCACTCATGTGAATTTGAAGCATATAGTCAACAGGATGGAAGGATGGAAGGGGCTGGTATATCGTGGTATCTCTCTAGATATTTAGGAACTAGGAAGAAGTTGTCAAAGTTGTGTGGAGTGCGGTGATTCAGCTGTGGTGGTATGTGAATTGAATCAGTGTTGATTGTGGGTAGAATGACGACGAAACTGGTAGAACTTGTCTCCCCAAATTCTGGCAACAAAACGGAAAGCTCTCGAGATGATAATGGTTAGAGCAACAATAACGCCATCACAAACCCAACTCCCCCGCATCAAATCCCGCAATACATAGCATAGCATAATTCAACCCCTGTCCCTAAGAATCCTAAAATAATCTCGAGTTCTCTGTACAGAATCCACTGAGTCACTGACTCTATACCGAAATGATGGTGCTTCCAGGGATGAGTATAGCGAGTCTAAAATTTCTTTCCATGATTCTTAAATAGGTAGTACAAAGTACTTGGAGGATATGGAATATTGAGCAGGGAGTGAATGTACTCATGCGAAGAGGAATTGTGTGATCACAGGGTATTCTATCACTAAGTATGAATGGTTTGGGGGGGGGGGGGGGGAATCTACTAGTATCAAAAGAGAATTCTAGTGGTGGGGCTGCACTCTATCTTCACTAGAACTAGAGAATCATCCACTATTTCAAAACATCTACATAGATAATTTCCACATGCGCCGCCTCCCCCCCCCCCTTCCTGATATACAATATACAATACACAATAATCAACACACGAGTATAAAACAACCTCTCATACTATCTTTTCCAAACTATGAACTTCAACAGCGCTCGAGATGACATTCGTCATATTCTTCGTGACTTGCAGTAACATCTTAGCATAGAATATCTGATTCTGTTCGACTGCTGCTGTGAGTATCTAGTTTAAGGTTTTTTTCTTTTTGTAATTTGATATTATTATTTTGACATTGAGATTGAGAGAAAAAGAATAATAATAATAAGAATAAGAGTAGAAATAACAGTGGTAATATATATCCTAAGCCAATGAAAATATAGCAATACAAAGCCAACAACAACAGCCAAAGACCGTCATCTAGCCCAAACCATCCTCTACTCATCTCACCATCTGACTATATCACCATCTCCCCTCCCCCCCCCCACCTCTCAATCCTCTCATATCCCTACCACACCCCTCTCCCATAACTCCTCAAGCCCACCTCCACAACCCACCAAACCTCCCACTGAAAGAACGCTCAAGCTCTAGTCAACAAGCATGTAACTATCCTTTCTCGTTAATCCAAGGAATGAGTATATATATATAATATAATATAACCACTACTCTCTCTCTCCCTTTCCGCTCCTGATTTCTGAACAAGGAAATCACTCGCCTCATCTTATCTACATCTTCACTATCGGTGAATTCCATCAATTCGATTTACATGAAAGCAAGAAAAACGTTGAGCGTGTAGTAAATATTTGGTATGGTATGGTGTGTGAATCATGACAAAGATTGGGCAAGAGAATATAATAGACTTGGGGATTGTGTATTCACTGGGGAATCTAGGTAATTAGTTGATACTGATTATCCAGAAAATATCCATCATGCCTTATCACTCTGAATCTTCTCAAGAATATCCAGACATCCAGGTACCATTCGATCTCCTCCGGTGAATATCAATCCCCCTTCCCCCCCTCGTCCACCACTCCCCACCCCACCACACTACACTACACCCTATTCACAATCTAACCCAACCCCACAAATCCACAAATTCTCAAACCATCCATATCAAAGACCCCTCTCAAACATACACAAAAAAACAGCAAGAACCACATCAGTTCACAAACATCATACTTCAGGGACAAAAGTCTGCGTTGCAAACCTAATACCTCCTAAACTCATCTTCGCATCCAAATCCAGATCCGTACGCAGAGTGCGGTGCGCAAGCACTTGTTTTTGTGTTATCAAATTTGCTTAAGTGAGTGTGTGATGAGATTGGGAGAGATGAGTGTAATGAATAGAAGATTGAAGTGTGTTGATCGACAGCGAAAAGAACTTTTCAACGATGAAAGAAAGTAGGAATGACAATTAGGACGAACTGAAAGGCCACAAAATCACGCAACGCTACCCATAACTTATAGAAGTCAACTTCTAATAAGATAGACTACCATAGTCATCGACAATTTCCTAGCTTGGATAGCCGGCTAGTGTACCAAGGCAGTTGCTAAAGAAGCTTCTGCTTTCCATTGACAAGCTTTTCTATACTTCTACCGTTCGTAAAGATTGCGTGATCATGAATGTGTCCGTAGTGAATGCTGGTTGTGGTCCATGATTTATAGACGTTTTTGCGGGTGGGGTGTCTTGTTCGAAGAAAGCATAGAGTCGTGCTGCGCTGGTACTACCAGTCATCCCCTCGTCAATGCCGTGCTTTCCCTCTCAACATCCATTTGTGACAAAGCACAAATTGTACCGGGAAAAAAATGCAGAACAGCACCCCGTCCACCCTACCAAACATCATCACCAGAACACATAAAGCATAGTTCATAATTCCGTGTTGATCCCTCACATCTATTAGCAACCCACGCAATCTGTATCTCAATCTAGCAGTCTCTCTACCGCATATATATGCGCAACCCATCATCATCCATCATCTATCGATCAACCCCCGGAAATCCATTCCTTCCTTCCTCCAACCCCTCATTCAGTCTTAACAGCAACATCCTTACTAACACCATCTGCCTCCGCCGTATTAATCTTCTTTCCCGTCTTTGCAATCTTCTCCAACACAGTATCGAATTCTAATTCTGGTTTTCCGATGACCGTTGCGGTTTGACCTGCAAGGTCGACTTCGTATGCGCGGACACCTATTTTGTTTCTCTCAGTTAGTAATCTTCTAAAATCCCAAGATTACAATCGAGGTAGTGGATAGATATGCGACACCAAACTGCGCAGCGCAGAAATCATGTATTTTGTGCGCGAAGCAAAGGAGAAGAATAAGATCTTAGAGTAACAAAACAAAACAGATCAAAACAGGCTCACCATCCAATTTCTTCAAAACTCTATCAACCGCTCCAGAGCATCCTCCACAACTCATGGAAATGTTGAACTTGTATGTATGTTCGCCCTCCTCTGCGATCAAAGTAGCTGGTATGTTTACGCCGGTGTCTGCCATTGTGTCTTGTTTGTGTAATTATCTGTTCTTATCGTGATTTCGAGGATGTATTTGAGGTTGTGTGCGAAGAATGAATCTTGATTCGTAGATGCGGAGAGGCTTGTAAAGTAAAGTAACTTCTCGAGTGTATGATCGTATCGAAAGTAACAAGAGAAACAGGATGCGACGACCGATCCTTATAACTTTTGAAGCTTCGGAAAGGCTGAGAGGGAGAGGGGCACCTGCACTGATAACGCAATGCGCTCGCTTAGAAATCACAAAGCCGATGGACCTGGTGGATCCTGGCCTGGCGCCAAACAAGGATGAAACTTGCTCAGAACAGATCATTCATTCACTGGCTGAGTCGACTGGTCTGGGTGGTCATCACACACACGGGGATTAGGTATGGAACTCCATTCCATTCGCGGACAGATGTTGATTGCTCTTTCGGTGGTGGGAGATGTGAAGAGATAGTATGAGCATGTTTTTCAAGGGGGTGAATCCGCTTCCTTAATATCAATATTGATAATTTAATACTGCGAGCGGGTATCACAGGAGACAATGAGTAAGAAGGGTTATTCAAGACCGTTCGGGGTTGAAGCTATTTGATTACACAGATGCCTCCTCAAAACATGCAGCTCAACCTACCATTTTTGTGCGCACTGATATCACAGGTGCGAGTAATATACATCTAATTTGCGCTGAAGATCACATTCTTATTTTGTTAAAATCGCTATTTAGCTGTAATGTACAGATATGAACAATTCCATTCAAGTCAAACCAGGAATTTCATCATCATCATCCGCATCTCCGACGCGAGGCTGTCTATGGTCCCCAGCTTGTCCCTCTGGATCTACCAATCCAGGCGTTGAATCATTGTCATCCTCCTCATATTCAGAGTTGTCATCGAAATTTTCCGGTGATCTCCAAAAACCAAGATATTGCAAGATTCTCGAAGCTGCGGAAAGTGATGGTCCACGTGGTTGTCCTTCTGATCCTTCCTCACCAGCTCCCTCTAGTTCTCCTTCTGATAATCCTTCTGCAAAATTTCTTAATCGTTCAAGTGCTTCTGCTTCATTCTCAACTTCATCGCCACCATCGATATCATCACCCCCTACTCCACGGCCTCGGAATGCTTCCAATCCTGGAAACCCTGGCATGAGTCGCGCGAGAGCCGCGAGCGGATCATTGAATCTATCTTCAACAAATTCGTGCTCATTTCCTAAAGTTCTTCTTTGAGATGGGTAGGAGATAGTATTTGAATAAGGTGGCAATGGATCTGAATCTGAGTTGTTGCTTCTGTGGAGGAGATTTGATGGGACGAGACTCATCAAAGCGGGTTGATTTTCCAAATAAACAAACCTAACAACATCAAGATTCAATTCCCTAAGGTCCGATAGCAGGGGAGTTTCTGATAAATCGGGCTTATAAATTGTATGTGCAATTTCCATGAGTAATGCAGTAGACTCGGTAGTATTCCAAAGGTCCTTTGTCTGAAGAATGTATAGTTGCGTGAAGAAAGTATCAGACGCAGTCGGTGGTGTTGTACCCCAAATTGACGGAGGTGCGTCAAGGTTTAGTTCTTGAAAAAGTCGACAAAACAGCCAAGGTACGTGTTGCATGGATTCCGATAGAAGACTCCTACATTTAACTGCGTCCTTAAGTTGTTGCGCCGCCAAAGCGAATGATGGTTTGGCGTAATTTATTGTGTTTGCCCACTCAGGTATATTTCGACTGGCGGCAAAGTCCAAAAGCCATTGAAACTCATGTGCACGTAAAGCAAGATGGTGTATCATCCATCTCATGCAATATGGATCAGTCTCGGGATCCAAACTCAAGAGCAGTTTTGCCCATTCAAAAGCCGTTCGATAAGTTCCCTTCATGATGAGAGATTTTATGTAGTGGTATCCAGCTAACCAAAGTTCTCGATTCTCTGGTCTACTGAAATTTAATCGAGCTTTACCTTTGGCCAATTTAGTACCAAAGGATGACAAAGAGATTCGGCCAAACGTAAAAAGAGCCCTTTCGACGAGATCCGATGCTAGGGAATGGTCGCTTTGATTTTTTGCAATCTTGCTGACTTGGAGGAGGAGTGAAATGTTGTACGCTATCATATGGTCAGTTAAAGCTATGTGAAGTATCGATTTTACTCACGAGATCTCACAAGTAGTGCAATAAGGCTCTGCGGATTACCCATTTCAACCAGATTTTGAAATATTCTCTGCACAGATTGGTATGATTGATCATGTACAAATCTGTATTCTATGGTGCCATCAACCACACGTTGATTTTCGACCACTTCCATCGTTAACCCACCCGAGCTAGATTTTGGCCATTCATCCTTCCCCTGTATGAAGAGGTTGCGTCGCAAGGTAAGGTCTGGAAGCCCTTTGCCAGGTGGATGGTGTCCTTTCAAGGCCGTCTCTAAATCTATTCGTTGATTCTGTTGTCTCCTTCTTGCTCCACGGCCAGTAGGTCCTCCAGGATCTTCATTTGGCTCTGTAGCAGCTCGTCCAAATAAGCTTCGCATTTCGTTTGCAACTTTCAGATGCTGTGTGTTGATACCCAAGAGAAAACAGACCCTCTCGTATTCTTCATCCACTTCAATTGAACTTGTCGTATTTGTAACATTCGGTTTCTTCAAATTCAACTCTTTCAATGCTTGATCAATATCATCCAAATCGTTCTTCGGCTTAGCTTCAGCAGCTTTTGCAGAGTCTTTTCCTTTTCCAGCATTTTTTGCCTTCTTCTTTTTCTTTGATTTCTTGGGCTTCTTCGCTGTCACAATTGGTGTGGGTTCGCTCAATTCTTCTTCCGCTGACTCTTCTTCTTCCTCGATGCCCTTCGTCTCGTCTTCGTCTTCTAAGTCTTCTAAAGCTGCGAAATTCGCAAACAAGCTGGGTTTTGATTGTGAAGGTTGTGGCTCTTCATCGGATTCTTCTTCTTCTTCCGCCGCTTCTGCTTGGGCTTGAAGTTTGGCTTGTTGTTCCAGCTCGCGCTGTTGTTGTAACTTTCGTAATTGTCTACTCGACATGATGAGGGTATTGGCTATTTGAATAATACCAATGAATATCAAGATGTAGGAGTACAACTATGAGAATGACAATGACATTGAGTGTGAATGTGAATGTGAATGTGAAAGAATTGAAGAACCAAAAAGAGCGATCCCGTTCTATTCTAGAATCATTCATCTGTGTCGATAAAAATCAAACGGGGAATGACGCATTTGATTTATTACCTACAGAGTACTTCTTCGTACATCTCAGTGTCGAGCTAGTGGGGTTGATAGACTGGTGGAGCCTGGTGAGCGATAGAGATTGCTTACCTAATTATTTGATTGGTCATGTTTCGGCCTGAGCAAGATCCATTTTACTGCTGGCAACCTTAAGACCTCGCAGTCTCTGTCTGATACACAGACCTGGTAATAATAAGTGGTACTTTACTAGTACCACCCACCTACTAGCACTTCACGTTGTACCTTCTCAACCAAATAATAAGAATAATTATCGACCCAGTATGTTATACGTCGTATTGATAAGAAGAAATACTAGGTAGTCGTTTGGAGTCTCTTTTCCCTCTCTTCTAGCCATCGCCACTTTCTCAATTGTTATAATATCAATACCCTCCAACCACTCCTCTGCAGTCCGTCCGTCTAACCACTCCTCTTGAGGTCCTGGCAATATCCGGGGTACTACCAAAGCGTTATCTCGGAAATCAAGCCTAGCTAAACCCCCCAGGAACTCAAATTTCTGGAATTTCCTCAATACCAGAACTCTTCATTTCCAATGCGTCGAGTAGCATTAAAAGCGATTCGCACGGCGAGACAATTACCTGCTCTTCGTAGCACCCGTCGAAGCATCTTTCAACCATCAAACTATGTTCTAAGAGCGCGATATTCTTCCGGTAGAGCTCCTATTTCCAAATCATCAGCATCATCAACTTCACCACTTCATACTTCCATCATCCCAGCCTCGATGTATTGGCGAAGGTTTGGTCTGGCGTTCGTTTCAGGCTTGGTTGGATATGGCGCGTGGTATACATACAACGGAGACGAAACTCTCACCCAAGAAGCCAGTCCAACTTCATCAGTACAACAATCCCGCGGCTTCTCAACTAGCACCATCTATTCAACACCGATCGGGCCCGAAGAGACCGCGGATGCTAGAAAGGCTGTAATTGTCAGCACAGAAGGTCTTTATACTGACACAATTGAAGGTCCAATTTCAAAGGATACGGACGATTCTGGAAGAAAAGTTTTAGAAATGTTAACACCAGAGCAAGCAACTTCGAAATTGAGAAGAAATGAGGAATCTTATTTTGTCGGTCGTGGCAAAGGAGTTGTGCGATACGATGTCGTTCAAATCCCAAGCAATGACCCAATCGAGGATGATCATTCGGAAAAGATTATTGAAACCAATGAAGCAATTGCTGGACAATCACCCTCGGATTGGATGTTTTGGGGTGTATTCGATGGGCATTCGTATGTTTCCATTCCTATTTACCACTACACTCACTAACATCTGAACAGAGGCTGGACTACTTCTGCTAAATTACGACAAGTATTGATCAATTATGTCGCTCGGGAACTCAATTCTACCTATCAAGCCTCTCCCAATCCTTCCACCGAAGCCATTGAAGCTGCGATGAAGACCGGCTTCACTCGACTCGACAATGAGATTGTACATGAAAGTGCGCAGAAAGTAATGAAAGGCAATTCGAAATTGGTCGCAGCAGAACTATTAGCTCCAGCATTATCAGGATCTTGCGCCCTTCTTTCCTTCTATGATACAAACACCGGACTTTTGCGCGTCGCATGCACTGGAGATTCACGCGCGATTCTAGGAAGACGTAGTGAGAGTGGGAAATGGACTGCTAAAGCTTTATCAACCGATCAAACTGGTAGCAATCAAGATGAAGAAGCTAGAATGAGAAAATTACATCCTGGTGAGGATCACGTCATCAGAAATGGCCGTGTCTTGGGAGGTCTTGAACCAACTCGCGCATTCGGCGATGCAACTTATAAATGGACTCGTCAAGTTTCAGAGCGACTAAAGGAATCTTTCTTTGGAAGAACGCCATCCAGCCTTCTTAGGACCCCACCATACGTCACTGCGGAACCCGTAGTAACAACTACCAAGATTCAACCGGAGAGTGGAGACTTTGTTGTAATGGCTACGGATGGACTTTGGGAGATGCTCTCGAACGAAGAAGTAGTCGGTTTGGTTGGTCAATGGATTGATAAACATTCAGCCGATTCGAATGGAAATTCCGCAAGTTCATGGACAAAAATGTTTACAGCGTCGCAAAAAGGATTACCTGTAGAAGCAAGTAAAGATGATGGTAATAGTGGCCAAAAAGCACCAATTCGACAACGGCAATGGGGGGTTACGGAAAGTGATAGATTTGTTGTTGAGGACAAAAACGTCGCCACACATTTGGTACGAAATGCATTAGGTGGAAAGGATAAGGATATGGTTTGCGCTTTACTGTCACTGCCTGCCCCTTATTCTAGAAGATACCGGTAAGTTACGCTCTCTACACTATTTATTTTCACGAAATCATGCTGACAAATACACAGTGATGATCTTACGGTAGAAGTCATCTTCTTTGGCAACGGACCAAAATCTGGCGATATTATTGTCAATAAGGAAGCAAGTGCGAGCGCAAACAACGTCAAGCCTAAACTATAAAATAACTCTAGATTCAAAGAGAAAAACTACTTCTACTTTTCAGCGTGTATTATTAAGCATTTAGCTTTGATATTGGATTTTGGGGAGGACGAAGGAAATGATTGGTATGGATGGATGGTGGTAATATACCCAGCGTACTGGTTAGTGAGTTTCGAAAGGCTCGAATTCATGAAGAGCTCAACCTATTGTTAGCTATATTTGCGAATAGTATATGAATTCTTCGGAGCATGATTTTAGTGCCGATGTTGTAAGAATTGGCATGTGGATATGAATATGAGTATGTCTTCAATGGCAGTTGAAAATTTGTAAAGAGGGGTTCAAAGAATACAGAGAGTACTCTCTTGATTTCACTGTTAGTTGTGATCAGGTAGGTACCTTGCTGGCTATGACTTTACGGGCTGATATAACTATTTGTTCACTGCTTACTATGTGCTAGTTGCAAATGTCTGGCATCTAATGTTAAGTGATAAGAGAGGCAAAGCGATCTCCAATGCTATTCGTCAAACTCTGGAGATGACCTCAATGATTGATACTTGAGTACCTGTTGACTTCGTCTTCATTCCATCTTCTCCCCCTCTTCACTCCCTCTTCACTCCCCAGAATCCGATCAGTTTATTTGTCAAGCGATGCATACATTGAAAGTAGTCACAGATGGGGTGAATACTACATGGGTGAAGTCAGGGCAGGGTATAAACTTTAACCTTGTCAATTGAATAGCGAATAACCTTGATTTTTCTGAAATTTTATTTAGTGCTTTTGGAAAGTTGGAATTTGAAAGTTTGGAAGGGTGATTTAAGACTTCCTTGGCTATGTGACAATTTTATCCCCCTTTCTGACTCTGTTTGGCTTTTCTTTTTTCCAAATTCTGCAAGAATTCTTCCTTTTTCCCATCCCTCGAGGCGATGATGTGCTTGTCAAATCGCGTTGTCTGTTGACCAGCAACATAGTTATAATATCTATACCTCTCTTTCGAATCATGAGCTCTTCCTTTCAGTCCCTCCAACGACTTCCCTTTCACACTCTCGATCAGGACTTTGACCTGCTCATATTTCTCAAAGGTCAGATTCAGCGCCTCCATTTGATCAAAAATCGTCGGAAAATCAATCGAATCCACATCTGCCTTATTCTCATTCACGTTTGAACCCCGCTGGAAATCTGCCATCAAATGTTCGATTTGTGCGTTAGCATCCTTGAGTGATACATCAATGTATGTGATCAACTCTTTGATCGTTTCCTCATAGCCCCCCCAATTTTTTCCTTTAGTTCTGCTTAGACTGAATCGTTCAAGGAATTGGTATGCCGAGGGGAAATCAAAACTATCCCATCCCTGCTTTTTCGCTTCTTTGGTCATACCGGACTCGGCTTCCTTGAACGCTTTTTCAAGATTTCTCCTTTCTTCAACGGTTGAGTCAATAATATTTGTGAATATATGTTTCATCCTCCAAATATTCCTTATCTTTAGTTTTAATCGTTTGTAATGATTGATCCAAAGTACTCCCACTGTTCTGCACTCTTCTAGATTTAGATCGGCAGCTTCATCTCCAGGTTTCACTTTGGCGAGCTCTTCCCTTAGATAATCTGTTTCTCGCCGAAAGATGTCTATATAAACATCGATGGACTTTGAAAATCCCCCAATAGCTTCGGAGGCTGTCTAGGCCTGTTTTCGAAAACTTCGAATTTTGATACTTAATCCTGGAGAATCTTTTGACAGTTCTGGAAGTCCATCTCTCAGTCTGTTGAGTCCGTATTGCGAATCGGAATATGCATCTTTCAAGACATCGAGCTGCGGACTAATATCTAGATTCGCGAGATCATATAATGGACTGACTAACTCGTAGGGCTCGAATTGGTGTGAAAGGGGAGAGGCATCGCGATTGTCATATTTAGGTGTAGATTGCTCCTCTTCGTCTTGAAAGTCTTGCTTTTCCCCGTGGGAATATTCTTCATCTCTTTCGCGGTAGGGACTTTTCCCTATGGCGATGCGAATATCAATGATACGGATGATTAGGACAGCTGCGTGGATAAGAATGATCACTTTGATGAGTCTTACTATGGAAATGCGTTGGCGAAACAAGTTACTGAAGTCAGACCATAATGTTGGTTCGTTGGCTAGGTTCTGTTGCCTTGAGGTCTGACGTTGTGGTAATTTGGTTTCTTCGGGAAAGACGGGAAAGGAAACCCTTTTTCGTGGGCTGGAGGTTATGACTTTGAAGGTTCGTTGGGTGCTTGGCTGCGAAGTTTGGGGGGATTGGGGGGATTGGGGGGATTGGGGGGGTGTGAAGAAGGTTAGGCGACGAGGGGGAGAACTATCGCTGCTGGTCGTAGACATGGTATTTGAGAGTCTGTTCAACTGTAAAAATTACAGAATTGGTTAATAACTTGCGATGGGATTGAAGTATAGAGAATTTTTGGCTTTAAGAGAATGTGAAGGTCTTTATGTTGTTTTCTTTTCCGGATTGGGGGATCCGGCGATACCTCTTTAAGCGATTTCATTGGTTTATAGCAACTTGACAAAGGTTCAGATTTACTATTTGATATCAGCAATACTTTGGCTTTAGTGTTAGGGTAACTTCAAAAATCCTTTGTTTCTATTATTCGTTGAATAGTAACTTCATGTAGGGGCAACAAAGATAGATAGCTTGTTTTCTCCTATTCAACTAGCCAACTGCCATAATGAGACAAAGGAAAGAGTTGGGATCTACCGTGTAGGGCGACCGCAGTAAGGAAAAAAATCATCTCACAGAAATTTCGAAAACTTTCGAAAACCACAACGCCGCAAGCCATGTTGCGAAACGACCCCCGCCAAAGTCGCAATGTTCCTAAATATGGCGCCTGGTCAGAAAACCCCCAAATATCAGGGCTCACACCCCTCGCTCCTCTTTTTCCAAAAACACATATGGATCCTACAGAAATCGCTCTCCGGAATAGGATTGAAGATTTTCAGCGAGAGCAATTTGATGGATTTACCTCTCGAGAATTGGCGGATATGGATGTTATCACTGACAGACAATTGAAAGAGTCAACTTTAAACAATCCCATCATGCCGCTATTTCAACAGCAGAGATGGGAGATACAACCCCATCAGCCGGATTTGACGAGAGATCATATGTATCCGTTGATCATTGATGGGGTGCAGAGGGGTGATTGGTCAATGCATAATCCGTTGGTGTATGAGAAGTTGAAACCGGTTTTGCAATTGGCGAGTAGGACTATAACGAGCATGTATACATTACCGTGGGTAGGAACTGATCTGCTGAGGAGAATCTGATATTTATTGTAAAGGGCTGATTTAGGATAGTTCGCAGCTCTGATATTCGGTGAAAGAGTTCCTATCGATCCAGCGAGGATTCGTCCAAGAGATGAAGTGCCAGATAATTTGGTTTCCTTTCTTCCATACAATATCACAGATTACAATCTCGTTCGAAAGAGAATGGAAGAAGTTTTTGAAGATTTAGAAAAAAACTGGAATTGCAAATTCGGCTTCATGTCACCGGATGAAGATCCTCGCGGTCCTGAATATCCTATCGATCCGGAAGATACGCTTCCAGATAGTGTGTATGGACTTACCGTCACAAATTATCAATACATGGAATACCACGAAGCGGAAAATAAGGAATGGCAGATTTATGTATGGCTTGCTTATTCCAGGTTACAGTCATTGTTTAGAGATGATTTGAGTACTTCGGAGAGGAAGATGGTGGAGTGGGCAACGGCTATTACCCTTGTGCATGAGATTGTTCATGCGATCAATTTTGTTTGTCCCAGGATTGATGGGACGAGAGTGCAGAATCCGGATGATGAGAATCCGCCGTGGTTTTTTGATGAGGAACCGTTGGCGGAGGCGGGGTTTAGTTTTGAGGTTGCTGTGAGTTTTTCCCTTTTCGAATTTTGGATCTCGGAGACTCATCATGGGGCTATAGTTAAATGGCGGAACGGTCCGTTCTTTTACATCGGTGAGAGGAATGCCATATGGGCATTGGTTTGAGACGATATGGCCATCAGTAGAAAGTCAAGATCTCTGTGGATCGAAAAGTATTACATTGATGAACCCCGGCCCTTTCGATTACCAGGAAAAATTCCCCATCCCAGCTTCTTTTTATGAAGACATGCAGCAAAGAGAATTCTGGGATTATATGGTCCATAGATTCGGACACAAATTATTTCACTACCGATCTATCAATCATGGCGTTCGTCTAAATTTCGACATCTATACAAAAAATAGAACGCCGATAAAATTTAGAGATATATCAACTATACGTATCAGTCCGGTTACTCCTGAACTAGGACATGATAATCAAATCCTCAGAGAAAAATGGGAACGTGTGCAGGCGATACTCGGTGCGCAAAGCGAACCCGAAGAGATAAAAATTGCTCAAAGTTTCGGCTTGTCTCTATTGCAAAGTTCTAAAATCGAGAATTCGTTCTGGACACACGAAGAGGGGCAACGGAGAGGTGTCGCTGCTATATTTGAACATCTCCAGAAAGAGAATATTTCGGAAGTAGAAAGACTCTCTGATTTTACACACTTGATTGGATTTCTGTGGACGATCGTCCAGAATCACAAAAAGAAAATCGACGCTCTCTTGAAATCCGGACAAGTGGATATACCACAACTCCAAATACCCTCGGAAGAACGTCGAAGAGTATTACTCGCATGGAATAGAGGAACATCTATTTTTGTACGTGAATGTTCTGAACAAATTCCCGACGCACTAGAAAATCACAAATACGAAGTCACGACTCTGGGACTGAGTCTCGAAATTCTGCGCTTGCAACTTTTTTCCCCGAATCTGCAAACTGAAAATATTAAATCCGGACCTGATTTTATGGAATTGGCATTTTTGCTTCGTCTGCAGGATTCGTATGTCAAAGGTGATAGGGTTTCGTGTCGGGATTCTGTGAAGAGCATTAGGGAGATTGAGGGATGTTCGCTTTTTGCATTTTTGTGTACGTTGTGGATAGATACGGTGATTTATGAGGGGTCAGAGACGGATTTGGAGAGGATTAAGAGTTTGAAGGGGTTTGAGAGTATGGGGATTTATTGGAAGGAGTTGTGGGATAAGAATAGTGGGGGGGAGTGGGAGGGGATGTTTAGGATTTGGGAGGGGGTGAGGGGGGAGGCGGAGATGAGGTTGAGGAGTACGCATCATATGTAGGGGATTGGGTTGTATGAGGGTGTTTGGTGGTATTTGTTGGATGGTTCAGTCTAGATAATTTCTATGTGAAAGATTTAGTGAATATTAGAAACTTTGGCTGCAATGAAATGTTCATTTCATGTCGTATGAATCGTGAGGATGTTTTTTATATAGACGGACTACATGCTTCCATGCAATTCATCATGAACAAACCTCAACATCACTTCATAACTCGAGCGAATACGAATCCTTTCCCTGACTTTATCACATTACATCAACTAAATCCAACCACTAACTAACCTCACGATAAGAAACCATGTAAACTCTTCATCCATTCTCTGAGACCGTCTCCCCTCATATCACACAATTGCAAATATCCGAATCCTCCCAAAAAATCTTCACGATGTAACATGGAATCAATATCTCATATCCTCCTATATCACTGATTGTAGGAGATACCCTGGGTATTTATATTCATTCAGTTAACTTGAACGATATGATGATTTTGATAGCTGAATTCTATTTGAATAATCGAGAATTTCTTATTATTTGATTTGATTTTATGATATAGGATGGATTTACATAATGAAGTGTTTTGAATATCTGAGATTAATTTGAACAATATAATGATTTCAATACTTGAATTTTATTTGAATAATTAAGAGTAGCTTATTCTCTAACTTCAGTTGATATTATAAGAGGGACTTATAGAATAAAGTATTCTCAATATCTGAGATTGATCTGAAGAATTAGGGGTTTTTGGATTTCTCTTTCGGATTTTTGGTACTAGATGTCTTGGATGCTTGAGGATGATTGAGGACAATTAGATATATAGGATAAGTTTAGACAATCAAAGATTCAAATTATTTGATATTGATTTGGAGAATTGAGGATATTTGAATGTTTCTTTTGGATTTGTGATACAAGATTTATTGAATATTCCAGGACAGTTAGATATATGTAAAGAGTCTGAGTGATGAGAGTATCTTAATGACTGGAATTGACTGAAAGAATTATGAGTATCTCATTGTGTGATTTAGTTTGATAATATTAAGTGGGCTAGATATCTTAGGACAGTTGGATAACCGTGATGATGAATTTGAAGAATTAGAACGTTTCGATAGCTGGAATCTAATGGAGAATTCTAAATATCTCATCGTGTCATTTGGCTCGATGGCATGAATTTAATTAGATATATTTAAACATTTGGATATATATAATAAATTGGAATGATAACAGTATCTCAATAGCTGGGATCGTTTTGAGGAATTATGATTATCTCAATGTAGTATTTAGGTTTAGAATATTAAACTTTTTAAATATATTAGGAAGCTTGAATATATGTAATGAGTTCAAATTATGCGAATGTTTTGATAGCTGGAATTGATTTAAAGAATTGATAGCATCTAAATTTATTAATTAGTTACATAGAATCAGATAACGTTATACTGAATACCTTACGATAATTAAATATATCTGACGAATTTGAATCACGAAGATATTTCAGTAGCTAGAATCTATTTAGAAATTGAGAATATCCCAATTTATCACCTAGTTTTACAACATCAAATGTACCAGATACCTCAAAACAATTAAACACATATGTCGAATCTTCGCAATAAATTAATCACAATCTATCAAACAATGTCAAAGAATCAAGATATACCATCATAGTAATAGAGCCTTATCATGAGATGTCTCCCATTGTAGAATTAATGATATGATGCAACATCCCTCGAGATCTAGACACCCCATCAACTTTATCTGTCGCTTAGAGTAAGGGAGCCGAGAAATGATGAACAAACCTTAACTATCAAAGCTAAACAACTTTCTTTCATCAATGCATGAATTATCTTATGCTGATAGTTAGCTTTATGGTACAATGATGGTTTATATGTTGTTTTGGAGTGTCAAATGGTCGAATGTGTGTCTGGAAAGTTGAGAATGGTTGATTTCGTGTCGTTGAGCTCAAGATTCTAAAGAATTCTATTGTATTTCTCTAGTTAGTGCATTTTCGGAATCAAAATAGCATTATGATCATACTTGAAATGTACTATAGAGCAAAATAAAATGTCCATTCTCCTAAAATATAGTATTGAAGCACGATTGCATGAAATTTATGGTCTAAACAAGAAATATTTGTAATAATTTCACTTTCAAACCAAGTCTCACAAGGTTTATTATCAAAATCAAGCGTTTTCTCTCATATATAAACCAATTCAAGCATCAAAACCACCCAAAACTCCCATTCTCACCATCCCACCACCAAAATGAGCGCCAACCACCGCCAACTCGCTCCCAGGGCACAATCAACACTCTACCGCCTCCCCGGCCATCTAAACATCCAAGCCTTACCACTCCCAGCCCATCCAATCTACTACCTCGGTCTCCCCGTCCCTCAATTCGCAACCCTCACCCAATCCAACGCCTGGATCAACCATCCCATCCTCCACCCCAGTTTCGGTCCCCACCCCCTCCCCGACTACCACCCAGCTGTTCCCTACCCAGCCCCACCTGGCATGCAATGGCTAGGCTATATTGCTCCCTCCGCCGGCCGTCATATCCCGATAGATAACCCCGCACACTATATAAATCCATACGATATCAACGGACCGCGTGGATTTCCTCCCCATCTTCCTCCAGCACGTTTTCCTCCTCTCCTCCCTCCCCAGCTCACCCACCAACAACCAGCCAGCCATCTAGCTCCAGCTTTCCGCCCCCATCATCCTCCTCCACACGCTTCTCGCTTCGCGCCCCCTTCTCCTATCGGTTATCTTGGCGGTGGACTCCCAGGCCTCCAAAACAGTCTTCTGAATAGCGGCCATGGTCTAAATGGCCCTCCTATTGCCAATCCAATAGCTAATTTGGCTGTAATGGACTACCATGATGAGAATCATCTGGTGGCGATGGAGAATCAGCAAATCCTGGGACAGATTGAGATTCCGGATCGATCAGAGAGGATGGATGGGTTTTGTGAGGGGACGAGGGGAGAAGTGGAGAGGTTGAGACCTATTTGGGAGAGGGAGAGAGCCAGTGGTGCGGCTTTGAGTGGTTTGGGTCCTATTGGCGCGGTTACTGGTGGTAATGGGGGGGAAATAGGTGCTGGGGAGGTTGGAGATGGTGGAGAGGAGGATGTGGATATTGAGGGGAGTGAAGAGGATAGTTTGAGTGATAGCGATATGGATTACGAAGGATAAAGCATTTTGTGGGGTTTTCTGTGCTTTGAGCACTTTTATATGTACAATGAGATCGTTTTTTTATTATTAGAAGGAAATTAGACTCTAGAAAGGGATTAGACAGCACCAATAGCTTCATTATATACCAAAAACTCTTTTACGCTATTAATAATGGATCCTTGAAGTACTTCCGTGGACAAAAGTATACACAGGAAGAATTTTCCACTCCTCGGTACCGTGAAATAGCGTGGATACCATATCAATACTGGCCACACCAGCCCGTGCCAGCAAGTAAATAGAACGGATAATAAATCTGTAAATTTGATTAGATGCTAAACGGTCTCAAGAAGAGGATTGAACTTACACTTGGCAACCCACTGACAAACGGTACATCCATCCCACCATACTCATCCACTATTGCAGTCCTACAACTCAACACATCCGTCACCATCAATCCAGCTTCAAACCCCACATTCTTCATCTCCACCGTGTAATTTTCTGCACTCTCACCAATATTATTCAGCACCATTAGAGTCATGCATTTCCCATCCCCCTTTCGAAACGCAATATTATGCGGATCTGAGTATGCGATTTGAGTTTGATCAGTCGCATAGGTATCTGAGCGTGCTATTGCCAAAGAAAGTATAGCGTTCAATTGCTTGACTAGAACATAAAGCGGAGAGCTAGTATCGTAACCTGTAGGCCATATCGGTTCACGATCATAAGGATCAGTTGCGCCATGGAGATGTTGTTCTTGTCCTTGATAAATAATTGGAATGCCATCGGCTAACATCGTATATGTGATGATATTTTTAGCCAATGTAAGATCACTAGTATAATTTCCAAAGCGGGGTTGATCATGGTTCTCAGTGAAGGATCCGAGAAGTGTTGTATCTTTACATTGATAGTTTTGAGATAGTAGCTGTCCTATTAAGTTTTCTGATGTTGCGGAGGTGTTGGAAAAGAATTGTGTGAGTTGGAAATACGATGCGTAGGAAAGAAGTCCGTCCATGTGGTCTTGGTAAGGACATAGATAATCTACATCTCCATCTGCCACTTCGCCCATACAATAGATACCGGCTGCTTCATTGAATAAAGGCCAAAATTCTTTTTCCACATGTCTAACAGTGTCCATTATCAGTCCGTCAATTGAGTAATTGGCTACTAGTGACGTGATCCAAGTAGTAAAGAAATCTCGAACATCTTGTCGAGTAGTGTTTAGATCTGGTAATGGATAGTTTTCTGTTCCAAGTTCACATATTTCGACATTCGTCTGATTGTTGTAATCATCAATAAAGCAAACATCATGAAAATATTTGCTGTCGTTGAATGGATTCATGATGCTGAAATCGACATCATGTGCAGTATCATCAGATCCCATGTGGTTCGCCACGACATCAACCATCAAGTACTGCCATCATCAGCTATCTCTTTTAATGCTACTTTTTATCAAATCTTACCATTCCTCGATCATGGAGTGCGGTGGCTAATGTTTTCAAATTCAATGCGTCTCCAAAGTGACTGTTTAAACCATATAAGTTTTGAGCCGAATATCCATGAAAGCCTCGACCTGGATCCGCAACTTGTTCAACAACTGGTGATATCCAAATTGCTGTGAACCCCATACCCTAGTAGATTGTTAGAACCTATAATTTTACTAACATACTGCCGCACTTTTGTTCTCATACCTGGATATAATCGAGCTTGTTAATAATGCCTTGCCACGTCCCACCACAATATCCCCGAGTTTGAGAAGGGCAATCCGTGGTATTCGAAACATCTGTTCTAGCAAATCGATCTGTAAATACTTGATATATTGAACGGATTCTCCATTCATCAGGTGTTGCTGATTGAACGCCGTTCAAAGAAGCGATGCCCAGCAAAGCGCCCAATAACATTTTAGAAGAAACCATATTCCGGCTTTTTTTCTATCGAGAAGATTGAAGAGAACAATGAAGATTCTCGTGGAAAGAATGATTTATTGAACTTCTATTAAATCATTTGCAATTTCACTCTATCTACAGTACAAAAAAACTTATCGTGAAGGTGTACTAGGGACAAATGTGCCCGGTACAGATATCCCGTGGGAAATTAAACCTCACAGGAAACCTCATAGGAAGCAACGTACAACATAATGGGTGACTATGAGCAGCCAATCTAGTAACCTTACGTTGGTAGATTTATGATTAAAGGTACGAGGAAATCCTTTCAGAAGGTTGCACTCTACAACTCTTCCGAATAGGAAGGTTACAGAAACATGGTTGGCGATCCTTCTACGGACGACCCACCTCAAGCGAAGTGGGATCTGTGGAAAACCAACAGACCTGCACAACATAAATTCTCCTTCCGAGTGATTTCGTTGAATTTTGTCTTAAGCATAGGCACCTATGCTCAAATACTGGTGTCAGGAAGCAATCGGTCGGATGCGGATTGAATGTTGCGGATGTCACATATGTAGTATCGTAGTTCGATTGCGTATCCCGGGCTAGGAACGGGAAGAAGCAGGAGCGGGAAAGGATTGTACAATTTGTTTCAGACAAGATTTCGATAATTGAGAATTATTTTCTATCCTATATATGCATCCTGAATGTCATACGTATACATTGTGAAATATCACAAAGTAATGGAAATCTGATACATCGTCACGTATCAGGGAATAAAAACTCTCTTCAAGGTCCCTACTTACTGTGAACTGTCGACAAAATATAAACAGCCCTATCGGGAAAGACTGTTTATTTTTGTGGTTGTAAGACTTCGGAGACACCCTTTCTTGTTTCTTGAATGATCTTCTCGGCTGGCATTACGCTTTTAATTAACCCAACCCCAGTACCAGAATATGCAACCATCCTGCCATGTGAGCCCCACGCCTCATCACCATCTCTTAACTCTTGCTTATATAGATGAACGTTTTCTTCGTCTGTCATTCCAACTTTCTCGTCTTCATGACCTTTATTGAGTAAAGCACGACCATCATATTGTGCGGGCCATCCCACTGTTGTCTTCAACCGGTCGCATAAAGTAGACCTTCCGGTACTGACACCACCATCTACCGCTTTCAACAGCTCCCTTTGCCAACCTTGAGGGATACCTGCTTCTTCGGCCGCCAAAAATCTGGTACCCATCACAGCTCCTGTCGCTCCCAAACACATTGCAGCAGCAACACCTCGTCCATCCATAATTCCGCCAGCTGCAAGCAGTGGTATGGGGTTTACTTCCGATTTTCTATCTTCAAGTGCATCCGCAACTTCTGGAAGCAACGAAATAATACTAGCTGATCGAGCTAGACCATGGCCACCAGCATCGGAACCTTGAATCACCAAGACATCAGGTCTCGCTGTGTCCACAACATCCAAGGCTTCCTTGACAGTTCCAACTTGTACCCAAATTGAAACTTTCCCATCACTTACAGATCTAAGCTCTTGAGCCCATTCTCTCAAATCTTCCGTTCTTTTCGGTGCGTAAAGCCATACTGCTGAAGGTTTATGTTGCTTTGTAGCCTCAACAGCGACGTTAATTTTACAACTCCAGTTCTGGAAGCCAATCCCAATAGGAAGACGATTAAATATCTCGAGTTGTGACGGTTTTCGACTGGCAGTATTAAACAATAATCTCGTCACGGTAAGTTTTTGATGAAGATCCGCTCCATCGTGACCCCCTGCAAGAAATCCTATACCACCCGCCAGACTCACATTTGTCGCGAGAGCAGGCGTGGCAGCACCCAACATTGGCGCTGACACAATCAGTGGATACTTAATCCATGGAAAAGCCTCTAGCATATATCGCCTAGCTATTTGTAGAGATATTGAAGACATTTCGATATTCCAAGTGTCGCGCAGTTTGTTGTTGCTTTAGACTTTCCCTTTCTATAACATCATGGACAATTTGTGTTTGAGTCGAGGTTGAAGTTTCGGACGATGATTAACAGTAGAATCACAACTCCCAGTGTGCTTTGTTATGATCTGAAAAGAAAGATAATTCAGTCTCATGAATCCAATCAGACTCTTCTGGCGGCGCTTCAATAAATCTGAGAAGCATACCCAGGTATAGGTTGGTACTCATCCATGCTTACTAATGTGACCAAAGGATCGGACTCGGGGATGTCGCGGGGATGTCACGGGCTGTGAGAGATACCCGCAGTTCAGTAGGTTATTCAAATCTTCAACCCATTTTTCCGAAGTCACCCGGTGCCCCGTTGCGTTTATAAACATTGATAACGTCCCGAAAAGTTAAGATGGACATCTCCCCGGAGATGCTTCAACCCCTGGTGGAGATCGTACATAAAGGATCAGGATACAACCTTTTCATGTCAGCGGTATCCCTCACTCTGCTCCCAGAACATGCCATTGTTTGTCGTGATAAACCAATTGCGGGCGAGGTATATGTGTGATGACAATGCAATACGATGAAATCAGGTCAGAAAATTTCATGGTCACGACAGGGGAGGTCTACGAACAGCGGTTTGTAATCATAGTGCTAGAGGTGGGATTTATACTTAAGGATTATTGGCCCATTTTGTCCAGAATGTTTGGATGTCTGGAATCATCGATACTGGAACACAATAACACAACAAGACAGTCTACTAGATAATCAAAATCTTAGGATGTCACTCACACCTCAACAAATCGACATCGTCAAGGCCACAGTGCCTGTGGTCCAAGAGTACGGAACTACCATCACTACCACCTTTTACAAAAACGTTCTCGATGCGAATCCATCACTAAACAACATCTTCAACCAAACCAACCAAAAGAACGGAGCTCAACCACGTGCTCTATCAGGTGCTCTCGCGGCTTATGCGGCCAATATCGATAGCCTCGCTGTACTTTCAGATGCCGTAGAAAGAATATGTCAAAAACATGCCTCATTGTTCATCCAACCAGAACACTATCCCATTGTTGGAAAATACCTCCTGGAGGCCATGGGCCAAGTACTCGGCTCAGCCTTGACGCCAGAAATCCTAGACGCGTGGACGGCTGCCTACAATCAATTGGCCCAGATCATGATTGATAGAGAAGCGCAATTATATCGAGAAGCTGGCGAGTGGAAAGAATGGAGAGACTTCAAGATCGCCAGGAAAGTCAAAGAATCTAGTGTTATCACCTCTTTCTACCTAGAACCCGTGGATGGGAAACCCCTCCCTCTTTTCAAACCGGGCCAGTATATCTCAGTTCAGGTCCATATACCAGACTTCGGATATCTGCAGTCCAGACAATACTCATTGAGTGATCGCCCAAATGAGAAATACTACCGTATTAGTGTGAAACGAGAGGATGCTATTGTTCTACCAGCAGTCAATACAACAGTTGAAGCAGGTGTGATTTCAAATACTCTCCACGATGCCAAGCACGAGGGTGATATAATTCAAGTATCTCCACCCCAGGGAGAATTCTTCCTCGATCTCCAAAAGAATGTCGATTCTCCCGTAGTATTGATTTCCGCCGGAGTTGGCCTCACACCCATGGTATCCATCCTCAACACTTTGGTCGAAAGAGGAAGCACGCGTCCAATATCATATATCCACGCAGCACGCAGCAAAGAAGTCGATGCATTCCATGACCATGTCCAAGAAATCGCTTCATCGCATTCGCATATCAAATCCTGGGTTTTTGTGAAGAATCTTCCAGCTGATGATTATGGACATCCACTCAAGGATCTAGTGGGGCGAATGGACTTATCGAAGGTTAGGGATGATGCGTTGCATTTGGATGATTCTTCGACGGTGTATTTTATTTGTGGTCCGGGGGGGTTTATGAATGATATGAGTAAGACTTTGCGGACGTTTGGAGTGAGTGAAGATAGAATTAAGTTGGAGATTTTTGGGACGGGGGACGCCCAGTGAGGGGGAATAGTCGTAATGGATGATGTATGGAGGATGGAAAGTGTATATAGAAGATCCTCGGAATTTTGAACTTCACTAGTATTTACGATACCAACAAACGAATTCTTGTAGACATGTAGCCAATTATTCCAATGATTTCATTGCTCAATTCTGGGAACTTATGAAATATCGTAATCTTCGTCTATGATGATTGAGATCTGCGATATATATCATTTGATAGGTTCACAGTTTCGGAGTTTTGTGGAGGCAGATTTTCCAATCCTTATATAAGACACGGTGAGGAAAGTCCTCACATTGAAGCAATAAGCTTCAGTGTAGTTGATCTCCATTCAGACAAGCTAATGAATTTTAAGGATCTACTACAATAGGTTATTTAAGGTTTCACTGTGGTAGGTATCAAAGTCTCACTGCAATACACATATACTTATATAGAGTTCAAGACCAGTGGAGTATACTGTCATTAGGGCTGTTTATATATATACTTTGATTGATTGAGCGTTTATAAGGGTATATATTGAGAATCAATGTAAAAGGCAGATAGACCAATCCAATATATAATCTTGATCTCTAAACTCAAAAATTCCACATCCCTTCACGCGTACAAGAATGATATTTTCCGCGCAAAAAATATTCATCCCACTCCCCTAACTCCCCGCACTACCCAAACGCGCATCACCCGAGCCAAAGACGTGCGGACTTTTTGAGGGAGAAGATTAGCAATAAGCTGGAATTTCTGATATGTTAGTAATGAGGTTCCATATTCGAGAAAGAATTAGATTTTAAGTCAATCGCAGAGTATACAAAGATTTTTCCCAGGACTTACCGTGGTGCAGAAACACACATTGTAAGATACCGCTGTTAATGACCTCGAGTTTTATATCACTATCCACAGCTATATATCTGATGATAAGTATCTGGTACAAATGACCATGAATAACAAACGCAGGTTGCTCAATTCTCAAACACCAGTACGGATAACGAATCGCGTTCTCAAGCTTCAACTCCCAATTCAACAAATGCTGGCCCTCCTCCAGATGGCGGGCTCACAGCTTGGCGGTCCTCACGCATCTTGTCTTTTTCAATAGTTGGGCATTCGCGAAAAGCTATGGGATTTTTCAAGAATATTATACCGTCAGTCTAGCTCAGACTTCTTCATCTATTGCTTGGATTGGTAGTGTTCAGGTATTTCTGCTTTTGTTTGTTGGAGTGATAGGAGGTCGAGCATTGGATGCTGGTCATTTCCATCTGGTGTTTAGAATTGGTGTGCTCCTGCAATTACTGGGTGTCTTTATGACATCTTTGTGCAAGAATTACTGGCAAGCATTTCTTGCTCATGCGGTCTGTGTTGGTTTAGAGAATGGATTGTCGTTTTGTCCTGCTGTGTCGGTTTGGTCGACTTACTTCAACAATAACAGAGCGTTGGCTGTGGGCCTCGCAGCGACGGGGGAAGCAAGTGAAGGTTTGGTGTATCAGGCTGCTGTGCATGTATTGATTGGAAAAGTTGGATTCGCGTGGACGTTGAGAATCGTAGGGTTTATTATGTTGACAGCTCGTATCCCTTCAATATTCCTCTTTAAGCCAAGATTACCTCCTTATAAAGCAGGTTCTCTGGTAGAGTGGGCAGCATTCAAAGAACCTGCATATACTTTCTTTACCATTGGGATGTTCCTCAACTACTGGGGAGTGTATTTCACATTTTTCTATCTGGGAACATTCGCTCGCGGCCGCTTGGACGCTACGACCTAAATTTCTGTCAATCTCTTGATGATTCTGAACGGAATTGGAATCTTTGGACGCATTATCCCAAATCTCATTGGAGATCGGATCACTGGACCCTTCAACATTCTCGCCCCATTCAGTTTTGCAGCGCGCATTTTAGTTTATTGCTGGGCGTCTATTGATTCCATAAGTGGAATGTATCCGTTTGCTATCATATATGGATTTATTGCAGCTGCCTTGTAGGCGCTTCTTCCGGCCACTGCTACAACTTTGACAACGGATCCTCAAAAAACGGGAGTGAGGTTGGGTATGATTTTCAGTGTGGTTAGTTTTGCGTTTTTGACTGATCCACCGATTTCTGGTGCGTTGATTCAGGCTGGAGGGGGACGTTATCTTTTTGTGCAAATCTTCGCGGGAACATCGATTGCCCTTAGTACATTGTGTCTTGTAGCTTCGAGGGTACCGAAGTCTAGATGGAACTAGGTTAAGGTCTAGGTCTCCTATGGTGAATGAATGAGATCTAGCATAATAAATCGAGACTAGTTCCAAAATAGCAAATAAGATTTCTATAAGGCAAGAAAGTGTTAGGATAGGATTATTTAGAAGACTGTTTTACCTAAATAGTTGCTTAATTGTGAGATTTTTTCGAAGTAATGTTTGAAGCGAAGCTTTGATGAATGCCGAGGATTAACCATTGACAGCATCGAATTACGTAATGCACATGCAGCAAATCGACTCCACCATAGCTCTGCCATGTCAGAGCATCAAATGGGTCTCATAAGATGTGATGATTTGAAAAGATAAGTAAAATTTCTTACATTCAAGCTCAGCTATTTGTTCTCTTTGTTGGGAAAACTTCTCTAAATCATGACAGACTCACCATTGAAACGTAAACGCTCTCGAATAGCCTGCGAACCTTGTCGTGACCGCAAAAGACGATGCGACGGCGGTCAACCATGTGATTCTTGTATGCGATTCGAATACGAGTGTCACTACAAAAACTATTCCGGACATAGCAAGAAAGCTAGACATAACCATGAGCAATCCTCATTGTCAGCTCCCACAAAAGCAGAATCCTTACCTCCTCCATCGTTAGAAGCGAATTCCGGTGCAACCTTTGCCAGGCAATTGGCGTTGAAAATTGATCCCCAGAATGCACCGAAATTGAATTTGTTTTCCTGGAATATTGGAGAGAGATATGTTAATACCAGGTCTAAACGGGTTTCGACATTATCAACGGAGGACATATCGAGCACAGGTATCGTGGATGAATTATCTACGTTCTATTTTGAAAAGGTGGACATTTGTTACAACTTCATCGATCGGGCAAAATTCTTTCAAAGATGGAAGGTTCGACAACTTGTCAAGAATGAAAGAAAACCATTCGATGCAATCTTGTTTGGAGTGACTGCACTTGGAAGTCTGTTTTCTAACCGGGTTGCACCTTTCATAGAACTGCAGCTTGTTGAATCTGCGCGGTCAATTCTAGATGAGTATTCTGGAGAAACACCAACAACAGAAACAATCATCGGACAAATTCTTAGAGTTGTTTATTTGCGTATGACGGCATCACCTCATGTTGCATGGATGTCTAGCTGTACGTTGATGCATATGATTGAAGCAGTAGGCCTTCATCTCCCGACTACCATGAATGATCTTTCGGTACTCCCAGTAGTCGACAGCAATTCAGAGTTACGATGGAGATTATTGGGTGTGGCCCAGCATCTAAATACATGGATCTCCTTTGATCTTGGCCGGTCTAGGATTGTGCTTCAAGGAGGAGTGCCTTCAGTCCTCCCATATTTGAATCACCAAGATTCAACGAAAGAGCTTCTTAGCTTATTACCCATGTCCGAAGCTTTGGATCCAAGCAACCAACAAAATGCAACAAATCTCGAGTCTGCATTCGTTCAAGTCTTGGATAGCAGCCATATACAGCCTCCATCAGTAATGGCTCAATGTAATCTTATGCTTTGCATCTACCGCCGTCTTCGCGCTTTAAATCTCACCCTCTCTCCGGAACTCTTAGACCGAGCTCTGACACTAATGAGTAAAGCCTTACGTTGTGCCCGAGATATGGTCCGAACAAACTGTCCCTGGCATCACATGGCTAACGTACCCTTCCAAATAATTTGCACGCTCCTCGCAATCGACAACCGAAGTTCATTATCGAGATTAGGGGATGCAATGAAGACTCTTGGGGAAGTATCAACCGCATACGATACGAGTGTCATGAGAGAAGCATACAAAACTGCACGATTACTAGTCTTTCTTTCTCAAAAAAGAAAAGAAGATGATGCGAAGATGCTTACTGAAGTCATGAAGGCTGATCCACTACCACTTGTTGATCCTGCAATGGATAGAAGTAGTAGTCAAACGCTGCAGGATATTGGATATGGTGATTCGTGGTTGGAATCACTCCTTGCGGATATACCTGGATTAGAAGATATTGAAGCACAGTTTTCAATGTCTAATATGCCATGGACGTTCCAAGGTTCAAATGCTTAAGGATAGTACTAGAGGAGAAGATCTTGCCGTAGTTATAGATAAAAAGGGCAAATCAACAGACAAAGAGTTTTCGAACCATCAAACAATCCAAGAGGCAGGAACATGGGAAATAGCATCAATAGTTGAGAATCATATCAGAACATCAATAAAAGCCCATGCTCGCCCATCTTCTGGTAAAATCACGCAGACTATGCGCCCTAGTTGTCTCCAGAGATTCATCTCCCGTTTCACAAGCCTGATATTCAACATCGCCTGTCGAAATATTCTCCCATTCAACAAACCTTTGTGCGTAGGACTATTTTTCCATGTATCATTTTCCACGGGCTCGTTTAATTCAAACTCGGCAAATATAGTCATCCTTTCACGGAAACATATTCCAGTCTCTATTAGAATCTTTCTTCGCTAAGCCTCCACACAAAAAACTATCAGTACCCCTCACACCCCGCATCTCTCAATTCCCTCCTCCCTTTTATATTTATACTCTTTTTCGATCATTAACTCTCTTGTTTTCTTCTCTATCCCCAAAACCTCTTTCCCATACCCCCCATCTCCATTTCCACATCCACCAAACAAGCTCCCCTCATTCCCCCCACCTAACCCCGCACCTCTAAGCACTCGCTCCCTCCTCCTCCCCCTCTCATATATACTCGACGCGCGACGAATGAGCGGTTGTTTTCGTCTGTGAGAACGGCGATGAGAGTAGAAAATTAGGGTTATGAGGAGGGAAATGGAGATGAGGAGGAGAAGGGGAGGAGAAGATGAGTGGGAGAAGTATGAGTGTGGGGGGTTTTAGATCGGGGGTTGGATTTGGATGGGGAGTAAAAGTTGGGGGCAGGATTGGAGTGGCGTGGGTGCGGACCTGGGGGCGGTTAGTTCTTTTGGTCTAAGTTTGCCTCAACTTGTACTTCAAGGCTCAAGGTTGAATTGAAGAAAAAAATAAGTCGATGACTCAAAGACTAGTACTCTCCGCTGAATATTGGAGATATACCTGTTCACCACAGGAAGGAAGATAAACGGAATTCAACAACTCACCGAAAAATCCCCTCCCAGCACCTTCTCCCTTTCGCAACACATTAACTCTCCATCCCACACTATCCAGTAATCCCAATTCCTCTCGATCCCCTTTCTCTACTTTATCACCCATTCTTACAGACGCATTAATACCCGCATCCAACACACCCTCTTCAATCCTCCTATGATACGCATCCCACACCTCCCCAAAAGATTCTCTCTTACCCATTCTCAACTTCTCTCCTTTTTCCAATTTCCCCATCAAACTTAATTCTCCTCTTCCTCTATCCTTCTCCCGTTCTCCTGCGCCGTCAATCCCCGGCGCATTATACCCCATCAACACATCCACCAACTCGACTATAAACCCATGATTCCTCTGCGCTCCCATGATACGCGTTGAGATTATTCCTTCCCCATCCCCATCCTCATCCCCAACAACAAACAACCCCAATCCCAAAAATGGATCCAAACCCTCAGACAAATCGTATCCACATCCAACACCACTCCTCCATAATTCCGCAGCACCAAATATTTCACCGCTTCGACGCGTTGGGTATTAGAAGGATAGGATATGTATGTTTTGAGGAAGGAGGGGTAGTGGGTTTTTATAAATGCGAGGGAGGTTGTGGAAGTCCAGAGCTGTGTGTGGGTATTTAATCAGTTTTACTTTTTTGGACCCTGGACCGTGAGAAAGGGGGAGATGGAGATGGAGATGGAAAAAGATAGTACAGGAATAGAAGAGAGATAAATACGCACAATATATCCCCACCCACTCTGTTCATTAACACCCCTACACTTCCGTCTCCTCTCTTCCCATTCGTAGGGAATTTCTCCATCGTCTCCAGTGATCTCCCATCCCTGTTTATCTTCTGCGATATGGATGTTTTTCTTCCTCATACTCATACCGATATCATAACTCCTTTCTGAATTTCGTTCTCCCAATTTCCCATCACTACGTTTCTCATTATTACATCTCTCAACTCTCCTCCCAAATCCTCCTTCCCAATTATGCCACACCTGATGAATAACCTTTTCTCCTCCTCCTCTCCCTTCCTTACTAAATTTCCCTCCCTTTCCTCGACCCCCCAAAACATCATCTCCTAATAATCCCCTCAGCGCAAGATATTCGCCCTCTTTAATTTTTGCCCGTAGCTGAATTACATCTTGCTGAGTGATGAGTTTTCCTTCTTTAGTGATGTATTTCCCTTTTTTAGATGGGGAAGAGGAAGGGGAGGTAGAAATAGATAGGGGATTTAAATTGAGATTGAAATTTAAAGAGTGGGGATATGTGAAATGGAAGAGGAGGATGAGGGAAAGGAGGAGTAGAAAGAGAAAGATGAGGATGCGGTGGTGGTGGAGGGATATCATTATGGTGAGGTTCGGGGCGGATAGAAGTTGATTGTTTTTCTTTAGAGTGGTGATTATGGGAGGGGATGTTTTGAATGATTGTTTAGGTGAAGACTGGGATAAGGAAGATGGAGAGAAAGGAGGAGAAAATTCGATAGTGGTAAATTTGAGGAATGTGTAAGGTGTTGTGGGGAGAAAACGAATTCCGTAGCTGGAATGATGGGATTTGAGATTTGCCCTCGCGAGATATTGATGAAGGCGGAAGATTCGATTGTGAAAATAAACTGCAAATCTTTGCCGAAATGGTCTAATAAAGATATGATTTTAAAAGATCATTGAATTATAGGTGTTGAGTGGATAGCAAGTGGGAAAATATCACATTCATAGAACCAATGCAGTAAGAGAAAACAAGTAATAATTAAAATCCAAGCGTACAATTGTATCTCGTCTTGAACCAAATTGAATGCTATATATACACAAGAATGAATCGCTCACTCGCTGACTCCTTTTGCTTTTATCAAGAATACATACATATACCAAAAAATTGAGTGCAGATCCACATCGATCACCCAACCCAAATAACCAAACATCATCTAAACAGGGTTTTGGTGGGAAAAGTATTTGGTAATAGCAGCGACTTGATCTGCGCTACCAATAGAACCTCTCTAAATCCATCACCAACTTCTAAAGTCACCATGTCGGTCTCCGAATTGACGTTCCATTGTGGGAAGGTTCCGTTTCCTCTGTATGAACCTCCGTTGTTGGGGTTCAAGCAGTCTTCGCTAACAGTGCCATCAGTTATAGATGGGTTACCTGGTCCGCAACTATAACCCATCTTGTTGGCTTGAAGAGTGGTATTCCAAGGGGTTGCATTCTTTGGAGGTGTACATCTATTGTCGCCAGAGGTATCGGCACCATATGGAATACCATTCCATACTGTGATATCTTCCTAGTTCGAGATGTTGCCATTTGGGGAAGAGTTAAAGGCAGGAATACCTTGAACAGGTCCGTAGTTGGTTTGAATCACTTGATTGTACAGTTTTGCATGCTCCATATAATTTCAGAGTCCGGGATGACGTTTAGATGCGGTATCGAGCCGGGCCACCTAGTTCATTCAGTAAAAGCGGGTTGCATCAGAATACCAGTCGTCTTAGACCTTCCGTGCATTGGATTACAGAACATACATTGAACTTACAAAGAAGGCTCCAATTCAACTACATATCCACATACCTGTTTTACTCAAGTTGGTCAGCGAGCCAATGATCAGAAATTTTTCTTGACAAATCAACAAGTCCTGTGACTTCTTCTTCTTACGAACAATCGTTCTTACGCAGACATATGGTAATGATATGCGTATTGCGCAAAATCTGTTCCCCGATAGTTCGGAGATTTCGGAGATTTTCTCTCTGGTCTCGGCACTTCTTTTGGGAGCGAAAGAAGGCATGCTTGATCCGAAATAGGCTATTGACGTATCTGCAACGTACAAGTAGTGTACACGTAGACAAACGCGCACCATGTATATTCAATGTTCTTGGCATCCAAACTCTTTCATATCGATGCTCGACAGGAGATTTGAGCAACCAGGCAGAACCGAAGCCGAGGTCAAGCAGTTAAGAATGCCGTACATGTTGAGCAGGGATTCATCAGGTATAATGTTCACATAGAGATGATTTCAACAGAGAGTATTTATACTCTATAGCCTACTATAAATGTCTTTAGTACGATCCTTAATACCTCCTTGATACCAGAAACGCAAACACCTGTTCAACGCTCTTGGTTCGGAAGGTATTTTCATGGGTAAATCACGTGAATGTGTTTGAGTATGATTAAGTAATCGCTTCGCATGCGGACTTGCATGGCTTCAAGAAAGCAAAATGAAGACTTCCTTTCTTATCTAGACACCTATATTGACTACTTGTCATGGAGATATGAGAGCGAAATCAACTCAACTTCTCAAATTCTCAAATATAAATATTCAGAAAATACTTTTCATTCATCAATTCAATATGCAAAGAGAATTAGTCTAGTGCGGATTAGCTCTCAACACGTCTCAGACTTTGGACGGTAGAATTATGTTCCATTTTCACTAAACTCGAGTTCGCAGAGACGTTTTGATGTTTCAATGAAATGATCTGATATTATCAGCTGTAATGCATCACAAACGATATCATGTAAGGAAACTTGAGATGGAATACTTCAGACAATATTTCATGTCTCAGGATCAACTGATGATTACACTCATCCCCATGGATATTCTCAAAACCAATAAACAGGAACATTCGAGAATTAATAAGAACCTAAAAGTTCGATGAAAAATTATCGGGTATCTTTGGTGCATAAACCGTAAATCACAGAACCCAAACACCAGCCTACATCTTCATCGATGTCCCATCTCCGTATTTCTGTCCCGCCTTAAATCCACTTTGATATTTGGAAACATCGCGTATCCTCATATTCCTTACGCTCCAATTCCCCAGTCTTCTGAAATATTACTTTTCGCTCTCTTCTTTCAATTCCTCCCGAACAATTTTGTCTTTTACATCTTCTCCGTCCAGAGTGTGCGTAATATCTGTGACTACAAGTTCACCATTTTCTCCCCAGCCCGAATTACTTCGACTTAATCTTCCGGTGGAGCCTGTAAGATCGCGTGGACTAGCTAGTGGGCTTCCTGGAGCAGCCATACCACCGATACTTCCAGAGATGCTGTCTGTTCTGCCATGACCTAATAATCCACTTTTCACACTTCCGCCATCATTTGCCAAAGATTGTTTGTTGGCGTAATAACTGTTCCTTTCACTTGGTAAAGCTGGAGCCACGCCTGTCGAGGAGTAAATGCTAGCTCTCTCATTTGCGATCGGGCGTGATTGATATAGACCAGTTGGAGATGTGATGGTAGAACCGTCAATTGTAGCACTCAAAACACTCAATGGTAGACTTTCGCGACTGCCACCAAATACCGAAGATGGCGCCAAAGCACGAACAGATGCATCAGTATCCATAGATCGCCTGCGTCTGCGTTTAGAAGATGAAGCCAAAGTCAAGATAGATGCGTTATCTGTGAGGAGATTGTTTGCTGTAGCTGTATTGTATGTTGCAGGGTGACCTCCACTACCTTGTGGGGCCAAATGTGCGGGTAAGGCTGTGGCTGGTGGGGAGGTTGGGAACTGATGTGTGAATTGAATACCCTGTGTATTATTCGAGGCATGATTGTGCGAAACTGTCATGCCGGGAGCTCCAGCTGAATGAATCGTTGTGAGAGTTGTGGTCAAAGATCTGACAGATGGTGCCGGAGAAGAAAATGTACTATCAGCACCTCTACCAGTGCTAACCCCGCATCCAATTGTAGCATTTGTAGCTTCGCCTGAAGATGGCGCATGCGATGCTGCGATGTCTGATCTTGCAATATCGTGTTCCTCACCCATTGTGGGAGCTACAGATTTGGTTCCAATTGTTGGCGGTGGATGTCCATCCTCAGAATATTGAGTTGATCTCCGACTTCTTTCCAACGATGACGTGCTGACTGAGTTGCCAGTTGGTACGGTTGAGAATGACAAATGTCGATCGCGAGAGGCAGGCGTTGGTGCAGTACCATTTATGCGACCAGATTCTGGATATGGGTTGTTATTCTTCGAAGGAGATTGTTTCTTTAGGCTCGCCTTTGTTTGTTGACCATTCCTTTTCGCATTAGTGGTTTGATTGGAATTTGCAGTTGAAGAGCCACTTTTGAAATTAGTGAACTTTTTCATCCATGTTGTAAATGGTCTGCGACGTCCTCCTACTTGTTCAGGACGGTCTAGCATATCGATTAGTTGATGATAATTTGAAAATAAGAGTCAGGCAAAGTGAGAGGATATGTCAATGGACGATCAACTTAAAATATGATCGTGATGAATCAATTATGAGGCTGGGAACGAAAATGGAACAGTAATGTGGCTCATACCATGTTGTTGTGAGTTTGGAGGAGATTGTTGTTGCTGTGCTAACTCCGTGGCCGCCATTGTGCGAAGCTTGAGTGTTTGGCTTGGCTCGAGGCGGTATTATGCGGACAAGATGTAGATCGTGTAGAAAAGACTTGAAGATTGAGAATTGAAGAATGGATGGGAGATATTTGATTGTAGATTCCAGATGATCTGTTTGTTTGGGGGTTGATGTGTTATCTCAGTATTTCGCTTTGCTTTACTTTGCTTTGCCTTGCCTTGCCTTGCCTTGTCCTTTTGCTCTAGGCAGATAAGAAAGAAAGAAGAAGTAAAAGTAATAATAAGAAACCAAAATTATCTTTCAAATAAGGAGAGTGGGAATTCGGATGTGAATTGATACCTTTATCTTGGGCACAATGATAAGAAAGAAACAAGAAGTTCGGACGACGATGATGATTTGGTTTGAATGGAAATTCGCTGCTTCATTTTAATGACCATCACTCTAACCAAGCCCAAGGTCTCTTCTCTAGTGCCAAAAACCCTTGGTGCTTGTTTGATCGATCAATCAATTAAGCCAATCAATCGATTGATGCCCAATTACATAAGCTGCAGCCTACCTCTCGGATGATTCACATCTAAACCTCCGACCGTCATAATTACCACGGCGTCTGCATCTTGGCTAGTCTCACTCAGGCTTAGTGTCAGATTGAGGCCTGATCATGTGATGCACAATCGAGCTGCCTCGCTGCCTAACATTGATTTGTCGTCTACTCGAATGGTTCACCATTCTGATGCTTCAAGATCGAAAGTTGCAAGTTTTTCATTTATACTTCACTGGTATATATATGAACAGCTGTGGTTGCCAGCCCCCCATATATGTAAAGGTTTCAACGTGGATGAGTTTCCCTTCCTACGATGAATCTATCTTTACCGTACTAATCATTCACATGATTTTGCTAGATGGCTCTTGCTCATTCTACTCCTTCCTGCAGAGCAATATGATTTCAACCACATGAATCGTGTGTGATATCTACTCTGTTTACTGACCATCCCTACATTAAAAGACCTGCTCATTGCTTTCGTTATGTCTATACAACCATTGCCGTCAGATGTAATTGCACAAATAAAATCCTCTTCAACCATTACCAGCCTTAACGGTGTCATCTTTGAGCTTGTTAAGAATTGTTTGGATGCCGGTTGCTCCAGGATCAATATCGATGTAGATTATAGTCGTGGAAGTTGTACAGTAGAGGACAATGGTCTTGGTATAATACCGTCAGAATTCGGGGTGAACGGAGGCTTGGGAAAGCTCTATCGTATGTTATCACATATCTTTTGATACATCCAGAAATATAACTCACCTATGCCAGATTCCTCGAAGCTCAATGTTTTGAATCCAACTCATGGGGGCTATGGAACCTTTATTGCCTCATTATCTGCTTTATCCTTACTCTCAATTACTTCGCATCATCATCTGCATCACTCGCACAATTCGATAAATATGCATAGATCCTTAATCGTGTCACGTCAGACCCCAGCCCCCGATCAACATCATCTTGCTTCTTTTGAACATGGTACACGTGTTACTGTCCGAAATCTGTTCGGCAGTATGCCAGTACGTGTAAAGCAGAGAGCGATTGCCTCTGGAAACCGGCAGGCAATTGCACAGATGTGGGATGGTTTACGTAAAGACATTGTCTCGCTATTGCTTGCATGGCCAAAAGATATTTCATTTTCTATGAAGGAAAATGGTATGGACCAAAAATTTACCATCCGAAGGTCTCCTGCAACATCTGAATGGCGCCCAGTTGGTAGTGTTGATCTGTTCAATACTTGTAGTATACTTTCCAAAGCGTCGTATATCGCAATTGAGGAAAAGTCGTCTTGGATACCTGTAAGTGGTTCTACGTCAAGCTTGATTGTCAACGGCGCAATTTCTCTGATCCCAAATGCAACCAAACACATCCAGTTTCTAGCATTTGGGATAGAACCTTTGATTTCTCATGACAACTGCAATTTTGTTTATGAAGAAATTAATCGGTGGTTCCTCAACTCTTCGTTCGGAAATCAGGAAGAGGCAGACGAGCTTGATGAAATTGAATTGAAAAGGAGATCAAAAGACCGAAGGTATAAGGGTGATGGATATACCAACAAAGAGCTCAAAGGAGGGAGGAAGAGTGTTGATCGATGGCCTATGTTTTACATCAATGTTCACAAAGTCGATCAACCGGAGCATGCGAGATTGAAAGTTGAGGACGTGTTAGACGAGAAGCGGAATGCTCTGGACAAGATTCTCGAATTTTTACAGGCGATTATTGTAGAGTTCTTGACCAGAAATCATTTTCGGCCGAGACTGGCACGCGGGAATCGCACTAAGAGATTAGAATTGGCCACTTCATCGACAGATTCAGAAATTCTGGAGCAAAGCGAGCCAATGAAGACCAACCAATCTTCTCAAGATACGAACACTTTCTCAACTACGCCGGAGTCGTTCAATGATGGCCACGAAAATCACAGCCAAAAAAGAGCAAAAATAGACACGCTGGGAACGAAAGTAAAGCTTCCTTCTTTTCGTCAGTCGCGTTTTGCGTTTGATTCCCCTTTTGAGTCTTGGTCAAAAATCAAATCAGGGATTGAACAGCCATATAGAAAGTCTACAGATACGACAGAAAGCTTAAGTACAACGCCACAAGTTAGCTCGAAGGCGGAGGTGCGAGCAGCAAAACCTTTGATTTCCAAATCAGGACAATTGACACGATGTCCTTTTGCAGAAATTCAAGCACCAATCTCTAGAGCAACATCGTTCACTGATAAAGTGCAAGAATCAGATGCAAGTGGAGATGAATTGGCTGTATGGGTCAATCCTGTAAACAAGGTCAAATCTTTAGTGAACCAGCGAACGGGCCTTGTCGTATCTGAAAAGAAAGAGGACAAAAAGAACGGGAAACAATGTATTTCCAATTCATCCTCTCGTTTGACTGCGGTCCAAAAATCTCTCACAAGTGATAGGCAACCAATTCCATGGATCGATGACATTCTAGATAGGTGGGAGAACCCAATTTTTGCTCCTGTTGAACCCTCAATACCTCAAGTATCGATTGATGGGTTAGATCTGGAGACACAAGAAGCCATACATGGTCGTCATCAACACTGTTCACAAGTTGAAATCGAGAAGGCATTTAAAGAAACTTCATCAGGACTTCATGGACGCATTTCGAAAGATGCTTTACGAGATGCAGAGATCATCTCACAAGTAGATAAAAAGTTTATTCTAGCCACCCTTCAAAGAAGATCTGTGGCTGGAGAAGATTCAAATTCTCTTCTTGTGATTATCGATCAGCACGCAGCGGACGAGCGAATTCGAATAGAAACTCTTTTGTCTGATTTTCTGATATACCCCACAGTCTCAAATATTCCAGCCTCAGCATCAGTAATCACTACCCCCCTCGAGAAGCCCCTTAGCTTTGACATCTCAACAAAAGATTCTCAACTTTTTCGTATCCACAAGGATCATTTCTCATATTGGGGAATCGTTTATTCTGTCTCGTCAACGGCTGCCACTATCACCGTCCAATATCTTCCACCTTTGATAACAGCAAGACTTATCGCCAATCCAAACTTACTCCTTCATATTCTCCGTACAGAGCTTTACTCATATAATGAGCAACCGACGGCTCATCCTACCATTACCTTAGCATCCACTTGGATTGATAGGATCGCTCACATCCCAAAGAGCATCTTGGAGCTGTTGAATAGTAGAGCTTGCAGGACTGCAATTATGTTCAATGATGAACTTGGTGTTGATGAGTGCAGGGAGCTGGTCAGAAGATTGGCAAATTGCAAGTTTCCTTTCATGTGTGCACATGGGCGAGTGAGCATGGTACCACTTGGGGACCTTGAGATGATGACAAAAATGAGCGGAGGTGGTGATTATTCACATTCAGTACTGTTTGATCAGGGAAACAAAATTGGGAGTAGTGATGGGGCTTTTGGTACTGAATGGGGAAAATGGATGAGTCAGCGAAGAAAAAAATAGTAAGAAGTATAAGTTCACTCTTGATAAACCCAAACAGTAAATATGAGGTGTCTGATTTTGATGGCTGGGAATACTTTATCCGAGCTGGAAGATGCACGCTAAGCTTGTAAAACTTACTCGGGAGCTCAGAAACCTCAAGTGATCGTTGAAACAACAGCAATCGCGTCACTATTACAACCACAACCACAACTGCGACTGCTACTACAACACCGCCGAAATTTCCGTTGCAACGAAATGGAAAACCAGGAGTATCCTTTCATTCTCGAAGGCGGCGATGTACGAGCCAAAGCCAACAATGGTGGACGAGTAATCACTTTCAGATTATCATCTCATGCGCTTTGCTTCGCCAGCCCAGTTTGGAAGAAATTTGTGTTTCCTCCATTTCCTCTTCTATCCTCCTCACTTAGAAATGAAAAAAAAAGCCAAATTCGAAGAAAGCTTGCGCCGTTCCTGAAGAGCCGTTTCCCGACATCGAGTTAGATTTCACGGAAGACAATCCAGAAGCTTTGTTGATTCTTCTGCAGATTGCGCATCTGAACTTTTCGGAAATACCTTCACAATTATCATACGGAGTTTTATTAGCAGACTGCCATCCTTTGCGATCAATAAGATTGTAGAAGATTGGTAAAATCATGGATTCAGCGTTGGTTGAAAGATGAGTGTACAGAAGCGCATATACCACACCAAGTCTTGGAGGTTGGCTTCTAGAATAGTAATAATAATATTGGTATTCTAGTATTAGTGGAAGACTTGGTCACTTTAGCTTAAGGGATAAATCGAATATAGTATGAGAGTTGAATTGAAGTCAAATTATAAGAAAGAGCTTGAATAGATCTGAATTTATTTGCTTTTTCTAGGTTTCCTTTGAAATTCTGAAACTCTTTTATTAAACTTAATAGCTAATTCAGGTGAGTGAGCTTTTCTTGTATTTTCGTTCATACAGAGAGCTTTGTTTGGTTGGATTTCTATATCATCAGTATATAGCATAAAATCATTGATTTCGAGATATAATTTAGCTTTATTTACTCATTCAACATAATTAGATCTGCCTCTTAAGAGGTCAGATTTAAAGGTTACACCAGATGCCATTTTAAATCTTTACATTAGACTATTTGATCTTAAAAAGGTGGTTTGAATTCGTACTAGTTTTAATGAAACTAGTATTAGGGTTAGAATGGATATAATAATGAATTCGATTTAAAGTCGAATTTCTAGGTTGAGATCGATTAGACCAGCAAGAAGGGTGGTTATGGATTGCTTATTACTTTGGGAGGAAAGACATCTTCTACCATATGACGAGAACTCTGGCACTGCGACTATTCGTCGACAATGATGGGAAGTGCATGCTGATGGATGAGCCATTTTACCGCCAACATCGCATTCTCAAATCCAAACTCTATTCTCTAGGTTTGGAAGAGAGTCCATTACCTCCTGAAATCACAGGTTAGCCCAATGCCACTTATCAATTTTCGTCGCTCTAACAGCTTGTAGATACGATCTTTAACTTGTGTAAAGGTATGATTTTTTTCCTGATAACTTGTACGACAAATATTATGGGGGGACTGCTGACCGGCAATGTGCTAAGCCCATGCAAAGAGTTATGTCAGTTGGCCATGTATGGACTTATGAGCAAACATTTCAGCGAATGCAGTCTGTAGCCACTACCGAAAGCAGAGAACTACAATTGGACTCCTTTCCAATTGTATAAAAAGATAGTTCGCGCTCTAAATTTGAGCAATGTTGCCCACAAACCTGTGGGAAAGATTCATACTGGCAATTGTTCCTTCACGGATGATTGGGGTCTGGCCCTTGTGCGTAACCTCATATCCAGTCTCCGCGAATACGATGTTAATCGGGGTGAGGGCGAAACTGAAGGAAGCAATTTTCGAAATTATATGGATCGCGCGGTCCAAGAGGTTGGCAACTTTGACTGTTTCAGAAAACCGCTATCAGGAAGGGCTCTGAATTTACATATCAAAGAAGTTCTGGAGCTGTGCCCGATGAAATCATCTAAATGATCCATTGCATTGTATTCTATTTTACTTGTCTCGCTTTGCGTTTAACATCCTCGACCACTGCCCAAAACACCGGCATTGCTGCTGCTCTGGGTCGCTGGCTGGTTGGTTTGCTCCTAACTTCTGATCAATGGCTTTTACGAACTTGAAAGACATGTGGCAGGGAATTCAACTTGGCGTATCCTGAGAAATTAAAATCATACAGATAATCGGCTGCTAGGAAACACATCTTGCGGTATCAGCATACAAGTGAATGAAGAAAATCAAACCGGGGATGTAATTGAATCATGGGATTCAAACTAGTTTCTCATGTATCAATGATATTTCTACACTTCAAATTCAAAAAAATTTGCGATGTTTAATATGATCGGGTTATTTTGGTGAGGTGAACCCTTGATCTTGGGATCACGTCATATAAGCTTACTTCGTGCCTAAAGTGATTTTACCCATTCTTGATCTCTATCTCCCATGTATTTCTCACTGCCCCTTAGCCTTCTCTGACAAGTCGGTGATATTCCCATCCCCCCCTTCAAAAAAGCAATTAGCGTTAACAACAACCCATCCACCTCAATAGTTCACCAATATCTCCCCCACCACACTCCGAAACAAAAAACCTCATCAACCAAACAAACTAAACTCACTACAATAATTCCTTATCAAAAGCGAAAACCCATTGTCTCACATATACCACACCCATCATATCTTCGCATGACATACCATGCAACAGGGAAACACCCTCCACTAACCGAGAGATCGCTACATGGTTCTTCGTTTGCGGTTCATCTGTACTTTTATGCATTTTCTTGCATTTTCTCGCATTTTCTTATCTCAAACGTGTCGATTGATGAGCTTTGGATTTTGCATTTCATATTTATTGGGTGTGGATTTTCTGGGGGAAGAGGGAAGGGGGTCGAGATTTCGTTACTTACGGGAGGAAAATGTGCACAGGTATGTGTGTTTGTAAGATTTAAGTTAAAATGCAAGGTAAGGTGTAAATTATGCTATATTGTATGTACCTATGCATGTGCAGATATTCCCTGTGTACTACCCAAGTTCCATCCAGCGAGGAACTTTTCCACAGTCCCGTCTGTAACCAGATATGCAAACCCGAAGATATAATGATGAACAACTCAGTCCTAGACTAAATGATCATCATTATCATCATTCCTCCGTAAAATAAAATCCATCTCAAATGCTCAGAAAAATGTATTTTCCAGCCCGTACCCCAAACGCCAGTGAGATGAATAAATAAATCAATAATACAAATGCAAAGTGGTATCTATTGAGCCCCCGCTGAAAAGAAGAAAAAAACTCCACGCTTTGCTTGCTTCCATAGCAATAAAATAAATGTGCAAGTTTCCGGTGGGAAATTTGCCTCAGTAATAAAAGGCGTTTGGGGAATGGGTACATCATTACTTCCCCTATCATGTCTTCATAATCTTCCTTCCCTTTCATTCCCATCCCATCCCATCACAAGTCGTCAACTCATCTCATCTCATCCCTAATCCAAAGCCGTAATCGCCGCACCCACAAGTGTATCCAAAGCGCTCCCATCACTCTGCACACTATACACCGGTTTGGTAGCGCCACTCCACACCAATCCGAGCATATTATCACTACTTGTATCTTTGCGAATGATACTCTCTGCATTGAGCGCCAGGAAAGCTCGATACTTGGTGAGGACATCTGCGTCAATGCCGGTAGCTCTATTGACCATGAATGCGAGATTGCGTGTAAAGACGCCTTTGAATTGTTGTTCGTCTCCGTCACAGGCGTTGGGCTCGCAGGCTTTTTCCTGCAGGATTCCCTCAGAGGTCGTCATGTTTGCGATGACTGAGTTAGCGATTTGGACCGCGAGAGCAGTGTAGGAATGACTTCTTGTGCTCCAGGTGAGCTCGGTGAGACCGGATAGGATGATGCCTTGGTTGTAGGTGAATATGATTTTCCCGTTGTTTTTGCATGTAGTCATAGAGATGCCGTCGTTGAAGAGATGAGTAGAGGGGTTCATGGAAGTGGTGGTGTTCGTGATAAGGAAGTCGTAAGCAATCAGAGCCTGGGAGTAATAGTAGCCTTGACCTTGGGAGTTCTTTTTAGCGGGAAGACGGTTAGCGAGTTTGGCGGAAGCGGTGAGGTAGAGTTCGTTTTCTACGCTGTTAACGCCGGCATGTTTCTTGTCCCACCTGATTAATTGTTAGTATGTTTGTTCGGCTTGTGTAAGATTGTTATTGTTATTGAGAGGGGCCACATGATAAGTTGCAGAGAGGTTATGGCGTGATTTGTGTAAGGGAAATTTGGTGGTCATTTGACCGTGAGTGAATGGAAACAACATACCATAAGCCACCACAAGGAGTATTACCATAAACACTCTTAGGATCTTCATAAATTGCTGCCGCGGTATCAAGATAGGTAGCATTTCCAGTTGCATCGTAAACTTGAATCCAAGCCAATACCCACCAAAGTTCATCATCGTAGTAATCATTAAGAAACTCCTTTGCATACGCTGGAGCATGCGTCAAGACTGTTGCAAAAACATCTGGCATCCATGTAGCTGTGGTTGGGTATTTTCCATAGTAGTTGGCCATCATCGTAAGGACATTGGCGGAAGGCCACCACTGTGGGGAGAATTTTCCGCCATTATCGTAGGAGCCCCAGAGTCCAGACGGAGCGTTCCAGTATATTTTCTGGAGAGCGTTGATAGCTGATGAGGCGTATTTTTGAAAGTCGTCGCGGGTCAAGCTATCTTTTGAACTTGCACGCTTGGCTAATAAAGAGGACTCGGAATCTCGCTGGATCTTTGTTGGAATAGCTTGAACAACGGAAGAAGTGAGGGCTGCTACAGACAGCGAAGCCAAAATGTGGCGCAAAGAGATATGCATCTTGTTTGGTAGTACTTTGTCTGTGAGAGAGGTTTCGTGCGTTGTTCTTAAGCAGGTTTCAGGACGTTTTGAATCAATTAAAATTCGATGATTCACACAACTTTCCTTTTCTGTGAATGACCGCGTAGTAATATAAAGTTTGATGTAAATGATTTCCTAATCACTACAATATGCCTCGTGCCAAGGCTAAAGCCAATAAAGTCACGCTGCTAATTTGTGAAAGAGACGAAGGAGCAGTGGATTGGACGTTCCCACCGACCATTGTGGCAAGCCGAGGAGCGGGAATCGGCAGGCTTTATATTCAAGCCCATGATGGCCAGCGGATCTCCCAAGTGAGCCAAGGCCCAAAATTCTATGGCATTGCTGGAAATCGGTCGAAAAATTGGTTTCTCGATCTCATTGACAGAAGCCTACAATTCTCTCTAGGTCGGATTGTGGGCTATGTGGCTCGAGCGTTTGTGGTCCTAAAATTGGATCTTTTCGGGGATTTTATTCCAACAAGTCAGGGGTTTAAACGATCCACTACAAAATAGCTACAAGGTAATCCCACACTAGTGGAGATCATTTGTGAAGCAGTTGAGCCTTGCTCCAGAGTTTTGGTGTCTCATCTTTGTATAATTGGATGACGTGAGGACGTGTGTTCAAAGAATGGATCCTTTGATTTACATTGGATGAGCTCATAGGCAAATCTCAAAGTAAATCTCTAGAGGGGTTGGAAGACAAGAAATCGTAATTCTGGAGAATCGCTAACCTGTCTTTCAGTAAATGGTCTACAGATGATCTGAAAGTCCCGATAATATTTGCGGTAGGATAACATGGAGACCCAGAAATCAATAAATGACATGGTCCTATAGCAGGCCAACATCGGTTACCATCGATTTTCTATAGCTTGGCCGGCGCGAAAACCTGAGATGAGCTCATCCAAGAGACGAACCGATTGTTGGTGCTTACAAGAGCACACTTTCTCCGATTGGTGACTTGTAGGTGAAAGAGTCTAGTCCCTCATTCTGTGAATGTACCTTATCCTGATTGGTCAATGTACTCATCCCACTTTTCTGGATTAAGCTAGTATAATAGTCAAATGGATTTTGATCACAGTTTTTCGTGTTTCCAGCATTAGTACCAAGTGGAAGGGTAGGAGAAAAACGCCTGACCTTGTCAGATCTATGCCACGAAACGAATCTGTACAGAATTGTGACATTTATGGACGTAAGAGCTTGTTCAATTTCTTGAAAGAAGTATAACATGTCTTCTTTCGTTTCATAGCATTGACCAGTAGCTTGAAGAAAGCGGCTGAGCAGTTTCAAGTTCTCGATTCAGATGAACAGCCGTTGCGTTTAGATAAATATATAATTTTAATTTCCCGTGAGAGGATTTTAGCCAGGATGATACGTAGTTCTCGTATGAATGACTTTAATGACGGTATGTTGATTCGTTCTGGAAAGGTATGAGAGCGTCGATATCGATTGAGGTTGATTTTTTCATCTCGAAATTTCATGAGTACGCGCGATGGTGGATTCTCAGATTTGTCATCTGGCTGGCCGCTTTAAATTAGTGATGGCAGCGTGTATAATTATTAAAGCAGCTATGAGAACCTCCTTTCGACTAATCGCACTCGATGCTTATCTTATCAAAGATGTCGTTCACCGGTACCCTTGGCAGCAGCAGGAGTAAACGACATGGTAAATTTGACATCAGCAAAAGCGCCACCACATAGCTGGGCGTAATCTTATTAATTTAATTTTGTCTCAAGCCAGATCTTTGAGGTTAATTCAACGTTGAAGTGGGCCATGTAGCCACAGGTTTAACGTGATAGTGATATCAAGGGAGAATGTTACCGGCGTTTAACAGGAAAGCTGCGCTAGCTGCTCACAAGTTGCATTGGAGAGTACGTTTATGAAATGTCAAGGTATTTTACGCAAAATGGTGTGGCTTACACTTCCTATTGAATCTAGCGGTCTTCTCAGAATCTCGTATCGGTGTACCTAAGGAGTGGTGTAATTTTAAACCCATGGCATTCTCAAGTCCGTTCCGATGTTTCCGTTGGAGGAAGACAATTCCTCCCTCAGTATCGTTACTCTCAACACATACTAGATTGCTAAACCTTCTTAATTGAAGACTGGGGGGGGCATTTATGACTCGATCTTGTACAGCAAGGGCTGGTTTTGAAAAGTGTTGTTGTCATTCAGTAGTGAACTGTGCAATACTGTTCTGCCGCAATGAAATGCCCATCCGGTGTTCTATTAAAGTAGGAGAGAAAATTCGTCCTGCTCTAGACTCCAACCATGTTCGTAATGTCTTGTTGTGGCTGTTCGTTGTGTTCTTTGCATCTGCTCTTTTGTGCGTTGCTGTTCTGCAATATCGGAATACATGTTTGAATCAATTGCGATTACATGACTGAGTGTCGTTCGTTATAGCTTTACCTGGAAAGCAAAACCATCAACAGTAGCTTGCATTGAAGAATAGAATCCAAGACATGTGTCGAATCATTTCCGCCGGAGTTGACATGTTCTTCTCACACGCATAAAGTTTGACCTCAGGTCGGCTAATTGTTCTTTACCCTTTCAAGTTTTGTCCCTTAGTTTTCTAATTCTTCAGAATTTGAAGAGCTCATACAATACTTACGCTGCTTTGGAAAAAAGTAAGAGCCGGAACACAGGACAAATGGAATTTGGAAAGAACAAAAAGAGTGAAACACTTGTTCAATACCACTAATGCATATCTATATACCTCAAACGCCACAAAAATGATAAAACTACATTTCCAAGCTTCGTTTAGTCGCTCTCATCACACTCCTACAATATGCATACCTCACTCTGTCCTCCTCCAGCCCCACCAACCCCTCAATCGTCGTTCCTCTCGGACTACTGAACTGTTCTCTAATCTCATCACCCGTCATTCCTTTCGAATTCTCTTTTGTCCTGCCATTCGTCTTCCCATCTCTCTTTCCATCATCCCCACTACTCTCTTCTCCCTTACCCTCCAATAGCCCAATCAAGCCCTTCAAACTCCTCACCAAGATATCCCTTCCCTCACTTCTCTTGATCCCCTCCTTCACACCCCCATCTAGTATCCCGTCAAGCGCCACTGTCAAAAACGCCATGCTTGTGGCCGCCATCACACTAGCCGCATCATATTGCCCAGGCCCCACTTCCACTATCGATCCTATACATCTAAAAATGTAGCGAACAATGGATTTATTTTGTTGCGAAAGAACCATCGAAGGAGATACTTCTACTACGGTATTCGATTCCCCGAAAGTGGCTGCTAGACTCGGCATTGCGCGAACGATAGCGATTTCTTTTCCTTTGCCTTTTCCGATGGAAGATTCCGAGATTCCTATCGCAGCAGTCATTTTTTCCACCGGTGTCCCTACTGCGACACTAATCACCAGTTTTCCTCCCAACGCCTCTTTTACTCCTTGCATCGAGAGTACTCCCTCAATTGTATATGGTTTACACGCCAATAGAACAATGTCCGCTTTCTGCATAGCTTGAAGCACCCCGTCATTCCCAACTAGGATGTGAACACGTGATTCGCTCGAATGGAATTGTTTGCGCAAACGAATTACGGATGCCATCGTGTTGACTATGGCGATAAATGTGTTTATATTTGAGTCGGTAGCAGCACCTTTAGATTTTGCGTTAAGAATACCAGTGAGGATTGAAGTGCCCATTGTTCCTAAGAAATATGTCAGGTGACTTATAAAGGGGCTGATGAGTTGTGATCTGTGCAACCTCCCACAAGAGTACAGACAGATGAGCAGCATAGGAGAGATACTCACCACAACCGATGATAGCAAGCGTAAGTCCTCCATTTTCTTTATCTTTATTCGCCAGCGTGAGATCTGGGGAGGTTGGAGAGGAAGACATAATTGCGATATCGTGGCGTATTCGTGGGTGATACTCAAGATATATATATAATCTTTCTTCACGTCATTTTATCTCCTCTTTGGATAGATAAAGTATTTTAGAGAGGTTTCGACGAATCCGCAATTACGAAGGCCACCAATTTCGTACTTCCTTTCTTTGGAAATTAAATTGCTCCCTGGGGCCTGTGTTTTGAGAAGGAGGGGTTGAGGCCAGGTTTACGGTCGCAATCCAACCGCGCTAATCCTATATAGGTGATCTACTTACATTCATGTGAGGTCTTTCATTCGCGGAATAATGGATGATGATTGATCCATAATTTTCTTGTATTGTGGGTAATTAGGCAACTTGGTAACACAAAATCTATTGGAAAATACTGACTGCATTGTACCAACAGATTAAAGGGGTTCGGCTGCGTTTGTTAAAAAGAAGCTTTCATGGAAAAGGAGTTCTGATCTGTGTTAAAGATATACAAAGAGGACAAATCGATCCAGAGAAGCTTCCGACTGATCGTCGCTGGAGGATGCGTCTAGCCCGGTAAATGAGTGGATACATTTTATCTCCGCATGGCGGCCATAAAAGTTCGTGCAGTCATCGATTATGATTCTCAGTAGTTCTATCACTTTGAGATATTCCACAGCTTCTCTTCATACCACATCATGATGGAAGAGCATATGTGAAAATTTCTGTAAAGGGCAGTAGTGATGTGCGTCGAGGAATGGAAGGCATAATCGGTATCTTCCCGAAAAGTTCACAGGCAAATTCTATATCCGAATTCTACCATGAATCTTTTTCGGATCCTAAAACATTCATACGATTATTAGAAATTGACAATGTCGACGGGGAGGTTTCGACAACCGAATCGCGTTGTAACATTAGCATATGGCATGTTGAACATACGCCATCACACCATGCCATATCGTACGTACGGGATAGTCCAGAATTTATCTCAACTATAAATGTTGACGGCAAAAGTCTAAAAACTAAATCGAAATGCGGATTACGCGTTGCGACAAGCAAAATGGTTTGGCGTCCGATGTGTTTGGACGGATTCCGTATGTATCGACCAATACAACATCGAAGAGAAAGTTGATCAACCGAAAATGATGAGGCACATATATCAAAATGCTTCATATATCTTCTTCGCTTGCGTAGGGTCGCATGATGATGACAGCGAGCTTGTGATCAGGTTTTTCTGTGAAGTCAAGAGCTTTGAGCAAGGAATGACCGATATCGATCGAGCCTCTGCGCTTACTTTCATAAAAGATACAATTAAATCTCTAGCATGGGCCATAACCACTCAAGACGAGCAAGAGAACGGCTCGAAGAGCATTTTCACCTTCATGGAGAGGTCATACTTCAAGCGACTATGGATCCTGCAGGAGGTTTCTACCGCTGGAATTGTAATTTCTTATTGTGGAAGTAACTATCGTCCCATCAGCGAGCTTTACACACTTCATCACAAGCTACACAGTCCGATATGAACACCGGCTGGCTTTGCTCGTGCAATCTCTTAAACATCGTTGCTTTTTTGACAATGATCCGACAAGGAATGACAAGGGCTTCCATATTAGACTGGCAGAAAAGCCGTTGCGATCCTGCTTCAAATTCTTGCTGTGATTATTGTGCTGATCCTCGTTATCGGTACTTGGCGTATCGAGCTAGCAAATTAGATCAGCGTTTCCTTTTACACCCTCTATTAGAGTTGACACGGGACTTGCAATGCCAAGATCTTCGGGACAAGATAAATGGAGCTCTCTCAAAGGTTGGTTGGCAGGATGTGTTGCCTATCGAGCCAGACTACACCTCAGATATTTTTGGTGAAGCAGTTCTGGAAATGACAAGTATAATCGAACAATCAAAATGCTCGGAAATACATTGCTCCGAAGAAAGTTGCTATCAAGCACTCGCGCACAAAAGTTCAGAGAGCGTTGATATACATTAGCACGCAGAAAAAGATATCAGCTTTGATTAATCTGCTGGTATATATGCAGAAGACGTAGAATGGTTTTCTTGTAAAAATTTGAAATTTACGGACAGTAGTTAGAAGCTCGATGTTCGACCAAATCATAAGATTCATAAAAAGCGTATAGAAGGGGAGTTGGGGTGTATGTTTCATCATGATAAAAGTGGTCGCTGGCCAAAACTAATCTTACCTGGGTTTGAAAGCGAGATTCCGGAAGATTATTTCAAAGTCATGGATGATGAAGGAGGCCTGGTAGCGCTACTATCCCAAGATACACAGCGAGAAGACTTGCTTGTTACTCAAGCATACGCACATCTCGACAGCAAAGAGCCAACCCAAATCAGATACCAAATGCCTCACTGTCTAGTACTACGAGAGCACGAGTCGAGCCGTCGTTCAATAATTGGGCAAGCTATAGTTCTGGGAGGATGTTCGGCCTCTGGTGCTACTATTGGCCCATGGTTTAACTTGCAATTTAATTTCCGTGGCGCGTCTAACTTGACGATCTCTTGGGGGCAGTGTCCCGCCTATGAAGAGAAAGATCTTTCTTTGATGACTTGTAGTATGGCAATAGACCCGTTAGATCTTAAGGTCTGCCGGATCCCATTATTTTCATACTCATCTGAGGTGCAGCACAACACAAGAGGAATAGATATGAATTGGCGTCAGAGAGACTTGGATTTGATACTTGGACGGCGAAAAATTAGGGAAGACCCAGCACGAGATTTAGAAGGTAGGCCATAAGATAAGTAGCTCAAGGCGGAATGAGGCGAGCAAGAAGAAACGCCAGCTTTGCACCTGCGAAATGAGAAAGAGGCTCGAAGGATGCGCGAATCTATATTAGGCTTTGGAATTTGCAGATATGATACAACAAACCGTCTAGTTGTAGTATCGGATTCAAAGGAATTACCTGGCTTGCTCTGCAGTAGCATTTGCATGTACCGTACAACTGAAAAGCAAGAGGAAACTAGCCAAATGCGGTAGCTAAATGGTAGAAGGTTATGGATACTTCCGTGTTCACTTCATCTGATGAATTCCCTCCTCCATGCTCTACCCCTCATAATTCCCAATGCTCGTGCTTCTACGAATCTGCACTCGCAGTCTTTGAGTAGAAGCATCAAAGAGTTTCGAAATCAGTTATTTGGATCTTTCAGAACTGCGGCAGATTCGCAAGTAGAAATAGGTTGTCGGTTATGTTACTCGACCCATGGAATGGGGGGAAGCAAAAATGGGGAGATGCGAATTAGAGATATAAGTAAAGACAGAATGATTTACGGAGCACTGGGAATGTGAAAATACATTTACATTTAGTTCGCGTTGATTAGGTGCGTCATGATGTGACGATGCTAATAGTCCAGATCTTATAGACTTTTTCGACTCAGGAATGTCCCATTCTGATTCCTGATGGCCCCTTCCTAAATTCACTCGAAACTCCCCCTACCTCCGAAATTGGTTAAAAGATAAGAAGATTCACTCACGACACGCTATCTGAATCAAAATATCCTCCATTGGGATAGGCCGGATGCCGAGCACTAAAGTTAGGTAAAGACACTAACTTCCTAGCTATTGTACAGTACTAGTGAATACTGGTAAACACCCTACACGTGATTTAGCTATGGTGAAACATGATCTCACTATGATGAATTACTATTTCAGTACATCCTCGACTTTTTGATGTTTGATTCCGATTCAAATCCAAGTCGATTAAGCTTCATATCAATTTAATTGACACAAATTCGAAATCAATTCGACTTCAATACAACTAAAGTTCAAGAATCAACAAAAACAACAACAAAATATGTCCGACTCCGACGCATCTACCAACGTATCTGTTCGAGATCTCGACTATTCTGGACTCAGAAAAGCCATCGATATTAGACTCAACAAATATTTCGAGAAATTAGACGCGCCAGAATCTCACGAAAGACCCAAGGCCATTCATCGCAACGACTTTTACAAATTTACAATCCGTGCAGAAGAGCCAAATGTAGAATTCATCAAGTTCGTACCAAAAATCATGTGGTGCAGCAAACTGGGAGTCTACAAACACGTTTCCCGTGAGCGGGCATATGAACTTCGCATTGTTCTTGATGAGTTTTGTGAGGAATGGTGTAGTCAATGGTTGACGGGGGATGCTGGAATATTCTTTGTGCAGATTCGTACGAATCTTCGCAGAGGAAGGAACTTGTGAACCCACGGGGGTTCTTGCCGACTATTGGGGAAGTCAATCACATGTAGCGACTTGTGGCTAGATGTATGGCCACACGCTATTATCAGGATAGTCTCTACTAATAACAAATGCAAGAGCAAACATGACGGAAATCTTTGATTGTTTACAAGCGTGTCCTGACAAAATCAAACATCTGACCAATACCATTCTTTTTCTCACACCCAGAAACAAATCAAAACCGACAACACTAAAGTAAGATTAATATTGAATATATCTAAATCGAGACTCGAAATTTGCAGACAGGGGAAAACATGGAACGGAGAAGGTATCCAAGGTTTTTCACTGAGGCAGATTTGGGAGCACATCTCACCAAGTGTCTTTTGAGGTTGGATGAAGATTTTCTTCGACTCATTATGGCTCAAATTGTCAGGGACGAAGGCTACGGATGCCCTATTTACAATGAAAAAAACGAGGCTATTTTTATGATCAACATTGACCCATCAAAGCTATCCCATAATAATTCGCGAAAGATGATCACGGCATACACCATGATGGATGTCGAGGAAATTCGAAAGTTTGTTCGGGATTTGTTTTACAAATCTTGTGTCGACCAAGAGACTCGTGGAGCCAAGATTCGTTGCGATCTACGTTTGGAAGGTCAGAGAGTAATCTCTCAAGTCAAATTATGGGAGGAGGGTGACTCAGATTATAACGACGTTGGAGATGAGGACGAAGATGAATCACTGTTTGAAGAGGTGCTCGATGATCGCAAAAAAGACGAAGATGCCGTCTGGAGACGAAGGGTCTTGTTCGCAATCGAAAAAATGAGAGCTTCACAACTTCGAAGGGCTATCCACATGACGTGCGGAGGAGTCTACGAGATGAAATTGCCCGCTGATGAGGAATATATCAATGAAAAGGAGGATTTGACTTCGCGGCGTATGATCGCGGTGGTCTTGATACATGGTCATCGAGTTGTCCTGACACACGAAGCCGAAAGTTGCGATTTACTGGAAATAATGACTGCTAATGAACTCAGAAAAACCCTTATAGTTTTGTGTAATGCCGGTCTCGTGACACTCTCATTCATTAAAGGCGGGCAACTTATCATAGACGGGAGCACAATTACTCTGGATGTCCGTGAACTAGACAAACCGCAAGGCGAGAGCTCCAGTGAGAGCGGAGAACAGGATTCAGCAGATGAAAATCCAGAAAAAGAGAAAACGAGTGACTATGGAGTGGAAGTTGAAGCACCCGACGAAGAATTATCTGAGCCTGAGTCCCCCATTCCCATTCCCAGAAAGAGGCCCAGACTGTGGGTTGAGCATAATCAGCTACTTGGAAAATTGCCGTGGTAGTATGTTTATTGAAGCGACTATCGATATGATGGTGGAATCGAGATCAACAATCTGGTGCCCAGTATTGTTTTTGTGCATAGGAGCGGGAGGAGAGGTGAAGGGGGTTGCATGAGCGGCCAGTTAATACCTAGTATCGATTAGAAAAGTAAACAAATCGAATAATTTTATCATCTGTAGAGAGCCGATAAAATAGTGAAGTTGACCAACCAAATTCTCTTGCCAACAATGAACTTGCAGAGATCTAAAACTGCTTTTCAGCTTATCTAATAAGCGAACGTTCTCATATTACCACTCAAGCACATTCCAGTGATCTACTACATTGTCAAACCGGGAAACAATACATCAACAATGGGTAACCCAAGACTCAAGACCGCCTTCGACGGAATGGACGCGCCAAGACTCCGAGAACTCCTCAACAAGCTGTGTGAGAGTGGAAAGTTTACTGTTGATGATCCGATGGGTAAAATCGAGGTTGATGGCCGCAACATCGTTGTCTCGAATGGATTTATCGACCTTACTCAAAGCGACGATAGCGATGGTAAAGACGAGCAATACAACAATGGCAGAGTTGGAAGTTACAATGACGAAGACGACAACAACGAGGAAGAGCTTGCCAAGACAGAAGCAGACGATGGAGAAGTTGCAATCGTTGACGACGCAAGCTGGCGACAAGCTGTGAAAACAAACCAACAAGTGGGCAGAATGGGAGAGCTAAAGATAGATCAAGCAGTTAGAATAGTCAAATCGGTGGATCAACAGACAAACAAAGGCGACGACGAAGCATCTAAGGACAATGAGGGATATGATGAGGAGGAATTGGAGGCTGACTCATGGGACAACTCTGATGATGACAACCATGTGCCAGCTTTGCGAAAGAGTGAGATCGAAGAATTGCTGTCGCCAAAAAAGGATTACTTAGAGGAGATGTACGCTAAGAGGGAAAAAAGATTGCGAGATTGGTCGCTTCAAAGAAAAGAAATCTGAAGATATTCGAGTGCGAAAACTGTGGTTACGAATTCAATATCGAGGAAAACAAGAAGGGTGATTGTGCCCACCACCCAGGTATGTTTTGAAGTGTTCAAGCTTGACGTAACATTTGGTTATTGACTCTCAAATTCTAGGAGAGAGAGAACTAGATGAGAATTATGCAGAAGATTATCATTGGCCGAACTATGGAGAGCCATGGAAGAGTGTAGATGATCCGGAGTATGCAGATCGTTTCATCTGGAGTTGCTGTGAGCGTAATTCAGATGCAGAGGCGTGTATATTCACGAGACATAAGGCATTGGAGGAAGGAAGCAGGAAGAGAACTAAAACTTAGGCTTACTAGTTTTTTATGGTCGTGGCGACAATGTTAATGGGGATTTATACTTAGTATTGATCTCCTCTGGATCTCGTGTTGATCTCGATATTTCAAGTCCAGATAATTCTCTGGTATGTTTGAGGATGAAGTTTAAAGAAGATATGATAAGGGTCCTTGACATAGATTCATAGTTCCAGCTTTTCATCTTATCCATTGCTTTTGACCTGAAAAATTGTTTGTGCATTAGCTGCTTATTTGATGCGAGGGAGACAGAGTTACTTCTTGTTTTGCAACCATCTCAACAATTGAACCATAAAAAGCTGCACAGATCTTAGACAGTGCACAGACATGGTTTGTATTCGTTCCGGGTATCTTCGAACAAATTTGTTTGTAGAGAGTGAAGAGCTTGCTCGCATTCACCATAAGTTGATTATGTGATCTTGAATCTTCTTACATCTTTGCCTTGACTTAGACGAATTTGTTTATAGGAATTTCCAGAGGCATCATCGAAATTCATCTCTTAGCTATCACAACTTGTTCGTTGTGATGAAGCAGGCCGTACCTACTGAGATTAACAAGTAGATCAGTGTCTCAAGCTTCTTTCAAAATTATCTGCTTTCATTCTCACCAACGAATTTCTTTACACCTAGTCACAGCTCTAGGATCCACAGCTTTTCTATTGTTCGTGTTCAAAGTTTGCATCCCATCACAGAAAATATGATCGACTCAAGATTATGCGAAGAATTCGAGAAGATGGATGCTCCACAGCTCCGAAATCTTCTCAAGCTGGTCTGCGACAACAAAGGCTTTACTTTGAAGCACCGTCATGGAAAGCTTTTTATCAAGCCAGAAAAGGTATTCTTCTGGGTCGATGGCTTTCACGACGGTAAGCCTAGACTTATTGACTTTGGGGACTGCGATAACTACAAGGAAGGAGAAAAGGATGTTGGAATCGAATTTGTCGACGCGCCGATCAAGTCCAAGTACGAAATTCATGAATTGGTCAAAGCCAACCAGAGAAAACATCCGGGCAAAAGCCCCACGATGTTTAAATGCGAGAACTGTCATAATTACTTCTGTATCAACAACAACCCGTCCAATGACTGCCTATGGCATCCAGGTATATTCCAATTTTCTCGTCCCATGACTATCTTGCTAACAACCTCAGGCCAAAGAACAACGGATCTTGACGATGTCATATGGGAAGATCATGATCCGAATAAAGACGGAGCAATTGAATCTCTTGTTGATCATCCGGACTTCGAGGATCGTTAGATTTGGTCTTGCTGTTCACAATTCGGGAGCGACTGGGGTTGCAAAATGACGAGACACAAGGTGTTGGAGGAAGTCAAAGAGCCCAGAAACATATTCGAAACCACTTCCGAAGACTCGTTAATCGACTACAAGAATTTTGAAGGTTCCGACTCAGCCGATGCATCCGGGGACATGGAAAATGTTGAGAAACCGGCGGCGAAGAGGGCCAGATATGATTGCAATAGTGTGGACACGAAACAGAAGAGTATACAATGGTGATAAATTGAGCATATGAGTACTATTTGGATTGAGAATCGTCAATGGTTTATATCGGAAGAGGAGCTTGAGGAAATTGGGAGCATTCAGAGGACAAGACCTCGAGGGTGCATAAGTGGAGAAACGAGTTCATTTTGGAGGGACAAGGTAAGGTTATCGTAGTGGATGGCCGTTGAGCTAAGACAGCCTTTGCAAATGAAAGCAACGTCGACGACGATATACTCAGGTACTGATTGAATTCGAGCGTTCGTATCAAAATTTTATGAAATTGTTGCCAAATCAATCCCAATGTACGTGAAGTGGTGGTGCATTGCCTTTCATCTTTTGAAGTTCACGTGACTGACAGATGGAATGATGGGTTACGTAAGCTTGGTGAAGTATGCTTGCTATGACCAAATGAGGGGGCAGCAAACAATTCGAAATACAAACAATGACATGTTCACTGAGAATGATTCATTAAGTTGATACGGTCACATTAAATTGATGAATTATTTGATTCACCTGTATTGCTTTCCATACCTGCTGTCTTTCACCATGTTGAGATACGAGATAAAGGAAATTTATTTCTGAAAGCTCTCACAAACAAACAAAAGCACGAACTTTGCTGCCCTATCCAAGAATTTCACACAGCGGTCATGTCGGATGTCAATATGGAAGAAGGTCGCAATGACGATTCATTCTCACTTGCTCAGCTTGGTATTAAACAAAGAATCGAGCAGGCAAAACTTAGAGCAGCTGAACGAAGAGCTCGTGAAGCTGCTGCAAGACGCGTGGAACAAGCTCCTATAACACCATCCCGGTCATCATTTCCCGCATCGCCCTCCATTACAAATTCTTTACCATCTACTTCCGATCATGCATCAACAGCAAACCTTCTTCTTCGATCACCAACTACAAATCATGAACGCGTCGAGCGGGCTAAAACACTCGAGGCACTATCAAAGAAGATCGATGGGGCGGGGAACTTTAAGCTTCAGGAACTGATCATGATTATGATATTGCAATGTCCAGGAGCAAAATATGTGGCGGAATCTTTTTTCGTGTCGGACGGCGTGGAGAGCGACAACGGAGAAGACGGCGAAAAGGAAAGAGATGATACGGCGCAATTGGAGGACGCAGAAGTGCAAAACTCCAATCACGTGATACACACTCGCGACCATCGCACAAGTATTGCCTTGAATGTGGACCAAAATCGAGGGGATAGTTTAGAAACTCAAGCAAGCTCTGGATCCCCAGCGACTATAGTGCCAAATCAGCAGGTCGGTGAAGCAAATGCCAGGCAAGAATCTGATCCACCACGTTTACATCCGAATCTTTCTCCAGAGGACGCCTCGATATTGCACAATAGCGAGGCAGCCTATCAACCAAGTATCCTGGAATTGAGAAGTCGCTCTGATTCTGTAGACTCACAAGGCTTAGTTGACAGGCAACTTCTACCCATTCTCAATAGTAATTCACAGAAAACCCCTAGAGCGATCGATGACGTAGGATTGGAAACAACCTCGACAAACACAACTACGGAAGCGGTTCACACTCCAAATTGTGTAATCTCAAAAGAAATTGTGTCCGGCACAGATATTTCGAAAGCCCTCGACACTCTTCTCAGTAGCGTTGCCAAGTCACGTGGAATAACCGCTAATAACAATTCTGCAAGCGCGACTCCCCAATTCACGATTCCCGGAGCAATGGGGTCTGTTACGACTTCGGTAACGAATGATAGACCACAAGATGACATACTTCAATTGGCCAATGGAATTTCAGTTAGATACCTTGCTTTAGCTCGTGCTTCTGGTGTCGCCAATTTTCCTTACGATCAACTTGCAAGTATAAGAGCTGGATCTCCACGCAATGTATCCACTCAAGAGTTTTCGTTTGAAGCGTTTAATAGCCTTGTTGACAATTTTCGGAGAAATATTGAATCAACGCATGAAGGTCATGCGAATAATGAGGTCCTGGGAAAAATGAGGAGTAAAGCAGTCCGGGAAGGTTTCAGTGATGATAGTGATCTGGGCAGTCCTATCCCTATCGATATAAATGGTCAGGAGCTGGAGAGAAATTCAGTTCGTGTAGATAGCGTTGATCCGGATGTTGACGAAACCATGGCCATGGCAAAGTCAACGGATAGTGAAGAAGAAGATGATGAATATGGTTTCCTAGACAACATGCCAAGTAGTCATTACAACTGTGATAGTTGTCGAAAACCAATCGTGTTGCCCGAAGGCTCAATTATTAGTTTGATGAGCCTAGCACCCACCACATGTCTGCACTGCAAGACCCGGAAAGCTGCGGGGATCACACGCAGAAGACTGGGGGCTGGATCTCGATCAAGAATTGTTGCAGAATCTCCCATTCACGAATTAAGCAACCGGCTTTCACTTGACCGAGAAGATCAACCCGTGACAGATACTTCGTTTCATTCTTCGAAACCTGTTGCCGAGACATCAGCGCCACTCCCTGAGGCTCGCTCGGAACCGCTCCCAGTATCCCTCCCAGAACCATTATCAGAACCACTACGAGAATTACTACCAGACCAATTACCGGAGCCATTACCGGAACTACTATCAGAATCACCACGAGAACCACTTGTAGAGAATATTGAGCACCTTTCGCATTCGATAGAAATTGAAGACAGCGATTCTGGTGAGACGCCTCGGGACTCTGGGTCAGGCGATGCAGGCAATGTAAAACAGGAGTATCATAGAGGTACTTTGACCGTTGAGCTTCCGAGATGGCCCAGTTCTGCAAGCCAATGTCGTCCCGCGAATCAATTTTCAGCTAACAGCCAAATATCTCCGAGAGGTATGAAGCACAAGGTTGAGTACATAGAAGGTGAAGCTATCTATTCCTCTCCCATCGGTCCGAAACGACGCCGCGGCAGACCTTTAAAGGATTACCATGCGATCGTTTTAGACTCTTCGCCGGCAAACTCTTCTCAAGCTTCGACACCGACATCACGCCGAAGTTCACAAGTAGGTCTGAGTGGCAAGAAACGAGGCCGTCCATTTGGAAGTAAAAACAGTGTCAAACCAGAAGCAATAGATCACAATCAACCAACGAATGATACAGGAATAGCCAGACCAACGGGCCAGCGTCAATCTGCCAGGAAAACTCGGGAAATTCTACGCAATATATTTAGCGAGGAACTAGATTTCATGAAAGATGCGACATCCCTGTCTGGAGTACCAGCACAGATTCAGATTAATACTCGTTCGGCTGCTGGTTCTACAGTCTCGGACTTGCAGGCAACACCTGACCGTGTTATCCCAACTAATAGAAGGGCTCGGCGAGATTTTGATCCCGACTACATGCCAACATGGGAATTAGAAAATCGAAGCGGCACTATATCGAATGACAATTCAACCTTGTCTTCCATTGGTGGTGCAGTATCGAATATCAGCAACGAGAGCGGTACAATCGACAACACCTTGATCGAAGCTTTGGTGGAAAATTCAAGGGAACGTGGGACTCATAACCCTCTGAGGAGAAGCTCCGAGTATGGAACTGACTCCATACCATCTTCTCATCGGTTAAATATGAGTGTCAGGAGACAGGATGGAGAATTTCCCGTCGCTCAGAGCTCGATTTCGGACCAAGAGCAATCTCGTTGTGAGTGCCCCCAGCTATCTTCACCGGAACCCATTCTAACAATCAATTAGCCCTGCCACCTGTGCACCCAAGCGGCTTGTCATGTATGGAGAGTTTACAACCTGGGAGAGGAAATTTAGCAGGAAGAACACCGCCTGGGGAGCCACTGACTGATAGCTCGTTATCTAGCACATTGCCTGTAGGCACGTTGCCCTGGAATACCTTCAATCAAAACCCCGATCTGACTGCATTACCTGCCTCTTCGCCAACTGTCCAAAGTCTGCAAGAACGTACTCCAAAGGTTTGCTGCGGAAATCGGAGTTGCAGATTTAATAGTAGATGCGAAAAGAAACCCAATCGTAGGGAGAGGAAGAAGCAGAGAAGACTCAATGAACTTCTTAGCCAGGAACGACAGTGGTAAAATGGAAGTCACACGAAGAGATTTTGCACATAGCATAGGAAAGGTACATATTCTCAAGGAGGAAAATGGAGGAGGAGCATAGAAGGTCGTGAGTGAATGGAGAGTTAAAAATCTACAGGAATTTGATCAAAGGACTGAATGGATGAGATTTATATTGTAAAGCGTTCTCTATATCCCTTCTGATGAGCTCTAATTTATAGAAACAATCTCATGGGAAATCACGGTCGCGGAGTTGATACGCAGAGGTAATGCCACATACGTTATATTTGTTCTCTATATTGTCAAGGACTTCTGCACATACACAAATTGTATAGCATGTTGACGTTTATCCGGAGATATATCTACTCGTGGATGAATTTAAATAATACAGAATACAAACCAATTTCATGTGTACAATACCGGTACTATCAAGGTAATCTAGACTTCGAAGCATGACATGTTTATAATGTGCTATCGCATAGCTAGCTTTCGACTGAGAACTGTAGAAAAATAGATGAAGAGGCTCAATATACTTAAAATGCTATCTAGCATCATGTGAAGAAAACAATTGATCGTGAGATGGAAATGCATGTGGGCTTTTATACTTGAGGGTCTCTAACTAATGATGTCGGTGGCAATGATTTTATTCACAAAACGTGATTTGATCTAAAATACATGACTTGGGGTTCTATACTTTTCCATCTCGCGGGATGCTAATTCGTAGAGTTTGATTGAGATTAAAAGAAAGAAGATTGATGAATCTAGATAGGAGAGAGGAGACCGGGAAGGGAGTCGGGAGGAGGGGAAAAACGAGAGGAGAGGGCAGGAAACGCGAGGGAGACAATGTTATTGCATGATTTTGTCAATCACTTGCCCCTTTTTGATACTTAGCCCTTCATTGAAGAATTCATCGACGTTCTGGGATGTAGAAACAAACAGTATGATATATTGTATGAATATACGGGACATGACAATCGAGTAGGTATACGAGGAGCGCAACGAGAAACCCTATAACCTGTGTGTTTGATGTTGACCTGAGGATCGTGTTTAGTACCACGCCTGAAACGAGAAATGGGAATCTGGTCTGGAGATAATGACACGGTTTTGGCTACCGGCTACTTCATACTCTTATGTCAGAGATGGTAAAATCAATTTCTTATTCACACACCGTAATGGAATTTGTTTGTTTCCAAACTCTTTAAAATTGGTGAATATCTATCAAAAGGCCACTTGTTCAATTCTAGTTTCCTGATCTATCAACCTCCCGAAACATAAATAGATCACTCTTTTCATTTAGTTCCAAAACAAAGTCAAAGATCGAACCATCATTTCCATCCAACATCATGGACACCAACGTAGCATATCCCGAAATCAACCCAGAGTCCCAAAGAATCATCGAAGATCTCGCTGCAGGCATGAGAGAAGACGAAGGCTTTGCCGAATACACGAATGATCGAGAGACAGAATTACAAATATACATCGAGGAGCGCCGAGCGCATCTCAAGATTTTCATAGAGGAGCGTCAACTATATCGACAGATGTATCTAGAGGAGCGCCAAGCAGTCTCGAGAAGGAACGCAAGGAGGGCCGGTTCAATCAATTCATGACTCACGTTGTCACCGTATTGTTGGTTGCTTTGTTCATGTACAATGTGTACAAGTACTGCGTCTGATGTACGTAATTCTCCACTCCTAAGTTGTTAAATTCTTACCAATGTGTGTATTTGAACAGATAATGGAGTTTTGATTAACGCTTTTGCTCCTGTCGATTAACGTCTATTCGATGGAGGAGAAAATCTACCTCTTCTACACACAGATCCTCAACATCGATCAAATAAGCAATGCACAATCTTTGGGCAATTTCGAATGGATGATTTGAAGAGCAATAAAGGGGTGATGAAGTAAACAGGTTGTGGAGTCGCATTGAGAGTGATGGCCGGAGGCAAGATACGAATAATCACAAAGACACTCTTTCTATCTCGAATATGAGGAAACTTCACTCATTCCGTCTGTGATCAAGATCATGATATGCAATAATGATAAATTTGACTTTAATAACCCATAACGGATGAAAATTCGACGCTTTATGAATATCTCGGAGTCTGAGAACGTGCATACCTGTATTGTCGGGAATGATAAACACCCGTAGGAAAATGCCGATTCTGCATCACTCTCGAACAATATGCTCTTTCCAGTAAAAAATGGGAGACTTGTACAGTCTAAGCTCTTTCCAAACACTACTGTCGCCTGAACTTGCTACAGATTCTACAATATAACCTAACAAACTGACAACAACATGAGCCGAATAACATATACTGTCAAAATATCCGAACGCGATTTTGATTGGACTACGTAAGTTTTCATCAGCAAGTCTTTTGTTTCTCCGAATGAAAGATGAATTAACCAAACAGCCTTAACTCACTTGTTCCAGTCTACAACTTCCAACACTTCCGAATCTGTAAGATCGTGATGAAGTGTAGCTTCATTACTGAGTATCAGGAATCTTCTTCATTATATGACCACAAAATCAAATACCCACATCAAATATACGGATTAACATATGAGAGAAGAGCTTGACCTAATTTCATTGGCATAGCTTTTTCAGGAGAAATTCGGTAAAGTTTCAATATAGTATGCTCTATGAAGTTCTTCCATTTCTGTATACAGCACTCCATCAAGACTTTGATGGCTATACGGCTACTTACCTCCACAGATTTAATCTCACGCCTCATGGTCTCATCCCAGCTCTTCTAACCATAGCGTGCATCGCATGATAAACTTCAAGGCCAGAGTCCCCACAACGCAAAAGTGTAGGTATCCGTACAAAAGCCCTGCAACTTCACGTATTCACTGAACATTCATAGAAGTATACACGAACTCGAACCCGATATTCAACTCCAGGCCCGTCTCAACGCCCATCAGTTTAAAGATGCTCTCCGCTCACCACCCATTCTATTTCTTCCTTCCTCCCTTTTCCATTGTCAGTAAACAACTTTCTCTGCTTGGCAACGCTACTACCACTACCACTCCTGCTCCCACTGGGATTCTCAGAACTTGTATTTCTACCCTCCCCATCTAATGCACTTACTCCCCCGAATTCCTCATCATCCCTTTCTAAACTGCTTGGTCCCTCGATCGCCCCATGACCTCTCTCAAAGATCTTATCAACATCTTCTAATTCCAAACCTTTGGTCTCGGGAAAATAGAGATATATGACTGGAATCCAGCACGCATTTAGTACCCCAAATACTATGTAGGTCTTGTAACCTATCTTGTTTAAGGCGATTGGTGTAATTTGAACGATCGTGTAATTGAAAATCCAGTTACATGCTGTGGAGACCGAGGAACCGCGTTGGCGAAGACGGAGAGGGAGGATTTCAGAAGGATAGACCCAGACCTAGGAGTGAAGGACGATGAAGGTTAGTATTGGCAAAAAATCAGTGGAGTGGTTAGGATTTCGTTCGTGAATGCGGTACAGAAGCTGGCGAGTTTTTTCGTGGAGTAATCAGATATGTGAATACTACTCACTGTCGCTTGAAATCCAATAGTGAAAGCCCCTTCAAAAACAAACAACATCACTGCAGCACCAATGCCACAACCTTTTGCAATCGATGTATTATTTTGCACATTGTAGATCAATGCGGTTTGCACAATCATTACAATTGACATGACTGAAATCATTGACAAGAGTAGAGGGCGCCTCCCAATTCGATCAATAAGTAACCAAGGGATAAAACTCGCGGCAAAGAACCAAGTTTGGAGAAACCCCGACATAAGCGCACTGAGATGATCTGTAAATCCTAGGGAAGTTGAGAAAAGTGTATTGGAGTAATATATCAATGCGTTTATACCGCCTAATTGTTGAAAAGATTGAATGGCGCATGCAATTAAGAATCGACGTTGTGATTGGATTGCATCGTTTTTGAACAGGTCGCTCCAAGAGCCTGTTCCTAGCGATTTTTCAAATTCGCAAGTCCGGACAATGTCTAGGTGTAAAGATTCGATTTGCTCCTCTGTCATGTGATATGAATGTAATCGAGCGAGAACAATCAACGATTCATCCGTTTTCTCGTGCGCAGCTAGCCATCGAGGAGATTCAGGAACTATGGCGAGCAAACCAAGCATTGGTACTAAGAACATACATTGGAGAATCGTCGGTACTCTCTAGGAAAACGAGGCAGTGTACGATTGCGTGAAGCCGTAATCGATCCAATAGGCCAAGAAGATCCCAAAGTTCAGAGTCGATAATTGCATGCAGACATCTGTGATATAGTCAGTATACTGGTTCTTCTGCGGCTCACGAGTGTTCTTACACAATCCTCTTGTTGCTTTGGGACTGAACTCTGCTTGAAAAACAGGGACAGTACTATTTATAAATCCCATTCCTACTCCAGAAACCACTCGTGCTACGATTATTTGAGCTCTCGTGTATGCTGATGCTTGCAATAATGCCCCAATTATCATGATCACTACTCCTATTCCAATTGATTTCTTCCTTCCAATGTCATCTCCAAACACAGATGTAGCCACACTCCCTAAGAAACACCCCACCTCATAGATAGCGACGATCAGGCCAAAGATGGCGGGGTCAGGATTGTTGAAAGTATCTTTGAACCCTGTTGCATTAACGAGTCTGCCATGAATTGTTAGTTGCAGGCAGTTCAATGGCAGTGTTTAAAATCAAAGAGATGCATTGAAACTGTATGGAATAAGGTTTACCCTCCCATCAAACCATTATCATATCCTATGAGCAGAAATCCAAGACATGTTAGTGATGTCGCAGCCGTAAAGAGCGCTCGACCTTCGAGGTCTGGCATTGCGGCGAGAATTGAATTAATTAGGAATTGCCGAGAAGAATTCTGAATAAAAGGTATTCAAGCAATTCGTTTGTAGCAATCGACGGATAAGCAAAGAGTCTGGAGGCATCTGAACGCCGTTTCAGAGCGCAATGAAGTCGTAAGAAAGCCTCTAAGAGACTTTATGATTTTGCTTTATATATATCTCATGTAATACTATTGGGTGCCGTGGCGTCTGTTGCTGAATGATGAAGATGAGAAGCTTGGGTATCTTTGTCTTGTAGTAAATATAAGATATCTAGCCTAAATTGATAAGAAAGGAAACACGAAACCCGTCATCGTAGATTGAATGAAATCCGGGGAAATGGTGAACTAATGAAGAACTGGGAAAGGGACATTTCGGCAATTGAGACTAAAGTGGGGTAGGTGCGTGTGACTGAGGGGTAAACCAGGAAAGAAGAGACCCTAGCAATTCCGTAAGTGGGACATGTTTGCTCGGCATGTAGCTCATCAAAATGTCAATTGAGATTCAAAATGAATCAATGTTTGGATCTTTGAATTTCTCAATGGTATAATATAAAGTGTTGAATCAATAACTGATAATCATACTGTGTTTGAAAAGATACTTTATTGAGACTTTGTGATTCTTGATGTCGATTCTGATGTGCCGAGCTTATTAGTTGTGTGCCTAGCATAGTAGCTCCTCGCCTAAACTTTTTTTAAGGTTTCGGCTTGAGACAGTTAGACCTCAATAGTGCATTATAAACTTTTTTGGATTACGATAATCCATTGATAAACTCAACAGAGAAAAGCGCAGAATGGAATATTCATTTGTTCGCCGATTCATCGTAAGATCTTACTATGCTGGTGCAAATACTTCCGAGTTTTGGGTACATGTTCGCAACTCAGAATTCGAAATCAGCAGGCGAGAGGTGACAACTTTCGACTTATAGCCTGTAGAAATCAATCATCGGTGCCCATTAGGGTCAGCTTATGTACCAACCGGCCCCTGGAAGTTTTGAAGCAGGTACGACATAAAGTTATGCAGACATTCATCTCCGGACCCGGCACAAAATCAGAGGGGTCTCGGGCCATTATCATTGGGATTAGCATCAACTCCAGCACCGGTCCAGGTATCTCCTAAGAACGGGGTCCAAAGAATGTAATCGATGTCAAAAATCCAAAGTTCTCTAGGCGTGGCCATTCTTCAACCAGGAGACTGAAATAACACCGTTGTCAAATATGGCTCCAACATCATATCCTCTCATCAACACCATCAATACCGCAGCAAGTAATACCTCTCTGCTACCATTGATATCAGAAATTTATCCATCGGTACAGAGCCCCACCGTGTGGTAGATTTGTCAAGCGGAGGATCATGGCTCAAATATGACAGCAAGATTTGCAACAATAAATAAAAGGCATTAATGACAATACTTACACACCAGTGATAGCAAATATACCAAATCGCCAAACGGTTGTGAGAGAGTCTATCTATTGATAGGGACAACGAGATGAAAGTATCTTACATAATATACCCTACCATACCAAGAGATTCTACAATGCTTCATGCATATGGAGTATTTCGATGAATATTGAGTTTGATTGCGATTATGAACGCGTATAACCGTGCTAATTGTGACTGGTAATCTTACGCGGCCTGAAAATGGCACACATGCGAGACGAATTTTGCTGCAGACATCACTCGAGGGAAGGAAGGAGGCTGAAAAATGGTGAGATGATCAGAGGAGGAAGGAGAAGAGAATAGAGATGTGGATAGCAACTTCCAGATTTACATCACCTTTTCGCCAGCTGCTTTACTGGTCAGCTCAGCTTTCTGAATATGTCTTATTATACTCAAAGATTTCAAACAACAGTTCTATGCAGCAGGAGTTCTCTAAATGGGAATACAAATAAAGCACAGTATGCACAGAAACAAAATATGGCCAAATATGAAAGCAATTTAGAGTAAAACTTCATGAAATAGGGTATCTAAATTAAACAATCTTCGCCATCATCCCCACATCACAAGAGGAAACAAATAATAGTAACCACCAGCAGATATACAGCACACTCTCTCTATCCAATTTTTCCGCTTTAATTCCATTTAGTAACCAAACACAACATGTGGAGTTCTGCTCTCCTCTCTGTATTGAACCAGGCAGTAAGCCAAGTAGTGTTTCTATGCCAGTCGCACAGGTATATTACTCGTCTGCCCGTTATTGTATTGAAGATTTGGACACACCAGAGGACGACAAAGATTGCAGAACGATGGATTAAATATCGTCAGCTAGGAGAAAACGACAATGACGTAGACAACAGGCGGAGACAGGACGGGCGGACGAAAGACCAGCAGGCGATAGACAGCAGAAAACGAAAATAGTTGATAGTGAGAGTTGCAGATGACGAAAACGCGACAAAGATAGAGAGAATTTGGGAATGCAACTGGGCGGTAGTGAGAAGACGAGAGAGGAATGCAGGCGGAAAGGAAAAGGGAGATTGAGTTATCGTAGGAGAAAAGAGGCGTCGAGCTCAAGATCGGTTTCAAGGACTTTTGCCCAATTCTAACCAGAAAACCAATCAGTCGTTGCTTTTAAGCATCTCCTGCTCGCTCTTTGCGCGCCATCTCCGTTCTCTATTTCCATTGCTTGTGACTATTCGAGACACAAATAATTAGATTCTTTCAATATATTGTAAAATCAACAAAGCTTCAATACAAAACGGCCAATCGACAACAAGTGGTAACTTACTTTGGATGGAACGAGCACTTCCCCCCCGAGCTTTGATAAGCACAGCTCATGCAAACTCCTCCCAATGGTTGTCTGACACTACCAGGCTGAGGTGGGACCACAACACATTCAGAGAACAGTCCATTACCAGATTTGCAGTAGCTGCAAGGCTCAGGGACTACTTCACCCACTAAGTATCCGGCAGTTGCATCCCAGTAGTCGGGGCGCGAGCGATAGAACTCTTTGTGTGATTTCCGTAGAGAGAGCTGCCTGCGAAGAGGCATGGCCCTCAGAAGGTCAAGTTGTTTGCGGTGTGGAACATCAGGAGGAAGGGTTTCTGTTCTTGCTTCTTTGGTTAAGCGTGCCATGATGGCAGCGCGGATGGGGTCTGGTTTCTCTTCGAAATTAGTATCGACAAGAGCGGCGCCTTCGGCTGGACGCTTGGCTACAGTAGAAAAATGACTTCTGGAAGGAGCTGGAACTGGAGCTTGTGATTGCGCCGACACTTCCTTTGAGCTGCCGAGATCCATGGAATCATCACTATCATCACTATGATCGCTATCATCACTACCGTCATAGTCGGCTTGACCGAGAGAAGTTGGTTGACGTGGTGCAGGAGAAGGATAATAAGCAGCGCTATGAGAAAGATTGTCCTGGCATGGATGCAACAATTGAGATGAATGAGGAGCATTGATGTGAACTGATCTTAATTCCCGATCAGCTGCTGCCAGTCGCGCATTTATGACATCTAATGGCCCTTCAGGATATTTATAGTCGCACCAGTGTTTGTAGATCGAAAAACCATAGTATTCGTGTAAAGCGTTTGTTGGAGGGGATGAGGCATCGGGAACAGAGGCCTCGTCTCCGTTGTAAGACATTTCTATTTTCGATGGAAATAACGTGGAGAAAATATGATTGAATCCTTTGTATTTGAAAGTAACTGGCGAAAGAGATTGATCTTTGAAATTTGAAGTTGTGTTGTTGAAAAGTGTAAAGGATCAAAAAGAGACAACGCTTTTGCTTTGTGGTGATAATTTAGGAGACTAATGGTCACCACGCCGATGTCTATTGTTTTGTTGATAATGAATCGACCAACCATATGAGGAAAATTAAATACTTCACTCAGCAACAGAAACTACGCATCGACGATAAATTTTTCTTCGGCAAAAATTTGCCAGCTTGAGATATCACCCATGTGTAAACTTCTCTTCCAACGCCATCAATCGCTACGAGCTTGGTGAGTATTCTTTGCTCTCGAAACTCTTCAATCCCCCCTTTGTCATTCTGGAAAGGTACCTTTGGGGAATATCTTCTGGCACATTCAAATCTGAGCTTCTCAAAGCCTTCACCATGTCCACCTACCTAGGCACATAACGAAATTCCTTCGAAATTCACTCAAAGAGCAACAGAAACGAAGTGCACAACTCCACCATCGCAATCATCTTTGCGGTAACTCAATGCTATCACTATAGCCTCCTCAACCTACTCTGCAGTCTTTCAATATCTTTCGATGATCGTAGAGGCGATTTAAGCTATAATAACCTGCACTGGTTCCTCGAAAGGGATTAAAAATGATAGTTGGGTGAAACAATATTGCAAAGAAAGTTGGAACAAGGGAATTTCAGCCTGTCAATCCTTCAGTCCTTCGAAGTTCCACAACCCCACGGTATATCTAAGCTTTTCTGGATACATCACTTTTATCTAGACGAATGATCAGTCTAACTGGCTTGACGGCGGCAAAAATGAAGAAAAAAAAAAATATACCATCGTTTTTGCTGTCGACCGTCAATATGACTATAGCTGCCTTGCTAGCTCCGGGACTTGACACATTCTCGACAATCACACGGCGCGCGCAGAAGACCCCTCATATTCAGGATGCCAGCATGGAGAAACAGTGAGCGTCAACAGTTGACAGCACGGATACCTCCAACCAGTTTCTCGATAAATCTTAGCGCTATCGATCTGCTAGCCGACGGCTTCCTTCCTCTTTAGCAACCTGATCAAATTTATTCATCGACTCATAAATATTGGATTGCCGGTGGAAAATGCCACTAGGTCGCAAGAATGAGCAGCGAGGGCTGGCGATTTACGGCAATGACGACCGTTTGGAAACTACTTCCTTCTTTCAAGAAGAATTACAAAGGGTTTCGCGAAGAACTGTTTGAGTTCATAGTCAAGGAACAGAAGACGGGGCTTGTTCGACATGTTTAATGGTTATCGATGTCATCACCGTTCTTCTCGAGCTGCGACAGCTGATTAGAACTCGAAAGACGATTTATTCGCTTGGAATGACGATATAGTAATAAGTGTATTGATCTTCCTTCCCTTTAAAACTGTGAGCTTTGTTTTAGCTCTCATCTGGTATGCTCGCGGCAGCCTGTTGTCCACTCCCCTTCCTTGTCGATGGCCTTGCTCTCATTGTGAATTTCGATCGAAAGACTGGACCAGCTCTTTTCAGCAGCAGTTTTACTAAATCCGAAGAGTTCACCCTCAGTTTAACTTGGGTCATGGTACATGGGGGTTCGAGCGGCACCTAAAATCCAAAATGGGGCCATGTTCTCAAGTTCTTCGCAGCGCATTGGTACTGATGCTAATTTAGCTCGCTGGAGCTGATATCAGTCGGTTGACCAAACTACTTAATACAGACTAGAGACAATTCTCCTATGGATCCAGGCAAGGGCCCACGTCTTAGAGTAAGCCGGTATGGAGAAGTGATCCTCTGACTTTCTAGATCTTCTCTTTCAGACTAAGTCATTCATCTCACAACTTCAGAATCCGACAACACCTTGAGAAAGCCAATCCACATGGACCTCTTTCGGGGTCCTGCCAGCATCAAAACTCTTTTTCGTATTTTCTCTTCGCTCTTTTCAAAAACTTACTAGTTTCACAGAAAATATCGCCAATCTATAAGCCTAGGTAGCTCGAATCCGATTACGTGACCTCTTAAGATGCCACATATAGCTTTCAGGAGCATTTTCAAGAGAACTAGAATCCACAACGGGTTGAAACAGGCTACAAGTTGGCTATCATCTCGATGTTCTGCAGCATTTCTGTAGACCCTAAGATTAGGCGGAATGCAACCACAACAAACACTATGTCCAATTGATTGACTGAGCTGCCCCAAAATCCTTGTCTTCGTTGTAGTCAAAGATCGTGGGTTTTCAAGCTTGCATGAAACAGTGAAAATATCTCATATGAGCAGGCCAATTTCTCGCCGACTTGCATGTCACTATACCAGCCTCGAGAAGTAGAGAGATCTCGAACAATAAGTATGTGGATAAAGCATCAAAGTAAAAAGTTCCACTGGGAATCTTCTATCTAGATATGTCGCTTTATGAAACTTCAAAGGTATAACCCGGCCCAGTGCAAGTATGAGCTCTGTTACTTCCAAGTCAGCTATAAAGAGGTGACAGAACATCTACTCGCACTATAGCATCTACAGCGGATATAGAAGGCACCTGAAATTTGGAGCGTTCCCAAAGCCAAGACAAAAGCGACTATCCTGCCTATGCGACCTTGAAGCGAAAATACTGAACCAAGACAGCAGGACTCATGCTGGTTCTAGGCAAGCTCCACATATTCGCTTCCCTTGAAACCTGATGTACGTCTTTTAGTCAAGGTAGGTATTAAGTGCTCGCCATCCTACAGATCCATCACCAGCATGAGAGCTAATAGCTTTAGAACAAACAGTTCATAAATAATGCCTTTAACTCTCGTCCGCTTCAAAAATCGGCCAAAGAACCGCCATAGATGTGTGGTAAGAAAATAGTCGATGTCCACGTCCTATGTTGGATTGGTCCTTGGGTGAGAATATCAAGAATAAACACCTCATTAATATGTTTAGCGAAGCGGTGCTGCCAGGCCGGCCATCTTCTTTGGTCCACTTGTCGCGTCGAGGAATTGTGCTGGCAATTCTGATTGCCTTTTCCAGACCCAGTTAAATGACTAAATCATGATATTCGGAAAGAAGCTCATACGCCATATATCAGAGGGCGAGCTAGCTAAACTAATTCGAAGGTACGCTTCCCACACTTCCTAATATCTTTGGTTTATACTGACAGAACGTACTCAGTCTATCCTCGAGGGTGCATGCCGCTTCAAACGCACATTTCGTTCCTTGATATTCCAGCACATGTGTATGTTTAAGCGTCATTTCAAGACTCCAGCTTACCTTGGTATCTGTTCCATGCTATTAATGGCAGGCTATAAGCCCAAAAATGGGACGTGTGAATCATGAGCAGAAGATCGTCGTCAAGGTGATTTAGCCATGAAGCTTAAAGCAGATGGCAAGAAACATGTGTAATTAAGGTGTTTCGTGATGATAGCTAATAATTTAGATGTCTCTATCGACTCGTCTATAGGTGTATCGATTAGTTAAGAACCAAGAACCTGATTATCATTCAACTTGTACCTTGTGAGCCATTACAGTCTCCGTACACTTTTTGCGACATACTTCCTCAATCACACGACAAACTCCACATTGGTATCCTCTGATACTTCCATCCATCATCCATCCTGCTTCCGTGCGTCATTTTTATGGAAGTCTGTGAACTCCAACATGGCAGATCTAAGTTGAAAAACAAAAATTAGCAAATGGAGTTCTTTGATGGAGCTCTTGTTTGAAACACTTCCGGGGAAAATTGCCAAGAAACTGCCCAAATAGGCGCATTCAACTTTGTGTAGTTGATCAATTCTTGATCAAATCTCCTTCCCTAATTATAAAACTCTTGATAATGAGACGATGTTATCAGTATGAAAATGCCTAGAACAGAATAAAGGAGCAGGCCTGCGATACCCAATTTGCAAGCCTTTTCTTACAAATGTTTTGAAGAGCAAATATTGAATTGGAAATTTCATAGGAAACTTTCAAGAGAACTTCACTTACCCATGAATGTCAAAATTTACACCAAAATTTTGACTTTTGTACACAATTTTTGTTGTTTTCTTGATTTCCCTGCTTCCAGATGGGGGATGGAAATCACTCTATTCTGAAACAAACAAACAAACAAGAAAGTTTGGAAGCAGACACGCCAGATTCACAATTTAATCTCACTTTGCCTCTTTAAGTATGTTAGCCGAAGAGGCTCGAGCACATTCATGCAGTTTTTCAACTCAAAATAAACCAAATCTGAACACTTTACATCTTTCATTCAACAATCCTATTCTCTATGAACAATTGTGTAGATAACTATTCTTGGGTACAATTGGAGTCTCTTGAGTCTTCTTCAAAGTCTCGATAGAGACAACTTTATCACATACAGTATGAAGAAGCAAACTGAAAAATTTGTCTGTCTTCACATCACTTTCATTCACTGGTGACTATTCTTGGGATCGATTCATGGGAGATGGATTCTAATGTATCAAGCATGAATAACGGCTCAATATTCTTGCTTCATCCTCATTTATACCATAAAGAAAGCCTATTTTATAATCTACAGGATTTTCACAGGTGGTACGATTGCCACACTCGATAACCTCGAAAGTTATCCCGGGGAAGTCGAGCCATCAAAATACACTAATTTATGCGCTAAGGCTTCTCATTCTGGCTAGAAATACTGATCGATCTCAACACATCAAGAAGCCTTTTTCCCCCTACTCACTGATGCGCCCCCACAGACTGAATGAGTGAACTTGGCCTCTGCACATGAGAGCCAGCGAGATAGGCAATTCTTGCGCTTGCAGCATTGGATACGGGCACTGGCAAGCTGCGATAATATTGGAAACATTGAAAAAACGAGACATCTGTCTGCCATTAAAGAAACTATGAGGCAAAGAGAAGTTCCTGTGAGCCGACTCATCACTAAATGACCTTGAGTATTCGGATACAGCCTAATCTGGACATATGAAATGTATCTAAAGGATTTATGAAGATTTGATGGCCAGCACTGGGCCAACCTGAATTCGTGGGAGTGTCCTAATTACCACAATCTACCGGCTCCACCCCTTAAATCCACCTTCTTCATATTCGAATCTGTGGATTGGCTACTACTAAACTTCGGAATCTTGGTCACAAACAGAGTGGAATAGTAGACCCTCTCTTCGCTTCCGAGTCTTAGTGTTCTTGGTATCAGACCTTTAGTGCAGATAACGATTAGTCTCTTCAATAACTTGGCTCTTCATGGCTGTTCATATGCATTCCTCGGTTGAGTCACAATATTTATACGTTTAATTTCAATGATTATGGTTAATTACAACCTGAATGCTAACTTTATTGCACCTCTTTACTATTGTCATATAAAGTAGGCTTTACCCGTGCACATTTCATTCTCACTAAGTAAACCTGAAATCATCACCTAGCTATCTGCATATCTTTCCAATGAAATCATGTGCAATCTCTCATTCTAATAATTTTCAACCCCGAACTCACGCATATACGACTGGCCATCTTATTCAATACCAATCATTCTCCCCTTTCTTTTTTTATCTTTTGCAAAATAACTCCACCATGAATCAACCAATCATAACCTATCTCATTGAACCTCTCCACCAATCAACCCCTTAACTACCCAACCTCGTAAGGATAAATGCAAGTAATAAACGCCATTTTGTTCCACGTGGTGGCTTTGCTAACATCATTTATTATTTTTCTATTCTCGGCTTGTTTGCATTTGTGACACCTCAAACTTTTGGGCTTCTTGTATTCTTACAATAGCGAATGTAGGGAAAGGTGTAACGTTCACTGTGGGCTGATTTTAGGAGACAGAATAATTCGCTTGTTACATCAGTCTACATCAGTCAGTCCAATGATATACTCATCACTCATCATCTCCATGATGTCTCTCCCTATATATCGCAACCAGACATACATCCCTTCCGCCCACTTCCTTTTGCTACTTCCCGTATCGCAAAGCGCCAGTGGCATTTCATTTATACCTTCTACTTGATTCCTTCCAGCCACTTTTCCAGCACGCTAATCTCTCACACAAAACAAACGAATGGAAGGATGCAGAGTTGTGACGCCATAAGCCACCCTAATGATTTTGATAAAAATCCTCCCGCACTACAGTAGCAAGTCATCACCGATTAATGAAAAGAATCTTGATAGGATGTCGACAAAAGTTGAAGAAACCCTACCATTTCCCACCCCCACAACTAATCGGTACATGTGCGAAATAAACATCATGCGATAAAGCATTGTCCATTTCGTACACAAGTTACCACATGTCATTATCGCAACTGCCGAAACTATAATTAATCTGTTAGTTAGATATGCGAGCTGTGTGTTTTGTATGGATGTTATACGATTGCCTCCTCACATGTGCACTATCGTAATTAGTTATCATTACCACCTTACCACACCACACCACACCATATCAAATACAACATTGCGCTCATACCTTACACTACACCATGGTGTCATACTGATACAATACAATACAACACAATACAAGGAATGTATCTGCACAGCATAACACTACATAACACTACATCACATCGCGCACGAGGTCTTTCCTTGAGCCTCCACCGCACCCCGACTTTAATTTATTTTGGGCAGAAATGTAGAGTGAGATTTTAATACCGACGTGAGGTTACTCGGCAAGGCAGATAGATGAACGCATGATTATCTCATGCAGTTCTATATGTTGTGTGGGCAGGGGATGAACAGGTAGGTGGCTGGATATTCTCGGTGAACAGCGGTGCGAAAGTGCTGTTTTTATAACTAGATTGGTTAAGTTTATATGATTTAGACCTACAGTCTAGCTTCTTCGATGGATATTATCCGTTTGGGGAGCACCAGACTAATCACTCTATATTATGCGTTGATGGAGAAATGATCTAGCGATATATTAACTGATTAGCTACTATTTTATTATTCATGTTACAATCTCCTTCCAGTAAATAATACTCAAACCCAACCCTGAGAAACTCCATCATCAATCACCGTGAAACGATAAAGTCGACTTCACTTCACTCCATCTCCTCATCCATCCATCTAAGAAATGCCCTGCCGTTTTCAAACCACACCTACCAATACTACCATAAGTCAGATCGGCTTTCTCACTTCAATCACTCCGATCCCGATTCACTTTGCGTCATCCCATTCCCGTTCCCATATCATTGTCCCTTCCCGTTTTCCTTCCCGTCCTATTCTCCTCCCACCTCTCCATCACAATCCCTACCCATCCAAAATCTAATCAAATAATAGAATTGAAAACACAACATCAGATGAACCTCCCCTTTAACTAACTGACACTACAAGATTTGGATATAGATATATGCTTACATAGATATATGCACCAGTACACTTCAATAAGCATGCATGCACATACACAGGTATAGATAGGTACAGATACTGAAATTGATGAATGTAGCGAGCAACTAATTAACTAATTAACTAACCAACTAACCCACTGACTGAGTAAACAACAAAATAATACTTCAACACCCCCATCCCCATACTCAAATACACGTCCGCATACACATCCACATACATGCACACCATAAACCATGCAAGCCATCACAATATCACCACTGTTGCCTATATCTGTCGTGTATTTATACACAAGATACGTACCAAATTTCACCTCACGAGAGCTAGTTAATAGGGCAGACTGCATACCGGTAGGCTAAGGTACGAGTATAGGGCTGAGTCGGTTGCTAGTGGTGCTTTTAGTAATTTTGATAAAGATGGATTTTTAGGATTTTTAGGATTTTGCTAGTCTATTTGATTTTTAATATATTACATCATGCGCTAGCGTACGCTAATATACTGGATAAATTTCAATATTAGTAGGAGTTCTCACTCCCAAGTATCCTCCCTATATTATAAAAAATGTTTTTGATGACTCGATATTGTGCAACATTCTTTCCGTTGACCTATTCCGCGCCTGTACGCCGATCTTATTCAGTTTCCTTCTTTATCCCATCCTAGTATCTTGTATCCTTTCCCATCTTGTAGTTCCGTAGCAGCCTCATGATACAATATTATTTGAGCCTCAATTATTCCTCCATACCCGATCCATACCCAAGCCGATCTCATGGAATCATAAACCACCCAATACGAAGTTCCAAAGGCGTCACCACACTCGTCGTGTTCCAGCACAACCTATCTTGTCCAAACCCAGATCCAGTGCGCCCACGTCTTGAAATTCTCCATACTAATTCCCTGGTCCGGAAACTCCAATCTTCCCTTTCTCTTCTCACTCGCAGCTTGAATTGTATTCCGTAAATCATTTGATCTTTCCGGACCCCAATTTCGTATTTTTAGTCCATGTTTATTGATTTTATAGCCTATGATTAGAAGAATAAACACTGGAACCTACCCTGTGTTAGTCCAACAAAGTCAATAGGAGAGCCAAGGAAGCCAAAACGTACGGACACGTAACTCGCAACGAACCTTCTGGCATCAAAAGGTCTTTCAAGAAATGCAGAAACACCGTTAAAAGTAACGAGAATAATGCATGCAGTCATGCCATAAAACCCTTTAAGCCATTGACCATGCGATTTGTATGGGTAACGTGGATGATCGCGGTTATAATGCGCCGCTTGCCTCTCAGATGCATTTCCATACAGTTTTGTATCCTCGAGTCTGTTATTTGTGGCGTTAGTGGGCTGCATGAATGAAACACTAACGGTTGGGGAAAGGCAAGAGAAAAAAGAAAATTGAGACATACGTCCGGAAAAATCCGAGATAAGTAGCACAAATCGTGGCGTAGACGATAAGAATCGACGAAGTGCAATTTGAAGCCAATTCACTTAGTCGCTATTATTTCCTGTTAGTTTCAGCGTATTGCGATAAACGGATCGGTGTATATACTCACAATCGCAGTTGTGCCAGTTCTACCCATGAAAGCCACTAGAGCCATAGCAGCCGTTGCTAATACCGCTCTGATTGGAACACCTGATCGAGTTTGCCTCAATCTCCTTGCAATAAATTCTGGTCCAGCCTGATCCTGTAAAGCCAAAGTATGTAAGACTCTCGATGCCACATACATAGAATTGATAGCACAAGTAAAGGATGCAAAAGCGAAGATGGCGTTGAAGAAATGGGCCATTGCTGGCAATCCCGCTTCGACGACTGCAATAACAAAAATTGAGTGTGCGCCAACCGATTGTCCCTTTCCATTGATGAAAGGATGAGTGTATGGCACTATAAAAGATGCTGTGATCATGGCCATAGTATAGAGAGTAACGATACGGATGGAGATCTTTCTTGCGGCCATTTTCATACTCTCAGCATTAGCAAGCGATTTTGATTCTGCCGCAGTTGCTGCTACAATATCCATTCCAGTATATGAGAAGATAACATTAATGATAGTTGTCCTGTAGAAATAGTCAGCTACCTATAAGCGCTGGAGATCGTGATTCGACATACCACATCCCAAGGAATGAGCCAGCAGGACCTTCAATCTTTCGCTGCAGGTTTCCTGTTTCATCTCGAACGGAGTAGGCGTGGTTGAAGAATCCCCACGGATGACACCAATCTGAACATATCAAATCAGTAAAGCAACAAAGTACTTCACGGTGAAGGATCCTCACATTTAGAGTTCGGGGGTGATGTGTAATAAGCATCAGAGCTAGCTATCGGGGTGTCAGCACAGAATAGTCAGTTAAAGAATGATGTACGTACGTTGCTTAGTGTCAAGAATAAGCATCAAAACAATGACCATCGTGATGAAAATGATCTTGATGCAACCGAAAGCATACTCTAGTTCTCCGAAATACTGTGATTTTATTAGTAGTGGTAATGATCGGTGGTCGCTGCTGGATACTCACTTTGACAGGAAACATATTGATAGCAGTAACAATTATTAGGAACAATCCAATCCAAACAGCAGGGTCGACACTCTCTCCAATTGTCCAAGCTAGAAATGTTCTTCCATCATCATAATGAAATCCAAGAGTTCCGGAAACCGCAACTAGTTCTTCTGCGGCAGTGACAGCCCACGCGAACCTTCTGATCGTCAATATTCTGTCTCGATCTAAATCATGATTGAAATTACGTACCAATACATCCACCCAACGGCAAACCCAACGCCGCGATCTAAGAATCTTCGAGGGAACTCCACAACTGGGGCATTGACAGGCATAAGAGCGGTCATTTCACCTAAGCAAGATATAACAGACGAAACCACTGTTCCCATAATAATGTACGCCATGACGGCGCCGCCTGGTCCGGCTCCGGCAAGGGATCGACCACTACCAAGAAAAAGCCCATTTCCAATTGTGCTGTAGCCATACTCTGTTATTTATATGCTTGAGTACAATTTGATTTTGAGAAACGTACCCAGAAAATGCTATCATCTAGCATGCGATATACGCCGTTAGCCATTGTTTCTGCCAAAAACAAGCTCAGCCATAGCTCAGCAACTCACGTTAATGTGCCGTTCACCAAGTGTTCTCCTAATGATAATTAGTGGTCGCAAAGATTGAATAGTACAGGTTGGCGCACCACAAACTCTCCCCTCGGCGTTCCCGACGGTCTTCAGGGTAATTGGGCTCTGCATCTGGACTTGTCCGACTTCGAGTTTGATCGATATCGAACTCGAATATTTGCGGTGGAATCACCGCTTCAGGTTTTTCATGATCCATCGTAACAATGTTGCAGTCGAAGTTTCGAGTGAAAAATATTATGACAATTCGCGCAAAGTAGGTCGAAGGAATCAGGGTCGCCCTGAATCGTATATATCTGCACTGCCTTGATGCAGACAATCCTCCGCATTATTTAGCCCCTGTACGGGCGGAAGGTCTAATGTAACCACATAGAAGGGACGACTAATTACATCGCACAAAGCTGATGCCTACATACAGGGACCCCCGCATCCGCCGCTCTTTTGGGTAGTACTTTGTTTTAACCTCGTGACAAAACATACTCCTACAATATGGTTACAATATATGAAACAGAATAACTAGGAATCTCAAACAGGAAGAAAATACCGATTTCGAACCAACCGGCCCAAAACAGAAAATAAAGTTTTAGAACAAGATAGATCCCGAAAACCTTAATGTCAGATTTATTTTCGAAGCTGGTTCTTTCGTCTGGAATTTCCACAAGGGGAACCAAGTCTGTGCTATCCTTGTGGACTCTCAACCAGCATTTTCATTGATCCTTAAAGTGGGTTACATTGCATATCATAAACCCGATACCGGTTGGGGTTTTCAGCCCTCTGGGTGGCTAGATAGTAAATCATCCAATGGTGTACAGGAGATACGAATAGACGAAACGGTCTGTATCCGTAGCTGAGATTGGATGACCTTCCAGATTGGATCAAGTAAAAGAGACAAATCTGGGCCAAGTCTCCCTGAACAAGGGTACTTTTTGAGAAAAATCCCATCCAAAGACCTTGCTTGAACGTTCTCTTGAAGTGACAGCGGCGCCACCACCCATTTCCATCCCTCATGGTACCCTAGCTAATACTGTAAACGGTCGCGGGTTGTGGTCGTCAGGAAACAAGCCCAATACGATCCGATCGAGTTGATGATCTTCGCCCTTCATGGTCCATGTTGACACGCATCATACTTATGATATACTCTCCAAGCTTGCCATTATTGCGGCACCAAATTGAGGGAGTCGGCCCACGTGGCGACCAGACTGCTTCGAATCGTTGAAGCTACTACGTGGAGTGAGAGCTCATGCCATCAACACACCATGCCGACTCCAGCCTCGGCCGCATCACCACAATTTACACGTCTAGCAAACATTTGGAAACTATTGTCCCTACGCAGCGACGTCGATAATATAATATTGGAACTGGTGGGGCAGTTTTCTCTCGAAAAAGTATATTCTGATGGCGATAAGGAAACCTATCAAAATCTGGTGATAACTCTATTTGCTCAACTCAACGCCATTTTTTATATTCAACGTCTTTCTATTCCATCTGCGAAGCTTCAAAAAGATGGATGGCATTTCGGATTCCTGGCTAGCTGGGAGGTAACTCTGCGAATGATCGAATTTGTCTTGCACATAGTTATCGAAGGTCGAGAGAGTTTATGGGAGTCGCGACGATTGAGAGACAAGTACTTGGCCGAGCTGTTATTATCTGCGCTGCGTGTCCTCCAGCTATTACCACAACCACAATCCGACGGACAATATCAATCGAAAATCGAAATGCAAAGAAAGATTCGTCGAGATAGATTCGGGCGCATTCATCGTTCACTGGAACATGTGTTTGATAGTTATCCAGGGCCGAAATCATTTTTGTTGTTGGTTTGCAAAGAAATAACTGAATCATTGCGGGGTTCCGAGCCTAACCCACTAGCTTTACCCTCTAAATTAAGGGATGAACTACCAAATTTAGCAGAAGAATTGGTAAGAGCCACTATATTAACGTCTTACGTATGGGGCTCCGCTGGGCCTGAGCTTTCTCCGTACCCTTCCAGAACCTTTTAATCAAGATCTATGAATCTAAACTAACTGACATTCTTTTTCATCTACAGTATCCATTGAACGATTGTTTCTCGACAAAATATGTATCTACTCTTATACTTGCAGATGGTTCAGGAGGAGGAGGAGGAGGAGGTAGTGCGGGAGGTGGATGGCTCGCACAGTTCCTTGCACTTCGAGACATTACTCAATTCGTCGTCGCAGCTTCGATTCAATATACGATGAATGGAGAAACTCGCGATGCATATCTTCCAGCAGCATCAGAACGAACGAGGAATGCAGTTCTACGAGCGATTGAGAATATGCGGATACCGACACGATTCTCTAAAGAAGATTTGGTCGGTACCTTTACTGATCAATATCGAATCGTCCTTCCAGATACACCAGACTTGAGGAGACAGTCGATGCAGATAGAAATAGATGATAAGGAATTGGATGCAATAGATGCACTATGTCTACGACTTAATGATCGCCAAATCATAAGTCGTGTGAGTGATAGGGAGATGATGCATACTATATCTGAGATAACGAAAAGGATTCTTGCTCTTGATGATCCAAGCCGGCATGCCAAATCGTCAAGACCGAGAATATATACGCTCAATTGCTCCAAATGTCATTTAGCCGGTGCCTCACAGATGAGATACCTAGAGAATCTGAAATTTCCGGTACGCCAAGTATTTTACTAGAATTAATTTCTGACACAATCATATGGAACGGTTCCGAGCAATAGTCTGAATGTGGACTGACGCGAATGGAATAGCATGCTGACGATGATCTCTATGCTCAGTTGGAAAACCCAGATATAAATGAGGTTAGACTACCCTCACAGACAAAATGCGTTCAATGCGAAGAACCAGTTACAATAATGCGTGAGATGGCGCTTGCAAGGCAAGTTTGGGATCTTCTTGAGCCATTTGAATCTCATGCAGATGCTATGCATTTGGAACGACATGTTCCAACATACTTCCAGCTTCCACCGCCGAAAATGGATGGAGCAGTCCCTTATCATCCAGCTTACGGTAATTCAAGTGCAAGCAATATGAAGATGCGCACATATGATACTGAACCACCTTCACCCTTTCACAACAAGACAACTTTCATCTCTGCAGCTGCTCAAGATCGGTCCAGGTCTCTGCCTCATACTATGCCGTCTCAAGTATCGCCTACTGTTGGTACTTTCAGCCAAAGATTAGACACCCCCCTTACCCTACCTTCTTCCTCTTCTGATTTGGTATCACTGGATGGTTCGAGGTCAGGTGAAACCTCGAGAATACCAGAGCTTCGGAAGAATTCTACTACTACAGACGAGACACCATTTTCTCCAGATTCCGTTGGCAATACTTCACCAAATGATCATACCCCTTATGGAATGAACTCTGATGGCGGAACTTATTTTGTGAACCGACCAACAATTGGCCAGAGTCATTCTGATAGAAAAAAGTCAAAAGGTGGATCCAAATGGACATCGGTCTTCACTGGAACGCGAAAGGAGTCTGTTCCAGGACAGTCCATCGAAACTACATCACTCTCTTCATCAGCACTGGAGGCTCAAAGACTAGATGAAATAAATTTAGAAAGCTTAGTTCGAGTACCTAGAAAGACGTCGAAAAGCAAAAGCGCTAAAGCAATCAACATCTCTTTGTCGCAAAACTCAACGAATGGTCTATTCTGGACTCAATCCTTAATACAAATTTGGGACATGGGAGCATCCCCTCCCGCGATGACCCGTGTATTCCCAACAGAGAGTAGCTGTTATAAGGCATCTGTAACCAAAATGTATTTAGCTTATATAATTGGCACCCGAGATCCAAAGCTTACAGTATGTTCTTTCAAAAAATAGCACTTTCCTGACAATCTATCTATTTTCTAACAATAGGCTAGCTTAGAATAGTCAATTTACAAACATCAGCTCCGGTTGTAGAGTATCCTTTACCCCCAAATCTTTGGGCAAGCAGCATAGCTATTTCCCCTAACGAAAGCACAGTCGTAGTAGGATTTACAAACGCGACAGTCTATTTTTTCAAGACCACCCAATCATCCGAACCCAGAGAAGATCGCCTTCATAGTCGCATACATAACGAATGCGAAGACTGTCCGGAGGTAGAAACCCTCTCCTACTCAGACGATGGAATGCATCTTCTGGCCAGTACCCGAAGTGTCAAAAGCGGAGCAATCCAAATATATTTTTGGATGACTCCAATGCAATCGTCACAAGAACTAATCTCTTGTAGATATCATGTTCCATTACATGAGTCAGAAGACAGAGGCCTCTCGTCAGCTATTTTCCGCTCAAGAACAGGTATCGAAGAAGTTTTGGTGTGTATAACAACTTGGACACAATCCGGTGTTCCAGTCCTCGTTCATCCTAAAACAGGTCAAAAAACGGATATCAGAACCGCGCCTAATCGATCTGGAAAGTTGGGAAGTCGTATCCAATGCGCCAGTTTCTCTCCGTCCGGAAAAGAACTGGCTATGGTTAACGAAAAGGGGCATTTATACTTGATTTCCGCTTTAAATTCCAGTCCGTTAGATATTAGAAAGATAGCGGTTTCAAGAGAACTTACTATCAAATCTGATTCATTCGCGATGGCGTTTATGTCATTGCCAGATGAGGAGGCCGCGATTGTTATGGCATGGATTGACCCTTCGAAGGCGGAGAGGGGAGTGGTTAGGAAAATTCCTTTGACTAGTGTGAGTGTTCTTTTTCGTTGCTTTTCCTCGAGATATTTCGGGCAGTTCACCCACTACATCACCTTGAGCCCCTGTGATTTTTCATTTGCACTCCCAAGATTGTATGATACTAAAACATAACAGAACGATACAACTACTACGTCACCCATCCTCCACAAATCAGAAGTCAACTCTGCAACTTCTGCACCCAATACATATATGTCGGGTGCAATAAATGAATTACCGGGAGACTCAATACCAACTGAAATGGTGGCTGATGAAGAGCCGATCACAAAATATAGGATGATGGGATTTGTAAAGTTCCCGAGGAAATAGAGAGAGGGGACAAAGTAGATTCTGGAATGATTCGAATGAGGGAACATAAGAAGTGGTAATAAGAAATGACAGAAAATAAAAGAGGAGAACGAGAAATGCAACTGTTCTGATGGAAAGTATGAAGTGGAACCTCAGTGGATGAGCAGAGCTTGTTAGAATGGTGAGTGGCTTCGTTGGATCACTGATATATCTTATGTTATACTTGAGTATCTAACGGCACAACTAGAACATTTCCTGAGCTCTTGCATGGAATGAAATACTTGGAGAACTGGAAAAGAAGATTAAGATTTAAAAGAGTGTATGTAGGAAGATGTTCAAATCTCGAATTTCAAAATAAAGCAAATAACCAACGGCTTCAATATGATGTTGTGATCTCTGCATAAGTATCAGCCTTTGAGGGCTTAGATGTGATGATACGAAAGGTTATAGGATGTAAGAAATTGGAAATGTTGAAATGTTGAAATGTTTTATATAGAAATCCCTCGATATCTTCTCGCGATAGTGTTTGATCTTTTCCTCCCTCTCCCTATCTTTTGGATGTAGGATACTAAGTCAACTACCCCACTTTCCGACCACCCCCTCTTTTCGACCACCTCAAAAACCACACCGCTTTCAGTAATTATAAAATTTATACTTTGAATAACTCAACAATGCTTTAATCAATTGATTTGAAATTTTGATATTATTATAATTGTGATATGAAGAATAGATATACCGAAGAAGATATCGCAGAGGCTCTTAGAGCGATTACAAATGGAGCAAGCATACGAAGAGCTAGCTTGGATTATGGTGTTCCACGTACCACACTTCACGATCGAATATATGGTGGAGTTTCGCATCAAAAAGGCGCCCAAATACTTCAAAAGTTATCTCCAATTCAGGAGAATCGACTAGCAGAATGGATATTAGTACAGGAAGCTCTTGGTACTAGCCCTACACATCGTCAAATCAGAGAGATGGCAGAGCACCTCCTTATTGTACGAGGGGAGGATCCCTCACTTGGAAAGAAATGGATACATAGCTTTTTTCGAAGGCATCCTAATATTGGAACTAAGAAGCAACATCAAATCGATTCTGCACGAGTTTCAGGTGCTACATCTGATATTATTAAGAAGTGGTTCCGGAACCTCGCAATCCCTGAAATCAAGGCTATTAAGCCGGCCAACAGATGGAATATGGATGAAGCAGGTATAATGGAGGGTCAGGGTCTTAATGGACTAGTAGTAGGAAGCACTGATCGAAGATTTATTCAAAAAAAGCAACCTGGATCTCGAATTTGGACCTCTTTTATAGAATGCATTTCAGCCAATGGAAAAAGCATTACTCCCCTTGTAATATATAAGGGAAAATCAGTTCAACAACAATGGTTTCCAACAGATTTGACTCTATTCAAGGGTTGGAACTTTACCGCTACAGAAAATGGATGGACTACAGATGCTACAGCTTTAGAATGGCTGAAAAAGATCTATATCCCTCAAACTACCCCTATTCAGCCGGAAAATTCAAGACTCCTCATTTTGGACGGACACGGAAGCCATGAAACTACAGCATTTATGTTAGAATGCTTTAATAACAACATATATCTCTTACTTCTCCCACCACATACGTCACACGTACTACAACCACTCGATTTATCTGTGTTCTCACCCCTAAAAAGTGCATATCGAATCGAACTTAATAAATTAAGTCTATTATCCGATTCCTCACCAATTGGAAAGCGCAATTTCCTTTCTTGCTATCAGAAGGCTAGAATAGAAGGTTTAACTATTCAAAATATCAAGTCTGGGTGGCAAGCTAGTGGTCTTTGGCCCAAAAATATGGCTAAACCTCTTATGAGTCGACTTTTGCTTGAAAATAGCAATAGAGAGGTTTTATCACTTAATCCTGAATCTGATGATGATCCTATTCTTCAATGGAATATATATTCATCGTTTATTCAATGGAAAACCCCTCAAAAAGGAGCCGATATCAGAAAATATAGAGATATAATGATTCAAGAGAAGGAGATCGATTTGCCAACACGAAGATTACTATTTCGCAAGATTATAAAAGGATTCGATGCTAAGGATTATGAACTCTTAGAGGCAGAGAATAAGATTAGAAAGCTAGAATATCAATTAGATGAAGCATTACCTAGAAAAAGGCGAAAGGTTGTGGTATCTCCAAATTCGAAGTTCGCAGGGATTAGAGCTATAAGGCGTACACAAATTGAAGCTGGAGATCGTGAAGATGAGGTAGATGATAGCTCTAGTGCTATAGAAAGTGATTCTACAGGCGATTTCATTGAAGTTCAATAGTTATTGAGTTATTAAAGTTTTAAGTGTAGATAATATGAATTTTTTAGGTGGTCGGAAACAGGGGGTGGTCGGAAAGTGGGGGTAGTTGACTTATGATATGATATTTCTATTTTTTATGCTTTACCTCATCCTCTAGTTCTATCTCAAGTTTCAGATCCACATCCATACCTAGATCACACACGCACTTGCCACTTCCTACTTCACTTCAATATCGATAGATAGCTAGGTGTTAAAAACAAAAAGGCGGAATACCTTTAAAACGAAATTAAAATCTAGAAGTCTAAGGAGATGAAACAGAGGTGTGTAGTATGATACACGATACAAATATTATAGTATATTTATAACTAGGTATAACTAAGTATAAGTACAATTACAACTACAACTAGCGAAATAAGGTGGAAAAGAGGGTCTCTTCTCTTTATTTATTTTGATTCTGTCCTTCTTTTGGTAGAATTGGAGAGGAGATGAAAGGGAAAGGAAAATGGAAAGAAAATGAAAATGAAATGAGAAGATTCACCGCAACGACTGTACTTCTTTGTCCGTAATGTGCAGAGCTGTTTTTGTAATACTTGGATAATATGAGATTATCCTGTGAAATCTCCGCGGGATACGTGTGGATTTCTGACGCTATACAATACATACAATACAATCGATTTTTAGAAATATAAGCAAATCTTACAAAACCCTCCCCCGTCCCCTCCCGATGCCAAATCCTACTCAAACAACAGCTCCCCCTGCACATCCCCCTCCCCTCCGCCAAAACCTACCCAAACAACACCACCGCCCCAACACACAACCCCACTAACGCCAGCATCTCCCCCCTCCAGACCTCCTTCCTCCTCCCCATCCCCACCGCCCTCACCGGGGTCCCCGGTTTAACCGTCATCCCCGTCTTATACACACTCCACGTTACATTCCCATTACTATTCCTGGCATCTAATCCCCACTCCACAAATCCGATATACGCGTTGCTGGAAATATATACTTCTCTCCAGAGATAGTTGAGCAGCGGGGAGATATCCATTGCGGTGAGGGTGGTGGCGTTGATGGAGGGGTACCAGGTGTAGATTGTTTGGGGGACATGTGGGTCGTCGTCTACGCCTGTGGAGGAATTTGAAGAGGAAGAAGAAGAAGAAGTCGATGGAGAGGTTTGCGATACGTAGAGAGTATATGATATTCCCGCGAGGTTTATCACTGGTCTGGTGATTGTAGATGCGGTATCGTTGTAACCTAGTGGTATTAAACCACCGTAGTTAGCTTGCCAGATGGAGATTTTGGTAGCGGCGAATCGTTTGTCGAGGGAGAGAGAGGGTTCGAGATCGAGGTAGATGTTGAGGTAGCAGGCTGCGATCACGGATGCGTTTTGGAGGGAATCAGGGGTGGTGGCGGAGATGGTGTGGAGAGGGTTGCCCGGGTAGAGAGCCCAGTTGTTGGTGAGGGGGAAGAGGGAGATGTTGGAGATGGCGATGGGGAGGATGGAGGGGAGATTGAGGGTTAGGGAGGGGAAAGAGTGTGGGGTAGAGCTATCGGGGGAGGACCAGGAAAAAGTGGTGTTGAATAGTGTTGTTGAACCTACGCTACCGCTATTCTCGTCGGCGAGGGAGAACTTGAAAGAGATGAGGTTAGTTCGTTTCCCTTATGATTTCTTCTTTCTAAAGGGGGGAGAACAACTCACATCTGTGCATTGATACCCATCTTTATCAGTCGTTGTAATATCTGGGAAGAATGTATATCTTCCAGAGGTTGTTGTTGCATTTGTGGAATCACATATTTGTGTTGTTTGTGCATATATTGATGGTGTGAGGAAAGGGAAGAGGTAGATGATGATTTTGTATTGAGGTCTGAAAAGCATTTCGCAAGAAGTGTGCGAAAAGAAAAGACGTAGGTTTAGATGAGGAACTGGAAGATATAACGATTGAGTGAGTGGGATTTGGGAGACGATATGAAATTAACTTACACAATAGTTATGAGAACTGCAATGAAAGACTTGGAAAGTCATGAGGACATTAATGCAGTAAGTTTTAGGTATATTTTATGGCTATTGGTGATGAAAGATAGACGTAGGCGCTGCCTCTGACTATCCGGCAGCAAGATGGATATGAATTTGAATATAGAAGGTTTCGAGGAGTGTGAGGAGTTGAAGATAAAAACGCTTGCACCAGATACTTCTGTTGACACAAGACAATAGGAAATAATAAAGACGGCTCAACAACCCAATTGAGCGAGAACTAGACGAAGTCCTAGAAATCGACACGGTAGAATTGAAGGTTAAAAACCAACCAACAAGACGATAATGAATAAGCACTTTCCTTGACCTTTAGTATAATAATATCGAAATATGTCGACCTTCCAAAGGTCTGAATTGTTGGCCACGAAGTCCTACAATGTGGAATATACTGCGCCTTGTTGACTGCACTGAAAGGGCCTCACTTGAGGCCTTTCTAACTCCAACAGAAGTTCTGATCTGGGAGACCTACTTTGTTGGTTAATCTTATACATATCACTATTTGTTAGTATTCGCCCTTCCCAAAGGATGTTTTTCTTCACCGCACAGAGCGTATATTTGACAGAAGAACCACAAGAAAAGACAACCAAGATAATTGGTCAATTCCGAGGTCTCCCAGTCAAACATGAAAGAAGAGGTCTAGCCTCTAGGTCTCGTATACGGCCATCAAAAAGGCCTTCGTAAGCGCCGTGATTTGTTTTGAGAAATTCGTTCAGCGTTTATGTCACCGACATAAGTTTTTCGTCGCCTATAATATAGCGTACTTTCAGCCCTTCATTATCTAGTCCCGTTCTACAAGCCGTGCCGCGTCCTCGGACCTTTCACCACGTTTCTGAGTACCGGTTCCTGACTAACTACTTGGCATGAAATTCGAATCTTTTCTGTTAGTGAATTCATCTGGTGTTCTTTTTTACCAGTTGCCGCATATATGATTAGATTCGGAGCCGAAATGATTTATGGTCTTATACGGATTTCACAATATATGCGTTGTTTCAGGGTTCTTGCTCATAGTGATAATTACTGAATCGTGGCAACCTTACTCTGTTCTGTGCCCTTACCAGATTGAAAGGGAGTTGGGGTAGTGTCCATGTAGTTCGTATAGTTACAGTTTTGTACTGCATAATTGTTGTCTGTTAATTCTGATCATGAAGAGGGGGAGAGATGAGTTCTGGTGTGATTCGAGTATTTTTCTCCTCATTCGTAGCATTCAAATTCACAGTCATGCGTTGATCTTGTCGCTCTGTGAATTGTGGTGAGAAAATGATTTCCATGCCAAATTTAAAGTGTGGCTAGTGCCTTGATCGATCAGTAAGTTCTAAAAACCACATGATGGTCTAGATAGATCAACAGATTGCTCCAGGGAATGGAAATAATCATCTTCCTCGATTGTTATCGGGATCGTATGAATGCTTTCCGGAGTTCCCTCTTCGTACGCGCCCATTAGACACGATATTCGCAATCCTGAAATGAGGTTTGGCGGGAAGAATATTGACGTGATGCTTGTAATGATCGCTAGGGATCGAGTGTTTTCCATTCCACCAAATCCTGTCTTGACACATCCAACCGGTAACCAACTTGCCCTCATTCTAATATGAGGTTAAGTCTGTGAATGTTAACATTGATATTGACTTGAAGATATTCAATATTGCTACTTGTGAGTTCATGTTTTCAATAGATCTCCGGGGAGTGACAGATTGTATTTTACCTATTCCTCGCAAGCTCATAGGTTAAAGCGTTTTCAGCTAGCGGTAATGGACGCCAATTGCCTCGTTTGCAATTTACTTCTGAAGGCACGATTTTCAGGGAATCTATGGAGTGGAAACATCTCAATCTAATAATGGCAGCCAAATCACTTTTCTGTACTGCCGAGGAAGATAAGCTTGTGAGTGGGTGTAATGATGGAGTAGCCTAGTTCGTAAAATTGACCAAGAATCACAGTTTTTAAGTAGAGCCTTGTTAATAGAGAATCCGGTTCGACCGTAATGATTCGCTGGGATGCTCGTTTCTTCAGGCAAAGAAACTCAACTTAATGCAGAACTGATAGAGGGAAATGAGTTGACAGCAAGTGCATTGGAGCCTCCCCACAAGACTGACACGGGCCGTTCAAGATCAATTTTGTCGTGAAAAACTTGATCGCTCTTGCGGATACTCGCAATACCCCAGTGACATAACTCATCTGATACGATTCTCTTTCAGAGAAAATGACGACCGTGAAGAAACACTCCAATCGAGAACTACTTTCACATGATTAGAATCGATAGTGAATGAGCTCTGAGATATTGGAAGACGTTTCCTAGTCAACGAAGGTGTGAAAAATGAATATGCGGAGACCCAGGCAGATGTCGATTTTACTCTTCTTATTTGAGGCCACGCTCTTTGACTTTGAAATTTAGCACTTTGCTCCTTTGCTTTTATCCCCATCAAAGCCGAGAAAAGAACAAGAAAACGGAGATTTGGCTTTGCTCTTTACTCGCAGCTTTTGTGCAGCTTATCTATGTATTTACTTTACCCCTTCATTTCTCTAGCGAACTTTTGCCAAGTGAGTCTTCAAGAACTATCAACATAACCTCTATGCAGAACACTTGGGATTGCGCGGTAATCGAATTAGGATAAAACAAAATAATGCAAAATGCAATACGAGACTCCTTTTTATAAAGAGCATGAGCTGGCATTTCCTCGAACCTTCCATGAAAGTCTGATGAGGGTGAATGCCGGTACGAAAAAAGCTTTAATTTATTAACCTTAACATAGCATCGTCGATTTTCTAAATTAAGAAATCTATTCGGAACGGTCGGTAAGGGTATGCTAGAAGGAGGAGCTGCGCGGAAAATTTCTATAGGAAATGATTAATTCTGACGACATTACGGAGTCAGTCATTGTATTTTCCTTGGTCGGGCGGAGCGGAATGGATGAAGACAGAGCTGGGGCCACTTTATGAGCCAGCTGGATACGATTTACTGTGAATTATGCAAAACCACCTGAGCACAAATACGGATGGATATCGTAATATTGTCAAATGCCGGTACTGGTTTCCAACTATCGACTCCTGAGTCCTGACCGTTGAATGGGAGGGCAAGGAAAGACAGCCAAGCCCGATTGGCTGCATTGACCTTGAATACCTAGTAAGTGAGGCGCAGCACAGTATTATATAATTTGAGACCAACAAGGAATCTTTTTCTCATTCCGATTCCCGAGATTCTACTTTGTACTCTATTTTACACCATCTGTTGTCCCGTACTCTGGTCTCCTTTGTATATTTTGTTCAATCCTCAAGGTTCAAGGTAAAGAGTAGCAAAGTCCATACGAATCTTCCCAGTAAGATCCACTGCACCAATAAGATTCAAGGCTCATACAAGAATCCCTTTCCCTGAGGTCTAAGGCCTCCAAGTACGATTAATACGATGTCCAGCCCGACCAGAAAAGAATATCTCCACTTCCAACCATGCATGTTCCACGCGTCGTCACAGCTAAGCACCAAATTTAGTTTCTCTACGACAAAAGAAACAAATGAGCCTTCCATGACAAAACTTGTAAACCTCCTTTGGAAAAACAAATGAGACGTTGACAGGAGTTCGTCCAATCTCATTGTTGCAGTTGACATCCATTACGAATCAATGCCATTTTGAAAGTTTTATTAAGGGGCCCTCGATTCAAAGAGGAGACTTGTCTCTCATTATTGCAAGAGCTCCGATGTGAAGTTCCTTTGTCAAGTAAGATTCAAATGAGCTTAGACAAATCATGGGTTAGTACCTGGGAATGAAGCATATCTCGATATATCGGGCCAACTATGGTGGTTGGACGAAGTTTCCGAGTATCTAGGATAATGGATTTCAGATGTCGTTTGTGCTGCCGACTGGGTTTCTCACAACTCACTCCCTCGGCCAGAGCTGGTGTGGAGACCAACCGTCTTATCCGCTGCACACTTACCTCGTATCTAGTTACAAGGGGCCTCCTGTGAATTTCTTTCTTATCTTGATCCCCGATGCCCCGAATTGGGATGACTTCACACACACTACTGCAAGCAACTTCCATTAACTGCTGTCGTTCATAGCGTCAGGAAGATACCTTGTGAGCGGTAATAGATTTCACGGCGGCTTCCGGAATATCCACTTGAATCTTTAGGAAGCAAGGTCTTCCTTCCAATCACTTGTGTACCGGTCACTAAGATGAAACGTTTGCACTAGTAAGTTCGGATGACAATTATGTTCAATATAGGTATTGTTCGAAATATTCATTGTGGTAGGGTTTCTTAACCACAATCACATTTCATTAATTCTGGTTTGCAGTAATACGGCAATCTTCCGTGGGGGTTCTCTTCAAATTTATACAGCTCGAATGGAGAGCTAAAAACACATTGCGTAGAGGGTTTGCGTTGAGGTGGGTCCAGAAGTGGCTCGCTCTCCCTTGTTGCGTTTTCCAATTTAGTAAGCTTTGTCGCATCTTCCAACTACACACTCGAGTATCGCTGCATCAGAGAGATAGTGGAGCAGTCATCTAGAGTTCTCCTTGTACTTTCATGGTAGCAACACCATAAACCTAGATGCTATACCCAGTCATGTTGTCGGCGTTTGCTTAGGTGACTGCCAAATCCATACAAATATGTCGGGTTTATGTATCGTTTCTGTTTTTAGACGAACTGTCGAAGATTTCTACAATATCCTGGATGGCTGATCTGCACTGCTTGCAGTCCAAATCCAAGAAAAAGAATCTAGGTTGAGCTTGCTTCTCTCTTTGGAGAATAGTTGAAATGGCAATTGAACACCAAGATCTTCCACTTTCAACATCCACACAACTCGAACTATTCTGGATAGCAATTTTGATTCCTCCAGCCCGCAGCATTGAGAAGCCTTGGGGGGTTTCAAGCGTTCTTCAATTGCATGAGCAGACTTATCAGCGAGTGTTGCCAGTAAAATCTATTGTCATGATTGAAGCAACTAACTGCATTCAGCTCGATTGTTCAATTCTGTATGCTACATCTAAGCCCTGTCAAAGACGTTCGATAAACTTGAATACCTATAATTATCATAGCTCATGATTAATTGATAAAAAATATTTAATACCAGGTCCCTTGAAACTCTATAATATGAGCAATGTAAAGGCTAAAGCATAGCCTAGATGGTACTAGCTCAAATGAAAATAAAAAAATTCAGTGGGAAAGCTCCTCATGGAAGAGCCAATATTACTAAGTAGTAACATCCCACATATTATCTTGGCAGCGACTTGAGATCTTGAGGCATCTCAAAAGCACTCCTCAATCAACATGTTCCCCACTGGTGCCATATTTTTATAGTACAAGTGGCTCCATGAAGCCTTGTACAGATGTTATCCAATCATTTTCACCATTGCCACTCATGGTTCGAGGCTTTGACAAGGACATGTATGTATGTCACTAACATCCACTTCGTGTCTCTTACTATTTTGGTCTCACAGATATCGTGCATGCGGAATTCCCATCTCTTTAAGAATCAGACGATGCCTACAAGCCTCTTATTCTTTAGGGTTCACTCGTTTTCCTCATCAAATTTTTGGGTTCTTTATTAACACGGTCAATTGACCTCACTTTCATAGACATTCCCTGAACCTCGAGTCTTCTCTACTTTCATTCGTCAACTTGATATTCCGTGGAAGCATAATTCGGGATGATAAAGTTCCCTCCCACAGCGGCTCACAGTGATAGTGATGACCGCGGAGAATTTCAATCTCTCCCTCAACCACCGTCACCTACAGCAGCAAGATGGGGTGAATCTTACAACAATGAATCAGTCACCTCTTTAGACACCATTCAAAACAGTCGACCCGGTACTCTCCGATCATCATCGCACATGAACTTAATAAACAATCATAGCTCGGCAACTCTATTACCTGGCCCATCGACACCTTGCCCCTCAACAGCTGGTCCATCATACGGCAATTCGTTAGACGCCTTTAATCATGGCCGCTCTTTCTCCGATACCTCATCCTACGATGGAGCAACAGCATGCCCGACACCAGCTTTACACGATGAAAGTATCAGTTATGAAGAATTCAAGAAGGAAGATCCAGCCACCGCTAGAAAAGTTAGGCATTTCAACACCTTCAACAAGCGATATGATACTTCTGTCTATCAAATTGAAACACTACATAAGCACGATGACGAAATCTTCCTTCCTCCTTGGAAAAGAAATATGTATCGATTATCACCACTCTTCACATTTCTCGCCTGTGGTTCATACTTCCTCTACTACGCATACCGTATCATCTGTATCGTAGATGTTCAAAAAGCATATAACAAGGTATATATTATGGCATGGCTTTTTATCGCAGCCGAAGGTTGCGTTGCTTGTAAGTATTTATGTTTTATCAATTTCTCCGTTTCTCTCTGTTGGACGTGTGTTGTTGGCGACGGAAAATACCCAGCTGCCTTCACGTAAAAATCCTTCCGCTTATCACAACTCCTGCAAATTTATCACTCCTGCCAAGTTTTTGCCAAGAGATCACCTACTTACGTCAAATAGGTCCCGCATTGCTCCACCAACTTTATCAAATGTTATCAATTCGCGGTCGTTCACGACCAAAGCTTCGTCTTCGTGGTGAAGAAGTACCTACTGTAGATGTTTTCGTTACGTGCTGCGGTGAAGACGTAGATGTTGTTCTTGATACGACCCGAGCTGCTGCTGCTGGTGATGTAAGTCTTTAATTTCCAAAAATTCTTCCCACGTAAATATTAATAAAGATCACAGTATCCTCAAGACCGTTTCCGCGTTGTCGTTCTCGATGATGGAAAAGATGCCGAATTAGAAAAGGCTGTCAACGAACTCTCGCTCGAATATCCTAATGTCTATTATCATGCCCGTATCAAGATTAAGGGTGTTCCACATCATTTCAAAGCTGGTAATCTTACAGGTGGAACCAATTTTGTTGTCGATTTGGAAGGAGGTGAAGCCGAATTCATTGCAGCTTTGGATGCGGATATGATTCCAGAAGCAGATTGGTTAAGAGCTATTATTGCTCATATGGTAATTGATGACAAGATGGCTCTTGTTTGTCCACCTCAGGTATGCGTTTTCCTGAATACCATCATCCGAGAACCTCAGAGCTAGAGAACTAACAACACAACCAGCTTTTCTACAACGTTCCTACAAATGATCCGCTTTGTCAATCTCTCGATGCTTTCGTTCACGTAATGGAACCTACCAAGGATGCCAACGGAGTGGCATGGTGTACTGGATCCGGTTATGCTATCCGCCGTGCAGCCCTTGACGATATTGGAGGTTGGCCCGTTGGTTCCCTCGCCGAAGACACCTTTACCTCATCTCTTCTTCTCGGTGCCGGTTGGAGAACCGCTTTTTGTCACGAAGCCCTACAATACGGTACCGTCCCCGACACTATCACTGGTCATCTCAAACAACGTACACGATGGACACTCGGAACGTTGCAAACCGCACTCAAATTAAGATTCTGTCTATTTGGTGATCTAGTGAAAGGCATGAGCTTTTTCGCCCGTCTCTCCGCATTCGTCTTCGCGATCGACGCATTTTTCAAAATTTTCCTTTGCATCGCTCTCCTCACAATCCCTATCGTTCTCATCTCCGGCGGTCAACTAGTAGCCTACAACACACAAACTCAATTGAAATGGCAAATCAGATTATGTTTCATGCAACTCGTGCTTACACGTCTCAACGAATGGGTCACCTACCTTCCCTCTGGATATCGTTTAGCACAACGTGATTCCGGCGCTCAATTATGGATGGCTCCTTTCCACGCCAAAACAATCATCATGTCTTTTTTGCTCCCTTCCTGGCTCGGTGGAAAACCCATGGCCTTCTCCAGTTCCGGTAGTCAAAAGAGCGACATCAATGAGCGTGATCCACGCACGCGCGCAGGAGTCTTCAGACGTCTTTGGGTTATTCTTTGGGATTGTCAATGCTACATGCATCTCCTTTATATTCTCTTCGTCATCGCAGCTGTCACCTACAGTACCGTCCGCGGCCTCGCTCTCGATTCTGCAAATAATACTCTGAAGAAAAAGCTCGTTTACCTCCTAACTCATGCTTTCTGGCCTCCCATGCTCTGGATGATGTGTCTTACGGCTTGTTTCGAGCCCATCCGCTATGCTATCTGGCCACCCACAATGCCAGATAGAGAAGAGCTTTTAGATCGTGATGACAAGACGCAAATCGCGAGACCAAAGGAAGAGTGGAAGAAAGCGAGATACGCAAAGACGACGTTCTTTCACGAGTTCCAATATACCCTTTTAACAGCATTTACATGTACGGTTTTTGTGGGGGCGTTTTTTGTCAATATCTAAGTTATGGTTTGGTGGGGGTGGGAAAGAGAATTGTATGGATATGTTGATGATTTACATGGCGTTAATTTAATATGGGATGTGCATGAAGCGGGATAGTTGCTAGTTGTCTAGTACTCTATTCGCTATATATCTTACTGTACATGGGGGTTGGGATACCGAATAATACTTAACGTATATTGTACGAACAGGATAAAATGGGGTTGGATTGTAATATTATCTGACGGGGAAATCGGATGAAAATATTGTCTTGAAGAATGAAAGTACATAATATTATATCAGTAATGCATTTCGTTTTAACTACTCACTTTGCAGACTTGAATGAGATGTGTGGATTGGAAATGGATGGTTTGGTGGCTTGCTTTCTCTAGATGGATCGGCAGGGCCGCCAGTTGAGCACGGACGACCCTGACGGGACGCTGGCGATACCCAGGACCTGGGTATGTATGTCTGAAAAGATCACAAATGTCAGCTGCGAAGATCAGGTCAATAATGCAGTAGGAGATAGGGGTACAGCAAGAATAGAAAGACTAATAATACAAGACCTAGACTTTCACCTCAGTGCTGATATGATAGTGGCATCTAAGGTAATGTGGGGGTTATTGGTAGGCTCATGAATTAGAGGTGAATAGTTTTTTTATCTAATATATCCTCAGCCAAAATAATAATAATATACAAGTTTATATTAAATAATTAGGATTTATAAAGAAAAAAGGTTGAATTTATTTATTTGATTAAAAGATTCCTCCTATTTTTGGTTATGGTAGAAGACTACTTTTTCTCAACTACTAAAAAAATAGTTAGAGTAGAAAAAAATATATTATTTTTTATAACGTAACGTATGGGGAACTCGGACATATGGGGAACTCGGACACTTTTAGCCCATCACCAACTTGAAACCGCAATAACTTTTATTATGCATACCCAATCACCTTCTACATCTGCTCAAATTGAATAGAAGCTTCAAAAGGCTATAATTTCACTTTAATTGAAAGAATTTAAATCAATTAGAAAGGCTGCAGAGCATTTTGAAGTCCCTAAGTCTACCCTAGCTGATAGGCTGGCTGGGAAGAAAACACGTTCCCAAACCCACGAAATGGCTCAAATTCTTTCAAACGCAGAAGAAAATACTCTTGTACGATGGATTTCACGACTTACCATCACTGGATTCCCTGCTACACCTATGTTGGTGAAGGAAATGGCCGACGAAATTCGTCTTCGACGCGTTCGGGTCGCGTCATCTCGAAATCCTACCTCGACAGAAATTCCACCTATAGGCCACGAATGGATCTATAGATTCCAAAAACGACATCCAGAACTTAAAACATGCTATTCACGTCAATTAGAGTCTAATCGGGCTAAAGAAGCAACTCCGGAGAATATTCAGGCTTGGTTTGACGCGTTTCGCACGCGTCTCATTGAGCGAAAGTATGAATTAGATGATATGTATAATATGGATGAAACCGGATTTGGAGTTGGAAGTACTCAAAGTACGCGCATTATAGTCGATTCTACTCAGAAATCGAATTGGAAAGTTACAGCTGGCAAGCAAGAATGGATAACTGCATTTGAATGTGTCAATGCAGCTGGAAATGCTCTATCACCTATGGTCATTTTCAAGGCTCAGAATACGAATTCTGCATGGATTCCAAAGGACACACCTCAAAGCTGGCAGTTCTCTACTAGTACAAATGGATGGACCTCAAATAGCCATGGATTAGAATGGTTAAAAAGGGTTTTCGAACCAGAATCCAAGAAAGTGTCAGGTGACCGACCTCGACTTTTGATCATGGATGGCCATTCAAGCCATATTACAGGTAGCTTTATTGCTTTCTGTATAGATAATGATATTGATTTACTTATATTACCTCCTCATTGCTCTCACTTGCTTCAGCCACTTGATATTGCGGTGTATGGGCCAATGAAACGATATCATGCTTTAGAGGTCGATCGATATTCTCGAGCTGGTGTAAAGCGAATCCAAAGAGCTGAATGGGTAGAACTCTTTCAAAATATTAGAAAAAAAGCATTGAATTCTTCTAATATTAAAGCTGGCTGGAGAGGAGCTGGTTTAGTACCTTTTGCCCCACGAAAAGTACTCGATTCATTACCATTTAACTCCTCCCAGCAACCTTCTACTCCACAAATGAGAACCCCCAATCAAGACCTAGACTTGTCTATACTCAGGAGTTCTCCTCCAGATGGAACAGAATTAAGGCAAGCAAATCAGATCTTTAATACAGCTCTAGCAAGCAGTGGTTCTCCTGCATCGCCAACTCGTCGATATGCCAAGAGAATGACTAGGCTTGTAGAATCTCAAAATGCTGAGATAGCCCTACTTCGGAAACAGCTCTCTGATGCTCAGGAGGTAATTGAGACTCGAAAGAAAAGAACTAAAGGCAAAAGAGTCAAATTACAAGGTCAATTTGTCTTTAGTACTAAGGAAGTATTGAAAATGGTACGTGAGGCGGAGGAAAAACCGAAGGAGAAAAAGCCACGAGGACGGCCACGCAAACGCCCAATTGAAGAATCAGAAGAAGAGATTGAAGAAGAAGAGCTAGAGAATAGTTCAAGTGATTCGGAATTGGAATTGGAGGATTGCGTGGCTCGTAGAACAAGATCGCGTGTAGAATAATTGAAAAAGTGTCCGAGTTCCCCATATGTCCGAGTTCCCCATACGTTACGTTAGTATATTTTTATTTTTTATTTATATATAAATGTAAATTTATAATATCTTTTTTCTTTATTAGTTTTTATATTAAAAATTACTTTTTAAAAAAGTATTTCTTTAACTATAATAAACTATATATACTAAAGTCTTCTAAAAAGAAATAGATATCATCTTTCTCTAATAATAAGAATTTATTATTTTCAATATAATTAAGCGGCTTATAAAATTTGAATAATATATTAAATATAATCGCTGAAGATTTTGTCATAGAAATACCAATACTAAAAGATTTATTATATTCGAAAATTGAGATATACAAAACAAGAAAATAAAAGATATATAAATAAAGGAAAAAATGTTTAGATTATTTATTCTTTATAATACAATTTCCAATATAGAATAACTGAGATTTTATATAGATTTAAATACTATTATAAAGTAGGCTTGAGCATCTATATTCTACTCGGCGTTTTTAACCTCGATGAGTATTTACTCTATCCTATAAGCATATAATAGGGCAAATATCTGAAAAAATCGAAAAAATCATTGGATATTCAAGGTATTCAAGATAAATATCATATAATTGTTTTATAATCGTTATTTAAAAAGAAGATTATTTTCAATTCATTTAATAATTTAAATCTATGAAATAATAATATTAAGATTATAATAATAAATGTAATCCTTTACTCTTTATAGAGGTTTTCTTTATAATAAGTTTAAATTATAAGAAATTTATATTATATATAAGTGGAAATATTCCTATTATTATCTAAACCCTTTAAAAGAATTATAACTGTAAATATTAATTAATAATTAACTATTTAGATTAGAATTTATAAGCTATAATAAAGAATTAGATTTTTATCTTACTAGGCTGCGCACAAATTATCTGTACTCATGAACTATCTGTTACGACAGACATTACATGACACATTCGCGTATCACATAAGGGAGCCTTGGGGAGCTACGGGCTCCAGGAGCATACAGATCCTAGGGACTCTAAATAATGAAGGTCTATATAACAAATGAGTTTTATTAGGATATAAAGCTTTATGCTTAAAAACAATCATTAATTTTATTATTATAGTTACAAGAATTACAACAATTATAACCTTATTGAATTCCTACTTGAAGTCTAGTCTAAACTATTTCGAGAGATCTCTAAACACTTCCACGTGACCCTAGAGGCAGCTCCCGTAACACTATCTACGGATAATCCGCTCCATAAGTTATTTATTAGAGGTTCTACCCGTTTTATAGATTATCTATTGAGGCTTTAAAATTACCTACTTTATACAAATAATTTATAAATTATCTATAAATAATCCATCTATTTACAAATAAATGGATTATTTATGAATATATAGATTATTTGTAAATAATTCATAGATATATAGATTCTTCGCTTTTTTCGCTTAAAATATAAAGCTATTTTTAGATTATTTTCCAGTCTAAAAGTAATTCAAGCTTAGATTAATACTTATTTTTATATTAATTATAAAATTATATTAATATTATAAAAGATTATAAATAGTTATATAATATATAAATAAATAAATATCCGTAAGTAATTTATACCTGCCCTATAGGTTACTCGTTCAGATTCTGAATTATCCGCTTTATAGACAGATTATCCGCGAATTATCTGTCGAGGTCATTATCCGCCCCGCGGGTACTCGTTATATAGCCTATATTGTTACGGGAGCTGCCTTTAGGGTCACGTGAAAGTAACTAGAGATCTCTCGAAATGGTTTAAACTAAACTTCAAGTAGGAATTCAATAAGATTGATAATTAGTTGCAATTCTCGTAACTATAATAATAAAACTAATAATTGTTCTTAAGCACGAAGCTCTATATTATAATGAAACTTATTCCTTTATATAAATCTTTATTCTCTATTGTATTCCTTGGGACCTTTCTATAGGCTGGTGTTACGGGAGCTGCCTCTAGGGTCACGTGGAAGTGTCTAGAGATCTCTCGAGGTGGTTTAGACTAGACTTCAAGTAGGAATTCAATAAGGTTGTAACTGGTTGCAATTCTCGTAACTATAGTATGAAACTAATGATTGATCTTGAGCACGAAGCTCTACATTGTAATGAAACCCATTCCCTTATATAGACCTTCGTTCCTTGTTGTCCCATTGATCCCATCGTGTCCCACCAGGTGGGAGCAGTGGGATCCAGTGGGAATCTCTAATCCCGTGACTTTCTGATCAGGTGACTCGGTATGTTAGATGTCGTCGTAACACAACATTCATAAAAGAATTGATCAATATACTTAAAGATTATCTTTTCCGAGCTATAAAAAGTAATAATAATTAAAAAGAATATAAAAGAGATAAAACATAAGATCTCACTAATGTTTTTAATTTGTTCTTGAGAATAGCAAATCTAGTAACAATTGTAGATTGCAAGTAACATTAGGTTATAAGATGGAACTAAACTTTTATTAAAATAAATATCCTTAAGTTTTTTACATTTTATTACTAGATAATAATACTCATCAATTTAAAGTTCATATTTTCCATCTTTATACTTCATTCTATATTAACATTACAATTCACCTCGTCTGAATCTACTTTGAGTATTCTTATATCTAAAATTACCTTGCCACCTCTTTTTTTTCATGACATATATCTCTTATAATTGATTGGGCCGAAAGTATGCTTTTCGAGAAATCCGTACTCGCCGTTGAGAGTTTGTTCGGCCTGCGATCTTCGTATTAGATTTTGTAAGAAGATGAATAGGAATGAGGTCCGTTTCCCCCACAGAGCTGTAGAACTCTACGGGCTCTTGAGAAAGGATTCGTATAACATTGTATTTCTTTCGGATTTGCTGAGAGCTGATCTAAAAACAGTAAGAAATACTTCTCGAATAGTGAAATTGAAGAATACAGCTCACCTTTCTGAGTATATCCAACTCGATAAAGAGGGGTCGGCAGCGGTGATCTAGCTCTGCATCCGCACACTTCTCTACCTTTCCATCTAGTTCAAATTTTGCGTTGGGAAGCCATTCCCCTAGCTGTGATAAAATCGCGTCGACTCTAGGTCCGCTCAACTCGACTTTCTCCATATGAAAAGCTTTTGTAACTGGTGTAGACATTGCAAGAACCCAAATCAAAATTTTCGTACTGGGATTACCATCTTATGCAGGGTGATGATTGTTTTGGAATGTTATTCTGCAATAACGTACGTAGTTTAACCCCACATTTTGTTGAGCCTCAGGCCCTTCTGATCGAATTGAGGCTCGAAAGGTTCGATTTGAACGATAAAATTCTGAGTCATCTATTACATAATCTTGGTAGGGTAAATTACGACTTGCTTGGCAGGCAGACTGAACCATATCTTGACATGAGGGGTAGTGAGAAGAGGTAAGAAGGGATAACACAATTGTAATGGATGGCATGATACAGTGCGATGATGAGATAGCGTTTTTGGAGAGAGCGTTTGTTCAGGAATTCGTACCTGGCCACACGTTGGATTGGCTGACGCGGTTTGGAGATAATGCTACCAAGGAGCCGTTCTATTGATATCCGGCTCCGCAAATATTATAGGGATGGTGAAGGTCGACTGCTATGGAGATTATGGTGTGAAGATGTTGCGGCTCTATGCTGCAAGACTTCATCGTCGATGTATCAGCTAGCCGCCTCATGTTTGAAAGATTGAGGAAAGTCGTAACAATAGCAAGGATACTTTTAAGAAGGTGTATTAGCAAAGTCGTGCTGTGACAGGGATATATTGTCGTCCTTGGTAAAACCGTCTCTTTCCATATCAATAAGAACATAGGAAAAATCGTCATTTTCGAGCATCAGCGATATATGTAGAAGAGGTTAGGTATTGTTTATTATCGCAATCAAGAGCTGTTAATTAATAGATGCCTTTTATTTTCTAAGTTCGCAAGTTCAATTTAATTCATCTCAATAGCTCCTACTTTTCCTCCTCCTATTTATTTACAAAATAAACAAAATCGAAACTTTTCTTGACTACTTTTTTCTGAACTTCGCACTCTACCTCCCCATCAGTTAGTCCTTACACCATCCTCTTTATCTTTTTCTTACCAAACGAAATCGAAGTTCTCCTTAAGTGAAGATTTGGAAGATCTCGATTTTTTTTGTGAGGAAATTAAAGGAAGTCTAATGCTGAAAGTAGAGTTACCAAAAAGAAATATAAATTATCATTAATTTATTTATACCAATATATCAATATCTTTGTCAACGATGCTAGCATTATTATTATTATTAAAAACTTCTGTAGTATTGTCAAGTTCTTTCCCTGTACCTTTTGGTCCATCATTAAAAGTTTTTATACCATCATTGGGCTCAACAATACTATTCCTTTCACTCCTTAGTTCATCACTAAAAACTTCTACAGTATCATTATCTTCTTTGGCAATTTCTGTCTCTAAGCCTCCAACATATCCTCCGATTTCTTCATCTTTTTCAATTCCTTTTATTCAATCATTCTCTACCAAAACACCCTTCTCACAATCTCCTAAGCCCTACTGGCGTACGAGGTGTGATACTGAACAAGGTTTTAGAGTTGTAAACATTTTCCCAGAGCAGCATCGTATTGTAATCAAATTAGGCACCTTGCACTACATTCTTCCAGCAAATCACTTGATATGGCATCCTGTTGGACATATTATACTTCTGAAGATTGTGATCTATATAAATGTTTTCAATCGGAGGAAATACTTTGGGCTATTGAAGTATATATTCCGGACCTCAGCTGGTGGGATTCATCGCTTTTATATAGAAGATTTGGGCAATGAATAATGAAGAGTTAAAAAGGGAAATAACGTGTGTCTTTATCATATGAATGAGCTAATTGAGTCCATTAATTATACATGGGAAATCAAAGCCTTGTTAGCATAGGAAAAAAACGTTTTCATGTCTCTATAAATAATTATTTATAATACAATGAAGAGTCTTTTCGTTTTGTTTGCTTGTTTCATATATTCAGTATTATCTATTTAATTTTCAACTTAATTCCTATAAGGAAGAAGGATAGAGAGTATAACATTCTCATTATTGAAATCTCATTGCTTTTTGACTTTTCTAATATTTAAAAGAAGAGATTCAAAACTATAATACTACAAAATCCATCTTTTCAGTATTGTAGTAAGCCAATCTAGTTCTTCTTAACTATTGAATCATTCTTCTATTTACTAACTATTTCATCCCATTGCTTTAGGGTCTCACAATCATGAATGTCCTAGTAGAGCAGAAACTTCATTAATGGATAAATGACTACATGGAGAATATTTCTCATCCGCACTCGTATCAGAACACAAAGGTATTGTATTCCAGGTAGATAGAAATCATATATGCATGTTTCCGTTGTAACCTTTAAAGATATTGATCCTAGCGACTATTTAATTCCTGTGATACACGTCCAGCTATATCGAGAAAGAACGGAAACAGAATAGCCGATTACGAAGCCTATAGTCACAAGCCAGAAATGAATTTGGAAAATTGTTTTAATTCTCTTTTCACTACATATATTAACAACCCCCTAAGTCCTAAATTCATGTATAGTAATTAGGGATTTGTACTTCGATATTAGTACCTTGAAATGTCAACCCCCTCCTGCTACCCTCCTTGGAGATTGTTATGATCCATTTAGGTGACTTTTTGATGAAGTTTCTGTTGCTTCGAGGGCATGCATTACCACTACTTTCGTTTGTTCGTTAGTTGCGTGTCTTAAAATCTTGGCCATTTAGCTTTGCCTGGATAGAAGTATAAATATAAGAATTGAGAAGCAATCATCTTTCATCTACTTCTATCAAGGCTCGAGTGAATCCACCTTACAAAATGACACCCGAAACAAGATTATTTTTATTCCAATTCAATCTCTCTTCTCCAAGCATTGTATTAAACCCTGCCTCTATATCAACTCTCAATTTTCATGAATCTGGTTTTCCAAATAACAAATTTACTGAGCTTAAATATGATAAGATGATCAATGTAACACTCTATCAGTACGAACAAATAGACAATTTTACCCAATTTGTCGAAAAACTTCCCTCCAACAAAGATACCTTCTTGATATTTGAGCTAGCGAAACCCAAGAGCTGTACTATATATAAACAACTTACAGATCAACTACAAACATCCAAAGTCTCTTATCTTTCAATACCTACCGGTATAAAACCTACATTTTCATTCCGTTATGAATATTATGAAAAATATTGGAAGGGGTTGTTAAATGCATTGAACACTCAATGAGAGTATTACACGGTTGGGCGCTACACTTTAAGGAATAAATGTTGAATATCAAAAGGATTACTTATTGTAATAACTCTTGCAATATTTACTTTGCACGGAGATTAAAGATATAAAGAAGTAGTTAGGAGTTATATTTTGGAGCAGGAGTATTGGTAAAGATTGTTTGTTTATTGATAGGAAAATAAGGATTTCATAAAGAGATAGCTAGGATTTCAATACTTTAGTTTTGAAATAGACCATATTTAGGAGCTGGACTCCATTCTTACCTTCTTCTTTTGGGCATCAACATTTAATATCTTTTGTTTAGCTATTGTTTCATTTCTCCCTATTTCATTTGAATACTCGGTTAATTTCTTGTGATTGTTGAATTCATATACCTTCTAACCTTTAATCAATTATACATATTCTTGTAAGAACAAATGTTCTCCAATGATTACTATCATCTTTTTATATTCAGATACATTTTAGAGAATAGATTATCTAGGTATGCACTTCGCTTGTGCCTAAAATGGCAATAGTTTACCTATCGTATAATCATTCGCATACAAAATAAAAAGAAAGGAGTGAGGAAGTCTAAAATACAGAGTCAGTGAGTACAACATCCCATCTTAATAATAAAGTTTATTCCACCATATTTCAACAAGACATGAACAATCAAGAATTCATAGACTGTACCATGTTCCCTTGTGTTTGTAGCAATTACATCGATGGCTATGAGACAACTATGAGTTGGATGTTTCGATTTGCATTCGTAGGAAATGAGTACTGTAGCTGTACAGTGATGACTTCTTTCTTAGCTAATAGCTACTGTACTAACAGGAAAGGGAATACTGGAATCACTGATAGTAACGACATCAGCTATAGAGAGGGGGGCGGTGGGAATGGAAGTCGGGGTATTTTCCCAAATATCCCGTGACAAAACAATGCACTCTTGAGCTCAAAAAGCAAAAAACAAAATTTGATTCGTTCAAAGGAGTAGCACTTCTATCAGAGTAAGACGAGGTAATTTGGCAAAAGACAGCATATATGTTGTTCACCGTGTCATTTTTAAAGCATGGGGAATGAACTTCGTCGTTCGTGAAAGGTAGAGACGAAACTATTTACGCGAACCCCGCAATCGGAAAGTTGTGGGGAGCACGATGACGTGGTTCGTATTACAGCATGATCATTGGGTTTCTGAGGGAGTGATATGCTTCGTGATACAGTATGATCATTAGGTTTTTGAGAGAGTGATATGGCATAATGGGCATAAATTCCTTCAAATTGGTTCTCGAATAGCCTGCTTCATCATGCACATAGACAAAGAGCTACTCTTTTAATAACTGATGAATGTGTACAGGGGAGGCCAAAGGTCCAACCTGATGTACATCCTTATGCCTCTCATTAGGCTCCTGAACCAGACGTTCAAGTGAAGAAACCAATCATTTTTCCATCTGAAGTTCTTCTGGATTTTCAGCAGAAGGCTCAGGTACGTTTGTATCAAAGCCTGCCTGTTCGAGGATCTTTCGGAACTGAGTTAGTCTGGTAAGAAAAGCGCTTAGAAATAAGAGATCCCACCTTCATGAGATCAAGTTCATCCACATCCCCAGATTTCTCCATCTCTACCACACGCTTTTGTAGGTCTTCTACCGTCTTCTGAAGCTGTGCGACTTGTGCCTCGAGTTTTTTGACTCGATCTTCTGGATTAGTTCCTGTCGCAATATTGTCGATTGTGCGAAACTAGTTGGAATGACATAAGCCAAATGATAAGAGGCAAAGAGGGTTGATGCAGATGCTAAACGTACCATGGTGATGAATTTTATTCCTTTAAGTTTGTTTTCTTGAAAATGCTTAGCCGAGCTGGAGGAGAGTGAATGAGCTGCGATGAGGATAGGATGAACCAAGTTAATGAATAGGCGGGCAATTTCATATATAGGTAAATGATAGCGTGAGTATAGTGTAGCATGTAGAAATTGGGGATTACTGGGGATTACCTCAGGGATATACCAGATACAGAGGACGAGTACGATACTCAGATGTTGTTGCTGGGAGCAATGAGGGGTTTGTGCTGCCAAGGTACCTAGAAACGAGGAAGCGGAAAGTGATAATCATTTGTGAGAACACAAATAGATCAAATGATAGACAACATATGCAACTCCCTCTTTACAGTCGAGAAAACAATCCAGCTTTCGTGGTAGCTGAATATATTGCCTAGATGCACAATTAACCATATGAAGCGGAATACAAATACTCAACTGGAGACTGACTCGAGACTGAGCAGCACTGGCTTGATGTTGTGCATCTCCTCTCGATAGCCATACCCCACTGGCGTTTGATCGGAAGCTAAATTATGCAAGTTGATTGCCAAATATCATTTTAAAGCGAACGTGGCTGCAGAAACCAAATTGTACGATCTGAAGCGCTAACGATGCAGCGATGCTCAAGTAGCAAAAACCTAACTGTGGAACTAAAGGCTCACTGACTCAAAGCCAGAATATCAGAAATATCGGAGAATTAACTTTATCCATCATTTTTTATATGTTTCTATTGGAGTTATCGCCTATATCGGTATCCCGAACACTTTTTCGACGATTTCGGTGTAACTTTGGTGGTAAAATTGGTTGAGAAAGGCCAAACATTGGCTATCACGTAGCAACCTGAGAGAACTAAGAACAGCAAAATCCGAAATCTAAAGTTCGATCTGAAATCGTTGTTTTGACACCGTATCAGGAAATCCCTGATTGTTGTATTCTGTAGGGTGTACTTGCGATACCAAGTTGATCACCATGCTTTCGTCTTTGTTAAATCGATTTGGAGAGTATTCAAAGTATGTTACACTGCTTGATGTCCAGCTCAGCCTTCTACCTATGAGATGGTAGCTGAATACAGCCGACGTAGACAACTATTCAGGATCTTCACGCAGATATCCTAATTGAAACGTGACAACGAAGCACATTACCTTACTCTACATGAATCCCTCATCGAAATAATGCAGAATCAGGTAAAGACGGTAGCATTCACGCTATTCAGCCAAGGCCGGGAAACGCGTGTGGAACCGCATAATAGCTGGTGATATGATCTGATACCCGAATGTTGCATAATTCGGAATAATCAATCTCGACGGCATATTGTGTATAAGCGCCACTCGGTATTAGGCACGAGAACAGTGTTAGTTGTAGCGTGAACCTTGGTCGAGTTTAATGCCACTATTAGTTGTGGTTTCTTATATCGTAAACATTTCCTGTCAAAACGGATATACTGCACCTGAACTGCTAACTACACATTCTCCTTTGACTTCCCTTCTACTACAGATCTGTTCTGCCTTCAATCAAGACACAAAATGGCTGCAGCACCTCGTGAAGGTATAGCATGGTTCTTGAAAGAAAGTCTTAAAAGCCCAGGCTACGATGGCGAGAAGCCAGAAGACTTCTATTCGTGGATGCTCCTCGAAGTCGTTTACAACGCGACAGAAGACGAAGCATGGGCTTTGCCCCCGCCATTAGCATACCCCAATCACCCAAGAACGGGACAACAGGTCTTTGCGGGAAGCATGACCAGCACCGGCTACGGCCGCTATGAATTTATGACCGCGTCAGTATAATACGCTGACCAAGCGCTTTCTTAATACCTAATTGTATTTCCCATTTTCAACCTCCATTATTCATCAAATGGATGATGAAGATGTATCCTTATTTTGCTTCCTAACACACATCTTCCTCTTCTCGGGGGGGGTTTTTTTTTTCAGAATCTTGCTTCGATAGGCAATACTGACTCCCCGATCTTCCAGAATGTACGGCCCTAGCGCCGAAGACATCAAGCGCACATATCGCCTCAAATGCAATATCAGTCGCGGTCAGCTGTGGCGTCAAACAGGCTCTGCCGCAGTTTGCTACGTCGCTGTTCCCCGACCAACTAAAGAGGAACGCTTCTTCTGGGTTGATCTGACATACCCTATCAGGGCAATCTACATTCCCTGTGCTTTTAATGCTCATCCTCAGTACAAGAGCCATGCAATTTTCTCGCGTCTAGATGTCCGTGGTCGCAAGGGAATGCCACAATCATATGTTCTCAAGAATCATCTCTGGACTTCGATCTCCCGAGTTCAGAAAGCTATGAATGACTGGAACAATGTAAGGAATCACAACTGGGCTTGGGGTAAAGAGATGAATAGACTCATTGCAATAAACAATAAGTTATGGGCTCTAGCCAAAGAAGCCGGATCCGAAGGCCCTTTTATACAGGAGCCTGGACTAACACCTGGCTATGTTAAGGCTGATGGAAAAGCACCAAGTCCGGTTTTTGCTAAGGTCAGCTATGCCAAAGACACAGTGGCAGATGACACAACTGGCTTGGGGATGCGGCCTCAATGGACACTTCGAATTGATGTTTTCAAGTTTGCATGCCAGCTTTTGGTTCCATACAAAGATCGTACCGAAGGGTACAAGGACTTATATGCTTGTTTTGCCTTGTTCGACAGGAGTTGTGTCCATGGATCAAGAGTTATCGCCGATATTGACATGGCTCAGTCCATCGATTGGGCCAAAGCACAAGGGAAAGAAGCCGGCCTTAAGATAGAATATGTGACGGAAGAGCCAGATGAAAAGTTTATCAAAGATCTCTTTGTTGGCTTTATCGCCGTGGGACTGGGATTCATCCCCGTCATCGGACCTCTTGTGGCGTTTGGCTTCACTGTCACGTATGAGCTATTGGAAAATTCGGAAAAGTTCACAAAAGCAGCAGGGGTTGGAGGCAAAGCACCGGCTTTTACACAGGCGTGTGTTGATTCTCGTGAGGGATTGAAACCTATAGTCAAGGCGGGTCTCAAGGCTGTATTCAAGGGACATTTGCAAGCGGCTCCTACAAAAAGCATTCAAGTCGATACTGGCGAAGAGAAAGTCGAGAATAGTGATGAGAAAGTCAAAGATGGCGATGAACAAGATACATTGCATCTTGTCATTGAAGCTGGAGAAGCAGAAGTGCTTCAAGCTCGTGGAAATTTTGTTGCTTAGCTTTTGAATTTGGATTGGGGGGAATTAGGAGTTTTAATGAATCTGGAATGTACTTGAAAATGAGAAATCATCGAATGAAAATTGAAGTCCTTGACGAAAAGATCCCAGATGAAAAGCCGTGTACATTTTCCGACAAACATTAGACGAGTTGTAATCATTGCATGGCTAATACGTGAAATGGTAGATTGCCAACTTCAATGTCTTCATTTGAAAAGGCATTGACGCAAGACAGAGCGATGTAGGGTCATGTAGAAAAATTCATCCGAGTTTGTCAGGTAGTATACCATCAAATATCGTTATGGTAGTGCGCGTGTATCTCTGTAAATGATCTCATTCCGGTGAAGGTTTTTGGTCATCATAAAATAGAATGACAATCAAGAACTCTTCCTCGTAGTACTATCATCCTTTTAATGAATTGCAGTATCCTAATTGCAGGACGTTGTCGACTCCTGCTGTCGTGCAGCCGTGTAGTTATGAAGCCAGACGTTTGCGAGAAATTGCCCTAAGTCTCTTGAACTAGCAGAAAGGTCATCTTCTGGCGTCCACGTGACCACATAAATAGTAAATGATCCTTTCGCTGACCTACTACTATTGTGTTCTATAAGCCATAATATATGTACTAATCTAATAAAATAATTATTAATTTTAAATCTATTAAATAAAATCAAAGATTCTGATCTATTTCTTAGTCTTATTAAAAATGATCTATAGGTCTCAGGAGTACACGTGACCATAGGCCAAGGAGAATGGTATAAATATAGATTTCTTTCGTGACTTCTAATTTCTGAGAAGCCTGTGTTTGAAACATGATCTCTGAATAGCTTCAAAAGCACAGGAATTCTGTGTTTACACTTTAATTCTTGAAAGCCTATACTTACAGCCTGATTTCTGAAAGAGGTTCAAAGCCTGTGTTTACAGCCTAATCCCCTTTCCTTCCTGACAAAGACGATTCCCAATTCCGCTCCTTTCCGACGAAAATCCAACAGGGGAAGGTTCTTAAAAATGCATCTATCAAGACTGAGAAAATGGATTTTAATGCAGAATTCTTGATAGCTTATCTCTCTTCTATCTTTATAATTTACAATATCAATTGAAACTATTTGATGCCTATAGTTTTCTAGCCTTTACTCCGTGATAGTAAAGAACTTCTTGAGAGATGGTTTCTATGAAATAGTTTATTATTCTTCAGGACTTAAGAATTGATCATTTCAATGCTATGTCTTGAAACCTTCACTATCACATTTGTTCTAAAAAGACGTCATACTAGTATGCAGCCAGGTATTTATATAATCGCCTAGGCTATAGATAGATTGGTCTTAAAGTTTATGCCTTGAACTACAGAGCTCTTGTTTCAAGCCCCATTAGATAAATAGATAGAAAAATAGCAAACATCAAATTCCATCCCCTCCACTTTCCTTTTCTCCAAGACATGGTTCGCCACCATCATGAAGAAATGCCCATAGTAAATACACCTACTCTCCCCCTTCTCCCTTCTCCCTTCCCCCTTCCACTTGTTCTTACAACCACATCTTCCCATTACTCAAAAGTTCCACCGGTCGACTATTAACCCTCATCACCCAACCTCTTTTCTGTCCATCATAATACATCTTTTTATCTACATCATCCTTGTTTTCTCCTCTTCCTTTATTCCATTTATACCATTTTTCTTGCTTGTAAGATGCATTTCCTGTAGAAAATTTCTCTCCTGTAATTGTCCTGTCTTCCCTGTACCATCGATTCCTGTTATTTGTATTCTCTACTTTTGATGCATTTGATTTGGAATTGAGATCTTTGAGTTTGCGATGACGATGGAAAAGATAGATGGAGATGAGGAAAGGAAGGAGGAGACAGATGAAGGAGAGGAGTATTACTGGATTTGGGAGGTGTATGGGGGTAGAGGAGGATGAGGATGAGGCGGGGATTGGAGTTGGTGAAAAAGGGGAAGTTGTTGGTGTTAATTGAGAAGATTCAGAGGAGGATGAGGTTGAGAGTGTGGTTGAGGTTGTAGTGAGGGATAGGGAGGTGGATAGAGATGTGAATATGGATTTAGATCTTGATGTTGATATAGGTAAAGATGTGGACTAGTTCATGTTGGTTATGCCTTAGGAGATATGACGTATGACTGGAAATGACTTACTATTGTTGTCAAGGCTGATAATTTACTAGAGACCGTAGAAGCTGGTGGATTTTCCGAAGGACTTTCGCTGGAAGTAGATGCCGCAGAAACACTCCGTACTTTCCGAAACTCTCGTCTCAATAGTCGTAGAGCTAGCCGCGGTAGAAGTTACCGAATCAGTAGTCGAATCCAGTACTACTACTTTCATTTTCTGCTGCTGAGAGTAGATACAGACGTCGTAGTTTGAACCACCTGTTCCACAACCGAAGTAGGTTCCGACTCGCTTACAACAACTTGATTTGCATTCGCATCCCCAAACACAAACAATTTTCCGATGAAAGTCAAGCCATTCTTGTTGACTCTGTTCGGTGTTTCGTAAAGATTTATCACGTATGTCCCATCTGGTATGGAAGTTGATGGTAGCCATGTAAAAGAACCTCTATTGATACCAGCTTAGTATAATTAGTATTCATTTTTGTAGACAGATATGATTGCAAGAAAATGAACCTACAGGCGACATTTTCCACAACTGCAAACTCGTTTCCAGAACTATCCGCATCGTTTAATGTGAGATTTTTAAAATCAGCGTCACTAGTACCACTCCAAGCAATAGTAAACTTGGTTCCGCGTACTGGATTCCACTTCGTCGCTGTAAAATCTGCAATCACTCGACTTGCAAATAGAAAAATAGAAAGTGTACTACAAGAAGAAACACAGAACGGACGTAACAGTATTTTCATCGTTGTGTGAGGGAACTTTTCCAGGCACAGCGAATAAGTGAAGCAAAAGTGGGAAAGTAGAGGAGAGAGAAATATGACAATGGTACTTAGAATATTCATAAACTCATGTAAGAGTTGAGGCCCCGGCTTATCGCACACTACCCTTTTTTGTAACAAAATCCCTGCAAAAATATTGTTTTCCTATACAAATTAATTATTTTTATAATTCTTTAATTATTTGAAGAATTTATTTGAAAATTATATATATAAGAAATAATTATATGAAGAATATTCGATTTAAATTGTTCCTTAAAATTATAAAAATTAATAAAATCATAGATCTTTAAAATTGAAATTTTTCAAAATTTATAATATATAACACTTTTTCTATATAAAAAAACCACTTTTTCAACTTTTTTAATAATTTCAATTTTAAGAATCTATAACTTTATTAAAAAAAAATAACTAAAAATATTTCATTTATTTTTTTGAATCATTTTAATGATTCTTAATTTTAGATATTATTTTTATAGACTTAATTTATAAATTGATTGAATTAATATATAGTTTAAAAGTTGAAGAAATGAGGGTTTTTAATATGTTTTTATTTAGTATGCAATAAGCCGGGGTCTAAACTCTTACAAACTTCCTTTTGATTCCTATGGGACTGGATGATAATATCCGCAAGGCATAAGAAAGAAGGTGTAGTGATAGCGAATGAGGTTGAGTCTGGCTGTCGAGTTAGGCTCTCATCACAATCCTTCGACCTGAAACTACTTTAGTCTCGCCGCAGAAAATCGCTAGGCTTACAATCTGTCTCGGCGGTTGAATAGACGGTATAACGGTGGCCGTCATTATTTAGGCAAGTGCGTGAATACTTTAACCTCCGTTGTGGCAGGTAAATGGTAAAATTTTAGCATAGATTCTGATTAAATGAAACAACTTTGTCGTGCTATTAAGCTTGATCCGCCGTCTGACGTTGTCTCGAGCGGATAGATCCGAGTATCAATATCAAATCATCACGCACAGACAACACCTAGGCCTGAGACTTCCCAGGTGTTGACGATATTTTGCCCCCAACTGGGTGTGTTGATTATCTTGACAATATTTGCTTTATAAGCTCAAGAAGTGACTCCGCCTTTCAATGTAGACAGACATAGGATGGTGTTGCAGAGTGGTATATTGATCCTGCATGATCATGAAACCCGTGCCTTGCTTGTCAGACAGGCTTTGAATTTAATACGACACCACTTTGAAATGACATGTCCTGACTTGCATAACTAGGGATCCGAAGAGCATTGCTCATATTGAATTGGGTAAATGTTCCAAACGAGACTTTCTCTTGGCAATTCCGAAATGCGGCATCGAGGTTACACTCCATTGTATGAAGAGCTTCTCGGCTCGTCTTGATCCCGTGACATATTCTTAGGAATGAAGGATGATAGAAAGATATTATCCGGCCAAATTGTATATCGCGAGGCTAGACTTCGCTAGGTTCACAATAGAAAGAAGAGGTTGTACTTATGTTTCCGCCATTAATTTGGTCGAGCCAGGATCATGGGAGTCAAGAGTTCACTTAAAGCCAATTGAGAGCCGCAAAGGGCCCTGTAGATTAAGAGGAATTATACTGAATTGATCAAGTACCGACACACGTTTCACTGAACAAAACCAACTTATTTCCTTGCGAATCTTTTTCCAAAATGGAATGGAGCTCTTGCCTCCAATGTATCATATCCTACAAGCGATGTGAGATCGCGCCAGACCAGTGACCGGCACCGAGTAGCTATCCCGAGACCCATCGATCCATGAATAACCGTGTATGATATTCTTCCTCAGAATAAATCTGTCCCAATGGGTATCCCAAAAACATACTAAACTCCTAAACTAAGTCAATATATCAAAATCCATATGATGCGAGTATCATCGCAGAACCAACCCCAAGTCCCCAGACTTCTGTCATTCATACATAATCATAATCGCAACCAAGCGGTGTCTGTATTAATCTCTTCAATGTCTTCCTCTAATCTCTTCATATGCAGGTGGCGGATCTTGTGTTTCGCCTGGAATGGTAAGTTCATCTTCTCCCGGAACCGCAATCCTAACTCTCGAGGTATTCGCTCTTGGAATCTCATATACATCGCCCGGCGCAGATGATGAGCGACCCCGAGTGGGCGCACCAGGCCTCAACATAGACTCGGGTAGCTTCTCGGGCGGGTAAGCATATGGTTCGTTCGCGAATGTTGGGTGAAGAGGCTGTTGTGGTGTTGGATAAGGAGGATAATGAGGCTGAGAATGATGGTTGAAAGGAGGAGAGGTAGTGATGATAGGCGGGCTATTCACACGTTGTTGTTGAGGAGGTGGTGGAGGAACCCATCGCGTTGAGGATGCGCCAACGGGTAAATGCGCATGTTGTCGCATCTGCGTTTCTGGATGTGGCGCATAATATCCTTTTCGTGGTGGCGAACTGTTATACCTCAGGTCCTCCCTACTTCTCCTCTTGTCATCTCTTCGATTTTCCCGCTCCCTTTTGTCATATGTATATTTTCTTTCTGGCGAATCTCTTCGTCTGTGTCTGCGCTCCTTACTTCTTTCTCTCCCTCTATCCCTACTCGCATCCCTATCATAAGCGCGATCGTGCTCCCGGTCGTGAGATTGCCTCCGTCTTCGATGTCCCGGACCGGCACGATCAGGAGAATAAATGCGATAAGACTGCTCGTCGAGGTCCAAAGCTTCAATCTCGAGGCGCTGCTTCTCCTCCTTGTGTTTGAGATGTTGTTTTAGAAGGTAACCTGCTGCGAGGATTTCAAGGCCGCCGAGGATGACCATACTGATGATATTGATATTTATCTATATCTCTTCAAAATATAAATCTCGGTTCTGTGTGCGCAGTATCTCTTGTGCCTTGCTTGATAAATGTGTATTGTAGTTAGTCCTCAGAAAACGTTGTTGATATAGTAGAAAGGGGTGACTGATAATTGAGTCACAAATAAAAAACATGATCGCTCTATCCAGTCAGCTGCCGGGAGCTGCTCACCTCAGCTCAGCTGATGAATATTTCGAGGATTAACCTTTCTGTGACACGAGAACTTTCGTCCCCAACTTCCAACTTCATCCCAAGACGGGAACATGGCACAATCGAAATCGGCTTGTGGCTGCCGATTAGAGGCTGTGCGTGCGTGCTTCATTACATCATAAACGCCAAGATAAATTTAATCATGTGACACGGAAAATTGTTCTTGCTACCGGCCTTACCCGAATAATTGGATTTGATCCTTGAACAATCTGATCAAAAGCTGATCATACCGGGTGCCATGCATTGCGGCAAGTCAACAACAGTCTACGACATATATCAGATCAGATCAATATCAGATCAATAACTTCAATCGTTGGCCAAAGACCTTACGTACCTCGTTGAATTCATTGATATGACTCTATCAAAGCCATCCCCATTCTGTTTGATCCTTTGAACCGAGCCTCCTGCTAGAACTATGTACTCGGTCCAAGATCACATCTCTGATGATCAATCAATTGAGGCAAGTGGTAAATTATATCATTACTACTTGATTCATTATCATCGGACAACATATATCATAATCTCCGCAGCCGAAATGCTACTTAAGGCCTTGGTACCTGTTGTGCCTGTCGGGGTATATCAACTTATTATACCCCGAACAATACATACATTGGCGCTCGGTTGAAAGTTCGCCGAGTTATGTCAAATGTTAGCAGAAAAAAAGTTTGAAAAATCTTTTATTTAAGATCATCATTTGAAGAATGCAATTAGCCAAAAAACAAGAACGTTGCACTATCTCCACTATGCTTCCGGATCTCGAGAAATCCACAATGATTGTCTTTCTGATTGCTGGAAATCCAATATCTTCCGAGCCGTCGGATTGCGGGGTGCGTCGGCAAGAACATCACCCCTGGATCACAAGCACAAGCTTTGTTTGCTAAATGATGTTATCTCCAAATTGCTATATAAGAAATAAATTTACTGTGTAATAAATGTTTGATTTTACTAACGAAGTAAAATCATGAGGTTACTAAACATCTTCACGACGTTGTGTCTCCTGTTGTGGGGTGGAGTTGCCACAAATGATGGATTGACCGACGTTGTAGAATGGGATCCATATAGTTTGACAGTCAATGGTTCTAGAGTGTTCATTTTGTGAGATTTTTCAGAGTTATTATTGAATTCTTGCTAATTGCCAGTCAAGCTCTGCCGAGTTTCATTATCAACGGATGCCCGTTCCCGAACTATGGCTCGTACGTTTGTTTCCCCCCAAATCTTACAGAGATCTTACGCTGGTCTAGGATATCTTCCAAAAGTTTCGAGCAAATGGTTTCAACACAATTAGGTAGGATCAACGTTGCTCAACCTGAATTGTCTAACTAGTATAGTGTATACTTTTTCTGGTCTTATCACGAGGCCTCAAAAGGAAAATTTGACTTTGAAACATCAGGCAAGAATGTTCAAAGAGTTCTTGATTATGCAAAGGAAGCAGGCATCTGGGTCATTGCTCGAGCCGGGTAAGTCGATTTGATCTACTAGTTATAATTCTTCTTTCCAATGCCCTAATTGGCACGCAATTAACCCCTCGTCCTCTTGATATTCACCATTATGTTTCTTGGGAAAGAGGCTTTCACTGACTCTCCGATCATTCAGACCATATTGTAACGCTGAGACCAATGGTGGTGGTTTAGCGTTATGGGGTTCCGATGGAAGTCTTGGGACGTTAAGAAGCAACAATGCTCTATATTATCAATCCTGGCTTCCATGGATCGCGGAGATTGGAGAAATTCTCGCAAAGAATCAAATCACTAACGGAGGAGTAAGATTCATCACATGAGTTAAAGAAGATTATCGTGTGCTAACTCCCAAGATAGCCTGTTATCCTCAACCAGGTTGAGAATGAACTTCAAGAGACAACTCACTCAGCGACTAACTCCTTGGTTCTTTATATGGAGCAACTTAAAGCTGCATTTCGAGATGCTGGCATTACTGTCCCTCTTAGTCATAATGAGAAGGGTCAAAGAAGCATATCATGGAGTACCGACTATCAAAATGTTGGTGGTGCTGTGAATATCTATGGCTTAGATTCATGTAAGTACATTACATTGCTGATGCTCAATGCGTTTTTGGCTCTTGTTTTATCTTCTCTTCCTGCGAGTTAGCTGACAATGATAATGTAGACCCCGGTGGGTTATCATGTACTAACCCTGCCTCTGGTTTTAATCTTGTTCGCAACTATTATCAATGGTTCTCAAATTATTCTTACACACAACCGAATTACTTTCCAGAGTTTGAAAGTGGTTACTTTACTCCATGGGGTGGTAGTTTTTATGATGATTGTCAATCGGAACTTTCGCCTGCTTTTGCAGACGTCTATTACAAGAACAACATTGGGCAAAGAACAACTCTTATGAGCTTATACATGGCTTGGGGCGGTACAAATTGGGGTCATTGTAAGTGTTTCTTGTCAACACAAACGAATTGAGTCTAACGTTTTGAATAGCTGCGGCTCCAGTAGTCTACAGTTCTTATGACTACGCCGCTCCTCTTCGGGAAACTCGTCAAATTCGAGACAAACTATCCCAGACCAAACTTATTGGGCTTTTCACCAGAGTTTCTACTGATCTGCTCAAAACAGATATGATCGGTAATGGTACTGGATATAGTGTACGTATCTCCTCGTATAGACAGACGTATACGAAACGAAACTGATCAATCATAGGTATCTTCAACTGGTATTTGGTCATGGGTGTTGCGAAACCCTGATACTCAAGCTGGATTCACAACAGTCCAACAAGCAAAGTCTAGCTCAACAGCATCAGTAACATTTGATGTATATCTAAATACCTCCTTAGGTGCTGTGACTGCTTCTAATGTTAATCTAAATGGGCGTCAAAGCAAAATTCTTGTCACAGATTATACATTCGGAAAGCACACACTCCTTTTTGCATCTGCGGATATCCTTACATATGGTGTATTCGATGTTGACGTTTTAGTTTTATATCTCGAAGAAGGACAAGTTGGTCAATTTGCTTTCAAAACTACCAAAAAGTTGACCTATCAAGTATATGGAAATTCTGTTTTCGCCGCAAATTCGACTTCCAACCACACCTCGAGCTCACAAACATTCACATATACTCAAGGATCTGGTCAAACAGTAGTCAGATTCTCTGATGGAGCTTTAGTATATTTACTCGATCAACCTTCAGCATGGAAATTTTGGGCTCCGGCAACAACTTCAAATCCTCATGTTAAGCCAGATGAACAAATATTTGTTCTAGGACCATACCTCGTACGAAATGCAACCACATCTTTCGGAGTGGTTAATATTTCTGGTGATGTCGACAAAACCACGAATATTGAAGTCTTTTCCGGAAATGAATTGATTGAGGTTATTGTATGGAATGGTTTTCCATTATTCACAACAAAGACGAAATATGGGTCATACATCGCAAAACTTCCTGGTACTGAAGGTAGAATTGTTTCCTTGCCAAAATTAACCAATTGGGAATCTGCAAATTCTCTTCCAGAAAAAGAAATCTCCTACGACGATTCAAAATGGACTGTTTGTAACAAATCAACTACCTTGAGTCCAATTGCTCCAGCGACTCTCCCTGTCTTATTTTCAAGTGACTATGGATATTACACTGGACCTAAAATCTATCGCGGATATTTTGATGGCGTCAATTACACATCAATCAATATCACTGCATCGGGAGGTTTAGCATTTGGATGGTCTGCCTGGTTAAATGGTGTTTTGATCGGCGGAAACACTGGTAATGCAACTGCAACAACTACCAACGCCATTCTCGATCTCTCAACCCACACTTCTATTATCAAACTCACCAATAATCTCGTCACAGTTGTAGTAGATTATCACGGACACGACGAGACATCCACAGCGAAAGGAGTCGAAAATCCCCGCGGTATCCTCGGCGCATCTCTCTTGCCCAAACCAAGTAATTCGACCGGTTTCACACTCTGGAAAATACAAGGAAATGCTGGAGGTAGTGCGAATATCGATGCAGTACGTGGCCCTATGAATGAAGGCGGTTTCTATGGCGAGAGACTCGGATGGCATTTACCTTCTTCTCCTTCTTTATCTTCCAAATCTACTCCTTTCGTTGGTCTGAATACTTCTGGAATCTCATGGTACTCTACAACTTTCAATTTGGCGCTCGATGCCGACCTCGATGTTCCGCTCGGAATTAAATTTTCCGCGCCAGCGGGCACAGTTGCGAGAGTTATGTTTTGGATTAATGGATACCAATACGGAAAATACGTACCGCATATTGGACCGCAAACCGTCTTTCCTATTCCACCCGGCATCATCAACAATCGGGGGAAAAATAAGTTGGCGATTAGTTTGTGGGCGATGCAAGATGAGGGAGCCAAGTTGGATAGTGTGGAGTTGGTTAGTTATGGGGTTTATGAGAGTGGGTTTGGGTTTAGTAGGGATTGGAGTTATTTGCAGCCGGCGTATAGTAGTGAGAGGTTGCAGTATGCTTAGAGTGGGGAGACTTGGGGGTGAAGAGGATGTGGGGGGGTGGGATTGGAGGAGAGGAGTGATGGTATTTGGAATAATTTTCTGAGGATAATAGATTTTCTATAAATATAATTTATCTGACCTCCCGTTTATATTCTTCTCTGGACTATACTCTACTTCTCACCAGCAATACACATATAGAAAGCTCTTCCTCTTTCTTTCTTTCTCTCTCGCTCCCTCTTCTCTATTACCATATAAGATAACTTTCACATTTCCTCATCTCCAATCAAGAATTCCATAAGAGAGTGAATCAGTACCATAGATGGATATAAACAAAGGTATCTATACTTCCAACCACGCAAGCGCTTTTACAGCTGATGCAGATGCACCAATCAACCATAGAGAAAATTTACAATTGCTAGAGAATTCAGTTGTGAACATCAGAAATGCATTGCCCTGTTTTCAATGGGAAGCCTTTTCTTCTTTTTCTTTTCCTCGCTTTCTATTGCAATGTCCTGTTCTTTCCCTCCTTCTCCTGCTCTTAATTATGGAAACTAAACTATTTCTGCATTCAGATTCAGATTCAGATTCTAAATTGAAATTGAAGTTGACGAGAAAGAGAAAAGGCAAGGAGAAGGCGAGTGTAATGTGGGCGAAAAATGGGTACATGTCACGTGACTCCTACTGTAGCCAGTATTTATAGGACTTCTTTGTACAATTTAGAAAAGATAATCAATTCCAACCTATCAAACTCTACCTTTTATGTGTATGTGAGTGCTTTTTAGAGCCTTTCTTTCCTTTCCTTTTTCGGAGGCGTTACGATACAGTGATATTTCTATGGTATTTGTGAAGGCTTATTCTATGACTCTACCACCTTCTACTCTTTTATAGTAACAATTCATTCATTCTTTAATGGATGATATACTCGGATAGAATGTGGATGGGAATAAAGCAGGAGTAGATGACAATTTATTGTGTTGAGAATTATTATTTATACACAAGATTCTTACTTTTTAGTCAAGAAGAGGGGGCAGAGAGAGGTAGTTGGAGTGAGGATTTGGATAAATGGTTGGATATATGGAGGAGTAGATGGAGGAGTAGATGGAGGAGTAGATGGATAGATGAATTGTATGGATTAATTCGTGGGTTGCTCGAATAGAACTTGTCGATTAGGTATTTATCATCTTCTTCTCCCACTCCGTTCTCCACCCCAACTTTCTGCTCAGATCTCTCCTCAAGAATCCTCCACCTCTCTCCTTCTCCATACCCTCCTCTCAAATCTCCCCTACCAATTCCTTACTCACTACCACCCCTCCACACACTTAGATCTCTTGAAGTTCTCTCGCGCTCTACCAAATATTCTCTTTCTGTTTCTTTCTCCCTCCCTGTCCCCCTCGACATCATCATCCTCTCGACATCCTCCTCCCGTCCCCCTCCCTACCCCCAAATCCTACTTCCTCCTCTTCCCCTTTAAACCTCACCCACAACTCCATTCATCTCACTCGCTGCTCGTTACCTACCACATAGGAGCTCATAGATCTTCCCACTCGATTAGATAGTATTTCTTAGATGTTGCTATAAAGACGTGTGGAGAGGAAGAGGATGGGTTTTAAGGGTTGAGGACTTTTTTTATTGTGGTTTTTGAGGTTTTTGGTTTCGGTTTCGATTTCGGATTGGGTTAGACTCGGGTTCGACTTTGGGATTAGGATTAGACTTGCAATTAGAGTTAAGATTCGAGGTGCAAGGAAAGAAGGACTGTGAAGGGGGAGGTATAGGTGGAGGTGTAGTCATTCGATTAAATTGGGAAAGACATGCCGTGCCATCTATCTCGGAAATTCCGTCGGTGCGGAAAGGAAATCCGATGCTAGAACTAAAGTAAGCAAATTCGATTTTACAGTTCTAGGATATCACTTATCTATTACCTTTTCGTAAACTGCATTCTCAGCTATATCTCTAAACTATATTTACACCCCTCTTAATTTTAATATTGATCCCGATCCCGATCAGTTATCTTTAGCTCTTTCGCCAGAAACTGAATCAAATGATCCTCCCCCATCCATCTAATTTTTCCTTCGCCTTGTGTCCTCATCGATCTCAAAATAGTCGCTAGTAGCATTCCTTGCTGTCATCTTTCTAGAAACAGGTCTTCTAGACTTCAGATACTCTATCGGGATTCTTGAGTTTGTGGCTGATCTTGTATCGGTTCGAGGATCGGGAAGTCTCTCTCGCTTGGGAGGGCCAATATCGAAATCTATATCTTCATCCTTATCCTGCAAATCCTCTTCCTCCTCTATATCCTCCTCATCAATTACCGTGCTGATGAAAGAAGACATGCGCGAACCAGAACATACTTGTTCTCTCTCTCTTTCCTTGCAATTCTCATACTCGAAATCATTCTCTTCCTTCCTTAAGTGTTTTCCACGTACTCTCACACTTGTACCCACACCCCCAGCCGCAGTATCACCCTCCTCCGCGCCACACTCTTCCCCAGAAGTAAGACCACAAGTCGATGTTCCCATATCCACACACCGGCTCCTCTCCACTCTCCCTCTCCCATCACCATCCCTATCACTCCTATCAAAATCGCGCGATGAGAATGAATGTCCCCGCAAAGAAGTCCTCTCCTCATCTTGAAGAACTGCCGATTTTTCTCTAAATCCCTCACCAAAAGTGCCTTTCCGAGTAATTCTCGCTGATGATTTAATTCTCCTCTTTGGATTTGAACATTTCTCCCTCGCGTCTTCCCCCCAACTCCATTCCCTCGAATCCCCCCCATCCATATCCCATAGCTCCTCCTCCTCTTCCCCATCCTCATCCCTACTCACACCCCTATACACAACTCCCCTATCCCCTCCATCCTCTAAAATCTTCTCCATTCTCCTGAGCACGCTATCACGTTTCCTTCCCTGCGCCTGTCTACGAATATCCCTCTCTATCTCATATTCTTGTATACTATTTACGTCTGGATTTTGAAGAGTCCAATTAAAGACCCCTGGATTATTTTTCCTTTCGTGGGGTTTTGTTTTTTTTGTACGAGGAGGAGGATTTGGTGTATGGGAAAGGGGTGTCTCTTGAATTTGTTCTCGCAACTGTTCCAGTCCGAAATAAAATTCAAATTCCCCGAAAGTAGCAGAGCTTTCTCGACCATGCAAAGTAGAGATAAACGCCGAGGAAGTTCTGGATATATCTTCTTTGATGATATCTTCCGTCTCGTTCTGCATGTGAAATGCGTGGTTTGTGTTTGTTGTATTTGGTGTGGGAATAATGGGAGTTGGTTGCGGAAGATTACGTGTACCTGTGAAGTTAGTATTTCCTCTGCATCAGTCATTGACTCCCCGTATATTATCCTTCACTTCAAAATTAGATTGAGAAAGGAGTCAATGGATCATGATTCGGGATCTCAGGTGATTCTGCACTTTCTGATTCCATCTAGATTCCATTTCTTCATTGTCACAACAAAAAGAAAGACACAGGTGCGTGGAAAAAAAATTGAAAAACATAGAAAAGAAATAACTCACCAGGAATAACCCCCACAACCAAATACGCCTTCCCTCTCAGCCCCTCTCCCTCTCTCCTTCCCCCCTTCTCCCATCCCCATCCCCATCCCCATTTCCACCCCCTTCCCCTTTTCCTCCCCTTCCCCGACCCCACCCTCCCATACCTCCCCCTCGTAACCCAACAAAGCGCACTACTCCTCCCCAACAACTCCTCCAAACAAAACACCACACTTCCCCCTTCCCTCAAGACCTCCCGCTCCACCTCAAAAATTTCGACTCCTCCAACCCTCCTCCCCTCCTCCCACGCATCCTCTCTATTATCCCACAAACTAACTTTCGAACACTTCCCCGCTCTCCATACTCCGGGGACGAAAATGGAATTCGAGGGTGTAGATGCGTAGGAGCTTTTTTCGGAAAAATGGTTTCGTACTAGCGAGAGGATTTCTTTGGGGGAGGAGGGAAGTGGAGAGAGGGTGTCTTTTGCGGACCAGCCGTGTTCGGGGGGGTTGTAGGGGGTGGTGGGGTAGGGGGAGTGGATGTCGATCCAGTTTTCTGTGCGGTGAAGTCTGTAAAATATCTCTGGGAATTGTTCTGAGAGGAGAGAAAAGGGATAGCGGTATCCGGGGATAACTTGTTGGTTCAGTGGAGTCAAGGGTTTCTGTCAGATTGTTAACAGGATATTCGGATGAAGATTGAGATATAGATTACTTACATTTACCGAATCATCGATGTGTCCAGGGTGATGCGTATCCATAATCGGAGCAGAGATAACCAACTCTTGTCTTCGTTTTTGTTTTCTACAATTAAATTTGACATTAAGATTAAAAGGCCATCTAGTCGTCGAGTTCGATTTAAGGTTTAGAAAATGCCATCGGCGAGCAGAGGTTTGAGGTGAGGATTTGATCTTCCGTGCTCGAAACCGAAATCGAGATGGAAAATGAGTTCTCAGCCGCGATCGTCTCCTGATACTAAATCTCCTTTTTCTCTGGCAACTCTCGTCAAAACCTTTTCTCCCTCGAAACATGGGAAAGGAGATCCTGAATCTGCCCAGTCGAGATCCGATCCTCAGACCCTTCTTAGATTTTCTCTCCGCATATCGCGATTTGCGAGACCAAAACCACGATATTCGTTTCGATGAAAAGGGGAAATACATTTCAGCTCTGTGACTGTATCGTAATCTTAACTTAGGGTTTAAGGTCCTAGATTTTGCGTAATCTTACTATTCGAATCCCGTCGACCAAAACCAAATTATCCAATATGTGAAGGGTAGTTCGTGGTAGGGAGTTTGTATCCAGAAAAGAACTCTCCGATAATGAATATCAGTATGATTATGAGAAAGCAGGAAAGAAGAATCCAACCAACCCCTATCACATCTCACTTTTCACTTGACTCCAAAGAGATAGAAGATATCAAACTTCTTATTCCCTATCCCCCTTTGTTCTCGCTTGAGTGCAGAAACCCAAACACACATTCTGTATCTCCAAAGGAGTGATTCTCCACAACCCCGTATTTTTCTTTCACATTTTGATTTGTTGCATGGAGGATGCAAAAAACGAATGAAATGAGAAATATGAGACGAAATAATAACAAAAGATCCCACATCCATCAAACGATCAAATCATCTTCCACGAGACAGATTTCTTTCACATCCCATCGAACCCATAAGAAACAAACCCCGAAGACAAAAGATCCAAATAGAAGGTAGCATTCCTACAGTATTTCCATACAATATGGAATCAGATTCTCTTCCACGAAAATGAAACAAATATGCTCGCTTCTGTTAAAATTCCTACCCAATCCATGTATTTCCTCACACCCATCCACATATACAGATTCTACAGAGCAAAACTTTAAATGCATGTAAGAATCTAGCTAAATCCACCACTTAGAATTCCTTAATACTCAATACTCAAAGCCACTAGACTAGATGTCTATCTATCTAATCTATCCTCCATCTCCCCAAAGAGCAGTTCAAACAGTATAACTCATGTCACAGAAGATATATCCAGTACCCACATCACGATTCATGATTCATGAAAGAAGACAATCTCATCCTTCCAGAAGAGAAGATTCAATAGAACCCAAAGTCCCCAACCATTATTCTTCTGGAAATAAATTCTCATTGAGATCCTGAGTGATAAGCTATTGGGCTGTAGTACAGTGCAGTGCGGAGCAATCACGATCATAGGTAATATGATACAGCATAACATACCATACTATAGATAGTCGAAATAAGAAAATCAGCCTAACAAATACAAACCGAGAAAGAAATAGATAAGAAATACTTCACAGTTTCCTCACAACTTACCTTTCAACTCCCTTCCAACTCAACATCAAGCCTAGGATCCCCTGATCTCATAGCCTCTTCTTCACAAATCTCAGAATGTTTCTATAATACCCTATGATCAGTGTGTCTGTAAAACTTCTTCTTTCTCATTCTCTTCTTTCTCATCATTCGTGTCATTTGTGTCATCTCATTACGAACTGTATAAGTACTTACTTACCTATCCAATCCTCATTAACTCCTCAAGAAAGTCAATATCTGAATTCACATCCATACAAATACCGGTACCCATACTCACTCACCAACTCCCGTACTCACATCTAATCCGATCTCACTCGCAAGCAAGCCTGCACCATCTCCATCCACGATGTCCGAATTCAACAGACCCAAGAAATCCACTGATCCCACTGATCCCAACAAACAACCCAACGAATCAGTCTCGCTCTCCCAAATCCCCATCCCTTCCACATCCGATTCCCATCCACCATTTTCCGCATCACTCGCTCCATCATCCCCTTCTTCATCTCCTCATGCGGGTTGCCTTTCCCATTCATCCGACTCTCCTTCTGCTCCTCGTCCTTCTCTTCCTCTTCCGCCTTGTTCGCTCTCTCTCGCATCTTTAGAAGTTGTATTAGAATCAGAATCAGAATCATACACGAACGATTCAAACGATTCAAAAGTGTCAAACAATTCAAACAATTCAAACTCACCAAACCCCCCACAAGAGTCTCACACAGAACCTCCACAAAACTCACACACATCCCCAAACGAAGAAAATTCCCAAAACTCAGAAGAGCCTCCCACCTTACCTCTCCCAAGCTCACCAACCCCACCACCCCTCCCCCTCACAATCCCCCTCCTAGCATTCACCTCCCGCCAACCTAAATCCTCAACTCCACTCCTCGATTGCGGAACTATAACTTTTACTCCCGAGGAACTGATCGATGCAAGTTATGATTTATTGATCGCAAAGGTGATTCATTCTATCGACAGAGTTCTTTTATTGCGGAGAGACGAGGCGCTGAGATGTGTTGAGTGGATGGGGGGATTGGAGATGTGGAAGGTATGTAGAGATTTTTCTTTTCTTTTGATTGTTTATTTTTGGGGGTTAAGCTAACGGGTGAGATGACATAGGGAGTGAACCCGTGGAAGACAGACGAATGGATGATGGGATTGCAGAGAGTTATGGAGTTAATGATGATGCTAATATCGGTTCGGAATCTACTCTCACTCACACCCCACTCGGAAATCCCGGGAGTAGCGTAGGAGACGTAGGCCTAGGATGCGCACTGCGACGTGAAAAGCTATCCAACATTGGCATTGGAGCACTAGAGATATATGGTCAAAGAAAGAGCAAGGGATTCAAATATAAAAAGACCGGAAGAGAAGGTGGGAATTCCGGATTTATGAGCATCCGGTTGATAGCAAGCCTAAGCAACCCGACACTGCAGAGATGAGAGAAGTAAAGAGAATAAGACGGGCTAGGGAAAGATTGGAAATAGAGTCGGAGACTGGAGGATTGCGGGTGAGAGGACATGTGGGAGTGGATCGGGGAAATGGTGAATTGGGGGTGAATCGACCGATACGACGGAATGTGGATGAGGATGGTAGAGAAATCGAAAACAACCCACAACCCAACCGCACCACCTCCTCACTTTCTCCTCCCACCCAATCAAGAACCCCCCTCGCCACTCTCTCCCTTCTCTCCCTCTTCCCAAAACCCAAAGAATGCACCCCCACAACCCTCTACATCCACTGGAAACCCGAACCACTCATCCCCGCCGAATATATGCAAAGAATAATTCGTATGGATCCTATCATTGGCTCATCAAGCAAATCGCTTTTCCATCTTTCGAATCCTGGGGATGGGGATGGAGATGAGAAAAACTTAGACAACGGAGCAGATGATGTACCTGTGGGGGATGAACGGAATGAGAAGGGGGAAGATGACGAGGAGGAATTTCGAGAAGAAGAGGGAAAAAAAAGAAGAAAAAGCAGAAAAACAAGATCCCTCTCAAACCCACAGTAGCAAAGTAACTACCGACGAAAATATAAAAATCACAAAGTCCGAGAGAAACAAACGAAACAAGCACGAAGAAGAAATCCACGCAATCAATCTCACTCCCCTCCACCCATCCTTCCACACGTATTCACAATTCACCGAACAATTCAGTGATCTCTACGGGACCTCAGACGACGAAGACGACGACAACGACAATGACAATAAAAGCTCGAAAGGAATTCGCGAGTTGTTGAGATTTTTGAGTGGGAGAGGTGGGAGAGATGAGTTGATTGTGGAGTATGAGTATGGTATTTGGAAAGGTCTTCCGTAAAGTTAAGGTTAGGGTGAGGAGGGTTGGGAGGCGAGGAGGGTGTTTAGTATATGGGGATTGGTGAGAATTGGCGAAGGATTGGAGAGGAACTGGCGAAGATTGGTGAGGAACTGGCGAAGATTGGTGAGGTATTGAAATACACTGATTGATTGATTGATTGATTCATCAAGCAAAGAAATGAAGATGTAAATGAATGGGTAAATCAAATCAAATCATCAATTCTCAGTTTGTACAGTCTATCTGCACAGTCTATCTTTACACCAAGCCAACCACCCAGTATGGAGTACCTCTCCAATTTTTGAGTACACCAGGTATCACCAACATCACCAACCACAACTTTTCTCCCCCTCCAAACCAAAAAAAAAAAAACCACCATCCCGGAAATAAGCTCCGAACGCATCCTTATTCCCAGTCTCTGGAATTTTCTCAATTTCAGATTCAAAAAGGGAGGATGGAGGAGTGAAGACCGAACAATTTTTCAGACATGCAACAAAACGCAATTTTGGTGATTGACATTCACCGCTCACGTGGTATTTGGGCAGAATGTTTTGGGATTGTATTGCGAGTACTAGGCATGTCATGGTTGGTTTCTGTGTTTTTGATAATGAGACGATTGATAGATTGTGTAGAGGGTATGTGGTAGATTGAAGAAAGTATATACTATGCCGTGTTGAAGTTGTGGAAAACGATAGGTTAGTAGTGGGATATGTTAAGAAAATTGGTTGAAGTAGTCTATTTGCAACGAAACAAATTTATCGATAGCGACGACTGGGAAACGAACTCGAGTAAAAGCAGAGCATAATCTAAAAGAACGACCAGATCTATAGAGGAAACAATATCGAAGTCATTTGTTGCTATGTCATATTATCTGTGCTTTGCTATGTTGTTTTGTCGCAAGATCGCATTATAAACCTGTAAAGGCAGAGTAACAGACAAAAAGACCCCATAGCCCAATTTCAATCATTCATGAAATTGTGATCCCAGTCAACAGTTTGATTTGCCGACTTGGTTGTATATTATTCGTAGATCTTCTACTTCCTAACAACCCATCATAACACAGAAAGTACCTTTTTAGAATAACAAACGGGATGTGTTGTGCATCAAACGGAGATTTGACGATTGGAGAGGAGATTAACCAAGAGTAATCATTCGTAAATGGGAAATGAGTGTGAAATGATATCAAGAATATCAAGAATAAGCAGACAAACATATTCGCACATCTGAATGAACCCGTCATATAATATGTACCTGCATATGAAATAGCCACCTCAGCATGGCAATCGGAAAAGCACTTGCTTTAGGTATTCTTTTATGCAATCAATCAGACAAGGCAAAACATAAATAACAGTAAAGAAAACACCGAAAAACCTGGACCTTATCCCGCATACACGAAATACCCCTTGCTCTCAACGCGTCGATCATGTACAATGCGCAGTGGCAAAACCTTCATTATTATCCATCCTGAATATAAAAGGGCATTTCTTCTCGGGTAGGCGGCTGAAACGGGATACCAAGACGAGCATCTCCCCGAATCAAGTAGCCGTCGGAAAATGAAATGATTTTGTTTGCATCAACGGGGTGTAAACTAAATCAGGAATAATTGATTTCGGGTTGTGTACTTCGAAGTCTCTTCGGAATTGTGCGAGTTGCCATGTCACTTGAACATCATGGATGCTTCTGACACACTCCGAATGGACTGATTTTTTAGTCTTCCATGGATTTTCTTCTTTCCAAAGGAATAGAATCCTTGAAATTTTTGTTTGGCTGCATGAGAGATTTTCCCCTACAGTAGTAAGAGAATCTTCCCAGTAAGAGCCTTCCCCGCAGCAAGTAATCATGCATACATTGGCCGATTTCCCACACGAAAAGATATTTTATCATTTGTGTCTCGGAAGATTGTGAAGAGAAATTCCCATGTCTAATTGCAATGAATACAATGTAATTTCTGATTGATTTGTCAGGATTGGTAGTGGGAAGGGGTGTCTGGAGTTAGATTGTAAAGTTGGATGTGAACTTGGAGTTCATGAAGAAAGATACATCTTACCCCTCTCGTGAAATGGAATGGATGATGGAAAGAGATAATTACACTTATCAGCCAACCAGACCAGTCAGCCAACCAGTCAACCCACCAACTAGTCAACCCACCAACCAATTCCTTACCGCTCGGTTTCCACCATCACCCCGGATTTTCTTTGTGATCTGTGAGATCCAGGATATGAATTGCTGGCGTATTGCTGGCGTTTGTGATGTAACGGTTGTGAAAAGTCATTGGTGGGGAAAGGCAAATTGATATGATAAGGAGAGAGATATTAACATTAATGCAAGGTTCATGCGGGAGACACTCGTGGTTGTGATTGTTTTTTGCTGGAAAAGAAAACACAAAGTTGTCGTGTCACGGTGTCAGAAAGCTGGAGCTGGGTAAATTAAAAGAACCAAGAGAATTGGGCCAAGTATTATTGTTATAGTACTTCGTATAAGTTACAGAGGACATTACCTCGTAATGAAGATGAGAGACCACAAGATTGAGTCGTGATCGATCCACTTCAATAATAAAGTTTGGAATATTGATTTCTTGGTGAGTGGAGATGAGTTGATGAGTGAGCGATGGAGCGATGGAGCGGTAACGAATGAGTATCTAATATGTGATAAGGAATGAATCTCTACCCCCATCCAGGGATTCTCTTCTGGTTGTTTGACTCTTGCATCATGATGAAACTTTTCTTAACCTTTTTTTTATATTGATCTGGCTTATCTTTGTTGTCTGGGAGTGGTTGGTATTTATATCAGTTGCCGGTAGGAGGGTAATCGGTAGGAATGGTTAGTTGGTAGAAGTGGTTGTACTGTACTATACCTAGTCGTCTACTAAGTAATCGAATGAGTTTACCCCTGACGCTACTGCAAGACCGAAGAACTTGTACAGAGTAGGGGATCTAACCGGTTAGTAGGTAAGCAAAGCAAAGCCAAGCACATACATCACATCACATCACTACTAGAAGTAGGAAAGGAGAATGAGATAACTTATCGATATCTTTTCTGATGAGGGAATGAAGGATGAGTTATGAGCTAATTGGTTAACTTGTATAATTCATAAGATGCTTTACTTCTTGATCATGAGATTATCTGGATATGATTAAATCATGTATAGTGAGTAAACTAACAAGTAAAGATATCAAGGAAAATGCTTGTGTATAAAATTAAGTAAAGAATGAGTCTGAATGACAGATGGATACCGCTAGACAACCTTCTTTTCCCGTTTTTGACAGTGAGTTATGTTAAATCTTCTCCTTCTTTTACTTCTTTGACTTCTTTCTCTCTTCCTCCTCTCCTTCTCCTTTCACACACACCTACACAACACCACCCATTTCCACACCTATCGTCCCTCTTTTGCCCAGCTCACCAAGTGCTGCCAAGACTAAACATTTCCCACAAGACTCCTGTGCCAGTGTTTGGCTGATCTCTGGGAACCAATAATGATCAACACCACATATTATTCTCATTCGTCCTGTGCCGTAAATTAATGTTGGCATTGATCCAATTATATTTTGTGTGTACCTGCATCGGTCGAAGGAGATCTAAACTCCATCTAGCATTAGTCCACGGATAAAGTTGAGAAAAGGTGATGGAGTTCTCCGATGATTCTCAAATGACTCTCCAATAAATGTCCAATAAATGTCCAATAAATCTCAAAATGGATAGATCATTTTGCGTCCTGGTAAAATCCTTTCCCGCCTCTTTCCTCGCGCAGAATGTAAAGGTGCAAGACCTAGTCGGTACACCGAGCATAGTATGGTATTTAATCAAGTTACATGGTCCTAACTTATTAATACTGATCCACTTTCACGATATAAGATCCTCATTATAATCTCTCTAATCTCTCTCCTTCTCTCCCTTCTCTCTTCACTTACTTACCTCATTCACTCCAAATACCCATCATCACATTCTCTTTTTCGCCTTTCCATCGCAATAATACCCCATACCCGACTCTTGGTCACTTACATTCGTTTCTCGTAAACAAAATCCCAACCTCCAATAATCCAATAATCCAACTTCAACCACAATCAACAACTGCTACCTCCTACCAAATTACTTAGTCAATAATATCAATCTAAATCGTTCAAGATGCAATTCTCAACCGTCGCCATGATCTCTGCTCTCGCAGTCTCCGCTTCAGCCTACGGAAACTCCAGTATCGCTGCCGTGTGGGTTACTGATGTTGTTACTTCCTTCGTCACCGTTTGCCCAGCTGCAACCAGTTTCTCCTTCAACGGTGTAACTTACACTGCCACCGAGGTAATTCATCCCATCCGAAACATGAACACCTAGTAGTTGTGTGCGGTCGATTCAGAAGAACCAAAGCCACGCGATCTACCATGTCTTCGTTTCAAGATTGGGTTACTATATCACGAAATACTAATGCGATTCACAGAGTGAGACTGTCACCATCACCAACTGCCCATGTACAATCTCCAAGCCAGTTTACACCACCTCTTCCGTCATCTGCAACACCTGGTATGTGTTTCCATGACACAGAGAAATCACATCTTCGCATCATTCTAACATTTTCTAGCACTGCCGCCCCAACCGCTCCCGCTAGCTCTGCTGCCATCAGCTCTGCCCCAGCTTGGGGTAACAGCACCGCACCAGCAGCCACCGGTGGCGTTACCACTAGCAAAGGATCCGTCAGTACCTCATCAGCCGGATCCAGCCCATCTGCTTCCACCACTGCACCAATTGTTGTTTCCAACAACGGAAACCGCGCCATTGCACTCTCTGGTGCCAGCTTTGCTGGTCTCCTCGGTGTTGCCGCTTACATCTTGTAAGATCTCGACTTGAAAGAAAGATGAATCTCCACATTGCATTTCTTCCCTCGCAGATTTCATGGATGAAGATATACCTCGTATCTTCTAACGAATGAATCATCTAATTCATGACTGCGCATCGAATCACTTTGCAATACTGGAAGATATCGAAATCTAGAAATGAAAAAAAGGGGATTTTTCAGTAAAGTGGGAATGGACATGGGTACAAAATAATTCATATGGATTGAATTATGCCAATCACATAATGATGGTGTTTTTTTTACTTAGCATTTGAGGAATGGCTTGGAAGGGATGGGTTGGAAGGTACTTTTTAATTTTAAATTCATGACTACAATTTTCGAGCTCGAAATGAGGTACCTACATACTATTTTAAAATACCTACCTTTCTTATCTTTCTGTGTATTGATTGGTATTTGCTGATAAGTGGCGTGGTGAGGAAAGGAGAGGAGATGACATTCTATGAGGATGTGAGATGGTACCAAGTAAAATATTTTTGCAGTTGTTGTGACGAGACAGGATCAATAAGATTTTCTTTCTTTCTTTCTTTCTTTCTTTCTTCCTATTATGACAGAAGAATAGATAAAAGAGGAACCAGTCACTTTCTTTTCATCCAATCCTTTTCTCCCATACTTATAACACAATATACGCACCATACCACACCGCACTCCCTTCCTTCATCCCATCCCATCCATCCCCTTACCTTCAACCCCATTAGAAATAGTACGAAATCTCATCCCTTACACAAACAGCTACGGACAGCTATGAATAGGTACATCTATCTACCTACCTACCTACCTACCTATATGGAGAAAAACATAAGTCTTATTTATATTCATAGACATTATCTCGTATCTCGCATTTTATATTTTATGTGTTCTAGATATGTATTGTAGATTATGTATTGTAGATTATGTATTATGTGTTATGTGTTATGTGTTATGTATTATATATTATGTATTATATATTATGTATTATTGTTACGCCGGTCCATCCTCGGTACCGCGTCACATGACTCTTAGCACGTGATGGACCCTGCATGACAGGCATAACGGAATGTAGGTCCATACAGACCAAAGGTCCAGGACCTCTCTAGGTCCTGAACGCTCCAGTACAATACGAAGGTCTATATAAGGGAATGGGATTTCATTACAATGTAGAGCTTCGTGCTCAAGAACAATCATTAGTTTCATTACTATAGTTACGAGAATTGCAACCAGTTACCAACCTTATTGAATTCCTACTTGAAGTTTAGTCTAAACCACCTCGAGAGAACTCTAGACACTTCCACGTGACCCTAGAGGCAGCTCCCGTAACACTTTGAGCACCATTTCTGCTTCAAGTACCAATTCAATACCAACCGACGATATGGCACCCACCAGTGCATCCGCGAGCAGTCAGGCACAAGCACCCGACACCAACGATGTCGAGATGACCGACGCTCCCAAGGAAATTACCATCAACGAAACACTCAAGATTGCCTTACCAGACAAATACCAAGGAAGTCGACAGGAACTCGACACCTTCCTCTTACAACTTGAAATCTACTTCAGATTCAACGAAGACAAGTTCACCGAAAAGGAATCCAAGAGTGTATGGGCTGTATCATATCTCAGAGGAGAAGCAAGCAAGTGGATTCAACCATATTTACGAGACTATTTCGAGCATGACGACCAGGATCGCATGCAACCCACTCGAACAATCTTCAATAGTTTTGAAGGATTTAAGACAGAGATTCGTAGAATCTTCGGGAACTCCAATGAGCTAGAGGTAGCGGAAGATAAGATCTTCAACCTCAAGCAGACAGGATCAGCATTGAAGTATACTACGGAATTTCGAAGATATGCTGGAACAACCAAGTGGGACGAAACCGCCATTATGAGTCACTATCGTAAAGGACTCAAACCAGAAGTCAGACTGGAGTTAGAAAGATCTGCCGAGAGTGTAGACTTGAACGACCTAATCCAGGACTCCATCGAATCAGATGATCGTCTTTACCGATATCGACAAAGTCAAAGATCATACAAACCCCAGGGAAATCAAAAGCAAGAGCGTTACCGCAAGAATGAGGGAAGACCACGTTACAATCCACAGAGATATGGAGACCCTATGGAACTCGACGCTACGCACCACAAAGGTGGGAATGATGATCCGGAAAAGAAACGAAGACGAGAAAATAACTTATGCTTTGAATGTGGGAAAGCAGGGCATCGGGCAGCAGAATGTCGAAGCAAGAGAACAGGGGGTAAGAAGGGCAACTTTAAGAATAAGTTCGGCAAGGGCCAACTTAATGCCACCTTCACGCCACAATTGTGTGCTGTTAGCATGACAGGGCTAGCCACGCCACCACCAGCTTACGAAGAAGAAGAAGAGGTCGAAGGCCTCTCATGGGTAAACAAAGACCCGCAGTTAGGAGAATCATGGTCTATTCGGGAAATTGACCAATGGAACCGTCGTATCTGGAAATTTGGAGATACAGACGAAGGAACTATGAACGAGGACCTCAGCGTAACAGACGCTGAAGAGGGCGAATCGTATGAGGTTCGGTACGTCGATCAGCATCGAATTCTATGGTTTGGAATCACTACGAACACATCATTCATAGAAAGGATCAGTACCGATCACCTCCAGTGGCCAGACAGAGGAGAGCTATGGGAAGTGTTTTATCACCACACATCTGAAAGAAATGAGAATCAGGTTCTATTTTTATGCAGAAGAGTAGGGGAAGAACACCGGGTCCAGGCTCAAGCCATATTACCACCACCAGTTGTGGGTACGATAATGAAAGTCACTCAAGGGAACTACCGGTACACCCTATGGAGGGATTTACTTGATGACAGAGCTAGATCAGGGACAAGCGCTGTCTATCTAGAAGAGAAAGAGCCTCGACGTGTAACATTTGCCGATGAAAGCATCCAGGAAAACGGAGATGAGCAAATTACACCACAGCTAAATGCTACAGAACAAGCAGGACAAATATACTGCAGAGTCAAGATAAATGGACAAACACAGCCAGCCATGATAGATTCAGGGGCTACAGGAAATTTTATTGCACCAGAAGCTGCAAAGTACCTGGGAATCCCACTCCAGAAGAAACAAAACCCCTACCAATTGCAGTTAGTTGACGGACAGCTAGCAGGATCTGACGGGAACGTTTCACAAGAGACACGACCAGTACGAATGAGCATAACCCAACATTCGGAGGTTATACAGCTTGACGTTGTGCCATTGGGCCAACAACAGATCATCTTAGGGATGCCATGGTTGAAGGCACACAACCCAAGAATAGATTGGTCACAAGAAACAGTGACATTTGATCAGTGCAAGAACGGTCACGATGACACGTTCAAGGCGTCCGCGAGACGTAACACGCGCCAAGGAGAGTTGAACGCGAACAACACCGGCGACGTAGGACACCCAGTCCAGGGTCCTCCATTAAGAGCGAAGGACAGTACACCTCCTCTACAAATGCAGAAGCCAACGACACGGCATGAAATCGCAATCAAGGCAAAGGAGCCTATGATACCCGAACAGTACAAAAAATATAAACATGTTTTTAGAGAACCAGAGAACCATGAGGCTTTACCAGAACACAAGCCATGGGATCACGAGATAATATTGGAGGAAGGCAAGATGCCTGTGCACACCCCAATTTACTCAATGTCAGCCGATGAGCTAAAGACGCTCAAAGAATATATCGCCGACAACTCAGCCAAGGGATGGATCAGAGAATCCACGTCCCAAGTGGCAAGTCCAACTATGTGGGTACCCAAGAAGGATGGTACTAAGAGACTAGTTGTGGACTACAGAAAGCTCAACACGCTTACCAAAAAGGATCGATATCCACTTCCATTAGCTACGGAACTAAGAGATCGATTAGGCGGAGCAACGATATTCACCAAGATGGACCTACGAAACGGGTACCACTTGATTAGAATGAAGAAAGGCGAGGAATGGAAAACCGCTTTTAAGACAAGATACGGGCTATACGAATATCAAGTTATGCCATTCGGGCTAACTAACGCACCAGCTACTTTCATGAGACTTATGAACAATGTGCTGTCACAATACTTGGACACCTGTTGTATATGCTACTTGGACGATATCCTAGTATATTCAAACGACGAGGTCCAACACATCAAAGATGTCAGCAACATTCTTGAAAGTTTAGCCAAAGCCGATTTGCTATGTAAACCAAGCAAATGTGAATTCCACGTTACAGAAACAGAGTTCCTAGGATTCACCGTGTCAAGCCAAGGGCTCAAGATGAGCAAAGATAAGGTCAAGGCAGTGCTTGAATGGAAGCAGCCAAACACCATTAAGGAAGTACAATCCTTTTTGGGATTTGTCAACTTCTACCGAAGATTTATCAAGGGTTATTCAGGAATTACTACACCCTTGACCACGTTAACCAGAAAAGATCAAGGAAGCTTCGAATGAACCGCCAAGGCGCAGGAGTCCTTCGAAACGCTCAAACAGGCAGTGGCCGAGGAGCCAATACTGTTGACATTCGACCCTGATAAGCAAATCATAGTGGAGACGGACTCCTCAGATTTCGCTATAGGGGCAGTTCTGAGCCAACCAGGTCAAAATGAGAAATAGCAACCAATCGCATTCTACTCTCGAAAGCTATCACCAGCCGAATTGAACTACGAAATATATGACAAAGAATTACTAGCAATAGTCGACGCATTTAGAGAATGGCGAGTATATTTGGAAGGATCAAAATACACAGTACAGGTGTATACGGATCATAAGAACTTGGTTTACTTCACCACAACGAAGCAGTTAAACAGACGACAGGTCAGATGGTCGGAAACCATGGCCAACTACAATTTTAAGATTTCATATGTCAAAGGATCAGAAAACGCTAGAGCCGACGCTCTTAGCCGAAAACCAGAATATCAAGAAAATAAGTCGTACGAATCGTACGCTATATTCAAGAAAGAAGGCGAATCACTGGTTTACAATGCACCACAGCTCGCAGCTACTCATATATTGGAAGACAACCATCTCAGGAGTCAAATCCAATCACATTACGACAAGGATGCTACAGCTATACGCATACGCAAGACAATAGAACCAGGATTCACGATAGAAAACGAAACCATATACTTTCATGGGAAAGTATACATTCCGAGTCAAATGACCAAGGAATTTGTGACGGAACAACATGGGTTACCGGCACACGGACATCAAGGAATTGCAAGGACGTTTGCAAGATTACGGGAAATCAGTTACTTCCCACGAATGAGAACGATAGTTGAAGAAGTTGTTGGAAATTGCGATACCTGCATACGGAATAAGTCCTCTAGACACGCTCCGTATGGTCAGCTCCAGACCCCAGACATGCCTTCTCAGCCATGGAAGTCCATTACATGGGACTTTGTGGTCAAACTACCACTCTCGAAAGACCCTACTACAGGAATCGAGTACGACGCTATACTCAACGTAGTAGACAGATTAACAAAATTCGCATACATGATACCATTCAAAGAAACATGGACTGCTGAACAACTAGCATATGTATTCTTCAGGGTCATAGTAAGCATACATGGAGTACCAGATGAGATAATCTCGGATAGAGACAAGCTCTTTACCTCGAAATTCTGGACTACCCTATTAGCACTAATGGGTATTAAAAGAAAGCTGTCGACAGCTTTCCACCCACAGACAGACGGTCAAACAGAAAGGACCAATCAGACAATGGAAGCATATCTTAGATGCTATGTAAATTATCGACAAGACAATTGGGTAGAACTATTACCTATGGCACAGTTCGCATATAACACATCGGAAACGGAAACCACAAAGATAACACCAGCACGCGCTAACTTTGGGTTTAATCCTAAAGCATATCAAACACCGACACCACAAGAAGTCAATGCCGAATCAGCAATAATACAAGTCGAACAGTTAAAAGATTTACAAGAACAGCTTGCTCTTGATCTAAGATTCATATCATCCAGAACAGCAGCGTACTACAATACGAAACGTAGTATGGAACCTACGCTTAAAGAGGGGGATAAAGTTTACTTGCTACGACGAAACATTGAAACCAAAAGACCAAGCAATAAACTCGACCACAGGAAACTAGGACCATTCAAGATTGATAAAGTAATAGGAACGGTTAACTATCGATTGAAATTACCAGACACAATGAATATTCACCCAGTATTCCATATATCCTTGCTCGAACCAGCACCACCAGGAGCGCCGAATGCGCCATTAACGGAAATCGAACCAGTCAACCCGAACGCCATATACGATGTCGAAACAATACTAGATTGTAAATACGTCAGAGGCACAATCAAATATTTAATCAAATGGTTAGATTATCCACACACCGAAAATTCATGGTAACCAAGAACAAATCTCAACTGCCCTGAGAAGTTGGAGGCGTTCCACCAGCAATACCCGGGTCTGCCCAGAAGGAGGGAGAATCCATTGAAGCAAGGATCGAAGGATCCAAAGAAGAAGGGTCGAAAACGAAGGAATTATCACTGAGACCAGCGACAGAGGCAGACGCCATTTCCTTTTCTTTTTCCACACGCTCATTCTCCAACTTTTCTCTTCCCTCTACTTCTTCCAACTCATCCATTGTTTTCAGACCTCGGCGAATCATTTCAGAGGCGCGATTGCGAAGGAAGCGCTGTTGTTTGTCCAAACGAAGGAGTTTAGATAAAGTAGCCTCGCGCTCTTGATCTAATCGTTCTTGCTCACGAATAATACTCATCATATCGCCAGCAGAGGGACCAGCTATGTCGCACTTCTGCCCACGACGAATACATTCGCTACAGCGAATAGAATTTTCCTTGGAAATTATACAACGACGAGAATGTTTGTCGCAATAAGTACACGAAGGCATAGTGATGCCACAAGCTTCAATCAGTAAAGCTAATTCAACACGTTCTTTATACTTTCGGGATCGAATAGGTGGCATAATGAGAAGGAAAAGGAACAAAAGCCATATAGGAGGCTATAATCCCAAGTGGGGTAAATTAGTACTATATAACGCTTGGGGGCAAGCGCTAGGATAGGAAGGGGATAGTGTTACGCCGGTCCATCCTCGGTACCGCGTCACATGACTCTTAGCACGTGATGGACCCTGCATGACAGGCATAACGGAATGTAGGTCCATACAGACCAAAGGTCCAGGACCTCTCTAGGTCCTGAACGCTCCAGTACAATACGAAGGTCTATATAAGGGAATGGGATTTCATTACAATGTAGAGCTTCGTGCTCAAGAACAATCATTAGTTTCATTACTATAGTTACGAGAATTGCAACCAGTTACCAACCTTATTGAATTCCTACTTGAAGTTTAGTCTAAACCACCTCGAGAGAACTCTAGACACTTCCACGTGACCCTAGAGGCAGCTCCCGTAACACTTTGAGCACCATTTCTGCTTCAAGTACCAATTCAATACCAACCGACGATATGGCACCCACCAGTGCATCCGCGAGCAGTCAGGCACAAGCACCCGACACCAACGATGTCGAGATGACCGACGCTCCCAAGGAAATTACCATCAACGAAACACTCAAGATTGCCTTACCAGACAAATACCAAGGAAGTCGACAGGAACTCGACACCTTCCTCTTACAACTTGAAATCTACTTCAGATTCAACGAAGACAAGTTCACCGAAAAGGAATCCAAGAGTGTATGGGCTGTATCATATCTCAGAGGAGAAGCAAGCAAGTGGATTCAACCATATTTACGAGACTATTTCGAGCATGACGACCAGGATCGCATGCAACCCACTCGAACAATCTTCAATAGTTTTGAAGGATTTAAGACAGAGATTCGTAGAATCTTCGGGAACTCCAATGAGCTAGAGGGTAGCGGAAGATAAGATCTTCAACCTCAAGCAGACAGGATCAGCATTGAAGTTATACTACGGAATTTCGAAGATATGCTGGAACAACCAAGTGGGACGAAACCGCCATTATGAGTCACTATCGTAAAGGACTCAAACCGAAGTCAGACTGGAGTTAGAAAGATCTGCCGAGAGTGTAGACTTGAACGACCTAATCCAGGACTCCATCGAATCAGATGATCGTCTTTACCGATATCGACAAAGTCAAAGATCATACAAACCCCAGGGAAATCAAAAGCAAGAGCGTTACCGCAAGAATGAGGGAAGACCACGTTACAATCCACAGAGATATGGAGACCCTATGGAACTCGACGCTACGCACCACAAAGGTGGGAATGATGATCCGGAAAAGAAACGAAGACGAGAAAATAACTTATGCTTTGAATGTGGGAAAGCAGGGCATCGGGCAGCAGAATGTCGAAGCAAGAGAACAGGGGGTAAGAAGGGCAACTTTAGAATAAGTTCGGCAAGGGCCAACTTAATGCCACCTTCACGCCACAATTGTGTGCTGTTAGCATGACAGGGCTAGCCACGCCACCACCAGCTTACGAAGAAGAAGAAGAGGTCGAAGGCCTCTCATGGGTAAACAAAGACCCGCAGTTAGGAGAATCATGGTCTATTCGGGAAATTGACCAATGGAACCGTCGTATCTGGAAATTTGGAGATACAGACGAAGGAACTATGAACGAGGACCTCAGCGTAACAGACGCTGAAGAGGGCGAATCGTATGAGGTTCGGTACGTCGATCAGCATCGAATTCTATGGTTTGGAATCACTACGAACACATCATTCATAGAAAGGATCAGTACCGATCACCTCCAGTGGCCAGACAGAGGAGAGCTATGGGAAGTGTTTTATCACCACACATCTGAAAGAAATGAGAATCAGGTTCTATTTTTATGCAGAAGAGTAGGGGAAGAACACCGGGTCCAGGCTCAAGCCATATTACCACACCACCAGTTGTGGGTACGATAATGAAAGTCACTCAAGGGAACTACCGGTACACCCTATGGAGGGATTTACTTGATGACAGAGCTAGATCAGGGACAAGCGCTGTCTATCTAGAAGAGAAAGAGCCTCGACGTGTAACATTTGCCGATGAAAGCATCCAGGAAAACGGAGATGAGCAAATTACACCACAGCTAAATGCTACAGAACAAGCAGGACAAATATACTGCAGAGTCAAGATAAATGGACAAAACACAGCCCAGCCCATGATAGATTTCAGGGGCTACAGGAAATTTATTGCACCAGAAGCTGCAAAGTACCTGGGAATCCCACTCCAGAAGAAACAAAACCCCTACCAATTGCAGTTAGTTGACGGACAGCTAGCAGGATCTGACGGGAACGTTTCAACAAGAGACACGACCAGTTACGAATGAGCATAACCCAACATTCGGAGGTTATACAGCTTGACGTTGTGCCATTGGGCCAACAACAGATCATCTTAGGGATGCCATGGTTGAAGGCACACAACCCAAGAATAGATTGGTCACAAGAAACAGTGACATTTGATCAGTGCAAGAACGGTCACGATGACACGTTCAAGGCGTCCGCGAGACGTAAACACGCGCCAAGGAGAGTTGTGAACGCGAACAAACACCGGCGACGTAGGACACCCAGTCCAGGGTCCTCCATTAAGAGCGAAGGGACAGTACACCTCTCTACAAATGCAGAAAGCCAACGACACGGCATGAATCGCAATCAAGGCAAAGGAGCCTATGATACCCGAACAGTACAAAAAATATAAACATGTTTTTAGAGAACCAGAGAACCATGAGGCCTTTACCAGAACACAAGGCCATGGGATCACGAGATAATATTGGAGGAGGCAAGATGCCTGTGCACACCCCAATTTACTCAATGTCAGCCGATGAGCTAAAGACGCTCAAAGAATATATCGCCGACAACTCAGCCAAGGATGGATCAGAGAATCCACGTCCCAAGTGCAAGTCCAACTATGTGGGTACCAAGAAGGATGGTACTAAGAGACTAGTTGTGGACTACAGAAAGCTCAACACGCCTTACCAAAAGGATCGATATCCACTTCCATTAGCTACGGAACTAAGAGATCGATTAGGCGGAGCAACGATATTCACCAAGATGGACCTACGAAACGGGTACCACTTGATTAGAAATGAAGAAAGGCGAGAATGGAAAAACCGCTTTTTAAGACAAGATACGGGCTATACGCATATCAAGTTATGCCATTCGGGCTAACTAACGCACCAGCTACTTTCATGAGACTTATGAACAATGTGCTGTCACAATACTTGGACACCTGTTGTATATGCTACTTGGACGATATTCCTAGTATATTCAAACGACGAGGTCCAACACATCAAAGATGTCAGCAACATTCTTGAAAGTTTAGCCAAAGCGATTTGCTATGTAAACCAAGCAAATGTGAATTCCACGTTACAGAAACAGAGTTCCTAGGATTCACCGTGTCAAGCCAAGGGCTCAAGATGAGCAAAGATAAGGTCCAAGGCAGTGCTTGAATGGAAGCAGCCAAACACCATTAATGGAAGTACAATCCTTTTTGGGATTTGTCAACTTCTACCGAAGATTTATCAAGGGTTATTCAGGAATACTACAACACACCCTTGACCACGTTAACCAGAAAAGAATCAGGAAGCTTCGAATGAACCGCCAAGGCGCAGGGAGTCCTTCGAAACGCTCAAACAGGCAAGTGGCCGAGGAGCCAATACTGTTGACATTCGACCCTGATAAGCAAATCATAGTGGAGACGGACTCCTCAGATTTCGCTATAGGGGCAGTTCTGAGCCAACCAGGTCAAAATGAGAAATAGCAACCAATCGCATTCTACTCTCGAAAGCTATCACCAGCCGAATTGAACCTACGAAAATAATGACAAAGAATTACTAGCAATAGTCGACGCATTTAGAGAATGGCGAGTATATTTGGAAGGATCAAAATACACAGTACAGGTGTATACGATCATAAGAACTTGGTTACTTCACCACAACGAAGCAGTTAAACAGACGACAGGTCAGATGGTCGGAAACCATGGCCAACTACAATTTTAAGATTTCATATGTCAAAGGATCAGAAAACGCTAGAGCGACGCTCTTAGCCTGAAAACCAGAATATCAAGAAAATAAGTCGTACGAATCGTACGCTATATTCAAGAAAGAAGGCGAATCACTGGTTTACAATGCACCACAGCTCGCAGCTACTCATATATTGGAAGAACACCATCTCAGGAGTCAAATCCAATCACATTACGACAAGGATGCTACAGCCTATACGCATACGCAAGACAATAGAACCAGGATTCACGATAGAAAACGAAAACCATATACTTTCATGGGAAAGTATACATTCCGAGTCAAATGACCAAGGAATTTGTGACGGAACAACATGGGTTACCGGCACACGGACATCAAGGAATTGCAAGGACGTTTGCAAGATTACGGGAAATCAGTTACTTCCCCACGAATGAGAACGATAGTTGAAGAAGTTGTTGGAAATTGCGATACCTGCATACGGAATAAGTCCTCTAGACACGCTCCGTATGGTCAGCTCCCAGACCCCAGACATGCCTTCTCAGCAATGGAAGTCCATTACATGGACTTTGTGGTCAACTACCACTCTCGAAAGACCCTACTACAGGAATCGAGTACGACGCTATACTCAACGTAGTAGACAGATTAACAAAATTCGCATACATGATACATGCAAAGAAACATGGACTGCTGAACAACTAGCATATGTATTCTTCAGGGTCATAGTAAGCATACATTGGAGTACCAGAGAGAGATAATCTCGGATAGAGACAAGCTCTTTACCTCGAAATTCTGGACTACCCTATTAGCACTAATGGGTATTAAAAGAAAGCTGTCGACAGCTTTCCACCCACAGACAGACGGTCAAACAGAAAGGACCAATCAGACAATGGAAGCATATCTTAGATGCTATGTAAATTATCGACAAGACAATTGGGTAGAACTATTACCTATGGCACAGTTCGCATATAACACATCGGAAACGGAAAACCACAAAGATAACACCAGCACGCGCTAACTTTGGGTTTATCCTAAAGCATATCAAACACCGATACCACAAGAAGTCAATGCCGAATCAGCAATAATACAAGTCGAACAGTTAAAAGATTTACAAGAACAGCTTGCTCTTGATCTAAGATTCATATCATCCAGAACAGCAGCGTACTACAATACGAAACGTAGTATGGAACCTACGCTTAAAGAGGGGGATAAAGTTTACTTGCTACGACGAAACATTGAAACCAAAAGACCAAGCAATAAACTCGACCACAGGAAACTAGGACCATTCAAGATTGATAAAGTAATAGGAACGGTTAACTATCGATTGAAATTACCAGACACAATGAATATTCACCCAGTATTCCATATATCCTTGCTCGAACCAGCACCACCAGGAGCGCCGAATGCGCCATTAACGGAAATCGAACCAGTTAACCCGAACGCCATATACGATGTCGAAACAATACTAGATTGTAAATACGTCAGAGGCACAATCAAATATTTAATCAAATGGTTAGATTATCCACACACCGAAAATTCATGGGAACCAAGAACAAACCTCAACTGCCCTGAGAAGTTGGAGGCGTTCCACCAGCAATACCCGGGTCTGCCCAGAAGGAGGGAGAATCCATTGAAGCAAGGATCGAAGGATCCAAAGAAGAAGGGTCGAAAACGAAGGAATTATCACTGAGACCAGCGACAGAGGCAGACGCCATTTCCTTTTCTTTTTCCACACGCTCATTCTCCAACTTTTCTCTTCCCTCTACTTCTTCCAACTCATCCATTGTTTTCAGACCTCGGCGAATTATTTCAGAGGCGCGATGCGAAGGAAGCGCTGTTGTTTGTCCAAACGAAGGAGTTTAGATAAAGTAGCCTCGCGCTCTTGATCTAATCGTTCTTGCTCACGAATAATACTCATCATATCGCCAGCAGAGGGACCAGCTATGTCGCACTTCTGCCCACGACGAATACATTCGCTACAGCGAATAGAATTTTCCTTGGAAATTATACAACGACGAGAATGTTTGTCGCAATAAGTACACGAAGGCATAGTGATGCCACAAGCTTCAATCAGTAAAGCTAATTCAACACGTTCTTATACTTTCGGGATCGAATAGGTGGCATAATGAGAAGGAAAAGGAACAAAAGCCATATAGGAGGCTATAATCCCAAGTGGGGGTAAATTAGTACTATATAACGCTTGGGGGCAAGCGCTAGGATAGGAAGGGGATAGTGTTACGCCGGTCCATCCTCGGTACCGCGTCACATGACTCTTAGCACGTGATGGACCCTGCATGACAGGCATAACGGAATGTAGGTCCATACAGACCAAAGGTCCAGGACCTCTCTAGGTCCTGAACGCTCCAGTACAGTACGAAGGTCTATATAAGGGAATGGGATTTCATTACAATGTAGAGCTTCGTGCTCAAGAACAATCATTAGTTTCATTACTATAGTTACGAGAATTGCAACCAGTTACCAACCTTATTGAATTCCTACTTGAAGTTTAGTCTAAACCACCTCGAGAGAACTCTAGACACTTCCACGTGACCCTAGAGGCAGCTCCCGTAACATTTGTAGAGAGCTTTTTGAAAGTTATAAATACGATTAAAACATGTTTTTAATTTGATTCGATACTTTACAAATCGATGTGCTTAGAGCTTTCCAATATGCTTTGCACTTTTCGATTCGAGAATAGGATTTGCTATATCTTTTATATTTTTAATTTAAATGAAAATGGAAAATCCTTTTATATCTATATTGATTATATATTCAGAAATGATATTCTTTTCTAATTCTAAAAGATTATTAGATTAGATCGATATTTTGAAATGAGGAATAGAATTATTGATTTTATACTGTAGTATTATATTCAGGATATTATACCTCTTTGTAGCTTTTCGAATACTTATTTTTTGTCTTTTTGAATAGCTTCAATAATAAGGAGTATATAGGCTTTTGAGTATTCGAATTTATTATAAGTTGTTGATTAAAACGTATGTGAAAGAAAAGAGAATGAATTGAGATGAAAGTGATTTATTATTGATATAACCCCCTCACTGATAAACACGTTAAATTTATTAATAATTTAAGAATAGATTTAAATAAAAAAGTTTTAAACATATTACTATCAATCAAGGAATTTCTTGAGAAAGCTTATTAATTATTATATATAAAAGATTAGTTTAAAAAGGATAAAGAATATAAGTTTTTACTAATAAAACAAATTAGATATTAAAGTAATATTTATATCGAATATAAATTATTATTATATAAAAAGTTATAACAAAAGTTTTTTATATATAAGCTTAGATAATAAACAACCTTTTAAATATATATATAGTTTTAATAAAAAAAATGACCAATTAATATAAATAACAAATTAATTTAAATGTAATTATCTTTATTAAGCTTAAACATAAAGAATATTTATTAATTATAAACCTTAAATTTTATTTCTTTTTATTAATAGAATAATATTTGTATAATAAGAATTACTTAGAATAAACTTAATTAGATAGTAGAATATTAAATCATAAATAATAGGAAATTTCTTATATAATTATTTTATTATAAACACTTCAATTTTAATAAAGAAAAATATAAAATATTCTATTCAATAAAAAAAATCTAATTAAAACTCTATTTTAATTATTATTATACTTATAAAATTTTGTTTATAATTGTTATAAGCTAATTTATTTATATAAGATCTTAAAAATAAATATCTCTAAGTTTTTAATTAAAAAATCTGAACTTAATAATATGGAGATTCAATAAAAACTTTCTCTCTAATTATAAAATAAGTTACTTACATTCTTTTCATATTATATAAATACTTTACTATTATATTAAATATAAAATCATAAGATTAAGCTGATACCTAAAAAGAAGTCATTATACTTTAAAAACCACCCGTTATTATTATTAAAGCTTAAAGTTATATATAAATAAATTAATAATAATCTTAATAAAGATTTCATTTAGGAATCAAGATTATATTGTTACGACGGTATTCAACATACCGCGTCACATGGCCAAACGGTCACGTGATGGACCTAGAGGATCTAGGGGATCGAAGAATAAATGTTTAGATCTATAAGATCTAAAGGATTCAAGTAGAATAAAGTCTTATGGTTTTGTAGAGAATGAAGGTCTATATAAGGAATAGGGTTTCTTTATATATAAAGCTTTATACTTAAGAATAATTATTAGTTTTATTACTATAGTTACAAGAATTATAATTAATTATAATCTTATTGAATTCCTATTTGAAGTTTAGATTAAATTATCTAGAGAGAACTCTAGACACTTCCACATAACTCTAGAGGCAGCTCTCATAACATATATAATACTATACTCTTACTTTTAGCTATTAAGTTAAAGGGCGGTATACGTATATATTAAGATTATTAAGAATTAAATAATATTATAATAAAAAATCATTATTTACTTTATATTATTCACGAAATTCTAAATATTCTTTATAATACTATAATATATATAAAATTAAATATTATTATTACTTTTAATAAACTTTATATTATAAAAAGTAATGAATAAAAAATAATTTTTATTATTCATTTTAGTCTTTTAGAGTTATTTGTTATACTCTTTAATCTTTATAATATATTAATATTCTTTTAACATTATATTAATTATTGTGGCGGGCATCTTAATGATTATGGTAAAGCTGTTCTATTCTTCTTATCAAGGCTACGCTATTATATACACACTTGCTTAGGTAAGCGACGCTACCGGGTAGCGTGCTACAATTATACTCTATTTAATAAATTGAATAAATATTACATAGTATATTTAAATAATATTTTTATATATTTAATAGATAAATTGGAATATAAAAATTAATAGATATTAAATTATAAATTGATATAAACAAGTACAAACTTAAAAATTGTTTTTATTTATTATTTAGAATTAATAATTATAATTAAAGGTATATAAATAGATTCTGAAAAAGTTATTGTAATTATATTCTAGGAATAATTATTTTAATGAAAAATCTATAATACTTTTTAAGATTTGTTAATTCTATTAATAATTTATAAAGGACTTTTTAAAGATTTATCAGCCTTTTTATAATTTATTATAAAAGAATATTAGTTAATCTTGAAATATATTGTATAAAAATACTTTCATTATATTTAAGAATGTATTCATAATAGTATTAATTTTTATATATTTTAATTATAATAAGCAAACGATCTTGAAAATAAATACTTTAAATTAAGTATTGGGGGAAATACTTTTTTAATATAATTCTAATAGTTTTTTATAATTAATAACTTATTTCTTAATAAAATATTTTATAATAGAATATAATTATAGGATTTATAATAAAAGCTTTTTATAATTATTAAGTTTATGGAGAAATAATAATTAAAACTTTAAAGTTTGTAATAGAAATTTAAGATTCTTATTAATTATAAAAACCTAAAGTATTTTATTATAATAAAAAGTTTAAATTAACAATAAATCTATTAATTTAAATTCCTCTTTTATTATAATTTTTATATAGTTTATTAATCAGGGTTTAAAATTATTCAATTAGATATTTTAAGTTGAAAAAATAAGAATAAATCAAACTTTATAATTAAAGATAATAAATATTTAAAAAATAAAAAATATATAATTTATTAGTAAACAAATTCAATATTAATCTTTATAATAAATTAAAAGCTAATATTTACTTAATTTTAATAGACCTTATAATATTTATAGAGAATAAATTAATTAATGAATTAATTAATAATGTTTATAAAAGATTAAATATAATTCATTAATTTATTATAGTAATTGAGGATTAGTATATATGTAAATAATTAGTAGAATTTAGGAAAATACTTTGAATTATTATGTAAGATTGTTATGTAATAAATAATAAAATATATTATTGAGAGAGATTATGGATTTTATTAAATAATAAATTAAAAATACAAATCATTTATAGAATATATTTATTTAATTCAGCTGGGCATTTAGGTTGAATTAAAACAATCGATTTTATTTTTCATATATATTAATAATTATAAATATATTAGAAGATTATTTTATATATATAAATATATGATTTTTATATATATATAAAATTATTAAAATTAATTCCAATTAAATTCCTATATTTATTATTAATTCTCTTTCAACCTAATGTAATATATTAATAAATTATATTATATTACTTTTAGATTATATTTATTATAATTTTATATATAAGTATATTTTAATTATTTTTTATCAATTAACTAAAATAAAACACTTTATAAAAATTAGAGTGTTTATAATAAAAAAACTTATTGATATTTTTATTAATTATATTTATATTTTATATAATCTATTAGATAATATTATTTTTAATTATAATATATAGTTTATATTTGATTTTTGGTTTTAATTAATTAAACAATTAATTATAACTTTTTAACACTTTTTAATATTTTATTTATAAATAGATAGATAAATCGAATAAATAAATTTTGTTTTTAAGTAATATTTATAAGTATTTTTAAATTTTTATTAGAATAATTAAATATAGTGGTTATCTTTTATTAAATTCACATTGAATAATATAATTTTGAAGATTATTAACTATTGTTATTCTTTATTAATTATAAATTTAATTCATATATTAGTATAAACCTAATAAATCTTACTCATCAAATATAACTATAATATAAAAATGAGAGTTTTTTAAGGATAATAAAATAATGAATAGAATAAAAAGAATTCTATTATAACTATAAGCTTTTGCTAGGCAAATAATTATAATATATAAAGAAAATGTAAATCAGCATTATATTAACTCATCATATTATTATATAAACCAAAAAATGTTTATAAATATTAAGAATATAAAAACCTTTTGAAAAGCAAAGAAATTAATAATTAATAAATAAAACCATATAAGATTATAAAAGTTTATCCTCATTTTTATCTTATTCAATTATTAAACAATATTTAAATATTTCTTGCTTTTCATTATTCATTATTTATTTTTATAATTAACAAAATATATTTTTTAATATAAATTATAATCAATAAATTAAAATCAATTATTATTAAAAAAAAAAATTTAAAAAAAAATAATAACGAAAATAAATTAGTATAAAAATAGATCTTTAAAGAAGTTATAGATAATTATAATAAAAATGATCATTATTATTTAATCAAATAAAATTATTATACTTTTATTTAATAATTAATAGTAAATTTGAAAGAAAATAAAAATTATTAGTAAAATATTATTATATATACCCTAAAAAGTCTGATTTATTAAAATAAATATTGAATAATTCTAAAATTAAGGTAATTTTATTATCTATATTAAAATACTTAGAGAAGGTATAGAAAGCTTAAAGATCAATTTATAAAAGAAAAGTTAAATTAATATAAAATATTTAAGCTATTAATTTAACAAATTTAATTATTTATTTAATTTATATATAATAGTAAACTATATAATGATTTAATTTGCTTAGAATAAATAAGTCCTTAAAAGAAGGTACTATTATAGAATTAATATATAATTATATAAATATCTAAGATATTTATTCTTTATATAATCGGCATCTCTTTATCTTTTTCTTTACTCTTTATAGAATATTATATATTTTATCTAGTACCTATCTCTTATATTGTGATATTATATAAAAAGTTTTTGAAGAATTATATTAACTAATAAAGAAAGTGTATGGTTATACATAGACGAATTCTATATATAAAATAAAATGACTCATATAGTAATATAGTCTATATACTAATGAACTAAGTTAAGTTCTTTAATTAGAATCTATTAAAAATTACTAACTAATCTTTTTATTATATTTCTATCTTAAATCCTTTATTAAATTTGAATTCGAATTCTTATTTGAATTTATTTATGTATAGATTAAAAACAAACTGAATTCCTATTTATTAATATATTTAATATTTATAGTATAATAACAAAGCTTGAAAACCTTAGTGACCGTTGTTGACAGAATCGGTAGACGAGATCAACAAGTAGAAATGAAGTATAGACAATGAGTACGCCAATGACAGTGAAAGAGGCATAGAAAGTTCGGAAATATCATTCTATTATATCATGTTATTATAAAACATCTGATCTTATCCTTGATAATCATTCCATCCAATCGTGGCGTGTCATGAGCCCAAAACTGCGATACGTAAATTGACAGTATCCTGCCCATTTTTGTTATTTCTTGAGGTGAAGTTCTAAACATCTCTCTAATTGTTCTTGACGATCAATTTATGATCTTCTCAATGGCAATCCACGAATTATATGCCTCACTGGCCACTATAGATGCCATTCTTAATTCTAACTTAGGTGTATCTACCACCTAATACTTTAACCCATCACCAGAATTTAAGACCCACCAACAACGGCTTCAAGGCTCCAAACGTCAGCAACATATCTTCCCTCCGCATAGTTCTTGCAAATTGAAAAACCCAAACGGGACTAGACCAACAAATGAACACCAATACCCAAATAAAACCAATTATCTTCCCCAACAAAGTATTCTTCTTTCCGCCCATAAGTCTCCAAATTTCCTGAACCTCATCTTCAATCATGATACCTAGGGACTGTGCACAGAAAAATGACATTGCACCGGATTGTGCTGGGCAGATACCACTTCCATAATCTGCGGCTACATGTGTTGCGCCTGAGACTGCAAATGTAAGGAATATCTTGAGGTAGCGAGCGATGAGGGTTGATCGAGGAATATGGAGGATGGTGTGAGTGATAAACTCGGCGGGACCTTTGATGGTGAGTTGGATATTTTGGTGCCAGGATTTGCTGCATGAATGTTAGTTTGTTTTCTCAGTATTGGAACTTCATCAAACAAATCAGAAAACTTACGCCCAGAATCCTCTAATCGTGTAAGCATGTCTGGCTTCCCCAAAGAAAGGTCTCCACTGCCTTACCTCTCCACCACCAAGTCCAACATCCAATAACGCAGCGACCGAGAAGAAAAACTGAAGATAACAAAACTGGCACACCCAGTAAAGAATACTGATGGTGACTCTGGTGATAATCTGGTCTCGAAGATTGTGGATACCGTCACCAAACATTTTTCCAAACCATGGAATATTTTCATCGCTCATCCATTTCTGATTTACATTTAGTTGTCCATCAATAGCAGCCGTATTCAAAAAATACAGGGCGACGATTACAGTAGTATGATGTAAACAAAATCTCCATCTAGTCGGGCCAAGAATAGTATCCTTTGCATTGAAAAACGGGACATTGGAAACCTCCAGCGAAGTGCCGATATATCTAGTATTTCCGACTACCATTTATCCCCATTTCGATTTTGTTTGTTTCTTCTCTTTCCCTTTCATTTTCTCCTCCGATGCTCTTGCGTCTCAAGTCGTCTTTTCCATATTGCCAGTTTCGAATAATAAACCGATCGAATATAACATTGGGCATATTAAAAGAACCACTGGCTAGAAAGCGACCGGCCCAGCCTGTTGTATTGACATGTTCATTCCAGTTTGACAGTGCGATGTAAGAGAGGAATACGCTCAGCGCGAAAGCTAGAAGGCGTTCACTGCGAGTTGTGGTATGGACTGCGGTCAGGTTGGCGAGAAGAATGTTAGCAAAGAAGAGGGGAAGAGGATGAGTGAGGAGTGTTACGATAGTCATGATGGGATCTGACAAAGTTCGAACTTTTTTTTGAGAAGGAAATTGTAAGAGTGTCGCAAGGCAAACTTGATCAATAAATGAGTATATGCTATACGCTTAGCTATCACGTGAAATGTATGTGGTGATCATTTTCGGGACGAGAATACTGCATTTCTGCTACGAACCCTAATATTCAAACGTAATCGTCCCATTTTGCTGTGCCAAAAGTCACTTCAATCTTTCAAACTCATGCTACAAAATCCAAGACGAAATTCAAGGGCAAAGCTTTCTCTGTTTTTCACAAGCGAGTTACGTCATGGTAGTACCAACGCCCCTTAGCTCTGATCCTTAACAGACGATGTACGTGATCTCACATGTAGGAATTTCGGTTTATTTAAAGGTTAATCCGTGATTATATATAAGATCTAGAGCTTCTCATTTCGCACGATACAAAGTATAAGTGACTGAGCTTAATGATTGGTGAAATCAAGAACAACTACTTTCTAGCTGACAACGTAACTCATTGGTGCCTTATTATTCTTAAGCTTCACTTGTATTCCCTTAGAGCATTTCTCCTTGCATATTCGGTGAGTGGTTTTGCAACGAATAGTTCACTTTCTATAAGATTCCACGACCCCGAAAAAACATTCTAACATTATATGGAGTTAGATGGTTTAATATTATTAAACAAAATCGAACTCTGCTTTTCTTATTCGTCACTCATATCTCTCTCATTTCTTCCCCTCAAACTCCAACCTCGCCCAAAAATCCTTTACTAATTCCTCCTCATCAATCCATTCATCACCCGCTCAAATATAAAAGCTCGGCAAATTAGCCACTATATAATCAAAGCTCGTACTCCTGAAATTATCACTTATGAATCCCCCGAAAGTCGCATACAAATTTAGCAACTTTGCTCCATTGCTATATTGCGGCCAATTCGCATATGCACTACTCGTCCCATTGTTTGGGTTCAAAGTATTTACAAAACTCAAATAATATGCTTTACTAGCACTAGCCGCATAATTTGGGTTGATACCGTTGTAGACCTGTAAAATATCTGAGCCGTGGAAGGTGCCGAGAACAGGGGTTCCGTAATCATAGGATGAGAGATAAGACCAGGAGGGAACAGTTGGTGCGACTTTCAGTGCGGTTTGAAGAAATACACGACGAGTGAGAGTGAACGTGAGATCTCCGAGGATGGCGGCTAGACGTTTGAATTGGGGATACCAATTGTTCAACAGGAAGGTTCGGAAAGGGGAACCAGAAATCAAGTCATTGGGGTATGTGTTGAGAAGCCCGGTGATAACGGAGGTAGGTGCGTTATGGAAAAAGAAATCGGAGAAATAGGTTGTAAGTTGAGCGGTTGTGGAGATGTTACTCTGGAAAAGAGCAAAGATTGTTCCTTCATCCTCTTGGTCGCCAATTATAAAAGGGACCTTTGCCCAGTTTCCTGACGCGAGGAGAAGGTCGGGGGATTTGGTGAGAGCGGTACCGTCTGGACGAGGAAGATATGATAGTGCGATAGACGAGTAACTAAGGAGGCCAGGAACAGAGTTTGTAGCATTGAGAAGTGTGGAATAGGGCACGCCTCGTAAGCAAGTTAGAGTATCGGCTGCAGCTGAACATCCTGCTGAGGCTACGACATTATCGTAGATGATTTGTCCCTTTGGACAATCGACTGGGTCTGCTGGGACGATACTTCCTGAATTCATAATTGCTCCGCGGAATAATGATTTGCCCTTGTATGTGTTGTCACCTCCATATAAAGCCATTTGATCAAAGACTGAGATTGCACCAGCTGATTCTCCCCAGATAGTTACCTTAGATGGATCACCACCGAATGAAGCAATATTATCAGCCACCCTTTAGAGTCTTCGTTAGTATGAATCTAAGACTCTTCAACAGAACAACATACCATTGCAATCCCAATCTCTGATCCAACAATCCCAAATTCGCACTACCATCCGCCAAAATCTCCGCTCCAGGCAAAAATCCAAATCCACCGACCCTATATGCCACTTGGACGAAAATAATCGGTTTGCCCTCCGCAATACTTTCGGCTACCCATGAAGATCCATCGTACATCCCTGTTCCTCCCAATTCGAATCCTCCTCCAAAAATCCAAAACAAGACTGGTAATTGAGATGAAGCGGTTGTACCAACTGGTCTTTGAATATTCAGATACAGACAATCTTCTCCAGCATTGAGAACTTCTTGGAAGACTGGTGTATTAAGGAGAAGGCCTAGTGCTGATGTAGGAATTGCATCGTTAATAGTAGTACTAAAGAAGAATTGAGGACAAGAAGCTGCTTGGGCTGTTGCTTTGACTGTGCCCAACGCAGAGGTGATGGGTTGAGGTGGTTTAAGTCGAAGTGCACCAATGGGAGGTTTGGCAAATGGAATACCAGCAAAGGTTTCGACAGTTACGCCAGCACCTCCAATGATTGTAGCTGCTGGTGATGCAATTGTTACTGTTGGAGCTGCAGCTCTTTCTTCAATTGGTACATCCCGCTCGACATTTTCGACTGGAAGAGCAAATGCGGTTGACATAAGAGCATAAATTGATACCAGCGAGAGCTTCATGATGATTGATGAATTGGAATATGGCTCTACCGGAAAGAAAATAGGATAATGAGTGAAGACAACCGAGAATGGAAGGCCACCACTGCGATCCTCCCTCGAATTATAACAAACATCAGAGTTCCATTATTTCTCATTTTCAGAAGGAAATCTAGTAAATTTTTTATCTCTTCAACATGTGCTTCCTCGGTCAGTGACTACAGGATCATCCACCTGACCACTTTCTTTTCTTTTAACTTGATCTCTCATAGCTTGACATCTCGAATCCATCGCCGAATGGCCATAAGAATGGTGCCTTACTTGATGGCACACAACCTTTTTGCATTTGCCGGCGCCAAAGAGATAAGCTGGCCAAATCCGAAATAGATTGGTCAATGTTCTAAAATTGAACTTTAGAGTGGATGGGAAAGTTTAATAGTGGTCTTGGATTAGTCGGGTCCTGAGGTCGTGTGAGAGATCATTTCCTGTTATGAAAATGAACCCCTGGTACCTATATGCGTGTACGACCGAATATATTCCCATTACGGGAGCAAGTGTGATTGAAAGGTATGGAAGTGTGGGGATGCGGGGTGAGGCTAAATTGACATACCGTTCTAATAACTCAAATCCCATCCATCAAAGTCCGAATAGAGCGTAAGTACGAACTTATGCGAGCCCTACATTGTATATTTCACATGTCTGAGGACCAAAATAAATTTAATGGCCTTTGATCTCATTCAGGTCGTGTAATACAGAAATCGCCAAGCAATGTTTACCAAAACGGTCATCAACCGAGGCCAAATACAAGTACAAGGTTCCCCGCATCAACACAGAAGGATCTTACAATCAAGAAATCCTTCAATAATTAATTTATTCCTTGCTTATGCGTATAAGGAGTGGATTATGTGAGTATGTGGTGGTACCTTCGTACCATGAATGTAGAATTATTTTTCCGTGTGATCTTGGCAACTTTGCTTAATGAGGATTTTGTCCCGAGAAATGCCTTGTAGATGCCTACAACGTGACTATCTCAATTTTGTTTGAGAGCTCCAAGGAAATGATAAGAACTTCAGCCCAGCAGTCGCTAGTTCTCGGCAGATTCTTGGAGAATGAAGCCCAGCATGCGAGGGCTTTCAAATCAAGTATCACGAAAAAAAAAACGAGCAAATAAAACACGCGGCAGTTATAACCCGAAAATTGTTCAGTTCGTTGAAGTCAAAGATACTAATCTTCGTTTGCTAAAGTGGACAAATATGGATCAACTTCGGTATAACGGAATGCCGAAGCTTCAACGAAGTCCTAACCTACCCTACGTTCAAAAGTCGGGGATCAATTTTGAACTTGAACAAAGAATGTTATCGGTGTGCATTTAAAGCAGCGCAATACTGCTAATGATACCAGTCACTTCTATATCTCATTTGTGTCCCCAAATTCTTCATGCCGATTCACACTTCTTTCTTTATCTTTTGCAGCCTTAGAGGCGTTGCATTTCTTCAAGTAGTGGCGTTTATCACCAAATACCACAAGGAAAATCATACCTACCATTGCACTCGCAATAATACAGGCCTTCTTCGAACCGTCCATGTAAGACTTGAAAATGGCTGGTAATTGTTCAGCAGTGAAAACATTTCTCCATTCCCTGGCACCAGTTGAGACAACCTTCATTGGTGACACCATTGAATCATAGACTGTGACGCTTTTGATCAGAATTTCAGCAAAAGCAGGTTCAGCGGCAAGGTCTTCCTGGGGTCCATGAGAAAAGAATCATTGCTATTGCCGGATAATATTTCATTTGAAGACGTCAATGCCTGCACTGCAATTGTGGACACTTGAATACCAAAGCCATAGCTACGCCCGCAAGAGGTTGATATTAGATCTACTTCGAGCTGTGGGTACCGATGCCTTGGGTGTAAAAGAGAGCGGCGGTGATAGGGCTCAGAGCACTACTAAGAGCATGAAAGCAATGCCACCGCAAACCGTCCTGTCTTTCAACAAACCATTGCCTAACATCGCACGTCCCCCCAGCCAGATCCGGACAATCATGAAGATAATGAAGAGAAGGATCGAGCCACGAGAAGTCCATTTACCACGGGTGACTACCAGGGGTATGTAATTTTGGTTTTCTGAAGAGTAAGTAGATATTATATGACGGAACAGATGATCGCGATAAATTCGATCATATTCGTATTGGGGGTCTTTTCGCGAAATGTTGCTTTCACTGCTTTTGCTGTATCGGGAGCAATAAAGACAAGTGCATTTATTACCACCGAGGCTCCACCAAAAGAAAGATTTATAACTAAGCCTAGACAAGATCGGTTATTCCTTGGCCTTTTGAAATTCAGAAATATCTAACATACACCATCGTCACAATACATGTGATATGTGTTGGCCTTCTACCAAAAGGCCAATCACACTAGCAACACCCCACGCAGAACCAGCAAGTCCAGTATATGCAGCTCCTCTCTCAGGAATTGCAATAGATACAATTACGGTGAATGAGCCGGGAATAAAATCGCCAACTGCTAGACCAGCCCGTGGATGACGAGCGATAAATATGGTAGTGTCTCGAGGAACACCTAAACACGATACTTAACGCTCCATTTGTCAAATCTGGTCGTTAAGGACCTGGATGTCATAAAGTGTACGGAGAGGGGAGCATACCGCAAATGAAACTGCCGCACTTAAAAATAACAATTGATACCAAGGTATGTTCATTTCAACAGAAAACATTTGTACGCCTCGCCCCAGGCGGACTGAAAGTTGGACAAGGCGAGGAGAAAGCCACTTCAATACTATCCGACGACCCAGGTGCCATGAAAATTATCATGTTGGGTACCTATAGCTTGTGATGTGGCGTTCCGCGAATATAGGAATGTTAATATACCCAGTGTAATATCTAGAGCGCAAAGGAATTCTATCGTAATAGATCAAGGCATTTCAACCAACAACTTCGATACTTGACGTGAAATTCAGTGCCTGGCTTTGCATTCTATCGCCAACAACATCAAGAAGATTGCCAAGCATAGCGAGTCGAGAATAAGAGCCAGTCTTGCGCCTGTGGGATACTCGTCTCTTCGAACAGCAGCACGTACATTCTTTGGTGTCACGGTTGACTTTTCACCATTATCGCTGATTGTTCTGTTGTACTTGGTATTCTGCCTGCAACTTTAAATCCGTTCTTGGTCGTTTTGCGTATAATGCTCATATCATGAATAGACCTGGAGAGAGCTGGGAGGACGATTTTGAAACGTGGGGATGTATTGTAGTGTTCTGTAGAGACGACGGATGACTTGCTTGGTGTGAAACCCTGCGAATACCAAAATGCTTTCGGGGAGCAGATGATTATTGAAACACAAATAGCGACTATTTCCAGCCAAAAGGTTGGTGATACGCCATCCCAGACCATGGCAAGGTTGCCGAGTACTCGGTAGGATTATCTTTCTGATGAACATTTCTGAGCCACATGGCATTTTCTTTAGATGGGTTTTCCATCTACGATAAACGCTCACGTTGGCAAGTATTAGGAGCGCATTTTCCCGTCATATTTCAACAATACCACAAGGATTGATGCATCGGGAGGTTTATCTATCTGCTCCATTCCAACATGCTGTATATGTTGTATGTTTTTTGATTGTGATATAAAAGGGGACGAAACAGATGCAAATGCATGTAAGAATGACGCATGAAAGAGAGATCGAACGCACGTGCACGTGCATACCCAGTTTATTTTGTTGCGCTTGATATTTCATTGGTTAATTGAGTATCACATGTGGTGGCGGGGGATAGGACCCTTGAAAACAAACATCGTATGTATCTGCCAATTCCCTGGATACCTGTTTTGAGTGACGGATTTGATCCTTTCCATTGTTGACCTATCTTTTATGTTACTAACTGCGAGTGGTGCTTATACTCCCTCGACACTTCGTAGATTGAATTTCCTAGCACTCAGACCCGATCCTCTAATAATTCGCACAATTCACTTACTTCTATCTATTTCTTTGCATCCACCAACCCACATCACATCTACTTCCAAGGTTCGTAAAGAAGAAGCAAGAGAAGACTAATACGGCTAGGAGACAATCAAGAATCTTCTGCGATCCACATCCACAATAGCTAATAAAAGTGGCATTCAGCTCCTCGAAGGTGGGGTAGTGCTTTATCCCACAATACATGTGAGAGAGAAAAGCGAGAGCTTGGGATTTGGAGATATTGATCGACGAGCGATTCAAAGCGCCAAACTTCAAATAATCCTCCCTTACACAAATCGAATATTCCATTGATTTCATAATAATTACTCGTATCAGCATCATCATCCAGCAAGATGAATTCACCCCCAGATGTCAATAGTCCGACGGTGCCTCGCAGACCAGCATTGAGAGCAGATACAGATGACATTCATAGCCCCAAGAGTGGACCAACTAAAGGTTAGCAATTGCAATTATTTCTCACAATTATTCAATACTTTCATTGACCCTAGCCTTTCGCTAACCTCTTATCTTTTTAACTTCTCAGTCGTCTCAATTGCGGAGCCAGAACCAGAAGACATACAAGAATTCGAACTTCCTCCTACCGACGAATCTTCAAGAATAAAACATTTCAGTGCCGGTGTTGCAAAAAGAATGACAGGCCGACCAAACATGCCTTCTGCCAGTTCCTCCAAACTATCTCTCCGAAGTCAGAACAGCCTAGAAGAACCAAGTCGAGATGTTCCTTCCCCAGAAGTCTCAAAATCCAATGATGAATCAAAGCATCATCATCACCGCGATAAACTTCTTTCTCAAGTTGCAGAATGGCTTCACTCAGAGAAGGCGAAGAGAACTTCCCGAAAAGCAAGCAAAAGGGAATCCAGAGAGAACGAGGCTCAGGCTGAGAATTTGCCCAATAGAGAAACAACGTCAAAAACAAGAACAATGTCTGATAGTTCCACTTCAAGCGCTCTTTCTTTAGAAAAATTGCAAAGGATCCTGGAGGATAACATGCTAGATTTTGGCCACAATCAACTCCCGCACCTTAGTTCCCCCAAGCGACAATCGAGAAAACGGTCCCTCGTTCGTCCTTCATTGAAACCTTCTCCATCATCTGATACCGAATATAATGAAGGAGATATTGTGGTTCCATCTTGTGATGTGATTCTTGATAATTCAAAAACCCTTGCATATAGTGGTGGCGCTGGATCTTCCATGGAAACAACCACATTAAGCAATGCGAAACGTGTGGAAAAGGAAAGAAAGGCATGGATCCAATTTAAGAATGAAATTGTGAGATTGGCGCACACACTCAGATTGAAAGGATGGAGAAGAGTGCCATTGGATCAAGGTCATGAGATTGAAGTGGAAAGATTAAGTGGTGCTCTCACAAACGCAGTTTATGTTGTTACTCCACCTGCAAATTTACCACCTTCTGCGAGCAGTACGAACATTTCAACCAAGAGTCAAAAACCTCCCCCAAAGTTATTGCTTCGAATATACGGTCCTCAAGTTGAGCATTTGATTGATAGAGAAGCGGAATTGAGTATCTTGAGAAGATTGGCCAGAAAGAAGATTGGACCTAGAATGCTGGGAACTTTCAGAAATGGTCGATTTGAAGAATTCTTCAATGCTCAGACTCTGACAGCTCAAGATCTCAGAATCCCTGAAACTAGCAAGAAAATTGCGAAACGTATGAGAGAATTGCACGATGGTGTTGAATTGCTTCAAGAAGAAAGAGATGATGGTCCATTTGTGTTCAGAAATTGGGATAAATGGGTTGATAGATGTGAGAAGATTATCACATATCTTGACAAACAGATTCTGGAAGGAGATTCTAGTAAAAGTATCAGAGGCGAAGGTTGGAGAGATAGAGGATTAGTTTGTGGTGTCGAATGGCCTGTTTTCAGAACTGCTGTTGAAAAATACAGACAATGGTTAGAGGAGAGTTATGGAGGAAAAGAAGGGCTAAGTCGTAGATTGGTATTTGCCCATAATGATGTATGTTCTTCACTTGATTCTTTACGGTTCCGAACTAATCCCGTTTTCTAGACGCAATATGGCAATATTCTACGCTTGGTACCCGAGCCACCTGTCAATGGATCAGCCCCCTCCCCTCTCCTCCTTCCAATGAATCACCACAAACAGCTGGTAGTCATCGATTTCGAATACGCAAGTGCAAATACCCCTGGCTTAGAATTTGCCAATCATTTTACAGAATGGTGTTACAATTACCACGCGCCTGCTCCAATGACTTGGACTTGTGATACTAGGAACTATCCAACAGTCGAAGAGCAGAAGAGATTCGTCAGAGCATATCTCAACCATCGTCCACATTTCAATCCTCACGCCAACTTGACTCCAAAGATGGAAGGCAAAGATGCACCACCAGGCAGTATCAAAGAATTCATGTTGGATAGTCGAACACCAGGTGGCGAGAAGGATACCCCACCTAGCAGTAAAAGTCTATATGCAGAAGAAGAAGCAAGAAGAGAGCAAGAGACAGAAAAACAAGTCGAGGAGATGTTGAAAGAGATTCGGATGTGGAGGTTGGCCAATAGTGCGCAATGGGTTGCATGGGGAATCGTACAAGCTAAAGTTCCCGAGTTGGATGATGCGCCGCCGTTTGTTGTGACGCCGGATGAAATTGACGGGCCTCAGGATGGGATTCTTGAACATGCGAATCCTGAGGATATGAAGATGAAAATGGAAGATGAGAGGGAAATTAAGATAGAAGAACAGGTCGAGGAGGAAGAAGATGAATTCGACTATCTAGGGTATGCGCAAAGTAGAGCCCTTTTCTTCTGGGGAGATGTAGTTGGATTGGGCATTATGAAGAAAGAGGAACTACCTGAGGGGTTGGCAGAGAGGATTAAGCTTTTGGAATGTTAGAAATAGTATATGGGGTGACCAGAAGCTCAGGGATGATTGTACAATTTGACTCCAAGCAGGTGAGGGTGAGGATGGGAGTGGGGGACGGGAGCTGCTTCTGAAGATCAATGTGTGTGGGAGTTTCACCATGTGAACGAGCGAGATTCACACATAACGAGCTACGATACCTATATATTTGAAACTTAGACATAACAAAGAATTTGGGATGTATTAGATTTGACGAGCGATTGTCATATCGGAGTTGGAGCGATGTATGCTATTTGGGTACAGATAGATAGTGAATAGAAAATGTACTATGCCATAAGGAAATTGAGGGTCTTCATCTATTCGTCTTCCCAATTAATCTTTCATTCTGTATCTCCATTACTACGCTTGGAAGTCCAAGGTAACAATCATTTCTTTCAACCGTGAACCATTTTTTCCGTTCATTGATTAGTATTCTTCTATTTGTATAAATCGATGCTTCTACTTATTGTGTAAAATGCCAAGATATATGTAAGCATCGGATTTAGCATTCATTACCGATTGTTTATTGGCTAATAATATATGCTGTGGTGATGCAACTTTTCAAATCATGTCAGCTGAGAAGCCTGTTCCAAAACAACACCTCAAATATATTTTTCATTCGGCATTTTCGCTTCTCATGATTGCCTCGAGATCTAAAATTCCTAAAGCCCGCTATGTTTCAATTGCTCGAACTTAGATCTTGATCATATAGCATGTCCTTACTTCCCCGAGTCTGGAGCCTATTGAGAGGGGTCAAAGTGCGATGGAATTGACACTTTCCATTCCTAACGGCAATCCAAACCCAAGTATCGAGACCTATAAACTTGCCTTGCGACATCTCGAAAACGCCATTTCGAAGCGATCTCTTAACAATTACTCTTCAAATTCCTCAGGCGGTGGTGGTAGTGCGCTCTGCAATCATTGCGTTACAGTAGACGAGCGACTGAAAGGCGTATGTTATAATGATGATACAGCTCAAAAATTCGAGTTCGACGTGAGCGCCAGAGATGCTTCTGATAATCTACATCTGGGTAGTTTGAATGAAATATTCGCTGAGCAAAATTGCTCTTTTTGTTCTTTACTTGCAAGACAATTTTTGCGGAAGAAACGAAGAGAGATTTATATGAATGCAGGATCGAGGGGGATAGATCTTCATAGTTTGCCTCTGACTGGGCTCCTTGAATTGGCTTTTACGGAGGAGCTCGCCGGAAGTGGGGATGGGGTAGAGTGGATCATTGATCCGTTCTTCGAATCCCTTCAACTTTCTCTTAGTACTATTATAAGTGATGGAATGTTATCGATCTGGTGGCCTGAAAATACAGTGGAAGATATCAATGATGAGCCTACCCAGCTTCCAATGCTCGCCGCTGATCACGAAGCTATATTCACCGGTGTAAAAAGACCCTGGATCCCTTTGCCGAGTGGTGAAATGAGTAGTGAAAGAGATCTTGGCATGTTCTCAGACTGTTTAAATTCTTGTTTACAAAATCATGAGAAATGCCGAGCAACACAAATGACCGGAGCCCTTTGTTTAGGCTTTGGACCAAGTCGATTGATCGATATCGTGGATATGAAGATTGTGAAATTGGGGATCCATGAGGTTCCAAAGTATTTCATTTTGAGTTATGTATGGGGGCATCCACCATTTCTTCTTCTCGAGAAGAAAAATGAGAATGAGTTCTCCACACCAGGTTCTCTTGGAGCCCAAAGAATACCGCAAACGATTTTAGATGCAATTGAAATTACTCGACGCTTTGAAGTACGGTACCTGTGGGTCGACGCCCTTTGTATAGTGCAAGATGATTTCGAAAGCAAAATGCATGAGATTGATCGAATGCATACTATCTATGCACAAGCGGAAATGACCATCGTAGCAGCCACAGGCGATGGTGCAAATTTTGGATTACTGGATCTCGTTCCAATATTCACAGACGCAGAAACGCACTTGATAAACAACATCAGATTCACAGTTGACTCAATGGAACTCCGTGAAGTGATAGAGTTTTCAACATGGTTTACCCGCGGGTGGACATTTCAGGAATTAGTATTTTCAAAACGAATTCTTTGTTTCACAACGGAAAGAACTTATTATTCGTGTGAGGAAGGGAGTTGGAGTGAAGATTTTCCACTGTTGACTCGGGCTGTCAATGAGAATGGAGATACGGATGAGATTGAAAACATATTCTATGATGAGAGTCTCAAAACGGGCTTCGATTTTCGGAATAAACTGGATCCATTCGAAAATTACATGGAAATGGTGTCGAAAATGTCTACAAGACAATTTACCCAAGAAAGCGATTGTCTAAATGCTTGTCGGGGGTTTTACACAGGTCTTCTTTTGAAAGGTCTAGGGGGCTCAGTATGTGGAATACCGGCTATCTGTTTTGAGTTCGCTCTGGCTTGGCAACCGGAGGGGATCCTCACGCGCAGAGGATGTCAAGATTTGAGCTCTGGGAACTTTCAATTTCCGACTTGGTCGTGGGCAGGTTGGAAGGGACATATTGAATATCCACTCCTTGGAAGTCCGGAGAAGTGTGGGGTAAAAGGGGAGGTGAGGTGGGCGGTCTATGAAGCTTATAAGCCAATTTCCGGCGCAGATGGTGAAGTAAGAATAAGACAAGCGAAAAGATACAAACAGGTCGTCCCCACAATCAAAGTACACACCTCGCCATCACAAACACATCAAAGTATGAGTTCATGGTGTACGCATTCTTATTCACCCACACTAGGATCAAAATCTCCCAAGCAGAAGTTTAAGGCTCTACTTGATGTAGAGGGCGACCCGGACGCGAGCTCCCGGAAAATTATGTCAAGTAACTTCATCGGTCCAAGTATTTTGTTGTTCCAAACGTATTCTATTACATGTCAAATTGATATGAATGAAATCTCACAACCGCCACTTGCGAGACACAAAGACTTGAGATTCTTCGCCGTCTCTTCTCTTGCGAAGACTGAAATGATCGGAGAATTAAAAATCGATTCCGCCACTTTGAATACTTTTCTCGAGTCACACATTCCCTCAGACTCGACAAGTACAACTCTACAAATAGAACTTATTTCCCTGTTTGAAATCGATTTTGGGAGCTCGTCAGTACAGAATTTGATGTGGATGAATGGGCATAGTTCGAGAGGTACGTTTTCGAAAGACTTTATGCAGATGGTGGAGAAGAGGGAGAGTAGGAGAATGAAATGTGTTATGTGGATTGTGTGGGATGAAGAGGAGGGGTTAGCGATGAGGGTTGCGGTAGGATGGGTGAGCGTTGAGGGGTGGCAGAGAGAGGGTCCGAGGTGGAAGGAGGTGGTGCTCGCGTGAATAGGTACAGAAGAAGATATTTGCGAGAGAATCAGATGGACGTGCTACAGAGGGAGTATTAGGGCAGTAATCGCGGCGGTGCAGTGGATTGGGATCGAAAATGAGTAGTTTCGTGGACCAAACTGACCAGTTATGTTGATCATTCGTACCATTCTATCTCATTGAGTATTCAACAACTTATTCATGTATACACTATCAAGAATAAGTATTAAAGCTCAAAATTCGATATCTTTCAGAAACACAAACGTTTCAAGCCTTAATTCTACCGTGAGATCGGCCATGCATACTCAGATAAAATAGGGAGACGAGCCGCTAAACGCTGTCTTTTTGTGGCGTAAGTGCACGTGTAAGATTAATGAGGGGCAGTCGGATGCAAGAGTTTGCATAGATGGGAGCGGAGGGACTTTACTCGAAGATTCACGAGTTTCAAAGGTGCGAGTGCACTGGTATACCTCAGGCTTGCAGATCCTTTTGAGTCTCATTTGATATTTCTGCTAGAAAATCTTCAAGGCAGACATTTGACATACTAGTATTACCGCAGCTTATTCTAGCTCGCATTCTCGGTTCTGAATTGAATAAGTCAAAGTGCCAAAACCACATATTAAGGTTTCTTGCAAAGGTATCTCTGTAGAGACCGCTCACCCCCAGAAGCACACAACAGAATGTCATGTACAAGACAACTATACCATCCGCTAAAAGATGGTGGAACCAGAGTTCTCGGAATAGAGCCGGGCACCTTCAACGAACCTATTCACTGTACTCTATCTCCACATCTACTTAATGAGAATCCTACATACCAAGCACTTTCCTACACATGGGGAGATCCATCAATTCGTGCTCCGATTAAAGTAGATGTTCATCTATTCACAGCGACCACGAATTTAGAAAGTGCGCTGAGATATCTTCGGGATTCCAAAATCCCTCGCGTTTTCTGGGTCGACGCGGTCTGTATCAACTAGGGAGATATTCCCGAGCGGGGTATGCAGGTACAGCAGATGCGTCGCATCTATAAGGACGCTAGAGATCTGATAATATGGCTCGGTGCACCGGAGCTTCCAACTAGAGAAATGTGGGGTGATGAACATCTTGATGTGGAGACTGAGGATGCTTCTTCTAGCACTTCGAATCAATTTGATGCCTTGAGGTTACTTGCTAGTCGGTTTCAAAGCGTCGAACGTGGTGAAACAAAATGGCCTCACCTAGATTTGGAGAACAAAGATAAATGGCGAGATGCATTGCAAAACGAGTTCTGGACACTATCGAAGAATCTTTACTGAAGCAGGTTATGGATTATCCAAGAAGTTGCTCTGGCGAAGAATCCCATCGTTCATTGTGGTTCACATTCAATCTTATTTGATGATTTAATTTTTGCCATTCATTATGTTTCTTCTTGTGGGACGCATTATGCTGTGTCAAGTGGCGAAAATCACTGGTTGTATGAGTATTCGTATGGTATCAAAGGACTTGTTCATTCTAGATTCAACGTTGCCACGAATAAGTCACTTCTACTCAGTGAAGTTTTGGAGATAATTGGTCCTCAAATTGCAGTCACAGATCCCCGCGACGGAATCTATGGTCTGCTTGGACTTGCAGATAGCTACAATATCATACCAGATTACACATTATCGAAGACTGAGGTCTACACGCAAGTTTCGAAGAACCTACTTAGCAAGGGCAATTTTAATTATCTGGAAGTTTAGCGGATAAAAAGATAGCTCCAGCAATGAATCAACATCCTGGGCCACAGATTTGGACATCATAGCAAAGCATTCTTTTGGGGTCAGACCGCTTGCAATATACGACAACGGTGTATATTATTATAAAGTTGCAACCGATCTGACTTTATTTTTGAATTTCATGACAACAATCGTGTTCTGAACGTCAAAGGCGTGTTAATAAGTGACATCGACAGATGCGGTCAAGTCATGGACGCAGATACGTACTCGCATTTCGGAATTCTAAGTCAGTGGAAAGATATTATGATACGCCAATTTCGATGCGATCACCAAGTAACATCTGCATTCGACAAATCAGGTACGATTATGGATGTGTGGGATTCCTGGAAGACCAAGAATTTGCAGTGCGAATTTTTCATGGCCAAATAATCGGGGACCAATCAGCGATAAAACTTTAGGTGGTTGGAGCGAGGGAACCATAGACACAGATGATTGCAAACTTCTATCTTGATTCCACGTCAAGCGAGAGCATCAATGAAGCACCAAGAATTTTACAAGGCAGGGGGTACTTTAATGGAAACATATTGTCGCACCTTATTGATGAATAAGATTTTGTCCAAATCAGATACCCTCGAAAGGTTCCACGACGAACATGTTTCCGAATACAATGAAGATATGGGTAGACCAACACCAACAGAGCTAGAGGAAATGTCTATGCTTCGTGAAAGTAGAATGTTTGACAAGTATCTTGAAGAAGTGACTAGAAACCGAAGACTCTTTATCACTTCAGACGGATATATTGGGTGGGGCCACCAACAGGTAGAGAAATGTGATAAACTGTATATTTTGCATGGGTCACCGGTGCCTTTTGTTTTGAGACCATGTGGTGATTTTTGGATTGTGGTTGGTCAATGTTATGCACATGGTCTTATGAACGGGGAGATTGGAAAGGCTTTGGAGCGTGAGGAAGTGACCTCACAGATGTTTGAGGTTAGATGATTTAGGATTGATAGGAATACATTTCGCTAGATTGACACTAAGTTATCTTTACAATAACTACACCAGCGAGCGATGAATTTACATGCGTCTCCAATCTCGCCTCTTTTCTACCGTTGGTGGTCGACTTCCACTCAGTCTCTAATAGCTCCGCTTTGCACGTTGCAATTGTATGAGATTACTACTAGTTCCCTAGAATGATAATAAACACCAATCAATATTTGATAGTGAGCGTTTCCAATAAAAACGAATCAAAAACTCTACTGCCAAAATGCGATTCTTTTTGGCCCAGTGACAGCAATTCCAAATCTTCAATGGCGTTAAAAGGGTCGACGGAAATTTTTCTTTGGTTTCATTGGCGACCGTGACTTTACCATCAATTTCGATTAATTCATAGAACTCGGAGCTCAAATGTACGAAATAATTCTCCCTAACTCACTTCGAATAAACAATACACACTCTCTCAGATCGTCCCCAACATGTGAGGCACTATAACACAGGTGTTTCCAGATTACAGAGGAGCAAAAAAGAAGAAGAGCAAAGGTCTCCTTTATACATCGAGAATAAACCAGTGAGCAGTGAATATCTTATGAAATCAACCCGATGCTTGGTGTTCGTGTTCGTGTTCGTGTTCATACTTTCACTGTCAATTTTAGTGATATCATAGCAATCGGTTTGGCTTCGTCATTTTGATCCTCATTACCAGCTGATAAGTTTGACCTCATCCGGCGTGCCATATCAAAGCCGAATTTGTATCAATACGAAGCCATCTCTTTCACAAATTTCGCATCCTAGCCTTTTCGAACGAACTAACTAGTCGATTTCTCGCAACTGAGCAAAAGGAACGAAAATCCGAAACCCCCCGGAGTTGAGTCGACGTGAAGATGATGATTACTTCTCAAAAGAAACTGCTACCTCTCCTAACCGGCTCTAATTAAGTGCTTTATATTCTGAGTATAAAGTCTGGTCACTCTTTCCAGGTATTGCTCGCTGTATCCACAACCTTTGAATGATACCATTTTCCTACAGGGAGCATTGCACATAGGAGTTCGGTTTGTTATACAGCCTGCAAGACTGACATATTATCTTTACATCAAGCCTTTATCTCATTATCTAATAGTTCTCGTTGTACACCACACCCGCCGCTCAAGTTGGATGTCGATACTGTTCTCGTTGTCACGAAATGTATTGCTGCTCAAAAATCTTCAAAGCGACATTTTTCTCGGCATGTAGTTCTCGTTGGTATTTCAAATGAATCGCTCTGAGGGAATGCCTCGATTAGAAGTACGATATCGAATGATAGTAGTACATAGGTAGTCACCGAAGGATTTATGGCACACTGTAGAAGGCTTCAGGTATATGTGCTCTCTGCCTTCTCTCGAAGATTCACCCTAGTGAAAATTGGTCTAGAACCTGACTATTGAGCGTTTCTTGATTCAAGATCAAACCGTGACCTATTTTTTGTCACTGATTCCGTAAATGAAGTACATAAACACCTATCTCATCGAAACTTTTTCACAATACCAAAGCAAAATAATTTGGAGTTGTTCCAAGGGAGCATGTAAATTGATATTTGATATTGAAATGAGAATTGTGGTGCATTGAGTATTCCATACAACACTCATGGTTCATCAATGTCTACAGCAAGGAATGCTGAAGATAGTAGAGCTTATGGAGTTCTTGCTGTCATGTATACCTGTCGTTAACTGTCTCCATATCCGTCTCCTCATCACTGTTTAGGAAAGTATTCGCATCGTCACCGTATATCTCCCGCTATCAATATCCCACCCAAAATCAATCCAACATGCCTTCAAAAATTTACGAATATATTATTTCACAAATATATGCTAGGACATTCCTCAAAAAATCAGTAAGATCAAGTTTTCGGGTTCAAGATCTCCTGATCACCTGCTTAGGGGCTTCTAAACGCAGTACCTGAGGAGGAGAGGAAAGGAGGGAGAGGGTGTTGAATTTATACCACTCGAGTCTAAAAAAGTGAGGTATTACATCATTTTCGACTATTGTTGAGACCACTGAATTTGATCCCATCAGATCTTTGAGCAGTCAAGAGTCTCTAATTATGGAAAGCCATGAGCCATCGGAAGAATCTTTGATGCTGCTCCCCTCAATTCATTCCGCTCTTCTCCTTTCACTTTGTCAATCTCGACTATCTTACAAAACATGAAAGAAACCTCATCATTTACTCCGTTATTGCCATAATACACGCAAAGTCCACCAACTGTGTTTTGTGACACAAGTTACCTAGGAATTCCGCATTTTATCGTCACCATGTTATTGCATTGCTCCAGCGAAAGAAGGCGGAGGATAAAAATATATGAAAACTATTTTCACCAGGCGTCTCCTCTTTCTAAGGAGTAATAGCAGAGTCTAGAATGACAATAGCACAATTTCCCACAATAACCGGGAGATTTTGACAATCAACGTATCGAGAAGTTGTTAATATAGTGGAAGATGAAAGCGGACACTCATATCAAGCATTACTCGTTCAAGCCCCGAAACTGAGAGGATTTGAGCATATGAATTTTTGTCATTAACGGGAAATCAAATAGGTACCCTTCAGAATGGACACTCATACCATTAAGAAGTTGGGAATAATTTCAACGACCTGCCAAACCTTCAGACGTAACTGAGGGTCCCGTACCCCCAATCAAAGAACCATAGGTTTTGTTCCGGCCCCATCCATAACTTCTATTTGTCTCTCGACACCTGATTGTTAAGCCATGAAATGCGCATGGCGACTGAACCATAATCATTTCTTTCAAATAGACCTGACGCGAAATCAACGATCAAATCAATGCTCACAGAAATTATAACCCGAATTATGCCATTCCTCTCCAGCCGTTCTCACAAACGCGCCACGTTCCTCCATTAGTTTGAGCCTATGCTCCTTGGCCTCTTCAACCCCCATAAGTAATGGATCACCACCGGTTCTAAAGTGCTCTCGCACCATTTCCATCAACTCCGGTGAGAGTTTCATATCTTTTGTCGAAGTATCCGCATTTAAGCCATTCTCATTCAACAGGATTACTAACTCCGCAGGAAGCTTCGAAATAGCTACTCTGCGAGCCTCGGGGGTATTTCCAAACACGGATTCGACCCACCAATCCAATCGTTGCGGTGGAACGTTGGCGGTGGAAATGATACGTAAGGTTGGGTCTACGAGCCATAGGGCGATGAATCGTCGACAGCCTGGTTTGGTCGGATCTTCTAAGCGAAAAGATGAAACTTTGTGTTGACTTTTATGCGTTAGCACCCAACGAACAAAGAATCGAGTGATTAACTTACAAGACGTTAGGAAAAGCAAGTAGTCTTCCCTGACGTGTTTCCACACTATCATAATTTTGAAGACACGGAGAATTCCCTTGTTTCAGACTTGTTCCAAAGACCTGCTCTAGCCAACAATAGGAATCTTGCCTAGCTCCGAGGTCATCGTCATTTTCCTCCGGTGTCTGCATACGGAATGAAAGGTCATTCGAAGTGATATTCTCACTACCAAGATAGTAGAGCGCAGTACCGGCAATGTGCTCATTCATGTGTCCCTCAATCTTGAGTTTTGTTAGCGTTAGACTCTTTTCGGATAAGAGTTTTTCACTCACATGCCAATTGCCCGCCGGAAATTCAGGCTTTTCCGGAGTAAGTTCAATGGATGCCATCTTAATGATGATTTGGAGACCTGACTCTTGAAACTGGTGTTCAAGGCGAAGCTTGATTGAATAGTCAACATCTTAGAAGAAAGGCTCTGGAATGACGGGTTCGCCCGTCTCGGTCCATTTTTCTTCAGCTTCTCTCTCTTCTATTTTCAATTTCATCTTCATCACCAGTGTCAAAATCGAATTTATCTTGGTCAACTACTTGCTCAGGGCTCGGAGAATTCCATAGCTCCGTATTTTCGCCGCTGGAATCTAGTCAGACTTAAGATACTTATCCCGAAATGATTGGGGGAGACACCTACTCCTGGTCATCAGGGTATGGGAACCGAGGCTCTAGTCTTCCCGCACCATATTTTTTTATCGTAGTCGATATCAATAGCAAGACATTGATTCCATAAGGGAAGAGTGGTCTCGACTAACTTTTCAATTGTGCGGTAAATCTCAGGGTACTTGGTTGGATGAATGTTGTTGATGTAACTGGTAAATTTGACTGTTCCATTTTCTTGGAAGGCTAAATTTGCAGGCAACCATTGATACTTGTTTGACCAGTAATGCTTTTGTCCTGCGCCCCAACTTTGATATCCCTTAGTGGCACTTGTTTGCTCGTAGCTTGCCCCTCCCAACGGGATGATTTCACCTTTTCCTGCCCATTTCTCGATGGCGTCATTGACTCCAACGACTTCATCCTTCATGACTCGACTACGACCGTAGATTAAAGGGTACATTGAAGGATGTACGAGATCTTGAACCATGTCACTCGAGTTGGGATGCCAGTCAAGTGATGAATATTGATCCCTCTTAAGCGTATCAAACGCCTCGCGCAGAGATCCATGGAGCTCAGTAGAGACCAAATGATCGGATTTGGCAACAGATGCACAGGCGTCAAGAGTTGGAATGACACTGGTTTTTTCATAATATTTGGCCTTACTTCGAAGTTCTTCGATACACTTTTCAACATCAGATTAGTAGCAAAAGCCATTATGCGGAGAGGCACTTACACAATCAAAAGTACTGGTGTCCATGATATCCTCTATTTTTCTGTCAAGGTTATCATGACTCAAGTGAATCATGCCGTCGTAGTTCCGAGTTTGTTGCTTATCACGAATTGCCATCATCCAAAATTGTTCGTCTGGGATGTCTAGAGCTTCTGCACGCCACTTGGACACAATGTACTCGTTGAAGATTTTCTTATGCCACTCTTCCTTATCCGTGAGACGTTCCATAATGCTCATCATGGCAAGCTCTCGGACATGAATTAGTTTCGAATTTGCACCCCAACAGCCTTGATGGGCACCAATCGGATAATGACTTGTGTTGTCGGAGACTCTCTGTGGATCATAGTGTAGGGGAAGGCCGAGACCTGGATAATCTGGCATGGTGAAAAGTTTTCGACAATCTCTTTGCTTTTTCTCGTTTTGATGGTTGTAGGTGTGTGTAGAGATAATGAATCCAATGAATGTGTTTGATGTTTAATATGAGAATGGTCGTCAGAATTTATATCTCATTGCTCAGATTATGTGTTCAAACGAGATGAAATGTCTGATTGATAATTATTTAATCCTAGAACGCTCTACCTATTCTGTCTAAGAAAGAACCAGAGAAAACATTATAAGATTAGTCAAGATTGTTCAAGATTGTTCAAGATTTAATATTATTAATATAAAATCTAGATATAACGTGGTTTATCATTGAATAGCCTATATCATTAAGTGGCCCACTTTTATTTCAATTTATACTTTCAAATTCATATTATTCAATAATAATTGAATCAATTAATTAAAACTATTAAGAATCTAATAATCTAGAATTTATTATATTATTTTAATAGATTCTTATATTATATTCTATCTTTCTATATTTATTATAATATCAATTAAAAAATACTTTCTTATTAAAATTCCCCTCTTTTTGATACTTATTATATCAAATCTGAATATCAATTTTTTATTGAAATAATATATTAAAAGCCTTTTGTTTAATAAACACTCCTTTTTAATATAATTAAGTTTTTTATATATATCGATGTTTACTTAATACCTTATTTATTGTTTAAAGTATACAATTCTTTATATTTAAAAGTGTGTTCTTATGAACTAATCTCTCTATACTTTTAGTTAAAATTAGTACAATTTCGAATATAAATATAGGAGAGCTTAATTAATAACAAGTTATTTAAGATTTAATTAATATTGATTAAAAAAGAGCTTCTATTAGATTACAAGGGATTTGAAAGATTTATTGATTTAGATTAAAAAAGAGAAGGGTAGGTATACGAATTTGAATATCTAATTTCGAGAGTATAGCTTTAGGATTAAATAGGATTAAATTTATTCCTCGAAATCTTGATTTCATATTCTGAAAGGTGATTGATTCCTTATATATAGCTTTCAAAGCTATAAAGAATTTAATCTTTGAAATATAATTAATATATACCTTGATAAATTCATCAATTTGATTATTATATAAATATTTTAAATTACTAAAACAGTTAATATCAAATAATTAAATTAAATGACTTGAATACAATAGTAAATATAAATATATAATATTATTCTCTTTATAGTATATTTGAAAAGCTATTGATTTATGGTTTTCATGTTTATCCAATACTAATATTCGATATTTACCCTTTCTTCAATTCTTAATATATTTATTAAAGTATTTCAACCATTCTAAACCCGTATTATTATACATTCACCCATTAAATATAAGTTTAATAGCTCATTCTATAAGAAGATTTATTTCAATATACCAATTAAAAAAATGAATTTGTTCTTAAACTACTAAAAATAAGGGAATAATTTCATCCTTTTCATTTTCATATATTATTACTATAACCCATTTTTGATTACTTAACTATATTGTCTTACTTTTATTATTTCGTTCAATACTAATTATTATCATTGCTACACATATAATCCCCATTATAAAGTCTGTTTTATCGAAATTATAAAAATCTTTATTCAAAATATTATATTTCGCTTATATATTCACAACTAGTCGAAACTATTCTTCAAAAAGCTTAAGATTTTTATAAAGAGCTTTTTGAAAATTATAAATATAATTAAAATATATCTTTAATTTGATTTGACACTTTACAACTCAATACATTTAAAACTTTTCAATACATTTTACACCCTTCAATTTGAGAATATCATTCATTATATTTTCTATATTTTTTAATTTAAATGAAAATCCTTTTAAATTTATATTAAATATATATTAAATAATTATTTTTTCTTCTAATTCTATAATTTTATAATAATTTATTCAAGTTTTTATATAAAGAAATAAACCTTTCATTTTATATTGAAAAGTTGTATAAAGAATATTATAAAATATAATAACCTTTGAAATACTTAATTTTTTATTTTTATAAATAGTTTTAATAATAAGAAGTATATAAGCTTTTTAATTATTTGAATTTATTATAGGTTGTTAATAAAATATATATTGAAAGAGATAGGTGTAAATTGAGATGAAAGTGGGCTACTTGATGATATAGGCTATTCAATAATAAACCATGTTATCTAATATTGAATAATTAAAGCTAATTATATTCGAATTAGTTTAGACAGACCTTAGGAACTAGACCTTTATCTTCATTCTATAATTTCTTAAATAGGAAGAAGTGAATATCAATGAACAATTTATCTGATATTAATTACTTAGGTTAAATGATTCCTCTAATGTCAATCTTTCATTTCAATCGAATATGAATATGATGCCTGGAATTAGGAAGTGATCACGTGGCGATATTATCACGAGATCACTCAGGGCATGATATTGAGACCGGCAACGAGCATTTCACCGAGGTGCTTCGCCATCAGGGCCAGTCCAATGGTGAAATGCTGGATATGAATCTCGAAGCGTTTGCTTGCATGATCCAAAATGTCCCTGCCAGGAGAGTTTAGTGAGTCTAGCCGGTCTTTCTGTATATTTGAGACTTCTCTTTTCGAAGATGATACCTAGGTGATTAGTAGGTAGTGTCACAATATATGTATGTATCAACGACATACAGAAGTTGTTCTTAATCGCTCATATCAGCGATGATCAGCACTTCTTTTCCATTCTTTTCCAAACCCTTCTTCTATTGTCGTCGCCAGATCTTCCGTAATCGTGGTACACGTGTTTGCACCTCGTTCCTCAAGTAACGAAATCACTACCCCCCTCCGAACTTAATTGCTATCATCTTCGCTACCATTCACCTCTACTCAAACACTTATACCCTCAGTCATCTTGAATCTAACTTGCGTTCAAGCAACACTGCATGGATTATAGGCATCTTACCATCACGCCCACAGGAAAGCGTATATCTCATTACCATCAAATTTCAATGCAACCTCGAGATCGAAGCTTCCTGCCCTTTTCACCTGAAAATTCTCGCTGTCACTTTCTCAACCGTTACATAATAAAATTGTTCGTGGCCGCTTAGAGATATACAGAATTGTGTAAGTATTGCTTCTAACTGATCATTACTCGCAGTAAATGGGAACATGCGTGCCATGAAACCCTACTCTATCTCCCCTTGATGCTGCCCCCACCACTTATATGTGCAACCTATACACACCTACTCTTAGGTTGAGGGACGATGCTTTATATAACCCGCTTGGATTCTCACTTGCTAGCGATCACAATGTACCATGTAAGATCTTACATCCGATTCTATACCCCTACCTTATTCCCTAGCCTCAAATGTCAACACTCGAAAGACGGACACATGTCATATAATAAATTTCCTTGATTATTTCTCCTACTTGTGCTTTTCTAATTCAATATTTCGCTGTCATTCCATTTCTCTCCTCCCAATTATACCCACACCCCATTAAAGTCCACGAGATGTGAACTTCTCATAAGCCTTGTTTATGAGGCCAATAACGAAAACTATTTGTTTCCAATGCATCGCTAATTCACCTTCCATCAAGCCAGGCTTTTCTCCTCTTGATCCACAACTCTAAAATCTCTTCCCCGGCTTCTGCAAATCCCCCCAAGCAGTATTGACTTGTTTCTTAAGCTCCTTGAAACTAACAATAAAGCAATTTTCTCCATCTCTACTTGTCAATTGAATCTTCTCATCACTCCCTGCATCTAATTTATTCAAACACCTTAAAATCCACGCCATATCCGTAACTGGTCTTCCTTCCGGATCGACTGAATGAAACACATAATCTCTGAAAAGTTTTAAAGTATATTGATTTCCGGTTTCGCTCCATTGGGGATTATTTTCATATTCTGGTCTTTCATTAATATTGCCGAGTTTAGCCATTAGGCGAACGAGTCGACCATTCTCGAGCTCACGACAAAGGTCCGAGGTTAATTCGTCCTTCGCTTGGAGGGAGCTATCGAAGGCAGTGGCCATACGGCCGGAGATTCCTCGCATGAAAGTTTGTAAGTCTTTCGTTTCCGGGGAAGAAGGCGTCGAGAGAAGCCATGCTATTGTATCGACAAGTTCTGCAGAGTAAATTCGGCTAAGACTATCAATGTTGGTTTGCAGAATTTGAGGGTTGGTTTGAGGTGTAATTGATGAATTGACTGTGGCCAAGGATAACATAAGTATTCCGAATAGATGTAAATCTTCATATTGAAGTTCCTTGATATCCCGACGTTGATCGTAATGTAAGATGTCGAAGATAGGGCATGCATTAAGACGAATTCGATTTTTGTCTGTGAGAATAACTTTACTCAAATGCATACATCGTACAGCAAAATTGGCCTGATGAACAGCCTTAATTGCAACTGTGATCTGTACTATATATGCCCAAAGAACATCTTCAGATATCCGAGTAAGTTGATTTCTATAACGGCTTGAAGTTGTGGTAGAAAAGTGAAGCTCTAGAAGAGTTTTTGAAAGTGGGTGGTAATTGGTGACAATGATCAATGAACTACCATCTTTGAATTGTCGTGTAGTAAAAGCATCAATAAATGATACTACACCCGCACTATTGACTTCACTCCATTTCTTGATTGCTCGAATGGCTTTATCATTGGCAAGAGTGTAACCTATCATTCGTTAGTCCTCGTTCACAGGAAGGAATGTATTTAGCTGTCTCACCTTCTAGTCGTCTCAAGCAATAATAGTTGCCATTCTTTTCTGCACGCGCTTTGTATACCCAACTTGTGCAACCAAAAACAGCGATGCTCCTATTCTGAGTTGTGTCTAGAGCGACGAGAGAATGGTATGAATTCGGTGATGTACCAATGTTCGGAAGGGCATCTAGTTTGATTAGTAATGAAACCATCAAAATTTTTCTCATGCTTACTTGGCATTACTTGAAGAACAGCTTCAGACTTTCTTTGAAGGTCTTCACGAAGCCGGTCGGATAGGAAAAGATCATGGATAGATTTTTGATAAGGCATCAAATTATCCGTATGTGGACCAATCGGGGCATACAAGTGGTAATTTATAGGCTGGACATTATAGCTTTGTTGTCCTTGAAAGTAGGTTCCACCTGTTCCTCCACCTGCTACACCTGCTCCTGCTAAAATGCCAAGGTCTTCAGAATAGTGGTTCTGAAAAGTGGTGGGAATCGCTTGAGAGACATTTCCCATCGAGAAAGGATCATAAGTAGCTTCAGGTGTGGCACCGTTGGTGGGTAGCTTATTTTACATCAGTACTTGATTCAGTATAACTAGTAAATACTCTCCTGCCTAAGTCGGACATAGAGATAATAATCAAGGATAGCTGAAGTAGTGCGCTTACAGTCTGAGAGAGATCATAGTTCTGTGGAGCAAAGTCTCTTTGTGTTGGATTAAATTGAGGTATCTCTGGGTCAAGTGGTGCATTTGGTGTAGCAGTCCCACTTGTGAGTCCTCGAGGAGTGAATGGAGCCGCATTTGCAGCTTGTGAAGTGATTGAAGATGCTCCTTTATTGGATGAGGATATGGTTGCTGGTGTGAAAGAAGGCGAATCTACGTTCAATACTTTCTTTGGCCTGTCATCGTTAAAGTTAGTATTTGACAATGGAAGTCTTTGTCCTGGTCTCTCATTCGATCTTAAATCTCCACGATGATAAGGTATTGCAAAACATCTCGGTTGTTGCGGATTGATTGAAGAATAATTGAATTCTGTCTGACTGCTAGTTGGGGAATAGTCTGTCGAATCCGAAGTGTTCCTATCTTTCCGAACTCTTTTGCGAGGACTTTTCATGGGGCTAACGCGTTGTTTTTGAAACCCTATATTTTTCTTTTGGTCTTTGACCAACCGTGTCTTCTGCCATGGATTATCCATCCTTCGTGATCAATTTAGATTTGGCAATATATCGAGTCCGCACAATCCATACCTGTAGGAGGTGATCTTGGGGCTGCTTTCCTGAGATTTTCACTGACTAAAACCTGCATCTCAATAACATTTGGTGTTCTTGATGTTACAAGAGATGGTTGTGCAATGAGGAGTAGAAAGATCGTATCTGGTATCATAATGATCTGCGATTCGAATAGAGTCGTGATGAAGACAGGATAGGCAAGTAGCAGCCCCATGAAGACCCAATCACAGCAGGAGCCAACCACAAGACTGGGTAAATTGCCAAAAATGAGTAACCATGGTTCAATACCCCCGAAGTCAGACAGTTTTTGCACAGTGGATAAGAAGTATGACCAATTGCAAAATCAAGTATAAATACGGAGATAGGCGTTGCGTAATATTCGAACCGACGAAAGCGAACTTCGGGGGACTCTCACAGCTCTAGATCATTTCTCTCTCTTACTGAAAAACAGCGACTGCCACAATTTGCAAAGTATATTGTGTCAACGACTTGAAAATCATTTAACAGTCCGCTTGTTCAAGGGCAACACATAACTTTCCCAATAAAGGGTCGAAATGATATTTTTCACGGTTGCCATCGAAATACATCTCAGATTTAGCTGGAATGGGGCTCCGCTGGCTGTACAAAGGCCACTGCTGTGGAGGCAGACTAATTCGAGGAAAGGGATCATATCCAGCGCAGCGAGTCATGGGATTTAGGCGCTTGGCCCCATGGTAGTGAACAGAGCGCCAATTCACTCGGAATTCAAGTCCATTGAATTCCAATACCGATGGCGATCATTCCAAAGTCCAAGGCGAAATTTATCTGGAAGTCCAAATATTTGGCGAGATCGAAATTGAAGAGGAGCGTATCCTTTATTTAAATCCGAAGAAACTGAAATCAACTCACTGATCGATTATTCCTCCAAATCCCTTGTTAGGATCATGATTAAAAGCACAACCTTGATCCTCATAACGGCAATGCCCATATATCAGAACATTTCGGCATAGTGTATCCTTTGCGTTTTCTAGGACAGCTTCATCAATATCCGTTTTCATTTCCTATGTATATCAACCAAAGAATGCGCCTAAAACATACCACGTCCTTTCGGCCTCGGAGAACTCGTCGGTCTGCGAAGTTCGGGTTGATTGAATCTTGTAGCCGCCATTGTATTATATTATATCTTATATTCTTGCTTCACGGTGAATAGAACTATCTGCCGGACCCCAATGACACTTTAGGAAGCCTAGTGAAAAGAAATCATGTTAGCTCGGTTCAATTCAACTCATGAGGTAGAGTTTCAAGTATTATCTAGCGTTTTCAAAACAGTATTGACCGCAGTGACGCGTAAAAGGGATAAAATGAAGGGGGTAAGTGATGGATACACTTTCTGCTCACTTGAATCTGGCTGACATTTCCTAAAATCCAACAAAACGAAGATTGGCCCTTGTATGAAGTTTAATAAGTAGAAATGATTTTCAGCATGAGAGCTACACAAAGAATCCTGCCAAGGAACAGACAGATCAAAAACAATGTGACGACTAGCACATTCAATGAAAGTTTAGACTAATAGTCGTGTTGAGGCTGAAGATATCAATAATATATATGACGCGGGGTGGAGGTTCCTTTGGAGGTGGGAACACTGGCTGGCTGGTGGTGATGCACTAGAAGTTAATGCGATCCGATAAAGAGGTGGATCCAGATTTTCAGCCTTGTTGTGGCTTGAACGGAATCCCAGTTTATCCGATACCGATATGTGGCTCAATCATTGAACGATCATCATTAATTCTAGAACTGTAACTTATCCGTAGTTCTGAGCTAATACCTACCTAGTGAATCGTGAAATCCCACCAACTCGAATCTGAATACAAAGAACAATTTACTATTATCTGGCCATTACTACGGCATTCTTCATTTCCCCCGAATATGCAAATATACTTCAACTAACTTCTGTCTTTTGGACAACACGACAAACAAACCGACAACAATGGCTACTCCAGATACCGATATTAGCCAGCTGTCCGAAACACAGCAGGCAGCTTTACAACAATTACTTGCGGTAACTGGTCAAGAAGTAGATCAAGCAGTCCCTCTATTGCAGAGATCACAATGGAGTGTTGAGGTAAGAATCCGAGCTTTACCCTTCAATGATCCCATGTCCATCTGTGTATTAATCTATAATAGATTGCAATCGCAAAGTTCTTTGACGGCGAAGATGATTCTTTAACAGCAGCAGGACTAGCAGCTCAAAACTTTCCACCTCCTCGAGCTTCGAGACAAGAAAATCTTCAATATAGTCTTCTCAATGAATCCTCAAATCGATCGAGAGCTCAAAATGTGGACTCGGCTCCAAGAATTGTTCCTCAACCGGAGGATCAAGTAATTCGAAGGCCAAATCTTATTTTCGCCATACTTTTCGCACCATTCAGTGTACTCTATAAAATTTTCTCGATGGGATATAGAGCCTTTGCATTTTTGTTTCCTTTCCTGCCAAGGTTCACACCTACCAGCGCATCAAACACAATGGGACGGAGGTCACTCAAACCGAGAGATGCAGCAACACGCACAAAGCGGGAATTCGAGGAAGAATACGGACCGAATAATATACCATTTTTCGATGGGGGATATGCACAAGCATTGGATCTTGCGAAGAAAGACTTAAAATTCCTTATTGTTCATTTAATGTCTCCGGAACATGATGATACATCCGATTTCGTGCATCAAACTTTACTCTCCGAAGAAGTCACCTCATTTCTGGGGGATGAAACCAATGATATAATATTTTGGATGGGAGATGTACGCGATTCAGAAGCATATCAAGTCTCTGCAGCTTTGAGATGTACCAAATTTCCATTCACAGCCCTAATTACCCATACACCCGACCAAGGAGCTACATCAATGTCGGTTATTGCTAGAATTTCTGGACAAGAGGCACCTGGCGCATTCGTGGCGAAATTACAAAGCGCAATGGGACAGCATTCCGAGAAATTAGCTGCAGTTCGTGCACAACGTTCAGCGCAAAACTTCGAGCGCACATTAAGAGAAGAACAAGATTCTGCTTATGAGCAATCTTTAGCACAAGATAGAGAACGTGCTAGACAGAGAAAGGAAGCAGAAGCCGCGGCTGCAGCAGAAGAGAAGAGGAGGAAGGAAGAAGAAGAAGCTGCTGCCAAATTAGCCGAAAATCGAAAACAATGGAAACAATGGCGAGTACAAACTATTCAACCGGAGCCTGGGCCAGGAACCAACGTTGTTCGAGTTGCATTGAGAATGCCAGAAGGTGCTAGAATTACTCGACGTTTCGAAGCCAATTCAGGATTCGAAGAACTTTACGCATTTGTTGAATGCCATGATTTACTTGAAACTGGCAAGGAATACAATAGGCAAAAGCCGGAAGGATACGAACACAAATTCAATTTCAGATTAGTGCAAAGCATACCAAGAGAAGTGTATGAAATTGAAGGGGGAGGAACAATTGGGGAGAGGGTTGGCAAGAGTGCGAACTTGATTGTAGAATCTATTGATGATGATGATGAGGATGATAATGAATAAATTGGGGCGGTAATTTAGTTAATGCTGGTATACTATGGTATATTATACCTTTGGCGTTTGGATTGACTCCGGCTAGAGTTTTATATCTATAGTAGTATTAAAGCATCACTGCGTGGGTGGCATAGACTCTTTACAAATAAATTCATCTATCATCAAGGATAATTCTCTCTGGAAAAGCATGATTTGAAGCTTCCAAACATAGAGACCTCGTTAACCATCATATCGCTGCTCACCAGTCAACTTTATGCCCATTCGTTATCTGTTCGTTCAACTCCTGTTTGAAAGTCGACACCCTTCCTGTAGCTCTCTGATGTTTTCCCCCATTACCTAAGATTTCCAACAAACTCAAAAGACGTTATCTAGTATTAAAATCCACCCCCCGTCCTTTCCCCTTTTCGCATTTCCCACATCATAATAAGTCTGCATCTCCCTCTGATCTCAATTTTTAGGGGAAGAAAGCGAAGCGAACACTTCAGTAAGATGGGTATTGAAAACTAGGAACTTCCGAGCATACTGTAAGGTATATCAGTATACTGGATGAGCTTCATGAGTTCGAACTATGCTTTCACGTGTATAACGATTGAAATCTTAAGGCGTTGGTTGTTTGAGGCGGATATGGTTGTGCTTTGTACTTTTGTGTTTGAGAGATTGGTGTTAATAGATGAGTAGAGATTATATCAAAAGAAACATACTTAATTTAATTCAGCCTATTCCTCTTCCTTCCCCTTTTTCCACATTTCGATATCTCGCATCAGTCGTTTCCCAACATCGAGTACCTAATATCGCACCACTTTCTTCCTTCTCTTCCCTTCTCCTCCTTTCACCCGGATCCTCGAAAGCTCCGTCCATGTGAAGTTTAGACTACGCTTTCTTCTTTCTGCCTTACACTTAAGTCTTCACAATTTTCATCACTCCTTTCGCTCAGCGTCTTACGCTTTCTATTCTCATAGAAAGATTCACTATCCTCCCGAGTTTCCCACAAGGTTCTCTATCGAAGAATGAATTATCTATACACCATTTCCCCCTAGAATTCTACATTTCAATCAAATACAGCCTCAACAGTGTAAGAGAGACTTTACAAAACCGCAACTACAAAAGATATCTAAATAGTCACTCCCAGAAGAAACTCAGATTGAGGTCTATCAGAGACGGGAGGAAGGACAAACTTTAAAATGAGGCATGTGCTGTATAAGACTACATAATAATAGCTAGCCGAAAGATATAGCAGCAAAGAAACAACTCAAGCTGGGGCGAGAAGCTCGTTTACTGTGACTTTTGATTGATTCTTGGTAACCCATGTGTGTGGTTATGTGCTTGCGATGTGTATTTTGTGAGGATGGGAAAATTAGACGTTTGAAACTGAAAGAATTATTAATGTATATATGTATAATTGAGTCATACAGGATCGCCCAGGGGCTCTTAATCCTAACAAAACAACATTTTTACATGCCTACTACACTAAAGGGGATAGAAAGCAATAACCGAGATAATCAGTTTTTAGTCGTGAATCTGCCCATGTAGTCTAATACTCAGAAATCATTCCCAACCTAAATTCTTACTTTATCAACCTACAAGGTTAATTCTGTGGTCATTTCTACGCCATCTATCGATATAATGAAATAGAAATATACACATTAAATATTCCCTCGCTTCTCCTCACATCAACCCCACATTCTTCCATCTGACCTTAGCGAACAGGCTACTATACACTTATTAGTTTTCAGCTAAACAATCAAGATGTATTAGACATGGCTAAATTGACAAGTGACAAGTCACACATGTCATCCTAATGCTGCTTTTGATCATTGATTACCTTGTATTGCTTTAGATATATATACAAGAATCAGAGCAAGGTGAGGTTTAAAAGTTATTCTCGAAGTTCCAATAATCAACCAATGGATCTACTATTTAAGTTTGTGTAAATAAAATATTGGAGGACAGACATCCCTAGCGTGGCTTTTTCAAAGATCCAAGACCTTTCCTTTCTGCATCTTGTGATCAATATGCTCCGCTAGTATCCTTCTCACGCTGTGGTTCATATACATATTCTCTCGACTCGGGCAGCGTATAAAACTTGTGTGTATTTTTTGATTCTCGAAGCACATCTTGACTATCCAGTCTGTAAACATCAGATCGATCCATAATATACCTAAGTCGTTTCATTTCATCATATCATCGTCTGATGCTGCGTATTTGGAGAAGTTGAGAAAAAGAATCGAGGTGGAGAAACGGGACTAAATGAGGAATAGAAACAAAAGAAGACATGGAGAGGTATTTTTTAAGTGATATGAGAAATCAAGAGAAAATAGATAAAACAGCTGAGTGGAAGCAGATAGAGAAGGATGATCAATGTGAAATAGCCATTCAATAACAAATTTGGGATGAATGTAACCTATACAAAATACACCTTCTTGAAACCATTCCTAGAAACAGAAGGAAACTCAAAGCAAACACTCTTTTCCTCATACAGACCCCCTTACTTTCATCATAACCATCTTGATCTCCATCTCCACCTCCTATTTTCCCCATTCCCGTTGACCCCCTCCTCAATACATCCCCCCCTCCCATCCACTCCGTCTCGCTTCATCCCATAACCTCGCATCTCCTATTCCCCCTCCATATGCATACCCCGTTCCATAAGCTGTTCCGTTACTACATACGGATTGTTGTTAGCTCTGAAAGCGACAGTACGAGTAAGTGAAAGGGAAAAGGGGGTTAAGGTTTTAGTACTAGGTGGGGGTAAGGGGAGTGTGAGGGGAAATAAGTAAGTGGGAAAGGGAGAGTAAAGGGGAGAAAGAGTGAAGTGAGAGATGGGAGAGAATGATATCAACTCTACAGAGCAGGAAAAGAAACAAGAAGGTGTTGAATCAAATTCACAACTCAAGAATGAAACGACGCAGACATCTCCATCCATCTCTCCATCCACATAACAAGTGTCCTCACTTCAACCCCCTGAATTAGACCCCCAAACAAAAATCTCGATACTCCTCCCACCATACATCATACATCAAATATCAAATTTCCCCTCCCCTATCCCAAGCCCTCAACCCCCAACTCACAAAACATGGCAAAACTCAAAACAAGAATAAAACCAAAAAAACAACTCACCCCACAAAACACCCAACCGGATCCTCAATCCACCCCACCAATCGAAATCCACTCCTCATACTAAAAGGATGAAGGCAATATTTCCTCAGAAAAGGTCTTACTCTTCTCTCCCGCCTTTCTTCTTCTTTCCCATCTCCCTTTCTTGATGCATTTCTCGCTTCCTCTCCCGCTACATCCTCATCTCCATCCCACGCCCTCCGACTCTTCCCCCCCAAAAATCCCCTCACCATCCCAAAACTTTTCCATCTCTGCATTCGTGAATTCGATACCGATACACCCGATTCCTCGTCGATTTTCCCCAGCGCATCCAAAAACGAAGTATCAGGATCAGAAACCGAAACCGCAGATGTTGATGTCGAGGTCAATGTCCCGAGCGAAAGTTCCGGAGTCGTCGGGAAAGAAGAACAAGAGGTATATGAACCATCCTCAGCATTTGTAGTTGGATATCCAAGAGTGCTGATAGAATATGCACTACTAGGATTTGGACTAATATCTCTTCCCTCGATCCCTCCTATTATATTTTCGCATCGGAGAACGTGAGATTGAGATCGCGATTGCGATTGGGACGTCTCTCCATCCCCATTTCTCGTCCCAGTCATCTCATCTCGACATATCGTCACCATAACCGTAGGATGAAAAGTAACAGAGTGTTTATCCGTATCCACATTTCGAATCGAAAAATTCTCTTTCTTCCATTCCAAGATTTCGGGATTTGATAACTGAGACTGATTAGTATGAAGAGGAGACTGGATCTCCGAAAATGATCTCAAAGAACTCGAACCCGATGATGTACGACGGAATGAAGTACGTTTGAACGGCGATCGACGATGTCGTTGATGAGAAGGTGGCATTCTCCTTTTATTTTAGCTTTTCCTTTTCCTTTAACAAGAGATGGAATGTATAAGTCTAAATCCTCCGTCTTCAATTTCTTCTCTGTAATCCCATCCGTATACTCACGCCTAGACCCAAAACCCGCGAGAGAAAAGTCCAGAGGATATATCACCATATCACCATATCATATCCCATCCCCCACATCAATCCAAAATACAAGCATGAAACCACAGATGGAAGCACCAAAAGTCTCATTTAATTTATCTCAACCCAAATCCAAATCTACCGTCCTTCACGCAAATATGAGTCTGCGTTCAAGACCTCGACTCAGACTCAGATTCAGACTCAGACTTCTATTTCATCCGAAACTAAAATTGGATCTCTGGAATTTGGTACAACAAGACGATGCGATACAATCCATCCATCCATTTCCTCATCCCCCCCCTTGCCTCCCCCCCTCTTTTTCTCAAATTTCAAGTGAAAACATACAATGCAACACACACACACCTCATCGATCCAAAGCTTTAAAAACTAATACCACTAGAGTAGGGTAGCAGCCAGCAAAGAAAAAAACAAAGAGAGGAAGAATGATACAACATCAAGAAAGCATACTCCAAGATTAAGAACATCCCTAAAAATACAAGAAACATGATAAACCAGACATTCAGACGAAATGGTATTTTTACGATTCACGCTGAGCAAAAAGAAAGAAAGAAAGAAAGAAAGAAAGAAAAGAAACGAAACGACGATTGAACAAATAAGAATGATCCAACCCAACAACAAAACAGACGACTAATTAATTCTTCAATTCCCCAAATCTTCAATCCCCCCCCCTCCTCCTCCACCCGCCCTCTTCAGCCGCAAACATCCCAAGAACCCCAAACACCCACCCCCCTACCGCACTATCTGAGTACCCACAAAGCAAACCCCATAAACCCCAGCCTTCCTAGTTTCTCATCTTCCATTTCCCATCTCTTATCTCTTCCCATCCACCCATCTTTCCGATTCATTCATTCTTACTTTCTTTCTTCTCTCCCCTCATCATCTTTCCACTCATCTCTCCAGACAAACAAGATATGCCAAAACATGAAACATATAATTTGCTTACTATACACTTACACGACCAATTCCATGCTCCACAACCTCGCTCCAAGGATTCACATCCACGTCCGCTCTCGCCTCCCACTGCTCACCAATCCCGAACTCAAACTATTGTACAATCCTTCATGAAAGTTCATCTCGGCTGGGGAAGAGAAGCAGGTATCACATAACACCACATCCCCGATATTGTGTTTTGTTTTGCGGGGATGTAACGACTATGTAGCTGTGCGAGTATGACAAGTACAACTATGTATCACATACCTACGCACAAGCACGACCACAAACAAAAACACAAGCACATACAACTCAAACCAATACCAAAAGTCATAAGTATAAGACAAAAGCACGTATTTTTTATTTACTCCTTCCACCTCCCCTACTATCACCACCAACTATCACTCATCCTGCATCCTCCACTTCCATCAAAAATCATCATAATTCATAAAACCACCTCTCATATCCATCTCCATACATACACACCTGCATCAATAAAGCAAGAGACGGGTATAATGCTCGCATATTTGCAAACAATGTAATGCAATGGAACATCGCAAAATATGTAATGCAAATCAAGCAAGAGCCACAGTAAATACAAATGCAAATGCAAATGCTCAAAAATATGATAGAAATGTATACAAAGTTTTGGTATCCATTAGACATGCTAGAAGACTATCCCCCCATTACATCATCATTATTAGCTCCTCCATTTAGTTGTCATTTTGTCCAGTATTAGTAGACATTCTTCACATTCATCCACTCGATTCTCCACCGTAATAAACCCTTCACTTATTCTCTCCTTGTTCATAAATATCCCCCAACTGCAACGACTCAAAATTAAAAGAGAATAATTAAGCCGCTTGTTCGTTCTCGGCTTCAGACTTAGCCTCAGGAGTAGCATTTCCTGATGCGGCCGCAGCGGCAGCAGCAGCAGCCGCCTTTCTCTTCTTCTTCTTAAGGGTAGACTTTGATGGGGATGTCGAAGATGATGGGGATCCTGGAGATGTTGGGGAGGTTGGAGTTGTTGGTGAGGTTGGTGTAGCTGGTGACTTCAACTCAATAGTCTTAACATTGTCCTGGATTTGAGCAAGTCCCTTCTCATTCAAAGAAACACCCTCCTGAGCAATCAACTCAACCTTGGTCAAAACTTCCTTGGTATCAAATTTCTCAGTTGTAGTCTTAATTTCAGTCAAGACACCATCTTGAGCAGAGATACTTGTGATTATTTCTTTGACGGAAGATTCAAGACCAGTGATGTCAGTTTCCTTGAAAGATGGAGCTGGGGTAGATTTAATTTCATCAACAGTAGTCTTGACAGATGCAATGGAGGATTCGATATTGGAGAGATCAACCTTTTCTGGTGCAGATGATGTCTTGACTTCTTCAATAGCTGCCTTAATTTCTAAGATGGATGATTCAATTGAGCTGAGATCAACCTTCTCTGGTGCTGGAGCAGCCTTGATCTCATCGATAGATGACTTGACGGCAGCAATAGATGATTCAATGTTAGAAAGGTCAGTAGCTTCATGAGTTGGGGCTGGGGTAGCCTTAATCTCATCCACTGTAGCCTTAACAGCTGCAATGGAAGACTCAATGTTGGAAAGATCAACTGCCTTTTGTTCTTGAGCTGGAGTAGCCTTGATTTCGTCAACAGTACTCTTGACTGAAGCAATGGATGCCTCAATTACACTCAAATCAATCTTTTCGTGAATTGGAGCCCCCTTGGCCTTGATTTCTTCAACGATGGACTTGACGGACTCGATGGAAGTTTCAATCTTACTCAAATCAACTGATTCTGGAACAGGTGATTCTTTAGCCTTGATTTCATCGACTGTGCTCTTCACAGAGGCAATTGATGCCTCAATAGCGCTTAAATCGATCTTTTCGGCAACTGGGGTCTCCTTAGTCTTGATTTCCTCAATGGATGCCTTGATAGACTCGATCGAAGACTCGATTTGACTCAAGTCAACCTTTTCGGCAGCTGGGGTCTCCTTGGCCTTGATGTCCTCGATGGATGCCTTGATAGACTCGATCGAAGACTCGATTTGACTCAAGTCAACCTTTTCGGCAGCTGGGGTCTCCTTAGCCTTGATGTCCTCGATGGATGCCTTGATAGATTCGATAGATGATTCAACGTGGCTTAAATCAACCCTCTCGGCAGCTGGATATTCCTTGGTCTTGATTTCCTCAACGGATGCCTTGATGGATTCAATTGAGGATTCAACATTGCTCAAATCAACCTTCTCAGCAGCTGGATATTCCTTGGTCTTGATTTCCTCAACAATGGTCTTAATCTCGTTAACGGAGCTCTCAATGGTAGAGAGATCAGTCTTTTCTGGTGCTGGAACTGACTTAATTTCGGTGAGAGTACCGGAATGAGATTCGAGAGCTGCCTTGATTTCGGCAATGGAGGATTCGAGAGAAGAAAGGTCGACTGGTCCAGAAGCGGAAGACTTGATCTCCTCGAGTGTGCTCTTGTGGGATTCGAGGGTAGATGTGATTGGAGAGAAGTCAACTTCCTTAGGAGCGGCGCTGGTAGAAGTCTTGATATCTTGGAGAGTAGCGATGATTTCCTTGACAGAAGATTCCAAGCCCGAGATATCAGTTGGTTCAGGAGTAGTAGCTGGTGTAGAGGTAGATTCTTTAATAGATGCAACGTTAGAAGCAACTTCCTTAAGTTGAGCATCAATTGGAGAGAGGTCGATGGTTTCGTGAGCTGGAGATGGAGTAGATTTGATCTCATTGACAGTAGCAGAGATTTCTTTGACGGAAGCTTCCAATCCAGAAATATCAGTCTTCTCAACAGCGGCAGCTGGAGCAGAAACAGTTTCCTTGACTTCACCCAAAGTGGAAAGAATTTCCTTAACAGATGATTCAAGACCAGAGATATCGACAGTGGTTGGTGCAGGGGCGGACTTGATTTCCTCAATGGAAGTAGCAATATCCTTGATGGAGTTCTCGAGACCAGAAATATCAGTTGGGGCAGAAGCAGGAGTAGATTTAATTTCTCCAAGAGTGGTAGCATGTCCTTCAGCAGCAGACTTAATTTCGTTCAAAACAGCAGCATGGGAAGCATGAGATTCGTTGGAAGAGTTAACAGCGGAGAGGATATCCTTGGAGGTAGCACTTGAATCGGATTCCTTGATAGCGGCAACATCACTCTTGATAATAGCAAGGTCGGATGTGATGGCATTGAATGCCTCCTCATTTGTAGTGCTCTTAAGAGCAGCAACCTCTGTAGCAATTCCATCCAACTTTGTAGTGTGCGATTCCAAAACCAATGTATCTTGAGGAGAGGAAGACTTCTCACTTAATCCCTCCAAAGAAGATGTGATCTTGGCAATAGCTTCTTCGATGGCAGCTAATTTGCTTGCAGTGTCTGCATTGCTAGCATCGATTTGTTGAGAAAGTTTGGTAGCTGTGGCAGCGAGTTTTGTATCGACAGCATCAACATTGAGGGAAACATTCTGAATGGCGGTAGGGATAGAACTGATGGATGATTCGAAGGCTGGTTTAATCTGCGAGAGCAAAGAGGTAGCGATGGCATTTGAAAATACATCCAAGTTCAAGGCCTTCTTCACAGCCTCCTCGATAGCAGCCTCGACGACTTCCTTATCCCTAGCATCACGCTCGGCAGATGTAGTTGAATCCTCTCCACCTGATGTAGTAGTAGTTGTGCGAGAAAGAGGAGCTCCAATAGCCCTTGGAGGGGAAGCGGTACGACCTAACAAACGACCGAACATGGTTGGATTGAAGATTGCGTATGGTAGGTGAGCAATGTATCGAAAAAGAGACATCCGAGAGAACCTGGATGTTTACTTTCTCTTCTACTCACTTTTTTCCTTCTTGTGAGATGGCAACACAAGGGGGGGGGGGGGGAAGAGGAGATGGAGTGAGGTTGACTTGCAGGTTGGGAGAAAAAAGTCGGAGAGACTTGTGATGTGGTAAGGCAACGAGTGTGAGCTCTTTTTCTTTTTCCCAATACGGTAGATGGGACCAACAATGAGCAGGGAAAAAAGACAGGGTTGGAAGAAATGGGTGGATTTGTATGGGTAGAATTGAGGGGTTGGTAGGACCGGACCGGAAGATGGATGAATGAATGAATGAATAGAATCAAAGAATTGGAGGGAAAAGGAAAAATCATCTATTGCATCCTTGAAAAGATTTACCTACCTGGGGTGTGGTCACTGTGGGTGGTGGTGGGTGTTGATTGACTTGATAGGTTGGTTGTATTGGAATATTTCCTATCCACACTTTGTGCAGTTTCCACCATTCAGCCAATGATTGTGAATGTATTCATTGAATTACGGTCGTGATTGAATCAATTATGATTATAATTACCGTATTGGGACATCAAGTGATTCAATTATAGACGAGTGACGAGTGAATAAATCCATCCATTTCTCCCAATGAAAGATTTTGATATTTTTTTCCGTCCAAAAATGAGGTTATCGATGAACATGAGGGGGTCCAGTATTGACTAAGCTTGATAGAGATTAGTCACAGCCGGGCCACTCAAAGTTGGGTACAATTGGTCCATTGGCGGATGCATTAGTGGATACATTGGATACATTGGACACATTGGACACATTGGACACATTGGATACATGGGATACATGGGATACATTGAATACATAGGATACATTAGTGGATTCTAACCTTCTCGAGACTTCTGTAAAGTCTTTGATGAATGATGGATGGTCTCAGGTCTGTCGCTCGGAGCTATCCTTGTCATTTGTGAAGAATTTGTTGTCACCGCATCTTCATCCAAAAAAAAAAAAAAAAAAGATTGCTAACGAAAATGAAGGTTGGAATGGGCTCTTTTTCATTAATGATTATTAATGATTCAAAAAAAGATGGAAAATTTTGCTTCTTCACATTCATGCTAAATGCTCAGAGTATCATCAGAGGGTTATCCAAGGGTCATAGATGTAACCTTTCAAAGGACAAGCTTCTCGGAATTGAAATTTCTCCAATGAATATCGTGCCCGCTTCCTGTATGGGGAGAGAATGGAATGATAAAATAGAATGTTGACGTGCTGGCGCCGCATGTCTGCCCTATGTGTTGTGTATGTGCACTGTGTCTCGTGAACGTACGAGAAAGGAAAGGAAAAGGGTCCCCACTAACGAGTGAATTCTCCTATCATCGGTGAACAGTTGTCTAGACAACTCATGAGCATTATTGGAACCCTTTTGAGTGGTTATGTTTAGCTTCATAGAATCTCTGGAAGCTTCAAAAGTCAAAAGAAGCTGGTGAATGATGCTTGTCATGGATGTGATGGGTCGGGTGAGATGCGGTCTTTGGAAGTTTCATTCTTCTGGAAGTTTGGAAAGAAGGTTGTGATCTGGTAGGAAATGATATTTGAAGGCAGGTACTGTACAGTTCAGTGGAACACTGAGCATTGGAATTGTCCATAGATTTTTCAGTATGAGCTGGGAACCTTGATTCGATCAATCTTTGGTCCGACTCTCGAGCTCCGTATGTATACAGAGTATGTCTCTACGATGATCTATCTGCAAGCCGACAATATCTGTACGGTTCAAGGTTCACTCCATGCCAACGATGATGTAGATCTTTCGTCAAACAGGAAGTTTTGCGGCTGAGCTATACTTCTAGGTCAGATCGTCAGGACAGCCTTTCACCTGCACAGTTGCTCGGACAATTGAATAGAATCCTGTTCTGTCTCCGGTATGTAACGGCGACGACAAATCGGTTCACGTGTACAAAGAGGTACACGGTAAAACTTCACGAGGTGACAAGAATATCTTGTCATTTGAAATCAGTGAAGCTTTTTTGGGCAACGGTGTCCGATACGTGCTCGAGCGAGTCCATCAATGTCTTGCTCACTGTTCCAGTGACATCAAGTCGTCTATTGTGAGTCTCATACGTGTATTTCGGGCTGAGTATCTTGGTGTATGTATCGATGATGTCGAAGACATCAGGAGATTCGAAGCTGGATAGCTATGTTTGTCCATTAAACTCATCATCAATGCCTCGCGACAATCATTCCTCGCAACAATCATTCCTTCCAGTCTTCATTTTCTATCTTTCATTTCTCTAGTTTGACCAAGGAGCCAGCCAACGTCTGGAAGTAAGTAATCTATATCCGTGTCAGGAGCAAGCGCACATCCTACCGCTGTACAATATTTGCCAATGATCTGGGCGATATATTTGAAGAATATGAATGAACGTGTCTGATTTTGGAGTGCTGGAGTCTAAAAATTGACTGCAACGATCGATGCTTTGACGTCGAGATGGTGGTGGAGTGGTGTTTCCAAAAGTGCTGGATTAGGGTGACCAGGATGGACTCTATGTGCATTTAAATTGATTGTGACTTCATTCGCATGGACCGACGATTTCTCATCCACAAACATACACTTTCACATCAACCCAAAAGAAATTTGGTCATTCTCAAGCTCGATTAAATATCGCTCTTCAATACTCGAAATCGTTCGGAATGCTCTCGCTCACACTAGCTACATGTCGATTCAACCTGACATTATGCATCTTCTTAGCCACCAATCGAAACTTCGGAGTCTCCCACAGGACCTTCGTGATGAGTAAATTCAGCCTTATCGCCGTCATATAATTTAGTCTTTGCAATTCAATGTCCCCCTTTAGAAAGCAAAAGGCACGAAATACTACTTCGCAAACTTCTAAGGAAGGTTGAAGCGCTGGCTGACGAAATTCTAACTACAAAGTTGTATTTGATGGATTTCACGTTCTTATTTTGAGTTTCCATTTATGTCTGGTAGCTGGCAGGCAGCTACGTGGACGATTTTACACATTGAGGGCTGTGATGATAACTCTCAGGCACAATGTGATGTAGCTCAACCTTGACATCTCAGCCTCTTTTGATTCATGCTTCATCTCAATCTCCTGATCTTTTTCAAAATTCTACATTCCACATTTTTCTCCTAGATTTTGATCATAAGATGGAAGTGTTAGCGGTTGCTGGTGAAGTCAATGCCGTGGTTAACAGGTCAAGTCATACAAGGCCGTGACTATCTACACACCATTCTTGAAGACAGAAGAGATGCTCCCATAGAACTCCGCTTGCTTATTGACGAGCTGTCTATCATAAAGAGAATTTCCGCCAAGTTTGCATCCTCAACACCTGAAAATCCTGAACTTATTGCCGCTTTGGACTTTTGCAATGAGTCAATTCACAAACTACGAGATGTGGTCGATAGATTCGGTTTCTTGACAGGCGTCGGAAAATATAAGAAGTGGGGACCAAGGCTCGCATTGGCTCTCAATTCCAGTAAGATCTTGAAGCGTTTGAACCGTCTAAGAGAAGCCAAAGGGCATCTTGAGCATTTGCAGAATGTGTGAGTACAAGGCATCTCATACTCTTGGTCCCTATTCTGATAGTTTACTAGTTTCAAACACGATGAAACAAAGTTGAAGATAGACAACCTACGCAATTCGATTAAGCAACTCAATTTATCCAATTCGCAGATTTCCGAAATTGTCAATTATTCACCCGCGAGGGTGGATGATATTGCTATTATGGCCAAGGAGACGAGATTTTTATTACAAAATATGGCAGATAAATTCGTAAAGCAAAGAGAGCGGAACCTCGAAAGCAATCGTCTCATTGAGAAACGTGTCGTGGATGCTATGGAAGTAATACTGGAATTTTATTTGAAGAAACATTTCCGAGAAACGAGAGACTCACAGTCGTCATCTTCTATCCAGTCGCTTCGCCAGGAAGCATGTAATGAGATACCACCAAGCAACGTTGAGTCCTGGAATACCGCTCTGGAAGACCCTCGTATACCCAGTGTGTCTTGGCAGAATTTTCAAGAGATATCAGAACTGTGAAACCTCCAGACTTTGAACGCACCTCAAACTATAGCACACAAATTGGCCAAGTTTTGATGAAGACCATATCAAGCACATACATGTCCCTCAATGAAATTGAGACAGAGCATTTAGAATATAATTCAACACCGATGTTGAATACACACGCGTTATCTTCTATCGAGGAGTTTCCTATTACGATTACGAGAACAGAAATTCTCTTACTTCCAGAATCTTGGGAAAAAGAGCGAGGTGCGATAATTATCGCAACTACCAAAAGACTTAAATGAAAGAGTAGCGGCTGGTAATATTCTTGACAATGGATTTACTGTATCACAATCCACTGGTGTCAAAGTCACTGCATCTCCGTCCCTGCTTTACATTGCATTCAAAGCTGTGTTCGTTGCTCAAGGAGTGCGTCACGGAAAGGCCAGGCGCAGGAAATTCCGAAAACCAAGACGTTCAACTTCTCTCCTTCGTCAATCCCCAGACAGTGAAGTAAACGATGTGGTAGAGCTTGTAACTCTTTGGTCGGCAGTGAATTGAGTCTAGAGTACCAGGACATGTTCATGAACGAGCCAAAGGGAACAGTAAATATACAGGAGTCTGTATCTCAACAGGCTGTCAATAGACTATCAAAAATTTCAAAGGCTGCGGCATGGTCACGTCTATGAATTAGTGATTGAAATATACAACGCATATGATGCAGGCATCTGTCAAACATGGCGCTCTCTAAACCCCCTTCATACAAAGTATGGGGCTCGATACTTAGATATAGCACCCCCAGCGCCTGTCAACATTTTTGGATATAAATTCATCCTTGATGAAAATGACCTTGAAGTACGCGACAATGAAGAGCTTTCACCATGGCAGATAAATTCGGTTCGGTATAAACAAATTATCTGTTAGTTCCTGATATCTCTATCGGACCTGAGTATGCTCGAATGCGACCTCTCAGATTATATCTTCCACCGGTCAGGATCTCATTATTTCACAGTTCGAGAAGTTTCCAAAAATGTTTGAGAACATGTGTGACTTTCCATACAGATTCTTGTTTCCCATGGTACAGGGTGGGCATTTCAACCTCTCTAAATTCTAGAATGATCTCCAAGAGCTATTGAGATGTCAATTTAGGATGCACTAGGTTAGTATTACATCTATTTCTTTGAGATTTGATCCATCTTGTGAGGAGTCTGTTGATCAATACATTATCAATGGTCTTGATCTCATTACGTAAACTTCTCTTCCTGCCACGTCCTGTATTCGTCCCTTCGTCCGATCAGTATTGACTGGCGATCAATCTGAGTAATTGGAATTTGACAGCTCGCAGAAGACAAACAGGACCATGTTTTTCGCCTGGAGAATATGTTGGAATTTGGAAGGAGTCTAATCACCATATCTTGGCGGGAGACAGGTAAAATTAGCACACCTATTCTCGGAGTAGATCAAGGGAACCCGCCTCAGTCTCTTGGCTCTGTATGAAATCAAGAGAAAGATAGCAAGAGCTTGACATCGATGATTGCACGTTCAAGTCCCTGGTATCCCTAGTCAACAGACCAACAATGTAATCGGATGACTGAAAAGGTTATCGAGGATGCCGCCGGATTTTTGATGATATTATAAAAACAAGGCTATGGTGTCGGAGCAGCGAGTTTGAGAAGTGTATTGAAAGAATTTGTCAAGCTCTGCAGAATGGTTTCCCACAACATTCTCTTGAATTTGGTCTAGGATTCATTCGATCGAATCTTCCAATGGCAGAACTTCCGGGAAGCGCTATGTTAATTTGCCACGCATCATTGTTGGCTCAAAGATATTGTGAATAAGATGCGAGGTGAAGATGTAAATCTCAATGCTTTGGGAAACCGTTTCGAGGGAGGGGTAATCACCCCGCGTAATACGACGATGCATAAACAAGTTTCTGTACTGAAAGGGATTCGTTCCAAGCGAATGGTTCCTCAAGCAGACTACAATGCAATGATACCCCCACGCACGAAATTCGTGGAGGTCGAGACGATCAAGCTGCTATTGGATCTCAAAATAAGAAAGCCGGTATCGGATGCTGGAATACTACATAACGGAGCACTGAACACTCAGAAGATTCTTTCTTAAAACTACTCAAATGACAAACTCGTGTGATTCTCAAAAGCCTCACTCGGCACAAGGATCCAGAAACAGTATCAAATGGGAGTATATCGTCACCTTCTTAAGAAAATCACATATGAGCCATGACACAATATATCGCAATTGTATCGCTTTCCGTCAATTAATATTAAAGATATCAAAATTGACATTTTCTTTTTCAAAACTAGCACTTTTAACATTTTAACTCTGAACACTTTTTTAAAAAATGATATTTTTGTTCTAAAATTTAACTTCTTAATGAATATTATTCTAGTTTTAAAATAAAGAAAATGTTATTTTAATCTCTATATTAGTAAGAGTTTAGGCCTCGTCTTATCGTATAGTAAGCGAAAACATGTCAAAACACCTCATTTCTTTAACTTTTAAACTATATATTAATTCAATTAATCTTTAAATTAAGTTTATAAAAATGATCATTGAAATGATTAAAAAAATGAATGAAATATTTTTAGTATTTTTTTTTATATAGTTATAGGTTCTTAAAGTTGAAATTATTAAAAAGCATGAAAAAAGTGATTTTTTTTTATGGAAAAAGTATTACATGTTATAAATTTTAAAAGATTTCAACTTTAAAAACCTATAAATTTATTAATCTTTAAAAATTCAAGAAACTATTTAAATCGAAGATCCTTTATATAAGTTTTTCTTCTATATATAATTTTTATATCAATTTTATAAATAGTTGAAGAATTATAAAAATAATTAATTTATATGAGGAAATAATATTTTTATAAGGATTTTGTTACGAAAAAGAGTAGTATACGATAAGCCGGGGCCTTAACTCTTACATAAAAAAAAAGGAATATTCTAATCGTAAAATAGAAAATCTAATTTTATCTTATAATTCTATATCTTATAATATATTATTATCTAGTTTTTCATCTTATAATTTCAATATAAAGAATATGATTTAAAATATACTTTTAATAATAAATTAGAAAAACTTTTATTGAATATAATTTCAATAATTTTAATAAAATTATTTTATTTTATTAATCCATTTAATGAAGAAATGTTTACTTTTTCAAATCGAGTTAATTCAAAAATAAATCTAGAATATTGTAACTTTAAATTTTAAGATTAAAATAACAAAAAAAAATAAACAATAAAAATATCATTTTTTTTAAAAGTATTTAGAGCAAAAATATCAGTAATACTAGTTAAAGAAAAAATGTTAATCATGAAATTTTTAGTATTAATACATAAAAAATTACTATTTCTAATATTTATCATAAAAATTCATCAAGAGATCTAGATTTTTCTTCTCAATCTCTCCACGGAATGATATTAACATGAAATCACGACCCTCAAGGATACGGTAGGCCAAATTAATCATATCCAAGTCGACATATATAGGAGTCAGATGATATACCGGCCTCATGCATAGGAATGTTAACACTGCACATTGTACTTTTTTCTTCTTTTGGATCGTGGTTGAGGATTTCTTTAACGGCAAAGTTGATGTCATTTGACCAATTACAGTTCATCCACATGATATTTCTCGTGACAGAAAGAATGAAAATATTCCCGTTGGATGTCTCATGAAATTGTTGATCACGTCACTCATCTCGATTTAAACTCAGTGTTGCATGTCTAGAATTCTACTCAATCACGTTACCCTTACCCATCTACCTCTAATTTTTCTTGTCGCTCGCTCATCTAGCAATTTTGTCGGTCGCGGTACTTTGTGCTTGTATTACAATTGCTCATGACGCCGGATAAAAGTCGATCGTTCTCGGAATGCTACCGGGGTTTCTTTAATTTTTAGATGGGGCTGAGTTCGCGAGTGTTTAGATTTACGGAGAGTTGTATTCGTTTCGTAGAAATTATTTTGGGAGGGAGGGGAGAGAGGGGTAAAGCCTGGAGAAATCAAACGTGGTTCGGATTGAATGGTTCTACCCATCATATTCACGATATAATTGTTTAACATACACTCTAGATTTGGAAGTGGAAAGCAAGCTAACTAGGTTCAGGTCTGGTCTTTTTATCCATCAGGGATTTACAAGCAAGTCATCAACGAGCAAAATCAATCTAGTCTGGTCTTCATCACATCACACCAATCATACTCTAATTTTTGGGGGTTTGAAACTTCTATCATTCCTAAACGCTAGTTTGTATGTGTAATAGAAAGACTACAAAAAGAGTCTTCTATTCAAAAAAAAAAAAAAGTATATTTACATTGAAAACCAAACTCTCATTTATCCATCCAAATCAATCTCCCGTGGTTTTGAGCAGCGGGCCAAAACGCTTATGCGTCACATGTCTCACCAGCATCAGAAGCAGCGGCGGAGGTAGCGGCTGGAGCAACGGATGTGATCATCGTGGTTGGAGCAGCGGTTGTGGAGATAATGGCACCGGCTGCGCTTGAAATGGCAACGGAGGAAACGGTGGAAGCGGCGGCAGAAGTCATAGAGCTAGCGGCGGCACTGGTGGCAACAGAAGCGGCGGAAGTAGCAACGCTAGCGGCGGCGGAGGTAGCGGATGCCACTCCGGATGCGGCTCCGGTGGCGGCTCCGGAAGCGTTGTACATAGCTGGGCCGGGAATAGTGTAGGTGAGGGGAGAGTAAATGTTGACCAAGATACCTGGGTCGGTAGGAGTGTAGAGAGCCTCACCGAGAGTTCCTGCAGGAGCCAGGGTACCGGAACCACTGACCTCGAAGTTGATACATTGAGGGTAGTTTTGAGCACCATCCGCGGAACCGGCACTGTGGAGAGCGATAATCTCATGACGAGCGACGTAGTTTCCAGGAGCGAGATCGGCTGGGATGGTAGTGGTCCAGGTGTTGTTGTTGGCAATCATTTTGTCGGAAGCCCAGGTTCCGGGAACGGTGGTGTCGTCTATCAAGCCAGCTTCGTCAATCTTGAAGAATTTAAGAGTAGTCTTGTCAACGGTAGCACAGTCTCCATTGCAGTTGGCAAGGTAGGTGATGACTGGACCGTGATGCGAATTAGGCCAGACAGTCCATTGGAAGTCAACGCTGTCACCAGCGGCAACTTTAGCTGAGAGAGCAGCGTTGGTAGCTTCTTTAGCACAGATGATATCACCAGTGGTATAAGCAGATGGTGATGTGAAACCGAGATCAAGATTGGTGTCAGCCCAACCGATGGATTCAGGTTGTGGGGTTTGGTATGCGTTGCTAACGAGCCATCCAGTGTAGCTATATTGAGTCAATACATTGGAGTTTTATGATGACGCGAGAAAGTTTAAACTTACTAGGTTCCACCAGCTACAATACCGGAAACATATCCGTGAGCGGAAACTGCGGCGACCATACTGGCGAAAGCGGTGAGCTTAGAGAAAGACATCTTGATTGATATTTTTTGAATTGGGGGGGGGAAAAGTGAGGTAGTTTGATAATCGAGTGATAAAAAAGTTCACAAAAGAATTTGAGATGTTAGACCAGCTGAATGAATGTAAGATGCGTAAAGCAAAAAAGAGAGTGTGATAGAGCGAGAAGAGAATGATAGAACTTGAATGTACAAAGGCTTGCTTTGATGTGGTTGAGAAATGAATCATTGGGGAGAAGGAGCCGACGGAATATATAAAATTTTGAATTTACACCCTTGTAATCCATTCACGCCATCGTGATATGAGTAGGCGCTCTACCACAATCTGTATGCATCTACTTCATACCTCATAGCCTTGTCATCTGGTCGACAACGAGTGCCAAGAAGTCGAGAATATATTGAATATGATGCTGTTTCCATACCACTTTCATCTCTTAATTCCAGGCGCTTCCAAAAGGGATCAAATATTGTTTGTAAATGGAGATGAAGATATTAATCCAATTGGTGGAAGGTGTTGAATTTGGAGAAAGAGGACTAGGATTACCCGCATTTCGAAACGCTTTGGGGCTCTTGGAGTGTTTTAGATTAACTGTAGGCGTGGCCGCAATCTCGTTGATCTAATGTTCCGATCTAGACGTGGTAATATTTTACTCCTGATGTTTCGAACGTAGCTATAATGCTGTTTCTTTTATCATCAACTCCATTGTTCAAGACCTCCTTGATTCATTGTTCATCTGGTTTTTCAATCAATCGAGATGTACTTCCGCATGCCAAGCATAATGCATTGGATGAAGCTTTGGAAGCCTTGGAATCTTATGACACACTTGTGGCTGTGTGGTAAAATATTCGCTAAATGTTCTATTGAAGGTCTAATTCCATAGTGTACCTACCTACTACATCAGTCTTTTGATAAAGAGTTTGATCTTCAATGGAATAAGATACGCAACTTTGCGAATCAGTGTTCCGATGGCATATAACGTATTGCACAGACAGGAAGACTGGAAGCCAAGGCTGTCGTATTAGCACCGACTCTTTCAATCCTTCCAAAAAAAGTCCAAATATACGATAAGAGGGAGTAAGCCTGCCAACCTAATCGCGGAAATGAAGTGGAATCAAATAGATTAGATGAGGATCAAGGTGGGTTGAAAAAGAAAAAATATGTGATGAAAGTTTATTAATAATCCAGGGGTACACCCAGGTTTCCATTTACCGCAAAACGTGTGCTCTCTGGCCAATAATGTCAACAAATAAGACCTTGGCGTACGGCTCTGGCGCCCTATTGATTGATTTTCTCCGATTGGTGGTTAAGTTGTTGGTGTTTCAAACGGAATTTATACTCGCCTAAGTTCTAACGTTAAACGTCAGTTCGTTGGTAGGAGGTAGGTAGGCAATCGATGTTTGTCCAAGTCTGATGAAATGAATAAATTGAATAGGATATAAACGTTGTGAAACTTTTGATAAAAACAAATGTCGTCTTTGAATGTTACCCTCCTATATGTAGAGTGACCTACTTGTCTCTTGGTAAGCGCTTAATCCAATACCAATTAGTAAAGGTCTCTCATTCCACCCTTCAAGTGTCCTCGAAACGCCCGTATAATGCGACAACATCAGATCGTAAGGAACGTCCCGCAGTGTTCCTGTAGGTATCGTTGATTGACAGCTCCAAAAAATGGCTCTTGGATTTCATCAACATATCTTTACAAATAATTCTTGGCTGCGATGGAAATGAGTGACCTTTTATACAAAACCCAACCCATACTGAATCTTGTGTTGTGGATCCAGTAGATTTATCTTGATTGAGAGTCGTAAACGCGTACGTAATCTCTTCGCCGAATAATATCATTGCCTGCTCATATGTGCTCATATCTGCTCTCCTCTTTCGTCCATCACATGACTACCTACGCGGATATGTCCCTCGATGTATAGGTCATATAAGTTCTATTGTCTCTGGGATGGCATCACACTGAAGAAGGCTTCAGTCTAATCGCTCTTCTATTTTTTCATTCTGCAATGTACGTATCACCGGGGATTGTTCTGTCCATAAATTTAAATTCGAGTGAAAGGTCTCTTCTCACAGTATTATAATCGGCTACCAGCAAGTGTCAAGAAGAGAATTTCAGTGGTCAAGTGAACCTGGCCATTGAGTCACTTGAGACCATTATCGCCTTTTCACGTTGGCTGGAAGAGCGGTGGATGGATAATGTGGCGCAAGTTTTCAAGATATCTGATGATAGGCATGAGAGACATTGTAAAACTTACTGCCCGATGCTGCATGAAAGCTACATTATTCCATTCTTGGATGATTTTGGTCGCTTTTCAGAACTTTGAGGATGAGGATCTGTAGACCGCTCAATGGCCTTACCGTGAAGTGATTATTTCACCCTGATATCTGGTCACTTTAAAAGTTTTGTACCCGCTTCGCCATGGACCTTATTGGAAGAAGTAGTTGTTAGGAAAGAAGTCTTTTAAAGCAACATAACTCAGAGAAAAAAATGTTATGATACAGGTACAGGTATCTATATAAAGAAATCTTTCCTTGAGAGATTTTTACCTTCACTTAGATCCAATTCATACTATTTTCATCTTCTCATGCACAAGTCTTTCATCGTTATCACTGCTTCTTGCCATAACCACGCCTATCATCTTCTATTAAATAGCTTATTGTTGGAAACTTTCATAGTAAAATCGAACAATGAGAACAAACAGCTCGGGTCTTCGGGAACAAAACGGAGCGAAAAGAGAGAGGCAGCGAGATGAACCTAGAGGGAGTGGATTAAGATATATTGAGAAACCAAAATATACATCAGCACGGGATCCAAAACTAGTTCTGGCACAACCGCAACCGGACTGGAATCGATACACAGTTGCTAAAATTCCTCAGAAGTTTGAACGTATGAATTCTGAAGTGCGCGGAGAGAATGAAGCTGATGGTCAATCGGGTGCAAACGAACACTCTGCTGCGGCCTCTCCTAAAAATCACAGTAACGGGAGAATTCCAAGAAAGCCAGTATCGAAAGAACCGGCTAAGAAAAGTGATCTTACACTCAGCCAGATTGAATATGAAATCTTCTTAGCAGCCGGTGCAAATCCCAGTTCCAGGCCTCCCCCAGAAGCTACGATACCCTCACAGTCTAGATCAAAGCAACACATTCCAAATCCAACACCGCACAAATCCAGACCTCATATTCCAAGACAAAGCCAAACAAATGATCTTCCTTCAGGTCAAAGACGCATGGGACGAGTCGACATTCCAAGAATGAGCTCAAGTTATCATGGAGCAGAGAGTGGTTTGGGGAGTGATTCCAGTAACAGTCGACCCCCAAACAGGAGAAGGACTCGTGCTGAAGATGAAAGGACAAACTCTACTCGGGGTCAAAATAAAGAAATCATTATTCCTAAAACAAGAGAAAATCCAGCTCTGCCGCCTCGTAATATGCACAAACAAGATCAATTGTCTACTCCTCAACAGTATCCACGACTGTCAGGGCATAGGGCTGTAGCGCGTGAGCATCATTGTCCCATCACCGCTGATTTGCAAGAATCTAGACAATTGCCAGATTCAGTGCCGAGATCTCATACAAATCAAAGAAATGGTAGTCAGATTCCCGCGAATTACAGCTATCCTTCTCACAGGGTCAGACCGTGAAATGGTAAATTGCATTTGCCGAAGCATGGTGAAAGGCGGCAGTGATACGACAATATCTTGAGATTTATTCCTGGGGCACATGGAAACGGAATTGAAGAGGGTGATAGACTGTAGTCTTATTGCATAATAGCAAACGGATCAAGTTCACATTTTAACATGACCAAAATATTATGATTGTAGATAACGATTTTGACTTCTGCACCTTTCATAGTAATTAATAGGAATTTATTAAAATTCAATGTAAATTCTCTATCACACAAATCGTGAACCACTACGATTTCCTACTCATTTCTACGTGGTATCTTCTTTTAATCTAAAAGCTAGGAAAGAACGATCAAAAGAGCTTGAAAGAGGCAATCTACAAGCTCAGAATCAGATTCACAGAAAAAGAGAGAAAAGTTCACGAAGGTATCGATGGTATCGATGGTAAATAGGGCAATGAATTCCATCGACAATGTCGTAATTATGGTCCATGTATCTTACTAGTACCTCCATCATCTTGAGGGATCATTATATTATATGCACTCCTCATAAAGTCAATCGAGGTGTAGTCGCAAACCAAATATTCCCCGCCAGCCTCTCGGGTATTGAAAAGTCAAATACGACCCAAGAAACTCAATATCACCAAGTGCAAGATCAACAAACTCACAATCGCATTTTAATGTTTAAACAACGGGGCCGTGAATGGCCAAGAAGTGGACAAAAAGCATAGGTAGCGCCAAGACCAAATCATCCTCATACGAAATGGACGACCATCCCCATAACAAGATCACCGACTTCAAAAAGTTCTTCGTGCCAGAATATTTTGAATTGAAACACAGACCGAAGACTCGTCACGATATCAACGTGGGCGACACCACACAACTCAAGACTGGCGTCGGGAGTAGCAACACAAAAGAAAATAACCCTACGGGAGAAATCTTTTACACCGCCAATACGAATGAAACAGTTGTATCCTCAATATTCGAAAGATGAGATGTTTCGAATTTGGGAAAATCTTTGTGGGAAGAAGGTTGTCGAAATCACAACGGGCAATCATTCACTACAATGACGAGATCGCTTCCATACTGACCTCTTGATACGAATCAATTGGACTTAAGTTGTTTTATGCGATGCAAAATGAGCCCAGGCACTCACGGCAATCTTGTCTTCCAAATCCGTAAAGTCTTACACGGTCGATGTGAGCTCCTTTAAGAAGTTGTCTGCATGTACTCGAGCGCCATGCATGCCGCAACATATGCTTCTCTTCTGATGCTTTGATGTCGACTGTTCCGAGGCAATGAGTGGTAGGAGATGACGTTAAAATCTAGAAGTGCGGCCGAGACTTTGCGCCAAATCCTTCCTCCCCGGTAGGTAGCTCATGTCTTGTATATGTTCTACGATGTGAAGAGGCTACAGATTGAACAAACCCTTCAAAAAGCTCGAGAGCCATTCACTAAAATTGACAAGCAATGGGATCATGCAGAAACAACCTTGAACCGTTTGCGAAATCACCACCCTTCCATATTTAAGGTTCTCTTCCCATGAATCCCAGTCAGGACCCAAGCAAGTTCTCAAGTGCTTTCGAGCTGCCGCAATTCCGAAAACAAATGAATTGTACATACTTGGAGGTTACTTTTGAATCCTGCCGCCAATCCTATTGATATTCAACGGCTCTAGCTTCCTGTTTCGAATCGATAATCGCTATTCAGTACCAAATATTACAGTCAGGTTCTACTCCAAGTATCTTTTTCGGAGTAGTTCAGAATCAATTTTCGAACGGGTGCCCGAAATTAATGAATAGCAAATGGCTACATCGAGTCTTTTGGACCTTCATTCGACATATGGAGCGAATACGATAATGATGAAGAAATTGGAGACCCTCAGTTTGCTACACTGGGACAGTCGCAGCTTCATTCGCATAGAAAATATTAATCTATCGGAAATCATGAACAACAAATTGCTTCTTTTGGCATTCCATCCTGGCGACAACAGCATCATAACCGCCAAAAACAAATAGGCACACAATGTAGAGTCGCCCCCTTTCAACTCAATTTATTTCCCCTTACCCTTCTCCAGGCGTGGTGAAATGATGGAATCTGGTCGACGGAGCCGAAAGTTTAATAAATCGAACGTCGTCGGTAGTTTCAAAGAATTGTTTTAACGAAGCATTATTGGTTATGCTATTGAATCTTTTCATCTAGACTGTTCTAGTGAACGTTTATTGGATGGGAACAATAGACAATTCCCATGCATTGGTAGCATTGCATGGTCGAAACGACGATATGTGACACAGACCAAGTCTGTCACTCTGTTAGTACAGAGTGAGCCTAGGATTTAATTACAGGGGGTAATTAAACGAGATCTATGTTTCATACCCTTGCCACAGCTTCAAGGTGGTAAAATCCCCAAAATTCATCCAATCTCCTCTCATTTTCATCTGAGGAATTCGGATATCGGTCAGAATGAAGTGGGGAGGCATATATTGGAAGGAATTGATTCATGTATGAGTCGTCACCCTTTTCAAATCAAAATATCCTTGCGAGCAACAAATATATTGCTAATTACCGCCTTGAATTACTTCTTTCGTTCACTCAAGCCATCCACAAGCAATTTTTATCCAATCTAGTTCAAGCTTTATGACGAGCATAAGCTTTTTGGACATGTTTCTAGCCCTTTTGCGAATCCCCCTTGACTGCCTTTGCAAGCAAAATCTTATCGTGCGATTCACGGATAACTGGGATATTCAGTTTGTTGTATACAGATTGAATCTCCACAACTGACCAGTTCATCTAATGATACAGGGCTATGTCCCATTCTCTAAAGTTTGTATAAGTATCTTTCCCTTGGCCAGCTTGACTTCGAATTCCTCATCGTTCAAGCAAACGTTTCTTTCTTTACCCATCACATTCATTTACACAGTCCTCGGCGACTATCTACACTCATTACTTCATTGATTGAAGCTTATCCAATTTTTTAAACCAAACGCTCATTTTTTCCACCTTGCGAAAAACTTTCGAAAACTTCCCCCATCAAAATCATCAATCTCAAGATTTCATCATCAAAAATGTCTTTCTCCAAGATCGCTGTTGTGGCTGGTGCCGCTTTTATCTCTGGTGTTGCTGCTCACGGACGTGTCCAAGGTATCACTGCTGATGGAGTTTGGTAAGTAACACTCAAATGGAGTTTTAGAAATAAACGCTCATTCAAATAGGTATGAGGGTTATAACCCAGCTTTCCAATACGAACAAGTTGCACCAGTTGTTGCTGGGTGGTCCGATCCAACTGATCAATCGAATGGTTTCATTGCACCAGATGCTTATGGTACATCCGACATCATTTGCCACTTGGCCGCTACCAACGCTCAAGGATACGTTAATGTTACTGCCGGAAGTGAGGTCAACTTGCAATGGACTGTCTGGCCTGATTCGCATCACGGTCCAGTCATTGGTATGTTCATGTCGATTCTTTTTGCATATTCTTTTTGCTAATTCGTCATTTAGACTACCTTGCTGCCTGTACCGGAAATGATTGTAAAACTGTCGACAAGACCACCCTTGGATTCTTCAAGATCGATGGTGTAGGACTTGTCAATGATGCCACCGTCCCAGGTACATGGGCATCTGATCAGCTCATCGCCAACAACAACTCCTGGTCTGTCACCATCCCAGAGTCCTTGGCACCAGGTGCCTACGTTCTCCGCCACGAGATCATCGCTCTCCACTCCGCTGAGCAAGCCAATGGAGCTCAAAACTACCCACAATGTGTTAACCTTTGGGTTTCCGGAACTGGATCCGCTGTCCCAGCTAGCGCAGATACCGTTCTTGGTACAGCTCTTTACACTGAGACTGATGCTGGTGTTAACGTCAACATCTATGCCTCCCTCGCTTCTTACGATGTTCCAGGTCCTACTCAATGGGCTTCTGCTACTGCCTCCGTTGCTCAAGGTAAGCTTTCTATTTCCTCCCCATACAAATCTTACTCCTTGAATCATAACATCTAACTCAATTTAGGTACTTCCGGAGCAGTTGCCACCGTTGCCGCTGTCGTTTCTTCCGCTGCTTCATCTGCTGCCGCTGTTGCAACCTCAAGCGCCGCTTCTTCAGCCGCTATCGTCGCCTCTTCTTCCGCTCAAACCACGGCCGCCGAAGTTGCCGCTACCAGTTCCGCTGCTAGCGTTGTCTCATCAGTCATTGCCAGTTCCGCAGCATCAGTTGTCACTTCTGCCCCAGCTGTTACTGCTGCCCCTTCAAGCGTTGTTACTGATATGATCACTGACTACGTTACCGTTACCGATGTCGTAACTGTTACCGTCACTGCATAAATATTCAACCTCTTGGTTGGTTGTTGAAACTCAGTACCTTCTTTGACCAAAAAGCTTTTTGATGATATTTTGATGGTTTGTTTTTGGATTTGATTCGGGCTATCAGGTATAGCTTGAATGGAAGATTTATGAATGAGCCGGAGGATGAGTTGAATGGGCTTCATGTCACTTTCTTGTATATATTATGTCTTGTATAAACAGAACTGAATATTTTTGAGCCTGAAAGTTTTTTTTTTGGGTGACTGTACTTGATTAGGAAGGCTTGAGAATTTGCTGTATACTTACCCCGTACTTATCTTTTAAATGAGATGTTTGATATACCAGGATCAAAATAGCCAAATTGTATAACGATTCTAGAAATCAAGAATCAGTGATTTCGATGTTCCATCACAAATTTTAAGATTGAGTGGTCGAAACTAAGATGCCTCGCATAATCTAGTGAATCCAGTCTAAATCAGGAATAAATCTGTCATCAAGTGTATATAACTCTCCATCACTTCTCTAATTTCTTCCATAAGATTTCCCGACAGCAATTGCTCGATGTTTTTCCATGCTCTTCTTAGAATCTTTATTCTACGTAATTGTTCTACGGAATTGATATCGTCCTCGGTGGGCATGATATTTTCGAGTGTGCGTGGTTTTTGTGATTTACATAGCTCTCCACGGGCAAGAAAGCTTTTTGACGACAGTCCTAGTTCGAATTCGAATTCGAATGAGATATTTGATTTAAGATAATGACGATTCTGTTAAATGACAACGATACCCCAACTCGCACGATATTGCCGGTGCTGAGCCTTGAATAAGTCGACTCGAACATGTGTCTACCTCCAGCTATATACTCTAACAAGGCATCCAAAAGCTTCTTCCATCTATCGCTTCCGCTTCCGACTAAATCATAGTATGCTGATTCCAGGTAAAGTGAACATAGCATGTCTTTTTATGCTTCAAACATATTTGTTACTCAACTGCACGAGGATCGGTTGCTCGAATTTGGCGTCTTCTTCATATATAGCACCCGAAGTACTTACTTACTCTACTCCAATACTTTCAATGCGGAATATAACATGGCATCACTTCATCTTCTAACTATGCATCAATATCCAGGTCTCACGTAACGCTATGCAAGTGTCATTTTGAGAAATTTATATTGATTTTGTGATTCAAGACCCGGTAGGAAAACTTCTTATAGTTGATTGTACTGGCGATGAGAGGGTTAGTGGACGGTAACAGTCAAGTATCTGCATACATTCACGAACACTTCTCGAGACAAACGACAGCGAGAAAGGGATTAAGATCTATAGAGCTTATGTGTGTCTCAAACGAGAATGAATATTTCTTGACTGGTTTGAATCTCGATCTTGTTTGGAGATAATAAGTACACTATAACTCGCGTGGACTTAGGATGCATCATTTTCTTCTATGTGTTCTTCGGACCAGAAGTTGCTTTGTGAAGGTTGAAGGGGAATGGGATATTCATACCCCAGAATTTATCATATTATTGTACGAGAAACAGCTATCGTCTGAGAGGGAAAGAGCATACCCGGCTCATCTTGATCACGTTGCAGAAATAGTCTTGGGGTTTTTGTCGAAAAATCTTAATACATTACAATGAATGATACCATTTTATAAGTTTCCCCATAAGATATTCCTCATCTTTCCTACCTTGGTAGCAAATAGAGAACACGCTTGATCTAGGTATTCAATTCAGAATATTTTCAACAGACTTCAATGCATGAACAAAAGATTCAGCACATCATTTTTACACTTAACGTCTTGTTGAATCCCCGTCAAATTGCTATTCAATGCATAAATTTTCGTCATGAATGATTATAGATTCAATGGAAGATATGATTTCATTTCCCACAAAATTTGATATTGATATTTGATCGGATTCTAGCCATGTAAACCTGTTCTCATATTTGGCTTTATCATCGTTGAGAAATCGAAAGTGTTCAGAACAGTTGTGACAATCGATAGCATGGGAAAGCTCGATCTTATCAGATTTCGAGTGGATAGATTCATATTTGTTGTAAAAAATGTTGGTACTGTTCCTAGCGGATTGGTGCTGTAAAGTTAGGTATAGGTGGTATTGTAAGAGTAAAGATCTGACTTTGAGTAGAGGGCTGAAAAGAGTTAATTCGAATAGACTTCCAGACTTTCTGGTCAAGATTATGTGTATGTATGTATTTTTGTGTCCTTGAAATTCCCTTGCAAGTTACGCGTTGCTTGAAATCTGGAATCTATCTCGATAGTATGCTTCAAAATATCCGTTCCGCCTTGTAAGATTCTGAATAAATGAGATGATCTTGCGTCTTTGGACGGAAATCATAAGGATTGGAATGCTCTTGGATTTTGATTTAATATTGTGGTTATAAAGGAGCAAGAGGGAGGCTTTGGAGGAAGCAAACTGTGAATCAATTTGCGAAGTCACAGCATATATGGTGTGATTGAAACCTGCGTTTCTTAAAACAAGAGAAATTTCGGGGGTTTCTGGTGCTTTCTATTGAAATACTATACATATCAACTTTGCTATGTAGATTGACAAATGTGACGTAGCTCAGGGTGAGTGGCAGCAATTAATTGCAGTTGATATATAAAACAGTGATATCAATTGGTTGAGAGAAACGACAATAAAACCCAGGGTCTGTGGTAACTACGCACCCACAGACAGATCCAGGAATAAGTATGATGACGGGCTTCCCATATGCGGATGACTTTCAATCACTGGGTCCAAAATAGTCCAGCACCCTTATTTCTCGGCTTTCAACGAAGGAAAAGGTATGTGGCCTCTCAGCGTGCGAGTAGCGGAGGTTTTGTTTGGGAAACAAACGACCAAGACGCTTAAGCTTATACTTATGCTGCATTATGTCTTACTCGCTGTCTCTGCATTACAGGAAACTGGAAACGGTACTGTAGTCTGTAGATGACTGAGATTCGAGGTTTCCGAAACGAAGTTGACTATAAAAACCCGAAGTGATAATCATTCTCTCATCTTATAATTCACATCAGGATTCTGCTGACTGTGTATGGCTGTTCAAAGAAGCAATGGCCCTGTATAGGAGCTAAAATAACAAAGAATCTAGTCCGTCGAAACGTACATTGAATCTTTTTTGGGGGTGGGAAAGGAGGGGACAGATTTCACGTCGTTAAGATTTAACAATAAGATGAATAAAACGATAGCGAGAACTGTACACCCTTCATGAATTCAATAGAAAAATGTGATCGTCGTTAATATCTCTGTCTCTATCTCAATCATGGTCTAAAGAATCGGACTTTGAGAGAAGCAAGAGACATTGCTTTTGGACATCAACTATGGTGCTCGTGGGAATATATCTGGGTGTCAAGTAGATCCTCAGTCATCATTGTATCGACCGCTCCATACAACAGAAAGATTTTTGAGAAATTTGTTCATTTTATTCATTCTGTTAATCACAAGAAATAAATCCTCCATCTCATTTCTAGGATTCGAGATCCGCCAACCGGGAAATGTATTCTGTGAACAATAATAAGATATATTTCGACCATGCATTGGATAAAATACACCGTATCATTTAACCTTTAAACGTCAAAACCTTGAGGACTTCCCTATTAGTAAGTAACACATCACAAAGGATTCTTGATAACGAATACTTTCCAGAGTTCCAGAAGTATAAACACGAATACGAGAAGCAATCTGGAGCTGTGTAGAACAAACATACGTAAGATGGTTTCCATGTACGATGAGATAAGTCTACTGTTACGGCTCACAAATATTGGAGGGATTGTCCACTGAGTGGAGTTCGAGGTGTGGTACGATATATTGTGAGTGATAAAGAATGAAAAGAAAAAAAAGGAAGGGAAGAAAAACAATTAAAATTATGAAAAATTACAGATGATAAGAAGAGTGTGAATATGACAATATGATTGTAGAAATTGCTCGGGTGAAAGCAGTTATTTCCGTTTTCGAGATCCGGAAAATAGATAGATTTGTGATATATGTTATATGAGATTGAGAGGTAAGAATAATCAGATAATATTCCTCACATAATCCCAATGGAGAAAGGTTTATTTATTTATGAGAAGGGAAAAATTTGGAAAGTTTCTAGGGTGTTATATAGTTCAGAAACCTAGGGCGAAACTGGGCAAAGGTAGACAAGTGTAAGTTTGAGTGAATTATGGTGTGGAGGAATAGCTTACAATGATACATCAAGAGATCTGGAAAATGAGATTGCATTCTTTCTGACCGTGCAATGTACATGCGAAGGGAGGATATAAAAGGTACTACTTTCTCTGAGGTGAGAGAAATATAGAATTTGCACAGTAAATATCGAGAGCGTGTCAGATGGAGGGAGGGAAGGTTGGGTAGATCTCTTGAGTATACCACCCCTTGAAACCTGTATCACAAGAGAGAATTGTAATGAGAAATTTGTAGTATTTCACAGCTTGAGCCAACTGACAATGAAATTAATGTGAATGATAAAACATGATGTAGATAGATAGCGAAGCTGCACTCGCAAGTGATAATAATTCTGAACTTTCGATGAGGAGAAGAAGATTAAAAAACCTGCATGGCTCGAAGTAAACTCGATTTGATCACGGATTTCGTTGCAACCAAGAGACGAGTCAAAGCCTAAACCATTCGTACTAAATGCGTGGAGATACATCGTGATACACATAGTTAAGAGAAAAGACGAATCTTTTATACCTTTACAATCAAATAATTACAATGTATATATATCCCTCCCATCTCTTACAAAAACGTCTTCTTACCCCGTACATAAGGCAATCAAACTCTCTTCTCCCATTTCAAGAACATTCTTTCGGGATGTAACAACTGCAACAGCAATCTAAACCCAGTATCCTCCTTAATCAACAACTTCAACCTCTCAATTGCATCCTCCTCACTCTCACCCTCAAGCTGTACAGACTTAACCTTATAATCTTTGAAAAGACCCACCAAGACACCAACAAACTCAACTTGGGAGAACTTTCTCCCGGGACAAACTCTCACACCACCAGACCAGGCAATAAACGGATTATTTGCCTTTGGAAACTCCAAAAAGGATTCAGTGGCTGGGTTAGAAGATGATGTTGAAGCGGGGATGATCCAGCGAGAAGGCTCCCACGCAAGAGAATTGGAACCCCAATGACGGGGATGAGTATGCATGGCTGAGTAACTGGGGATAATCATGGTATGGGGTGGAAGAATGTGAGTTGAGTCGTTGACTTTGAGTTCTCGGGGCTCGGGGCCGCTTGTTTTGACAATGGCTACGGGGGTGAAGAGACGGACTGTTTCGTACTATTGGATTGTCAGTGTCAGTTGAACGGCCATGAGTCCAGTGAATTGATTGTAAAAATTGACTTACAGTAACAGCCAAGCAACGCTTCAGACGAGGGAATATTTCTGCATAGTTCGAAGTTTCCGGATCTTGATCACCCAATACTTCGTTGATTTCCTCGGCGATCCAATCTTGAACATCAGGACGAGTAGCGATTGAAGCAATACCAAAAGCCAATGTATTAGCCGTGGTATCATGACCAGCGAAATTGAAAACGAAGATATTTCCGTAGATTTCTTGTTCCGTCAAACCACCTTGGCTCGACGCTTCCTTGCTCTCCGCTTGAGATGCACGTACAAGTGAATTCATCAAATTGTTTCCATGTGTGTTTCCGTCCGCGGCGGCTTTCTTTCCTTCTTCATATGCATTTGTCATATAGTTTTGGAATGTGACGGTTGCTTCATGAAGTGGCTTCCAACTTTTTGGTAACCACCATTTATCCAAATTCTTTGGACCCAATGCAACCAAAGCGATACAATTATCCAGAATCAATTTCAACGCATCTCTGATATTAGCAGAGCCTTGAGTGTCAGATTCTTCTTCTGCTCCTTGATATGGATATGATTTTCCAAAACCTGCACTAGACATCACGTGTAATGACAATGTCCGCACATCATCGCCAATGGTATTGATGGAGGATTTTGATGACCAGTATTTCCGCATTCCGGTAGCTTGACGAATGACTTCCGACCAAACAATTTCATTATTGTTCTCGTTGAAACAAGTGGCTGTAATTTTGCGATGACGCTGCCATTGTGTTCCCTCGGTCGTCCCAAGGTTAGGTCCATACACGTTTAACATCGCCAGCATCTCCGTTGGTCTGGTAAATTCTTTACCCCGTGCATTGATATCAATCAAAGTCTCTGCATTGCAAAGTTGCAACCAATTTTTGCCCGGAGTCACGAGAATGAAGGCATCGCCTATCTCCTGGTGAGCTTTGTATCGATCGTGAATTTCCCATCCTCGATAATTGAAACGAGTAAAGTTTTTGGTGAAGGGTAGATTTTTGAAGTATGGTAAGATCCTGGTATCAACGGCCATCCATAAAGGATTACCGGAATCAATAGGTAGGATAACGATGGGTAGACCGGTTGTCTTCGCTTTATTGTAGTTGACAGCTAAAGAATACAGGACGTATAAAATCCATCCTGCCACTGGGATGATGAAACCTAAGAATAACGAAAAACCAGCCATGATTGTCGACTGAACAGCAACAAAAAAGCAGCAACTTTGAGTGAAAAGGACAGAAGATACTCACAAAGCAGAAGACAATAATTGCAAAGCTGTTGGTGTTGATGACAATTGTTCGGGCCCATTGTCCGAAAATGGAAAAATGGGACTTTTCATATGGGAGTATCCACAATTGATGAATTGAAATGATATTGAAAGCAGTCAAGAGGCACAGCGCTTAAAACAAATTACATGAAGATCATTGGATAGTCAAGACTGAAGAAAAATCAACCTCGCGTCTGTCTAGACTTGTGAGGGATCAGGAAAGCTACTCAGCATCTTACTTGTGATGATTATTCGCGAGCCTTCATCTATTAAACCTTTTCTACCCAAGTGTATAATTAGATATTGATAGACTAAATCGATCTGGTCCTAATAAAGTAACATAAGGAAGTACCCGTCAATAATAAATATCCAACACAAGATCTTTTATATCTCACATAAGAAGAGGCACAAGCACAAGCTTGGTAAGCCGTTGCATAGCCGATACATGTATTTGCAGCCCCCAAATCACAAACAGAAACCGGAGCAAATCACCATTCAGGAAGTTACGCAACTAGATACCTTGTATGCAGTTTACCGATACCAGTTATTCAACACTGGTATTCAATAATGGGGTAGAAGGTTCAAGGTTATTACGCCCACGCTGTGAACGATGGTCAGTAATGGCGCAGAATCAAAGTTGGGGGCCTGATATTTACTGGGACATTCACTGTGATGCGATTTAGTCACTGTAAGGCGATTTATCCACTGTGCCGGGGCTATATACCAAGGCCCATTTGAATCATTTTGCCAATACCTGAAAATTTAGGTTTTACATAAGCTAAAAGCGTATTTAGAATTTAATGGTATATTTATATTAATAAGAATATTTAATTTAATATATAACCTTAAAAAATATATAAAATAAAAAGAAAAGAGATATTAATATGAATTAGAATTCAAGGAATCAATTGATATAAAAAAATTCGAATTATCTCAAAATTGAAATTTATATTCAATATAAAAGTATTCAAATAAGAAAAGATTAAATATTGAAACTGTATTATTATTCAAGTTTATTTAAATAATTTTATATTGAATATAAATTTCAATTTTTGAGATAATTCGAATTTTTTTATATCAATTGATTCCTTGAATTCTAATTCATATTAATATCTCTTTTCTTTTCTTTTTATCAATCTCTTAAGGTTTTATACCGAATAAAAGAATTCTATAATTTCTATAACATAGTTTATCAATATATACACTATATCAATACGTACATCACTTTTACTTCAATTTATACTTTCAAACTTATATTATTCAATAACAATTAAATTAATTAATTAAAACTATTCAGAATCTGATAATTTAGAATCTATTATATTATTTTGATAGATTCTTATATTATAACCTATCTTTTTATATTTATTATAATATCAAATAGAAAATACTTCCTTATTAGATTTATCCTTTTCTTAATATTTATTATATCGAATTTGAATATCAACCTTTTATTGAGATAATATATTAAAAGTTTTTTATTTAATGAGTACTCTTTTTTAATATACTTAAGTTTTTTTATATATTAATATTTACTTAATATCTTATTTGTTATTTAAAGTATACAAATCTTTATATTCAAAAGTGTATTCTTATAAACTAATTATTTTATATTTTTAACTAGAATTGATATAATCTCAAATATAAATATAAATAAGCTTAATTAATAACAAATTATTTGAGATTTAATTAATATTAATTAAAAAAGAATTTCAATTGAATTATAAAGGGTTTAAGAGATTTATTAATTTAGATTGAAAAAAGAAAGAGTAGATATACGAATTCAAATATCTAATTTCGAGAATATAGCTTTAGAATTAAATAGGATTAAATCTATTCTTTAGAATCTTAATTTTATATTCTGAAGATAATTGATTTCTTATATATAGTTTTAAAAGCTATAAAGAATTCAATCTTTAAAATATAATTAATATATATCTTAATAAATTCATTAATTTGATTATTATATAAATATTTTAGATTATTAAAATAATTAATATTAAATAGTTAAATTAAATAATTTGAATATAATAATAAACATAAATATATAATATTATTCTCTTTATAATATATTTAAGAAACTATTAATTTATAGTTTTCATATTTATTTAGTATTAATATTCAATATTTGCTTTTTCTTTAATTCTTAATATATTTATTAAAATATTTTAATTATTTTATATCTATTTTATTATTTGTTTATTCATTAAATATAGATTTAATAATTTAGTTTATAGGAAGATTAGTTTTAATATATTAATTGAAGAAATGAATCTGTTATTAAACTATTAGAAATAAGGAAATAATTTCATTCTCTTTATTCCTATATATTATTATTATAACGTGATTCATCACCGAGTGGATCATATCACCGAGTAGATCACTTTCACCTCAATTGACATATTTAAATTCATATTATTCAACAACCATTGATTTAATTGATTAAAGCTATTAAGAATCTAATAATTTAGGATTTATTATATCAATTTAATAAGTTCTTATATTATAACCTGTTTTTCTATAATTATTATAATATCGATTAGAAAATGCTTTCTTATTAGAATTCCTCTTATTTTGATGCTTGTTATGTCAAATTTGAATATCAACTTTTTGCTGAGATAATATATCCATAGCCTTTTGTCCAATAAGTATTCCTTTTTGATATATTTATATCTTTTTTGTACATTGATATTGGTTTAATACTTTATTAACTTTTCAAAATGTATGGTTTTTTATACTTAAAAGTATATTCTCATATACTAGTCTCTTTATACTCTTAGCTAAAGTTAATATAATCTCAAATAAAAATATAGGAAAGCTTGATTAATAACAAGTTATTCGAGATTTAATTAATGTTGATTGAGAAAGAGCTTTTATAGGATTATAAGGAGTTTAAGAAACCTAAAGATCTAAATTGAAAGAGAAAGGAGTAGACATATAGATTCGAATATCTAATTTGAAAAGTATTGCTTTAGAATCAAATGAAATTAATCCTACTCTTCGAAATCCAGCTTTTATATTCTGATTTGTAATTGATCATTAATATGTAGTTTTGAAAGCTATAAAGAATTCAACCTTTGAGATATAATTGATATATATTCTTATAAACTCTTCAATTTGAGTACTATATTCTCGTTTTAAAGTACTAAAATATCCAATATTAAAAGGCTGAATTAAATGACTTGAATACAATAATAAACATACACATTTAATATCATTCTCTTTACAATAGTTCTGAAATAATATTGATTTGTAGCTCTCATACTCATTTAGTATTAGCATTCTATATTTACCCTTAATTCAATTCCTTGTATATTTATCGAAGTATTTCAACCATTCTAATCCTATTTCATTATTCATCCATCCATTAAAAGTAGGTTTAATAGCCCAATCTACAGGAAGATTGGTTTTCGTATATCAATTGGAAAGATACATCTATCCTTAAACTATTAGAAATAAAGGTATAGTGTTCCCCTTATTATTGTCATATATAATCGCTATTGCTTATTCTCAATTGCCTGGTTGTATAGCTTTACTCCTATCAGATCTTTTAGAGCTAGTAATAACCATACTAGCATTTATAATTCTCATTATAAAGCCTGTTTCATCGAAATTCCATAAATCACAATCGAGAATATCAAATTTGTCTTGTATATTCGATATAAATCGGAACTAATCTTCAATAAGCTTAGAATCTTCACAAAAAGCTTTTTGAAAGTTATAAATATAAGTAAAACATATCCTTAACTCTTTATTATATTTTACAAATCAATACGCTCATTACTTTCCAACTCTTTTTACTTCTTTTGATGTAAGAATATAATTCGTTATATCTTCCACCCCTTTATATTTAAATATAAAACCTTTTATATTCATATCAATTATATATTAAATAATGATTTCCTTTTTTAATTTCGAAAGGTTATTATTATTTAATAAAGATTTGGTATAAGGAATAAAATCATTCATTTTATAATATAGTGTTATATATAATATATTATATAGCTTGACAGATCATTAAATACTAAGTTTTTTATCTTTTCGAATAACCTCGATAGCTAAGAATATTCGAGCTTTATTATTATTCGATTATATAATAATTGATTAATAAAACGTATGTTGAATTAAGATATAAATATTTGAAATGAAAGTAATCCACTTGATGATATGATCCACTCGGTGATGAATCACGTTAGTTCATTCTCGATTATCTAATTATACTGATTTGCTTCTACTATATCTCTTAATATTAATAATAATTATTATTATATATATAATTCTCATTATAAAATCTATTTTATTAAAATTATAGAAATCTCTATTCAAAATACTATATTTTGCTTATATATTTATAACTAATCAAAATCATTTTTTAAAAAACTTAGAATTCTTATAAAAAGCTTTTTGAAAGTTATAAATATAATTAAAATATATCTTTAATTCTTTATATCGTTTTACAAATCAATATGTTTAAAGCTTTTTAATAACTTTTCTTTTTTTTAATTCAAGAATATAATTTGTTATATCTTTTATTTCTTTAAATTTAAAAGGAAAACCTTTTAGATTTATATTAAAAATATATGAAATAGTTATTTACTTTTTTACTTTAATAAGTTTTAAATTTTATAATTGAAATTTAATTATGAAAATTGTTTTATTTATTCTTTAAATAAGTATTATATATATAATATTATATAATATAATAATTTTTCAAATCAAGAGTTTTTTATCTTTTTTAATAGTTTTAATAATTAAGAGTATTTTCCCTTCTTTATTATTCGATTATATAATAAATGATTAATAAATCGCATATTGAAATTGAAGAGTATAAATTGAAGTAAAAGTAGTACACATATTAATATAATGTATATACTAATAAACTACATTATGCTAATTAAGGGAAGCTTGATTAGTTGTATGTCCTAATATTTAAGGCATGAATAAAAATAGCTTAGTTATTATAATTAAATTAATTATAATTTTATTAAATTGAATTAGAATTTCAGTTTTCGATATAATTTAAATGTAATTATATTAATCGATTTGTTGAATTTGAATTAATAATTTTTTTTTTCTTTTTTTCATTTTTTTTTCATTTATTCTTTTAAAGTTGTATAACATAGTTTATCAGTACATACACTATATTAATATATGTATTACTTTTATCTTAATTTATATTCTTTAATTTCAACATATGATTTATCAATTATTTATTATATAATCAAATAATAAAAAAAGAAAAATACTTTTAATTATTAAAACTATTAAAAAAGATAAAAAACTTTTAATTCAAAAGATCATTAAATTATATAATATTTATTTGAAGAATAAGTAAAACAATTCTTATAATTAAATTTCAATTATAAAATCTGAAATTTATTAAAATAAAAGAATAAATAATTATTTTATATATTCTTGGTATAAATTTAAAAAAATAAAAAATATAATGAAATATATTTTCAAATCGAAAAAAGGAAAAGTTATTAGAAAGCTTTAAGTATATTAATTTATAAAACAATATAAAGAATTAAAGATACATTTTAATTATATTTATAACTTTTAAAAAGCTTTTTATAAAGATTTTAAACTTTTTAAAGAATAATTTTGATTAATTACAAATATATAAATGAAATATAATATTTTAAATAAAGATTTCTATGATTTTAATAAAACAGGTTTTATAATAAAAATTATATATATAGTAATAGTTATTATTAATATTAAGAAATACAATAGAAATAAATTAGTATAATTAAGTAATTAAGAATAAACTATAATAATAATATGCGGAAATAAAGAAAATAGAATTATTCTTTTATTTCTAATAGTTTAAGAATAGGTTTATTTTTTTAATTAATATATTAAAATTAATCTTTTTATGAATTAGATTATTAAACTTATATTTAATAAATAAATAAATAATAAAATAGATTTAAAATAATTAAAATATTTTAATAAATATATTAAAAATCGAAAAAAGCAAATATTGAATATTAATACTAAATAAATATGAAAACTATAAATTAATAGTTTTTTAAATATATTATAAAAAAAATAATATATATATTTTTATTTATTATTATATTCAAATTATTTAATTTAACTATTTAATATTAATTATTTTAATAATCTAAAATATTTATATAATAATCAAATTATTAAATTTATTAAGATATATATTAATTATATTTTAAAGATTGAATTCTTTATAGCTTTTAAAACTATATATAAAAAATCAATTATTTTTTAGAATATAAAATTAAGATTTTAAAAAATAAATTTAATTCTATTTAATTCTAAAACTATATTCTCAAAATTAGATATTTGAATTCGTATATCTACTTTTTCTTTTTTCAATCTAAATTAATAAATCTCTTAAACCCTTTATAATTCAATTGAAATTCTTTTTTAATTAATATTAATTAAATCTCAAATAATTTGTTATTAATTAAGCTTACTTATATTTATATTTAAAATTATATTAATTTTAACTAAAGATATAAAACAATTAGTTTATAAAAATATATTTTTAAATATAGAGATTTATATATTTTAAATAGTAAATAAAATATTAAGTAAATGTTAATATATATAAAAATCTAATTATATTAAGGAAAAGTATTTACTAAATAAGAAGTTTTTAATATATTATTTTAATAAAAGATTGATATTTAAATTTAATATAATAAATATTTTTTATTTAATATTATAATAAATATAGAAAGACAAATTATAATATAAAAACCTATCAAAATAATATAATAAATTCTAAATTGTTAAATTCTAAATAATTTTAATTAATTAATTTAATTGTTATTAAATAATATGGATTTAAAAGTATAAATTGAAATAAAAGTAGTATACATACTAATATAATATACGCATTAATAAACTATATTATAGAAACTAATTCTTAATTTGAAATAAACGAGATAAAGAATTCTTATTGAAATGCTCTTATTTATTAGTAATTGATTTATATATAAAAAGAAAACTATTTAAAAAAGATTATATATTAGAATTTGAATATTAGTATATTTCTTATAGAAAATTCTGAAATAAATTCTAAAATTATATTAATAATATTAATAATAAAAGCTTTCTAATAATATAATTTTTGTTTATAAAATTATTATTTATTATATAATTCTATATAATACAATTTTCTTTCTAAGATTTCTATATATACATCATATAAATTTTAGAAATTCTTTTTGAATTATACAAAACCTAACTTTTCAGGTATTAGTAAAATGATTCAAATGAGCCTCGGTACTATATCTGCTACCCACTACTCCGTCCCCTCAGTTATCCATGGATGCTAGGCTACCCGCCCCCGCCCACATATGTGGCTTCGCTAAATTTACCATCCATACGCCAATTCTCTCGATCCGTGCTCAGCCGTGTGCAAAGATGATCGGATCTGATACCAACTAGGTAGGCTGCACTTGTACCTGTTTGTGACTAGGTATCTACATGATATCACCAGAACGCCACGCTAAGCTTCTATTCGAAACGCCCTTTCTAACTCTGAGGAAACCTTAAAAAAGCCAGAGGCATATAACAATAGATCAAATGCTTAAATAGTGCTTTGCAATCATATTATCTGAAAAGGGTATTCTTTCCTGAACCCCATCCATACGCACGTAATCATACTCCAAAATGCACTTCCCCGCTCTCCTCGCCGATGAGCGTCTCACTCAACTTCAACACTCAACTGCTACTTCACAATACTCTGCTAGCTCCAAAGCCACACATAATTCTCCCATTCAGATATCGTACATCGTTTTAATTATTCTCGGAATAACTGCAAAGGCGGCGTTTGCTGTTGAAAGTTTGGACTGGTTAGATTGTGAGTTTGTGATTTTTTATATGTCTAGTGATAGAATTTTTGACTAACTGGAGTCTCTTAGATACTATTCTTTGTGTTTTGGTATGCATTATGGCGATGAAAGTTATCATAGACATTTAAAGCTAATACAAGTATCAGACGGGAATTTGGTATTCCCGAAGACGACCAACCACATATGTAGTTTTATGAGTTTAGAACTAGGAGGTCTTGACGATGGCTTGGCGTTGGTGGGGGCAGAAGGGAATATGAGATACACTTACGGTCATGGCTACGGTTTGGGTTTGGGTTTGGGATAGGGTTTTGGTTACATTCTGATTCTTTGTGGGCTAGGTGGGCTGGATAGTGATGGGTCATAGGAACTGGAAGGTCAGATTTGCATTTCGGATGGCGCATCAGAAATTACGAATTATGAAACTACATATCAACTACATCACTTTAGAGCAACACATAGATTGAAATAGGAACCTTTGCTCATGATTTTGGAATTCATCTGGTGAAATTGGTCAAGGCAAAATGAATGTTTCTAGCTGAAGTTTCGCTCAAGGAAGGGAATAGTAGAATCAATATATTACATTATTCTATTCTATATCTGGCTATTCATACAATTCAAACTTTCTCAGATCCAATTGCACTGTCCATCATGACTGAACTTTCTAGCCCAACCGACTTCCCCTCGCCTTTCTCTCTTCTTCTCTCCTCTGCAACCTTTTTGAGGTTGAACCATTGCATTCCGCAAGCAAATGGTAAAGACAAACATGCCGCAGCCAAAGCATAATACATTGCATCTCTAATAGCAACGGTGTATGCTTCTCTCAAGGCAGTTAATACAATTTCCGAACCACCAGCTAGATCCTTTAAGCCACCGGCGCCAACTTTAATAACCGTTTCTGCTGATACAGCAGTGGTGTAAGCTGGTACACTTTTCTGTAACCTTGACAAAAAGAGAGATTGTGCGATGGAGACAGAGACAGAAGAACCAATCTGATACATGAATACCGCAATGGCATTTCCGGTAGGAGCGTCTTCTTCACTCAACACAATTTGTAGTGCGGTATATGGAAGCTGTTGTGCCATTCCAGTTCCCCATCCATTAATTACCATATATGCAGCCCACTTGGCCGTGGAGGTGTTGGTATCAATGGTAGTAAGAAGACCGGCACCGACCATTGCTATAATCGTTCCAAGAATCATATAGGGGACGTAATATCCCCACTTTGTAACCATAACTCCAGTAAGTGACAGGCCAATGATTTGAGGAAGGACTATCGCAATGAATCTGGTACCACTTTGGATTGCCGTCACGCCTTGAATGGATTGGAAGTAAATGGGTAGATAATAAGCATAGACAAAACTCATCATGCCGAATGTCATGAGAAATATGCTGCCCATTAGAATTGATCTTTGTCGTAGAATTCGCAAGGGGATGGTGGCATTTTCGCCTTGTTTCCATTGTAGGATACCGAATGATATTATGAGTAGGCCAAAGCCAACGAATAATCCAATGACTTTAGATGATTCCCAAGGCGCAGTCTGTCCGCCCCATTGTAATGCTAGAAGAAGACAATATATGGCTCCGAGAAATAGCAGGACTCCGCCAATATCCATACGTCTCAATTTTGTTGAAAGATTCAAGGCACGGTTCGAGTTTCGTACACCTTTGATTCGAAAGAATAGTATGATGAAGACAAGTACAACAGCGCCCATAGGTACATTACTATATTTTTGTCAGTTTATGTTGAATTTCAAGCAGGAAAGAATCCATTACATCCAGAAGCACCATCTCCAGGAGGCTTTATCGGTGAACACACCACCAAGCACAGGACCAATACACACGCTAATAGCAAAAGAGCTGATGACTATGCCTTGGTACATAGGTCTCTTTTCGAGTTCTACCACGAAGTTGACAATGGCTAAACTTCCCTGATAGATTCCAGCTGCTCCGAAACCAAGAACAGATCGGCCTCCGATGAGAACACTGGAGGAAGGGGCTGCCGCACATAATATAGAACCCACTATGTCATGTCAGATACAACTAAATTGTTTCGTAAAGTGAAGAGACTTACATTCAAATAAAGCTATTGATCCCATATAAACGATCTTAGGGTCAAAGTATTTGTACAGGTTACCAAACAAAGGCTGGAATGCCGTAACGGTAAGAAGATATGCTGAACCATACCAGGCCACATCATTCAATGCATGAAAATCGGATGTGATTCTGGGAATCGCAACAGCGATAATATTCATATCCAATGCTAGAAGAAAGATTCCCAAGCATAAAGACCCGATGACAGCCGCCAGACGCCATGAGTGAAGAAAGAGCTCATCGGTCTCGAATGTTTGAAGGCTTGCGGGGCTTGAAACATCCGTAATGGCCACAGCGCCCATATCTTTATCGATAGAGATAGTGTCCTTGCTGGACAGAGCTTCGTCGTGATTCAATGTCATGGTCGGTAGATGATTGTGAAGCACTTGAAGTCTTCAATCTTTTGTCTGGTGGCGTAAAATGCTTTTTGTATATGAAACCGAAGCTAGACGTAGAACTTCAGCAACTTAGACCTCATGAATTTTATCAACCCCCTACCCACCATTCTCCATTCTTGGTCGAAAAGAAATTACATGGCATGGCAGGTGTGACAAATAGCCTTCACTGTTTGCTCAGCGGAGGCATTTTGCTGGATATCATGATTACTCTCCAAAATGTATACTCGAGTAAGGCTTGACTAACTGGAGATAGTATCGCTTCTAGTTGATCTCAGCACAAGAGGCGAAGTTATGCTGAAGCCTGAGGGTAAACGATGCATATCCAGCTTGGTACATTTTGATACGCAAGTTATCTACGGGACTAGAATCATGCACTGTGGACACAGAATTCGACAAGGGGGGCATTTTTAGAACCCCTGTCACCTGATGTGATACTAAAATTTAGTGCGCAGATTTTAGCTTCCAATATAAATTTGATGTGAAGAGGTGGTCCCTGCAGACAACCTTGATCTTGTAAAAGTATCAACCGTCGGGAAATGTCCCATTTGGGTAATATCGCATATCATGATAGTTCGTGATAGTGATTTGTGATTGAGTCTCAAGGCAGAATCTCAACATCAATTGACGCCTAGGTGATGGACCAATCTGGGGGTCGCGCATCTGGAAATTTGAACGGGAACCCCATAGCACAATCAGCACCATGCGACTAGTATCGGCGAAGTTCTGTCTTGGGGGCTAAATCTATCATGTTCAACAGTGGAGGAGGCAAAAGTGAGAAAGTATATCTACTTATGTCGATCCTCTTAGATCTCCAATTGAAGAGATCATCAAGCACTTCTTTCGTTCTCACACGCATATTGTCTTTGCTCCAGATATCCTCAAGTCCACATAGCTTTTCAGAGAGTAGACTATCTCACAATGTTTCTCGGCGCAGCTTGGAGATTTGTATCCACAAGCGAGTATTCACAGCACTTCCTCGCAGCAGCACTATTCGGCACTTGGCTTCTCTCATGGCGTTTGTGGAGATTCACCATTCGGCCATACCTTAGACCACAAGACCCAGTCGAACTTCCATATTGGATCCCAAGTAGGCGATCCTCTAATAGTTTACTTCAACTTCTACTTACACTATCTAGTTCTAGGACACAGTCTTAGTTTCTTCCAGAATTCTGATAGCTTGATCGAGCGTGGCTTGTACGTTGACCTTTTCATTTTCCTCTTCTCACTCCTCTTCATGTATTCATTCCTTCTGAAATATCATACTTATAATGGCGCCTCAGAGATTACACTGGCAGAACTCACGAGCCTTTCGCACTTCAGGTGGCTTCGCAATTATTCTATATTGTCACAGGACCTAAGGATGTTGCAGAAGTCTACAGAAATGTAGCCACTCTGAGTTGGGATGGTCACTTGTCTCAAATTCTTTCCAACTTTGGCTTCACTGGCAAAGCATTGAAGTTGGCATGGCATGTACCCATTCCGGGAGACAAATGCTATATGCACAAGAATCCAGTCAACCCAAAGCAGTTATCTCTTGTCAAGCTCATTGAGGAAGTCTACATCGCGCAATTACTTCCTGGTGTGAACATGACCGAAATGTCGGAGAAATTCATCGTCTCACTCAAAGACTCCCTCCAACCACCAAAGATGGACTTCTGTACCTTGAGCAGGAATGGTCTCACTCGCCGGGTCTCATTGAAAGCTCTTTGTCGATCTACCCTTGTGGAAGCTGCAACCTTTTCCATGTTCGACAAAGCTCTCCATAAGCTCAATCCAGATATTGTACAACACATGTTGGACTTTAATGATAGTGCTTGGATGGTTTTCTTCGGTCTTCCCGAGATATTTTCAGCCAAGGTAGCTAAAGCCCGCAAAACAATGCAAAAGACAATGGCCGAATTTGCACGTCTTCCAGAAAGGGAGCGCGAGGGTCAAGCCTGGGGAATTGGAACGATTCTTAAGGCACAGGAAATTGTTGGTATTGATATCGAGAGTAGAGCTTGTATGCTTTTATTGATCTACTGGGCGTAAGTTTCATTGATTCCTATATGAAAGGATAAGTTCCTAACAATGTATAGTGCAAACTCAAATGAGTACAACATCTCCTTTTGGCTTATTGCTCATCTTGTTTACAACGTCCCTCTTATGGAGCGAGTTCGCGACGAGTTGGAAGCAGGCTGGAAAGACGGCGAACTTGACATCAAATATCTATGTGCTAATTCTCCCAATCTTGATGGTGCATTCCAGGAATCACTACGCTTGAATGGCGGTGCAATGATGAGTCGTCAAGTCAAGCAGCCAACTATGATCGGTAACAAGCTAATGCAGCCTGGGTCTAATGTTCTCATGCCTTCCCGACAACTACATATGAATGAGAATGTCTGGGGTCAAGATTACAAGAACTTTGATGCAGAGAGATTTGTCAGAGATAAGGGCATGCTGAAACATTCTTCTTACCGCCCATTTGGTGGTGGAATCAGTTACTGCCCTGGGCGTGTTATGGCTAAGGAGCAGGTTTACGCTTTTGTTGCTATTATTTTCAGAAGATTTGATGTTAAGCTGGCACCTGGGATAAATGGAAAGTTTCCGGTGTTGGATGAGAGCACACCTTCGCTCGGAATTACAGGCCCAGTGAAAAACATGGATGTGTTCATGGATTTGACCGAGAGGGAGAAGTATAACCTATATTGAGAGGGAAGGATAGGAATGATTCAATAAAGGGGTTTCATAAGATGCTTTGTTACAGCTTCGTCTCTATTTTTATGTACATATTTTTGTTTAACTATTTTTTGAGCGCCGAGAGGAACAATTGAATTTCATCAAACATTTAACATTCAATTCCGATTTCATACTGGTACCGAGATTATTGTATTGTGCTTGACTAATTGAGTTTTCCTGCGTCACTGAAATGCAATGACCATTCATCCACAATAGGACATTGCTATAGTTTAACATGGAGTGACGCAGCACGCAAGAGGTTCAGGAGGTCATTGTTCTTTGTGTCCACCAGTGGGTGTATGAATTGCCGCGACACTTCTCAATTTCCAAACAATCTAGCAAATTCATTCTTCAATTGTTTGATATCAAATTTAAAATTGGATTGTTCTATTTCTAATCAATGATTTTAGTAACCGCTAAGATTTCCAAATTAATATATCAAGAAATATTCACAAGTCATTTTTTTTGCAGTGTCCTGTCAGTCCGTACACCCACTGGTGGTCTCTTTTTGATGTCATTCTAGACCTTGGTATCAAGGTTAAGCGATTGAATATTATTAGTCAGGGACTCTGCCAGACGAACAGGCCGCTCAAGTGTCGACATCATCCACACACATGGCGAGTAGGATTGTAAACCCAAGACAACGGTTCCTTCAAAGCCTTGGTACCTTAAACCCAAAACTTGGGTCTTCACAGTCACACTTGCACAAAGATAGTTCAATCTTCACAAAACGTGTTATATCGCCGACTAAAATTCTTCCCCGCATGCGAGATATGCGACAAAGACCATGGTATCAAGCTCAGCCATGCTGGAATGGAGCTAGACCCATATTAGGCAGGTGGACTTTTTGGCCTATGTGATTGCACAAATTACACGCACTGGCCACAAGGCACACGCCGATCTCACATCCAGGCGGTTGGAAATGAGATTTCGACACGCTTCCTCCGTGACTCCTCCTGTCACAAAATTTCGATAAGCATATAAATGAAGAATCGGCAAAATAATACTGTGTGACGGTAATTTTTTGGAGTTTGTGACTAGTGAAACCAAGGATCTGGAGGGGTACTCACAAATATACAGGGTAATGAACTCGGCGGCTAACGCAATTGGGGTCTCCATAAGCTTTGGACATGAGATAAACGACTGACCATGAGATTCTTGCAGAAATCGTGGCAGAATGTTTCGCGAGAATTATGACCTGACTAATTTAGGGCTTACATTGCAGTAGTAAACGCATGGCACAGTGGGTTCATCGATCACAGTAGGCAGTTTCAATAGAACTCACCGAGACCTTATCCCAAAAAGCTGTGATGAAAGAGACCCCACCTCTAGGCCCCATTCTTGCTTGATTTCCATATGGCATCTCTGTAACCAGTGGCAGTAGATAAGCACCACGTTCTCTCCGTGTTCGAGAGTCTAAACCGCAAGCTTTCTTCTTTGTGCTGTGGACGATCATCCTCGACTGGTCCAGTTTAGACAACCAAGTTACTCAAGGTTGATTCATTATACACCATGTCTACTTCTACTTCGGGTTCAGTGGCTACTGTTGAGCCAACAAAGGTTGATATGAAAACCTTTCTGGTACGTGCACTTGTTTTATCCATGGACACTCGGAAAGCCTCAACTAACAATCATTCAGGGTGTCATCTGGGGAGGTTTCGCCATAGCTGCAATTTGCATGGCTTTACGGACATTCTCTAGAATTAAGACCTTCAAAAGTCTATACACCGACGATATATTTGCCTTTTTAGCGTTGGCTCTTGCGCTTGCCAGTGCAATACTATGGCAGATTCATGCCCAAGCGATGTTCGACCTCATGGCCGTGTCAGCTGGAATCAAAATGCCTGGAGCGGATTTCGTTACCAACAGTGAGGCTTATTCCGAAGCATCCGGAGTCGTCATCATCCTCTTTTACTCCACTTTGTGGTCTGTCAAGTTCTCTTTCTTGCTCTTCATTCGACGACTTGGATCGCATGTGGCAAAGGTTGAATTCCTATGGTGGCCAATCACTGTTTTCACTATCTGCACCTACTTTGCTTGCATTGGGACAATTCAATATCATTGTTTGTTTGTTCCATTGACTACAATCGAAACAAAATGTACAACGGACTCTGCGGTAAACTTCCAACAAATTACCTTGAAGTTAAACTGTGCTTGGGATGTGGTTTCCGATGCTTTGAGTAAGTTTTCTTCTCTTTTTCTCGCGTTAGACTTAACTAACTTGCATGCGTAGTTATGGTCATTCCAATCAGTATGTTGTGGGGTACGCAAATGAAGATGAAGAGAAAGATTACTTTCGGTATCATCTTCTCTCTAGCTCTCATCACAGTCACCTTCGCCATCGTGCGAACTACAGTCGTCAGTTCGTTGACTCGCATGCCTGATACTTCATGGCTCTACATGTGGTCTGCTATTGAGACTACAATTGGTAAGTTAATACTCCGAATCAACGTATTTCTGAACTGTTAATCTAATTCATGTTTCTCTTTAGCTATTGTAGTTGTCTGCCTTGCCTCTATTCGCGGTCTCTTCTCCAAGGAAGAAAATGTCAAATTATCCAAATATACTCCACCAAAGAGTTCCGAAATCTACCCCAAGAACAACAGAAGAAATAGATTGAGAGTAACGCTTGATACATTTACCGGTCAAGACAGCTATATGCGAACAGCGGACTCGAAGAACAGCCAAAGTCCTACCGATGGAGGAAGCAGTGTAACAAGCGAGCAAAGCATTCTTCCATTGGATAATGTCAGGGTCAAGCAACGATATGAGGTTACTCATGAGCTTGCGACGACACTAGAGCGTGAGAGAACTTATTATGAAAACGTGTAGTTTGATTGCAATCTTGTATATATTGTTTGGTTCGTGGGTTACGTGGGAATGGTTGGAACTTTCGAGGAAAGGATTTTAACATGCGTAACGGATTTATTACGATTTTCTTAGGGGCTTAGGTTGTCCTATATTCATTCTAAATTTTGTATAGCAAATACCCAGAATTTTTACTCTTTTACATATGCCTTTTATCTTGGTCCCTAGGTTTCAAAATGTCACTATTGTCATATTACCCTTTGGTCTTTTCATGGATGAGTAATCACACCACAATTTGCCTCAGAATCTGGAATAAACCTCCGTCGAAGGTTTACATTTTGCAGGAAAAATCTCTTGTGGAAGTCTTCTCGAAAGAAAATCTAACTTCATTCCGTGCTTGGTATCATTTCAAGTAATGCTGTCGGAGAATATCCGTACCCTACGAAGAAATCCCAGGCGCATAGAGGGACGAGATATGCATAAGTGTATACCCCGCATACCCTGGTTTAACCCCTGACCTGACCTAGGCTCGATGCTTGCTCAGCGACTTCAGGTCGGCTAAATACCTACACAGCACAATAACATAGAACCGCTTTTCTAAACGTTCGCTGAACTGAGCTGATCGAGATGTTTACAAGGGCTGATTAAACCAAAGTGCAAGGAATTGCTGATTTTGCTGATCAATGATCAGCAATTCAAACTTAAAAGCTGATTTTAGAAATTAATCCCTTCAATGTTACTTCAAATGTTCTATGTATAGTTGAGCTATCAAAGCAATGCAACTATGCAATGCAACCACGCCGCCACGCCACGCCTGGCCTGATATCCCACTCTTATATAACATGTACGCTGCAAATTAATGTCTGCATTGTAAGAAATAATATCAAATGCACCATACTGTAATACCAGTGTCCAGTCCCTGTCCCCCACGCTATGTCGATGTACATTATAGCATTGCAACCATACATCAATATCTCAAAGGGGATTGGATCAGATAAGAGCGCTAGGTACTGATAATTGCGACGCTGACATATTCTTCACCATGCGTAATTCGAGTTCCTTGAAGAATATCGTTTCCCCCCCCCCTGATTATGAAAACCCAGTGCCATGTTCTCCACCACACTTTTTTATTACCCCTGAACGTCAAAAAACGCATTAACCACACGTAGCACTACACAAAAATATTCCGTTGGATATTTAATCCGACCAACGATATTTCATCCTACTGTGATGACATCCGAAGTGACGGGTTTCACGGTACATGCTCTCACCAGGTTAGAATCCTCCGGTAGAAGAAAGATGTGCGCAATTTTCCAGGAACATGGTCGAGATAAATCGATCGCGCTTAATTGATGCGCACACACACTAAAGCAAACGTTTTTCACACGCCCAGACTGATTTATCGCACTATCGTAGGCTTCAACTTACTTCATGCACCACGGATCAAATTGATCCCAATGGTACGAACTATTTCTCCACTACAAGTTCGCGAATTTCTTAAAACGGGCTGACTACCGAAGCTATATTTCATACTTTAAATAATCTGCCCCGCTCATCATATTGCCATGCCTGCTTGGGGTGAAGGAACGATCAAGTTTGAATGAACTATCTAGTGGAGTGTTTCGGAGTTGATGGTCCTTCCGGCACTTATGTGACTTAATATCACAATCGGTTCACCACTTGTGAAAGTTGGCAGCGGCTATTTCTATTTCACTACCGTCGATTGTATGTCTGCTATCGCGGCACGGCTTAGAGTACGATATGGTAATTTCATCTTTTCTGCCTGATGTGAAGTCACAATTTTCCGCCCCCACCCTTCCCAAGTAGGAAATTAGTTCTCCAAGAATGAGATTCGGACATTTGCCACGCAGTATACATCTGGTGCTCTTCTCGTGATCCTTCGTGTCGGCCATCTTCAAACCTCGATTTGTATCATCACAATGCTTCAGGAATTTTTTGACGTAGTTCGCTCTCAAGCGGGTGCTTGGAGGATAACCTCAGAGGTGGTGTTTGATACTTGTGTAATTTTGATCATTCTCAATAGACTTTATGTCACAGCATCTATTTACCGCAACCGTCCTGTAAGTCCTCCTTCACCTTCTCACCATATCAACAATCACTAACTTTGACAGCGTAACATACTCATTTCTGGACCTAAGTTGCGTTGGGGAAAATGGTTGAGCAGCATAAAATATGTTCTTGGTGCTCCAGATATCATCCAGAAAGCATATGATCAGGTACTGCACTCTGATATCTCAATGACAAGTCTATATCTGATCCTAAGCTAATTGGGTTGTAGGCGAAAGGAGAACCATTTGCTATTCCAGCCCTCGATGAGTATCAAGTCTTTGTTTCGTCTGAGGCGCACATTGCAGAAGTGAACGAGAGTTCCCAAGATCATTTGTCTCTGCATGATGCTATGGAAGATGTATGTCTTCTCCGTCACTTTTGGAAAGAAATCTCTTGTGCCATGGGGTATGAGCTAATGTGATGTACAGCGAGTCAAAGCAAAATACACATTCTATGGATTTGAGACTGGAGAAATTGATCCTCATGATACTATACCAGGGCGTGTTCTCAAGTTCCTTTTGAGAACAAATCAACCAGCCCTGAGACCCAGAATTCAGCAGAAAATTGAGGAAGCATTTAACAAAGTTTTGTCAAAAGGAAAATCTGTTAATGGTAATAAACTTACTGCGAAACTACTTATGAAAAATTGCTCTGCTAACTTGACGTAGATTGGACTTCAGTTTCTGTCTTAGGCCTATCTGAGGCTATCGGTTTGAGAATCAATTGTCAAGTGCTTGTTGGAGATGAACTTGGTGCGTCTATATGCCACGGTTTTGCTTGATTGTAGTTTCACTAACAGATGCATAGCCAATGACCAAGATTATGTTGATGCCGTGTTACGATACTCGAACGATGTTATTCTCTCTATGGAATTTTGTCGTTACATGCCTGCATTCATCATTCCGTGAGCAACCCAATATCTGCACTCTTAAATATCCAATTCTGATCTTTTTTTAGATACGCTTGTCCCGCTATTATGGCCTGGAGTGGTGCAATGAAAAAGGTAGCCGGGCACATCAGACCTTTGGTTATCCAACGTCTTAGAGATATCGAGGAGAAGAAATCTTTACCCGTAAGCTATCAAAGAGAATCTTCAAGAATTGCTTGCTAACCTTATCATCACAGTCTGATTGTATAACTTGGGTCATTGTAAGAATATCAATTTCCACACTGTCTGGCCGAAGAATATTAACCTTGTCTAGGAATCATCCACAACGCCCCGCCAACGTACCGTAGAGCGTATTGTCCAACAAATGATTGCCCTCACTTTCGCCTCCGCTCATCAACTCCCCCTAGTTCTTACTTTCACAATTTACAATCTCTGTCTTCATCCAGAATACATTGAACCACTCACTGAAGAAATCCACACCATGCTATCCTTACCCGAAGAAATGCAGTACAAGAACATGCCTTTAATGGAATCTTTCCTCCGCGAATCAGCTCGCGTGAATCCATTAGATGCACTTTCCATTCAACGTAAAGTTATGAAACCATTCACATTCTCGAGTGGCGAAACCATTCCAGTTGGTAACATTATTGCGGTGCCTCAAGATGCGTTGATGAAAAGTCCGAGGTATTACAATAATCCGGAAACTTTTGATGGTTTTAGATTTGTGTTACCGGAGGATAGAGGGAGAGAAGAACCAAGGATGAAGTATACGGATGTCAGTAGTGGATTTCCATTTTGGGGGGCTAGTAAGAAAGCTTGGTGAGTATATCCCTTTGTTTAATACATGGTGCAAAAACTAACACCTGCTCAGTCCTGGCCGTTGGTACGTCAGCGCATCATTGAAACAAATTTTGGCGCACTTGATGACCAACTACGAATTCAAATTGGCGGATGAAAATCAATCACTTACCATGGGATATACCACAATGGTTATCCCAAGACATGGAACGAGAGTTTTGTTGAGGAAGCTTGAGAAGAGTGGGTAGATGGTGATGAAGAATACGCATGGAAATGTATTGATACTTGGCTGGATTCACTTCTTTGTATATATTTTAGAATAGAAATTTATTTAATCTGGCAAGTTGTTTCTCAATAACTGTGACTCGGCTCTCCAGACTGTAATCTTACATCGTTAGAAGATATTGAAGAAATCATCTTACATTCAATGACAGAGGAGTTGAAGAAAATACAGAATTAATCAGTCTTACAGCTGGGATTCCATATATATCCCTGTGTTCCCATTTATCAGAAGATAGAAAGTAATTGATCTTAGTTTTACTTCGATGTTCAAGATAAATACAAGATACAAATCCGTGATTTAATTTTCCTTTTGCAAGATATTTCCTATATCCGACATTCAATTACATACAATCAAAACTCTAGATTGTCTCTTTTTGGCTCCTACTTTTTCAAAAATTTCATATATCAGACCCAACTGAGGTCTTCAACGAGGAGAAACTGCGCAATCCATAAACTACACACCTACCCATCGATCAACTATCATTCGCAATTTTCAAGGACTCAATGTCTACAAAGAATCACAATTTACCATCCAACCTAGGTCTAGCCCCATTATCAAGCTGTCCTCTACCGCAATTTCCATTTTCTGCTACATTAGGAGAAAGAGTATTACGCTTCAAATCTGCACGGAAAACATACCGAATCCCAGAGAGATCGCAAACACCATCTGTTGCTTCATGCGTGTAGCAAGTGACAGCAGGACCAGGATTGGCGGTTGTATCGATATTGTAGAAACATCCAACACATGTAGATGATTGTGCACATATGGCACAGCAATTATATGGTTCCACATAGGGATCGGCTATATATGTCCAGTGGAGTTGGAGGCTGGATGGACCGTAACTAGGTAGGGAATAGTCGATGGTAGCTCCTCCCACGGCTGCTACTATTTTGTTCTCCTGGCACATATCATACGGTGTAGCTTGCGGTGGGAACGTTGTTGTTGTGCTTGGAGAGCTGTGAGTAATCACATCCTTCTCGGTGCCTATCGACGTTACATTTTCAATTTGGACAACTGTAGTAGTAGCAGTCGTAGATGGTGCCGATGTGATGATTTGAGTTGATGTTGATAATATGATGGAAGTTGCAACTTCCGGAGGCAAAGTTGTGGTACTTTCTCCTTGTGCCTGAAGAGTGATCATTTGAGTGTGGACAACCCTGACGATTTTTCGACAATATATCAAGGAAGGATATTTGGTGTTTTTTCACCATGAATCAAACCACCATCTCTTTGGCTTGGCTTCCACATCGGAATCTCTAGGACCAGAAGCTAAAGAATCAATCAGCTCTGGGCTAGCAGCTTGGTGGGGATGATGACAGGGTAAGCGGCCGCTGTTGAAGCTGGTTGGCTTAGAGACTGTATTTTTGGTTAGTTCATTTATTTTTTGATAATTTTCATCCAAGTACTGACTTCTGAGTGGATGTTAACCTATCCGCGCTTCTTGTTGGCCCCTCCAGCCCCTCCATTAGCTATAACATAAGGGTCATTCGCCAAAGGAAGAGATCCAGAAGATGCGGGGACAGTTGAAGTTGACTGTGCGGCTGCTATGGTGACAGTAGAACCAATTTCAGTTGTTTAAAATAAGTTTGTTGTCTGGATAACCATGCCAGTTGAAACAACATTGCTTGTGATAGTTTTGGTAGCTTCTCCATCATAATTCAGGCAAACAGCCTTGGATTCGTAATTCCATTAATCGTAGTCAAAGGCGCTCTGATCTCTTATTGCATAAAATCTTCATGTAATATAAACGGAATTGGCCTTTACTCACTCTCTCCTACAATTGTCTTTTTTGGTGTTTATGGTGTCTCCCCGTGGAAAAGGACGTCTAAAATACATGGAAAGTTACGCGAGGTCGAGTTAAATCTAGGCCAGAACGTTCGGATGCTACCAATCACGCGAAGTAAAATCATCAGTAAGAACTCTATCACAAATCACGGGAGATTCCAAAAGGGCGTGCTCTCTGATGTATCGACAATTCACAGTCGTCGCACCCCTCATGTGAATGTTAAGTTATAACCAGAGATAGAAAGCCGAAGAACAAGAAAAAGGGGAAAAGTTTTAAGCACGTGGCGAACAAAAAATCATATATAAATTTATGGCATGTTCCGATGAATCTTTGCCCCTGATCCTTTGACTCAACTTTTCTTATCACGATCTAGACCATGACTCTCGTACGAGCAAGTTACATCAACCATAAGCCACTTCTTAAGTCCACGAAATACATGACTTCTATAAGCAAGTCCACAAAGATTTGCGAATTTCGATCAAGAATAGTTTTCTCAACTGCTACTTCTATAGCCTGAGTTATCCAGACTTGGAAGAAGCTCCTTTAGGCTTTGGCTGAATTCTATATGTAGATGAAGTTGATTGACGATCACGTAACGAATAGTAGCCGAAGTCAAACAAGCAGCAGAGTTTAGCAGATCCAGTGATGAAGCTCTCGATACTGGCTCGCTTCGTCGAGGTCCTAGAATTGAATACTTGTTCTGTCAATCGCAGCTGAAAGTCAGGAAAACACGTAGATATAGCCGGAATTTCACTCTCTTTGAGAAAAAACAACCCATGATCACGAAACCATATAGAATAATTAGACCAATTCTAATGATAGCAAGAGCTCTTAGATTAACAGTGAGGAAAAACAAAATGGTAGTATTGATCAACAATCAACGAACGTTCTTTGAATCAACGACGATAACAATTTCCGTACTTCTGAATTTCCTCGATAATCACTCTCAGTGTATTTAACAGGTTCACCTCCTAATTTTAAGAAGCAAAGCTAACATCTGCACCGCCTTATCAAGGATTCATGAATGCTTTGTATTTGTATAGAAGTTACTAGAAGTCTGGTTACTTAAATACACCCAGAAGTATCAAAGTCTAACAGGAGATGTGGATCCCCTAGTCGATGGAGGGATGATAGGAATCAAGAATCTCTCGATCCATTCGCATCTAGATTCTATAATCATATTAGAAGGCAAAGGAAATATTTTTGTCACAAACTTCTGCCATTCAATCTTGCCTCTCTGGGGAGATCAACTTCTCTACTTCGTGAAATTCTTAATCAATTCCCTTTTCTGTCTGGTCTACATGGAAACACAATTCAGATGATCGGGGCAGTATGAATCTTAAACAACATAAAGTTTTGATTAAATGACACACTATATTGACATTTATCCTGCTCGACACACACACACACGCAAGTCTCGACAAGAAGAAAATGGGTAGACATGACAGCAATCAATTTCATAATCCTAAGAATAAAACGAAAACGAGTCCTCCAACTCATATTCGACAATAACAAGTTTGGTATTTTCTTCAACCGCGTAAATGTGCAAAGATTTATTCATCAAATAGGAGAAAATGAGTTTCTGGCTCCATCAAAAAAGTGGTGCTATTCAGAGACCGACTTCCGCTGAGACTATGCCCTCACGCCTCGCAGCAGCACTTGAAAAGAATATTGTGAGATTGAAGGCCAAACGGAACCTCAACATTTATACACTTGAGAGATAACAAGATATGTGATGGGGATAAAACTTTCTATACCTTGTCTACCAAGTCTCATCCCTCGATCCATGGAGTGTAACTGAGGGCTCACTCATCATAAAATCACCGTTCTGCTATGGCGCGAAATTTCCCTAGTCCAAGATGTGGAATTTTTTCAACGCAATAGTATAAAAAAGCTCATAGTATCCCTATTGCTTAATCGTTATACCAGTAAAGCGAGATAGAAATCCTCCGCATGGTTGACTACTATCGCAATTGAAACTCAAGATGCGTATGATAAGAAGCTTCGTAGACATCCATCAACGACTCTACTAGAAACTTAGTTAGAGAACCAAGTAAAGATGACTGTGAGAATCAACGATGAAAACAAAGATTGATAGTCGACCAAATAAACGACGATGAAATTTCATCTTGACTGAACCTCGTTCTATTTCTGTTAGAGCTTTGATGTAATCCCATCCATAGCCGCGTGTATAATCTCATTATAGTGACGCAAATATCAATACTGCCTGCCTCCTGTATGCCAAGTGTTGTTGGTGTAAAAAATGCCATGGAGCTGGGAATTGTCAAAGTAGTGGTACGCCTTAAATACATCCATAGGAAATTTAGAAATAGGATCGCTTGAGGACTACCACAATCTGATTCCACTTCTAGTAAATAATTTGACAGTTCGAAGCAGAAACGGGAAATGTCTGCTCCTCACGCCACATCTCAATACAGCACAAAAGGGATTCAAGCTGAAGACAATATTACTAATCTTATCGCCCTCTCCCTGTTGCATACAACCCATCGCATATAATTCCAGCCTCCTGTAAGATCTGATATATCTTAAGAACTACTCCCCCTCACTTCAATTTACAAAAGAAAAAGATAACTTGCCCCCTCAAAATAGGAACAGTCAGCAAGAACCCAACGCCAGCGTCTGAAGCCTCATCTACATCCAACCGTTAAGCCGAAAATTTGAGCTCGCAAAATAACAATTTTCTCTGTGTAGCTCCTGAGACAAAAACCAATAATCAAGGAACGACAACGAAAATACACTGCAAACCCTCAAAACATGGTAGTAACAAGATCAATGTCGGCACCATCGGAATTCCAAGTCTGCCTGTATCTCCACGGCCAATTTCTCTCTTGCTCTCTCACTCTCTCACTCTTTCGAGTTATCTCCAAACATCCACAAATGAACTCACAAAGAAGTCATCAGTCCTTGAATGTGTACATGCACCTTGCTAAAGGATTCATGAGAGTATAAATTTACTAAAGAAGAGGTACTTATATACCACTTCCCTGCTCCCCAAAAAGTAAGATATAAAAATGACTATCTAAACTCTATTCTCTTCTCTCTCCCCTTGATTCCTTCACTCTCTCCACTCCATAGCTTTGAATCATACTTTAAACCCTTTTCCTCTCGATCCTGATTCTCGAATTTCCACATATTCCTATAAATTACCCCGTTACACACCTGGGTATCCCTTTCTGTACAAAAACACAACAAAAACGAGTCAAAAGAGCATAGGGAAAAAAGCACAGATTCATTACCATATTGCTTATCTTCAGATTTGCTCGAGAAGATGTACACACTATATTCCTAGACTCAAGAGTTATATTGGTTGAAAATGGGGATGTGATAGAGACAGCAGTGGTGTAAAGAAGGGTGACATTGGCAAATGAGGATAGCGAATAGAGTGTTAATGATTGACTACAAGAATTAACGCCGAGTCAAGAAGTGAAAACAACAACAGTAACAATGCCAAAAATAGCAAATTTAACTATATTAATGTCGATATCCATGCGCGTCCCTCACTCTTATAGCTCTCATCGCCCACGTGAATACTTACTCATCTTCTGTTCTCCCAAGTCCATCTCAAAATAACACCACACCATAATTACCACACCACACCACAACAGAGAAAACCGCCTTCTTCTCCTTTACAGCAGCTTCGAGCACGACCCAATTACAGAATCTCAACATACAAGTTATGAGCTGCTTTTATAGACAACCAGGTGAAACTTCCTGGGTTCTATGTATCTACCACGTAGCATCTACAGCATATATACGAATCCAAAATATAATATATTCCAAATCCAAAGTCACGGATTATAACCAGAACGACAGGGGATATTTTGCAGACAGTGAGGCTGTACTTATTAATCCCTTATCATGCACCATAATATTACTACCAATACAACCCACCAAGACGAGTTTTCCAAAGAAGAAGAAGAAGAAGAAGAACAAACATTTATCCCCCAATCCCCTCAATAATAAATCCTACTCCACAATCAATTCTCCTGAAAACTTCCTCATAAATATCCAGAACTGTAACATGACCCACCCCCCAAGAACTTAACCTCTTACTAAAACGTCACTTACCTACCTATCCTATAAAATCACCTCCAATTTCTTTCCTCCTACTTCCTACAACTTCTCAACACACACTATGAACATCAACATTAAGATACTAAATAAGTTCTTCAATATCTCAATGCAAACTTCTCCGCACTCTCAATCCATACTAACCGTGATGATCCTCAGCCTGGAGCACTGAGTTAAAGAGAAATGGGAATTCAAAAAGTAATACGCAATAGCGATGATAAGACATGAATCCACAAGAACAGTAGCATAAAAAACTTCACAAAGCAAAAGATAAAGAATGAACAGCGACAATGTCAACATCGTATCACAACGAGAATAAAGGAATCAATAAGACTCACTCACTCATCACAATCCCCATCCTCCATCCCATCTCATCTCATCTCCCGCAATCCGCAAACTATACCACAAAATTCCCCGATTCCCATCAAATGCTCAAACACTAGAGTACTCCCGTCATTCACCTCTCCGAGACCTCATCAACCTAGGGTAATTTCCTCTTCATCCCAGCCACCAGAATATTGAAGAAGAGTAGAAAACATACAGTGAACGTATTTATATCTCTCCCTTCCCGTCTCACCCCCTCTTCACAAATCCCCCCAAAGAACAAGAGAACCCCCGCCACTCCGCAATAAGATACACAAAACCACTATACGGTAAACAACCGAGAGTCTCATTCCCAAAGTCCACTTCCACACCTCCTCCTCTCCTCTCCCATTCCTCAACCCATCTAGACTTATTACAGAACATCTCGGTTCAATCATGAACCTCGCGCAACCCCCACCGCGGGTACAAAGTCTTTTAATACACGCAGGTATGTATATATATACCCCCCCCCCCCTCCCCAAACAACCAGAACAGCACGCAGCACGCCACTATGACAGAAGCAGCGACTATGATACGTGGAAACCCCCATCCATTCCAGTACTTCCACGATGTTGCTTAACACGAGAAGAAAGAAAGGGATAAGACTGCAATGTAATGCAACACACCTGCGAGATACTGAAGCAGATTTGTAGATGCGATACTAACACCCTTCGACGAGAACGCGGTCGACAACGAGATTGAGTACAAGAGTGTAAGAGCGAGAAAGAAACTATAATGCTAATGATAATCACGACAGTGATGTTGATAAAAGTGACACTTTCGAAAGAAACTCACTGATTGATTGATGTATTGAAAGAGGTAACCCCCGCCCCCCCATCTCTTCCTACCTTGCTCTTCCACCTCCCCTTCCACCCGCCCCTCAACCCTCAATAACTTCCCCACAACACAGCAAACAACCTCTCAAACCCTTTCAAACCCTTTCAAACTCCAGCCCCTCCTCACACACTCTCACCCTTGCCCACCCCTCATTTTCCAACCCACCTTCCCGCCCGTCCACCCCCCCGAAAGTAGTCAGCCACTCAGCCACTCATACTCCATCCCTATCATTAGGTCCCTAGGTAGTCCCTGCATTCCCATAATAACTCGAATACAAAATCAAGATACAAAATCAAATCACCAGATCACATACAGATGAATCTTTGCATCCATCTATACACGTACACATACAAATATACATACATACCCTCGCTCACGCATACATTCTCTCTTGACACATAAGCACTTGCTTGTATATACACTTGCCTATCACACAGAGCAAACATCCAACTCAAAACACGTCAACCTCTTGCTCTCATACAGCCATTCAATTCCCCATCCATATTTCACAATCCCATAATACCATGACCCTCATTATCACAACCTCTCCATTGCAAGTCATTCCTCCTCAAAGCACAGCTCATCACAGCAGATCACGAGCCAGCCACACTCACAAGTAAAGTATATTGTATTATATTCCCCATCCTTTCCTTACTAATGGGTATCATCCCCTCCTTCCCCACTCCCACATCCCATCCACCAATTCATCAATCCTTTCCCATCATAAATACAAAGAAGTCGTCCGAGACGAAATAAAAAACGAAAAACAAGGTAATGCAACGCCAAATGTATACCCCTAATGCATTCCCGATACATTTCGGCACCGGTAGCAATGTAAACACCATACCTCAAGTATATTCTTCCCCCGAAACGTTTGTGTATATGCATATTTGAATGCCGAACATAAAAGTAAGAAGTGAGAAATGAACGCCAGCCATATGCATGTATGTTACCCATTGGAATCCTGTTCCCCATCAATGCCTTTCAAATGTTCATTCCACCATGGTCTTACACTAAGGAACTCATGAGTTCTCTTTTCTCTCTATTGTAACCTATCCCTAACCACTCGTTGAATTTGAAATCAACGCCCCCCACACACCTTTCCCCTCCAGTTCACAACCTCCTCAATTTGGACTAGACAAAGTCTGACTACTCTCAGATTTCTCATCCGCACCCCAATCCCTATCTCTCTCTCTCTCTCTTTCTCTCTCTCTGTCTCTCTTATGAGCACTCAAAGTTCCACTTCCATTTCCATTCTTGATCTTCTTTCTTTCCCTCTCTCGATCCTCATCCATTGGTAACGAACCTGGTTTCAGGACTGGTGTTGAACTGCCACTCCCCGGTCTGCCCAATAATAATTTCTTTTTCTTTTTATCGCTCAACCCAGCAATACCAAGACCACCACCGTCCTTATTCTTCTTGACTATCCCAGCCCCCGTCTTATTAACCAACATTTTCTTCTTCGGCTCAATACTAGTCCTCCTTCCATATTCACCATCTCGATCATCATCTCCTGAATCATTATCATCATCACTATCCGGTCTTTTGTGTTCGAAACTAAGATTTGATGAGGAAAGTTGTGAAGGTGTTTTTGCCATTTTCGGAGCTTTGAGTTTATTCTTCAGAATAATTCCACCCGAGCTACCTGGTTTCTTCAATAACTTCTTTTTCTTTTGTGGAGAATCGGATTCGAAATCTGGATCATCGGGAGCTTCGCGTTTATGAGGACTACCTCTCTTTCCTCCATGGGGTTGTGGTGTTGCTTGTCGACTTAAAGGTGGTGTACCATTTTGACTGTTATTTCCTGTACCCAATCCATTTCCATTAATTTTGAAGGCAGCTGCTCTTGCAGAATCTCTTCCTCCACCTCCAATACATTTCACCATATGATTGTTCATTCGCTTAATCGGTAGAAATGTGTTACAATTGTGACATTTGGCGTGAGGGAAAGAAATTGGTTTCGCCGGTCCTTCGTCTTCACCATCCTGACTATTTGGTGTTCCTTCTTTCTGTTGTTGTAGTAAAGGATTGATCATATCCTTCTTCTTCTTTCCTCTACCTGGTCCTTCTGGCACATAAGTTTGACCATACACATCATGCCATGGTTTCTCAATGAAAGGCTTCTTCTTGCAGAACTCCTTTCCTGGAGGAGGTTTCTTTGCTCCCACTCCGTCTGTAGGTTGTAAAAGTCGAGGTAAACCACACTTTGCGCAGATAATCTCATCGACCAATTCTAATGGATTGCCTTTTAAGAAAACTTCTTTATTTTCCCACTTCGCCGCATCGGTTTCTATAATTTGATTTGTGTTCCAAGAAGTAGGATCGTCTATTGAATCAGGATTGGTTTCTGCGACTTTTTGTTCAATGGCAATAGCAGCCGAACATGCCTTTGCTATTTTCTCTTCACGATGAGTTTGTAATACTATATCATGAATGATGTTGTAGAAGATATCATCAAGTACCGAATTTGTCTATTGTAAAATGTCAGTAAATTGGCAAGTAAGCAAGGCAACACACAAGTTTTGCTTGTAAAAAGGTGAGGTAAAGTCAGGCAAGGAAAGTCAGGCAAGGAAAGGCAGGCAAGGGAAAGGCATGAAAAAGGATAATTACAAGTTTCTCCATAGTATCAATTTCTTCATCTTGACCAGCAGTTATTATACCAGTCTGAGGAAACTGATCGTTGGCAGACATTTTGAGGATCTATTTGCCAGTTGGTGGTAAGATTTTCCTTGAAATAAATTGAGTTTCTTGGAAAACCCCAAGGCTGAGGGAATTGTTGAATTCGGGGGAGGGAACTTGGGAGAGGGTTAGGAACTATGGATGGAAAGAAATGATTGGAAGATCTTCCTGTCTCTCCCTCTCTCTCTCTCTCTCTCTATCTCTCCTTCTTTCTTAAGAAATGATAAAAGGGATTTGAAATGAATAAAAGATCATTTTATAGTTGAGATTGAATTTCCACCCGAGGTAGAGAAAATAGAAGAAGAGAAGTATTGTGTCGTCGTTGTCTGAATACCTTCAATTTCTTTTCCCCAAGATTCCAAGATAGAAAATTGGTTGATATTAATTAACTTGTTTTCCCTTGAACCTCTTCTTTCTCACACTTTGGGCAATTTGGTGCTGTATGTACTGATTTCCTGTACTGGACTAGGTACTTTGGGGTTTCATACCCAGAGCTCAATGATGTTCGAAATTATTGCCAGTTCATGTTTAACTTGCTTGGGATTAGTAAGGGCGGTGAAGGTCAATCAATACTGATGACCAATTGGCTATTTACCTAATACGGGCGAAGAAGCAAGCTTCACTCTTTGCTAGCTATTTATTACTAGGTACAGAGGGAGGAAAAGAAAACAGTTTGGAGTGAAGGGATAGAGAAGATAAAAATGGAAACTCGTGGCTGATGAAAAAAGGTACAGAGTGGAAATGATATCCTTGAACCTTGATATAATTCCATATGTCATTTATATACTCTCCTCCACGAAATGCTAGTAGGAAACGTCCAAGAAGACACATCTCTTTTCTCATACATGTCGAGTCGAATTACAGTACAATACATACAAAGCACTCAGAGCACGCACATCTTCTCTCTTCCTCCAAGCAGTTTTGTCTCTCCTTAAACATCAGATCAAACCATACCCAAGCAAAGTAAATTGAACAATGAACACAACAGACATCATGTCAAACAATACCCCTCCACCACCGCGTCCTCAACAACCAACCATTCGATCATTCTTTCAACCAAAACAACCTACATACAGTCCACCACCAGGAAATACACCAATCACAACTTCAGATGCTCATGAGAATAGAACTGGAAATGCAAGTCAAGAAGTACCTCCACCTCAACCTGCATCGGGTCCACCAAGCTCTACAAATGCCCCTCTACTACCGGTAACCAATGCAACTACTGCTACCCCAGATTCTTTAGAGCCATTACCTGCATCATCACAGAAACTTCCCCAGGGTTATAAAATCGAAATACCGCAAGATCACCACATTCAACCCTTACGCCGTATTAATGCTCTCCTCCTTCCAATTCCATACCCAGATGCTTTCTACCACGCTATTACTTCTCCTCCGTCTCCTTCGATCCCAATCTCTCTCTCTTTCTCAAGAGTAGTTACATATACTCCAGACTCCAACTCCGAACCCAAAGTCATCGGTTCTCTAATCTGTCGAATCGATCCCTCTCCTCCGTCTTCTCCACATGCTCAACCTCCCGCAAATACGTATAGTATATATCTACAATCTCTCACTCTACTGTCTCCCTACCGAACCATCGGGCTCGCAACCGCACTATTAAACTCGGTCATCGAATCTGCTACATCTTCTCGCATACCCATTGGAGTCAAAATAGAAGGATTATACGCGCACGTTTGGGTCGATAATCAAGAAGCATCAGATTGGTATACCAAGCGCGGATTCGAAAAGGGGGAATTAGTCGAAGGATATTACAGACGTCTACGACCACAAGACGCATTTGTTTTTAGACGAAGATTTTCGGTTCAAGATCACATTCCTAGACAACCACAGTCAAATCCTACTCCCATATTAGACTCGATCCAAAATGCGGCTGCGAAATCAACTCCTCCTCCTCCTCCTAAAATGAGCACAACAAGACCACCCCCATCAAAACATACAACATCATTTCAAGATCGTAGACCCGAAAGAGAATGGAATGATTTGCCCGAAGACGTATTTTTACGTCCAAGAGCACAAGGAGATGAACAAAGTAAAGAAAGTTCAAGAAGTAGTAGTCGGAGTGGAGCTTCAGGAAGTGGTGGAAAGAAAAAGAGAAGTTATCCTGCTGCTGCATTCGGAGCTTAGATGATCCGGAGGAGAAGGGGAGTTGCTTTCTTGAAATGCGTGGAATTTGTGAATTGGAAGTTGGTAGGTGGGAGTTGAAAAAATAGAGGAGATGGAATAGAAGGTTTCAGAGAGGGATAGATAGAAAGAAAGAGTGAGCAGATTTGACCCTTGGGAGTTGCGGATGGATTTATCAATAGATAATAGATACTAAATAGATAGGGAAGAAGGGAGGACGTACCATTTCATTTCACTCTATCTAAATACAACAACAAAACGGAACCGGTTCAGAAATCGGGAAAAAGAATATGGCCAGATACCTAGCTAGAAAGTTATAATTAAGCACAATACCTAACCGAACACACACACACACACACACACAAAGACAGACAGATAGAGAGAAGTCAGAAGAGAGGAGAAATAGGGGAGAGAAAGAGAATCCGCAAAATCTCATCACAACAGTATCCTAACCCCAAACTATCAATTCATTGCATATGATCCCATTATATTAACACTAACCGTGTCCTCAAAACCCTAGATTGTAATTCGCAAAAGTCGGCAATCCCTCAGCTTAAATACATCACGTACTCCAAAGTCCTAACATGAAATCCTTAACTCGCAACAACGCTCCGCTGGCCCTCCGGGGGCCACTGCCGTGGGGGCAGGCTAGGTTGTTTTGTTGTGGATGGATGGATGGGTGTGTGGATGAATAGATAACTGCATGATTATGTATCTAACAATTTCCATCTTTTTCGAATTCGGTGTACGAGAGAGGAGGAAGGGGGGTTTGGGGTACGCGAAGCGATGTAGTTTTATTTATTTGAGATTTCTTATTCCCTATTCCTTTTTTCAGATGCGATGTTCAATATGATGTGATATGATATGTAGCTATACATCTATTGATTTGTTTCATGTATTATCTGCATCTTTCTCTTTTCTAGTTTTTCATCCCATGCTGTGCTGGACTTACTATGGCAAAGAAGATAGATACCTATGTATTTTTCATTCCTGCTCTCTGAGTACCAGACACTCGTGGTCATTTTGATTTCTCTCGGTACTGACTCCTCTGCCCTCCACAATTTCTCATCTATCCTTCTTGCCTTCTCCCTTTCCATCCATCCCCATTTTCTCTCCTTTCGTCTCAGCACTCCTCGATCCCGGTCCCATGATAGAAAAGAGGAAAATTTGATCTTTCATTTCCTTCTCTATCTTCCTCTTCTTCTTCTCCTTCGCCTTCAGTCCCTTCCTCGCCATTTTCTCAATCCTCTCTTGTTTTTCCTTCTCCGACCTATCATAGACCAATTCATCATCCGCTTCACTCGCATTTCCATTTCCATTATCTTCCGGCCAGGAAATCGACCCATCAGATAGTATCGAGCTTGCATCTGAATTGTCCATTAGCGTACCAATCGCTTCTGCGAGTTTGGTTTTGATTTCTTCGTGTTGATTCTCCCTCTCTGTTACTTCTCCTATTGAGATTCGCTTTTCCTTCGCTTTTTCATCCTTCTTCTCGTTCTGCTCATCTACTTCCCCCTTTTCGCCCCCTTCAATCTTATTGCCATTCTCGTCTTTCTTCCCCTCATCCTCTAAACTCCCATCCTCAGTAAATTCCCACATAACTCTTAATTCTCCCCTCACAGCCGCCGTTCCCCACAAGCTGAATACAACACCAGGAACCAAATACAAGAGAGCTGGCTGTGCATGTTTCCATACATTCATAACGAATAATGTTACGAGCATTCCAATGATGTATCCCGCAAGAGCGGCTTTGAAGTAAGGTTTTGGAAAACGAGTTCCTTCGACGCCTGTTTTCATGGAGGAAGAGGAGAGAGGTGAGAAAGAAGAAGTCCAGAAACGTTCGCCCCAGAGGCCGGTCGCTGGTGTGTAGGCTGGTTTTTGGGATGTGGGGTGGGGGGTTGTTGAGGTTCCTGCGAGGACTTTCTTCGAGGTTGTGGAAGGAGAAACAAGAGGAGAGGTTGATTTCTGTAAATACAAATAATGCAAATACAAATCGAATCTCAAAGCCAACGCAACCAAGATTCCTGGTAGAACGATATCTCCTAATCCTAACATACTACCTCTTCCACTTTCACCTGCCGGAAACACAAGTTTGATTGGGACATCCAGAGTTGTAGCCACGGTGACCATTAAAGGTGTATAAAACACCATGATTATATCGTAAAAGAACAATCCAAAGAGAACTAATGATCCAGTGAAGAATGTAGTCAAGGACATGAGTTGGAGAGATCCATAGCAAAACCCGAATCCCATAAGATTTGTAAGATACCATGGTGCATTCATCAGATTGTAAGCTGTGATTGTGGCAATCCCTATCAAGAGACCGAGAAGTGATGTAAACTTGATGGGAGACTTTTGATGAGGAAGTATAGTCTTAATGTGAAGATGAAGCGTATAATTTGTTCTTAAAAGACCACGAACATTCCACAACGCATTCGTAACTCCTGTTGGTAGATTGATCTTTGAAAGTCGCCCAGGAAGAGGGCTCGTGATTCCAACACTGACCAATTTCCCCTGTCCATCTTCAGAAACTTGTTGTCTCGCTTTCTGATCGACATGAAAAACATTATTTCCCCCCGTCCACACGTTTGGAAAAATAAATCCCACTCCCACATCCAATGAATCCTTTGCCAATCTCCCTACTCCGAAAATCCCCAGAGCAGAAAAATACCATCCCAATATTTTATTAAGAATAGCTGGATCATCCAACCATTTTATAATAAAATAGAGACTTCCCAACGCCACAGCAGCTAAAAGTGGAAAGATAATAGCATCAGAAGGCGTCATACCTTCCATTTGAGCTCTTGATTCTTCTTCATCTTCTTCATCTGAAGTCTGGAGACGATTAGAAGAAGAGGATTTGCGAGGTGGTGAGGCAGAAGGAGGGCGTTGGAGTGATGCATGTGATCCGATGTAGATGGGGAAGAGAGCAGCGAGGATAACATGGATTTCCAATTTAATCATCTCTCGATGTGTATAGATCATAGAGCCACATTTGGCTAGCAAATCTTTGAAGTTGTCCATTTTCTGTGGTTGACTTATCTGGTGTTGGTATGCAGTAAATCGTGACCACTATGAGATTGACAGGTTGGAGGTTAAGTTGTGAGGTATTGAGAGTATTTCACAATTGAAGCCAGTTCATTGTGGTAACTTTGAATTGGAGTTTTTTCGTCTCCAGCCAGCTACACCTTTTCACTTCCAGAAATAACAAGTTTAATTTCAAGTGAATGTAGTCTTCAAATATTAGCTAGGAAACACCTTCTCCAAAAAATGAAGTTGGTTGTAGATGTTGTCCTTCCCAAAGGAACAAACAAACAGCAGGGATCTGACAAGGCTGATGGGCGACAAACTTTCTTTCAGCCTTGCAAAAAGTAAACAATAAATTGAAGCCTTCTCGAATATTGAACATAATACTCTCTCCTCACTCTGAATGGACTTCATAGTTTCTATATTATCAATTGGTCACTTCGATTGATTATAAATATACAAACATACAAAATGGCAGTCAATATCGCCCTAGAAACCACAATGGTATGTACAGATTTCCCAATTACTTTCCTGCCCTCAACAATCTGCCTCCACGGCAGTGGCCCCCGGAGGGCCAGCGGAGCGTCAATCGTATGGCAGACGGCTATGGGGAGTAGTTAATTTAAAAAGATAACATCTGCCATCATTTTCCCACCCACCAATCCTAAAACCCGCAGATGGCCAGCAGAGCATTATTCATTTAGCAAGTAGCTATTGATAGTCTCCGACTTCCAATCAATAATATAACGAATATCTGGAGGGCCCGCGGAGCGTCGTTCACACGGCAGAGAGCAATAGAGATTTCTGAGCATAGTTTTTGCCTCCATCTTCTCCAACCAACTTCCCCAACTTCCCCAAAACCCTTAAAGAGCCAACACATCATCCCTCAACCCACCCACCTAACACTCCCTCCTCTCTAGGGCACCATAACCCTCGAACTCTACACCTCCCACGCCCCCAAAACCTGCACCAACTTCGAGACACTCATCCGCCGGGGCTACTACGACTCCATCATCTTCCACCGCATAATCCCGAACTTCATGCTCCAAACCGGAGATCCCACCGGTACCGGCCGGGGCGGAACCTCGATCTACGGGGAAAAATTCGAAGACGAACTTACCCCTCCTGCGGGGTCCAATCTCCCGGTACTAAAACACACAGGCGCAGGAATATTGTCGATGGCGAATTCGGGCCCGAATACAAATGGATCGCAATTTTTTATCACGTTGGCGCCGACGCCGTGGTTGGATGGGAAACATACGATTTTTGGACGGGTGACGAGGGGGATGGGGACGGTGAAGAGAATGGGGCTTGTGAAGACGGGAGCGGAAGATAGACCGGTGGAGGAGGTGAGGATTTTGAGGGGGAGGGTTTTGGAGGGGGAGGAGGGGGTGGGTGGGGAGGTTTAGTGGTGGAGGATCGGTTATGTGACGAGCGTTGATGGTAGATGAGGGGGAGGTGCATAAGAGGTGCATGGCAAAAGTTTGGTTCTTTGGATGAAGAGGATCTCAAAACCTGTGGATTTGGATGTGATTTGGATGCGGATATGAGTATGGGTGTTAAACAGAACCTATTTCACAATTGGGTCAAAGACTCTATCAAGAGTCAATCATACCAATCTGGAGACATATCTTCTGCACTTTATTCTATGCCCTATCTAGCATATAGAAATGGCATAACTGCACACCACACATCTCAAAAACAAAAAGGTTGTAAGCGGGAAGATATAGATGAGAAGAAAGGAAGAAGAAGCGAAGCGAGGCGTTTAGGAGTTTGATATGAGATACCTACTTACATATCTCAATCAAGATCAATGCATAATTTCTGCTTAGCAGAGGTACATGAACAGGAAGATACCATAGACGAGAAGAAAACAGAAATTTATAAATTAACGCAATTAAAAATCTATGATAAAACCAACTAATCTTTTTCCTTGAGTTTTCATCCGCCTATCCATCCGCCCATCCATCCATGATGTTATGCTTCTCCCATGTTTCTTAGCTATGCCCCAGCCAGAAATCCCATAAACTCCATGTATACGCAAGCCCAAACAGAAGCCAGCCTATTCTTTTTCGCCATCCAATATACAACCCAGTCCAATCCACCATCTATCTATACACAAGCCCTCCTTCCCTCCATATCCATATCCATAACCATACCCGTCTAAGAAACCTCCCCTGGTAATTTCCACGCCACCAAATCCTCTCTCATATCAAACTCATCCACTTCCCTCGGCCTCACATATCCATGATGATTCCCCGGAATATGGCCCAAACCCCTCCCCTGTCTTCCCCTCTCTCCACTCCCCATGATCGAAATCTCATCATCTCTATCCCCCATACTCGAGAGTCCCGATTGTGCACTCACGCTCCTGCCTCCACTTGATGAAACTCCGCTTCGCGTGGTATCCGTACTTCTCTTATATCGATGGCCTCTCCCGTCTGATCTTCCCATTTTTCCACCTCCCCCAGGAACAGAAGATGAGGTGGTGAGATTACTCTTCTGACTCGCATCACTATGACTTCTCCTATGTCTTCTCAAATCCTCTCCGCTTCCCCCACTTGCGCTCAATTCCCTATCATCATGTACTATTCGAGGTGTGTCTCGCAGATAGTCACTGTGATCGAAAGTGGAAGATGTATGAGAATCCGGATCGCGTTTCCAGCCATCTCCTCCGGCGAATATATCTTCGACACATTCATCTGCGGGCATTTCGGCGGGGGAACAAGTCCAAGAGGCAGCGAGGGCGCGTCGATACATATCGTGCAAATCGGATTTATCGGAGGATTTTTGAAGTTGTGGCATGTCTTAATGAAAGTATTAGTGTTGTACCTCGGATCCAATCCGCGCATTGTGAAATCGGTGGAAAGCTGGAGAAAAGATTGTATACTCACTCCCAATATCATCACCATTATCCACCGTCTCTCCCTTCATAATTCCCGCGATCCCTCCAAAAACAGGCGCACTCTTCAATATTGGCGCTACGAAATTTCTCTCCCCTTCTACTTGTCGCATACTAATCCCAATCTTCGCCGTACTGTTAATCTTACTATCCTGCATTAAATATCTCCTCACGACTCCCTCCTCTCCCTCAACTTCACTCTCTTCCACATATTCCGCCAAATTCAACGTGATGTGTCCTAGAGTGACTCGTTCTCCTTTCGAGGTAGCCCCAGAAGTATAATCTTGGATGACTTCGAAATGGATCAGACATTCCGAGAGATGGTTGGATTTATCGATGGTGAGACGCACGGGAATGGATCGAGTGTAATCCCAATGGACTTTGTGTTCTTTGATAGGGGAACGAGGTGTTTGTCCTGAATGTTCGGAGGCTACAGAGGAAGAGATGTGCCATTTTATGTATGCGGTTCCACTGGTTAGAGGGACGTTGTTGAGATCTATTAACTGAGGAGGGGAGGTTAGTTTGGGTTGGGAATGAAGAGGTGTGAGTGTGTTTGAGGCTATGGAAGGAGAACTTACTCTGAGGACTAGATCGAATTTTGGCTGGAGAGATGATAGTTAGTTTATGTGTGTATGAATGATGTAGCTCTGTATCTTCGTTTTCATCTTCCTCTCCTTTTCCTCATCGATTGAATCTTCATCTGCCCACCTGCACAGCTTTCAAATTGATATATATATTTCTCCTCGCTCTCTCCTTATCTAGCATTTGCCATTTGCCATTTGCCATTCACCATCCATAACCCGTTATCCATCTTCAAATCACATCCAAGCAAACGAAACATAGTAGTAAACACATACCTTTCTAGCCTTGGAGACTAATCGTTTGGTAAAACCAACCATGATCAGCAAATCAATTCCAAGAATTCCACAATCAATCAATCAATCATCAATCTCGCCTTTCTCCTCGATGATTTCTTTCCCTTTCAAGATATTCATATCATATCATATCATATTCATCCATTCATCCATTCATCCTCTTCGATCCAAACCACCCCCCAAAAGAACTATAAGAAACTCACCCAAAAGTGTACTCATCCCATCCAATTCCTCTAAAATCGGTAGACGCACTAGATTCAACGATAGTCGTCTTAGTCTTGATTTACGTGATGGTGGTTGATAACTATTGATCAGAATGGAATCTTTTGCTAAGACCAGATTGAGGCTGAAATGACGCAGTGGAGATGGAGAGAGGTGTGAAGCTTGGGCGTGTCTTTGGGGTAATGGGAGAGGGAATGGGAGAGGTAATGGTAAAGGGGTCATTTTTTTGGTGTTATGGTTATGTATGGATGGGGTTGTTTTGTGCTTTGTTTCATTTGATGATTCATATAATCATGAAATTAATATAACGTTAATGTGAAGCAAATTGGAAGAAGAGGATGAAATGAAGTTGTTGTGTATTAACAGATAGATAAATACTTGGATATAATATTCATCTTTCCAAGAAGTACGTATATATATATGTATGTATGTATGTATGTATGTATGTATGTATGTACTAGTGAGTAAATGTATATAATCTTTACAGTTAGTTATCAAAGTGGTTAGTATCTCTCGTACGTACGTATCTGTATATAATTGAATTAAACTATATACTAGGTACATATATACATACATATATACATACATACATACTTATCGTGCGTAGGATTCCTTCTGTTCGTTTTCAGTCATGATTACCTAGGGACCCCCCCAACTCCGTAAAAAAAAAACTTACTTATCGCTTGGATGGCTGCTTTGGGAAGGAGTGAACTCTAGATACGGACTTCGTATTTGGAATTGCAAACGGAGGGAAAGTAGAGATGACTTTTGGATGAAGAGGGTTTGGTGAATTTGGGAGTGGAATGTGTTGAATGGTTTGGGGTGAATGCTTAGGTATCAATCAATATGCTTGTTTGGGAGAGTGTCGTTTGATCGTTTGTGAAGAGTATAGTATTGAGGTATACAAGTACTAACTTACTGTATGTAGGAATACTTCGAAGAATCAAGTTATGTCTTCATTCAATATCCGCTCTTGTTCCGCTGCGTGATTACATCTCACTACTTGACACCTACATCTTCTTCCCATTCTGACATTGTATTCTCCATGTATTCTCCACCCTCTCCATTCTTCCCCGTCTTTTCCGTCGTCGTCCTCGTCATCACGCATTTTACCTCCACCTCAACTAAGCAGATTGGGGTATTCAATACGTTGGATACGTATTGGACCTAAATCATGAGGAGATTAAGAATGGTCTGATGTTGTCAATGTGATTATTCAATATCAAACAATTTTCTATCAAGGCTATTCGTGGATTTTTCTCTCATTACACCTGTCAAATAAGTCATGTAAGATCTTATAATGTGGCTCCCTGGAGATATATGGCCTATGTTTCCGCAAACACCACATTTGACTAGACAGAAAAACCGCAGATGAATCCTGATCGTTTTGAAGAATCATCCTTATTCATTCAACTACATAAAACAATACCATTGCATAAATTTGTATTTTTTACAATTCATTCACCTATTGATCATCTTCCAAACTCATGAATCATCCAGATTCAATATTCAATTGAATCTCGAATGTCCACATACCCCTGAGTAAATTCGCTTGTCCAAACTAGGAGACGTAGTACACGTATAGAAAAGCATGAGATTACTTGCTCTGGGTATCAACATTATACGAGACTGAGACAAGACCAACAAGGCTAGGGAATCCGCAAAGCTAAGTCTCTGGTCTGGATAAATACTAAATAGACAGCAATTTGTATCGGACTCGCTCTTGTAAGTTGGGAATGCAAGTGCAGACTTCTTTATCTTTTGATATTATGGAGAGTTCGTTTTCGTCAAATATTTCAATTAATCACCACCATTACCATGAGTTTCTCATCGTCCATCTAGATTCTCACTTTCGAATACACTATACACTTATCATATTCCCCAGTAGATCAAATACCCTGGAGTTTCTGCGGCTGCCTTCTATAACCTCTACACTGTAATATCGATATTGGAGTGACAGTTCGATAATCCCCATGTTGTTCTGACTGGGTATCTGTTATGTATCAGGTTGACGATGTGAAGTCTACATCTCAGCGATTCTTGATATACATGCAGTCAAACAACTTGGATATGAGAATGTAATATACAACTACCATTTTAATCCGCCCTTGATGCTTGGATGGTGTAGAGAATCTAGCACCTTGAGAGATCTGGCAAAATTTCAAGCTCGGGTATAAAAGATTCTTCTATGAAGATAGTTTACACAGCGTCATGCATACTTTTGAAATCCAACGACCATATCATAGCTGTGACTGCTTTACTTCACCATTCTGCGGTTGGTTATATTTTCCTTGCTTGTGGTCTCTTGCGATAAATGAGAGAAATTGTGTTGGTTGTGAGGGGCAGTTTTGTTGTCGTTCTGGATATTTAAGTTGAACCCCTCATTTTCTGACCACCCCTCTTTTGAGCCATCTATTCACATTAAAAATCGTTTTTTTAGCTTATTGATATCTTTTTTAAAATTTAATATAATTTACTGAAAAATTTTATATAGATAACTCAGATTGTTTTAAACTTATTCTAAAGATTTCAGATTTTTAAGATTTTTCTAAATAGAAATCTAAAGCTTCAAAATATAGATTTTTTATTTTTTATAGAAATTATATACAAATTTAAAACTCATTTTAAATCTTTAATAACTTTTTAATTATAATTAATAAAAAGAAACTAATTACTTTCCAAAGGTTTTATACTTAAATTTACATAAAGAAAAAAAGAAAAAAATAATTCCTACAATTTCAAAAGTATTCCTACAAATACTTATTAATTAAAGTTTTTTCAAAGAATTTAAATTCTCTATATTATAAATAATATAAATTTATAATAAAAGTTTATAATGTAACTTATGGTGAACCGGGTTATATGAGGAATTGGGTCACAAAATTCAATTCTCTTTATATGATCTTGTTTTATAAGCTATATATTCATTTAATTTCAATTTTAAATTATTTGAATTACCTTTTGGTTCTTTTTCTTTAATCTCCTTTTTTAATTCTTCAATTGAATATTTACATAATTATCCTTATAGCTTTTTCTTTTTAGGTTTTTCCTTTGCTTTATATATTATTTTTAATACTTTTTTATTACTAAAGACAAATTGATTTTATAATTTAATTCTTTTATTTTTAATTCTCTTCTTTCGAGTTTTAATTACTTTCTAAGTATTAGCGAGCTGTTTTCGAAATAGGGCTATTTTAGTATTTTGAGATTCTACAAGTTTAATCATTTTTTTAGTATATTAATAAATTAATGATATAAAAGAATTATTATTTATTAGAGCTTTATTAAAGGTCTAATTTATTTGCCTTAATTTTGTCCTATTTAAAGAAGAGCTTCTAAGTATAAATAAATCTAGATCTTGATTGAAGGTTCTCATTTATAAAGTGGAAAATTATTAGAAAGAGTTAAATGGTAATAAATTAAATACTTTTTGTGGGGTAAAAAATATTAAACTAACTTTTCTCCAATTAGTTTTAATATTAGAAGAATTCAATACTTTTTTTTTAATATTTTAAAAGAGTTCTATTTATTTAGTTTTTTGGATTTGCTTTATATTAGCTCGAGAATATCGATCAACCTTTAAAATATAATATCATTTCATTAGTCTATATATTATAATATTAAATAATTAAAGTAAATAGAAGTAATGAGAAGGTAATATAAGTAAATCAATATCCTTCTTTATATAGAAAGCAATAAAGCTATCTGTAATATAACTTAAATGATTATTTATAATTAAAAGTTGAGATTAGTTATCTAACACTTTCTTGAATTTTAATTCAAAAACTCTTTTTAGCCATTCTAATCCATAACTGTTTGAAATTCATTCATTTGTATTAATAAAGAATTGCTAACTTTAAGGTATATTTTTTAGAATTTATATAGAATTTATATTTTAAGCCTTGAAAATGATTATAGATAATAAAACCTTTTTAATTATATTAATATATTCAAATATAGTTATTTATTCTTATTTATTAATTATAACTTTTCAATTCAATTTTTAAATAGAATTGACTATAATATATATACTTTAAATACTTCTAATTCTAAATCCGATTTTGTTTATATTATATATATTATTTAATTTATATTTTCATTTAATAAAACAAATACGAAATATATTAAACCAAGTTTAAATATTCTTTAGTATTATCTTTTTAGTTCGATTAGACTCTAATTAATGTAAGTAGCATATCTTAAGTTCTAGATGTCGTTTTTGGAATCTATAAATCCATTCATAATCTATAAGTGGAATTTCTATCGAAATAGAAATTCGAGATAATATGACCTAAATATATTAAAGACGAATTTCATTGGCCATTTTCTTTATCAATATAAATGTAATAGGGAATTTAATGATAATAAGTTGTAAAATCCATTATACAAGAGTATTTTCTTCTACATTTGAAAGAATTTGAGCCATTTCATAGAATTAAATACATGATTTCCTTCTAGCGATTCTAATTATAAGAGTTAACTTAGAAACTTCAAAATATTCTACAGTCTTTTTAATTAATTTAAATTCCTTTAATTGAAATGTAATAATAGTATTCTATATCTTCTTTTTAATTTGAGAAGGTGTAAAAGGTAATTCGATATATATAGCAAAATTTGTTAGGGTTTGAAGTTAGTAATAGACTAAATGTGACCCGGTTCCCCATATGACCCGGTTCACTATAAGTTACGTTACTTGAAAATAATAAAGTTGAATTTCGAAAGAATTCAATAATAATCTAAATTTTAATTAAATTATTAAAATCGCTTTTTTTGATGTAAAATCGTACTTTCTTTTTGAGTGTCATGTGAATCTATACACCCATTGGTGGTCCAACTTATCATCTCATCATCTTGATATTGTAGGCAGTGGATAACAATGACAACATCAATAATCAAGCGAGAACAACCATCGAAACCAAAACCGTATTTCCCCGGCTTATCGGAGAAGGGCATCCAAACCTGAAATCTGCCCGACTTCGTGGTAGCTGCAGACAAGAATACCACATCTACATGCGAAGCCGCATTTGAACATGTATCTTTGCTTGGACAATTTGAGTGTACCTCATAGCCAATACAAACCTTCACTTATTTATACACCTCGTCTATATTCGACGAGCAACTCTATACACACATTCATCGAAAACGTCCATGATTCAATAAATTCTATATCGCACAGTGGGCGAAGAAAAAGTTTCATGGTCAATTCGTGACCGAGTATAAAAATCAGCACACTGATATTCTTCCAGTATCAAACATGTACTCTAAAAAAATACCAAAAGGTACTAAGGCCATGTGGAATCTCCGTCGCGTTATACTGCCTGGAATTTCGGTCTCTATTTCTGTCTCTATTTCTCAAACTTCCCGACTTGGTATAGGCACCCGCTGACAGGGTATTCTTGAGTCTCGAGATACTTTGAGAGCTTGCAGTTGTATTGTCATGCGTAGATTGCGCTATCATTTTTGAATCCTCGCTATCGAAACGATAAACTCGGGAATCGACAAGAATGAGAAATCCATCAACCCCGATCTTTTCTTCCCTCTTACCTCGAATCCACTGGTCATTGGCAATCTCGATGTTGATATCTGGTGCTTAGTTGAATCTCTCCCCTATACCTTCGCTGCAAAATATTACTATTGCCCATATGGTTCTAGATAGATAGACACTTCTTTATATGCTTTGAACCAAGAGCTAGATGATCGTGTCCATGAGCACGGTGTTAAACTAATCAGCTATAAGAGGACAAAGATGTCTTTTATTCGCTTGTAACGAAATACTGGAAGGGAGTTTATGCTGAGTTTAGAAGCACAGGATTGATCAGAGGCATGTGATAAATAATAAGTCGGGTACCCTACTTTCAAGTCACTCCTGTTTTGAGCCACTCTTTACCACCAAAAATCTTAAAAAATGGAATTTTTAACTTTCTTATTTATAAATAGAATTTATTGAAAATTTGTATATATATATTTCAGATTGTTTTGAATCTAATCTGAAAATTTTAGATTTTTAGGATTTTTCTATATTGAAATCTAAAGCTTTAAAATATCGATTTTTTAATTTATCTAAGAATCACATACAAATTTAAAACTTTTATAAAATCTTTAATAACTTTTTAATAATAATTATTAAAAGAAAACTATATATCTTTTTAAAAGTTTTGAACTTAAATCTATATAGAAATTTAAAAAAAAAATTAAAAAAAATTAACAAATATAAAGATATAGTATATAATGAGTTTAAAGTAATATAAATAATCTCTATAATTTTGAGGGTATTCTTTTAAATATCTATTTATAGAAATTTTTCTTTTTTTTTTAAATCTTTTAAAATAAATATATTATAAATTTATAATAAAATTTTATAGTTTATTTTTAATAATTTTTAATAAAAAGTTTTTAAAGATTTTATAAAAGTTTCAAATTTATATATAATTCTTATACAAATTTAAAAATCGATATTTTGAAGCTCTAGATCTCAATGTAGAAAATTCCTAAAAATCTGAAATTTTCAATAAATTCTATTCATAAATAAGAAAGTTAAAAATTCCATTTTTGGTGTAAAAAGTGGCCTAAAAGGAGGGTGGCCCGAAAGTAGGGTACCCGACTTATGAGTTTTAGTGTTCGAAAGCGCGAGACAAGGAGCTAGTGATCTGAGATCTTCTGCCATATACTTTCACTACTACCCCGAAGATCTGAGCACTTCGTGTCATGATTTGTTGGAGCATATCCTCGCTGTCGTTTTAGTGTTCATCCTCTACTTGCTACGGGATGACAGCTGCACATAAAAACCAACAATACAAGCTTGAACACAGAAAACCACGTTTTAAGAACGAACCCCAACCTCGATATCGTAAAAACTAAAAGATATGTACTCATATCTCTTCATCATCTCTGACTCCCTTTTCTCGATAGTGGGTTTTCTTTTTCCTGCTATACTGCGCCACTAGGTTGGCCACTCTATCTCTTATATACCCCTAGATCGCAAATACAAAGCCATAACAGTGAGCTTCACTACGACTAAATGAGCTTGTTGCTTTCATACGGAGAGTAGTGATCTACAGCAAGTTGGGTAGATTTGTAATCTGGATGAACTATAAAACAGATTGGTATAATTCTCGAGTCTGCTTTGCTACAAGTCATCTTGCCCGCGGAGCTAATAATAGAATCTAGGATTCTTGGGGAAGTTCTTGAGACTTTTGCTTGGGATGTGTATTTTTGCTACGAAGAATCTGCTTGGGGCGCTTGTAGTTTCTTTCGTTGGGGATTTGGTCTTCACGACGGACTTTTGCTTTCGATTATGGGTTTTTGTCATTCGTCGCCGTGAGGATGAGAGTTAGAAAAAATCGATGACAGGTTTCTCAACAACGACAGTGATGCACTTACGACAAACTAGATACAACGTGATTCTACTTCCTATGAGCTGAGAGATATTTCCCCGAATTCATTCATTAGAAAACATCATTATTGAATTGTCGACGGCCCCATGACTGTAGAGCAAATGTTAAAATTTCTTGTTTGTACGATACATTGCTGATCCGAGATCATATCTGTTAATACATCCGCTACTTTGGATTCAGTAATGCAGACATTGACGATGTTATGGAAGAAACTTGTCACAACCTCGTCGCTTTGTTAGTAGCTGATTTCATATTTCCATTCCCCACAGGTATCCGCTCAAACCAGATGAGAAATATCCCTAGGATTGATAGTAAAACACTCCCCTGGAAGAATTAGAGGTTATGCCCAAACCAAAGGGAAGTTCAACATCACGATCTTAAGCTTCGCCGAAATCTGTTCTCTATCAGACTCAACTGCAATTCTGACAAGTGCGGGTCATGAGTCAAAGGTATATATGCTACCTCACGGGAATATTTCAGAGGGCAATGTTTATTGTCGAAGAGTCTTTTGTCTTTTTCCATCATATGTATATATCTTGCTGTCATTTCTAAAAGCACGATTTCATATCTAACACCCAAGGTCAATTCGCACATATTCTAGTGTGTAATCAGTACTCCGTTACTCCTGGACTTCAAAAATGTAATCTGAATATCGTCCTCTAACTTCGCTCCATTTTTTAGGGTAGCCTAGGAAAAAATGATACCGAAGCTCAACGTCTTTATACTGCCCGAAATGAATCTACCACCCACATCCGAGGAGGAATCTATGAATTCACTTGAAACTTGGAACTCGGATGAAACCCACCTTGTAACCCCGAAATTCTCAAAAGAGCGGTATAAATAAGATCACATACTTTCCCTCCAAAATCCACAAAGGATTCTCGAATTCACGTTCAGGATTTTTCAAGGCCTTGATGCTTGATCGTTTCAGGAAAGGTATTATTATGACAGTTTGATAAAACTGCAGGCTCTGTAGATGATTTAAGCTCGCATTGATTTGTGTATACCTGTTGTCAGTTTTAAATCTTCATTGCTGCCGTTGCCATAATGAGAGGAATGAGAGGCGAGTTTCGAACAGCTCGAGAGTTACAAATAATCACCTCGCCACTTTCGGGACATTACTACAACAGTTTATGAAACCCATAACATGAGTATTAGCCTTTGAAAACATTTATTTGACAACTTCTAGATTCATTTGCAAGATTTAGTGAGTCCAGATACTATTTACATAGTTCGGTGTGATACATTTACCTGTAGCGACACTAATCCCAAGCTCTAGTGCAACGGCTTACGGTTATCTGAGCCTCGTTCTACTCTTACTCATATCCTGATGGTCTAGGTATAAATTGAATGTCGAACCACTTGGATGAAACCTCAAATTATACGCTACTTGGCGACGGTCACGTCCTACGCTTTCTGGTAAAAAAAACTAGAGAAGACCACGGTGTTTACTACGGCAAACACTAGACTTGATTGACGGACAGTTCCTTGTGATGATGTCGTCAATATCATGTAATATCGTGCTCTCGCTGTCACGTACATTCAGAATGGCAATTGAGATACATTTCCTTACAACCCATAGAACCAGCGGGCACAACAACGCACGTTAAGTGAGTTCTTACAATCTTGATGCAAGATCTACGTCTATCATTGCAGCGCTTGTCCATCTCTGCATCATCAGCAAATACTTTCGAAGTGTGGAAATAATTTCAGTAAGATTTTATATCATTAGATGATCTCAGAGTCACCGTCTATTCCGGAAATCAATTTGAAGTGTTTCTCGAATCATCAAAATCTTGACTACAAATCCTTGTTATAAATAAGACACGGGTGTGCTTAGAAGTCAGTAGAAATGTCTTTGAGGACATAGAGCATAAGTGAGAGTTTTGGTAAGTTTCTTTTTATTCGAACATACTTCCTGGGGATTGAAATTGATAGGATGATAAAGCTACAGGCCAAATTTGAGGTTGAGTCTATACACTTACTTTGAAATGGCGGTTATTACTCTTGTTGTCATTTTGAAGATTCCACCATTAGACTGAAGATACATCGCTAAACGGACGTGAAGGTTGGCAATGAAAATGACATATATTGCATAGATAGACCATGGATTAAGATCCTAGAAATAGTGATTGACGCATACCATATGCTACTGATTTTCAGTCCACAGTCGAATTTCCTACTTCTCATAATCTAAAAACCTAGCTCTAATTGTTTGCAACATCAGAAGAATTCCAAGGGACTTTCTAAAAATCGAATTTTATACTCGGTTAGAACCCCCAAGTTTCCGGGAAAGTTGGAGGTCTCTCTGACAATAACTACCACTCGGAAGTTAATTCAACTCGTCTCCATCACCTGATTGCAATTTTCTTCGATAGTTCTTTACTTGAAATTCCACATTTCTAGATATACACTTAATATGATGCTTTCTGCATCAAAAAATCGTCCCCCCCTCACGCTTTTGGCTTCTCCTTCAAATACCCTACACACCACTCCACCGCTGCTCTATACCCATAAACGCCTAGTCCACAAATAACCGCTTCCGCCTTATCACTCAAAAAGCTCTTATGACGAAAGGCCTCCCTCTTATGCACGTTACTAACATGCACCTCCACAAATGGAATGTCAACACCAGCTAATGCATCTCGCAGCGCTATACTATAGTGTGTGAAAGCACCAGGATTTATAACAATGGCATCGGTGCCATCAGTACGTGCTTCGTGAATACGATCGATGAGGACTCCTTCCCAATTAGTTTGGAAGGATAGAAGAGTGACGGAGGGTGTTAGGGAAGAGAGATAGGTGGTGAGTGAGGATTCGATGGAAGCGAGGGTGTCATAACCATAGATGTGGGGTTCGCGAGTCCCAAGAAAGTTGAGATTTAGACCGTTGAGGTGGAGGATCTTTTTAACAGCCATTGTGGTGGTCAATGATGTGAGGTGTTTCAATTGATGGTTTGCGGTTGTTTATTTGTTTGTATGATGGTGAGCATGAAGTGGAATTGAGATAGATGCATGGAGAAAAGAACCACAGATTACTTAACCTACGCTTTTCAACGGAGTTGCTTTCATCCATTCTTGAAGCTCGGATTACTATGCCGACAGTAGTGACTTGTGTTTCTACTGCTTGAGGTTTGGGTATTTTGGTGGAGGGTTTGCACAGAGGTTGATTGCGAGGAATTAAAATGGGTCTCGGATAAGAACTTACCCCTCGCCTCAACATTGTGGGGGTGGAGAATACAACCTTTGTGATTTGTAAAGTCAACCTCATTTAGACAAAGTTATTGCAGTCGAGTATGCCTTCTTTGGTAAACAAGAAACTTGCGGAAGTTCACCATCCTGTTCCTGGAGAGAGCATAATTCACCCCCTGACACGACAAACGACGATCAACGGTTCTTGTGGTATCAGCCGGACATGCCCATGAGTGAATACACTATTCGCTCACGTAGCAAATCAAGAATGTTCCCTTTCTTTTAATACTTAAGGCATGGCTCTTACAACAGATTGAGACATTAATCTTCAACTACTTCTTAGCCGGTCTAAATAAGGGTGCGTCCAAAGCTCGAAGGTCAGGTACTCCTTCTTCGTTCTTCGCGCTGCGCCTTCCGATTCTTGATATTGCATATCTCACGGCTCAAGTGAGCTTCATCTGATACTGGATCCAGAAAATGACAGCAGGATTATCTTATTCGTCTGAAATCCATGATAATTGTAGCGACAAAAGTTGCAATTTGACAATGCTCGTATTCCCCAGCGTTTGATCTTCTTTGTCATTCTCTTCCGAAGTAATCTTTATCGAAATTTCAAAGTTGGAGATGAAAAGACGGAAGAGTGTGACACTTATCTCCTCTCTTTCTTGGAACTCTTTGGTTGGGTCATTCTTTAAGTTTTGGGTTGAAGGACTATTTATGCTGCTCTTCTACAAATCATTTACGCGAGAGAACAAGCTCATATGCTCTAGTAGGACAACTTGGTCTAGCTTATTAAGGTGTTGACTCCGCATATACTACGTGTCTGGTCTTCTGTCACTTAGTGAATCGCATCTTGAAAAGCTCCAATCAAAGAAATTCGACACAAATATTCCACATGGAAGTGTGGCTACTATCAAGAAAATATCGTACTCGATACAGAAAAATTCGATGGCTATCTAGGTAAGCTAGACTATCCATTCAGAATCGCTATCCTAAGACGAAGGGTTAAGTCGGGAGCGAATGAAGAGCCTATAGAACTTAAGTGAATCTGCTTAGAGATTGAGTATGAAGTGACAATGACAATTGCACTTTTTATCATCTGGTAACTTTGCGATCAATCCCATTTTGCTGTCTCTTATTACAACACTTTCTCGGTTGATATAGACAACACTTTTCTGATAACATGTTGGATTAAGATCAACCCTGGTACACTTTCTCATTCATTAATACCAGGTCGAATCACACCATCTCATCCGCGCACCAGTGGCTGGACAGTGCCATCCTTTTCAGTGTTCGCAAATGGACAATCGTTCTCAATCAATGAACAAACAATCTGAACCCCGAAGTTTATATAATTAGCTAGTCCTGGAGCAGAAAGGCAAGGAGAAATACCCTAGCCTCAACGGTTGAAGTATGCTCCACATAAGTGCATGATTTACTTCTAGTAGAATTATTAGTGAATCACTAAAAGTGACAATTACCATCTGCGCATTTTGCGAGCTAAGAATCAAGCGCAAGCATGATAAAAGCTTCCAGCCAAGACGGAAAATGCAACATGTCACTTATCTTTTCATATGCTGTGAGTGGTGGTGCAAGTCTGAATCATAGGTGTATAATGATATTGATAATCACCAAACTGGTTGATGATGGTAGTCTTGCCGCTATCAAGTTATATGATGATAAAACTCCTCACCTCAGGAGTTCGTGTAGATGATGTGAGAGCGACACCACAAGCCGAGTTGGGACGGCGATAAAAGTATATCTTCCCATTACTGTCTTGCATTCATGCGATACAGCTTTTTGTATCGTTGATAAAAGCCAATGCTCGGATTCGAGTCCAAGATTTTCTAGTATCTTTCTGATGGCACTAAGTTTTATCTCGGAGAAAATTGGAATATTGGTTGGGATGATATCTAAAATACAAGTTATTCATCACTACGGTCGATTTTGATATGGTAAATAAGTGATTTCCTTCTTGACGATACAACTAATTAGTTAGGAATGTAGAAGGTTGAAGCAGTGACTAGAGAGTTGTATAGAGGATAATACATAAGCTTCCAAATACGACTTTCCACATTTAGCAAGTACCTGAGAGTATTTGGATAAGCCGGTCACATCTGGATTCCAAGAGATATCGAGCAGCTAGTGATTAGATCACAACTGTGAGAATATGGCAGTACCAATATACAATAGCAAATCGACGATAAAAACAAGAATAAAGACAGCAAGTATATTTTTATTCCCAGAAGGGATGTCCATCCACCATTTCACAATACAAAATTCTCTCCTTTTGATCCCTCACACCACATCTCATGGGGTCTGAAAGAAGCTGTTCTTGTTATGTATGTCAGGAAATATGAATCTCATCCCAGCTTGACCAGTTTTAAATCATCGAGGTAAGTAAGTTGGAAGCGAGAACCACTGCTACTATGTAAATGAACTCCGCATTTGGCCCAAGACAGAGGCCCCCAGTCCTCGAAACTTATGTCGGCTTTGAACAAACGCCACCGTGTGGCTACACAGAAGACTTAGATATGCATGTGTGATCGCGGGAATCGCGTGGGATCATATCTCCTGCGGACATCCAGTGTTCTCTACAAGGGTCTTCTCGACAAAGTAATTGTCCACGATCTAGAGACCAAAATATGATATTTCTCATTACCGGGGACTTTTATGAATTATTGACACAGCCAGAAATGAGTATTGAGCTTGCTACTCCGACCAGCACGCCAGATGATTCGAGTTCAATAGGTGGTACTCTTTGAAACTCTCCATGCTCGGAAGAGAATAGAATTCTAGAAATCAAAATCACCATCGTTATGGATTCACTTTTGAAGCCCCTCTTATCTTGAATAGGTAATCTATACCCCAGAATTTCTGCTCATTATTCATACACCATAACTTGAAAAAAAAAAAAACGATCTTATAAAATCTGGTATCCTGCCCTCATTTTCCTGTTCCTTCCTCCCTAACAACCAACCCAACCCAACCCAACCGAAAGTGAAATAAAATGAAATAAAATATCTAATAAAACTACAAAGTATCTTTGTTCAGCGTTCACTATACTACGAGACGCTCAATCAATAAGCCTTCCCAATCGAAAATCTAAAAGGTCCCTTCCCTTTCCCTTTCCCAGGCTTCGCCCCCTTCTTACTCGCACCCCCATCATACACACTCGGACTCAGCGTCATAATACTCGTATCACTATTCGTATACGTATGCGTTGGTCTCGTTACGGCCGCGGGGTTTGATTTCGATAACGGCGGGGGTCTCTCATCCAGCGTGAAGATAATTTCCTCTCCTTCCTCTAAATCTCTCTCGGTTATTTCTCTCGACGAATTTCGCGTGTTATCTTTTGAGTAGTCTTTCGTTTCGTAAGAGGAAGAAGCAAAAGAGGAAGAAACCTGCGATTGTCGATATGAAGGCATTATGCTTCTCAATCTCTCGCCGATCCCCATACTCACAATACTCCTCGCGCCGCTTCCTCTCCTTTCTCCCGCCTTCTGAGGTAAATTTCTAGGAGTGAATAGAACACTAATACTCTTACTACTCCTGCTTAATCCACTCTCACTTGCTCGGAAAGATCGTTCTCTGTCTCTTCGCTCTAATTCCGCTTCGGCCATTTTCATCTGGTAATCCATTTCTGCGATCTCTTTTTCAATGTCGATGATATCGTGTGTGGAATAATTATCTTCATCGCCTCTTTCATAATTTCCTTCTACATAATCTCTGTTGATGACTTCTTCTTCCGGGCTGGGAGTATATTGTGAGATATATTTCTCGTTCGGGGGTGAGGTGGAGACTGAGGGGTGTTGAGTAGCGGGATAATTGTATGATGGCCCCAGATTTGGAGCTCTATAACTTCTTGAACCCTTTTCCATTCCTCCAGCACCATAGTATCCATGTTGATTCCTACTCTGTGCATCTCTCATATCATCCTCGTTTTCCTTTTCCTTCTTTATCCTCCTCTTGGAAATAAATCGATAAACCAAAACACTCACAACACTACTCGCGAAACTCGTTCCAAGAATCAATACGACCGCAACCGTCATCGGCAAAGTCGTCGCCCTCGAGAACTGCACCGCCGACGTTGCATCAGCCAATTGACTAGAGATAGCCCACGCACTCTCCGTCGCCGCAGCACCTTTAGCTAATGCCGCTGCTTGAGCACTATATGTTGCCAGAGCTGCCGCAGAAATAAGAGATGCCGATACTGCTGCGAGCTCTGAGCTGGCGCTTGCTTGGGCGTTTATCACTTCCGAACTCGCGCTTGCTAATGCTGCCGAGGCGGATGATTGAACCAAGGCGATGGCACTAGAGGCACTGGCATCAGCCGCGAAGATGCTGGCTTGTGCAATGGAGATACTGTTTGCAGCGGCTGTGCTAAGAAATATTAGTTGGTCGGAAACGTTTGATGCGACGTTTGAGGAGACAGCGCTGGAGACAACGCTGGAGGCTGAGAGGATGTAGCGATTGCATTCTGGAAGGATTGTGAGAATGCCTGCAATTTGAGCGAGTTTAAGACCCGGCGGTGTTGTAACTTCGGGTTGAGTTGGAGAAGTAGGTGATGATGTGACGGTTTGAAGAGTTGTTGAAGCTGTAGATATTGGGGCGGGTTGTGGGGTTCGTCGAAGAATAGAAGCATTGCATAGTCCTGTTCCTGTCGCGAAGACTAAGAGGGAAAATTGAGTAAGGTGCATGACGCCCTCGAGTGGTCTGAATTGTCAGTCAGTATTGATACTCCAACATTTTGACGTGAGGATAGAACAGGAATGAGATCTTACGTTGGTATACTAAGATTCAACTACATATGTGACCAGCACCATTCCAATCCATCTAATCTAATCCACTCATTAATTCCTTTTTTCTGTCCCGCAGTTCTCGATTTCAATACTCCATTAACATGTATACCATCCATCAAAATATCACAACCACATCAACCAAAGTGACAGAAATCGCGGGGGGAGGACAAAGCATACAGTAGTTGAGGCCGCGTTCAACCTCCACACCTACGAGTAATTCTTTCGACATGCATAACGTACACGGTTGGATTTTCCTACCCGCGATCTTCTAAGGCTAGATCGCGCGTTTCACACCAACGGTATTCACAGAATTTGCCTTGTCAAATGGTTGCAAAAATGCAAATATGCAATGGTGATGTGAGAATTTCGCATCGTGGTTACCACTAGTCTGTGCGCGAAGTGTTTGGGAATATCATCCAATCGGGACTCGGGATAGAATCTGATGAAGAACTATCTCATATGATTATAATTCGTTTATATCTTGTATCAAGCCTACTTTTCATGATTATCGAGGAAACCATCATTGAGAGCTCGTTGTGGACCTTGGAAAGAAGACTTCACTAGAAGTAAAATTCCCATCGCTCAAAATGACAAAATCCAAGCAAACAAATATTCAGAATCTTTGCAACCAAACCCCAACCCAAGTTTTAGCCTATTACGAACCTTAATCCCCAACCAGTTCCCAATCCACATTTCTTTTCTCCTTATGCACAATAAAGTCACAATGGATGTATGAAGTTTCGGGGTCAAGGTTCACAAAGGAAGTAGAAACACGCACGGAACTCACTAGTGCGACGTTGTCTCATCGCGAAGCGAATCATCATGTCCAAGCCCCTGGGACTAGGCTAAACCACAAACCCAGTAATCATTCGATGTTCCTTTACTACTTATGGAAAGAAAGTTGAGTTTCTTTCTCGGATTATTGTGCCGATATTCTTCTTGCTTTCTTGGGATGGAGAGACATGTGAACTCCATAGTGAACAAGATTGGATAAATACTTTACCTGCCCAGTTGCTTGACGGATTTTAATTGCATGATTTGAAAAGCTTAGGGTATCCCTTATTCCATTATTTCAAAATGAATTTGAGAGTTGGGTAAGGGTGGAAGTGCGTTCTTCGATTGCCAAGGAGGCCTTAAGATCGCGTTGTCGCCGCAGTCTTTGTCTGAAGTGTTTACAGTCATCTCACATCTGCACAGCCCCTAATGATGGTAGTAATGATATGCATTATATCTATCTATCTTGTAAGTTCTTGACTAAATTCATTGAGAAGAGTCTGCGATTGTGATAGTAGTAACACTATGTATGTATCGTCTCTCCTGGAACTTTAACGCGCATTAAAACTCACTGAGAAAAGCCATCGATTGCAATAGTGATAATACCATGCATTATCTCTCCTAATACTTCAAATGACACTAAAACCCACCAAAAAAAGTTCATCAGTCAAAGTGGTGATAATAGGTAAAATCCGTATCTCTATTAAAACCCTTCCAAAAATCCAACGAAAAAAAGTCATGCAGGAGTTTCGATCTCCGAATAACAGTGCACTTGTAGCAATAGCAGAAAGCAGAGATGTGAAGCAAATTATATGATAGTGGCTTACTCCTCTCGGGGCCTCTTCAATGAATTTGACAGGCTCATTCCTAATGCTTTTGTCAAATCCGTTTGTTTCAAAGACCTCACTGGCTCTTGAGGTTGATTGCGCCCCTTCAACTCTTCTTTGATATTTGGCTCCAATAAATGTTTAACATCATTCGAAGCTCTCAGCTGAAATGACTGCATTCCATTTGCGGTAGCGGACATCCCATCCGCTGCCTCAGATGATACGATTGGTGGATGTGAATGTTTCACGTCCTCCGAAATAGCGGGATTACGTGTTGCCCCCGAAGACATTGGAAGATCTACATCTTTCGATTCCTTCGGTTCCTGCAAAATATCTGGTTCTTTTGGTGCCGGTCCAACATCGGTCTTCTTGAAATTTTCCGCTTGTTTTGATTTCTTCGGCTTTTTCGCCTCCTTCGATTTCTCGGCAGCAGGTCCACGTCTTCTACCATGTCGAGGAATACCATTTTCATTCTTCGTATGCCAGCGACAGTCTTCCCCATGGTGATCATTACCTCGTTTCCTTATGATACTCCAATCTGCATAACAAGAATAGCAGAATGTGAAGTTGCAATAATCACCTATTATCCAATCAGCCATATGCTCAGTTTGGGGTATTCGAATGTGCAGCAAGGTGGTATATAAGGTAAACTCACATCTCACTCTATCGCAGCCATGTTCCAATTCTATTCTCATATGACAATTCGGATTTGGACAAACCTTGGCGTTCTCTGCAATGAATGCTGCAGAACTCGCTTCGTCACGAACTCGGTCTTGATTGGAAATGTCGAATTCTGCGCATGTCAAATCGTTGTGCCATGGAAGTTTGTGAGCTGCACATGTCTTGAAACCACATGTGGAACATGTCATCATTGGTTGATCGGGTTCTGTGTGTATCTGACCTGAGTCGCAGCTAGGATTACCAACACACCATGTGAAGTTTGAATGGCTTTGAAGAGACATGATGAATTCTTTTCTGCGAACTCTGGCAGATAAATTAGTTATTGCAGCCAGAGCGAAGAAAAATGAAATTACCTTTTCAAAATCTCAGGCGATGCATACTGCTCTATCTCTGCATCAGAAAATTTTTCCGGGCACCCAGGGCATGAAATTTGATCTAATGCCTTCGTCTGAATATGATAATTGAGATGATCAGTCACGCAATGACTGCAAATCGTTGGATCATGTGCACATGTGCTCGTTATACGAGTTTGTGGGAATTTCTCCGGTGCTAGCTTTTCCAAGCAAACCGTACATTTATCAACTGCGGCGAAGATGATATCATCATTAGTTTCTTCAAGCTTCACCTTTTTGGCCGCCGGTCCATCAACTCTTCTTGGTGCGATCTCTGGCTAGAGTAGCAAATCAATAAAGGACTTTGTAACATTGACATTATATAAGTCCTCGAATCAAATGGGAACAAATACCTTCCAAGCATCATTCAACAAAGCTGCCAAAGCTCTAAAACTACGTTCACCAGCGAACCATTTGACAAGTGCTTCCTTTTCCCTCTCTCCGATAGATCTCTCGAGTTCGATAAGTTTAAGAAGAGTGTCCTTTTTCTTATCGCTACTCTTTACTTGAACGTGAAAACGACCAAGTGGAATTTTCATGAAGGCTTTCGAATGCTTGGAAGGGGAGCAGCCAAATATTAAACCAGGAAGGTCTGGATAATTGGGGTCTTTTGGAATATCCATTGTTTCGAAATCTCTGCAACAAAAAGGAAGAGTTACTGCTGGATAGTGCAGGTGAAGCTTCAGTGTAAGAACGACGACGACTAATGATGTGAGAGTAAGTCAAAGAATCTAAGAGCGCGTTTGTATTTAAGTAAAGGATAAAGTGTCGAAGGAGACAAGCGATAATGTGAATGGAGACAGAGTAGAGAACTTGTTGAAGAAGTATCTGCAGATATGAGTGAATATATAGAGGGGTCATGGTCATCTACGATCACATTCTTCAAATGCCTCATGCAGTCTGCCGCTGCTGGAGGGTTGAGGTGAGAAAATTGGGTATAGTATGCCTTCCAAAACTCAACAGATCCCGTACATTACCAGCGACTTTTGTGGATAAAGAAAAAGAGGGTGAAAAGGAAGGTCACATTGCAGCCCTATAAGCTGGCGAGTGAATGATATATCTGAAGTTTAAGACATATCACATATATTTCGTCAGCAAAAAAAGAAACCAATCTTCAGCACAAACGATCCTCGAAAGCTTTTCGAGTCCACTGCCCCGGGGCAGAGCAATTCACCTCTAACAACATATTCATAGATGAAAGCCAAGATATCAAAGAATGATGTCAAGGTCTAAAAATGCAAACTTCCGTTTACCATTTTACACATGCTTTTCAAGAGACAAAAAATTATGGCGCAAAGCTCAAGCAGACACTTTCCGATTTCCACATCAACTGGGCTTAATCACCTCACGTCACTTGACAATTCAATGGAGAGAAGAAGATAACAACGATGAAAATGTCGGCGATCACTCTAGTGTCGACGACGACGAGTGTAGAGTCGTGACTTTCGACTTCTAAGCGAAAACAACAGCAGCAGCAATAGCAATTAAAAATACCAACAACAACCTTCGAATGAATAATAATTCACTCTCATTTCTACTTACTCATCGATCGGACTTCTCAATGGAATACAATAGATACCATTGATCTATCCGTTTGCTTGACAACAAATATGCATCCAAGAACAATAAATCCAAACAAAACAACAGCAAGCAAACGAACGGAAGAAATTAAGCAAACCCAACACCTCGATTATACCATCCAAGACTCGTTAAAACCCACAAACAAAAGAAATAAGGCAAGCACGTCCGTACAATACGAATAGTTCTAGAGGGCCACTTTATTGAAAAATTTGAAGGATATTCCGTTTGTCATGATGTTATCTTGATATTAAATAATTGGCCAGATTATGAATTTGATAGAAGTAGAGTTACACAAGAAAAAAAGGAAAGAAAAGGTTGGCTGTACAATCACTCGATCTTCAATCTTAGCGGCCGAGCCGAATACGCCACCTGGCTAATCCGACTGTGAATCAAACGGTCGACTCTGAATAGGTACCAGTACCTACCTGGCAGGTCTCTGTTTCTTTTCATTCGTTACGTCTTCTACGTGAGTGGGTAGGGAATCTTACTTTGTATTTGATGCTTAACTAGACTTCCTTTCATCCCCCCTTCTTCATATGTATCATAACATACAACATCATCATTCATCATTCCGATTCCGCAGATGCATTGCAATGCAATGCCTAGGTTATGCTATTACCTAAAAACAAAGAGGACCTATTCCTTGCCTTTCCTTGGATATCCTACTTCATCTCACTAACCCTCAACATATCAAAACTCTCTCCACTCTCACTTCCCTCTCCTTCATCCTCCTCATCTTTAAATCCCCCAACCACACCCTCAACCAAGATACCCCCCTTTCTAAACCTCTTTCTTCCAGTTTCCACCTCTTCAAGTGCTAGTCTAGGTCCATTGCCCAAAATGAATCTTCTATGCCATTCTCCTACAAACATGCCTTCTGGATCCGCATCATTTCTGATCCTTCTCCAGCTCTCCAAATCCTCTCCATACATCTCTTCAATATCTTCGCCTGTGGTTTCGAAATTCTTAGCCCAATGAGGTTTGCCTCCTAATTCTCGCATCAAAAACTCAAATCCTTGGTAATATCTTGCATGGCATGGTGGATCCATGTCATATGGACGGTAGAGAGTTGCGTTGAGGTAGAGAGTTGCTTCTTCTGTACATGTAGGATCGAGATGTGGACGAGGGGTAAGAGTATTGCTTGTTTCTGTGACACGAACTTCAACAGGTGCGTGAACGTATAGACCTTCTGCTGAATAAGGAATGCCATGCGCAACGTAATCTGGATCATCTGGGGTAAGATGATTAAGCCACGAACTTAGTCTCTTTAAAGCTTCTGGACCTTTGGAAATTGGAATTGCCCATTCGTTGACGAATTGCGAGTAAAGACAATTCATAAGAAGTGCTTGACGAGATGGTTGAATGGCGGAACTCTTGGAACCATTTGCAAATCCATATTGCATACCAAAGACAAACCATTCTACCCATGGAAGAATACGTGGAACGTAATGTCCTAGAGCAAGAAGATTATGATAGACGTGATATCCTAACCAAGCATCATAATAAGATTTTGGAGGAGGCATGGGGGCCAAATCTGTCTTTTCAGCAGCCCAAACAACTGCTCTTCTCGTATAAGGAAACCACCAGACTCGAACAAATTCGGTTTGTGTCCAAAGAATTTTATCCCAATTATTCATCATTCGAAGATCGGTATCCACTGTTTGTTCCCATGAAAGGGTGAAAGCTGGTACGGCTTGGAAAGTAATTTCTGTAATGATACCGATTGCTCCCAAAGAAATGAGAGAAGCGCGAAAGAGTTCCTCATTTTCATCTGGTGAACAAGTTTCCGTTCTACCATTCGAGAGAGTAATCTTCAATGCCAAAATTGAACTCGACAAGATACCATGTCGTAAAGTACTTCCATGAGTTCCTGTCGAAATTGCCCCAGCAATCGATTGATGATTGATGCTACCCAAATTGGGCATCGCCAAACCGACAGCATCAAGTTGTTCACCCACGGAATATAATCGAATGCCACTTTGCATAACCACCACACCTGTTTCCCGATCCGCAGATAGAATTTTATTGAAATTATCCAGATTAATGAGCCAGCTCGATGTGCAAGTAATATTTGAAGGAGAATGGCCACATCCTACAGTGGTAATTCTGCGTCGACATCTTCGCGCAAGGTTGACCACCTTTTCGACTTCGGCGATAGATTGTGGTTGAATGAATAATTCAGGAGATGAATGAAATGTTCTTGCCCACGTTGATTGTGTATGATTTGTTACGGCGCGAAATGGAATATCGTCGCCATATTTTTCCAATTCGGATTTGATTGCGGGGTCCATCTTTGCGCCCAGATCGACCTAGGTTTATTATTATTTCTTTAAATGCTGTCAGTGAGTTGTAGATGGATTTTATTAGAATGTTGATTAAAACTTACTAGGTAATCTCACTCGATACCTAGGTATATAAGTTGAGTTGTGAGAAATATTATATTCTCATCTGATAGTCCAGAGAGAAGTGAAGGAAAGGAAAGATTCTTCCATTTTTGTCGCCTCTTATCTTCGAAGGAGGATTGATACTTTATTTTTATTTTTAGGCGGGGTGGTTTGGAGGATGAAACTAAAATGGCTGTAGATGATGAGTACATAAAATAATAAAAATAAGCCGACGCCGACAATACAGTAATACCGACTGATAATTACGTCCAATAGTTACAAAATCCCAGTGAGATCTTTCAATGGTCTGATGAAAGTAGACCACGAATGGGCTCATCATTTACAATCATCGACCAAAGACCAACGAATATACACGGAAGTCATTGGAATGATTGATATATATATATGAGGGTGGTTCATTAGTATGTGGGCTATATCATTCTATGAGCCACTTTAAAAATGTATATTTTAATAATTAATTATTATTTTTTAAAAGGAAAAATTATAAAAGAAAAAATACGTTTTAGTTTGAAATTGTTATACTTTATATTACAAAAACTCTTTTTCTTTAATAACTTTAATAATAATTAAAAATAATTGAAAAATTAGGTTTTGTATAGGAAATTTTCGAGTAATTTAATTAGTTAATAAAGGAAGTATATAATGAGTTATATATAGACGAATTTTAAATATAAAATGGAGTAGTCTAACGTGGTTTATTAGTGAGTGGGTCATATTAGTGGATGGGTCACCCATTTTACATACAAAATTCGTCTGTGCGTAACCGTGCACTTTCTTTATCTGATAATATAATTTGAAAAAATCTGAAAATATTGAAATTCAACTATATAAATATTATAAAAATTTAATCATTTATTAAAAATTTGAATTATTATAGTTATTATAAAAATAATTTTTTTGTAACGAAAATCGTGACAATTTTCACTTTTTTTAGAATATAATATAAATATTTATATAAAGAATAGATTTATAAAAAGTTGATTTTTTATTATTATTGAAAATTCTTTTCTTTTTTTAAAATAATAATTAGTTATTAAAATAAGAATATTTAAAAATACCTAATTTTGATGTATTTTCAAATGACCCATTCACTAATATGACCTACTCACTGATAAACCACGTTATATAATAATATGACTTATATACTAATGAACTACGTTATACATATATAAATATATATACGAATACATATACATATACATATAACATATACTGAGTAATATTATAGATGAATGGTTTGTTTATTTGTTCCTGTTGATCTACTATCACCATCTCTATCAATCTACTAAATACCATGCCAGCCAGATTGGATCTAGACAATTGAATGACGCTCCGCTGGCCCTTCGGGGACCACTGCCGTGGAGGCAGACTATCTGGAATGGGAATCTTCATTACTTCTTTATATCTTTTAAATTTTAAATTTCGAGCGCAGCGAGCTATGGGGGTTTGGGGGCTTGCCCCCATCAATAAACTCAGAATATGAATACAGTTACTCTGGATACATGAAGAGACTACGAACGATAAAGTTTCTACAAAATCTCGAAATTCATTCGATTTTGCTCGTAGCAAGGATATACATGGACAATTAATATACAAGTCATATCATTTATCATTCCGAATATGCAAGGCGACCTGTCAAAGATCTTGATCACCAGTCATTCAAGATCTACAAAAGGGTTATTTAATATGTTTTATGTATCCACCGATATAGCAACGATCCTATTGATTCATATTGGTAAATCCTTCAAAATCTTTTTATATCTCGTGAGCCTCACATCTTGTTCAATGTACATCACATCATATGAAGTATAATATCTATGATCTTTAAATATATCATATGTCGTATATGTCATGTTTGTTCTTCTATTCATATGAATGAAAATCGAGATGGAAGATTTCCCAGAGTTCCCCAAAAACCTCGATCCCTAACTTTTCATCTCTTTTGCCATTCTTACCAATTCTTTGCATGAACTTCATCTGAACTCTTATTTCATGGAGTCCTAGTTTTGGCCTCACTCGAGTCGACCGTTCGTATGCAGAACATCCAGACCCCTCTCTTCTCAATCAAATGAGGTAAACGTTTAGAGATTGTATTCAAATTAACATAGGGGAGAAATCTCTATTGCATTGTCTTGCTTTTGGAAGTGTAACTAAGATCTAGGCATTCGAGTAGAGATTTGGAACCTACAGACCAGACAGCAATAGCTACAATAGCTACAACATCTACAATTTCTACAATATCTACAATATTCTTCTATCGGTCTGGTCCCCTCTCTATATACAAAAGTACTTGTTGATTTATTTCATTCTCCCTTCCTCTCTCTCTCTATATATACACTACATCTACATCTACATCTACATCTACTCTACATCTACATCTACTCTACATATACATCTCCATATACTCTCTTCCCAAATTTACTGTACATCATATCATCTGTATCTACACTGTTCACATCCTTTGGTTCTTTTATTATTTCATTCTCTAATTCTATTGTCTTATTGTCCAATAAAATGAAATAATGGTTAATGTCGCCCTCTCACTCACCTTATCAGCTGGAATGTCTCCTACACCAACCAGTACATTTTGCGGTCTTCATCGTCCCTCACATTCTCACTCCAATTTAAAGAAAGACGCCGCCCAACAAGATACTTCCGACGCAGTTTCCACGACTTCCTCTAAACATCGCAAACAATTAGTAGCAAACGCACGACCTCTTCTTCTACGCCGTCGCGATAACTCAAACACAACTCGAAGTCTCCCAAATTTGAGTTCCAAATCAAAGTCCAGTCTTCAAGATAAAGATAAATCTAGCAGCGACGACAAGTCACATTCCTCAAGTTCAGTACCAACCGGTCGAAATCTCAAGTTAAAAAAATCACAACCACCTGGTTCGACTTCGCCCAATTTTTCTTTTCCACTCAATAATAATAATAATCCTAAACGTCCATCCGCCGATTTTCAATGGGCGCGTGAAGATCAATTGAGTGTTATTCTAGAATATTTGGAAGAAACTACACGTAGCGGGAGTACCCCCAATTCAGAGACGGCCGATCCATTAAATCAATCCAATCCAGCAACTCCGCTCACATTACCGCAACAACTCCCCCAAACAAAACCCCCACCTCTCGCAATCCCCGAAACAATAAGAGAAAACTTGTCTCCGACACCTACATCATCACCTCGCACATCAAAGTTCAATAAAATCGGTGTTCGTGAACGCGCCAGCAATTCGAAGCTTCCAAGTTATTCTTTTTCGAGAACTCCTTCTACACCTTCGACTCTCAATACCGCTTTTACAAGTCCATCATCACCTTCTAGACCCCCAAATCTGATAAGAAGAAGTGAACAACGCAATCTGGAGGATAAACTTAGAGACATAAGAGAAGGGTTGAGAGATCAAGATCGTGCGGATCCAGTCGATTTTTCAAGTAGCGCATTGGGAATCAGAATGGCTAGCAGCATTGGTAGTGAGAGGGGAACACCGGAGGTGATACCTAGACCCATTGCGCATCCGCCAAAAGATGTAAGTATCTTCTTGTTTTAATTTCCCGTTTTGAAGATGAGATGGCAGAAGGGGAAGTTGGATGAGAGAGATCGGATGGAGTCTTCCATTCTAGTCTATCTTCTTCATGGGGGCCAGCCCCCAAACCCCCTTTTGCTCGCTGCGCTCGATTATTTCATCTACGAAACTAGTCGGCCTCCACGGCAGTGGCCCTCGGAGAGCCAGCGGAGCGTCGTTCATTAAGTTTCATCATAGCAGGCAGTGCCCCATCAAACCGAAACTTTTACCTCATATCTCAATCCTATTAATTCATTCCACTAAACTACACTAACATCACCTCTCCCATAGCTCGAATCCATAGCCCGCATAGACTCCTCCCTAATCTTTGAACATTTCACCACTTCCGACGCCTGGGTTCTCGGATCCGCTCTTCGCGAGCGTCTCCTTCCTCATCCAACTCCTGTCGTTATTTCCATCTCCCTTTCAAATGCCAATCAAGTCCTTTTCCACTGCTGTACCCATTCTGGAACCATGCCCGATAATGATTCCTGGGTCTCGCGAAAGAGAAAGACGGTTTTGAGATGGGGTGTTTCAACATGGTATATGTGGTGTAAATTTGAAGGGGATGAGAGTGCTTTTGCGCGCAAGTATGGGTTGGGCAATGAAGCGGGAGATTATGCGATTCATGGAGGCGGAGTACCGATTAGAGTCACGGGTGTGGAGGGTGTGGTGGCTTGTGTGGTTGTCAGTGGGTTGAAACAGTGGGAGGATCATGGGGTTATCGTGGAGGTTATTAGAGATTTGTATTATTGAGCGATTTGCGGGTTTGTGCATGAATAAATGAATGAGGACGTCCAGGCGCGATTGAAGAAGTGAGGAAGAAAGCGGTGTTTTTATTTCCCGCGACTTGCATATAAAGGATGGATGCATGCATGTGCATGCATGGAATTACTCTACTGGATGTTTTAAACTTGGCTTGGATGATTCGGTATGGTTTGCTTGAATGATTCGCATTGTCTACGCGCGTTAATGAATGTGCATATGGTATGTGTTGAAAGGAGAAGTTAAGGGAAGCAAAGCGAAGGGAAGAGAAGAGATACGATGCGATGATTCATGATAAAAAAGAGGAATACGGACTGGGATGGAGAAAAGGGTGTTTATCTATGTATGTTATGTAAATAAGTATACCCAAGCCTATCAGTGGCTATGGCGATGAATTGAATTGAATTTCTATAGAATGATAGATTATGATGCTTTGTGTGGAATGGGATAATGTGTGATGGATGTTGTGGAAGGGAAGGGAAATGGGAATGGAAATGAAAGTAAATATATCTATCTATCTATCCAACCAACTAATCGTCCATTCAAACCCTATCTCATCCCATCATGAAGATATCTCGAGTAGATATCTCTGTGTCTGTGTGTTCAGGCATCATTTATCTAGATAACTCGTTGTTAATCACTCTAGTATCTCTGAGTAAAGTATACTCGGAAAGGATATCATAATATCATTCTGAAGCGGGAAAGTTAACTTATAAAGTTGAGTTAGAAAGTTGAGTTAAAAAATTAATTGAATATTTATTAATCTATTTAACGAAATAATTGAAGATATAATATAATTCATTAGTATATAGACTATATCATCTTATAGACCATTCTATTCTATATATAAATTTCGTCTATATATAATCATATACTTTCTTTATTAGCTTATAGAATTCTATAAAGGTTTAATATATAAATCTAAATTATATTAATAATATAAATAAAAAATTTAAAAAAAGAATTCTAATTATTAGTATATTTATTAAATAAAAAGAGCTTTTATAATATAAAATATAATAATTTCAAGCTAAAATGAATGATTTAGAAAAAACCCTAAATATTATAAATATTTCATTTTTACTATGATTTTTCATGATTTTTTCTTTCAAAAATAAGAATTAATCATTAGAATACTATTAGTATCATCATGAGGATGATGAAGTCAATATAGTACTATAGTTTATATTATTGTTATATTACTTAAGGTTCTAAAAGCTAGGGCTACGAAACGTATTACTATAGTGTCGGAAGACGCTAGCGTCAACGCTAGCGTAGTCACATGATCCCTGTCCCAACAAATACAAATATTAAAAAAGCTCGATTTTAGTAAACTCAGCGAAATAATTAAAGATGTATAGTATAAACTAAAAACATTTATAACCTCAACGTTTTTAAATAAAATAAGCTAAGTGTTACAATGGGTAACAGAATGCCATGTGACCAATGTCACGTGGTGGAGTCCCCAGGAGCCAGGGCTCCAAGGAGGTCCTTGGGAGCCAGGACTCCAAGAAACTCCAACCAACATCAGAGTACGAAGATCTATATAAGGGAACAGGATTTCATTACAATGTAGAGCTTCATACTCAAGAACAATCATTAATTTTATTACTATAGTTATGAGAATTGTAATCAATTATAACCTTATTAAATTCCTATTTAAAGTTTAATTTAAACTATTTCGAAAGATTTCTAAACACTTCCACATGATTCTAGAGGCAGCTTCCGTAACACTATAATTGCTATATATAATTAATCAATATAATAATTATATTAGTGAAAAGTTTCTAAGAGATGAAAATTAAAATAATTGAAATAAAAGTAATTAAATCTATTAAATTAATTTAAAAAATGCTTATTTTTAAATGCTTTTTTAATCTTTAATAATTTAATTCATTTAATACTTTTCATATCGAAATTTAAATATATTATTAAATAAAAATCTTGTTTTTCAATGTATATATATTTATAAAAATTCATTTATAATCGGAAAAGTTATTTATATTTGAAATAGAAAAAAGATTAAAATTATTATTTTTGAAGGGGTGAATTCACTTATTTTCAAGGATATTAAGTATAAAAATTAGAAATTTTAATTTACTTGTTTAATTTCAAACTTTAATAACTTTTTTATTCTATGAAATTAAAAGGGAAACTCTATTTGTAATAAAACATTACTTAATTTTCAATTAAATGATAAAATATAAAAACAAAATATTGAAAATTGATAGAAATAAATAGAATCTAAAATATATTATGAAATTGTACTTATTTTTATCAACTTATTATTTTTAATATATTATATTTCTTTTATTTCTTATTTAAATTCTATAAAACTTTATTTCTATATAGAAAATATATTTATAAATTACTTTACAAAATTTTATTAGGTTAAAATAGAATTTATAGAATTTAAATTCAATTTTAGTTTATACTATATATCTTTAATTATTTCGCTGAGTATTTTTAAAATGATTTATATGATAATATGACTTCTATACTAATAAACTGAGAAGAGAGAACATGAAAAAAGTTAAAAAGAATTTTTTCGAAATAACTCTCTGATTCATATTATATTCGAAGTAGAAAACTATTTTACATCCTCTTTCGTAACTATTAAATTAAGATCTATTTGAGTTAAATAATCATCATTATTATGTTACGAACGACGCAACATAGGCACGGGACTGGGGCACTAAGTCACGTGGTTGGCTCAGTCTGCCTCAGTGGGATAGACACTGAGCCATAAAAGTATAAACAAACTAGTACTAAGTTATACTGATTATATTGAGTAAGAAGGTCTATATAAGGAAATGGTTTTTATTATAATATAGAGCTTTGTGTTTAAGAATAATTATTAGTTTCATTATTATAATTACGAGAATTGTAATTAATTATAATTTTATTGAATTCCTACTTGAAGTTTAATTTAAACTATTTCAAGAGATTTCTAGACACTTTTACATGATCTTAGAGGCAGCTCCCGTAACATATTAATATAAAAAGGAAATATATTAAACGTTTTTAGAACATTAAAAAAAATTAATACTATTATTATATAGAGTAATTATATTATATAAATTAATAAAAAAGCTTTTTAAAGATTTCTATAATAATTAAAACCTTATAGTACTTAATAATTTTATTAAAAAGACTTTGTATATAAAAAAGAAGATTTTTGAGTATAGAAAAATAAAAAAGGAAAATCTTTTTAAAAAGTTTTATTTATTTTGAAAAATATCCTTAATAAGTGTCGGAACACATGACTAAGGGCATAACATATAATATTATACTTTACCCTATATACATACGAAGTATATAAGTAGAGATAGTATATATATATAGATATAGTAATTCTCTTTTTTGTGTAAAAATAATAGATAGAAATAAACAACCCTTTTACCTATGCATATTATATATACATATCTTATTAAGTCTGCTCAATAATAAGATTATTAATATATAGAAATAAAATTTTCTATAATATTCATAATCATCTTATATAGGAAAATGATATTCTTTAAATCTTAATATGATATATATTTAAGAACAATCCTGAATTATAATAGAAATTATAATATATTATTATCAATTATAATTTTCTTATAATATATAATATATTATTAATTACTTAAAAAGAGAATAATGATTTTTAATAATAAAAAGTATATATTATATTTAAAATCGATATTATAATTTGTTTTATGTTTATCATATGATTTGTTTTAGATTATTAATATACTAAACGTAAATTAAAATCAGCTATATAATTATTAATTTTCTTTATTATAGAGCTTAATCTCCCTCTATTAGAGGAATAATATCAGTATAATAAAATAGAAATAAAAATAATAGGTTTCGAATAGAATCTAATTTGATTAAAGAATTAAAAAGAAAGATTAGAAATAAAATATTCTATATTATAGAATTGAAATTGAATAATCTATATTACCAATAGAATTTGAAAAATCTAAGAATTGAGATATTTTTATAATAAGGTAGTAATTTATTAATGATAGGATTTGATATATTAAAAGAAATTAAATAGAATAGAAAAGAAGAACAAAAATAAATATAAAAAGTAAAAGATTATAAAAGTTATAGAAAGATAAACGAAAAGATTATAAAGATTTTATAATACAATAGAATACTATAATAATAGATTTAAAAATTATTTAAAAGAGAATGAGATTTTCTTTTGTTTTTTATATCTACTTTATATAATTAATATAGTTTAGCTATAGATAGACTGAATCGATTAAGAATTTACTACTACTACTAATAAACTACGTTATGATATTAATTAAAAATAATTATAACTTTAATAATTCTCAATAAAATAAACTAGAATTAATACATATAATTAATTAATATAATAATTATCCTATGTTAAAGTTTCTAAAGAATTGAAATTAAAGTAATTAAAATAAAAGCAATTAAAAATATTAAATTAATTCGAAGAATGCTTATTTTTTAATATGTTTTTAATCTTTAATGATTATAATATTAAAATTTAAACACACTATTAAATAAAAGCTTTACTTTTAAATAAACATATTTTTTAAAAAGACTATTTATATTTGAAATAAAAAAAGAATTAGATTTATTACCTCTAAAAGAATAAATTTGTTTATTTTAGAGATTCGAAATATAAAAACTCGAAAATTTAAATCTCTTCTTTAATTTTCAATAATTTTTAATAATTTTCTAAAAATAAGAAATCATAGAAAATACTTTCTTTCTACATATATAATATATAAAAGACTCATTCTATTAAGTTTTATATAATTTAATTAGAGGTTATAAAAGTTATAGCTAATTCTAATATATACTATATATTTTCAATTGTTTTACTAAGTACTCGAGTATATATATAAGCTTGTATTATCATTCTATTACATCAATACATGTATTCCTCGCTTATCTTCCCTCTCCCTCTCCCTCTTTCTATCTTAGAGCCGTCTTTCCCCTTGCTAATATGTTCTTAACTGTACGAGTACTGATTAGGGATTTACATTTATTCGTTATACACTATCAACAAACTAAGGATTTTTCTCGGTTTCTTATCTGCTCGTTTCCTTCTGCTTCATTTTTCTTAGGTGTGGTGTCTAGAGAGGTTGGATTATGATGAGTGTACTATGGATAATAACTCTTGTACGATGGGGAATTCGGAAGAGAAATAAAGAAATTGTCGTTCCATCATCAAATCCATCTAAACATCTCTAAAATCTCTAAAATCTCTATAATAACTCTTCTAAAATTCAAAAACCAATAAAACCCCATCTACACCTCATGAAGTCCCCCATTTATTTCCCCTCCTTTTCCCTCTCATCCTCCACCGAATTCTCAATCACATCCACCATAAACGCACCACCTAGCAAAATAGCAGGTTCCTCCAAACTCTTATGTTCATAACTTAGCGTTCCTACTCCTCCGGCCTCGAGCAATAAAGTCGGTCCATCCTGTAACGTCTTGCTTACCCATCTCATCGCAAACGCTCTCAATATATGTCCATGCGCTACAATCAATACATCACCCGGTCCCGCTTCCTTTTTCTCTTTCCCAATGACAGGACCGTGGTATTTCTCTCGGATGTCTGAGATGAGGGCATCGATACGTTCGGTGACTTGTTCGGGGGATTCGCCATCCGGACAACCATCGCGCCAAATATCCCATTCGGGAAGTCCGGCGGCTTTGCGATCAGAGCGGATTTGGGCAGAGGTGATTCCTTCGTAAGAACCGTAGTCCCATTCTCGGATGTTTTCAGTGATTTCTACTTTGGCTGATGTGCGGATTCCTAGGGTTTGGGAATTAGCAAATGTTGATGTATATATTAGAAGTTGGGAAATATGATGCCCAGAATATAGAGGATCGAGGTAAGGGAATGAATATTCACCAGATTCAGCATGCTTTCGTCGCTCTTCCCATGGAAGTTTCTCGGCACATCCGACTTCGAGGAGTTCGAGAGTTTTCTGGGCACGTTTCCGTGGGGAGACATAGCTGGATAGTTGTTAGAATTGTGACCTGAGTTATCTCTCTGACAGGAAATAGAATATTCGAGCGCAGCGAGCAAATGGGGGTTTGGGGACGTGCCCCCATGAATAATAGTCCAATAGTTAATGAAAGACGCTCCGCTGGCCCTTCGGGGACCACTGCCGTGGAGGCAGACTAGGAGAAGATAAAAACATACATATGAGCCAAATTTCTAGGAACAATCAATCGATCATCACCAATTAATGCTCTTCCCGTTGCACGAATTCTCTTTTCTCCATTGGCAGTTAGAGGAAGTTCTGTGATGCCTGTATGGCGACCATTGAGAGACCATTCGGTTTCACCATGACGGATCACGAAGACTCGAGGGGTGGTCATTGTGAAGAAGGGTGTGATGTGATATTTGTTTATTTTTTAACTTTCGATTGAGGGGTAGAATGAATGCTTATATTGGCGTAAATTGTTGATTTAAGTTATGGGATAATGTATCCAAAAATCTATGACTCAATTAGTAAATATTTAATTTTTAAAAATTCCAACATCATTCCCAATCCTTCCGAGTCTTAAAATCAAACCTCTACTATCCTCTCCTATTCTCCCCCTCGGTGCGCAAATATAAGTAGCGACAGCGTGCAGGAAGCCAACATCATTGAGTCTACCTACCTGCCTAATTAACTGTGCCTCACTCCTTCGACGTTGAGAATCCAACAATAATTATCTCAAAAGGCCAAGTATTTTCCAAGAAAACAACATACATTCACAACAATACAAATCAAGAATGACAAAACTCGATCAATATGCAAGCAGCTTATTACACAAACCCAAACCCACACCAAAACTATGGGATTCCTGCCCCTCACTTACACGTCTACACACCAATGATGTCGATTTGAGCTCCGGGAGCTCCGTACACCGAACGCAAGTCGAAGGAGTGGAGTTAATTGGTGAGGAAATGGAAATGGAGATGACATTTAGATGGAAGGAGAGAGGAAATGAGATTGTGAAAGAGATGGAAAGGGAACAGAAAAAGGAAGATATTAAACTTACTAATACCGGAGAGAGAAGTAAGAAAGAAATGAAAGTAGAGAGAGAAAAATCCATGGATGAAATTTGGAAAGGAGTTTGGATTTAATTTTCTATTTCTCGACATATCATACAGTATCTTTCTATCTATCTATCTACTACTTATCGGGCAATCGGAAAAGTCCAAGATCTTCCGTCAGGTTTGAACCCGAGATTTTATTTTTCTGGAGCTGCACAGTATCAAATCACCAAACGATAAACTTTGCGACGACATACTTATAATTGCTGAGTACCCCAGCCAGCCTGAAAATGTCAACGGCACAACAAGTACTCAAATTGAAGAGAATAGTCTGGACGGGTGCAATTGCATCGGTTACAGTTGTGGGCACAATATACGGTGCTGGGTTGAAAACGCAGGGAGAACAAAAACAGGTACTTTCCTCTCACCAAGACCTAATTCCTTAGCTCCCCCCTACATCCTCAAAAACAGAAGCTAATCTTTCACCTTCCTTAAAGCAAATCCGCAAAGTCCGCGAAGCCCCAATTTCTGAACGAATTGCCCATCTCGAAGAACAACGAGGTGTATTGGTAGGTAAAAGAATGGGATTGCAAAAGAAGATTGAAGAATCACAACTGAGGAGGAATGGAGCGACAGTTGAAGAAAGTACCCGGGGAATGGAGAGGAAGAGGGGAGAAAATGTTGGGCTCACGATGGAGGGGGAGAGGAAGACGACGAGAGTGGATATGGAGGATAATTTGAGGGTGGTGGGGGTGGGGGTGGAGATTGAAGAGGGGAAGAAGGGAAGAGAGAGAAAGAGGACTTGGTGGTGATGGGATTGTATGCTCAGGAATTTGAGATATTGGAGAGAATAGGCAGCCTACATTTGCGGTAGCGAAGACTTTGACGATGGGGCTAGGCTTTGATCATAAGCATCGATACTTCCATGGACTCGAGAAGAGGGAGATCGACGATGGCGAATACATCACACGACTCAGGAGTGATAGATTTACAGTCAGGCCGAGATAGCTGTGCTACAGGGGTGGCAGCAAATTGCAAGTCGTCATCGAGAAAAGGAGGAAAAGAGAATCGGCGGCCGAATTTCGAGACCAGCAGTCTGCATCATAAACGTGAAGGATTGCAAGAAGATTCTCGTTCCGACCATTGGAAAAGGGATCACCTGGAACTTCCTCTGGCTGACTCACCACCCTGTATGAACCACCTACCTCGCACGCTCAAGCATTGGAAGATGAGCTTTGAATTTGGGGTCGAAGTACCTTCGTGTTTGGGGAAACTTACACGACAGAACATCTGGATCAGATACAAGCCATCATCACATATCAGCTCCGATAGATGGCAAATATGAAATTTATGTTAGCAGCTTCGATGTTTCTAGTATTCATAAGGAGGATGTAGATATCACTCCACAGCCAATGATACCTCCCGCGACAACATCATCAAATGATTTGTATGATGTCAATAAAACCCTTAAGATGATGCGAAGCTGTCTTCACAAATAACATCGTCTTAGATGATAAATGAGTTATTTGCAAGTTTGTTGCTAAGGTTTACATGCACACACTATACGATAGTTTGAGCAGTTCTATCGCAGTCCCTGACATCTTATTATGCAGCAAGTTGCTCATTCAACGTGCATTTCCATTAAATTTTATTTTCACATACGATAGTGATGTTATGGCCTAAGCAGATCCATCATTATCACTAGGCACATATATCTTGACAAAATGATTGATAAAATAAGACTTCACATTTGCAAATGCATTCATTCGTGCCTCGAACCTTTCTTACTGTATGCATGATTTAAGCATCACTGCTATAGTTTTGAGTAGAATTCTCCACCTGCCACAATCCGATATTAAGAAGAATCTGTCCATTTCTTTGGTATACTCCTCTTATGACTTGATCTTTTATCTCTAGAATCTGATGATATGAAAGCGCGAGAACAAAACATTGATAATGTGAGATTCTATAATAAGTATACTAAATCACTTATTAATATCTTACTAATTAAGCTATATATGTATTAATAATATAAGTATAATATGATTTTATATTATAAAATTATATTATTATATTATAATATAGCTATATCTCTTATCAAATTGATTTATAATGAAATAGAATGAGATGGAATCATATGGAAGATTGCTAATAAATTAACTAAATTGATTGATTATATTTTTTCTTTTATAATATAAAATGATTCTATAAGATTTGATTTAAATCGATCTTATTTATAAGTATAAAAACTACTAGAATTTCATTATAAACTATATAAACCTAGAATATTCTTTAAAAAAACCTAAAAAAAAACAAGCAAATTCAGCTTAATTAAGCTCTTTCTTATAATTTGTCTTCAATTCAACTTTTATATTATATTCAATTCGTTCTTCAAGCTAAAGTGACTAAGTCTTCCACTATTACTAGAATATTATTATTATTATATTCTGGAAAATTACCTCCAGCAGATAATAATGAGTACTATATCATATTTTCCTCGCATCTTACTTCTTACTGGGTAATGTAGCAGTTTCATCGTATTACTTCTATCTATCGTCCGTTATAATGAGGGGAAACTCGGTTATGTAACTATAGACTAAAGATGAGATATAACGATATACATGACTAGTTTCCCCAACTTTTTTTTTAATTAATACTTTCAAAAATAGTTTTATTAGTCTATAAATATTTGATTATATTATATCGAATTGATTTATTAGTAAATACATAAATTAATTAAATCAATTATATACATTTTAATAATAATAAAATCAGAGTTTTATTATACTTATGTTACGGGAGCTGTCTCTAGGGTTATATGGAAGTGTTTAGAGATCTCTCAAAATGGTTTAGATTAGACTTCAAATAGGAATTCAATAAGGTTATAACTAATTACAATTCTTATAATTATAATAATAAAACTAATGATTGTTCTTGAGCACAAAGCTCTATATTGTAATGAAACTCATTCCTTTATATAAACCTTCATTCCCTATCCTATTCCTTAAGATCTTTATATAGACTGGATCGCTATGGACCTCACTGCGCTCCAGAAGCGCTACAGCTCCTCGACGCTCCGTCACCTGTCCATAATCATGTGACGCGGTACTTCGTAAGGACCGTCGTAACAACTTATTTATTTAGAAATAATTATAAGTACATAAATCGAAAGTACATTTATTATTAGAGGGGTAAAGCTTTTCATATTTTTATTTTCTCAAATAGAGTAGATGAATAGTCACTATATATAGATAATAAGCGATCGTCTAAATTATACTAAAATTCATTCTTAAAACGAATAAATCTAAATATAATTGTATCTGAATTTTTTATATATATTTATAGAATTCTATTGAATTCTTGTTATAGACTTCAAAAAATGAATAGTTTAATTTTAGGATTTTTATTAATTGTATTATATAGTTTTAAAATATAGTAACTTGAAAATTCTAGAATTTACTAGTAAAATAAGCGAAATTTGAAGAACTTTTATAAGATTTTATTTTAATTATAAAATATTAATTTTCATAATTTATTTTTAAACTATAAAACTAAAACATATAAGTCTTTATTATATAAATAATTCGTTTGAAAAGTTTTAATAAAAAAACATGATTATAAATATTAATAAATTATTATACGAGATATATTAAATCGCTATTTTTTAGTATGATTAAAACAAGCGGTCATCTGTACCCTAGTACTATATAAAATGTTTAGAATATAATATAAATAAATCTCTTAAATTAGCTTTTTTATATTTCAAGCTTTGAGTTTTTATAGTATATATATAATATTAGGTTTCTAATTTATAAGATTTGAATATGTTATATCCCCTAGACTATTAACTAAAGATACTTTTGTTTAATAAAGACTTATTGATTAATTAGATTATATTAGGATTATCGAAATTTTGTTAAACGTTTACATTCAATCTTTAATATAAAATTCATTTTATAATATTTTTATTTTAAAATTTCAAGTATGATAACATCGATTGATTTTTAATCTTTCTTATTTTTATGATTCTAAGGAAATCAAGATTTAGAATCAAAATCCTATTTTATAAATAAAATGACTAAAAAGATATTAAAACTTTATTCTAATTAATCAGACTTTTTTACACAGATTATATTATAGGAATCATTTAAGCATTATAAGTTGACAGTCTAGGAGATAGTTGTAGAGTTATTAATATTTTGATTTTAAATTGAGCTGAAAATTGAAAGTTCTAAAACGCGTCGGCGAAAAAAAGTTGGGAAACTAGTTATGTATATCGTTGTACTATTGAATATACAATCATCTAGTCATCGGTTAATCTTTAAAAAAAAGAAATCATTCAACTACTGAAACGATCACGAATCAACTACATCTAAGGGCCTCACAGGAGGCTCCCCTATGCCGCTAGTGATGCGCGCCCCCGGCGCGCCGAGCGGCTCCCCAACCCAAGAGGTGATCCCCCCTCAATCAAGTACCATTACCCCAGGGGCAAGCATTGCCCCTCCACCAATTATAAGATCGCTCACAGGCTCTGCCCTTGGCGTAATTAAGGATCGATTCGAAAGGATCGATAAGACAGAACGGGAGAAGCGAGAGGTGATCGAGGCGTTCGCAGCACTAGCGGATAAGCTTGCACAAGGCTTCCAGGGTCAACAACATAGACTCGCAGTGAATATTAAAGGGACGATCATCTCCACACTGCTGGGAGCAGCAAAGGCTACTTCTGATCAATGGATAGGGCTCACAACAGAGCATTCACGAACAGAAAGCAATAAGCAGAAGACCTACACTGATGCACTGAAAACTCGGATAGTGCCTGAGGCAGAAAGCCCCACTAAGGCCCCCACCAACACAGGACGCCCTGCTCCTATTGGAGGAGCGAACACTGAGCGTATAGAAGCACGCAGACTCAAGAGGGAGAATGACCGGATCGAGAAAACGATCCTTATAATAGCTAATGGGGAAGCTCTGCTCTCAGAGACAAATCCCTTCCTACTAAGACTCAGAATAAAAGAGGCAGTTACTGGACTCACATTAGCAGAGATCCCCTTCCTTCAAAGGAATAATACGGGCTGGACTCTACGATGCAGCTCTAGCGCCAGCCGGGAGAAGATCATGAAAGCAGATAACTCTGAGCGGGTGCTTAAGACCCTCCATGCAACAAGCATGCGCAGACTAGAGAAGTGGTTCATGTATGCAGTCCCACAAGTACCTCACGATTTTTATCACATCGAAGGAGCTCCTGCTCCTATGCCTACTGAGCTTATCAAAGAAGAGATCACAGCTCAGACCGGCAAGCAGCCGGTCAACTACCGACTGGCACGTAGCGGGGTTAACCCGATCACTAAAAGAGCCACCTGGATCATTGGCTTCAATACTGCAGTATCGCGGTTCCGACTATTCAATAGTAGCTCCTACTCGGTTCTCCTAGACAAACCCCGGGAAATTCAACTTCACAGTACTGGCTGCCTAGGGTACTGCAACCCCTTCACCTGCAACAGAGCCTCACGATGCTCGACATGCGGTAAACTAAACACTGAGCACGAGGGTGCACTCGTACACCAACAATGTACTAGAGCAGCTCAATGCGCCAACTGCCACGGACCCTTCCGCGCTGGCCACTCCAACTGCCCAGCTGCCCCTAGGGTCTATGCTAAGCGACGGATCGTTCTGACCGCAAAGGAACTGGCCGCAGTCAGAGCTGTCGGCAGAAAAGACTACGAGACGCTGCACAGAGCAGATATAGACGAGGCAGAACATACCTCTGAATCACCTCTGTCTCCTATCGTAACAACCGCAGAAACCCCGATCACTTCGGGGGCGAGGATCATAGCATATGAGAATGAGCGCCTCAGCAAGCGCCCACGCAGGCTCAGTACAAGTCTGCCGATCGCACCAACCGGATTACGCACACGCTCAGCTCGTAACCAGAGCCAACGGAATCTCAATATAGAAGCGCTAGCAGAGAAAGCCTTCACTCCAATAGACCTGGAGATGATCGATACAGAAAACTCTATAACAGTTGCCACTGCACCTAGACCCTCTCTATGAGTGATGCAATCAATGGGTACACTCAAAGAAACAAAGGCCTCACTATCGCTTGGGCGAACGCAGGCCGGGGACACGCGAATCATATCACACTACTACAATTAGCAGCGGAGGCTCAATTAGATGTGATCTGTATACAGGAGCCAAGACTATACTGGAATTCAACAACACAAAATCACAACGCATACGATCGATATCAGCCGACCGACAACTGGAACCTCCGAGGAGACTTGGAGGAGAACGAGCAAGGCCCTAGGGTCATGACATATATACGAAAAAGCGCGAACCTGAAAGTAGAGCAAATGAGTCGACTCGGAAACAGAGACCTACTCTGGATACGAGTCAATGGATACTCGATCCTGAATGTCTATAGAGCTCCGTGCACTTTGGATATTATTAATTACATTACACACCTGGTTCCAAATGAGCGTACAGTCGTAGGAGGGGACTTTAATGCAAAGCACGATCTGTGGGAACCGGGGGTGATCACAGCCAACCAGGGGGCACAGCTCGCAACATGGGCAGACGAGCAGGGCATGGAGTTTATAGGTACTCCAGGCATACCCACTCACGCAAGAGGGCACGTGATAGACCTGACCTTCTCCAACATACCGTTCGCTTATACAGAGGTACTGGAAGAACTCCATTGTGGATCTGATCATGCTACCCAGGTCACTACTCTGACGAATCGTGGAACAACAGAGTGGGATCAGTATCGCTATCGGATAAAGGAAGTGGATCTGCCTAGATTAGATGGACTAATGGCCAACCAGCTAGCTCACCTCAATGATGTAGACATTCAGACTACAACTGAGATTGAAACCCACGTCAGTGAGCTGGCGAATGCGTTAGAAAAAGCGATCCGAGCAATCGGCAAGATTGATCGGAAGGTAGGAAAAGCCTCGCCGTGGTGGACGGACGAGTGCAGAGAAGCCCACCGAGCACACATAGAAGCACGGAGGGGATCAGACCCGGAAAGGAAGACTAATGCTACTCATCTCTTACAAAAGGTAGTGCGACAAGCCAAGAGATCCTACTGGGCAATGCGTCTCGACGGAGTCAAAGACGACAAAGAACTCTATCGGGTTATGGGATGGCACAAATTAACCCCCGAAAGTAATGCGAAATCCCCCTCCCTAATAATCGGCGAGCGGGTGATCTGCGATACAAAAGAGAAGGCAGATGCTTTATTCACAGCGGTTCTGGATCGTTTCAGGGCAGACGACGACCTACCAAACGATCCGCTGCTCAATCAAGCACACAAAGGGATACTCCCCTGGAAAAGAACGATCTCTGCAGAAGAAGTGGAAAAACATGTCATAGGAGCTACTTGCACTGCGCCTGGAGTGGATCGAGCCACTGTGCGCATCCTCAAGGCATGCTGGCCGAGCGTCAAATCACTGATCCGGGAGATATTTGCATCTTGCCTAGCTCTAAACTACTATCCAGAAGGTTGGAAGCTAGCGGAAGTAGTAATGATCCCTAAGGTGGGCAAGAAAGACAAAACGTCACCGCGGTCGTGGCGACCGATAGCCCTGATCTCCTGTATCGGTAAGGGGCTCGAACGGTATATAGCTAGTCAAATATCCTGGACAGCCCTGAGACACAAGGTAATCAGCCCGCAGCACTGCGGAGCGCTCCCCAGAAGATCAGGTACTGATCTAACGGCGGCTTTCACTCACGATGCGGAGCTTTCATTAGCAACGGGTAATGTGGTCTCGATTGTTACAATGGATGTTCAAGGAGCTTTTGACGCTCTCCTAAAGCGCCGACTCCTGAGCCGAATGATCAAGCAAGGATGGCCAACTCCGCTGCTCAAACTAATAGACTCGTTCCTTACAAATAGGAAAGTCAGAGTAAGACTCGAAGGCATCACAACAGAGGAATACCCAGTAGCATGTGGTACTCCTCAGGGGTCCCCCCTATCACCTATACTCTATATGCTATATCTCGCTGAGCTCCTCAACCGAGATACCAAATATCGCTTTGGCTACGCTGACGATATTGCGATCTATCACTCCTCCAAGCATCTCTCCACGAATGCCAGGATCCTTCAACGACGCGTTCGACAGATCATCCGATGGGGTAAGGAGAACAAAATCCTATTCGCCTCAGAGAAATTCGAGCTACTCCATATAACCAGACGACACGATACCACCAACCCACCACTAGTCGTTAACCCGGATCTGATAATCACTCCAGTACCGATTGTAACGAGTGGAAGCACTCAACCCACTCTAAGATGGCTTGGTGTCTTCTTCGATCGTCGGCTCTCGTTTCTACAACATGTCAAAACACGCACAGCGAAAGCCATGAAAGTAGCCTCGCACATCAGGTCGATCGCCCGCACTCTGCATGGGCCACCAGCTTCCTACTTGAGAAAAGCAGTGATCACCTGCGTCCTTCCAGTAGCACTATTCGGCACTGAAGTATGGTACGCTGGCAAACTCAAACCGAGCCTCGGTCAAAGCGAAGCAAGCACAGGCACAGGTATCAAAGGCCATCTCCGCTACATCAACAAAGTGATCAATACCGCCGCAAGAGGAGCGATCCCGGTATACAAAACTACACCGACCGCAGCTCTTATCAAAGAAGCCGGCCTGCCATCGGGGATAGTCGCATTAGAACACGCCAAGCTGCGATTCGCACTCCGCTTAAAAACGGTCGACAATCAGCACCTGCTAGTGAGCCGCCTGAAACCCACAGTACGAAAGCGCGGGCGAGGAGCAGGCACAGCTAGAAGGCCCCTTACAAGAATCCAACGGCTCGGCCTCCTCATCCCAGAGACCCAACGGCCGAAGTTACTTCGCCCGCACTTCTCGATAGGCTGCAGAACGGATCCGACGGAAGGGCTAACCAAAGAGGAAGCAGCTCAAGCCTTCAAAGAGTGGTGGCTGCAACTCCCACCTGAGGACTACACGATCTTCTCCGACGGATCAGAACAAACCATTGATCGTAAACACTGTGTCGGATACGGATATGTAATATATTACAATGGCACTCAATTAGCCTCCGGATCCAAGCAGATCCGGAGCGACTCACATGTGTTCGATGCAGAAGCGATCGGAGCGTGGCGAGGGCTGGAGCACCTGATCAGCACGTTTAAAGATCCCCCGAGTGGCCGGATCTGGATGTGTATTGACAGTACATCGGTCATCTGGGGTGTTCGCGGAAACGCGCCGCCCACAACGCAATGGGCCTTCCATAAGTGCCATAAGGCAATGAAACAACTTGACATTAGAGTGAAGTGGTCACCTGGTCACATGGAGATCGAAGGGAATGAGGAAGCAGACCGCCTAGCAAACGCAGGCGCAATTGGACCCATGGACCAGGCGATCGACAAGCTACCAACAATTAGCGGTGTCCGGACGATCGTTCGCCAAAAGCGCCTACGCGCAGAGACTGAGTGGTGGGAAGAGATGAATCCCTCTCTCTCTGCTAATTATAAAGAATGGTCTCCCAAGTACAACACAAAGGAGCCGAAGGAACTAACTCTGCCAAGAGCAGTCCTTCACCGACTACTAGCTATGAAAACAGGTCATGGCGACTACGCCGCTTACCATCAGCGATTTGGTCATCAAAACAACAAGCTGGACTGCTCATGCGGCAGCGCTAAGGAACCATATCACTTCTTTAAATGCACTATAAACAACCTAAAACGTTCAGACTGGCCCCTGGCCCCTGTAGAAATACAATCTAACAAACAGGCGATCACATATATCAAGAAACTCTTACACACACCTAGCAAGCTCACTCAGCTGATTACCGACTCAGAGTTCTACACTCAGATCTGTCCTAACTACTAAAGGACCCTTAGAAAGCGACCATCTTTTCAACAAAGCCCGCCGCCCCTTTTATAAACTTACCACTCAACTGATCACTCGAATATACCACACCCCTAAAAACCGCAAACCCAATATACAATATAAGAGCCTTGCCGCTCGGCTAAACAAATAGCAACCCACTCCCACTTCTTCTCCTTCACCATAGGGATCGGAGCCCACAACGAGCCTATCCACCCGGGAACCAAGCTCTACCCTAACAAGAACCCGGATCAGACGTACCCTTCTGGAAACAGAAGTGGATCGCACCTGCAGAGGAGCGAACAGCCCCTGGCATTGAAGTTAAATTGCTAAATTCGGTTGCGACGATCACGCCGCTCAAATAGTCCCTTATCTTAGCACGTCTAAATACCCTTAGGGAGGTTCAAGACAGACGTTAATTAATATAAATAAAAAAATAAATAAATACTATTGAATATATAAGATGTTCGATTCCCGTAAGCGAGGAAAGCCATAGGTCGTCATATAAAACTTTTGACAACTCATTGATCATTAGATGGGAATGCATAATGGCCTGTAAGCCAGAAGTAGAGTGACTATAATTATCATGATTTTTCGTGAGGCAATATGAAGGTGATATTTATATCTCATACAGCATTATGTTGTGCAGCGAGATAAAATGTGCCAAAATGCGATGAAATTGACGAGATTGGCATCATGCGGAAAGCGGAATGATGCACAGCTTGGAGATATAGGAGATATGGCTTGCGATAGTGAGATTTCAGTATTTGCTAGAAGAGGTGAAGGTGATGGTTTCTTTGTTACTGTGGCTGGGCAAAAAGAGTGTGATGACCCGGGATAGATTTGGCAAAGCAGGTACTAGAAGGGAAATTGTCGACTGAGATATGGAGTCTTGTTGTCCAACATTTGCGAATTCTATCATCGGGCCAGGGGCAGATTTGTATTTCGATACGCTGTCAGTGATAACTTGATGAGCTTCACAGTTGCTTGGGGTAATGAAGGGAGTGTTTTGTTATACGACTAAATTAGGCGAAGTAAGTTCCTTTGCAGCGCTTGTTGACTGTTTCGTATTGTGTATATAATTATATATGTATTGAGGCCTGTGTCAATACCCTAGTTGTGCGAGTTGTTTCAAGCCCCGCGAAAGCCCATCAAGTAGAATGTACTCACCATTCCGAGAGAAGATTGCATTCTGCCCAAAGCTTACCATCCAGTCACTAAGTTTCGGCCACTTGATCCAAGTCTGAATTCCCTTCCAAAAATCCTCCACTCTCCTAGCGTGTTCATCCGGGACACTTTCTCCTTCTTCCGCCATCGACCTATTAAACAATTCCATACTAACCCATCCTTGATACCCCAAACACTCAACAATAATCCGCGTAACCTTTTCAACCGGCAAATACGCCCCCCTCTCACTCTCTCCCGCAAACAACCTCGCATTCCTACTCCAACTCATTCGCGCAGGTTGTTCATCATCCCAAAATGCATGGCCCTTGACCAACGGCTCTTGCATCTTCTCCGCATCAACCACTTGAATATAAAAAACTTTCTTCACATCAACAATCTTTGCCAGTCTCTCCAATCTCTCATTCAAAGCTTTCTCTACATTTTCAGTTTTCCTATCACAAGAAGCTAAATCACTATATACTCTCCCCGCAATGTTAAAAGTATCGAGAACAAACCCGAAATGATGGTATCCATATCATCGGTTAATTTCTCTTTGGGTAAGAAGTTCGCGAGGATTTGGATGAGATCCGTTCCCAAGATCTTGACAATCTTGAACCAGAGTTTCATTTTCTCAATTTTCTCGTGGTGCTCGCTTCTATCTTTCAAACCCTCGTAGAAGTTAAACGGTTGCAGTCCGATGATAGTTATGTTTCGTTCATCGCATAGCGATTTTATGGTGGAAGCAGCGTGGAGAAGAGCTTCTGGAGAGGGCGTCTCGGTGTTTGATTCAGTCCGTGCGAGATATTTGAGATCTTCGTAGAATACTTCAAGACCAAGAATGTTGTGCTTAGAAGCGGCGGAGAGTTTGCTAGGCATAGAATGGACCCAGGCGCGGCCGAGAGACATGGAAGATATGGCTAGCTTGAGGCCGTCCATTTGTAATGGTGAAAGAAAGGAGCTTATTTTATGATTCTTGGGAGAAGATAGGAAAGGAAGAAGGGAGGACGTGGTTTTGGAGATAGTTCTTGAGGTTGATTGGATACGAAGTACTACTTCGATGTTATCCTAGCTTTGACTTGTAGAGCTGGACCCCACACATTGCTCTATGACGATACTCACTTAAGCATCTCCCCCACATATAAATCTGCTCGGATGACTTCTAAACATGAGTACCTATCTCGCCTATATAGAAAGAATATCCGTTCTCTATTTCGGAAATTCACTAGTGTTAGAGATAGAATCCATATAAACAAGAAGCGATGCGAAGTTATCAGCCAGAAGATCCCCTGAAATGCTATCATGTTTTAATGTAAAAGTTACGCTAGTATGTTGGGCGTATCGTGAATACTAGAAAAGGGGTCTTAGATATAGTTTATACTTATCGAGAGTCTATGGGCGAGTAACTTGATTATGTATGCAAAAGATCTATCTTTCATGTGCCCCTCCCCTTCTTTCAGATGCACGCTAGCCTCTCAACGCACCTCATCCAACCTCACCTCCGGTCTCAAAAGCTTCCAGCGATTCTATCCCCCCGTCTCCCATCTCAAAGACACCCCATCTCTGCTCCCTGTCTCCAAATTTCCTTCCCAATTTCCTATCTCTGCCCAAAACCGGACACTCATCCCTCAAAACCTCAAATACAAAACTATAAGCGACATCCTCATTCCCAAAATGAGATGTATCATCTCGACAATAAAGATTCTCAGCATCCTCTCTCTTCTTCGGGAGTTTCGAAATCATAATGTGGAGATTGAGGAAATCGTCAAAGATGCGTCCTAGTGATGGTTTTTGGGCTGTGGAGCTGAAGATCGAGTGGATGGTTGGAAGTGGGGGTGGAGGCGGAGGTTGACGAGAGGGCTGTTGGGTTGTGAAATTGGATTTGGTAGAAATAGTAGTGTTGTGGAGGATGGTGAGGATATTTTGAGTATGGGTTAGGGTGTGGAGAGTTCGTGATAGGAGGGAGAGAAGATTGTGTGCGGAGACTTTTTCGGAGTGGGTGAAGAGGTGGGATATTAGGTAGTGCATGCTGTCTATGATTAATATTTCGGGAGTGGTTGGTGTTGAGCTTGGGATTGATGTTGTGGGTTTGACTGGTGGTGGTGGTGTTAATTCGATGTCTTCCTCGTCGCTATCGCAGATCTCATCTGGGATTTTGTGTAATGGCTCTGTTTCCCTTTCAACGGGTTTGCTGGTCCGTGATGGTATGATGTTGGGTATTTTCTGATCGCCCCCGTTGTTTCCAGGCTGATCGTTTGGCCGTCCTAGCTCACTTAATACCTCCCATAACCCCTCAACATCAAAGACTCTACTAATGGCAACCAGCTCCAATAATGCATTCACTTCTTTTTGTATGTCGATCTCAGTACTTTCATCTGTATTCCGGCCATCGTTGAGATTCATAGTTATATCATTCCTACTTCTCATCTCAGATCTCCTCTTCAAAAGCCTTGATCTCAAAATTTTGACTAGAAGAGGAAGGTTAAAGGAACCTGTCGTATCTATTATCACAACTTTTGGCTTGCTTGTATTCCCCGATTCATTCTGGGACTTCTGAATGGCATCTAACAAATCGATATGTTGTAAGAGGACTGATGCTATGAGATTGAGAGATATCTAGATAGCGAATATATCAGAACCTTGTTCAATACATAATTTAATACACAATATTGCAAAAACTTACCTGTCGACTGCCTGTCGATTCATCCCCATCAGCAGCACTTAACCCTACTACGATTCCCCTTTCGAATCCTCCATCTGAATTATCCTTACCAGCGCAGAGAACATAATCATCAATCTCCTGACATCCCGTTCTGATTCGTGCCGGTCCATTAGCCTTCTCATTGAACAGCGTCCGTTGCCGCTCTTCCAAGTCAAGCAATTGATCTGCTGTTATTGGATGGGCTGATTCTGGAGGGTTCGAGACTTCTGTCTGAGCCGTATGATCTTTTCCAACCATTTTGAGAATTTTCGCAAGGTAAGTTGTCGCACATTGATAAGCGGGGAGTTATGAGACGTGTGGCCATCTTATGAAATCATGTTCTCACTTTGAATGCTCAGAATGCAAGGTCTTCGGAATCATAAATCATCATACTTGAATGAATTGTTTCCATAACTGATAAAGTATATGGCTTACTCTCATTCTCGGTGGTATTGTCGACGCGTTTGACAATCTCATAAGATCAAAGTCTCGAATCCCATCACGCCAGACAGGTAAGAGTTCGTGTTTGAAAAGTTCGCGAGGTCACGTGACTAACGTGATCTGATTTTCTCATAAGGTCACCCTCCGACATTTCCCAACGTTTCATCTACTCTACCAACTGTGAGTAACGTTCTTCAATTTCACCAAGACTTCAAATTCAACATCTACTGGTGGGAATAAAACAAAGGTAACAAGGGAACAAAGCATACACAACCTTAGTTCTACCACCAATCCATCTTAAAATAATTTTTTATACAAACAAAGCGTGCCAAGTTCCACCAATTCACATCGTCTAACTGCAAATCTAGCCCAGTAAGGAAAAGCAAAAAGCTGGGCAAATCTTCAGACTTGCAACAAAACACTTTTTTCTTCATTCTAGTTGGTTTGCAAAGTTCGTGTTTCCATTGTCACGGGTAAAGCTTACGACGACATTTTCCCGTGTGCAAGTGGCACGTCCTGGTACGGATGTATATTTCCGGTTGGGGAGGCTTGGTATGGATAATGAGACGAAAGGATTCGGGACCGAAGGTCTTGGGTATTTTGAAATTTTGAGAGGGTTCTTGCATAGCCTAACATTATGTTCTTGGGATTTGTTTTCAAAACTGTTCTCATATATTTTGGGATGAAAGAATGTCTTTCTATATAATGGTAGTTTTCATTACAAGTGTTTGAAAACTTTGATCTAGGAATCCTAAATCTTCGAGGATTCACAACATCACGATCTACGATGTGTACAACGGAAACATTCTCGTCTTTACTAGGCTACTCCGTATAGTAGACACAGGCCAAGTGCTCACTGCCTCTCGTGCCTTGTTCGTCTTATTCTGCCTGCCTTTTTGGTCGATTGTTGCAACATCCGATTATGTATCACCCTGTCTTCGCTACAGGTTCTGCAGGATGACCAAAGAAAGCAACATGAGTGAGGGGATAGCCAGAATCGTCGATTTTGAACAACATTTACTTTACCCTGGCCATTGTGTGGTTATCTCCGTCTTGGCCTGGATGTGATAGGGCAGTATCGCTTGCCTTCTACGGGCCTCACATCTCGAGACATCGTTCTCATTCTAATGTTTTTCGCCCCATTGTTTTCAGATGAAGCTGTAACGCATCACCTCCACACCAGCGGAGACAAGAACTCTTTACGCCGTTCAGGCTTGGTAGGTAGACTACATACGAGTTATCGATTCAATATATAAGCTTACCAAGACCACAGCATTTACATGGAGACATCATCTTGGAACTAGAATCGAGTTCTCCGGCATTCAGAGGAAGAAATGTGTCGCTCAGTTGAGATTACTCCCATATCAGCTTACAACTGAACTCGGCATTTAGCAATTTTTCTATAGAAAGGCCTTTCTTCTCCAACAAAAAAACACCCGGCTTTTCTAATCAAGAGAACAGCAAACGTATGAATTGCTAATTCAAGGTTCTGAGTTCCAATCAGCTTCATAGTATAGTAGATAGTACCGTAATAAAGCGTCGAACTTACTATGGTGCAAGCAGTTGTGAGCTGGGAGTAATGAGTGGTATCGATACACCAATCTTATCGACCTCTCGTCGCCCTTCGAATCAAACCCACGAGACTCCATCAAACATCATATCCAAATCGACCGGAGAATTGTGTATCAGGAAATCCGCAATTGGCCATTTCTGTGGTGCCTCAATAATGGTATGACTTAAGGCATTGAAGGTTGAAATACCAGCTAGCTTCCATTTTACAAGGCTACCAGTCTGACGCTGTTTGTCGATAGATCAAGTGCTGTCACGGAGCTCATATGCATGCTTCCACTATAGTATACTGAAAAGTCGAAGGATTCGCCCGTCATCAGTGAACGAAGCAGTGTCAAACACTCGAGCTGATACAGTTGCAGGCGTATTTTCTTCCCAGCAATCCATTCATAGCCGAGTGGGAGTTGACATGTGCGTATTGTTGTCGCCTCGATTTCTGCAGATTTCGTTTTCTCGGGTATTCCACTTTACTGCGGAAGCCGTATCTCATCACTGCTCAAGGCCATCCTCGACTTGATTAATTGTAGAAGGTGTTCTAATATCTATTTCTCTCCTGCTTCGACTCCCACGGCACAAACGAATTATACTATGGGTCACCCAGCTCCCATCCTTCAATGTCAGTGCTGAACAGGAGTAGTGATCTGATCTTAATCCGCACATCACGTTGCCAATAAGTGCGATTTGGGCTATCATAGAAGATGTTCGTCTTCATGTACCAACTCTGTTTATACGATTGCTAAATAGAGAATATGACATTCCGAACTAAAAGTCTATAAGTGGATGATCAACCACAAATGGCTTCCATAACTTTCCATTCTAGATAACGGTAAGTGCATTCAGGTGATGAAGCAATAGTGAAAGATTCTTTTCTCTCGTATCAAACTGTCGTAACTTGATAAATATAGGCCCCGAAGAGAACCACCAAGTCTTCATCTCACGAGCCTAAAGACCTTTCAATAAAGTCTGCCAGATATAATGATGCATATCAATGACCGAGGAGAATTTGAACTAATGTTGGCACCTCCTACAATCTATCGCTCTTGACGGTGGTGAAAGAGCAAATTTAATCGAATGATAATTCTGCTATCAGTATCTGTGGGTGTCCATCATCTGATACCCACAATATATCAGAGGCAGCGATTCCTCATCTCGTGGTATTCAAAGTATTCTATGAGCGGCTGTTAGCTTCAATTTCGGACGCTGAAAGTCTAGAAGAATTTATATATATATATATATATATATATATATCCAGCTCCTGATCTCTTCACTACACCGATACTACTCTCAGCAGGCGGTACTAAGCCATAATAACATCGCCTCTTGAGCCTTAATCAATCCCAAGATCTGGTCATCTGCACGATTGCACCACCTTCCTTACAGTCAAGAATAGCCACGAACGTGGTGCGCACACCACACACCACTTTGTTTGTATCTATTGTATCTTTCACACGTGGATTGTAGATAACAGCCTCTATCAACACATAGTGACACTATATTTAAATTTTCATATAATCTCGAAGTTTATCTTTGATTTTATCTACGAAAGTGGCATTATTCTCTTTTCATTTGTACAGAAAATGTTGTGAATCTAAGGGTCCATCACAAAGTTTGGAGCCTTTTTTAAGTTGTGCGTATAGTTTTTGAGCCCCTTCGTTTCTCTGTGGTCTAATTTTTTGAAGCACTTTTCCTCCTTCAGATATTGCAATGTCTTCAGGCATTTCTACAATACAGTTTCACGAGGAACAGACATTTTGTTCGCAACTCACATGCAATTTACTCAATGCTGGACGCCTGATCGATAAGTTTGTCCATCTTGACTCAGCTACTCGGGAAATGCTGGAACTTTATTTCTACTGGCCCTGCAAAACCACATATCTTCTTTGACCTGCCGCTACAACAAAGTAACATTATCTCTCAATACTTCAAACTACTTGATCTCTAAGAAATATGGAAGGTTTGGCGATAACGATTACATTTACTTGGTACTACATACTTGAAAAGTTATTAATCTCCATTGATAGTAACAAAATCTTTGCTCGAAGTCTGCCTCTAACAATACCGTCTGAGTATTGCCCACTCCCACGCCAAGCCGCGGTTAAAAATCTTACACTCTCATTAGATAACCTTGAAAGATTGTTCATTCCATCCATAAATCCTCTTCAATCGACTAGCAAACATAACCAACTTCCATCCTTCAATCTCCGACTTGTGGGGGCGGTGGAACGTGATGGACTTCTCACGGCCTACATCCTTCGCTGCTGGAGAGAAAGTGTATACCGATCCGAATTTTGGAATGACAGAGAACCCCAAATCGACCATTGCAGTTTCGAACGAAATCCAGCTGACTGAACCACGAGCTTCAGACTTGGAGAACATGGTGGAGAAGACTTGCGCCGTGTTCTTGTTGACTTTGAATACCCGAGGCAACTCCACAGTTCCTGCTTGTGCAGATTCAATAATTTCTTGGGTAAGATCATAAGGAGAGACACTTGTCGGTCAAGTCTTATCCTTTTGTCTTCGCTGCTGAATGAGGATATCTGGCCCCATAGTCTCGTAAGCGGGGTCTTCAAAAGTTTTGGGAGGCTTCTTCCCAATCTGTGCCACTCTGTCTTTCTGCTTTTCATAATGAGTTTGAACCTGGGAAACGCAATCGTCAACAAGATCCTGGTACAGAAACCCTGTCCTAGTGCCCATACGTTCCGCTGTAAGTTGATCAAGAGCATCAATAGCGCCTTCGGTCATTCCTGGCTCGAGAAGGTTTTCCATGGGTACTGCAAATTTCGAAAGATCAACCTCATGCTTTAATGGTTCAAGCTCGCCCAACAAGTTCTTGAGTCTTGATGCGTATACCTGTCCTCTTCTAGCATTTTTTTGTGGCAGAGTAACGGTTGCAGAAAGATTTTCGACAAATCTGACGATGACCGCCATATCACCAAAAGCGTCCAAAACACCATCGTGCACTTCAGATCGCTCGATGGGATGAAGACGATAAAGATTTTCTAATTTCTTGATCCAAGGAAGTGCATTGGTGACGTCGATTCCAGGGGAGCAGAGACGGAGCATATAGGAAAGTTGTGGGTTCTCCCTGGCTAAAAGCTCTGGATCTTGCTTGAGTGATACTCGTGCAAATCCATCATCATACTTTCCCGAGAAACGTTTGAAGTACTTTGCATCTGTTCCCAAGGCTGCATAGCGTTTGAAGACTTTCTGTACCCTATAGAACTCGAGATGAGCTACGTTTGATGCTTCCTGAAGCAAAATTGTACTGGCAATTTTATCGTCAGGCTTCTCTGCTAGAAGTTGAAGGAGGCGATGCATGTAATCCCAGGTTGCGGCTCCGGTCGCCATGTTATGTATCAACTCAAAGATCGATGTATTGATGTACTTATCGGCCAGCCAGGGGAGAATTCGTCCCTTCTCATCAGGTATAAGTTCCGGTCGACTAAAGTACCAGCCGTTGGCCATGTGTTCAAGAATAACTGATTCAGAGCAACACAAAACCAGATAATCGCTCACGGCGGTTTTTTGGTCGAATGAGTTGTTGATTATGTCGGCTAGCGAAAGCTTCTCTTGACAGTCTACGATGGAAAGGTTAGGAAGAGCAGAAATAACTGCCTTGTTTGATTTTTTTGGCCGGGGTTTTGTAGATTTGGTAGTAGATCCGACATCCAGAATGTCCGTAACTAATACATTCAGGTGTATTAGGGTATACAGTTGTCTAGTGAGAACGAGTTCGCCCACCTCTTTAGGAACAACAATTCTCCCTTCAAGCGCAGAGGCGAGTTTAGTTGTAATTTCGTGATAATTAGCAGTAGTGGTTGCTTTGAATGACTGACCATAGGTCCCTTCGTCGTAAAAACGAGTGAAACAGTGTTTGAAATCATGAATGTGGCGAAGGTTCTTATCGCGCATACTCTCCACGATGAACATACGGTCCCCTGGACCATCATGAACACCCGCTCTATATTGATGCAGAAGAGACGTTGTAGCTCGGTATCTCAGATGGTCAAGTAGATATTCAGGTTCTGTAGCTATGTCATGCAGATTCATCTCGGGAACTATCTTCCAAGGGGCGCCTATTGATTGATCTTTTGAGTGCTTCAAGTATCCGTCTTCTGCAACACCAACTTTAAAAACATTTACTCGCTGACTCTGATCAAAGCTTCGCCAAATCTGTTCAATTTTCGGTCCATGCAGCTTGTACTTTCTTGCAAGATCTACATGCTGAGTCTTGGTGACTTGAGCGTGGTCTGCCTCACTTTCCATGGTCGTAAATGCAAGAAAGCTCGGTTTCAGGTGGCTGATTGTCGAAATTGAAGTCGAGAGCAGAAACGAGTTACTTCCGTGTGTTCGTATGTAGTGTGGGGCATTGGACATGGGATAACCGTAGATATAGCAATTTCTCCAAATAGGGGAGGCACCCAATTAGTGGCAGGAGTGATTTGATTGTACTGCATCCATTCAAGACATTCTACAATTTGATGAGAAGTAGTGAAGTATAATTAACAAAGAAGCTTCTCTTGTACACCAAGATATATCTAGGAACTTACAGCAAATTCTCAATACAAGGAACTCACAATAATGAATTTATTTGCTTTCGAGGACGAATCACGGACTTATCCTCAACGAGAATTTAGGAATACTCGGGATAAACTTTCGACTCACCGTAATTATGCATCGAGCTCAGGTGCATACTTGGTTAGTCCTTGTGAGATTTTAAGCCTTGCCTCTTCCCTACGATATTTCGACAGGTTGTGGGCTCCGAAGCATCTCCATCTATGTTGTTGCAATGCCAACTTGTTTGGTTCGAAGCATTCCTACGCTCAATTTGCTCGTAGGGTCTCCAAAGAAAGATCGAAGACTCTGGATGATCGAATGAGGAAAGGACCAGGCAGGTTGGCTACCCAACTTTCGACCCAAATAGGGTGATCGTAAGACTCTCTCACGTGAAACTTCTGTAATACAGACACGTGATCGTCCATTGCTCACCAACTGTCTTGGTATAAGCCACCTTTATTATAAGGTAGAAGCAGGAGAGCAATGCAATGTACTTGATTCTGAGAATCCATAGACAATATTGTGTATGCGAGGTGCATATGAGTTCTCAGTGTCTCGCTTCCACTGTGGGAAGAGGGGGAAAAAGGGTGTGGCGCGGAGTTACCTCAGAGCAATCATATATATACTGATACCTATTGAGGTACTGGTCAATCTGCCGATTTTGTGACAAAAAATGAATAGCAATGATTGCTTTCAACTTCAAGAATCGATATATGTTTGATATACTTCCCTTGGAACATAAGAGCACTCACTGCCTATACGGATATCCTGGACTGTAATGTCTTACCGTTTCGGGTGGTAAGGATCAATCTGGCAGAGAATAGGTGAAGATGCCGCAGTTTCTCTGTGCAATAGGTCGAGACTGCAACTTCATTTCCCTCGCACACAGTTATCCGCAATCCCTTTCTCTTCATTTGTATAGATTAAATATTGTTGTTGTTGTTGTTGTTGTATGTCAAATTGTTGGTTTTGGCTGATGATTGACGAGGCTGTAGAATTTCCCCACACAAATGCTCGCTTAAAAATGGAAATTCTTGGCACACACAACGAGCGCTGAGGTCCTTCAACACACGACGACGAGTTTGATTACATAGGAAAGTCAAATCTTTACAACTGTACGTATAACATCAAAAGACACGCTCGATCGCTGCGAAACTTTCTGCCGGAAAGATACCTCGAATTGTTGACTGACGATTTTTGCTCGCCGTAGAACAACCTCCACTTCCTCAATTAATACCTCCCCTCACTTCTCGACGAAGGTCAAACTATAGCAATCATGGATATGGAAAAGTTGAAGAGAATGCAGGCCAGAGGTGGTGTCAGAACTGGTGAGTCTAATTCCAGCGAACACCGCAGAGGACGCGAATGGCAGGAAGATTGAAGAACTCGAGATGGGATTCCTTGAAGGATGGAGGGGTTGGAATGCCAGCTGGCTGTGCTATACAATCTTTACCGGTATCTGAACAATCAAAAGCTAACGTGTGACCGAAGGGTACGTGATAGAATCCTCATCCTCGTCCTCATGCGGTTTATGATCTACGAACGCGGTTTCAGAGCTCTACGACTCTTGAGGAAAGCGCATAGCGGGGTAGCATCGGCATGCTAACAAATACAATAGTGGAAAGGGTACACCAAGAAGAAAGGTTAAGAATGTTCACAAGAGCACCGGAATGGACGACAAGAAGTTACAGACCTCCCTCAAGAAGCTTAACGTCCAACCTATCCAAGCTATCGAGGAGGTAAACATGTTCAAGTCGGACGGAAATGTTATCCACTTCGCTGCACCAAAGGGTACTTTCACCTCACAATACGAGCTCTTAGAATCATACTAACCTTTCAATAAATAGTTCACGCCGCTGTTCCATCCAACACCTTCGCCATCTACGGTAACGGCGAAGACAAGGAGCTCACCGAGCTCGTCCCAGGTATCCTCAACCAACTCGGCCCGGATTCCCTTGCTTCCCTCCGCAAGCTTGCCGAGAGCTACCAATCCATGCAAAAGGCTGAGGGTGGTGAGGACAAGAAGGACGATGATGAGGATGATGATGATATCCCAGAATTGGTTGAGGGTGAGAACTTTGAGGACAAGGTCGAATAAATCTCCCGCACGCAAGGAAAAGTCAATTAGGAATGATATTAGAGGACTGGTGACAGCATTGATATGGAAATGATCACAATCCTCTCTTTGGCTATGTTACGGCACCTCGCTGCATGAACATAAAGTTTCAGGTAGTCCGAAGGTTACTTAGTTGTACAAAATCATACTACACATTAAGTCCTTCTATATTACAATATCTTTCCTATGGGACCAAAAGCGTCAAGATTCTAGCGTATTCATTTAATGGATGACAGAATCCAACTTTTTCTTCGGGTCAATAAACCACATTCAGACGACTGAACAGAGTAGGCACGTGTGGCTTTTAAATAAGTGATGCTTTATAATCTTTGGTGTTTCTACAAGGTATCTGAGCTACTTTCTGAGCTGTGCGACGCTGTTTCAAGGAAATGATCATCAAATTTCTCTAATATTATCATGTGGAAACTTGTGGTTGTAAAATCAACAAGATCACACTTGATTTTAGCTAATAATACACGCCAGCAATGAATGAATAGTGCCCCTTTTCAATACCTTCTTAAGTTTCTCATACCCTAGTCTACACTCTCCACATCTTCCCTTGCTTCATTGCCCCTATTTTCTTTTATGATCCTCCCATCCTTCTGATCGCCACTTTGAAATTTGCCATTTTCAGATCCATCCGAGACCTCGCTACTCGCTTCCGCGATCGTTATCGTCATTGGACCCGGATTATCACCTTCGTGAATTATTCTCGTACCTTCTGGATCTTGTTCCGATTTCTGCCCTCCCTCTCCCTTTCTATCCTTCTTAACTCTAGCTCCAAAGCTCAACTCACCCATCCTGTCTTGCCAGGTCGTTTCTCTTCTTCCCATGTTTCTCGGCTCTCCTTTCTCTCTCCTCTCTTCATCTTTTTCTCTCTCCTCCCCATCTTTCTCTCGCTCATGTCCCATCATCTCAGAAACCGTGATCCTCTTCACACCACTCCCTCCATACAATCCTGGCCCTAATGTAGTTCCATGCATATATCCCTTCATCAGATTAACAGTGCTACTCATATTACCGATTTCTTCTTCATTCTACTTGGTGCGTTTCTTCATGGCGCACACTTGGTAGGTACTGTTTAGACTGAGGATGAGGGAGAAGGAGGTTATGATCTTATGCGTGTTGCGGAGGATATGGGGGTAGCGGGAGAGGAGCTGGGTAGGTGAGGGCATGCTGCTTGGAGAGTGGAAAGTGGAATGTTTGAGGTGGGAGATAAGCCGTATTGCTAGATGGACTGAAGAGTGAGACGATGAGATATCGGGAGGTAGTCGATGGGGGTTTGAATTATTGGATGATCATAATTGAAGAGGGGGATTTAGTGATGGGCTGATATAAATACATCTGCTAATGAGGAGAAGGATATACAATCAAATCTCCTTTATTGTTGGGCAAAAGGCCATATTCTAGAGACACAATACCCCCCTTTTATTCCCCTTTTAAGTCGTTACATTTTCTCTTCTTGATTGCACCAGAGATCTTGGTCTTTCTTTCACCACCTTTTATTATCATGGCGCTAAAGGGGCTCATTATATCAAGGAGATAATCGAAAGAACAATAAATGCAACCAGTTTCCATCGGAAGACCTCATGATGTGTTCATGAATACAATGGTCTACAGTTCTCTTTGAAATTGTGCCAGCGCATCATCACCACATTTGACAAAAGAGCTTTCATTGACTTTCTGACTTGCTCTTTATGGTGTTTCAGCAAACACAGCAGGATTCCTCATACAGATTAGCTAGTAAGTTCGTGAATATAGAAGTACCCTTCTCGTGTCTTCTTTCTAAAGTTGTGATTGAACAGCATGCCATCAGGATGTAACGACTAAAGACTATTTCTATTTCTCATTCAGGACCTCAGGTAGCTTGTCATTGCAAATTCGTTGAGGCTAGCTGAAGCAAAGGGAAAGATAGAAACGATTTGAAAGATTACAGGTGTCTAAGATTCGAAAGTGCTTAGATATTGATCTTGGAAAATGCTCGAAACAATAAGCGCGTGAAATGGGTCCGATGCTCATCAATGAGACACGATTTTTGAGTATCAAAACTATTCAGATTGGATGACGTGCAGAGAATTGAATTTCTTAGATTCGAATTTCTTAGATTCGAAGGGCAAGAAAGTTTAGATAGTAAAAATAGTATTTGTTGTGACTTTTTGCACTGGCTTTTAGTTATGGACTTTGAGTTGGGCCAATATACGTGGTAAATGGGTATCTTAGACCGAATGACTCCTTTCGTTTGGCCCGTAAAATTAAGGTGTTGCTTCCTGAGCGTGAGTGAAAACGATGGTGTGTGAAGGTGGTGTCCCGTCCATTTCTGGGTTCGAGCAAGGGGTCTGTATTCTCTTGCGTGGGCGATATCCCTACTACTGCAAGATCGTAAAGTCAGTATTGCCTATCAAGAACAGAACGTGAAGGAAAATTAGAGCAGGGGGGTATTGATGCCATATAGGGAAGCAGAAAGAGTATGTAGGATATAACACAGAGGTAGAGAGTTGAGTTTGAAAATATACACGGGCAGTAAAGACAAAGGAATTGGTGAACTGTTCATAAAGACGGCACCGATGAGAAACTGTGACATTTAATCTGTTGGTATTGATTTTGAATACTTTGGTAGGGAAAATGAGACTTCGATGCAGCCAAAAACCCAGCATCTCCCATTTCCTGTTCCATTCTAACTCTCTCACCCGTACGCATTCCTCTGAATTTCGCCTCCACCTCGTACCCCCAGTGTTTTATGGCATTCAAGAGACCTTTTGACTCGTGGCATTTTCGGATTCTGGACCAAGGACTGGTATGTAGGGGCATATGTATCAGTATTTCCATGGGTGGTAAGATGACTTTGGGTGCTTCTTTTAGTGTTCTCAAGAGAAATATGATATCACATATCGACCGCATCTTTTCTTGTCTTTGAGATGTGGCACTTGAAGGCCGTATGTATGTGGTGTGCTGCTTGGCAGAATTGATGTGTAAGAAATGTCATAAATGACCTTCAATGATTCTTTGCCTTTCCCGTCACCAACTTTAATGCGTTCTCCTTCCAGCCTGCAGCTCCGCCATTTGCATCAACAAACTCTCGTACGTCGACATGTTCGTAAATAAATTTTCTTCTTCGTCCGATTAGAGCCGCATTTCTTGTACTCGGTATTCGTAGCCATTCCTTTTCCACTTCCCATCCACATCCTTCAGCGAGTCCCGCGACCCATGCAACAAGAGAAGCGTACGCCGAGGGTGTACCTCCAGATCCTTTGGGTGGTGGCGCCCGACATCTTGCACCACTGAGAGCATGACTACAACACGGAATCATCATGAATGGTGACTGGGAAATGTTTGCAAGGATAGGTGTCCATGGAGTTAGCTCATCAGCGTGATTTGAGATAATGAATGTTCCTTTGGGAAAAATTCCGTCGTGAACATCAGGTCCCAAAGTTTCATTTTCATTTGACTCTGAATATAGAATTGAAGGTATCAAAACAAGTTCTTGTAACTTCTCTCGTGTTTTTGGCCCGAACACACTCCATGATTTCCTTTCTCTTGCATCAAATCCCCATCCTTTGTAACCTTCTTCGGATAAAATATGAACAAGAAGTCCATTTCCACATCCAATGTCAATATAGCCTGGAAATTCGGTATCTTTATAAGTATCGGCCCAAAGTTCAATGAGAAACGCTGCAATGTTCAGATCTTCGAAAACATGCTTTTCTGGATCTGTGGCTTCGGCCCAATTCTCAATCAAAGTCTTTGCGTATTTGGCCTTGAGACGAGCATAAGTGTTCTGAACAGTAGCTTGAGGTATGATGGTGTCATGATGGACCTTTTTGACATATCCTGCAGCAGTTCCTTGCCCGTGCTTATATAGAGCAGCTAGTAAATGTTCAGCTGTTCTTTCAAGTTTCTGAGTACGAGGTTCGGAGTCGAAGAATGCATAATGTATTGCAATAGTTGCGTCCTGTGTCTCGGGATTGAATGTATGCTGGAAAGCAATTCCGTAAACTCCAGGGTGATAGAATGGTGATTCAACAGGTGATGATATATGAGGGAGATATATAACCAGGGATTGCACTTCCCCAGTATCGGTAGTGTTTGCATAGAAAAGACATGTTTGATCGAGTGGCTTATCTTTTAAGATGTTTCTAGGTATCATCGTTCTTACCATAACTTTCTTCAGAGTATAGTTGCGGAATTGAATAATCCTCGCAGGAATTGTAGTATCATTTTGGAAATTTTCATTGAATGGCTGCTCTAAAGAGATGTCGGCTCGAAACAGATGATTCGAGTTGATATTTGGATTTCGAATTAAATTTAGCATGACTTGCGAAAAGATCTCCGGTGGAAATGAACATTTATGCTGAAATAAAGGTGTCCAACCATGACTACCTTTTTGGGAAACGTCCTCAAGTATTTCCGAACCCCCAGGAGGGTACGGCTCTGGAGCAAATGGGACCTTCACGAGAGTCATGGCTACTGTTGATGATAGACTTGTAAGCTATGAAAGGAAAGATTAGTCCTCTTGACAGAGCGAGGATATGAATGATTGAGGTATGTCACGTGACAATGAGTCTCTGAGTTTCAGGTTGCTATATCTTTAAGTGGTCGACAAAACACTTCAATGGCAGATATGAAATTGTATGAGTACTCGAACTTTCTATCCCTTCTCTTCAAATTGGTTTGAATTTGCGTGAAGTCAAAATAAACGTCTTCATAAGGCAAGGCTGACAATAAAGTCGAGGCTGCGGACAAGGCTCAGAGCAATTTGACTAGGGCCAAATTAGCGAGATCTTAGCGCTCGCACGCAAATCGCAAACCAAAAAATTAAGAGTCTAACGAATTCGGTATTTTGCGATCTTATTGAATTTCCTGCCCACGACTCCGCAGGAAACAGCAAACACACGACAACCACGCCAAACCGTCGACATCATGCGTACTTACGAAGATTCCTTCTCCGGAGCCAAGATCTACCCTGGAAAGGTACGAGTGTTACCCCTTGAATGATTATGGATTGTGGTCGACAAATGGATGAATGGATTGAAGGGAGAGGAAGGCGAATTGTTGGATTGCGACTGCGCAGATTTGGGAATCACTTCAAAGGCGCACAAGGATTGCGTATCGAAGAACTCAATGCTAATAACTTTGGGAATTATATAGGGCAAGCTCTACGTCCGTGGAGACTCCAAGATCTTCCGTTTCCAAAACGGTAAATCCGAATCTTTGTTCTTGCAACGCAAGAACCCTCGCCGAATTGCATGGACCGTCCTCTTCAGAAGACAACACAAGAAGGGTATCTCCGAGGTACGATATTACAATTTACTTCGCGGCTTCTATCATATCGAGATGGAATAAATGACATCATGGGATACTCGGGAGAACAAAAATACTGATGCAGTTTTCACCATATAGGAAGTCGCCAAGAAGCGTTCCCGCAAGACCGTCAAGTCCCAAAGAGCCATCGTCGGTGCTTCCCTCGATGTCATCAAGGAGCGAAGAAACCAGAGACCAGAAGCCAGATCCGCTGCTCGTGAGTCCGCCATCAAGGCCGCTAAGGAGAAGCGTGCCGCAGAGCAAGCCGCCAAGAAGGCCACAAAGGCAAAGACCAATGTCTCCACCCAATCGAAAGTCAGCAAGCAAGGTTCCAAGGGTAAGGCACCAAAGCCAATGAACACCAGCCGTTAAATGTTTTGTTCATGGTTGTCGCGGTGCAATGGAAGGGAAATTGGGTTGTTGTTAATGAAATGAACGAATATTCTTCGAAAGTTTCGGGGAGATTATTCAATCAAGCATGGATGAGCAAAATGGGCTTTCTGCGTGATCTTGATCAATAGCATTTACAATGACAAGACTGGTACAAACAACGATGTTCAGGAAGGATATCCAACTTAGTGCAATGCGGTGCGATATTTGTGATGCATATGTATTCGCATTCTGCCAAGTTTCAGAACTTGGGAGATTCTTTTACGGACAAATGGAGTCATTTGGTTTTCTGGGCCTACGAAAGACCTAGCTTTTTTATAATACTACCAATTCCACCGGAAATGCATCGATCTGAGAGGATTCTTAATTGTGGTTTTCTTGTTTCCCTGTTGTTTCTCTTTTCCTCCAACAACCACCATCCTAACTATCTTTTTCCTCCATTGTTGAACACCAGGGGCTTTCGAATCTTCACGCAAAGCTTGATTCCAGTCTTTCATATGCTCACTACCACATCAAGACATTCCCAGTCAACGGTCGCAGAGTTCCCTGGATATTGCGTTTCTTTCAATTAAACTCTCCATTCATTCCCAGTTTTGACCATAGCCTGCTTCATGAAGTAGGGTATTTTACATAGCCTTACCCAAAGAACCTAATCGCAATGACGCATTTTATCTGATCTCGCTTACATTCCTATTTCCCTGGACTTTGTATCCCACATCATTAGCCCACGTTGCCTTTCACGAAAGATGTCGTGAATAGTTGAATTGAGTTTTCTTTGTTGTGATTATGCTGCTCGCTCAGTTGTCCTAGGCCGGGTGTGGGAAGTAAAGGAGCACATGAAGGTTATATTATGGGAGCATCGGTGGGTTTTGGTATTTAACTTAATGGAATGGCAAAACGATGGCAAGCATCAGCGCCAGTTTCGAGACTATCTTATTTGTGATTGAATATTCCTATTTAGCTCTGATCCCGGCGTCAAGTGTTGCTGTATGATAGTTGTTATTGGCTGGCCATTCTTGGCTAAATTGACTAGTGCAATCAACAAAGTCGATTATCCCCCTTTGACCTTGTGATATGAAGGTTGAAGGGGCTGGATTCTTCCAGCTTTTCAGCATCTGAGGAGCTCCTTCTAATTTTATCACCGTTATGCTCGTATTTTGGCCATGGACCTAGAGTTTGGGTAGCGAAGGTAGAAATATCGATATCAAGTCCCGGGGGATCCTCTTGTTTTTACGCTGGGCTAGACTAGACTAGATGATCCATGGTAAATGTATGCGTACCTGTTGTTGCACTGTCTTATTTCAATGTGTTGTAATGTGTGTTCTGTGCTAAATACAGACTTGAACTTGTAGAACCGGACTAGATATAATATAAGGGGAGTTCTTCGAGACAACGACAATAAACATTCGCTTGCTTAGAACAGGCATGAAAGGGTTTGGGTTTTGCGATCCAAAGGCCTGTGTAGTATTGTTAATGTTCATAATAGCAGAAGAGATGGACAGGCATTACCAACGTTCTGCACTTCGTCCACATATGACTAGTTGGGAACGGCAGGCTTTAGGCGTTGCTTGTTTCAATTGAGGTTCGCTTCTGTTTCGTGTGTTCGTTTGCGAAGGTGGTGACGCAGTATTGATCCATTGCGCTTATTTTCTCACACCAACCCCCTCCAACTGTATCTGAATATAGTTCCGAGCTCGTATAGTCATTGGATGACCGAGATAGTGATAGTGCGCGGGTGAGAACAGTTCGTGTTACTGGAGTACAAACGTCTGTTAGCCAAGAAAGACGAAGGTTGAATATTTGACAAAGAATTGATCATGTCTGGAACTATCTTCAAAACCTTAGAGAGTCATTGTATAAACGAACACGATTTAACCTAATGTTGACAACAAAGCGGGGGCGCAATTCTGCGAATACAACCTCGAACACGATGATCGAGATTGAAGAACGTAGGTACAAATACTCTTCTTTTCCTCGCTCAAAAAGCTTTGTCTCGCAAGGCATTGTTGAAAAGGTAGACTAACAATGCACAGAAATCACAACACTTGTTTCCTTCAGGTGAATGGGTACATTGTCGAGTAGCCAACTGAACGGAAGGCAGCAGAGCATTGTCTAGATTGCCCGTCCTCTGGTGGGGAAAATTACTTGGTGTCTGTTCGAACGAATCGTCGAGCTCCTGTGAATAGACTCCAAGCGTGTCGTGAGAATGCTCAGATATGGCGTTTGACAAATCGAAATGATCGAACCGACGAGCAACCTATATGGAATAATTCACGCTATATTCATGATTTCTAGCAATCCTCTTGCAATACGATGTTACTCTCCTAGCACCTTGTACAAAGAGGTCAGTATAAGTATATTATGAAGTGAGTGGGCTGGTATAAGAGACCTAAGAGGGGCTTCACTTGGCCTTACAGAAGATAATCATGATAGAGTGAGTCAAAATGAGGCAATTCCAGTGAATGTATTTTTCGATGGGTGGGTGTTGTCTCCAGATGCAGATTGAGCCCAGCATGTTCAATAGTTCATTTTAACACAAATTATCTTCATCGAGAACAAACCTACCTGCATCAAACAGTTTATGAGCTTTATGAGCTTTATTTTTCTTTAATTGTCTTGCAACTAGATTATTGAGACAGCACCCCTTTCTGCAGAGCTTCCTCGACTTTCAACCTTAAAGCCACCATCGAGAACGAGATCTTGACGATGGACGAAACCATAGACCACGAGTCTGTCCCTGTTGTCGCGGCTTTTTCCCTCAAGCACTTCAGCAGATTTGGCTACTATGAGCTGGTAACTATTATGGAGTCCGTCTGGGAGAACTGGGAAGCTTTATGCTTTCCCCTCGTTCCTAGTATTATTCGAGCCTTGCATAATGATAAAGACTCGAGAGCTTTTTGTTGTATGGTGGATATATATTTCAATTATATCCACAAAGCTATTCTCAATGCTGAAACCGCCCACATTTTTACTTTACACCGCAGACCGGCGCGAGCGAACGTGGGATTCTTCGGTGGATTTTGGAGAATGCAAACCCGGGAATTGAGAATTCGTACACTTAGTATATCTTTCATGTAAGGTTACCCAAGTTACTTTCAATTGGCACATCTCAAAGGCTAAATGTGATATAGAGGATGTGCGGAGATGCTACCAGTAAACCTAAAGGATTATATGACCCGTGGTTCACGATTTAAATTGACTGGGAATTTCGGCGAGCTCGTGGCTCGATTGGAAAACTTGACTATCAAGAGGGAAAAGTTTACACATTTAAGCAAGCAATTTCAATTTTGTTGCATTTTGAATATTTTGAGAAAGTATGGAAAACTTTACATCCCCCTTTGCGACACTTCAGGATCTAGGCTAACCGCAGGACTTATTGCTTCTAGGTCCGTCAATCTGCGACGATTTGTCATCGAATACATCTGGAATACTGCCGGGAACAGTGATTACCCATAGGATATGGATATGTCGCATCGTAGACTCATAAGGGGATTGGATAGACTTCTCGGAGTCGTCGGCGAAAGAACTGATGATCGAGAGCCGCTTACCCAAGACGGGGCCACGAGAGTAAAAGTTAGCCTCACATGAACAGCGATTGAGGGCGAGGTTTTGAGTGCAAGTAACGTCACTAAAAGCGACATGAAGAAATGGGTGTCCGATTTTACGCGTAAGAGGCCAGATGAGTGCTGTTCTGAGTTATAGATATTATGACTCTGCTAGCGTGGGAGTGACTCTGCGAGCAACATTTATTATTTGGTCAATAGGCTTTTCTTACAAGCAGCAAAACTTCCTATTTGCTGCTGTAACAGATCTGGAACCCAGGAAGGTCTCCTAAAATTATCAATTTCATAACCATATCATCTACGTCAACAAGACATGGATTCGTGTTTCTTCCAATTTTTAAATCTCATATCACTTAACCCTACCATCAATATCTAACAGAACACGTAATTTACTATCGCTCTTCTCTTGGTGATCTCCTTCCAAATGCTTATACTATCGGAATTCAAGTGGCCTTGACCTCCTCTTTTAACACGGGAAGTTGAGTGAAGTACCTTCCCTTGTAGGCCTAGTGTTTACTATTATGGTTGAATATGACAAGGGCTAGGAGACGATACTTCAATGAATATCAAGCTTATGTGTGTCCTCGGTTCAAAATCGTGGGTATAGACTCGATCCTAAGCCGCGAGGACTTCTTCCTACTATCACTGCGGCTGTAATTTTGAACTGATTAATAACTAATCATCTGAGACGTTTCGTGTGTTGGCCGTATTCATGATCTTTGAGGTATCCTTCCAAGCTCCTCCCTCATATTACCGTGTCTTTCGTCACTATACTCTCTACCACGTCATTGTTTTCTCATTTCTTTAGTCAAATGATGATTTATCTATTTGGAGTAATCTTCCCTATTCACTTCTTCAAATCTCCACACGTCTTGTCTGTCTAATATTCAAACTCACATTTTCTTTGAGTAACTAGTTTATATCTAATTCGGTCAATTCGGGGTACTGAAGTCCATAGGTAGATTTGAGAACTACCCGTCACATGTCAAGTCAATTGGGCATAGTCACGAGAAATGCAAGAATTCCCCTAGATACACTCTACTCCTATGATTTATGACGGTGTTCTAATTGCTTGTCTAATGGTTGCCAAGATATCATATTGAATGATGGAAGGGAAATCCCTCCCAATCTGATGAGCTTTTGTTATTGGGTCTCAACGGCTGGGAAACCGAGGCTGGTAGAAGATATTGATTAAAACAATGAAGTATCAGAGTGCTTTGACACATACCTCTATTAGGTTGGCTGAGTAAATTAGGCTTCATGAAAGAGTTGTAGTGAATAGTTTTGTTGTCAGAGCATGTGATTGGTTCGGATCTGAGCAAATTAATTCTAAAAGTGGTTTCTTGATCCAGGGGAGACCAGTTTCCCCTCACGAGACTTCAAAAATTGGCTGATTTGGTTTGTCTCTCTCCCTTCAACTCAAGGACTCGGCACGCTGACTTTATGTACCTACAGCCCTTCTTGAGCCTTGATATGGCAGCTACCACAAAGCCAAACAATGTCGTGATGGACGATCAAAGGAAAAATCTTATCCGTGACCTATTACTTGGTAATCTCAAGCCATCACGTCTTAGCAAGCTAACCCCCGAGCTGATCGTAATGATTATGGAGAGTCTTTTCAACAACGGTACGGTCTTCCCGGACTATCCCGACATTATCAAAGCTTTAGATGTAAAGTCAGAAGCGACAGCATTTCACTACACCCTGGAGACTTTCATCAGACATTCTAAAAGAGCTAGACTTGACCAGGGCTCTCTCAATCAATTCCCCAAGCTTCTTGAACCCGAGCATCATGTTGATGGCGAACTTAAGGTAGGTTTTATGGATAAATCTGGAACAAAAATTCAGCTACAGTCCATGTGCGAATCTTTCGGATTTCGCTTCTATGATTTATACATCACAGATCTTTGCTTGAACTTCAGGTAAGCATATTCATCATTAATCTGGTCTACTTTGATTTGCTCTATAGGCGCTCACAGGTGTCTAGTGATCTCAACGAAAGGAAGTCGGCTGAGTTTAAGGATACATAGACATCAGACCAAAACTTCAGCTTGAAAGCATATTTTGTGCATCTCGCAAGCCGGCTGAAGAGATTGTTTGTGAAAAGGAGGCAGTTTACTTATGGGACAACGATATTTCAAATCGCTTGCATCTTGCAATTCTTAAGATAGTAAACAAGCAAATGAATATCTTGGTTATTAAACTTACGATCTAGACTAACATCCAAACTTTCTACCTTAGTTCTAATCACCTCACCGAGTTCAGAACTATCGATACACTCTCCAATGATAAGAAGGCATATATGACGACCACGATGACTCCATGTGCGCACTTGTACGTGGCGTCAGCTTCATCTTCGATCTCAATTCTCGCAGAACGGAGGGCGTATATTATGAGCTTTCGGTAGACGATCCTGATATCTCTCAAAGCCTCAAGTCGTATGGATCACCGGCAGAAGATCCTCCCATTGTCCGCCAAGTAACCTTTTGGTGGATTGCGACTGAAGGTTTGAAGGCAGATGTTTCTAAAATTGATCAATTGGAGCCATTATTCAACGAGAGGAGCAGGAATATCATGGACACACCAAAGATACTTTGGTCACATGCCGACCATGCATCAAGAGAGAGTGTTTTGTTACAGAGAGTTCTTGAGTCTGGAAATTTATTTCCATTTTTGTCCCGGGTGTGGACCTAATGAAATAGTAGTACTATAAGTACACATCAGTGGAAACAAACTTCGAATGAGCCATTCCTTCAATGATTCTATGAGCTTTCAACCCATTCCTCTTCTACAACTTGTTGCTAGATTCATATTTACCGCGTTTTGCTTTTCGGAAAGACACTGCGTTGGCGATGAAAGTAATCTATTAAGTAGTTACATATGGGTTTCCCTTTAACTGAGTATGACTCTCAATTTTTGGGAGTTACTGTCATACCTAGCATCAATAATAATACTGTATATTACACATCCTGATGTCTTTATTTGATTAAATGGTATTCGTGAAGCTCCTAGCCCAAGTAAAAGCCTATAAATCACCACCTTACCTGTCTTAGATGATGTTTATAGTTTCATCTTTCTCCCTGTAAACAACCAAGGTCAAAGGAGGTGTCTAATGAGAGTTTATTGTATGAATTTGTGGCTGAAATGCCTCCATTTGATATCTATAAATTACAGAAAGTTGATGATAGCATCAAGTTATGAAACAAACATTCCCAATGTTGAGATATCTCGAACTCAGGCCATTCGACGATACTACCTATTGCTTTTTTGTCTTTGCTTTCAATTGCAACGTTATCATACAATATCTATCCTCTTTTAAGATAAGTCTGAATCAATAATCACTACCTTCCATAGACTTAACTGCTGTACCCAAGTCGAAACCCTGTTGTTGAAGGATATCAAATTGTCAACTTGCCACCTATCACCTGTTAAATGTGTATTTCTGAAATTTCTTCTATACTTCCTTTGTGTATCAAAAATGTTTATTTAACAGGCTAATCAGCTTCGAAAACGTGAATCTATGGCGCAAGGCTGTACTCTTGGCACCTAGAAGTCACAGAGACTTAACCACAGCAACAATTTCAGAAATCAACCTTTTATCACTTGCAGTGTCTTGAACAAGACTACCCGACGATATTGCCTACTTTTCAGAATTCAGGAAAAATGCACATCTAAATTCTCCCTGGTTAAAATGATGAGAATGAAGAAAGACTGGTTGTTTGGTACACTTTACATACATATACTTTGTCAGACCTCTCTTCTCCTCCTTAGACTTTTAACATTCATCCACAAGCATTCTTTGATACTGTGCTGAAGCACCTGCTAGACCTATATTATCGTTTCATTATCTCTCAAGACCTTGAGCCTGTCCTTCATACAACCGCCATGGTGTTTGTAAGCACGCGGGCACAACGAGGAAATCAGGAAGGCTCCTCGTCGCCCTCCTCCTCGGTTTTCAATATGCTAGACGCCAAATGCACTTTTTCCATGTAACCCAAATATTATGAGGTGCATTCTCACGGTGTTCCTACACGTACTAAATCTTGCTCGCCGTAGAAATTAAGCCTCATGCATGCTTTCCATGCGAGGTAAAGTTGGATTAACTATGTATCTGCGAAAATCTATAGAGACCACTACGCAAAGGTTGAGTTCGAACGATACGCTAATTGTGCCAGCTAACGTGATCGTTTCTTACTACTTCGATCATAATCTGAATCAGGTCGTCGTCAATTTGAAGTACCAATTTCTGGCGCATATATTTCGACAATTCAGTTGCCATGCTAGCTTTGCGGGCAAGGTCGTCGCTAACATTTGTCTTCCAAGCTTTTATCCATTTTGTCTGCATCCTCATACTCGCATTCTTTCCAGTCAAATTTCAGTGCAGTGTCCACCTGCCTAATACTCAATGAAGCTCTGTGGACACAGTGCAACTGTTTACATACTCAAATTAAAAAGCGGCGAGAACTTTATGAACCTCCCGCAAAGAATTAGTGACAAAGGTACTCAAAGAAATCTCCAGCTCCTATCATGAACAACTGGTCCAGTCCGTCGTCCATCTCAGGTCCCAAATTTCAACTCGCTCTAATTCGCTCTATGAGATGATTGACTCCATTCTTCCTGAACGTATACGGCGTCTTCCCCATCACATCTACTTAATTGGTATCCGCAGTTGCAGTCTCTTACTCTGCTAGTCTTTGAACCTGTGAATCACCTTCCATATTCTGAGCTAAGCTCAGGCTAGTCTTAAGAGTCTAGGAGGCTAGACAGAGCGCTAACAAGGCTGGACAAGACGGGAAGTATTATAGGCGACTCGGAGAGTATCCGAGGGGGAGTTCGATTCTGTAAAATTTTCCAATTTACATCATTTATTTGGACACATATAGAAATATCGTATGGTCAGTATAGCAATAGCTAGAGATAGACTGAATCGATTCAGATCCTACTACTACCACTATCCTGAGGTATCAGCCTCAAAGAATAATATGTCTTGACAATTTTCCTCCACAGACAACTTCAAGAGGAGCTAAACATATCGCAATTATCCTTCGGCGAAACCGATGAGGTCACTTTCTTCGGTAAATGTGTCTATCATCAGCAACGATGACACGTGGCGGTTGTTGATGAGCTTCGTTTTCTTCAAATCTCTTTGGTCACAAATGAGAGATAATGGGACTGCAGACTTGGGTACTATGAGAGCTTTCGCTGTAAAGGGGTTATCATGCTTTCCGAATTCCTACTGAGCGGGTCAAATAAATCGACATTAGTCCTCACCTCTAACATTCTTGCTGAACTGGGTAGCCCTTACGAAGCCATGTTTACGGACCATGGGTGCACACGCCGAGACCCCAATCACACCACAGTTAAATCCAGATTTATCAACTTAACAATTCCCCCACCAATGTGCCTTTTCCAGCTGAGAGCTTCGAATTCTAAGGCAGAGTTTTAAACCTCGCCAGATTACTGCAAAGACACACAATTCAACTGCAAATTCCCAGTCCCTGCACTTCAAAATCCCGACATCCCATTCACACCTTCAGATTCCCAAGACCCGGTCCCATATATCTTCAGCCATAATAATCTTACTCCCGTCACACTGAACCTTTCCAGAATACCCAAGCACCCTCGTATCCCTAACCCTGGTAGTGGCTAAACCTCCGGGAAGTAATCCGAGTTTCCAGAGCTCACAGATTTATTACGAGACACAAAACTATCTATCGGCATCTCCCTAGCATCGGTATTTAAACTAAACATTCTCCATACGCGTAATAAGACATTAAAGCCAGCAGATCAATAAGAATCCTATTTTAGCGTTTTCGTCTCTCCCATTTTAGTGGACTGAGAGATCGTACGAATCAAACTCAGTATCTCTTGATGATACCAAATAGCAAAGGACTTACGTAACGTAATCATTTACATACATTTCGATCATTGTGGTATGAACTCGACGTAGGCTAGAACAATGCGAGGTATGGATATAGCCTTATATCGTCGCTTACAACGACATCACTAAGACGCGACATTATCCACCTCTGAATTTAGAAACGCACGCGTGTCATCCTCTTCACGATTGAAAGTTTATAATTATAAGCCGGGCTTCTGGATATTTGGAAAGAATTTATACTCTAGAAGCTCAATCCCCGGAAACTATTCACAGAATAAGACTCCAGCGTCCGAAAGTAATCCTTGGACTAGACACTCAATCCTCACAAGCGATATATGTATATACATAACAAGAAACGACCCTCCACGCTCAACACTTCCCCAATCTTCCTACCCTAATCTCACAAGAATGCAAGATCAGCCATGAGAGAAACAGAATCACGATTTTCAATCACATCTAGCAACTTTTGAAAAGGCTCACCTGTATCTAGATTAACTTCAAACTTTAAAAATAAGTGCAGTGCAGCATAAACATCGTATAGCATCCACGCAGACAATATCATACCCGAATTCACTAGTTGTCAATCTGTTATGCATCGCTTCCCGAATTCTTAAAGAATTCTGACAACCTCGTGGATCTAGGTCATCAATACCGTAACTTCTCTCCAGAGGAGACACATGAATATTCCGACCGACAAGCCTTCGCTTCTCCTAAGCTCCCCTCAAAGTCCCCCATCACCCTCAACGAGACTGATATCTGCGTGCGTTCTACAAACTGCCTTTCGAATCCTCCTATGCAATCAAATCCCCCACTTAACTGATAATATACACTGCGTTCTCATTCATCTACCAAGTATCTAACACCCTGCCAACCTGCCCCTTGTAGCCCCAGAATATCAGTTCAACGCTCCGACACAAAGAGAGCCATCAAGCACCCCAATTTTCCTTCCCCTATCAAAGCTGATCATTTGAAAACCAAATAAAGTTGTCATGAGTTACAAAAGCGAGACGAGGCTAGCAGAAGAAGCAAGACTTGATGTAAAATTTCATTGATTTGCTTCGGAATGAAATACATTCAAAGATTGCAAATTGAGTTTCGGGAATGGGGTGGGTCGTAGAGAACCCCTTTACATCCCTCTCTCATCTTTACTGCTCCTTTGTCCTCGAAGTACCCGCCTCAGAGATCATCATTCTCGTTCCAACACTAGCACAAGTGCTTCGGTTCGCAATTCCACTCCCGAACCCATGTCGATCACTTTAACCTCTCACACTAAAATGCTTCTCATTTACAGCTCATATAAAACGATATCCGATAACACAATAAAACACCACAATCACAATCACAATCCAGTTCACTTCGAAAATATGGCAGACAAATCCATTCATGTCATGTCGGCGACTTCGCCTTTCTGACCTAGGTATCTATCTATCTATTTCTTTCAGTTACGAGTTGTCAATCAAACCAACTTAACTTACTGACGATATAGCCATTGTTCGAATCACTTGATTCCCATCTCTTCCTCCACCATCCCATGTACCCAACCCCGGGCATGCCTTCTGCATTTCCTCTTATGATGATGGTCAAAAGCTCACCACTAAGACAAAGGACCCAAATCGGTCGATCATTGTCAAAGCTTTACATGTTATAAAACTCCTCCATCCTTCCACCCACCATCCAGCCGTCACGTTCGTTAATTGCGTCCGGCATCCACCCATTTCCATTACCCAACAATCCCACCCACCCATCCTCCTACCCCCACAATACAAGATTTTTCGGCGAAAGCAATTGATCCATCCCATGCACATCATATTTCTTCTTATCATCCATTCCATCGTCAATGTCGTCATCCATCAGAAACCTTAGAAATAAATCAAAAACCCGGCATGCATTCTTCGCTCAAAACCAGCAGAAAAGGCGCGACAGAAACGTGATGATGTAGAGGGTATTGGCGCGAGATAAGGGGACAAAGTTATTCTGTTAGGAATAAGTGAATCTATTTGTACAGAGTAATGTGCTGATAGTGCTGTGGTGGTGATGTTGGTGCTGAACAAATGGGGTGTGCAAATCAAAGGTTCCTCTTTTATCATATCGAGTTACATAGGTTTCCGTTGTCGCTAGAGGTAAATTTGAATATGGCAGAGGAAACATTCGACGATTGATAGACGAACGAATGGACAGACAGGTTCTGTGGATTCGAAGCGATGTAAAAAATATGATGGAACAAACAGATCGACGTAGGCCGAGGACAATACCCCTCTGTAATGACCACACGTTGCAAAAAAAAAGGAGAAATCAGAAAGAAAAAAGAATGAGGAACACATTCGTTGAGCTCTATCAAAAATTCATGCGCCGGCCCTAGGAACGGACATTAAAAGTTGTAAAGGGACGCGCTTGACCGTTCAGAGATTCGGTCAAGTTTGAATGGTCCCTGAGCTACCACCTGTTTGGCGCTTAACTTGCTCACGAGCCCAACGTGCGGTATCGATGGTTCTGGTTTGGAACTCTCTGTTTGATTTGGTCTCCTTGATCATTGACATGACCCAGTCAGCACGGTAATACGAGGCATATTCTCCATTTGGGAAAGCATCGGCAAGATCACTAAGTCCGTTAGTACACGTGAATTGAATAAAAGGAATGTAGTTTTGAGCACGTACCCAATGACACCCATAGCTGATCTCATTAGAGCATCACTTCGGTGTTGATCGACCCAGATGGTATTGAGAAGGCCGAAAATTGATTCAACGTAAGGGCGTAGCTGGTCATCTACATTGTCTTAGTTAGGTAATTCAATACTGTGGATGCTATGACTTACTCTTGTTATCCATCTTCATAGCACCAATAATGCCACCCCAAGCATCCATGATACCTTCTCTCAATGAAATGACATAATCGAACATCTCATATGTTCCGTCAGGGCTAGCTTGAACATTGGCAGCTTGTTGAAGAACTTGTGCAACAACAGACAAGTATGTCTCAAAGTGACCACCAATGGCACCTGCGATATCTCCAAAGCATTGAAGGATGGCAGGCTTGAATTGGTTGGCGAGTGCTGTACTCTGTTTATTTGTTAGATTTGCTATTGCAGTAGAATGATAGGGGGATGGACGCCAATCTATGGTAGGCAAGACTATTGATTCTTCAAAACATACCCTTAAATTGCTCAATAAATAGTTCATAAATGCGTCACAATATGGTTGGCATGGTGGGCCCATTGAGCGAGTAATATCACTGACGAGACCAATAGCCATGGAGCACAAACTTGGCTCTTCCTGATTACCGAGAGCATTGTAAAGGAAGGGAGCAAAATGTTCCATGTAATTGGCGAAGCCTTCTTCGAGTGCATTGGCCAAACTGCTGACAGTGGCGAAAACTGCATCAGGCACAATGGATTTAGGTGTGGCTGCGGTAAGGATTTGAAGCAAGACAGTCATGATTCTGTCAGCTTGAGGAGTGACCTCCTTCTCGAGACGTTGAATGATAGCCAACAAGACAGTGCACAAGCTGACTTGCATCTCCTCGAGAGTGATTCTGTCTTCAACACTGACCACTTGAGATTGAAGAGGAAGGGTGTTTTCCAATCTCTTGATGATAACCTCGGAGAGTTGACCCACGGATGGAAGACTGTCATTTGCAGCATTCATGACGAAGGTGTTAAGAACTTCATATGCAGCAGTTCTCAAAGCGTTGTCAGCGTCGGTTCTCTCGGTAACTTGAAGAAGTCTGGAGATGCTCTCGTTGAAGTGAGGAGAGATAGGGTTTTCCTGGCATCCAATGTCCCCGGAGAAGCGCTCAGCAAGGTTCATCAATGCCCAACAGCACGAACCTGCCATCTTGGGACTGCTGACAAGACCTTCGAACAAGGATGCAATCAATTTTGGTAAATGGTTGGTTGGATCGATGGCCTCTGTGCAAGCTTCAGTGATACGACCAAGAGCATAAGCTGCTGAGTCTTTGACGTGAATAGACTTATCATCCATCATGCTGATGATGACTGGCAGTGCTTGCTTGACGATTGGCTCGAGTGTCTGCTCATCCGGACCTTCCATAATGGCACCAAAGGCGGAGACAGCAGCATCACGATCATGCCAGTCCTCTCCACGAAGCTTTTGTTCAACGAAGCTCAAAACCGGTTGAATGATCAAACCACCAACAGCTTGTGCATAAAGTTGTAAACATTGGTATGCGGCACGGGAGATGTTGTATTCATCATCAGCAGCATCCTCGTCTTGCTTTGTCAAAAGCATCAAGAGAACAGGTACAACCTCATTAGTTGCAACCTTGCTAAAATTGTAGAATGGGCGCATCAAAGAAACCTCTTCGACCTGTTTGTGTTGTCAGTAGCACTCTTTTTGTTAAGATTTTAGTGTCGAATCTTACCTGAGCATTGTCGTCTTCAATGGCGATTTCCTCCTCGCAAACTGTGCTCCAGAATTCAACAGCAAGCTTGGCCACGTCTTCCTCTTCACTCTTCATTCCCATGATTGTAAGTCCGAAGAGAGCCTTCTCCATGTAGAAGCGCATCAAGTCATAGTACAAAGACATGATTCTGTTCAGACATCCAAAAGCTCCCTGTTGTATCCTAGAGTCGGTTGCTTGTGTGGCCTCGCAGATAACCTGCATAATGTAATTTCGCTCGCCTTCATTCTTGAAGTTGCTATCCACAAACTCCAATGAATTGCCAAGAGCGTCGATAGCTGCTAGTCGTACTTCCAAATTTGCTTCTTCCTTTCGGGCACCTTGGACGACTGCTGTTAAGATAGCATTGGAATGTTGTACGAGACTCTGTCTCAATTCTGCATCTTGAGTTTCGCAAATGAATCCGAGAGTAGTCAAGGAAGCCTGCTTAAGATGATCGGTACCCTCTCCCACATTTCGCACTAAAGCGGGCATAAGCTCTGGCCATTGATCTCTGGGCAGTTCAATGGTTGCTATTGAGGATATGACTTGCGCAGCTGTTTGACCAGCTTGGTTGTTGTTTGAGGATAAGGCCTGAAGGGTCAAGTCCTTCACACGCTTCCTGGTATCTGGGTCGACCTGTAGCCATTTCTCTTGTAATTCTCGTTGCAGAGCATATTCGCGGGCTGTGAAGGCGTTCTTAAGGGCGATACCAGCAGCAGCTCGAATGGAACCCTGTGATTCTTCATTTGCCAACTGCTCTACGAGTGTGACAAGATATCCTGACTACATTGACGCAAGAAAAAGTCAGTAAAAAGAATGCCACAGAAGCTCATCGACAGTGCGGTCAAGGCTGTGTGGGGGAACTCACAAAGTTGGCTTCGGCAGCTTGGGTAAGCTGTTGTTCGGCAGCAATACGAGTAGCATTGTCTAATGATAGTTAATACCATGAGAGTTAAAGGTCTGTTCACCCTTGAGGCAAGTTTGGTGAATAGAGGGGAAGTACTGACCTGCTGCCAAGGAATTGAGCAAGACAGAACCAACGTCCATCTTTGCGATATTCCCGAGTTTAAAAGGGTATTTGTAGATGTTCGTATTATTGCAGAAGAGTTATTTCTATCTCTCTACAATATGGCTGGTTGTGTGATGTGCGAAAAGGCGGTTGAAGGAATTCAACTGGGGGGGTTTGTTGGTCGCAGGTGGAATTTGCGGTTGTTGAAGAAAGCGATGTTGACTTGCTTGGGGTGTAATATTGACAAGGCCGATTCTTTGCTAGATACCTAGACTCCAGAACTGTAGTCACTGGAACTCTCTAAAGAAGAAAGATTATTAAATTTTGAAGAGCTTGATAGCCTCTCTTTGATCTTGTTTGTATTATTGAGTAAATGAATGTAAAGAATCAATAGTTCTTGTCAATAGAGAGAATTTTTCAAATGGTCTCTGGATTGTTTAGAAATTGATGTCCAAAGTCAACAAAGTCAAATTTCATACTTGATCATTAATGGAGCGGTGTCCCCGCCATGAGTGGTATCATTGGTTCGTTTAGGTCGTTAATCAGCAATTCACGTGATTTGGTCAATCTCACATGGAAATCTCCGTACGTGGATAAGAAAATCATCAATTCAATAATAAATAGACCCAGTAGATATAAATAAAATTTAATACACAAAGCAACTTGTAACTTGCTCGATTTATTCCTTTAAGTATAAGATGGGCAGCTCCATGTCTACGTGTAAGGAGGCATATATTATAGAAAGAACTCCATTTTATTGAGATAGCTATCCTTTTGGATAATCATCATTTTTGTTTACAAATTTTTCATAATTTCAAATTTCAAATGCACTTTTTGATCGCTTTTCCAGATGATATATCCCCTCCATGAACCCCATCCCAAAAGAAGACGCGCTAAAAGCTACCCCTCATTTTTACTACGAAAGCAGCTGTAAGAGAGACCCGAGAACAACGAAAAAACCAAATAGTAAACAATTTATTCTTCATTGACCTTAGCCTCCAAGACACTCACTGCATCCGGTCCACTCTTGGCTGCGGTGGTGGGTTTAGGAATTGCAAGGCCGCCGTTCTCTTTTTGTGAGTCATCGAAATTAACCTCACGGCTGGTACTAACACCATTTTTACCCTTGAGGCGTAATGGTGTTGTAGGTCTGCTTGCCATGAACTGTAATTGCGTTAGATATTTTCGAATCGAGTAATGATGCTAGATGACTTACGTTTGAAGCTGCACTCAAAAGAGCAATCAAAGACGATTGAACAACATCCTCGTGAACCCCAACACCCCATACTTTCTGCTTAGAGCCTGTAGCTGTACATTCAATGTAAGACGCAGCCTTGACATTTGTACCAGCACCAACTGCATGCTCCTTGTAATCTGCTACTTCGAGATCAATACCTAAGCTCTTCAAAGCATTTGCCAAACTAGAAATGGGTCCATTGCCTAATCCTTTCAATTCGTGTTCCTCTCCGTCAATCGAAATGACACCCTCGAATCGACGCTTCAAATTCGTCGTATCTTGTGTCTTGCCTGGAGCGGGTGGCACGGGCGAGGCACTTCGGTCGGTACTGATAGAGTAATCAACAAGGCTGAATCTTGGATTGTGCTTGAGGTAGTAGGTTTGCTCGAACAGGTCTTGAATTTCGCGTGAAAGAAGCTCACGACTAAGTTCATCCGCACGCTTTTGAACCACTTTGCTGAAAGCAACTTGTAATCCTCTTGGAAGATCAAGCTCAAGATTCCTTAAGATAATCCATGCAGCTCCGCCCTTACCACTCTGTGAATTGACGCGGATGACAGCTTCGTAAGTACGTCCAATATCCTGAGGATCGAGTGGAAGATATGGTACTTCCCAGCGGTTCTCATCTCCGTGATCTCCCTTCTTTCGGAGTTGGAAACCCTTCTTGATTGCGTCTTGGTGAGAGCCACTGAACGCACACACGACCAAGGAACCACCGTAAGGAGCTCTTGGGTGAACTGGAATCTTATTGCTAATCTCCACAACATCAATGACCCGCTCAAGATCCGAGAAATCAATACCAGGGTTGATGCCTTGAGTGTAGAGGTTCAAAGCCAAAGTGACCAAATCCACATTTCCTGTTCTCTCTCCGTTTCCGAATAAACATCCCTCAACTCTGTCAGCACCAGCCATTTGTGCCAACTCTGCAGCTGCAACAGCACATCCTCGGTCATTATGTGGATGTAAGCTGACGCAAATCTTTTCTCTCTCTGTAATATTTCTGCAGAAGTATTCGATCTGATCTGCGTAGACATTTGGAGTTGACATTTCGACTGTGGCGGGGAGATTGAAGATGATTGGATTCTCTACTGTAGGACCCCATGCCTCCTTGACTGCCTCACACACCCGGATCGCATAGTCTGGATTAGTATCCGAAAAGGTTTCAGGACTGAATTCGAAAGCCCACTCAGTACCGGCGTGTTCGGGATCGTCTTTTGTGATGGATCGAGCATATTTCGCGCACTTGACTGCCAATGCCAGACCTTCTTCCTCGCTCAGGCCAAACACAATTCTCTGGAAGCATTCGCTGGTAGCAAGGTAAATATGTAAGATAGCCTTCTTGGCGCCCTTAAGGGAGTCAACCGTTCGCTTCATGAATTCTTCACGACATGGTGAGAGAACTTGGAGCCAGACATCATCTGGTACGACCCCGGGAGTTTCAACAAGACGTCTGGTGAAATCGAAATCTGTTTGCGAAGCAGAAGGGAATGAAACTTCGATTTCCTTGTAACCAAGCTCTACCAACATCTTGAAGAATTTCCATTTTTGTTCACCATCCATAGGGTCGACTAAACTTTGGTTGCCATCTCGTAAATCTGTGCTGAGCCATCTTGGAGATTTATCGATAGTTTTGGAAGGCCATTGTCTATCCGCCAATTGGATGGGAGGAAATCTCTTGTATTTTGTTGAGGGATCTTTAAGCCTACGAAGAATGCAAAAATTAGAGTTATATTTGGGACATTGAAGAGTTCACTGTGACTTGTATGAAGTAATAACTTACATGGGCATTTTGACAAAATCGCGGGGTTATTTGATGGATTAACTTTTACTTTCAAGAAGCTTCCGCTTTGTGATTGAAAATTGGTTGAATCTTGCAGATTTGAAAGAGCAATCAAAAAGTAGTATTAAAGAGAAGAGATGATTTGATACAGAGAATAAATCAGAAGAGAGGAATGGAAATTTATAAGAACTGTCAACGTAAATAATTGAGTCACCAATCATAGAATTATCAAGAGTCACTCAAACCAATTGAAAGTGACGCTATTTCGAGTAAATTTTATTAAGCCGATCGCGGGGCGGCATGGGAATTCTGTGATTCAGCCAATCAATTCTACGCCCATAATTATACCAAGATTTAGCCGTGGCTCTTTGTTACTTGCAGACCCAGTGTTACACGGAAAGTCTCGGTTCTTGATTCGATATGTTATATCATTGTATATCCATTAATAACGACAGCTCTACTCAACTCCCTAGCGATCTATACGACTGACTATCTACCGATCAATAGAGATAGCCAAAGTTTTGAGGATATATCTGTGAATTTCCAAAAGAGTTAAGTTGGCCTCCATGGCAATGGCACCCGGTAGACCAGCGGAGCTTCATCTAACCGACTAATACTCCTAGTATCTAGACTTGCTCTATGCATGTATAACATGACTTCATTCTCGCAGGGCATGGATGCACAACGCCAATCAGCCATAGGAATATAGTTAGCACGCAGGAGCTACCACCCACGATAAATATCTGGTATCACAACATCATATAACACAACAGCAAAATCATAATCACCAATCACTAATGTCAAAACACAAAACTCAATATCTTGAATAGTTCAGATAATCCTATTAAATCAAAAAGACAACCACCTCTAACCGACTACCTTTCTTATCCTATGAACGAGTAGTCCAATCCCTTAATATCAATTCTGGATATCCCGATGCAGCAAACTCCCCGCTAAAAGCGAATCCAGTCTTCCGTCTACCAACTCTCTCCTCTCTCATGCAATCATAATATGATCTATATACAAAGCGCAGTCGTGGTCTGGTCCGGTAGTATAATACAAAGCTCTCTCCCATAAAAACTATTAATTATGTCTGAGAATCGAAGAAGAAAATAATTGTGACCATCCACTCATTCTGCACCACTCGACTTGCCATCTCTTGGGTTCTGTAATCCTTTCTTGAATTGCTCTTCTTGGCATCTTTAAAACGTATGTGGGGATGCGTCCCTAAAGATTATTCTCCACATCACCAAGTGAAACTCTCCTCGATGAAATCCACCACCCCATGTTCTTGAACTTCTCTCACTGCTTCTCTGATGCTGTCTTGCAATGCTCCTGGTCCACAGACGGTGACGCACATGGCGCCTACTTGTTCCTTAACTTCAGTCTGTAACAACAGGTTGATATTAGGTCTACCAGGCAACATCTGGACTGTCGCGCTCGGGGAATGGATCTCCTTTGGATTCTTAGGTTTCGTGACAAACAATTTGATGGTGAGAATGTCGCGACGTCCTTGCATGCGAAGGATTTCGTCCATCCAAGGTCGTACCCATTCAAGATGTTCGACGTCACGGATGATCCAAACAAGCAGGACCTTTTTGGTGGCGATGGTACCATCGTTGTAGCCTTGGATGAGGTGTTGAACGTAGGGAATTTGATGGGTGATTCCGGAGGATCCGGCGAAGAGGACTGCGTGGCCGTAAGAATCGAGAGAGTGGTGTCCAGCATAGGGTCCTTCGAATGCAGCCTTGAGTGTCAGAACACGTGGACTGGCAACTTTGGCCGCGTCGAAGAGACGGCGGGTCAAACCAGTTTGCGCGTGGATAACAAAGCTGATATCGGTTGTTTGTTCTTCGGAAACCATTCGCTTTTCATTGAGTGGGAGTTCGGGGGAGAACTTCGGTCGATGGGCAACCCAGGCGATGGAGAATGGATGCGACTCCCAGAAGTTGAGTTTGGCGAAACGTAGATAGGCGTGAGATCCAGGTTTGACATCGAGTTTCTTGGGCAGATGCATGGTGACACGGCAAGCATCTCCGGGCATGGCTTCGATGGAGGCGGTAGTCCATCCCTTGGTGCTGTAATTACACCAGATAAGACGAGCCATTCTGAAAACGCGATCAGCAACCCAGAGGAAAGCGACGGCGCGGATGTAAGGTTTCTGGGGAAGACTTGGGATGTCGCAATGGATCCAGACACCGGCGATGGCTACGGCAGCGAAGATGATGTGAAGATTGAGGAAGGTTTCGTAAAAGGCGTGACGAATTGGGGATGGGGATGTGAGGAGAATGAGGACAAAGGAAACGGTGCCCATCATTCCGTAAGAACAGAACGGATCGTGCATAAGCATTTCCCAAACACCAGAGAAACCGGTATCTGCATGTTGTACATATGCCCAACATGACGTATGTACAAGAGCCTCCAAGACGACTATCCTTCCCATCCATCGATGCAATAAGTTGTAGGTATCAAAACTGATTTGAAGCCATCCGATGAGGGGGTTGTTGCGTCCGGCAAGAATGATGAGCGCGATCATGTTACACACAGCGAGAACACCGGATCTTCCTCGTAGCTCAGCTACAATAGAGAATTTGTTTTCTCTGCTGTAATCAAGAACAAGGGTATAGGCAACGTTCATTGAAAGGTACACGATCAAGAGTAGTGCATGCCATCTTGATGGGAGGGTTCCCATATTGACAGCTGATGACAACTTGAACTCTCTGTTGTGACGCTTATTCCATAGCGGCGCATACAATAAATGCTTCTTGACTTTCCACCAACTCGATCTATTTTGCTGGAAGTATCGTTGTTGATTCGCGTTACTATTCATCCCTGTCATGTGTCGCAAATGTGACTTTGCTCGATGCATCATTCTAAATACAAGGATGATCAAAGCCATTATTCCTAAGCACCACCACAAAACATCTCGTAGAAGATTGTTGATAGATTGATTTACTCCATTCAAATCGGTGGCGTACATTCCTATAGTGTTACTTGGTGTTGCAGCTGCTTCTGTCGTGGTTGCATCTTGTAAATTTGTGGTGGTTGCGGTGGTCGCTTCAGCTGCGGCCCTGCGCAGAAGATCGAGGGAGTCCATCTCGATATACTTTATTTCGTTATTTTGCTGTATATGAAACAAATGTAAAAGATGGCTTTATTGCTGGTTTGAAATAATGTAGAGGTCTTTCTACGTAGATCTCTGTGGAAGCTGTTGGTTGGCAAGTAAGTCGGGTTGGTATGTGGTCGCTGGGTCTATGGGATTCGAGATTCGATATTTGAAGGTCCCATCCAGGTGCGAGAGGACGTTACTTACGATAAAAATCGGGATTTATTGTCTGATGGTTCCTCTGCTATTGTGTCGCGACTCTTTGTCTATTGTTCTTGATCTGGGAACAAAGTAATGTAATTTTCAACAAGGGACATGCTGCGAGGGTCGAAATGCTGCTTTGTTCTTGAATATAAAAAGAATGATTCAAGATCCAAAATAGAAATGAACGAGTGAATGAATGAATGAAGGGCGGAATGGCGGAATTTGATCGATTGATTTGATTGTAATAATGAATGTGAATGGAGAATGATTGGTAAATCAAAGAATTAGTCTCCAGGACTTATGAAAGCAATATCTCCAAATAGATTCGAGAGTGAAAGAGTGAAAGAGTGAATAAAATCAAAAGAGAACTTTGTTCAAGTGACAAACGAAGATCTCGAGAAAGGTAATAAGACCAAGACGATCAAGACAAACCAAAGATTGCGGCGACAAAGAGTTGATGTACTATTATGAATTTATGTATTGTGCTGGGTATATTGTTTTTGGCTGGAGTCTTGGTGGTGTGCGCTGCGGGGATCCCTTTTTTCGAAGGGTTTTTGGTGGATCGACCATAACCAGTCTAGACAAAAGACCAAGTTGACAAGTTGAGATGATGTTGGTACCGATGAATTTAAATTATGGATGTATGGTGGAAAGGGTGGATGGAAAAGTAGGTAGAGAGTGGATCCCTTCTTTCGATTGAGCGCGAAAGTTATGAATAATGAATCAGATAAATTGCAATCAATATAAAATTCCATCCAAAGAGGAAACGAGGCCTCCTCGTGAGTAAAACGGAGTCAGTATCGCTGCAGGGTTCATCAGGACTTTTCTGTGAATAGCTTCGAGTTTTGAAACGAAAAGCCCTGCTGTCGTATATTGTATGAGGAGATAAGGAAGAGAGAGGAATTGAACCCTCTTCGTCAACGAAGGGGGGAATGGCGGTGGTGAAACAAAGACTAAGTGAAGGGGGAGCATGAGCTGCTAAGTAAAGTAAGGAATGGGTTACAGATGAAGAGAAAGATAGATTCCAGGTGAATATCATCAAATTCCGACCGGTACGAATATCAAAAATGGAGCATGTGATGAATCCGTAGAAAATTTCATCAATACTATACACCAGAGTCTGTGTGTGTGAGGGAGGGAAGGATGCTAAGAGAGATCTAGAATGAAAAAGGAAAATAGATGGTGGCTGCGGACACAGCTATACGAAATGCGAGTATGGATACAACAATGCTAACAATACGAACAATACCAACAACACCAACATCTGCCTTCTCCCACTGTCGTATCGATCTTCCTTTATTTTACTCTGGATAAAAATTCTACAAAAATTCTCTAAAAATCTTACCCAGTAATCTCGTTCTTGAGTCCTGACAAGCCAAAACTGCCAAAGGAATCCAAAAAAGAGTGGTCCATTCACACCCAATCCCTGAATCATCATCCATCAGCCGTCACAACCACTTTCAGCCATCACACAGCATTGGGAATATAAGATGAGATAGCCGCAGCATATCATGCCAGTTGAATCCATAATGGCGCTGAAAATAGTTCTTGGGCAGTTCGGAATGGGACCGACTCGACTCTGGGCCTGTCATTCCAAGCATTATCTCTCTCGTGGTTTTAAGTGGAAATTGATCAAGTTGTTCGGATATGCACGTTGGAGGCTTGGAGCTGACCAAAAGCAAGTGATGGTTCAAGGTTTGCTTTTTCGAAAAAGAAGAACATTGGGGGATGCTTTGATGCTTTGATCTCCAATTGATTGTGGCTGGTGACAATGGCCAAGAATCATTGGATGATAGAAAGAAATGGCTCGAGGACAAGAAGTGACTAAGGTAGAGAATAGTAACATAACCGATGGCACAGCCAGTCACAGTTGATTCCACTTGGTTCCAGTGTTTTGAAACCAAAGACGCACCGTTGTCCGTGATCCACTCAGGGGTTTCTGTCAGGGGTAGAGAAGCAGAAAGGATGGATGCATAGAGATGAGATGGTCGGATTTATATCATTTATATATCACGATTCACGATGGATCTTTGCGAATCCTAGTGACTGGTAAGAGGGCCCACGGAGATGTCGCCGTTGTCAGAGAAGAGACGAAAGATAAAATGAAAGGCCAAGACGAAACACTTCACACTTCCAGGGGGAAAGATTGCACGACGTCTAAGCTTGAAGTAGGTAGATGTATACCACCGATAGGATAGCCGCTGGTTGTCATCGATGCATACATGCTTGAACGCCCTTCTTCCATGGCATGGGACCAACGAGTTCTTATGTCTGTGAGTGCTTTCGTCCGTGAAAAGTTATTAGCAGCCGTTGGTTGAAGTGTTCGAAGCTTCCATGAAATTCGTAATTCGGTTCGTAGTCGAGACTGTGTTGAATACGCCACATGCTTTAGTTGACACTCGCTCGGGTGTTCATCAAATGTCGTTCTGCATAGAGCATTCGGGTCGTCATGGCTGTCATCAATTGGAAACTGGTTCATGCACCATAATATCATCATAGTCAAAAAGGTCATATCAGATCGAGCCTTCCGAGAACAGTGAAGTAACCGAGTCTGCATTGAATTATTCCTTGCTGGCGACGGAATACGGAAAGAATCCTTGACTACATCTACTCTATTGGATCCTCCTCTTCAATTGAAAGGTTGGTGCATGTAAGGGTAAAGTAGTATCGCAGTGAGATCCCTGACTGTTTCGATGGATACCCCCCAAGAAGATGGTTGATCGAACCCCCGAGCAAGCGACAGTAAGAAATGTAAAAGAAAACCCTTGAATCATTCAACTTGCAATATCATATAAAACCACCACTTATCAATTCCGCAGCCGCCGACCGAAAACCCGAGCATCCGAGTATCTCAAAGTATCTCAAAGTAGATACTAGGATGCGCCAAGCCTATCAAACAGAAACGTCCGTTAGATAATATTAATATTAAGATCTAGAATACAGAAAATTTTATTAAATATTGAATTTCTAGTTTTAGCTCTGTACTTGTTATTAAAATGTTTTTTCATTATTCTAATATTGTAATCTTAAATAGAAAGAGATAATAAATAATTATAAATTCTATTTCTATTAGTATATTTCTAGTAGAACTCCTTCTTAAAGTATAATTTGTTATTAATGATATATAATAGTAATAGTAAGGTCTTAATTAATTCAGTCTATCTATAGCTAAGTTATCTTAACTATATAATATATCTATATATTTCTAATGATATAAAGCAAGTAGGGAAAAATAATAATAAACTATTCTTTTTTAAAGCCTGTTTAAATTTATTATTATAAAATCTCATTATATTATAAAACCTCTTAATCTTCTCATTTGCTTCCTTATAATTCTTATAATTCTTATAATTCTTATAATTCTTATAATTCTTATAATTCTTATAATTCTTTACTTTTTATATCTGTCTCTTTTATCCCTTTTTATTCTATTCGATTCCTTTTAATATTCTAAATCTTATAATTAATATATTATTACTTTATTATAAAGATATTTTCATTTTTGAATTATTAACTCTTGAGTATCTTTACTCCTATTTATAATATTAATAATTCTGATTTCAATTATATATTATAAAATACTTCATTTCTAATCTTTTTCTTTTAATACTTTAATTAAATTGAGTTCTATTTAAAATCTATTATCTTTATTCTCATTTCGTTTTATTAATATTATTCTTTTATTAGGAATATTTTAAAGTCTTATAATAAAGAAGATTAATAATCATATTGCTAATTTTAACTTATATTTAATATACTAATAATCTGAAACAAATTATATATTAAATGTAAAATAAATTATAATATTAATCTTTAATATATATTCTATATTATTAGGAATTATTATTTCCTTTTCAAATGATTGATAATATACTATGTATTATGAGGAGGTATAGTCGATATTGATATATGTTACAGGAGCTGCCTCTAGGGTCATGTAGAAGTGTCTAGAGTTCTCTCGAAATGGTTTAGATTAAACTTCAAATAGGAATTCAATAAGATTGTAATTGGTTACAATTCTCGTAATTATAATAATAAAACTAATAATTGTTTTTAAGTATAAAGCTTTATATTATAATAAGACTTGTTCTCTTTATATAGATCTTCCTATTCTACAAAACCCATAATTCTGTTCTATTTGGATCCCTTAAATTCTAAGTTTTAAAAGCTTCTGGCTCCTTGAATCCTAAACTCTAAAGGCTCTAACGTCCTATTATATAACACTTATCACGTGATCCAATATTACCCGTCGTAACAATATATTACAATTTCTATTATGCTATAAGATTACGCTTATGAATTTTATTATATCGAAGTATTAAAGATATTGTTTTCTCATATAAGATAATTATAAATATTATATAAGAATTTCATTTTTATATATTGATAATTTTATTAAGAATATTTCTTGAAATAAATAAAACTTCTTGAAAAGATTTTATATTTTTATTTTTTATATATAAAATCTTTTTATAAGATTGTTAGATACTAAAAAGTCTATATTATTATAGAATTCTTTAAGAAATTCTTTTTATTAATTTATTTGATATAATTATTTTGTATAATAATAATATTGATTTTTTTGTATATTTTAAATAAGTATAATTTATCTCCTTCTTTGTATTAATAATAATGATTATTACATTCAAATAAATATTAACTTAATAATTAAAGAAAATGATATAGAATGATTTTCTAATCTAAATGTAATATAAATTAGAAAGTTATTTCGAAAAAGCTTTTCTTAGTTTTTTTCATGTTCCTTCTATTAATGATATATATATATAGTTTTATAATTGTTCATTAATATAAAATGATATAATAAATGAACTATTATATTGAATGTAGAATATACATTTGTTATAGTATTATCTCTTTCGAAACGATCCGAATTAATAATAATTAAGAGTATATCGAGATTAAATTTCCTAATATATTCTATTACTTATTCTTTTGCTTGTCATTTTATTCGATTTCTTTAAAGTATAATAGAAATTATAATATATTAATATCAATTATAATTCTTTTATAATATATAATATATTATTATAACGAACCTAATACACGTTTAAAGATTAATCTTAGAACTAAAAGCTATAGAATTAAAGAGAGTATATTATAGAGTTATATATATAATTAATTTGAAGTTTAATATTATATTGACTTGATTGGATATGATTATATATATATATTGTAATACTACTTTCCCTTTTTGAAGAATTTATCTTGAATTTATTTTAAATAAATAATCTAAGTATAAAGTATGATTAATAATATTCTTTTGTATTATTATTGTTATTATTTTCTTTATTGATTTTTTATAAAACATCTTGAAAGGTTAGATGTATTATCATTAAATAGAAAATATTGATAAAAGCTTTTTTTTTTAAGTAATTTTTGAAATATTAATTGTTAATTATTTTATTTAGGTATTTTTATTATTATTATTTTTATAATTAATAAAAGTGGATATAATAATTGAAATGGGGGGTTTTTTTTTTTTAAATATTTTGATATAAATTAAATGAATAAATTTGTATTTAATAAAAAGTATTTTTATATTAAATATATTTATTTTGTTTACAAAAAAGAGTTCTTTTAATAATAATAAACTTGAGTGTTTTAAAGTAGGATGGAATTGAAGTATAATTAGTTTTGTTTAATAAAGTATTAAAAGAATTGAAGGTATTAAGAATATTAAGATTATTAATATTTATGGAATTATAGTTTTGAAAATGGAATAGATTTTATAATATATATAGGATTTTAGATTTATTAGAGTAAAATAATATAAGGAATTTATTTACTATATATATGATTAGTTGTTATATAATTTAAATAAAGTTAGAATATAAATAGAATAATAAAAGTTATTAAGAAAGATAATTTTAAAAAATAGTATCAAGTTTATTATAAAAGATTAAGATTTTATTTGAATCAAATTAATTCTAATCTTTTGCTTTATAAAGAGTTCTTTTGAACTTTGTAATATAGATATATAAAGAATTAGTTTTTTGTTTGAAATTGAATAATTTATTTTTAATTTTCTAAATTTCATTTAGATTGTTACAAATATATATAAATTGATTTAGAATTGTTATATAATTTAAGGAAATGTTTTAATTAAGAAAAGAAAGTTGAGATAATATTATAATTTATATATAAAATTCGAAATTGAAATAAATATAGTAAAATTGAATAGTAGAGTTGTTAATTATAATATTATTTATTTATAATTTTATTTAAATTAAGAGTAATTATGTATTAAATTTTTGAGAGTTATTATTAAAATTTTTAAGATTAAAGAGAAAGAGTTTTAGTTAAGAAGGTATATAAATAATAAAAGTGTATTTGAGGATTAGAAAGTAAAGGAATGAGATTTTATGTTGTTAATGAATTATTTTATTATAAAGTTTTATAATTATAAGATTTATTGAATTGTAATTTATAATTAAGAAATTAAAAATAAGAAAAGAGATAATATTCTTAAATAGTATTAAGAAGATTTGTATATAAGTGAGAAAGTAAAAGTAATATATATAAATAGAAGTAAATAGAATATTCATAAAAGCTTTATTTATAAGTATATATTAATATTATTTCCTTTTTTATTTAAAAGAGTTTTTAATAATATAATGAATTTAATAAATATTTGAGAATCAATCTTAAAATTAAAAATTATAGAGTTAAAGAAAGCATACTATAGAGTTATATATATAATTGATTTGAAGCTTAGTATTATACCAATTCGATCGAATACAATCATGTATATATCGTGACAATTATTAATTATTTGAAGGAGAAATAATAATCTTTAATAATATAGAGTATATATTATATTAAAGATCAATATTAGAATTCGTTTAATATTTATTATATAATTTGTTTTAGATTATTAATATATTAAATATAAATTAAGATTAATTATATAATTATTGATCTTCTTTATTATAAGATTTAATCTTTCTTTATTAAAGAAATAATATTAATAAAATGAAATAAAAATAAAAATAATAGGTTTCGAATAAAATTTAATTTGAATAAAGTATTAAAAGGAAAAGATTAAAAATAGATTATTCTATAATTTAGAATTAAAGTTGGAATTATTAATATCATAAATAATATTTGAAGAATTCAAGGATTAAGGATTTAAAAATGAAGGTGTTCTTATAATAAAATAATAATATATTAATTACTCGACAAAATAAGTAAAGATGTATAGTATAAATTAAAATCGAACATAACTTCTACAAATATTATTTTAATCAATAAAATTTTGTAAAGCAATTTATATATACATTTTCTATATAGAAATGAAGTTTTATAGGATTTTAATGGAAAGTAAAAGAGATGTAGTATATCAAAGTTAATAAGTTGATAAAAATAAGTACAATTTCATAATACATTTTAGAGTTTACATAGTTTTATTAATTTTGAATCTTTTATTTTTATATTTTAAATTCTAATTGAAAATTGAATAATATTTTATTAAAGAGAGAGTTTTCTTTTTGATTTCTTAAAATAGAAAAGTTGTTAAAGATTGAAATTAAATAAATGAATTAAATTTTCTGATGTTTATACTTAATGTTCTTAATATTTTTGAAAATAAGCGAATTTACCCCTTCAAAAATAATCGGTTTTCTATTTCAAATAGATATAATATTTCTAATTATAAATAAATCTCTATAAAAGTATATATATTAGAGATTAAGATTTTTACTCACTAATATATTGATATCGCGATAACGTAGTTTAATAGTGGCTCGACTATATCAGTGGGTCGGCCACTTCAAAATACATATAAAATCAGCCTTTTTCAATATTCATATTTTAATAATTAATTATTATTTTTGAAAAAGAAAAGAATATTAAATAATAACAAAAAATCAATTATTCAAAATATAATTTTTATTTAAATAATTCTTTTCAATTTTAAAAAAAAATCAAAATTATTACGATTTTCGTTACAAAAAAGCTTTTTTTATAATAACTATTTTAAAAATTGTAATTTATTAAAACTAGTTAGATTTTTGTAATCTATATATAATTAAATATTTGATATTAGATTTTTAGGAAATTATATCAATAAATGAGAAAAATACACAATTATATACAAACATATTTTGTATGTAAAAATGATAACCGACTTACTAGTATAACCGAGCCACTGTTAAACCACGTTATTGAAAATATCAAATCAAATGAATTATTAAAAATCGAAAAAGTGTTCAAAAATAAGTACTTTTTGAATCAATTTAATAGATATAATTACTTTTATTTCGATCATTTTTTCGGGGGGGGGGGATGGGTTTTTATTTCCTTTTCCCATCTACCTTATTCAATTAGAACCATATACAGGCGCATCGCATGGTCTTAGCATAGCTATATAGACCGAATCGATTATGAATTTACTACTACTACTTTCGATCATTTTGATTTTGATTTCTTAGAAACTTCTACATAATATGATAATTATATTAATCATAGCTTATTTTAACGAGAAATGTTAAAGTTTTAAATGTTTTTAGTTCATATTATACATCTTTCATTATTTCGTCGAGTATAGGATTTGATACATTGAAAAGATTTGAATAAAATAAAAAGAAATAATATAGATAGATATAATAAGTAAAGGATTATAAGAATTATAAAGAAATAAATAAAAAGATTATAAAGGTTTTATAATATAATAGGATTTTATAATAATAAATTTAGAGATCATTTGAAAAGGAGTAGGTCTTTCTTTCTATTATTTTATTGATTTTATATAATTAGTACTATATAAATATATTACATAGTCAGTATAGCTTAATTATCAGATCGATATAAAATTCTAAAATCGAGGTATCTTTGTATTTCAATTTTGTTATACAGAATTAACTCTTTATATCCTTTATAAACCCTTTTACTTATTATAATAATTACTCTTATAGTAATGTCATTAAGTAATGGATTTATAACACTGGATCATTTCTCTCAACTACTAAATCTTAGATTTATATGCCTATTAAATCCACAATCTCTAACTAATTTTAATAAACTATTTATAATTAAGAAATAGAAAAGGAAAATGAATACTTTTATATTTCTTTTTAAAACTAATCATTATAAATGAAATATTATCTCAAATATATTAGATATTATTAAAAAGTAATTCAATATTTTTGAATGATATTTAATATCAGAAATATAAATTACCTATTGTCGGAATGTATGATCACATGCTTAAGCGAATTACATGATTCTTCTTACTATATATATATTGAGAAGAATTATACTTTATTCTAGATCATTTTAATTTATATTATTCATTTTATATAGGCTATATAGTGCTGTATATAATGATTTGAGTTAACAACTCCCCCTTTTTAAGTGATTTTAATACTAATTGGTGTTTACCTTTTTATTAAAGATATTTATAAATTAGATTACTTTCTAAGGTTTCGTACAAAGGCATTTGTATGAAAATAAAGAGAATGGTTTAGGTTATTTAATAAAATATTTTTTAAAAAGACGAATAAGATTATATTAGATTATATTTATATATAATTTGTATAAAGAATTAGAATATTATTTTCTTTATATTATTTTCTTCAATCAATATATTAAGAAGGGATTTCTAACTATAATTTATTTCTTTAGGATTGAATGGATTGATTGATTTATAAACTAAACTATTATATTTATATAATTCAATAAATCAATAGTTCAATTCGCATTCACTACATCTTATTCAAAGCTCAGTATACTTTTCGAATTCAAAACCTCTTTCCTCTTTGTACGAAAAGAACTACTTTATTACCCCTCTTTTATTAGAAACCTTTTATTAAACCTTTTTCCTTTACTTTATAGTACAAAACACTCTCCTTTATATAATTATTAAATTAGAGAAAAAAGGCCTATCTATTATTTTTAGTAGATTTAGTTCGTTTGAGTCGAAAGAGTAAAGTATTACGGGAGCTGCCTCTAGAGTCATGTGGAAATGTCTAGAGATCTCTTGAAGTAATTTAAATTAAACTTTAAATAGGAATTCAATAAAATTATAACTAATTACAATTCTTGTAATTATAATAATAAAACTAATAATTATTCTTAAATATAAAGCTTTATATTATAATAAAATTTGTTCTTTTTATATAAACCTTTCTACTCCACAAACCCTATAATTCTGTTCTACTTGAATCTCTTGAATTCTAAGCTTTAAAAGCTTCTGGCTCCTTAAATCCCAAGCTCCAAAGACTCCAACGTCCTATCACATAACACTTATCACATAATCCAATGTTACCCGTCGTCACATAAAGGAAAAAGATTATAAAGTTGAAAAGCTTATTATAATACAAATAATTATTTAATAAAATAGCTTCAAGAAAATCTATATGAATTTAATCTTTATTTATATCTTTAGGAAATATACTAAATTAAAGTCTTATAAGCTTTAAATTGTTATTCCCTTATTAAAAAGATTTAATTTCTTATATTTCAAGTTTTATAAAGGAATAAAAGAATAATCTACTTCTATTCATTCTTATATAATAATTAAATCCTCTTTATTTTTAGTTCTTTTAAATTCAATTGAATACAAATACCCTACTTAATCAAATTGATTCAATATCCCTCCCTTTAATTGCTTCACTTTAGTAAATAAAGCTTTTCTCTACTTATATATAACTTTCAATTCGATTCATTTTTTCCTTACTTTCTTTAGCTTGATTATAGAATAAAGGAGATAAAAAAAAAAGAATAATCTTTAATTAAATTGATTTTAGATTTTAAGGGATTTAGTTAGTACAATTCGCTTTTTATATTATATATTCTAGGTTTTTATTATAAATAGAAATTCTATTTATATTAGAATATATAATTATATGCTTAAATGAATCATATAATTCTTCTCATTATATATATATTGAAAAGAATCATACCTTATTCTAAATCATTTCAATTTGTATTATTCATTTTATATAGGCTATACAGTACTATATATAATGATTTGAGTTGACGACTCCCCCCCCTCAAGTAATCTCAACACCTATTAAATATAAACTCTTTATTCTATTCATTTAACTTTTTGTTTTTACTTTTTAATAATAATTTATAAAAATTATGAAAAATCTCTTTTTAATTAATATTCTAGCAATCTTATTTATAGTTATGAATTAGATTATTATTTTTATGAATAATAATATTTATAATCTGTTTTATAATAAGTATAATTAATTAAAGGTTTTATAAATATTAAAGACTATATTCCTAATTATTCTTAAAATTTGATTTAATTATATAGTTATGAATATCTCTATTTCCTTAATGAATCTGAACAATAAGGTAATTATAATAGATAAGATTTTTATTCTTAATAAAGTTTTTATATAAATAAAGAAGTATTCAATTATTATTAAATCCTTTAGTTATAAAATCAATAAGCTTTTTAATAGAATTATCTGAATTATTTTATTTATTAAGATAATCTATTTCTTTATACTTTTTAATATTAATAATCCTTTTAGGCTTATTAAGAAGAAATATATTATAAGTTAATATATTATAAGTTAATATAATTCAAATTGTTAGAATATTACTTTTTTTTAAATATAATCAGCTTCCTTTTTATATTTATTATAATTATTAAATAGATATATATAAAAGACTAGTAGATATTAATTATATATTAATTACTATAAACTATTTAAAACTATTTAAAACTAATTATAACAGATATTTTATTATTTTTTAGTATAAAAATAATGTTATAATACTCCTTATTAAAAGTAAGCTTAAAGTTATTTAAAAGATGAAAAAGATTCAATATAAAATGATTAATATAATTATTGAAATTCTCAAAATAGAAATATTCAACATTCTTATAACTATAATATTTTTTAATAAATGTAAATATGATAATATAATTATTTAATATAAATAAGTTGAATTTCCTTCATTATTAATTAGATCTTAGTTTAAAATTAAATATAAGCTTTTATAGCTTTAACCTAAATATTCATTCTTCTTTAAAATAAAAGCTTTAGATTATATTTGAAATCAAAAAAGAAAACAATAAGAATTTCTTTTTTTATGTATATAATCTTAATAAACTTAATATATTTTATTTCAGAAAAATAATTTATTAATATTAATATAACGTTATAGGCTTTATAATAAAATCCATATTGAATTGATTTAATAATATAATTTTTAGGTATATTAAATTAATATTAATAAAAGTCTATTTATATATATATTAATTCTTATAATTTTAAATATTCAATAAGTTGATATTATTTATATTCAAAAATTCTAATTCTAAATTATTACTAATACATAAATACAAAACCATTCATGTTATGATTACTATGCTTCAATGGATTTCTAAAACCTTATAAATCCTAAAGAATTAAATTACTTTTGAGTTATAATATATGTATATAAAAGCATTGGTTTATATATATGATAATGCTACCCCATTTATAATAGAGATTCTCTCTAGGTTAATATGAATAAAAATACTATACTTAATTTATATTATTAGCTGAGTAATAATAGAATAATAAATTACATATCTTATTTTATTTCATTATTTCAATATTAAATAAAAGGCGACTTTAATATTAAGTATTACATATTTAAATTAGAAGTATAATTCAGGCATAAGGGTTTGGATTTGATATACTAATCTAATAATAATAATATAAATTTCATTAATATTCCTAACAAATATATATATAAAACTAATCATATCATTAACCTTACCTTCTTGAATATCCTCTTTATTAATATTATTATTAGGGAAGATATATATAATGACTTAAATTACAAGATATAATTAATTATTATTTCAGAATGGAGAATATAATCTTTTTAAAAACTAAAGTGAATTAAATATTTCAGAGTAATTTCAATCTATCTTAATAAAAAAGATTAAATGTAATATTATTAGAATTTCTAGTATCTTATTAAATATAGATTATATCACAATATAAATACTTAAAAGCTACTAATTAACAATAAACTATTCTCTTTATAGATTTTACAATTAATATCTAATATTCAGTTTCTTTTTATAAGCCTAAAAGCTTATTAAAATAATTATACTATTTAAAATTAATAAGAAAAATAGAGTTTCTATTTATTCCTAATAATTAATTATGTTTATTTTCTATATTTCAAAAGGTTTAACGTGGTTTAACACCAAGTGCATTATATTACCAAGTGTACTACGAATTTTATATACAAAATATATCTATGTGTAATCATACATTTCCTTTATTTATTAATATAATCTGATTTTTTTAAAGAAATTATTATATTTGTTTATATAAATAATATAAAAATCGAATTATTTTTTTAAAAATCTAAATCAAAATAAAAGTTATTATTAAAATAGTTTTTTTGTAATAAAAATCGTAACAATTTCAATTTTTTTAAAAATATAATAGAAATATTTATATAAAAATTAGATTTATGAATATCTTATTTTTTCTTATTATTCAATATATATTTTTTTCAATCAGAATAACAATTAGTTATTAAAATACAAATATTGAAAAAAGGTTAATTTAAATGTATTTTGAAGTAGTACACTTAGTGATATAATGTACTCAATATTAAACCACCTTAAAAAAAAATAACTTATTAACTTATTGAATATAGATTTTATTAACTAATAATATTCTCAACTTATAATATAAAGAAGCTTTTCTTAAAAGAGCTATTATAAACCTAATAACCTAGTTTATTTATATTATAAAAACTATCTATATCTATACATCAAAGTTATTATAATTATTATAAATAATCTTCAATATATTTTTAAAATAAAGATTATTAAAACGAATAATTGAATAAATTTAATCCTTAATCCTTCTGAAATTAATTAAATCTTTTTTTATTAATTAAATCTTTTAAATATAATTAAAAAGCTTAATTATATTTAATTATAAAGTTGAATATAGAATGTCTTGAAGCTTTTCTTTCTTCTTAATTTTATATAGTAGTAGTAGTAAATTCATAATCGATTCGGTCTATATAGCTATACTAAGATCATGCGATACACTTGTATAAAATTCTAATTAAATAAAATAGATAAAAAAAAGAAATAAAAACCTATTTTTTTTTTCAAACTTTTCTATTAAGACTTTTAAATAATCTTTTAAGTAATTCTTTCAAATCTTTTAAGTTATTTATATTGTATACCTATTCTATTCAAAAACTTTTTATTTATAAATCCTTTAATATATTCATAAAAACTTTGTGTTTTCTATTCTATTATAATAATTTTTTTTTCTTTTTGTTTGACTCTTTTTAAAATATTATAAAAACTATAGTTAATTATAATACTATATTCTTTTTGAAGGATTGTTTTTGTTTTTTAATACTTCGAATTCTTTAAAGATTATTTTATTATAATTTTTAATTTATTACTTATAAGCCTTATATTCACCTTCTCTTATAATATATTGATAATATATAATTTCTTTTTAAAATCTAATATCTTCTATTCCCTTTTCTTCTATTAGGTTATTCTATCGATATAGAATGCATTATATTAGGACTTATTGAACCACTTTATTAATATAGAGAATAAGATTGTATTATAGAGCTAGATAATTAGATAAGATCGAAATAATAAATATAATAATATTGAGATATTGTTATTCTAATAATATATACTTTAAATTAAAGGGTTATTACTTCTTTAATTATAATTAATAATGTGTTATATACTATACAAAATAACAGTACTATAATTAGTATTTTGTAATAATATTATATACTAATATGAAGTATTGTATATCTAAATCAGATATATTATAAATGTTTTTTGAAAGGTTTAGCTTTTCTTTTTATCTATATAGAATAACTATAAGCATATTAACAGAATATTAAATATTATATTAATTTATTTTTTATAAAATATTTCTTGAAAAAAGTAAAACCTTTTGAAAATTTTTCATTCTTTATTTTCCTATACTTAAAACCCTTTTTTTATAATTAAAATCTTTTCATAAAATCTCTAAATATTGAAAAGTTTGAATTATTATAAGAATCTATAATTTAAACTTTTTTATTAATTATATTCAATATAATAAATCTATTATTAATAATATTAATATTAATAATATTAATATTAATAATATTAATATTAATAATACTAATATAAATATACTAAATCCTTCTTCTTGATATTAATAATAATATCTCCTTAATCTGAATAGATATCGACTTAGCAACTATAAGAAGAAGTATTAGAAGGTTTCCTATTTCAAATACAATAAAGATTAATGGGTTTTTCCAAGAAAATTTTTCCTTGGTTTTTTTGTGTTTTTCATTTGATTTTATATATATTATAGCTAATAAAGCTTATATTATAAAATATAAAGTTATACTTTTGTCACGGCGTCAACTATATAATCTATAGTTGTCTTTATGCCTTAAATATAAACCATTAATATACTTTACTTTCTATAAGTAGAATCTTACCTTTTTATGATCCTTTTATTCTTATAATATAATATAAGTTTTTATTTATACTTTAATAATTTATACTATTTTTATAAAAACTATTATATCTTTATTTTAATTAAATTCCCTTGATATTATATTTCAATTATATTAATTATATTCATCATTAATTTATTATATATTCTAGTTATTGTTATTTGAAAGTTGAATAAAATTGTTTTATAATTATAAGAATATCCTAAAGATAATTAATCAAATATTTATATCTAATTTACCCTTATAATTCCATTCCTTAAAACATATTATTAACTTTATTAAAACTAATACCTTTTTGTTTATAAATTTGTTCAATAAATCGAACATTATATATTTCATAATTATACAAGTTGTATTTGAGTTAAATAAATTGATTATAAGTTTATTATAAGCTCAAATCATTATAGCAAAAGTATAAGCTATTAATATCTAATTAAAGATTATCAAATTGAAAAATACAATTGAGATATTGAAAATTGTTATTTATAATAACCTATAAGCTTTATTCTATTAAAAATACCTTATTATTTCTAAGAAGTTTAAGAATAAAGAATAAAATATTATTAGATATTAAAATCAATATATAATATTCTATAATATTATTAATTATTATTTAATTATAAAATATAAAATAAATCAAAGTTGTAAAAGATTATATTTCTTATTAACTTACTTTTTGAACTTATTTATATAAACAATTGGATAGTAGTAATAGTAGTAGATTTATAATCGATTTGATCTATATAGCTATACTAAGATCATACGATACGCCTATATTTATATCTAATTGAATAAAGTAGATAGAAAAAAGTTATAAAAACCTATTCTTTTCTAATATTCTATTGAATTACTTATATTATATATTTATTCTGTTTAACATTTATAGCTTATAATATTTATACTTTCAAAGATAATATTGTTATAATTACTTTGATTCTATTTTATAAATTAATAATATATAATTTATTTCCATTCAATATAATAATATAAGCTTTTTCTTCTCTTTTTTACAATATAATAATTTTTATTATTATTAATATTATTATTGTAATAATATAATCTTATAATTATTTGTCTTTATTTTATAATAATTATATTTCTTTATTTGCTTTTTATTTTTCTTATTCTTTTCCTCTTCCTTTATTTATTTTATTTAATTCCTCATTTATTATTTATTTTGTTCTTTATAGTAGAATATAAATCCCTTTATATTCCTTTAAATATTCTATTATATTTTGTTTTGTGTTTACTTTATCATCCTTTTATCCCTATTAACTCGAATATCATTCTATTGTTTTCGAAATAGTACTCCTTCAAAATACCTCTCAAGAAAAGAGTAGGTGCTTAGAGGCTCCCTCCCCGCTCTCGTCCTATCATGCGCCCGCTCCGTGGCTGTTGTGTCAAATACCTGTCTGTATCAACTCACTTATAATCTCGTCAAGAAACAATTAGATATACTTTAATATAATCATTAATAATCTATATAATTTTAACCTTTAATTTCTTAAATAATATATTATAATAAGTATTTGATATGAATTAAACAAATAATATTAAATGCTTAATCTTTTATATAAGGTTTTTATTAATTATAATAAATATAAGATAAAAAAGATTCTATTTAATAATAAGTTGTTGATTTTAAGCTTAAGGTTTTACAAGGATTAATTAATACTTCGATTAATTATTCTAATAAGCTTTTTATTATTAATATTAATATATGAATAATTTAATAACAAGATATTTATAATGATTTGAAAGAAAAGATTTATTTTGATAATTAATATAAGAATCAAAATACTAATTTCAGTTATAATTAATCAAAATCTTATAATAAAAAACAGATTATTATTAAAACTCCTTCTATATTAAACATTTTTAATAATCCTATATAATTAAATATCATTTGTTAAGATTAGTATTCTTTATTTCATTATATTTAAAAGTAATATATTGATTTCAGCCTTTATCTTTATTATAAAAAGCCTAATCATATTAAGAATAATTACAAGAAAAAATAAGCTAATAATATAAAATATAATATTAATATTAATATTAATATACTATATACTCTTGATATTAATTGCTTTCTTATAATTAATTAATATTAAAGCCTTAAACTTTATTACAATACCTTTATTCCTTTATATTAGAATTCATTTCTATTTGTTAATCGTTTTTTAACTATATTATTACATTTTATCTTCTCAATTCTTTTTAATTTTATTTAAAAGATCAATCTAAAAGAATATATGAAAGAATCTATTCACTTAAAGAAAAGTAAAAAATCAATCCTTTAATCAAATATATTAAAAGATTAATCTCAATTTATAATAATAAATCAAAATTCTTTATAAGAAATTTATCTTTATAAATTAAAAGAACAATTATATTTCAGAATTCTTTATATTTTCGATTAATAAATAATAAATCTTTTAAAATTTTGATAGAAATTTCCTGTATATTTAATATGATTATTTTGCTTATTAATCTTATAGATAATAGAATTATAAATTATAAATTTATTAATAAAAAAGTTGTTTTCAAATTCCATATATCAATATAGTCTTTTCTCAATATTTATTTTTTATTTTTAATTAATAAAAAACTTTTCAATATTCTTTTTTATAATATACTTTTGAAAATATTAATTAATAATTATAAAGAAATCGACTTATTCAATATGATTATTTTATTAATTATACATTTTGTAATCTTTAGTTTTTTATGACTTTAATATGATAATCAGATTATTAATTAATTGATAATAATATTAAAATTTATATTTATATATTGCTTAAAATATTATTATTTTATTAACTCTATAATAATCATTGTTCTTGATATTATTAATAATTATAAAATAACTTTGTTAGAAAGTAACAAAGTTGTATTAATTAACTTTATATTATTCTTATAGAAACTTATCTCGAAATTAGTTTCGATAAAGGAAATCGTTAATAAAAACTTTGAAAATATTTTGATATTATTTAAAACCCAATTCTTAAATCTTAAATCTATTTAAATCTTAAATATTTATAAAGGAATTAATATTATCAATCTTAAAGCTTTATTTAAATTAAATTTATACTATATTTACTATATCAATAATAAAAGATACTATTCAATTATATTATAATTTAATTAATAATAATATTAACAAGTTTATAAAGAAAACGAATTAATTTATTTATTTTATAATAAAAATTCAGGATAAGCTTTCTCTTTAGTTTTATAATCTATATTTAGGATTTCTATTTTTTTTTTTTAACAAACTTTCATTATAAGACTTTTAAAATCATAAAATCGAAATTATATTAGATAAAGAATCATTATATAATAAAGATTATTTAATATTCTTAATCAAACTTCAAATTGCTTATTAATAACTTAATAATAATTTAAACAAAGAATTTATTTAAAAAATTTATTTCTAATTAATCATGTCATTTCTTCGAATTATCAAACCCAAAAAAAATATTCGAATTTGTTAGGACTATTGAGGACTAAATAATATTACTATTAAGAATTAATACTCCTTATTATTAATTAAAGAAACCTTTAATATCATTATTACCTTCAACAAATTATAAATTATAAAAAATTATAAATAGAAAACAACTTTTATTACTTGTTTTGATTGACTTAGATTATTAATAATATTCTTAGACTTTGTAATATATTAGCTTTATTTTAAAATTATATTAATTATATCCTTTTTCATTCTCTAAATAAAACTTATATAATATATTTGAATAATATTCTAATTTATTTTAAGAATATCACAGATTATAGAAAATATATCTATAAAGTTATTTAATAATTAATTAATATTGAATTACAAATTGATATCAATAAGTACAAATTTAAAACAAAAAGAACAAAGTATCTTAACTTAATTATTATTTTAAAAGATATAAAAATAAATTTAGAAAGATTAATATCGTATTTGACTAAAAATCACTAGCTAAGTTCAAAAATCTTGAATATTTCTTCAAATTTACTAATTTTTATTAATACTTTATTCACAACTTTTTCAAGATTATAAAATTCTTTAATTACCTTTTAAAAAGGAAAAGATATTAAACTAAATTTTTAATCAAAAAAATATTTTCAGAATATTAAAATGTTACGGAGGTACCCGCACCGCAACATGGATTATAAGATAAACCTAAGGCCTTGGTGTTGGGACCTACGAAAACAGCACTGTAGGGACAGTTGAATTAAAGGGTAACTAAAGATAGCGGTAACCGAATAAATAAGCAGTGATTAAAAGATAGGTACCTATCTTTTATTGGCACCTACCCCACAGTAGGCACAGGTTGCACAACGGTTACAGATTAGCTAGTAAGCACAGGTTAAATAAGCGGTAGCCTTACCAGGTCACGAGGACAAGTGTCACGTGAAGGAAAGTCGATTCGACTTGTCGACTCGAGTAGTCGAGTAGACTTGACGATTCGATCAAAGTACGAAGGTCTATATAAGGGAATGGGTTTCATTACAATGTAGAGCTTCGTGCTCAAGAACAATCATTAGTTTCATTACTATAGTTACGAGAATTGCAACCAGTTACAACCTTATTGAATTCCTACTTGAAGTCTAGTCTAAACCACCTCGAGAGATCTCTAGCCACTTCCACGTGACCCTAGAGGCAGCTCCCGTAACATAAAAATCATTTTCTTTTTTACCTTAATTCTTATTATATTTAATCATTATCATTACATAATTATAAAGATTAATATTTCCAACTAAACCATAAATAATATCCTTTTATAATATAATAATAATATTTAAGTCTGATAATATATTTCTTATTAAAATATAATACTATTAAATATATCTATAAGATTTATAACAAGGAATTCCTAATTATTATAAAATCATTGATAAATTGAAAATCAAAATTAGATAGAATTTCAAAGTTATTTAAGATTATTATTAATTATAAAAACCTTAAATATTTTATATTAATAAAGATATTAAATTAATAATAAATGAAATAAACTAAATTCTTATTCGAATTCAATTTTTATATTATATATCAACCTAATTATAAAACTTTTCGCCCAATACTTTAAACTATAAAACAAAAGATTGTCTAATCTATACTAATTCTAACAGTAATTAAATCAAAAAATATTTATAAATAATCTTTTAAAAAAAAAATTGATATTATTATATTTAAGAATATTATTTGATAAGTAAATAATAAGTTAAATCTAATTATAGTTCTAATAAGCATAGTTATTCTCAATATTAATAAATTAATTAATAATTTTATTAATAAAGTATACAAATTATTCAAACTAATTAATACTATATATATAATATTTCAAAACCTTTATACTTATTATTAACTATTAAACATTTGAAAAAACCTTTAAATTGTTTTATAAGATTATAAACTTATAAATAATAAGATCTTTTATTATTATTACTTTTTTATTCTTTTCTTTATCAAACTTTATATATAGATTAAATATTAAACATATTCAATCACATTAATCGAATATTTCAACTATATCAAAATTATTAATCTTATCTCTTGTATATATTAATAATCTAATATGTTAAAGGAAATCAAGATATTTATATAATCTATTAACTTTATTTTCGAATAAAAGCTTTTTATTTTAATATATTCGGATTTCTTGAATTTTTATTAATACTATTTTATGTTTAATTCAATATTTCTATTAATTATATTATATTATTATTAGTTAATAAATATTATAAGAAAAGTATTAATATATCATTATAATTATTTGTTATTTAATTAAAATGTATCATTTTATATTGATTATAAAACTATTTATAAAAACGCTTATAGATTAATTTATTAAGAAAGTTTATTATTTATATAATATATTTGATAATATTATATTCGATAGAGGTTTACAATTTTCCTTTGAATTTTGAAAACATTTATTCAATTATTTATCAATTATTTTAAAACACTCTTTTTGATTTTATTTCAAATTCAATAATTAAATAAAAAGAATTAATATTTTAATCGAGTAATACCTTCAAGTTTTCATGAATTTCTTTTAGAATGATTAGTTTAATTAGTTTTTACTTATAGAATTCATATTGAATAGTATTATATTGAAAACCATTAATATTTCTTTATTTTTTATTAACTATAATTTCTATTTATATTTTAGTATTAAGCTTTTTACATCTATCTTATTAAATCTATTCTATTAAAGAAAACAAGAGTTCCTTAAAGTTAATAAGATTATAGATTAATTTGATCTTATTTTAATTAAATTAATTTAGAGATATAAAAACAATATTAATAAAACCTATATTAATACCCCTTTTTATAAAAAAAAGTATAAAAGTATAAATAAATATGAAGAAAATAAGAACTAAATGTTTAATAAGAAATAATAATAATAAATAAAATGATTCCCATAAAATTCTCAAGGTTTATAAATATACTTACCTATTTTAACTTCCAATCAGTTTTAAGATCTTTTTAATATTTTATAACTTATTATTTCGATTACTTTATAATTTACTAGAATTATTAGATTAAGATATTATTAGTATTACCGAATTATATAGAAATCAAGATCGAATTTTCAGAAAGAATAATAAAATATATACAGAAATTAAATAATAAAAGTTCAAAGAAATCCTTAATTATTATAATAAAAACAAATTTTATTATCAAATCAAAGAAAAACATTATTTAGTATGTTAACAATTTATTAAAAACTTTTATAATTAGGAAAATGTAATTGCTATTTTTTATCTAATAAATTTAGGTAAGCTGAATCCATTTATTTAAATTAATTTCAAAAGATCTATTATTTTCAATTTTATTAAGCTTTTATTAATATTTATATTAAATATAATCTTAAAATAAGATTGAGGTAAATCTCAAAAGCTTTATTAATTAATCATTAATTCTAGGAATATTCATTTTAATTTCATATTAGAAATCAGAGTATCTTAATAATTTATATAATAATTATAAGTTAATTGTTTCAAATAGAAAGTATTGTTATAGTATTAATTATATAATTTATGATTGTCTTTATATCTTAAATATAAATTATTAGTATACACTATTTTTTATAAATAGGGTTTCATTCTTTTGTAGTTTTTCTATCTTTATAATGCAATATAAGTCTTTACCTATACCTTAATAACTTTAAATATACTAATAATCTTTATCTATATTAAACCTTTTAGTCTCTAAATTCTAATATTCTTATTCTAATCAATAATATAAGGAAAATCCTTAAATAAAATAATATTAATAAGATTATCTTTATTCTTAAGAAATTCAAAATAATCTATTCAATTAGAAAGAGAAAGGATTATATTTTTTATTTTTTATTAATAAAAAATTTATTATTATACCCATCACTATAATCAAAAACAAAGTAGAATTTATTCAAAAAGAATTAAGAATTTGATTTAATAAAAGACTTATTTTCAAAAATTATATAGTTATAAGGATTATTAAAGTTTAAATAATAATATATTATATTTATAGCTTTGTAAAGATGATTAGTAACCCTTCATTTTTAGCTTTATATAAAGCTATTATTATCTATATTATTCTCCTTTTTATATATGAAATCAAAATATAATTTAATAATAGAATAAAATTAATTTATATTCAATATATTAGCTATGGTCTAATCAGTTTCTTCTAAATAATTAAATATATCAATTTACTCGAATAAATACTTACTTTAATATTTAAAAGTATATTTCCTATTGAAAAGATTATCCTAATTATTACTTTTTTTTGAAAATATAAATATTTTATTTATGAATACTATATTAAACAAAGCCAAACTCTGTTTTACTATATATATATAATTAATAAATACCTTTCATTTTATAATCCATTAAATTATATTCTCATTTATTATCAAAAGTAAAAATACTAATGAATAATAAAAACCTAAAATCAAAATTCAATATTTAAACATAATCCTTCCTAATATTATACATTTTATATTATAATTCTTATACTTCTCTTCAAAATATTAAATAAACTTAATTAAAAATATAAATAAAGAAATTATAATTACTAATTTCAAAAAGTAATAGTCTCATTTTCCTTCTAATTAGATTTTAATCCTCTCGAACAGCTTTGAATAAGTCATTAATAAAAAAAAGACTTATTAAATATAAATATATAATATATTAGAATGAAAAGTAAATAGTTATTAAATCTAAACCTGATTAATAATACCTTATATATCTTTGACTTAAAGATAATTAAAGTTTCTATAAATCTTAAATATAGTTTAAGAATCCTTTTACTTAATAAAGAATACCTTTAACTTTATATCAATAATATATTAATAATTTAATATCTATATAATAATATATTTAATTTCTTTTAATAGACTTTTTACACTTATTAAAATGCTATATAGATCTTTAATATTAGGATTCATTAATTCCCTAAGTATATGAGTATTAAGGAAAACAAGATTATTAATAAGCTTATCAACCTTAACATTTCTAAGTTTATTTGAAATTTAAGATCTATATTAAAATCTATTATTAATAAAATAGATCTTATTATTAAAATACCTTATAATTAAATAGAACAATTCTAATAAAATAAATAATAATTATACTTTCAAAAATATATAATTAATGAAACCTTATTTATATAATAAAGCTTTCTTTTAAATTAGATTTGTTAAGAAAAATGTTATATTATATTCTAATTATATATATAAAATAAAAAGATTTTATATAATATTATAAAAAGTTTAAGTATCAAGATATCAATTTGGAATACTTTTATAATTATTAAAAGATTCTTAAGCATTTAATATTATATCAGAAATCATTAATTGAATTTAAAAAATAACCTAAATAATTACTTTTACTTTCTTTTTTATTAATAATAGAAGGTTTTAGCTAATTTTTATTTTTAATATTATAATTATTAATACTAATCAAGTTCCACAAGATTATTCGATTCTATATTAGTTTTTGTTCTTATTAAAAACACCTGTTTTTTCTTTTTTTCTTTTATTTTTTTTTATTTTTAATAGAACCTTATTCCTTTTAAATCTAATTTAAATAATAATTAGAAATAAAACAATAATCTATTCAATACTAATATATCTTATATAAATACATACTTATATAGCTTTACATTTATTATTCTTAAAAACTATATTTAATTTTTTAAAGTCTTGAATACTATTAATCTTATTTCAATAAGTAAAAAAGGAATTATTCAAACAAGTTTTAATCTCTATATATATAAATTACTTTTTAAGGCATTAAACAAGTTTATAGCTTAATATGTTTTTATACTCTTTAAGAACTTCCTAGGGTTAGCTTTATACCAGCTTAATGAATATTAATAAATACTACTACTACTACTATTATAGCTTAATAATAAATAGATTGAATCGATTAAAAATTTACCATTACTACTACTAAAGCAACTCTATTATAAAAAAGATATCTATTATAGATCTATTTTATTACTAATAATTATTGAAATTATTTTCAAATAATCGAGAATATTGAGTTTTATAACATCAGAAAGATTAAGGGAATTCCTTTAATATAGTAGTAGTAAATTCTTAATCGATTTAGTCTATCTATAGCTATTCTTTAATATGAATAAAGAAATTTTTCTCTAATAAAATTAAACAAAATTTATTAAAGACTTAAAGAATTTATAAAAGAGCTAAAATCGTTTGGAATATTAGAAAAATTTAAGTAGAGAGATTATTATAATTGAGATAATAATATATAAAATAATGTTATTTGAAAATATTATTATTTATAATATAATAGAGATTTCTTTTCTCTAAAATCTAGAAACATATTAGTATATAATTAATTTTTTTTGAAAAAGTTAAGATATATAAAGATATTTTATTATAGTGTAAAAATCCATTATAAATTTATCTTATTATTCAAGGTTATAATAACTATTATGAGATTCTTAAGAATATTAAATCCTTTTTTGATATAATGATTGAAGATTTACCTCCTTGATAATTTTATTATTTGTAAGGATCGAAGTACTATATACATATTAAAAAGTTGATTCGTTAAGTCTCAAACCTAATTCAAGCGATGTAATTAATGTAAACTTATATATATATAATATTCTTGATGTTGTAATATTATAGTTTAAAGTGATTTTTTTGTTAGAATTCATTTAAATCATTTTATTAAAATCCATTTCAATTTAAAAAAAAGATGACCGTATAGAATAAAGTAAGGGCTTTCGAATTAATTCTATTTTTATAATATTGATTTCAATATTAAGGTTTATATAATGAGTTGAAGTTAAATTCTTTTAAGAGATTTGAAGCTTATATGATTAATATAAAAGGGAATATATTGAATATAATGAGGTCTATAATAATAATAAAAATTTAGACTTAAAGCTTTCGTGGTCTAATAATATGATTATCGATTCGACTGGAAAAAGTAAAATATAATCCTGAAAGATAATTTACAAAGCTCATATAATAATATGTGACTTAAAATAAAATGATTAAATCATAATTCTAAAGAAAACGAAAATTGTGAAAATTGTGAAAAACAAAATTAAAAATGATTTAAAAGTAAACCGATTTCGTTTATAATAGTAGTAGTAATAGTGGTAGTAATAGTAGTAGTAATAATAGTAGTAATAGTAGTGATATTTATTAGTGTTTAGTGAATTAGTATAAGACTGACTTTAGGAATCTTTTAAGAGGTATAAGAATATATTAAGTTATAAACTTATTTAATATTATAAAAAGCAGATTTGTGTATACAAGTAGAAAAGCTTATTTGAATGACTTTTTCTTTATTAGTTAAAGTAGAACTAATATTTTTCTAAAACTTTAAAAAGTTAGATATAGTTTTAAAGAATACATAATTATATATCTTAAAGGTAGGTGTTATAGATATAAATAAGATTAAGTATATAGGTATAGAAAAAAGGTTTTATTATATTCTTAATCATTGTTTTATAAAGTATAAAAAGAATGAGGCTTTGTTCGAAAAAGGAAAAAGAAAAAAAGAAAAGAAAAAAAAAGTAGGGAGATATCTTTAGTATGAATGATATTAGAATAGAACTAAATAATTCTAAGAAATGTAATTAGTATTAACAATCATAATATGAAAAACAAGAGATCCTGGAAACCTTTTATTATTAATAAGAATAAAAATAAAAATAAAAGTAATTGTTTAGATTATCTTTTGAATTGAGCTAACGATTTGTAATATAATGTTAAATGCTTAAGGATCTTTTAGTAATTATAAAAGTATTTCAAATTAATGTTTTAATATTTGAATCTTTTATAATATTCTTGAAAAGGTAAATTGTTATTTTAATTATTAAATTTACTTTGAATAAAACTAAATTCTTTGACAATAATGTTGACTTTATTGATAATAGGTTTTATTATAGGTTTTAAATTCCAAATAGATTTGTAAGAATTGAGATTTGTAAATCTATTAATTATTTTATTTCCCTTGATTCTAATATATTTAAAGAATTAATAGATTTTAATATCAAAGATTTATATAATGTTTTAATAAATATGAAAAGTGTATTGAAATGAGTTTGATATTAGATATTAGATTATTAAGTTATTATTAATATAAAGTTATAAATAATAATAATTAAATAAAGAGATTCTGAGAATATATTGAAGATCTATTTAATCTTTAATTGCTTTTATATTGAAAATATAGGAAATACGATTAATTGAATTAAAACATAAAATTAATTGAATTTTGTTTTAATATATTATATATTTATGTTCAAAAAGTTTCTTTTTGTTTTCAACTTTTTCAAAGCTATTTAAGAAAATAAAAACCTTATTAAAAGGAAGTTGAAATTATTATTCTTTAAAGTTAATTATAATAATTTTTCTATTAATATTATCTATTATATTGATTTTATATTCTAAGGAAAAATGAGAAGATTTCAATATAGTTTGAATAATATTTGAAAGAAAAGTTTTAAGATGTTGAAGTTTTGTTTTAAGGATTTATTAAAAATTACCCTTGTTATTTTTATTAATAAATTAGAATTGTATTTAATAGATTATTGAATAATCAATATTTATTATTTAAATATACATAATAAAATTGAGTTTTATTGTGTTCAATATAATACTAATTAAGAGAAGATTAAAAATTTCAAAGAGGATAATAATAAAAATGATTCTTTATATAAAAAGTATTTTTTTATTTATAAGTATAAGTAATTGTGTAAGTAAATTAATATATTAATTGATTTATATGGAAATAATAAAGTAATAATTTATATATTGAATATCAAAGGTTTAGTCTTTTTATTGTATTATATTTTCGTTGTATAAATAAAAAAGAGTATAATATAGATAATAATACTTTTATATAATATTAAAGTTAGAGGGTTATGAATTGTTTTTATAAGATTATAAATATAATATATAATTATTCTAAGTTTAACAACACCAACAGCCACATACACCTCCCAAAAATAAAGTAATAATTAAATTAGATAATGAATTATTACAAAGTTAATTATACTTTTTTTGAATTATAATAATTAATATAATAATAAGATTCTTATTATTAATAATATAAAGGAAAGTATATTTACTTATTTTTTGAATAAAATAAATCATTTCAAGTTTTTCAAAAACAAAAACTATTTTACTATTATAATTCTATTTAAAAATCTTTTATATATTGTTTATTATAATAAAGATATTAAAATTAAAGAGTTGAAATATTTAATATAAATAAAAAGTATTTATATAATTAAAATAAAGCTTGATATTTTAAAATATTAATTTAATTAAATATAATATATATAATATTAATAAGAAAAAAAAGCTTTATAATATTTTATATTATATTTTATAATTAAAAGTAATTAAGTTTTTTTTATTATATTTAAATAATCAATTAATAAGAAAGAAATCTATTAGTTTTAAAAGGATTAGAAGTTAATCTTAAACAGTTATTCTTTTAAGAAATCATTATTTTAAAAGATTATTGAATACTTTTGAATACTTTTGAATATTTATAATAATTATGATAATCTTAAATCCTTGAAAGGAATACTTTTGATATTATAAGTAAAATAGACTATTAAATTCATAAGAATCTTTTTAGAGAAAGCTTCTTTATATTATAGACTAAGGACTTCATTAATTAATATGATTTATATCAAATAATAAGTTATTATTCTTTTTAAGCTTTTAAAAATATAAGAAATAATTATAATTGATTTTCAAAAGCAAATAAAGGATATGTTCTTCTTATTAATCTTAAATAATATAATCATTTTGATAAGCTTTCAAAGTTGTAGAAAAAAGTTAAATACTATATATTAATTATATAGATTATAGAGAGAATTGTTTATTATTAATTAATAAGCTTTTAAGTATATATATTATAAGATAATTCATTTTTAATAAAGTATTAAAGATTTTGACAATGTTGTGTTTAATCTTTTTGATTGAAAAAAATTATAATTAGTTTAAGATATTTGTTCCATTTTAATTTTTTAGGCGATTATATTCTAAATTATTAATAGCATTAAAATAATTAAGAACTTTCTTATATAGTAATAATAGTAGTAATATAAATTTTCGTCTGAAGAGACCTTTCGAAGGGTATTGAGATATGCTAAGTTAAGGATTTAAAATAATATATTATATATTAAAGAATCTAAAAATTATAAAAGGAAAAAGGAATTCTTTAATATATAATTCTAGGTTTTTGATTCTATAATATCGTAATTCTATTATAAACCCTAAAAAGTATTTCGAGCTATATTGTATATAACTTTATAATTACTTTTCATATATAATCACAATTATTGTCTATATAATGCTTCTATTTTATTTAAAATGGAGATATATTGGTGTAAATAATATAAGGTTTCAAATAATCAAAATATTTTTTAAATAAATCTTAAATCTTTACTCTAATGTTTTTACAAATTACAAATCCTAAAAATTCAAAAAATCCTTTCTTATTCCTTTAGGAGATTTCTTTTTATTCCTTTTTAAGTATTCCTTTTTTTTCTTTTCTTAATTAATAAGATTAGTTTTGTATTATATAAAAATATTAAAGAGATTAATAAAGGAGTAATCAGGTCTTTAAAAGGGAATAATTCGAAGAAATAGAATTAATATAATTTACAAATTATTAAAAAGTTGATAATTTAATTTTAACTTTATAGATTTTAGTACAAGAACTATAGATTTATAAAAGGTATTATGTATAAGTATTAAATCTTCGTCCTCCAACTTTTTTATATAGAATCTTAATCTTTTTCATTATAATTTCTATTAGAATATTATCAATATATAAAGATAATAATTTCAGATTAATCTTCTATTTATACTAATTGTAAATATAAAAGGTCTGGATTATTAATAAGATTTCTTTTTCAAAGTATATTTATGGAAATAATTCCAATAGGTTTTCATTTATTTAAGGGTTTATTATAATATAGCTTTATTATTTTTCTAATAAGTTTATTAATTATACAAATAGCAAAATCTAATATTATAATAAAGTTAAATACATATATCTTGATTATATTCTTATTTATTAAAAAAGAAAGAATTAAGGGAACGAATCATACTAATTTGTATTAATATAAATAATCAACCTAACTTTATGTTTAGGATTTTATAATGATACTATTTAAATAAAATTATATTTCATTCTAAAATAGTAATAACTTATATCTTATGATCTGAAACGTTATATATATCATTTTTAATAATAATCCTAATGAAAAGAATATTCAAGAAAATCAAGTTGATAGTATAACCAGCTTTATATACAAACTTGCTAAAAACATTTATAAAAATTATATTATTATTATTAAATCAATATATAAAGTTGAAATCCTTATATTTAGATTGAACTTTTGATTCAAATATATAATATTGAATATTAAAGTTGTCTTCCATTAGACATAATATTAATAACTTGAAATAGAATATATAATCCATTATCTTATTTATACTTAATTTAATAATATAAATTGAATATAAAATTATTATTTACATCAATTCAAAAAAGATTTTTATTGTAAACAAATCAACATTGTTGTATATATAAGCCTATATTTTTATATAGTAGTAATAGTAAATTCATAATCGATTCAGTTTATATAGCTATATTAAGATCATACAATGTGTTTTTATATGGTTCTAATTGAATAAGGTAAATAGAAAAAGGAAATAAAAACTTACTTCCTCTTAAACTTTCTTATTAAAATCTATAGACAATCTTTTGAGCAATCTTTTTAAGTTCTTCAAGTTATTTATATTGTAAACCTATTATATTCAAAAACCTTTCTTTTATTAAATTTCTTAATATATTTATAGAAATTTTATACTTTTTATTTTATTATAATAATCCTTTTCTTTTTATTCAATTCTTTTTAAAATATTATAAAAATTATGATTAATTATAATGTTATATTTTTTTAAAAAGATTATCTTTACTCTCTAATATTTCAAGTTCTTCAAGAATTCTATTATAATTTCTAATCCATTATTTATAAGCTTTATATCCACCTTCTCTTATAATATATCAATAATATATAATTTCTTTTTAAAGCCTAATATCTCTTATTCCCTTTTCTCCTACTAAATTATTTTATTAATATAGAACATAATATATTAGGGTCTATCAGACCATCTTATTAATATAGAGAACAAAACTATATTATAGAACTAAATGATTGAATAAGATCGAAATAATAGATATAATAGTATTGGAATATTATTACTTTAATAATATATACTCTACATTGAAGGATTACTATTTTTTCAATTATAATTAATAATATATTATTTATTATATAAGGTAATATTGAAATTGATATTTTGTAATAATATTGTATATTAATATAAAGTATTGTACATTTAAATCAATATATTATAAATATTTTTCGAAAGGTTTGGCGTTTCTTTTTATTGTATAGAGTAGTTATAGGTATATCAATAGAATATCAAATATTATATTAGTATATCTCTTATAAAATATTTCTTAAAAAAAGTAGGAGTCTTTAAAGAGTTTTCATTTTTCATTTTTCTATACTCAAAAACCTTCTTTTTTATAATTGAAATCCCTTTATAAAATCTTTAAATATTAAAAAGTCTAAATTATTATAAAAATTTATAATTTAATCTTTTTTATTGATTATATTCAATATAATAAGCTTATTATTAATAATATTAATTTTAATAATTTTAATATAAGTATATTAAACCCCCCTCCTTAATACTAATAACAATATTTTCTTAACCCAAATAGATATTAATTTAATAACTTTAAGAAAAAATAGAAAGTAATATTTTGATTCGAATGTAATAAAGATTAATAGGTTTTTTTAAGAAAATCTTTCCTTAGTTTTTTCGTGTTTTTTTCTATATCTTTATATATATATATTATAATCTAAAAGTAATTGAATTCCTTAGGATTTACTAAATCTTAAAAGTTAATAAAAATATAACAATTATAATTCAATTAGTTATATATATATATATATATATATTAGCGATTCTTTAAAATTTCTAAATATATATAATATTTATTTATTAAAGATTACTATATAAATAAAGATATTTTGACTGATATTAATTTAATAAATCGAAAGAATATATTATTAAGTAAGTTGAATATAAATTCTATTATAAAATCCGAGATATTATATTAGTATTAATAAGTAGTATGTTTAATAATTAAAGTATTGAATTTATTAAGGTTAAATATAAGGAAAATTTGCCTTTTGTTTTTTTATCAAATAATTCTTATTCAATTCTTAACCAAAGAATGAATTTTTAAATCAATATTATAGAAACTTATATTCAATTCCAAGTTAATATTCAATTAATAGAATTAGATTCAATTTGTTTATATATATTGATATCTTTATTATATTGATATTCGTTGAAGAATGACATTGTTGTAAAAAATATTAAATATTTTTATTTTAGAACTTTAATAATTATATTAGTTATTTTATATTAAGTTTCTTTTGTTTTGTTTTGTAAATAGTTTTAAGTTTATTCTTAGTAAATAGTATTATAATAATGTTTGTATATTATAGAGTAGTAAAATAATTATTATAATTTATTTTGAATACGTTATAATAATTAGTATATTATAATAATACCTTATAAGTAGTTTCAATTAGGCTTTCATTTTTATTTATTCTATTATCAAAATAAATGTAATGAGAAATGTATGTATATTGAATTAAAAAGTGATAATTCTAATATTTTAAATAATACGAAATAATGATAAAATTTTGCTTAATAAGTTTGAAAGGATTATTAATATTGAAAAATATAAAGAAACGAATTTTTTAATAATAATAACATTTGAATGATTGTGTTTTAGTAACATATTTATTGATATTATAACTAGAGAACTTAGTATATATTAAATATTTTTGGATTTATATAAAGACTTTATTATAAATGAAAGCTTTATTTATTATTATTATCTCATTATTTAGATTTATAAAGGAAATAGAAACTTTTTCGATTATATAGTTATATTAAATCTCAAGTATAATTAGGAATATAATTCCTGATATTTATAAAATCTTTTATCGATTGTACTTGTTGAAAAGTAAATTCTAAATATTATTATTAATAAAAATAGAGATTTAGTTTATAATAATAAATATAATATTTAAAATATTATTTAAAAAAAGTTTTTAGATGATTTTTATAAGTCTTTGTTGAAGAATAAAAATAGAAAATCTATTGAATAAAATAGCTAATTTATATCTCATAAATGATCTTTAATTTTAATATTAAATACAAACTAAATTATAACTTTTATTCAACATATAATTATAAAAGGTTTTCTAAAAACAATGATTTTAGATTTTATAAAGATTATAATACTTTTAAAGTTGTTTATTTTATTAAATTTTATTGTTTTTATAAAAATATTAAAATTAATAATAAAAATAAAAATAATAAAAACAAAAGATTGTGTATAAATATTAAATGGAATGAATAGAATGATAATATTGATGAAGATTGTTATAATTAAAAGATAATTATGAGATTTATAAATTCCTTTATGAAATTAATATTGAAGATATTTATATAATATACTATAAAGAAATCAAACAATATTATAACTTTTATAATAATTATATATTTATTTTTAATATTATATTCAAAAATATCAAATGACTTTTTGAAGATATTTAATATATTTAAAATAATATTTATTAATGTTAATTATAATAATTAATTAAAAAAAAGAAAATATAAAAGTATTTATTTTATTTTTGTATTTCTTGATTATATATAATTTATTAAAATCGACTAAGAATTATGAGTTTTTTGAGTATGTAAAGTTGAAGATTTATAATTAGAAAAAATAACCTAGAATCTCAGATTTATTATTTAATAATAATATTATAAGAGTAGTTATTGAATTAAATAAACAAATATAAGGATCTATTTCTATATATGTAAAATAAAAAATCTGAAGATATCTTAATTTTGAAATGTTTTATCGATCTGTCGACTTTTTTGTCAGTATTCAATAAATCTATTTTGAAATTTTTATAATAATAAGAATTTTATATTGTACTTTCTCAAGAGCAAGGGGGCCGGGGGCTCACAGGCCCCAGGTTTTTTTATAGTATAAACTCTTTTCTTAAATATATAAATCAATTAATATCATTTTATATAAATACAAAAAGTTTAAGATAACTTCAAGGTATTAAGATTATATAAATAGTATTTTATCATTGAAAATATCATTAAAATCAAAGAATTATTATTTTATAAGTATCTTATGAATGAATTATCAAATATCTATATATATTCAATTAAGATCATGATTTTTTATCTAATTTCTTTATTAAATCGAATAAACTTTGTTTATATAAACATAAATATGTTGATTAAATAAAGATGATTGGAAGAGTTTCTAGTGATATATTAGATAAGAATAATTTAATTATAGACTGAAAACTATTTATCGTTCGATTTGATTATATTTTATTGTTCTTCAGATTATAGTTCTTAAATATTTCTTTCTTTCTATATTTTAATGCAAATCAATCAAATACTTGGATGGATATGAAGTCTTAAATAATCGAATTTAACAAATTATTGTTATGTTATTAAAGCCTTGAATTACTATTCCCACATTTTTTTAAATTGATTTAAATTGATTTATATATATTTAGATTAGATTTTATTTGAATCAGAACTTAGAATAATATTTTATCGATAATAGAACATTGAAAATAAGAGTAATTTATATTTGAAATGAGAATGTATGATTAAAATTGATAATTTAAAGTTAAAAATGTAAAATTAAAAATAATGCTTGGATATTAAGAATTAAAATAGGATCAAAAAACGATTCACCTAATTATATTAAAATAATCTCTCAAGTTTGTTACTAATTTTTTTAATCATAATACTTGATATCAAATAAATTTAATTCTACTTGTAAACTGAGATTTCGAAGTGAAAGTTATGTTCATTATAGATAATTTATTTCAATTGATTTTGATTAGATGTTCAAAATTAAAATCTCAATATATTGATTTCGAGCTCTTTTAATTATAATTGAAAACACTTAAACTCAAAAGTAATATAGAATTAAAAATGAATTTCAATATTCAAAAGTTTTATTAGATTTATAAATCTAATATGAAAGTTTTGTAGATTGATATTATAGAAGGAAAAATGATTTCATGAAACGGAAATACATCGATGATATGATTTTTGTTTATTCGAATATTGAAGAATCTATATAACGAATTGAATATTAAAAGGGTAAGATGAAATATTATAGATTTGGTTGAATATTCAGAAATAAGACGGTTCAGATTAAAAGTATAAGATATATTTGAGGGAATTATCTATAATGATATTCAAAAGCTGTATATTTATGAATTGTTGGATTTGTACTTTTGTTATTAGTGAATCAATTACAATATTCATTCAAAAGTCCCTCTCAAGTTTAGATTTTTTAGATTTTTTAGATTTGTTAGATTTATTAAATTTATTAAATTTATTAGATTTATTTGTTAGATTTATTACATTTATTACATTTGTTACATTTATTACATTTATTACATTTATTACATTTATTAGATTTGTTAGATTTGTTAGATTTGTTAGATTTGTTAGATTTGTTAGATTTGTTAGATTTGTTAGATTAGATTTATTATAGTCCAAGAGGCTATCTAGTAATAATATAAATAGCAATCTACAGAGTATTGAAATTTTGAATCGAAAAGTTCATAAATATCTTAATTATATGTGGAAATTAAGTATAAGTAGTAATAAAATCAGTTTTCATTGATATTCAACGGAGTTTGAGCTTAATACCTATATTCTGTAATCTTTATACAAGTATAAGAATGTATCAAGCGAAAGTTTCAAATATATTAATATGTATTATAAAAAGTAAATCTAATTTGAGAAGAGCTTAATAATTGATATACGGATTCTCTTTCCTTTTATTTGAAATGAGAACATGGAGTTTAAAAGTTTATATAAGCTAAATGTATTGTTTATAAATATCTATAATTATAAAGATTTAAGATTTAATCTAATTAAAACGTATATTTAAATGAGTTAGGAAAAAGAAAGACAAAGGATACAGTAGTAGTAGTAATATTTATTAATGTCCATCGAGCCGGCATAAGGCCGACCCTGGAAACCTTACGAGGGGTATGGGGACGTGCTAAGCTATGGACTTATCTAAATGCCTCAGAAAGCAGTTCGTATATACAGGGGTCAGGGCCTATTTGAGTGACTCCTCCTCCGGTAGATCTATATATAAGAGTAGGAAAGCTTTTTTGAGTGACTCCTTCTTTATTAATTGAGATAAGAGCAATTTTCTTTTAAAATATCCAAGAATTAGATATAATTTTGAGGAATAAATAAATATATATCTTAAGAATAAATGTTTATAAATAAAGCTAAGGCTAAACATATATACAAAAAAGGAATATTTATTATATTCCTAATTATCATTTTATAAGATTTGAGAAAAGTAGAGCCTTATTAGAAAAAGGAAAAGAAAAAGGAAAAGAAAAAAAGAAGAAGAAAAAGAAAAGAGAGGGGAATATCTTTAGTATGAATAGATATTAAAATAAAATTTAATAACTTCAAGGAATTCGATTAACATTAATAATTGTAATATTAGAAACGAAAAGTAATTAAAAGTTTTTCAAATTAAATTAGTGATTTATAATATTATAACAAATTCTTAAAGATTTTCTAATGATTATTGAAGTATTCTAAATTAATGTTTTGATATTAAAACCTTTTGTGAACTTTTATAAAAAAATTATATTTTAAGTATATAATAAAATATAATATAATATTAATCTTAATAGATTCAATTTAGAAAATAGTTTAATTATGTAAATAAGATTCCATTTATTATTTATGCTTAAGAGAATAGATTATCATTACTATTATCTAAGTTACTTTAAATAAAAGTTAAATTCTCTAACAATAATATCAATTTTATTAATGATGGATTTTACTATAAATTCTAAATTCTAAATAGGTTTATAGAAACCGAGATTTATAAATTTATTAGATGTCTTATTTCCCTTGATTCTAATATAATCTGAAGATTAATGGATTTTAATATTAAAGATTTATATGACATTTTGACAGGTAAGTCGAGTACCCTACTTTCTGGCCACCCCTCTTTTGAGCCACTCATTTACATTAAAAAACGCTTTTTTAGCTTATTAATAACTTTTTTATTCATGGATAGAATTTATTGAAAAGTTACATATATATAATTCATATTATTTTGAGTTAATTCTTAGAATTTGAGATTCTTAGGATTTTTCTAATTAAAGATCTGAACCTTTAAAAAATTTATTTTTTCATTTATAGAAAAATTACATATAAATTTTACTATTTTTCAAAAGTCTTTAATAACTTTTTAATCAAAGTGATTAAGATAAATTTTAACTTTTATTATAAACTTTTACTATTTATAGTATAAGAAATTCAAAAGAATCAGAAAAATTCCAATTTATAAGTATTTATAAAAATAGTTTTGAAATTACAAGAACTGTTCTTCCTTGCTTAAGTTATATTTTTATAATTTTATAATGTTCTGGATTATTTTTTAAATTTCCATATGAATTCAAACTTAAAGCCTTCAAAAAAGTAATTAGTTTCTTTTCATTAATTATAATCAAAAAGTTATTAGAGATTTAAAACTGATTTTGTTTATATATAATTCTTATACAAATTAAAAAAACGAAGTTTTAAAGTTTCAAATCTTTATTCAAAAAAATCCTGAAAATCTAAGAATTTCGATATATATTTGAAATAATTTGAATTCTACATATATAAATTCTTGAAGAATTATATCATATTAAAACACAAAAAAGTGAGCATTCTAAAATTTTCAAATTCAAGCTATAAATATTATATAAAATATAAATAATACTCCTACAACTATTATATAAAGATTTCCTAATTGATTTAAGTCGTTATAGACTTACTATTACTATTAGAAGATTATAGATTACTCTTAAAAGATATTCTTATGATGGAAATAGTATTTAGAATACTTGAAATAAGGATTTTTATTATATAATATAAAAAGAAGATCAAGAAATCAATATTTACATTTTCAAAGATAATTATATAATCTTCAGATTACTAATTAAATAGATTAAATTCTTTTAAAAAGAAGATTAGAAAAGTCTTTAATATTTAAATTATACAGAAATATATTAATAAGAATTCTCTAAGATAATTTATAATATTAATAAAAGGATTTAAAAAGAAGTTTAAGATGAAAATAGACTGTATTATTACTAAGCTTGATATAAAAATATATATTAATATATCAGACTCAGGAATAGTATTTATCCAATATATTGATATTAATAGATTTATAAGAAAACCTATATTAGTATATATTTTATATAATATAAGGATTATATTAAACCCTGTAAAAGTAAAGAAATATGAATATATTCATAATTAAGGAATTTTGAAATACATTAATTAAATGGTAAAGAATATATACACTATAAAAATTAATAAAATCAATAATACAAAATTCATTATTATAATCAAAATGTGAGATAGATATAATAGGCTTATAAGCAATATAATATAGGTTGAAGTGGTTTTCTTTGATATAAAAATAAAATATTCTACAAATCAAGTTATAAAATATAGAATAAGAATTAAGAAAATAAAGTTGAAAGAGTAGGATAAATATCAGGCCTTTAAGGCTTCTTTTCTAATAAACAACTCGAAAATTAAATTGAATATAAATTATACTTTTTAACTAACTTATAAAAAAGAAATATAATAAAAAAGGAAATATTATCTTTAATAATAGTTATATTAATATTAAAAACTATAAACATAATATTAACAAACAGATTATTTTATAATAATATTTAGCTTAAAACAAATCTATATAATATTATTTATTCATTAAATAAATATTTCAATTACTAAAAACTAGATAATAATAGATTAACAATATATATTAAACAGATTAAATATAAGAGTTACCCAAAGTTTTATTATGTTAAGGCCTATAAAAGTAAAGATATAGAAAACAAAGAAAAATGTATAAATCATAAGAACAATTATTATATATATAATAAATATAACTATTACCAATTAATAGAGAAATTCAAATATATATGTAAAATTATTTCTAATAAATATATTATAGATGATTATAATAATAATTCAATATTTCTAATATATACTTTTAATAATTAATTTATATTTATTAATATATTAAGAATACTTCATAAATAATTCATTATTATATAATAATAAAAGATTGCTTAGAATAAAAGTTTTAGAATCTTATTTCTAGAATACTTTCATAGTATACTCTTCTTAAATCTAAGTTAAATTCTTAAGCTATTTGATTAGTCATTCTATAATATATATTAATAATATTATAATGTATATTATTAAATTTTAAAGAATCTGGTGAAAAATATATTATATCAATTTAAATCTAAAGCTAAAAATATATATATTGAAATTCAAATCAATAATATATATAATTCTATCCTACTTATTAAATATAGAACAATTAATCCTTTAATTATACCCGCTTTTGAAAAACAATCAGAAAAATTAAATCATTGATATATTTTAATAAGGAATATCAATCTGTATGATCATTACTAAAGTAGATTAGAGATATAATATATAAAAGTATGTATTTCCTATCGTTTCAATCTATTTAATAGAATTAATTATAAGCTTATTATTTTATATAAAACAATAATCTAAGGCAAAAGTATTCGAGAATTTGTTATTAATCTTATTTGAATTATGAAAGAATTATAACTATATATTCTATAAAATGAAAAAGTTGATGAATTAAACTTTGAGTCGAACTACTTTCTATCATTAATCATAACTATAATAATAATATATACTCATATTCTTTTAATAAGGTCTTTATGGAAAGAAATTAGTATAGAATAATTCAAGAATAATATCCTTAAAAACCAATCTAACATATATATTCTTAATATCAAAAAGGATATAAATATTTTTATAATAGATCTAAGCTATTATTATATCAAAATAATCTTTGATAATATTCCCCTTTTTCATTTCTATTCATATTTTAGATTATATTAAATGAACAAATATTTAGTCTTACTAAAATGTATATAATTATTTCATTAAGATTATATTACTAATCTATAGTACTAGGGCACAGTCGTTTGTCGAATACTAAAATTACATGAAAACTCATATCAATTGTTTCTATTTTATTAAATAAATATATAATATATATTAATAAGTTTTATATTAGTTGACTCAATTTCATTTGAAATTTAAGAAAGGAATATTGTTTATTTTTAAACCTTTTATTTATTAAAAAATATATATAGAAAGTTTAGAGAAATTGAAAATTTTGAGATTTACTAATAAAATAAATGAAAATCAAAAACTTTTCTTTTGATATTAATTCAATCTTATAAATATTAATATATATTTATTTTAAAATGATGAAAATTTGAATAATAAATTCTTTGTTATATAATAAAATTCTATTCAAAATTTCGATTAAATTTAATAATTTTATATATCTCTTTTTTAAAATTATGAATAGGGCAACATGCCTGCTTTTGATGTGATTTTTGAAACCGATGAACAGTTGTATACGATTACTATATTGTCATAATTCTAATAGATACTCAATAAAGTTCGAAAATTTAAGAAAAAGATAATTAATAACAAAATAATAGAATACTTTTGAGAAAGAATTAATAAAATAATAAAGAAGAAGAATAAAATATAAAAGTTAAAGAGATAAATGAAAAATAGAAATTACCGTCTAAAAGTAATTTTAAAATTCTCTAATCTTTAGGTTAATAATAACATAGTTATAATTGAAAAATATAGGATAAAGATTTCAGGTAATTTTTCTCCTTTTTCTCCTTTTTCTCCTTTTTTAAAATAAATCTATTAAATATTTAATCTTTTCTTATAAATTCTAGATAATACTTTTCTATAATAAATCGACTTTTTGTTATTGAAGAAGTAGAACTAAAAAGTATAATAATCAGATTAGATTTATATAAAGTCTTAAAACCCTTAGGATTATTCAAGTTTAATATTAAATTATCCTTTAAACTTAAGCTTTTAAGTTTTTATCTAATTTAACTATTTAATATATATATGATTTAAAACTATTATTCAAAGTTCTTTAAATAAATAAAAACCATCTTTTTTTTTCAATTCAAAAAAAGATAAATAATAAACTAAATTCTATTATTTAATAACCTCATTTAATATTCTAGAAAAGTTTCTCAAAAAGGTTATTTCATTTTGCTTATCTAATAGAGTAAGGCAAAACGATTTCCTTTCAAAATTCTAAATAAGAGTGACATCTTATTGCGATATTATTATAGTTCTTAGATTTCTTATAAAACAAATATATATAATATAGAACACAAGTATAAAAAAGATAATTAATATCTTCAGTCTTAATATATTAAGTATATTTAATAATATATTACACTTTAGACTTATGTATATCTTATAAAAGAAGGGGTTTTAATTATAAATAACTCGATTTATAAATAGCTTTCTTTATAACAGAAGAAAGAATATTCAAATCGATAGTTAAAGAATCCTATAATAACTTATTCTTAATGGAATTCTATAAGAATTTCTTTTAAGTTTTATTCTTTTTTTCCTATAATAATAAACTTATAAATATATATAACGTAGTTTATTAGTGCGTACACTATATCAGTACATACACCACTCATTTTATATACAAAATTTGTTTGTGTATAATTGTGCACTTTCTTTATTTATTAATATAATTTAATTTTTCCTAAAAAACTTTATAGTTATTTATATAAATAATAAGAATTTCTAATCAATTATTAAAAATATGATTTAATATAATAGTTTATTTAAAGAAAGTTTTTTTGTAATGAAAATCGTAACAATTTCAATCTTTTTTAAAATATAATGAAAATATTTATATAAAAATTATAATTTTTATTATACATTTTATTTTTTCAAAAAATAATAATTAATTATTAAAATACAAATATTAAAAAACCCTGATTTTAGTATAATTTTGAAGTGGTGCACGTACTGATATAATGCACGCACTGATAAACTACGTTATAAGAACAAAAAGATATATTGATATAATGATTTTTATAGAAATATTAATATTTTTATATAAAATAAATCTATAATAGAGAACTATTATATTCTTATTAACATGTATAAGAAATATCAATAAAAATATATTAATATATTACTCAATTTGCTTTAGCAAAATACTAATTACTTTACTTTATTAAGAAACCAAGAGATTATAATATAGATGTAGGCCTTAGCTTTAACATAATCGAAGTGAAGCCATTATTTAATATAAAGATATAAGAGTTATATATTAATATAAGACTCAAATGAAAGAAATACTTATAATAAGTTAGAAACAAATCTGTAACTTAAATATTAGTTCTATAGTATATTACTATTTCTATTTAGAGATTCAATCTTCAATTCTTGAGATAAATCTATAAAGCTATGATTTTATTGACTATTATATATATATTACCTATATAGTATACTCTCTTGTCCTATTAACTCTTTATTGAAGTAATGATTTTAAACCTTTAAAAAGAATGAAACACCTGTCTTTAAATAGTTATAGGAGTCTACAAGGCTACTCCCTTTCTTATATAGATCAACACAACATTCCAAAATCGAAGTATCTTTGTATTTTCGACTTTATTATACAGAATTAATTCTTTATATTCTCTATAAATCTTTTTATTTATTATAATAATTACTTTTATAATAATATTATTGAATAATAGATTTATAATTTCGAATTATTCTTTTCAGTTATTAAACTTTAAATTTATATATTTATTAGATTTATAATCCCTAATCAATCTTAAGTATATCAACTATTATCAAAAAGTAATTTGATATTTTCAAATATAATATAAAAAATAAATATATAATTATTATAGACCTTACAATTTTATTCAACTTCCTTATAACATTCTATATAAATATATCTAATATAATCTTTATAAAGAAACTTATAGATTCAATAATTAATTTTGTAATTATTATTGTTTTTATAGATATTATACTTCTTTTTATATTTTTTAATATTTATATTTAATTTCTAATTTATATTGTATTGATTATTAATCCTAAATTTTTTATAGGAATGATTAAGTTTGATAGTATAAATAATATCAAAAACATTATATTCTTTAAGTTTAAAAACATATAATTCAAGAAAATCTTTTATAGTTTTATATTAGAAAAAAGCTTTATTTTGAATTATATTTAATATTAGAATTATAAGTTGCTTATTAAATATAAACCCTTTATTCTATTTAATCAATTCTTTATTTTTACATTTTAATTATAATTTATAGAAATTATTAAAGACCTTTTTTTAATTGATATCCTAACGATCTTATTCATGATTATAAATTGGATTATTATTCTTATAAATTACAATATTTACAATCTATTTTATAATAGATTTAATTAATAAAAAGTTTTATAAATATTAAATATTATATTTCTAATTATTTTTAAGATTTGATATAATTATATAATCATAAAAATCCTTACCTTCTTTTGAAATCTAAATAATAATATAATTATAATGAATAAAGCCTTTATTCTTAATAAAACCTTTATATAAATAAATAAACGCTCAATCGCAATTAAATCCTTTAGTTATAAAATTAACAAATATTCTAATAGAATCATTTAAGTTATTTTATTTATTAAAATAATTTATTTTTTATTTATTTCAATATTAATAATTCTTTTAGGTTTATTAAGAAGAAGTATATTATAATTTAATACAATTCAAACTATTAAGGATATTACTTCTCTTTTAGATATTATTAATTCCCTCTTTATATTTATTATAATTATTGAATGAATATATATAAAGGATTAATAGAAGTTAATTACATAGTATTTTTCGAATATATTAATTGCTATAGACCTTTTAAAATAGAATATAATAAATGTCTTGTTATTCCTTAATATAAGAAGAATATTACAATACTTTTTATTAAGAATAAGTTTAAGATTATTCAAAAGATAAACAAGGTTCAATATAAAGTAGTCAATATAATTATTGAAGGTTTTGAAATGAAGATATTAAATACTCTTATAAATATAATACTTTTTAATAAATATAAATATAGGGAGATTATTATTTAATATAAATAAGCTGGATCTTTCTTTATTATTAATTAGATTCTAGTTTAAAATTAGATATAAATTTTTATAATTATAATCTAGATATTTATCCTTCTTTAAGATTAAGACTTTAAATTATATTCGAAATTAAAAAAAGAATGTGATAAGAATGTTTTCTATAATATATATAGTCTTAATGAATTAAATATATTCGATTTTTAAAAAACGATTTGTTAATATTAGTACAATATTACAGGCTTTATGATGGAATCCGTATTCGACTAATTCAATAATATAATCTTTAGATATATTAAGTCGATATTAGCAGAAATACTTTTGTATATATGATAATCCTTATAGTCTTTGATATTTAATGAGTCGATATTATTTATGTTCAGGAATTCTCGATAGTTATTAATATATATATATAAAACCATCTGAATTATGATTATTATATTCCTATGAATTCTTAGGACCTTGTGAATCCTGAAAAACTAGATTGCTTTTGTATCATAATATATATATAATAATGTTATTCTATTCATAATAAAAACCTTTTTTGGATTAATATGAATGGGAATATTATACTCAATTTATATTAATAATTGGGTAATGATGAGATAATAAATTATATATTTCATTTTATTTTATTATTTTGATATTTGATAAAGAGTAATTTCAATGTTTAATATTATATATTTGAATTAGGGGTATAATCCAGATATAGAAGCTTAAATCTAGTATATAGGTTTAGTAATAATAATATAAACTTTATTAATATTCTTAATAACTTTATATATAAAGCCGATTATATTATTGATCTTATTTTCTTAAATATTCTTTTTCTTAATAATATTATTAGGAAAGATATATATAATAATTTGGATTATAAGATATAAATAGTTATTGTTTTAGGATAAGGTATAATCTTATTAGAATAATATTATTATAGAATTTTGGAAATAGAATTAAATAAATTCTTCGATTTAGTATATATTGATATGACTTATTTCTTTAATGTTTTTTCTTTATAAATGAAATGATAATTAAAGTGTATATAATTAATTTCATTTCAATAATGGATTTTGTTATTTGTATAATTGATAAGCCTAATAAAGGAAATAGTAAAGTAGTATTATATTGAATTCTTGAATGTAAAAAGGCATATCAAGCTTATCTTTATAAATATAATATCGTAGGAAAGGATATTCTCTAAATAATATAAACCTTTTATAGAGTAATTTGATATGCAAAATATAATTGTTAAAAAAATATTATAAATAAACTGAAAAATGATAAGAAGCTTTATAAAGTTATTAATTGATATAAATTAGAGTTTAGTTTAGAGTCTTCTTTATTATATATTAATAAAAACCTTATAGAAGATATTATAAAGAAGATTAAGGTTTTAGATAAGAAGGTTCTTAGTTGTTTTAATATCTTAGATAATTTTAAATATAATTCTTTTGAAAACTAAATTAAATTAAATACTTTAAGGGAATTCTAATTTATTTTAATAAAAAAAGTCGAATAAAATATTATTAAAATCTTGAATATTTTATTAAATATAGATTATATTATAATACAAATATTCAAGGTTTATTGATTAATAATAGATTATTCTTTATATAGATTCTATAATTAAAATTTAAAATTTAATTTCTTCTTATAAGCCTGGAAACTTATTAAAATGATTATACTATTTAAGATTAATAAAGAGAATAGACTCTTGATTTATTTCTAATAATCTATTATATTTATTTTTTATATTTCAAAAGGCTTAAAGAGAATTATGGTTTATTATTTAATATAAATTGTTCTAATTAATAATATTCTTAATCTATAATATAAGGAAGCTCTTTTCAAAAGAATCATTATAAATCTAATAGCCTGTTTTACTTATAATATAAAAATAGCTTTTATTTATAAATTAAAGATCATTATAATTATTATAAATATTTAAAAGATTTTTCATATATTTTTGAAATAGAAATTATTAAAAAGAATAATTAAATAAAATTAATCTTTAACTTTTCTAAAACTAATTGAATTCTTTCTTATTAATTGATTTATTTAAGTATAATTAAAGAATTCAATTATATTTAATTATAACGTTGATTGTAGAATATTCTAGAACTCCAATTTTTTTTTAATTCTATATATATCATATCTAATAGAGTTTATATTATAAGATATAGTATTATACTTTGAATATATTAATAACCTTTGTTTATATTAGACCTTTTAGTCCCTGAATTCTAATAAATAACATAGAAAAGATTCTTAAATAAAATAATAATAATAAAATTACCTTTATTCCTTAAAAACTCAAAATAATTCATTTAAAAAAAAAGGGATTTATACTTTTCCCTATATTATTAATTTTAAAATAAATAAAAATGAAATAGATATTAAATGAAATACATTTTGATGGGGTAATAAATACTATCGATTTATATTATAAGTTCAAAGATAATAATGAGATTATATTGTATCAAATATATATAATAATATAATAATGAAAGTATGATTATTTAGATTTAAAGAAAAAGTAGTAGAAGAAACTTTATAATTATAAAGAACCTAGAATACTAATCATATTTGAGTTTAGAATTATTAGAATTTGATTTAAAATATATAATAAAGTAAAGAAAGGGGTTAATTTGATAATATTAGATATAAGAATCAACATTCTTAATCTACAAGGGTTTTTAGTTAAATAAAGAATACTTGAATATAAGTCGGGATATCTTTTATATAATTAAAAAATTAGATAAATAATTATATTATCTTTTATTATAAAGGTACAATTAAAAAAAGAAAATTATTAAATATTAAAGTTAAAAAAGGTAAGAATCTGATATAGAATATAGGGAGCCTTAACCTAATAATAAAATGACTTATAAAAACAATTTTTTTACCTCAGTAAAATTTATTATTAAATATAATTAATAACTATTTATATAATAAAAGTGATAATCAATAAACATATTATATCTCAACAATTCATTCATATTAGATCTTATTATGAAAATAGATAGCCATTTCAGTATTAATCTTATTTATATTATCGATATTATTTTCTTAGTACTTATATTGAAAAGATTAATAAGCAATTATAACTTTCTAAATATTATATATATAGAAATATAATAGATATTAATAAGAATAATAAACAAGTTAATAATGATCTTTAAAAACTTAATCTGATAATTATAAATAGCGGTCTTGATGATAGTAGAACTTTATTAAAGGTTCTCTATTATTATATATATAACAATAACAAAAGTATTATAGAAATCTTAATATTCAAAAGAAGCTTTTACAAGCTAGTCGATATTAATAATATTAATAATTATAAAAAGCTTCTGTTATATATAAAGTCTATATTGAGTAATACAAACGATAAGATTTTAATTTATATTATATTCATTTACCTTATTAATAACCTTTTGAAACCTCTCAATGTAGGTCTTAATAGCTTTTAATATGATTATAATAATATCTATATAACTTATAGGTATCTATTCTTATAAACAAATCATTATCAATATAAAAACGAATTTCAAAATGAATATAACATTTTCTATATATATTATAATATATATATTCCTATTAATACGATAGTAGATACATTTTTTATATTTATTAATATAGGTTATATAAGGGCTTTAAAATAATCAATATAAATATTTTATATAATATTTAAACAATGAATATATAATAGAATGAAAGTAAGAGGGTAATCTCTAAACTTTAATCTTTTTTTTGGGAGGTATAATGAAGGAATATAAACGATTTTATTAATAGAAAAGGAAAATGTTGAATTAAAACAAAAAAATTCAAAAGGATATTAATAATTAGAAGAAAGAGCTTGAAAGAAAGAAATACTTGAGGAATATAAAATTCATCATTGATATATATAATATAAAGAATAAACAAATTATATATAAAGATTCAAAAAAAAATATATTGTAAAAGAAAACAATGAGAAAGAAAAGAAGTAAACAAAATTATCATTGTTATAAGGTAATAATAAATGATAATAGAATCATATAAAAAAGGGAAGTAATATATAACAATACAATAATAAAAGAAAAAGGGAATTTTTAAGAATATTTATAATGTATATATTATTCATTTATAAATTGGAAATAGAGTATTATATTAATTTTTTTTGAAAATACAGATATTGTACACTATATACATAATTAATATAATATAACTTGATTATAGTATATTTAAATAGATTTTTGAAAAGAATAGATTTCTATTATTTTTCACTACTTATTTTATATAATTAAATATACTTAAATATATTATATAATTAAAATAGCTTATTTATAGATAGATTAGATCGATTAAGAGTTTACTACTACTAATATTATATTTTAATAAAGATGTTAATAAGCTGAAAAAGTACTTTTTGATGTACAGCGACCGTGTACAGATAGTAGTCGAAACGTGTGAAATAAATTTATTTATATATATTCCCCTCAATATCAACAATTTATTTAATTAAATATATTATTAATATATATTTCATTAAGATTAATTAATAATAATGATATTATTGAAAAGTATTTCAATCTATATAATAGAAGGAAAATATTAGAAATAGTCTTAGTAAGTATCACTCTCATAAAGATTGTAAATACTCTGAAAGTTATTCATATAATAATACATTATGTTGGAAGTTGTGGCACGTGCTCTAAGCTACTGTGCATATATCACTTCCACTTCGTAGTTAGATTTTACCTTAGTACAATTAATCTACATAGTCAATAATACATGCATTCCACTGGCCTGCTCCTTTATTGTGAACAGGTTATGAGCCCGGTAGCTCTGCAGTAAGACTAAGGCCGAAAGCTCTTTGAATAGCTTACGTTGCCAAAGGAGAGGTTGACGACGAGAAGCTCCTACGCAACGCGACGTCAACATACGAGGTGCGCACAGCAAACAGATTGCTGAGCAGCGACAGCGAAGTAACCACTTACATCGCGCCTTTTCCTCAAGTAAGAAAACTACGAGTTATTACTGAAAAGACCATTCATTCCAGCTTAACGCTGAAGAGCATCACCTGCTACATAGTGTTCGATATCACTTCAAAAATCATTATCTACAAATCAAAATTCACTATTCTTAATTACCCCGCCTTGAAGAGAATTTCTCCCTTCAAACACTAGTACATCCCAATCGGGACAGCGCAGTCTTAAACAGTTCCTCTTCCACTCTTTCATTCCACCATCAATCACGCCTAGGTCATCGACGCAAGCTTTCTACTTGCAGAACCTTCAAAATGAACGAAGACACTGGATCCAAGGATTACTCCAAGCGCATCCCTCCTCTCACTCAAGAGAATCACGAACGCTGGACTCGTCAAATAAGAATTCAACTTCGAGGAAAAGGTTGGTTCTATACATGCGAAAAGACATTGCATGAATATGCACGGATTGCAGCAGCCGACAACTTAATCCAGGATTTCGAAGAACTTCAAGTCTCCAGCGGCAGCGGCAGTACCACTACAAAGATTCGACTCAATATCGACAAAAAGGCCACCTTTCTTAAGGACGACGCTAGTGCATTATCTTACATCTGTCGCTCATTATCTGACGATGATGAGGCTTTAGTGGACGAATATGATACAGCAAAGAAACTTTGGGATTATCTAGCCGTCAAATACTCCAGAATCGATGATATCGCAGCAGACGAGTACCTCCTCAAGATCAAGACCTTCTCTTTCGACGATACCCCTGATATGACTATTATAGGTGCATGGGATAAGCTCAAGGATCTTCGACGAAAGCTCTTATCTGCGGATGCTTCAGCCGGTGCTTTGTGTACAGATAAATCACTCTTTCAAAGCCTGACCTTGTCTCTCCCTGATGAGTACAAAGTCATCATTGATATGATCCGTGTCGTCAGTTCTACTCTAAGCATTGACGATAAGATCAAGCATCTACAGGTCAAAGAGGCAGAGATCCAGACCTCTGGAGACTCGGCACACCTTGCAAAAGGAAAGAAATATGTCCCACCTCATCGCCAGCGTAAGGCTAGCACAAGCTCGGAGACCGACACATCCATCATCACTTGCGAACTCTGCGACAAACCTGGCCACTCAGTCCTAAAATGCTTCCAGCTCCGTCGCGCCAAGCGTCTCTTGAAATCCGATTCAAAGCACAAACAGAAGAGAAGACAATCCACCTCTCCAGTGCGAAAAGACAAAAAACGCAGGGAGCACAAGGCTCATATCGCCGAATCAAGCTCCGATGCTACTGAAAGTGTCGTCGATAGTGAGTCTGATTCTGAGCATTGTCATCTCACCAAAGAAAGTATTAGTAAGGCATCCCCATCGCAATGGTACGCTGATACCGGCGCCACTTCACACATGTCTGACCAACGTTCTCTATTCAGAAGTCTAATTCGTACTCCGCGACGAAGGATAACGGTTGGTGGGGGAGCTATGTACTCGGATGAGCGAGGAACAGTGGACATGGTGTGCAAGGATGGAACAAGGACATCATTAGCTGGTGTGCTATATGTACCTGGATTGGGGGTCAACCTGCTCTCAGCCAAGAGAATTTGTGAGGCAGGACTCAAGGGTACATTCAGTCTCAAGAAGATGTATTTCACACCAGAAAACGATAAGAATAATAAGATCATCAAAGCAACAATGAAAGATGGGATGTATATCATCTCGCATGTGAAACCAGGATACGAAGATTCTGCATTCTTTGCGCTCTCTGCAGAGATCATTGATGGTACAAAAGGGGAAGTCGAAGAATTAACCATGACGGAGAAGGAAAGATACCTTATCTGGCATAGACGCTTCAATCATCTCGGCCCTGACAAAATCAGGAATCTGCACAAAGTCACTACACTCCAGAGACCGATCAAGGTCCCTTCAACTCTTGATGTCTGTGAAGTGTGCGCTCTCACAAAGATGACTAACAGAATCCCAAGTCAACTAAGTGCACGAAAATCCAAAAGGCTAGAATTGATCCATTTCGATGTTGCTGGCCCTTTCCCAAGGACCATTCGAGGGCACAGATACTTTCTCCTTATTATCGATAGCGCCACAAGGGTAAATTGGGTCATCCTATTGAAACAGAAGAGCGATGCAATACCCTTACTGAAAGCCTGGAAGCAAGAAATTGAACTTGCTACAGGAGTAGCTGTAATTGCTGCCAGAACCGACAATGCACCAGAGCTTCTTCAAGCCGTCCGGGAATGGAAGACTGGTGTGCGATCAGAGGTTACAGTGGTTGTATCGTCTCACCAAAATGGTCCAGCTGAACGCAATATACGCACCGCAGAAACCGACATGAGAGCAATGTTGAAAGAAGCTCATTTACCATTAGAATTTTGGGACGAAGCTGTCGAGCACGACGTATACATTCGAAACCGCACTAGTATTGGCCCAGATGCAAATGGAATCGATCGAAGCCCACTCGAAGCATTTACAGGCACATTACCAGATATCGATACATGCAAGGTCTGGGGGAGTCGATGTTACGCCTATATCAACCCCAAAACCATCCCAAAAGGACAAAGGCATGATAAACTTCGCGACACAGCAAGGGTTGGGATATTCCTGGGATACTCAAAAGACACCACCAAGCATATAAAGGTTTATTCACCAGAGCTAGGTTATACTTACCGCTCTTATCGTGTTACAATCGACGAAAGCTACAAAGGAGGGGATCTGGATCTCAAACTCAGAAACTGTGTAGCTGGATCACAAGGTACCAAGAATATAGAACCTGATCGCAGGCCTCGCGGCAGACCTAAGAATGTCCCTGAATCATCGTCTATTCCAGTCGATCCACCAATATCACCAAATGAAATAATCACAGACTCGATAGAGGTGCGCTTGCCAATACCAAAACGAACAAAGACTGAAATACCACGCTTTGATGAAGATGAATATGGAAATATCCGACAAGTGGCTGATGATTTAACAAGACCGGCAGGGGAAAACAACAAAGAAAGTGATGTTACTTTACCTGATATAACTTCACCACCTGATCATACACCACCGAAGTCAAGGGCACCTGAGGATATAACTTTACCACTTGATCATACACCATCGAATTCGAGTACATTACCTGAGAGTGTATTACCTGATATTGCACTACCTAATGAAACTTTACCACCTACTGCATCTACATCTGCATCTACTTCCACACCACCTTTGAGATACAATCTTAGGAAGAGAAAGAGAAGCGATGACGACGATATAGAAGAACAGAGAGACTCCAAAATCATTCGGGCCTTACTTGCTTCCTTAAATAAGCCAGGATCAGAATCAATTGAGCACGCCATGATTGCCATTCCAAATATTCATCAATTCGAACAGGAGACGAATAATGAAATTGCTTCGAAGATCTTGACTATTTTAGCAGATGCACCAGCAGAAGCTGAGACCGCTCTACCAGCAACGGAAATACTCGGGATCAAGATACCGAATACATATAAAGAAGCAATGGCAGACAAAAAGCACGCGAAAGACTGGCAAGCTGCAATTCAAGAAGAAGTAGACTCATTGGTCAAGAATGGCACTTGGGAAGAGTTCATTTTACCACAAGGGAGCAATCTAGTTTCAACGAAATGGGTATTTGTTGTTAAGACGAAGGATAATAAGGTAGAGCGATTCAAGGCCAGATTAGTGGCTAGAGGGTTCAGCCAAGTTTTAGGTAAAGATTACAACGAAACCTTCGCCCCCACTGTTCGACTCGATACTCTTCGCCTTTTCCTTGCAATTGTTGCAAGAGAGGACCTCGAGTGTTCCCATTTCGATATCAAAAATGCGTTCACCGAATCACACTTGAAAGAAGAAATCTATTTAGCACCCCCTCAAGGTGTTCATGTTCGTCGCGGCCGCGTTCTACATGCACTTCGGAGTCTTTATGGGCTAAAGCAAGCTGGTAGAGATTGGAGCCTTCTTCTGAAAGGAGAGTTAACCAAGATGGGTTTCGTACAAAGCCTTGCGGATCCGTGTTTATACACCAATCACCCGCGCCAGCTAATTCTCCTAGTGTATGTAGATGATATTGTTACTGCTGCTGCACAAAAACGAGATATTCAATGGTTTTATCACAACCTTTCTGCTCGATTCAACACCAAAGACCTGGGGGAGATTAGTAAGATCTTAGGAGTGCGCATCATTCGTAACAGATCAGAGAGAGTGTTAACTATGGATCAAGAAGAGTATCTGGATGCAATGCTTACCCGATTCGGGATCTCCCATGGTCAACACACTCCAAGGAAGATACCAATCTCGGATTACAACCAACTACGACCAACGCTCCCAGACGACGAGCTCACTGATGTAAACGAATACCAGCAAGCAATCGGCAGTACGATCCACCCTATGGTTTACACTAGACCGGACATCGCATTCGGTCTCGGGAGATTAGCACAAGCTATGTCTAACCCTGCCAAACATCACAGCGTTGCACTCAAAAACCTTATGAGATATTTGAGGTCAACTATTAAACAGAAACTACGTTTTGGGCCTGGGGGAGTTCAATCAGATATTTGCAAAGAATATGACCTCCTACAACGCACCATCAAAGTATACACCGACGCAGACTGGGCAAGCGATAGAACCGATCGAAAAAGCATCTCTGGTGGGGTAGTAATGTTCTATGGTGGACCAATCTCATGGGCAAGCAAGAAGCAGACATCTGTAGCTACATCTAGTACAGAAGCTGAGTACATTTCCATGGCGATGTTCACCAAACAAGGGCAATGGGTAGCCCAACTCTTGAGGGACTTAGAGCGACCACAGTATATCGGGAGCAACAGCGGAGTTCAAATGCTCGGAGACAACCAAGGAGCGCTAGCGTTAACCAAGAACCCACATCTACACGAGCGATCAAAGCATATTGACATATGTCACCACTTCATTCGAGATCTCACAGAAAAACATCTAGTCAATACCAGCTATGTCAATACAAGTGATATGGCTGCAGATGGATTAACAAAACCATGCGCAAGGGTGATATTTGAGAGATTCAAGAACATGCTGGGGTTTCAAAGAGAGTAAGCTCTTTGGGAGAGTATTGGAAGTTGTGGTATGTGCTCCAAAATCGACTAAATCGACCAAATTGACCAAATCGACCAAAATCACTGAATCCACCCATTTCACCTATTTCATCAGATTCATTGGATTCATCTTACGTCGAATTTATCAAAAAAAAAAAAAAAAAAAAAAAAAAAAAAAAAAAATTAATGATTTCAAGAAAATCACGTGGAATAACAGATAAGCTTAAGGTCTGTTCGCATACGATCGGATTTTGATGGTCTACCATATTAAAACAGTAACCCTACGATCAAGGAATAACGAATTTCGAAGCAATCAGTTATTGGGCGTATAAAAGGAATTTTAAAGAAACTAACTACTGAAGCTGAGAGAGTAAGCTCTCTGGGGGAGTGTTGGAAGTTGTGGCACGTGCTCTAAGCTACTGTGCATATATCACTTCCACTTCGTAGTTAGATTTTACCTTAGTACAATTAATCTACATAGTCAATAATACATGCATTCCACTGGCCTGCTCCTTTATTGTGAACACATTATATTATTAAAAAAGATAAATTCTATAACAACACAAAAAATTTATTTAAAAAGTATAAGTATAGGTTTTATATAAATAAAAACGAATATAAAATAATATAATATGTATATTTATAGTTTAAATCGATTTATTAAAAAACAATTAAAGCTTACAGACTGAAAATTGAGAGGAATATTATTAAAAGGATTCTTAAGATATATAAAATAATTAATCAAAAAGCTAAAAAGAGATTTGAACTTATAAAAATATTTATAATCAAAAGGCTAATTTGATGTTCAAATTATAAAGAGTGGATAGTAAAGAAATAGGAATTAGTTTTTTAATTAAATAAATACTTTGTAAAGTGAAGAAAAGGAAAAAATCAAGATTGAATGTTTTACTTTTTAAATCAAAAATGAAAATGGAATATAATTTAAATTTATAATATATATAAAAATGGAAAGATTATAATATAAAAAGGTCTTTATAATATTGAGAAAAGTAAATTATATATTATAAATAGGGATTTCGAGATTAAAAAGTTTAGATATAATATTAATTTTTATTTTAAGGTTTTTAATAAGGAAGTAGCTTTTTATTGGAAGGAATTGAATAAAGAATATTAATTTATATAGAATAATGCTTTTATATATTAAGCTTATAAGATATTAGTTTAATTTTAGGAAAAGGGTATTCTTTTAGTTAATCTCTAGCTTCTTTATAATTCTAATCTTAATTTCATAGAGTATATTTAATAATATCTAAAAGTATATATTTTCAAGATGTTTTCGAATATTACAATAAACAAAAGTCAATCAGATTATACTAAATAAAAGCTAAAGAATAATCTATAAACAGTTTGGAATATAATAAATAATAAATTATTTTTAAATTTGAAAATTAAAATAAAAAGTAGAATTTAAATTTGTATGACAATAAAGAATTGATATACGAAATATTAAAAGATCTAATTAAACCATTTTTATAGAATTTTATTATATTAATATTGATATATAATTAAGAGATTATTAAAGATTTAAAGTATAATATTGAATATTTGATTTAATAATAAAGATTGAATAATTTATAATTGAGACTGAAATCCTGTAAAATTCCGGGCGGCTACTATCTGTGCCCTAGTACTATAAAAGAATGATTTAAAATAGGGGTGGTTACAAAGTCGAGTACTCGACTTATTTAAAGTCAATATAAAGAGAATTAACAATTGGTTTCATAATTGAGTTTTAAAAGATTTGATCTATATAATATTTATGTTAATATTTAATAGTTTTTTCAATAGAACTAATTTATTTAATAACAATTAAATAGAGAAAATAATTCTAATTTATTAAGAAATAAGAATTCGATAAAAATAGTTTATTCGATTCATTATTCAAGATTATTAAATATAAAAATAAAGAGGATTTAAATTATTTTCTATTTAATATCAATTTGATAGATTTTAAAAATTTGAAATATTACTCATTTACATTTCTGACGAAGAGTAATAATATTCAATTGTATATATTATTTTCTTTATGGGAATGCGAAAAAGATTAAGAAGAGTTTTTTTTTAAATAACTCTCTAATTCAGATCATATTCAAATTGGAGATCTGTTCTATACTTTTTTCTATATTTATCAAATGAATATTCATTTAAATAGAATAATTATTATTATTAATATATATAAAAAGTATATACTGACAAATGTCTTATTAGCTGGGAACTCTCAAAGTCAAGATCCGGGGATAAGATATTCATATTACAGTACATATCTTTCTTAATATAATAATAAGAGCACCTCCTATAAATATAAACACAAATTATAACAAAATTATAAATAAGTTGATATAAATATTTGATATAATAATTATAAAATGAGTGTATAATAGAACAAAAACAGAAAGGAAGCTTTTATATATTAATCCTTTTTTAAAAAAATATTTTGAAAAGGTATTATTTCGAAAATAATAGAGTAATATTTAAATTGATAGGGATAAAAGAGATGATAAGGTAGATATAGAATAAAGTATAATAAGATATCTAAAGGAATACAAAAGGATTTATACTTTATTATAAAGAATAAAACAAATAATAAATAAGAGATTAAATAAGGTAAATAAAAAGAAAAAGAGTAAGGAAGATAAAAAGCAAATAAAGGTATATAATTACTATAGAATAGAGGTAAATAACCGCAGGGTTACACCATTATAATAATAATATTAACAATAATAAAAGAAAAAAAGAAAAAAATCATTACATTACAAAAGAGGGGAGAAAAGGGTCTACAATATTATATTAAATGGAAATAGTGTTACGGGAGCTGCCTCTAGGGTTACGTGGAAGTGTCTAGAGATCTCTCGAGGTGGTTTAGACTAGACTTCAAGTAGGAATTCAATAAGGTTGTAACTGGTTGCAATTCTCGTAACTATAGTAATGAAACTAATGATTATTCTTGAGCACGAAGCTCTACATTGTAATGAAATCCCATTCCCTTATATAGACCTTCGTACTGTACTGGAGCGTTCAGGACCTAGAGAGGTCCTGGACCTTTGGTCTGTATGAACCTACATTCCGTTATGCCTGTCATGCAGGGTCCATCACGTGCTAAGAGTCATGTGACGCGGTACCGAGGATGGACCGGCGTAACAAATAGGTTATATATTACTAATTCATAAAATAGAACTGAAACAATCATAATAACATTATCTTCAAAAGTATAGATATCATAGGTTATAAATATTAGATAAAACAAATAAACAATATAGACGATTTAATAGTAGTAGTAATAATAGTATTTGTTAATGTTCATTGAGCCGGCATAAAGCCAACCTTAAAAACCTTCTAAGAAATATGGGGATATATTAAACTATGGATTTATTTAAATGCTTTAGAAAGTAGTTTATATATATAAAAGTTAGAGTTCATTTAAATAACTTCTATTTTATTGATTGAAATAAAATTAATAATATTTAGAAGAATATATTTAGTATTATAAGTCCTTTACTTTATCCTTAATCATTATTTTAAATTAAATATAAGGAGAAGTAGGGTTCTATTAAAAAAAAAAGGAAAAAAAAAGAAAGAATTAAAAAAAAAATGTTTTTAATAAGAATAGATATTAATATAGAACTAAATGATTTAGAGGAATTTGATTAATATTAATAATTATAATATTAAAAACAAGAGATAATTAAGGCCTTTTATTGTTAATAAGGAGGAAAGTAAAAGCGATTGTTTAGACCATTTTCTAAATTGAGCTAGCGATTTTTAGTATAGCATCAAATGTTTTAGAGTCTTTTAATAATTATAGAAGCATTTTAAGTTAATATTTTAATACTTAAACTTTTTATAATATTATACAAAATCTCTATATTCTATATATAAAATTAGAATATAATATAATATATTTCTTAATAAATTTAATTCAAAAGAAAGCTTTATTATATAAATAAGATTCTATTTATTATAAATATTTAAAAGTATAAATTATTATTTATTCGATTAGAATTATTTCATTTAATTATAAAACCCTTTAATAATAATATCTACTTTATTGATAATAAATTTCAAAGCAGATTCTAAATTTTATATAGATTTGTAAACACTAAGGTTAACAAGCTTATTAATAACCTTGTTCCCCTTTATGCTTAACTTATATGCTTAGAGGATTAATGAATCTTAATATTGAAGATTTATATAATATCTTAATAAATATAAAAAGTCTATTGGAAAAAGTTAAATATGTTTTTATATAGATATTAGATTATCGATATATTATTAATATAGAATTATAAATATTGTTTATTAAATAAAAGGGTCCTTAAAATATATTTGAGATTTATATAGATTTTAATTACTTTTAAATCGAAGATATATAAGATGCTATTGATTGAGCTTAAGCTAATAGTTATTTGCTTTTTGTTTTAATATATTATATATTTATATTCAATAATTCTTTTTTCATTAACAATTTGTTCTAAGTTATTCGAGAAAATTGAAATCTTATTGGGGAGGAAACAGAATTATTACTCCTTAAAGCTAATAACTATAATTTCTTTGTTTATATTTCTTATTAAATTTGTTTAGCATTTTAAAAAGAAATATAAGAATTATAATATAAAGCGAGTAATATAAGAAAGGATTGTTCCTAAATATTGAATTTTAATTTTAGATCTTTATTATTGATCAGCACTTTTACCTTTAATAATAAATAGGGGTGAGATCTAACGAATTATAGAATAAAAAATATTTATTGATTATATATATATAGCGAAATAGAGTATAGTTTTGTTTAATATAACTTTAATAAATAGAATACCTATATTTCTGAAGAAAGTAATAATCAGAATGGTTTTTTATATAGGAAGTACACCTTAAAGAATTAAAGTAAATATTTGTTCAAATAGATTAATATACTAATTTATTTAAAAGGAAATAACAAGGTTATAATTAATATATTAAATATAAAGTAACTTTATTCTACCATCAAATTATACTTTAGTTTTATATATAAAAAAGAGAATAATATAAATAATTATAGCTTTTTGTAAAACTGAAATTAAAGAATTATTAATTATTTTTATAAAATTATAAATATAATATATTATTATTTGAGCTTTAATAATTCTTATAATTATATATCTTTTGAAGATTAGCTTTCTATTGAATTAGATTTCAATTATCTTAGAGTAGATTGAGCTTTATTTTCGATTGTAATAATTGATATAATAATAAGCTTCTTATTGATAATATAAAAAAGAGTATAAACCTCTTTTTTTTTTAATTAAATAAATTATTTCGAGTTTTTTAAGAATAAAGATAATCTTATTATTATTATTTTATTTAAGGATTTTCTTTTTATTATTTATTAGGATAAGGATCTTGAAATTTAGGAACTAAAAGGTTTAATATAAATAGAAATTATTAATATATTTGAAGTATAATGTTATATTTTGTGATATAAGTTTGACTAGATATAGTATATATAATATTAGGAAAAGGGGGAAACCTTAGGAAATTTTGTAATCAACTTTGTAATTGGACATAATCAAGTTCTCTAATTGTATTCAAACGGATCGATTAGTAAGGAAGGATTTGATTAATCTTAAAAGAGTTGAAGGCTAATTTTATTCAATTATTCTTTTTAATAGTCTTTGTTTTAAAAATATATTAAAGATTTCTTAAATATCTATAATAATTATAATAATCTTTAGTTTATAGATAAAAATTATTTTTATATTATAAATAAAGTAGGCTATTAGGTTTATAGCGATTTTCTTGGGAAAAGCTCTCCTATATTATAGGCTGAGAATATTATTAATTAATATGATTTATACTAAATAATAAATTATAATTCTCTTTAAGTCTTTTAAAATATAAGAAATAAATGTGATAGATTGTTAAGAGTAGATTAAAGATTGATTCTTCTTATTAATCTTAAATAATATAACTATTTTGATAAGCTTTTAAGTTTATAAGAAAAAGCTAAGTATTAAACATTAATTGTAGAGCCTGTATAAAAAGCGATCTATTACTAATTAATAGGCCTTAAATGTTCATATTATAATGTGATTTGTATTTAATAAGATATTAAAGACTTTAATAATATGTTATTTGATTCTTTCTATTAAAATAGATTAGAATTATTTTAGAGTATTTAGTTTGATTTGGTTTTTAAAGGTATTATGTTTAAAATTGTTTAAAGTATCAAAGTAATTAAGAATATTTTTATATAAAACTTTAGTTTTCTTTATAATATTTTTTATAAGGATTTTATTAATATATGATAAAAGAGATTTCAAATTGAATTCTAATTTATATTGATTAATAATCCTATAGAACTCCTTATTATTTTTAATTCTATTTATAATATTCTTTTAATAATTATATTTTATATATCAAACTATTTTATAAAAAATTTATATTATTTAGAAAATATTTTCTTTTAAGATATTATATTTATAAAGATAAGCCTAATATATTTCTTTATATTTAAAAGTTTATAATAATATTACTTTACTATTTTCTCTATTAGGCTTATCAATTATATAAATAATAAAGTTTATTATTAAAATAAAATTAATTATATACACCTCAATTATCATTTTGTTTATAAGGGAGAAAGCACTAAGAAAATAGGCCATACTAATATATACTAGGTTAGAGAGTTTATTTAATTTTGTTTTTAGAATTCTATAATAATATTGTTCTAATAAGGTTATATCTTATTCTAAAATAATAATAATTTATATTTTATAATCCGAATTATTATATATATTTATTTTAATAATAATATTAATAAAAAGGATATTTAAGAAGGTAAGATTAATAATATAATTGGTCCTATATATAAAGTTGTTAAAAATACTAATAAAGTTTATATTATTATTATTAAACTAATATACTAAATCCAAGCCTCTATATCTGAATTACACCTTTAATTTAAATATATAATGCTAAACATTGAAATCACCACCTACTAAATATTAAAATAATAGGATCAAATAGGATATATAATTTATTACCTTATTATTACTCAATTATTAATATAAATTAAATATAATATTCCTATTTATATTAATTTAAAAAAGATCTTTATTATAAACAGAGTAGTATTATTATATACATAAACTAATACTCTTATATATATATATTATAACCCAAAAGTAATCTAGTTCTTTAAGATTTATAAAATATTAAGAATTCGTAGAACTATAATAATTATAACTCAAATGGTTTTATATATATATATTAATAGTAATTCAGAATTCCTAAATATAAATAATATCGACTCACTGAATATTAAAGATTATAAGGATTATTATATATATAGAAATACTTTTGTCAATATTAATCTAATATATTTGAAAATTATATTATTAAATTAATCAAATGTAGATTTTATTACAAAGTTTATAATATTATATTAATATTAACAAATTGTTTTTTTAAAGTTAAATACATTTAGCTTATTAGAATTATATATATTATGGGAAATATCTTTATTACTTTCTCTTTTTAGTTTCGAATATAATCTAAGATTTTTATCTTAAAGAAAGATGAGTGTTTGAATTATAATTATAAGAGCTTATATTTGATTTCAAGCTAAGGTTTAATTAATAATAAAAAAGAATTTTATTTATTTATATTAAATAATAACCTTTTTATATTTATATTTATTAAAGAATATTATATTTATAAGGGTATTTAATATCTTTACTTCGAAAGCTTTAATAGTTGTATTAATCATTTTATATTGAATCTTATTTATCTTCTAAATGGCCTTAAGTTTATTCTTAATAGGAAGTATTATAATACTCTCCTTTTATTAAAAAATAGTAGAGTATTTATTATATTCTATTTTAAAAGATCTATAGCAATTAGTATATTTAAAAAGTATTATATAATTAGCTTTTATTAATCCCTCATATATATCTGTTTAATGATTATAATAAATATAAAGGAAAAATCGATAATACTTAAAGGAGGAGTAATATTCTTAACAATCTGGATTATATTAAGTTATAATATACTTCTTTTTAATAAGTCTAAAAAGATTATTAATATTGAAAAAAGTAAAGAAGTAAATTATTTTAATAAATAAAATAATTTAAATAATTCTGTTAAAGTATTTATTAACTTTATAATTACAGAATTTAATTATAATTAAGTATTTCTTTATTTATATAAAGGTTTTACTAAGAATAAGAGTTTTATTTATTATAATTATATTATTATTTAGATTTATAAAAGAAATACGGACTTTTGTAATTATATAATTATATTAAACCTTAAGAATAATTAGAGATATAGTGTTTAACATTTATAAAACTTTTTATTAATTATATTTATTATAGAGTAGATTATAAATATCATTATTCATTAGAATAATAACCTAGCCTATAGTTATAAACAAGATCATTAGAATATCAACTAAAAAAAGATCTTCAATAATTTCCACAAATCACTATCGAAGGGTGAAGATAGAGGGTCGATTAAGTAAAATAAAAGGTTCATACTTGATAAATAGTCTACAATTTTAATACTAAATATAATTTAAGGTGGAATTTCTTTCTAATATAGAGCCGTAAAAGGTTTTCTTGGATTATATATTTCTAGACTTAAAGAATATAATGTTTTTAGTGCTGTTTGTACTGTCGAATTTGATCGCCTTTATAAAAGTTTTAGGGCTAGTAGTTAATATAATATAGGCCGAAAATTAAATATAGATACCAAGAGATATAAAGAAAGTTGTAGTGTTTATAAAAACGATAGTAATTATAAAATTAATTATTAAACTTGTAAATTTCTTTACAAGAGTTATATTAAATATATTTATATAAAATATTATAAAGAAATTGAATAAAGTTATAAAACCTATAACAATTATATATTTGTTTTTCATATTATATTTAAAAATATTAAACTACTTTTTGATAATATTTAATATACTTAAAATAATATTATAATTATAATAATTAGTTTTAATAGAAGATATATAAATATTCATTTTGCTTTTCTATTTCTTAATTATAAGTAATATATTAAAGTTAATTAGAAATTATAGATTTAATAGGCATATAAATCTAGAGTTTAATAATATTATTATAGAAACAATTATTATAATAAATGAAAGGATTTATAAAAAATATAAAGAGTTGATTCTGTATAATAAAGTCGAAAATACAAAGATATTTCGATTTTGGAATGTTGTGTTGATCTATAGGCGATTTAATAGAACATTGAAAGGGAATAGATTTTTATATCTTTTTCTTATTTACTTTATTCAATTAGATATATATATAAACGTATTACATGGTTTTAGTATAGCTATATAGATCAAATTGATTATGAATCTACTAATACTACTATATAAAAAGTAAATTATATTTATTTAGAATATTCAAAATCATTAATATTATTATTATACAAATTAATCATATCAAATGAATTAATAATAAATATTCTTTAAAGAATTCTATAATAATCTATGCCTTTTAATATTCAACAATTTTAAAGAAAGATCTTATATATAAAGAAAAGGGGTTTTGAATAACTTATAAGAAAATAAAAAAGGAAAATGTTTTTAAAAAGTTTTATTTATTTCGAGAAATACTTTCAATAAGATTATTCATATATCAAAATAAAACCTTTATATGATATTTATAATTATTTTATTTAAAAAACAGTATTTTTGATATTTTGATATAATATAATAAGATTCATAAGAGTAATTCTAAAGTATAATAGAAATTATAATATATTGATATCGATTATATTTTCTTATAATTTATAATATATTATTGATTATTTGAAAAGGAAATAATGATTTTTAATAATATAAAGTATATATTTTATCAAAAATCGGTATTATAATTTATTTTATATTTTTTATATAACTCGTTTGAGACTATTGATATATTAAATATAAGTTACAATTATTTATATAATTATTAATCTCTTTTATTATAAAGCTTTAACATCCTTTTATTAAAGAAATAATATTTAAAAAAAAAACAATAGATTTCGAATAAAACCTAATTTAATTGAAGTATTAAAAAGAAAAGGTTAAAAATAGTATATTCTATAAAATAGGGTTGAAATTGGAATTGTTAATATTATAAATGGAGGATAATAAATTTGAGAGTTAAGATATTTTTATGATAACATAGTAATATATTAATTATAAAATTTAATACATTAACAAATATTAAATAAAATAGAAAGGAATAATAAATATAAAAATAAAAAGCAGGAGATTGTAAAGATTACAAGAAAGTAAATGAAAAGATCAAAAGGGTTTATAATATAATGAGATTTTATAATAATATAACGTGTTTTATCACCGAGTGGATTATATCACTGAATGGATTATTTTTACCTTAATTCTTGATTTCTTATTTCAATATATATTTTATTAATCAATTAAAATGTAACTGAATAATAAAGAAGCTCGAATATTCTTAGCTATTGAAATTATTCAAAAAGATAAAAAACTTAGTATTCGAAAAGCTGTTAAGCTATATAATTTACTATATATAATATTTAATTACAAAATAAATAGTTTTACTCTTTATATTAAAACTCGAGTGAATTATTATAATCTTATAGCATTAAAAGAGAAAATGATTATTTAATATATATTTGATATAAATTCAAGAGGATTTTCATTTAAACTTAAAATAGTGGAAGATATAGCGAACTATATTTTTAAATTAAGGGGTACAAAGTATGTTGGAAAACTTTAGATGTATTGATTTGTAAAGCATTGAATTGAATTAAAGATATATTTTAATTATATTTCTAACTTTTAAAGGGTTTTTTATAAAGATTCTAAACTTATTGAAAAATGGTTTCAATTAGTTTCGAATATATAAGCGAAATATAATATTTTTAATTACAGTTTCTACAATTTTGATAAAACAGGCTTTATAATGGGTATAATATGCTCTAGAATAATGATAATTAACACTAAACGAAATAGAAGAAGCAAGGTAATATAATCAGATAATAGGGAATAAGTTATAGTGATTATATATAGTAATAAGGAGGGTGAAACTATACTCTTATTTCTAATGGTTTAAGGATAGGTTTATCTTTCTAATTGGTATATTGAAATCGATTTTTCTGTGGATTAGGCTATTAAATCTATATCTAATGGATAAACAAATAATGAGCTGGGTTTAAAATGGTTGAAATACTTTGATAAGTATATTAAGAATTAAAGAGAGAGCAAATATCGAATATTGGTATTAGATAGATATGAAAATTATAAATCAAAAGCTTTTCAAGTATATTGTAAAGAGAATAATATTAAATGTATATGTTTACTATTATATTCAAGTCATTTAATTCAATTACTTGATATAGATTGTTTTAGTAATTTGAAATGTTTATATGGTATTTAGATTAATGAATTTATTAAGGTATATATTAATTGTATTTCGAAAGTTAAATTCTTTATAATTTTCAAAGTTGTATATAAAGAATCAATCATCTTTTAGAATATAATATCAGAATTTTAAAGAATAAGTTTAATTCTATTTAATCTTAAAACTGTACTCTTGAAATTAGATATTCAAATTTATATATCTACCCTTTTTCCTTTTGATCTAAATTAATAGATCTCTTAAACCCCTTATAATCTAACTAAAGCTCTTTCTCAATTAATATTAATTAAATCTTGAATAACTTATTATCAATTAAGCTCTCCTATATCTATATTTGAGATTATATTAGTTCTAGCTAAAGGTATAGAGAGATTAGCTTATAAAAATACACTTTTAAATATAAAGATTCATATATTTTGAGCAGCAAATAAGATATTAAATAAATATCAATGCACAAAAAAAACTCGGTTATATCAAAAAGGAGTATTTATTAAATAAAAGGTTTTTGATATATTATCTTAATAAAAGATTATCATATTCAGATTTAATGTAACGAGCGTTAAAATAAGGGAAATCCTATTAAAGAAGTATTTTCTAATAAGTGTTATAATAAGTATGGAAAATTAGATTATAATTCAAAAATTCGTCAAAACAATATAATAGATTTTAGATTATTAAATTCTTAATAGTTTTAATTAATTAATTCAATTATTGTTGAATAATATAAGTTTAAAGTGGTAAATTGAGGTGGAAGTGATCCACTCGGTGATAAAACATGTTATTTGAATATGTTTTGAAAGAAAAAAGATTTTCTTTTTCTGTTTATTTTATGAAATTGAAAATATATAAATGTACTACATAGTTGGTATAGCTTAATTGTCAATAGATTGAATCAATTATGAATTTACTATTATTCTTATAGTATTCTGTTGATAACATTATATACTATAAAAAATACTATTAAGTCAAAGAACTTTATAAAAGGATATAAATTTTAATTATCCCCCTTTCCTCATGATTTCTTTAATATAAATTTCAAAAGAAAAACAAATAATAACAGTTGAAAAATTCAACTGATGATTGATAAATTCAAAACAAGATATACAAAATTATTGAAATAAAAATAAAAATAAATATACTATATCTATAAGTAACAGAATGAATATAATTACTAGATAGGATTTAAAATAGATAAAAAAAAAATAGAATAAAAGATAACAACGATAGAATTTCGAAAAGCTAAGAAATTAATAATCATTATCAATAAAATCTTTTGATTAGAAGTAAAAAAAATACAAAAGAAAAAAGAGAAAACTAAAAGAAACAAACAAGAGTATTTAAAATATTTACCAAAAAAACTAAAAAGACATCAAAAGCGATGAATACAGTCATTATAAATATATGAAACCCCATAAAAAGTGAAGTAGAGAAAACAGAAAAAGAAATAAAATAGAATCTAATTATTGTTGATTAGATTTCATAAAAAGATGTCTATAGTTACATTACCTTTTTTCCTTCGAAGTCTTTTGTGTAGAAAAAGACTAGAGTTTATAAGTTTGAGCTAGATTCTATAGAGAATCTATGACAAATTACTTATTTATCCCCTCAAAGCCATTTAATTACTTTCATACTTTTATACTCTTGAGAATCTATAATAGATTGTACATAAAATCTATAACAAATTACTTTCATACTTCCTCAAAGCTATTACATGATTTTCATATCTCAAAATTCAATACATTTTTACTTTTATATTTTTCAAAATGTATAACAGATTCTATATAAAACATATTTCAATTTTAAAACTTCTAGTCCTTTACTTGAAAAAAGAAAGTTGAAAGGAAAAGAAGTAATATATCTATAAAAGCTATTCACTTTTTATGAAATCCAATCTAAAATAATTAGAATCTATTTTTTTTCAATACAATCTAGTTTAAAGTTATTAGAATCTATTATTTTATTATAAAATCTATATGTCTTTTCATTAAAGAATCTATTCTGTATAAAAAAACTTTATTATTTCTAACTGAATTCTATTATTAATTCTGAAAAGTATTAAGATAAAAAGATGTATGAATCTTGAGAAAAAAAAGCAATTAAATAGCTTAACTTACTATAAAACTTATTATAGAGTTTAAGAGATATAAAAGTAAAGGGAAATTTTAATTTTAGAATATAAAAGTGATTGGATGGATTTTAAGGGGGATAAGAGTAATACGCTGTATATTCAAAAAAGATGTAGAAAGAAATTCAAGAACAGATTCAGATACAATGTTTATTTGAACATTTGTTCAATGGTTTATTGAAGAATTCAGAAGGAATTATGAAACAAAAGTTTTAGATCGTTGAAAAGATATTGAATTTATTACATATGTGAGATTTATCAGACTCCAATAATGATTGAAATGCATATGAATTGAAATCCCAGAGATAATTAAAATAAGCATATTGGTTTTTCTACAAGATCTCTTACACATCTACACAACATCTCAATTTCGTGATTATTTTGATTTATAGATTTATAATAAGTTGAATTACATACATCAAGAGCTATTTATATAATCATTAGGTATCTTAATAATAACAATATTATATAATACAATAGATTTTCTATCCCTAATTGTTCTTTATTTATACAAAATCCCACTTTTATATAATTAAAGAATTCTTAATTATTCACTCACCTTTTATAAAATATTATAAAAAGATAATAAGAAAATATAAATACTAATCCTCCTTCTATTCTTATCACAATATTAGTTTTTTTTAAAGTAATATTGGCAATAAATATTGGTAATGAACATTATCATATAATATTATTTTCGTTTCCATGCAAATACTCAACTTATTTATTATTTGTGATTCTGATGATTAATAATAAAGGATTTGCTTTTGAATTATCGAATTTGATCATTAATTATCTTTTTATGTTCATTTTTGTTGAAGTAATTATAGCTCTTATTTTACGCAACTTTTATGATTAACATTTTATCAATAGTATTCTATTCTCAGGAATCAAGTCTCTTTTAGATATAATATACTTAGCCTATATATTGATAATCCATAATATTTAAATTATAATCTTCGGAATTAAGAGTATTTTCTTCAATTAGCGTCATATTACTTCAATAAATAATAAGATCTTTGAATATTTCATATTTACTCTATATAATTAAAATAAAAGATCATTTATTAAATGTGATTTTCAAACTCTATTTGATTAATGAGATCTTTTAGCTTTTTAATGGAATTTTGTTGATAATATAAACAGAATCGTTTTCTAGTTAATTCTTACTATCATATTTATAGTAACAAAACAATCAATTATCTTAGTAGATTTAATTATATATAATAATAAAAATTTAATCCTTTATTATACACTTAGCATTTGAATTTTTAAAAAAGCTAAGTTCCTATGAATCATAGATCATTCTATTATTAAATTAATATAAAGACTAAAAAGAATATATAAATTATATCCTTTAAATAATCTATTCACTCCTTTCATCTTTTTAGCTTTAATAATTCTATTAAACCTATAAGAAAAAGAAATATAATTTACTACTACTTTAATTACTGGATATTTTTGAGCATAGTAGTAGTAGTAGTAGTAATAGTATTTATTAACTTTCAACGAGTCAGTATAAGGCCGATTCTGGGAATTTCTTAAAAGGTACAAAAATATATTAAATTATAGATTTATTTAATATTGTAAAAAGTAAATCTGTATATAAAAATAAGAAAGTTTGTACAAAAGATTTCTTTATTATTGATTGAAATAAGATTAATATTTTTTTAAATATTTTGAAAAGTTTGATATGGTTTTGAGGAATAATTAAGTGTATATCTTCAAGAACTGATTTTTGTAAATATAATTGAAGTTAAATGTATATATATAAAAAGAAGATATTTATTGTACTCCTAATCATTATTTTAATAAGGTATAAAAAGAAATAGGGTTTTATTAGAGAAAAAAAGAAAAAGAAAAAGAAAAAGAAGGGAATATTCTTTAATATGCATAAATATTAGAATAAAATATTAATAATTGTAATATTGAAACGAAAAATAACTACAAAAAAATTGTTATTAATAAGAATGAAAATAAAGGTAATTATTTAAATAATTTTCCTAATTGAACTGATGATTAATAATATAATATTGAATACTTAGGAATCTTTCAGTAATTATAGAAGCATTTCAGATCAATATCTTAATATTCAGAATCTTTTATAATATTATATAAAGTTCTTATATTCTAGATATATAATAAGAATATAATATAATATTGTTCTTAATAAATTTAGTTTAAAGTGAAATTTTATTGTATAAAGAAGCTTAAAGTTATTATATATCTTGAAAAAAAAATTATTTCTATTAGTATTAGATTTACTTTAAATAAAAAATAAGTTTTTTAATAATAATACTTATTTTATTAATAATAGATTTCATTATAAGTTTAAGACTTCAAATAAACTCATAAAAACTAAGATTTATAAGTTTATTAACTTTCTTATTTTCCTTAACTCTATTATTATATAGATACCGAATTCCTAAAATAATCTTAATATAAAACCATAAATAATATCAATTAAGTAAAGAAATTCTGAGAATATATTAGAGATTTATTTAGATTCTAATTACTTCTATCTTGAAGATGCAAAAGGTATAAATAAATGGGCTAGAGTTTATAGTTAATCACTTTCTATTTTGATATTCTATATATTTATATCTAATAAGTTTCGGTTTGTTTTTGATTTTTTAATTTTTTTTAAAAAATATTAAAATTTTATCAACAAGAAATTAAAATTATTATTTTTTAAAGTTAATTTTAATACTTTCTTTATTAATATTATTTATCAAATTAACTTTATATTTTAAAAAGCAATAAAAAGGTTTTAATATAGATTAAATAATATTTAAAAAAAGAATCCTAAGATATTGAATTTTTGTTTTGAGAATCTGTTAATAATCTGTTTCCTTATTTTTATTTATCAGTAAACATTATATTTAATAAATTATTAAACAATCAATATTCATTATCTAAATATATATAACAAAATAGAATTTAGTTTTGTTTAATATAACATTAATTAAGGGAATATTAAAGTTTTTAAAAAGAATAATAATAAAAGTAATTTTTTGTCTAAAGAGTACTTCTTCAATTATAAATATTAGTACTTATTTAAATATATTAATATATTTAGTCAATTTATATAGAAATAACAAAATAATAATTTATATATAAAATATAAAAAGGTTTCATTTTTTTATTAAGTATACCTTTATTTTATAAATGAATGAAAGTATGATATGGATAATAATAGCTTTATATAATGTTGAAATTTAAGAACCATTAGTTATCTTACAAAACTATAAATATAGTATATAATAACCCTAGCTTTTATAGTTCCAACAATTATATACTTCTTCAAGATAAGAAAATAATTTAATTAGATATTAAATTATTATAAAACTAATTGTATTTCCTTTTTAATTATTATATTTAATATAATAATAAAATTCTTATTAATAATATAAAGGAAAAATATGGTTATCTACTTTCTGAATAAAATAAATTATTTCGAGTTTTTTAAGAATAAAAGTAATCTTATTACTATTATTTTATTCAGAAATCTTTTCTATATTATCTATTAGAATAAAAATCTTACAATCTAGAAATCAAAATATCTAATATGAATAAAAATTATTTATATAATCAAAATAAAGTTTAATATTTTAAGATATTAATTTGGTTGAATATAATATACGGTAAAAACCCCGAATGTCATTATTCTATGTATTAATACCTCAAATGTTAGATTTATAATTAAAGTGATTTTAATTAGTATTTTGTAATATTTTTTAATTTTTTAATTTAATATATAATCTTTTAGGAATTAATAAAATAAAAAGAAAAGATATAAAATTATTAATTAGAATTCAAGAAATTCAATAAAATAAATTATTTTATATTATTTTCAAAATTGAAATTAAAATTTAATTTAATAGTATTTCAATAGTAAAGGGGTTAATATTAAAGCTTGATTATTATGACAAAATCAATTAAAAAACTATTAAATCAAATTTCAATTTCAATTTTGAAAATAATCTAAAATAATTTATTTTATTGAATTTCTTGAATTCTAATTAATAATTTTATATCTTTTCTTTTTATTTTATTAATTACTAAAAGATTGTATATTAAATTCGAAACTTGCTAGCCTATAAATTTAGTAATGGTGTAACGAAATGATAATATTTCGCTCTATTATATGCTAATTGAGGTATCAATACATGAAATGATGACATTCGGGGTTTTTACCGTATAATATTAATAAGAGGGGGAAGCTTTTTAACATCTTATATTCTACCCTATAATTAAAAGTAATCGAATTTTCTAATTATATTTGAACAAATTAATTGATACAAAAGAGATCTATTGATTTTAGAAGGATTAATGATTATTTTTAAATAATGATTCTTTCAAAAAATTATTATTTTAGAAATGTATTGACTATTCTTTGAATATTTATAATAATTATGATAATTTTGAAATGTAAACAAAAAGTAGTTTTAATATTATAAATAAAATGGGTTATCAAATTTATGGTAGTTCTTTTAAGAAAAACTTCTTTATATTATAAGTTAAGGATTTTATTAGTTAGTATAATTTATATTAGATAATAAGTTACTATTCTCTTTAAGTCTTTAAAGATATAAGAACTAAATATAATTGATTTTTAGGAATAAATGAACGATTTATCCTTTTTATTAATTTTAAATAGTGTAATTATTTTAATAAGCTTTTAGATTTACAAGAAGAAATTAAGTAGTATACATTAGTTATATAGACTATAAAGAAGGTAATTCATTATTAACTAATAGACTTTAAGTATATACATTATAATACGGTTTATTTCTAATAAAATACTAAGAACTTTAATAATATTATATTTCATTTCTTTAATTGAAATAGATTATAATTAATCTAGAGTATCTAATTCGATTTAAATTTCGAAAGAATTATATTTCAGATAATTTACAATATTAAAGTAATTAAGAACTTTTTCACATAAAATCTCGACTTTTTTTTATTATATCCTCAGTTAGGATACTATTAAAATACAAAAAAAACAATTTTAAATTAATTTTTAGTTTATACTAATTAATAACCCTATATAATTTCTTATTGTTTTTAATCTCATTTATAATATTCTTGTAATAATCACATTTCACTTATTATACTATAATATAAAAAGCTCAGATTATTAATAAGATTTCCTTCTTCGAAACATATTTATAAACATAATTCTAATAAATTTCCTTATATTTGAGAGTGCATTATAATATAGTTTTATTATTTTTTCTATTAAATTTACTAATTATATAAATAATAGAGTTTATTATTATAATAAAGTTAAATATATATACTTTAATTATGTCTTTATCTATTAGGATAAGGCAATTGAAGAATTGAACTATATTAATTTATAATAATGTAAATAATTAATCTAGCTTCATTTCTAAAATTCTATAATAATACTACTGAAATAGAATTATATTTTGTTCTAAGATAATAATAACTTATGTCTCATAATCTGAATCATTATATATATCTTCCTTGATAATAATTCTAATAAAAAGGATATTTGAGAAGATATAATTAATGATATAATTAGTTTTGTATATAAATTTGTCAGAGATATTTATAAAGTTTATATCATTATTACTAGATCAATATATAAGGTTCAGACCTTTATATTTGAATTGAATCTTTGATTTGAATATATAATGCTAACCGTCGAAATTGCTTTTTATGAGATATTATATTAATAGCTTAAGATTGGATATTTAATCTATCATTTTATTTATATTTGACTAATAATAGAGATTGAATATAAATTTTTTATTTATATTGATTTAAAGAAGATTCTTATTACAAGTAGATCAATATCATTATATATGTAAGCCTATACTCTTATATATATATATCATAATCTAAAAGCAATCAAATTCCTTAGAATTTGTTAGATCCTAGGAATCAATAGGAACATAGTAATATAATTCAAATTGTTATATATATATATATATATATATTAGTAATCATTTCGAATTTTTAAATATGTATAATAGCTATTTACTAAAGATCAAAAACTATAAGAAATATTATATACATAGAGATACTTCTATCAATACTAATTTAATAAATCTGAAAGTTATATTATGAAGTAAATTGAATATGGATTTTATTATAGTGCTTGAAATACTATATTAATATTAATAAGTAACATTTTTAATGATTAAAGTATTAAATTCATTAGGGTTGAATATAAAAAGAGATTTCTTTTTATTCTTCTATTGAAACCTTTTCATTTGATTCTTAAATAAAAGAATAAATATTTAAATCAATATTACAAAAATTTGTGTTTAATTTTGAATTCATATTTGATTAGTAGAATTAGATTTGATTTATTTATATATATTAATGTTCTTATTATATTTACACTTATTAAAGAGTTTTATTACTATAGGGACATAAGATATTTTTATCTTCAGAACTTTGATAATTATATTAATTGTTTTATATTAAATTTATGCTATTTTATAAAAAGCCTTAAGTATATTCTTAATAATGAGTATCAGATCGACACAACATTTCAAAATCGAAATATCTTTACATTTTCAATTTTGTTGTATAAAATTAATTTTTTATATTCTTTATAAATTCTTTTATTTATTATAATAATTGTTTTTATAATAATATTATTGAGTAATAGGTTTATAACTTTAAATTGTCCTTTTCAGCTATTAAATCTTAAATTTATATATTTATTAAATTTATAATCTCTAATTAATTTTAATATATTATTTATGATTAAAAAGCAAAAAAATAAAATAAATACTTATATATCTCTTTTCGAATATATTAAATATTATTAAAAAGTAATTTAATACTTTCAAATATAATATAAAAAACAAGTATATAATTATTACAAATCTTATAATCTTATTCAATTTCTTTATAATATTTTGTATAAATATATTTAATATAGTCTTTATAAAGGAACTTATAAACTCAATAATCAATCTTGTAATTATTATTATCTTTATAGATATTATAGATTTTTTTATACCTTTTAATACTTATATTTAACTTTTTGTTTATATTATATTAATTATTAACTTTAACATTTTTATAAAAATAATCAAGTTTAATAAAATAAATAATATTAAGAATATTATATTTTTTAAATTTAAAAATATATAATTCAAAAAAACCTTTTATAATTTTATATTAAGAAAAAGTTATATTTTGAATTATATTTAATACTAAAATTATAAACTATTTATTAAATATAAACTCTTTATTCTTTTCAATTAATTTTTTATCTTTATCTTTTGATAATAATTTATAGAAATTATTAAAAATCTTTTTTTAATTAATATTCTAATAATCTTGTTTATAATTATAAATTAGATCATTATCTTCATAAATAATAATATTTACAATCTACTTTATAATAAATATAATCAATAAAAGGTTTCATAAATATTAAATATTATATTCTTAATTATTCTTGAAATCTAATATAATTATATAATTATAAAAATCCTTATTTCCTTTATAAATCTAAATAATAAGATAATTATATTAAATAAAACCCTTATTATTAATAAAACCTTTATATAAACAAAAAAGTACTCAATTATAATCAAATCCCTCAATCATAAAGTTAACAAACATTTTCATAAAATTATCTAGATTATTTTATTTACTAAAATAATTCGTTTCTTTACTTTTTTCAATATTAATAGCTCTTTTAAGCTTATTAAAAAGAAATCTATTATGACTTGATATAATCCAAACTATCAAGAATATTGCTCCTCTTCTAAATACTATCAATTCTCTCTTTATACTTATTATAATTATTAAACAAATATATATAAGGAATTAATAAGTATTAATTATATAATATTTTTTAAGTATATTAATCATTATAAATCTTTTAAAATAGAATATAACATATACCCTATTACTTTTAATACAAAAATAATATTATAATACTTTCTTTTCAAAACAAGCTTAAAACTATTTAAAAGATAAATAAGGTTTAATATAAAATAATTAATATAATTATTGAAATCCCTGAAGCAAAGATATTGAATATTCTTATAAATAGAATACTTTTTAATAAATATAAATATAAGGAGATCATTACTCAATATAAACAAATTAAATTCCTTTTTATTATTCACTAAATCCCAACTTGAAACCAAATATAAGCTTTTATAACTATAACTTAAATACTTATTCTTTTTCAAAACAAAGATTTTAAATTATATTCGACATCAAAAAAAGAAAACAATTAAAATGTTTTTTATAATATATATAATTTTAATGAACTAAATATATTCGATTTTAAAAAAACAATTTATGAATATTAGTATAATATCATAAGCTTTATAATAAAATCCATACTCAATTAATTTAATAATATAATCTTTAGATATATTAAACTAATATTAATAGAAGTACTTCTATATATATAATAATTTTTATAATCTCAAACATTTAACGAAGTAATATTATTTATATTTAGGAACTTTAAATTATGATTAATATATATATGTAAAACTATTCGAATTATAATCACTACATTTCAATGAACTTCTAGGATCTTATAAATCCCGAAAAGTTAGATCGCCCTTAGGCTATAATATATATATACAAAAACATTCATTTATATATACAATAATATTACCTTATTTATAATAGAGATCTTCTTTAAATCAATATAAATAGAAATATTATACTTAATCTATATTAATAGTTAAATAATAATAAAATAATAAATTATACATTTTATTTTATTCTATTATCTTAATACTTAATAAAAAGCAACTTCAATGTTCAACATTATATATTTGAATTAAAAACATAATTCAGATATAAGAGCTTGAATCTAGTATATTGATTAAGTAATAATAGTATAGACTTTATTAATATCTTTAATAACCCTATATATAGAGTTAGTTATATTATTAATCTTATTTTCTTAAACATTCTTTTTATTAATATTATTATTAGAGAAGATATATATAATAACTTGAATTATAAGATATAGATAAATATTATTCTAAAACAAAATATAACTTTATTAGAATAACATTATTATAAAATTTTAAAAATAAAATTAAATAAACTCTTTGATTTAGTATATATTGATATAGTTTATTTCCCTTATATTCATTTTCGTATGAATAATGTAGTAATTGAGGTATATATAATTTATTTCATTTTAATAATAAATTCTACTATTTGTATAATTAGTAAATCTGATAGAGGAAATAATAAAATTGTATTATAATGAATCTTTAAATATAAAAAAGTATATTGAATTTATTTCTATAAATATAATACTTTAGAAAAGGTTATTCTTTAAATAATAAAAATGTTTTATAAAATAATTCGATAAGTAAAATATAATAATTAAAAGAATATTATAAATAAAGTTAAAGATAATAAAAAGCTTTATAGAATTATTAATCAATATAAATTAAAGCTTAATTTAAAGTTTTCTTTATTATATATTAATGGAAATCTTATGAAAAATATTATAGAGAAAATCAAAACCTTATATAAAAAGATCCTTAATTACTTTAATATCTTTAATAATCTTAAATATAATTTTTTAAAAATTAAATCGAGTTAAACATTCTAAAATAATCCTAACCTATTTTGATACAAAAAATCGAACAAAATGTTATTAGGGTTTTCAGTATTTTATTAAGTATAAATTATATTATGATATAAATATTTAAGATTTATTAATTAATAATGAATCACTCTTTTTATAAGCTTTATAATTAATATTTAATATTCATTTTCTTTTCATAAGCCTAAAAGCTTATTAAAATAATTATATCATTTAAGATTCATAAAAAGAATAGATTCTTAATTTATTCTTAATTATTAGTTATATTCATTTCCTATATTTTAAAAAATCTAAAAAGAATTGTAATCTGTTATTTAATATAAACCATATTAATTAATAATATCCTTGCCTTATCATATAAAAAAGCTTTTTTTAGAAGAATTATTATAAGTTTAATAGTTTATTTATTTATAATATAAAAATAGTATTTACTTATAAACTAGAGATTATTATAATCATTATAAATATTTAAAAAACCTGTAATATATTTTTAGAATAAAAACTATTCAAAATAATAATTAAATAAAATTAATCTTTAATCCTTTTAAAAATAATCAAAATGTTTTTTATTAATTGATTTATTTAAATATAATTAAAAAACTTAATTATACTTAATTATAAAATTAATTATTATATTAATTGGTATAGTTTTAATATGAAAGAAGGATAAAGTTCTTATTATATTATGTAGAAGCTATCTATATATACCTTGATATTCTAATACATTAGTATTAATATATTAAATACCTTTCTTAAAAAATATTCTTTATATCCTTATAAAAAAGCTATAAATTAAAGCTAAAAAAAGGAAAATAAACTAAGCAAATATAAAACAATTATTAACCTTTATCAAATTCCCTTGATTTCTTATTGATTTTCATTCCATTAATTAAATTGTTTTAACAAATCTGATAAACAATCCTCATTATAATTATACTCTAAAAACCATATTTATATCATAATAACAAACTGATTTTAATTATTAATATTAACTTAAAACTAATAAGCATTTGATTAGAACTATTCTTACTATTGAAATTATATTTGAAATTATTGAAACTATATTTGATTCTTACCAAATCCTATATTACTTCCAAACTCTACATTCTTATCTCTAAAATCCATATTATTCTGATAAATATTATAATTTTAATTTTGATATAGAATTAGAAATATAAAATACTATTTAAATATTTATATTAGATTTCTGAATACTTAAAAATAAAAAATAAAAAACATTTACATAGAATTAATATCATAACTTCAATTCGATTTATTATACTTTATATATAAAATCTCGAATATATTTATTTGGAACTATTAAAAACTTATTCCTTATTGACTAATCTGTACTAATACTAGTTATATATAAACAGGATTTATAGCTTAACTGAATTGAACAAACTATATAAAATGAAAAAATTGAATTAATTTGACCAATAAAGAAAAAGATGAAGTTAAAGTTTTATATCAATTTCAAATTAAAAGACTAAACTAATCTATAGAGGAATTATTCTTGAGTTCTATATTCTATATATTCATTTCAACTTTTAAAAATCTTATGAAATCTATTAGATACTTTAGCTTATTTATATTCCTTAGAAATCTATTCTATTAAATATATTAATATATAATTCGCTATTTTGTTGACAATAAATTATTAATCATTACAACTTAGATATTTTGTATATTATTCTATTTTCTAATTTTATCCTTAGCTTTAATAATCATTTGGTATTGGTATTCCCACAACTCTTTCTCTCATTTAGACCATCTGGTGAATGATGCCGTTGTGACAATCATTACAGGAGCCGAAGAAGCAATGCACGGTGGGACAGTAGCTGCTGAGGATCCCTATTTGAGATGATACCCTATATAATATTCCCTAATTGCATAGTATAAGTATAACGTGAATAATATTAACCCAGTTTACTACTATATAAATAATATATCTTGAAATCAAAAATGATTCTTTCGAAAACTTATAGATTATAATAATTATGGAATCGAAAAACTTATAACCTTCTACTAATTATAATAATATCGTCTTTACCTTCAATAAATCTATTATAAAGTTTATAATAATTATATAATATAGTCTAGAAGATATCCGAATAAGCTATAATTAATCATTAGATTTCTATCAAAATATAAAGTTTGCTTTATAATTTAAATAAAACTTTATATATTCTGTAAATCGTTTTATAAATTTAGGAATACAAAAATCTTATAGCTCGAATTTAATTTGTTTAAGTTTCAGATAATAGTTCTTATTATATACTATTTCGAAAATATCCTTAATCATACTATTAAATATTATCAATTTTATTTATTTATTAATAAAATAATATTATAAAAGATCTTTATTAAAAGAAAACAGGATCTTATTTATAATTGGTTGGTTTGAAATTGGATTATCTAATATAATTCCTAATAAATGTAGGGTTTTTCGAAAGTAAGTATTTTTATAATTTTCCTTAATGAATTTTAATTTAATATTATCAACTATATAAACTTCTATTATTATTCAAATGTTATCCATTTTGTTATCTTCTATCATATTCTTTATAAATATAGTTAATAAATGGAATAGAGTATTAAAAACAATATTAATTTGACCTGGAATATGATAAATCTCGAGATTATATTATAATAAATACTAAGATATTATAATCAATCTTTAATTCGTTTTTATAATATTTAAAGTTTTAAATGAACTATTTTTATAAATCCTTTTAACTATAATATAATTTATAAGAATAATAATGAATAACCTGAATAATTAAAATATAACTCTTAATTATTCATATACATAAACTAAATATATTATTTTTAATTCTATTAAATAGTAACATTTTTCCACCATTTCAAATAACTTATTAAAAAACAGAATGAATTAAACCATTATACACAAAATCTTCGAAAAATCCTTAAATAATTTATAACCCTCTTTTAAATAGAATATTATAATTCTAAAACTTTATTTTAGAGATTTATTAATTTTAATGAATAAACAACAGAAAGAATCTATATAGATAAACAATCTTTTAAAAGAAAAGTAGTCTTTAATTAATTAGAATGCTTTTATTTCAACAAATATAAAATCCTAATATATATATTTACAAAAGTCCCTTCATTTTCCGTTTACAATTCCCTACTCTCAATCTTGAATTAACAATTCAATCTTACAATCTTAAAGCAATCCAATCATTTTTATATAATAAAAAACAAACTATTTAAGATATTTAATTATTTTAAAGAAATATTTAAGGTTTTATAGATTTGATAAAAAAATTAAATTCTTTATAATTATTATTCTTTTCATTATTATAAAAAGTTTAAGATTATTGATTTATATTTGAATAAGATTATTAAAGAATATATCAGAAAAGATTTTTTGGATATTAAAATAAGATTTATAATTCTAAAAAGAATAAAAATATTATAAAGATATTATAAATATTCCTTTATTATTTTTAAAAAAAACAATAATATTGTTAATGAAAATATAAATATATTATCTATATAAGAATAGCTTTTTATTAAGAACTTTTTATATATATATCAATAAATTTTTAATATTTTAAATATTATTTTAAAATGTTCTTATTTTTAATAACTTATAATAATAAACTTCTTTCTATCTTCTTCTTTAATTATAAATTAGTAGAAAAAGATTAATATATTAATAATTGTAATAGAAAATGTACCTCTTAAAGCTTCGATTACATTCAACTATAATAATATTAAATAGATATTCAAAACTAAAGCTTTATTAATCAATTATAAAAAAATAATAATACAATCTTTATATTTGCCTTTAATTATTCATTATATCATAAATAATATATATCTAAAGGATGTAGGTATTATAATTCATTCTATATAATCTATCTTATATAGCTTATTGAATATAATATTAATAATCTCTTAATCTTTTTTATTGATTAAATACATATAAGTTGTTATTTTAATATTCTGTAATTTGTTAATCAAAATAATTAATATTTCTTTATTATATAGAAGATTAATAGATTTGTTATTAATCTATATATTTTTAAATTTTTAAATCAATTGTTCAAGGTATTTAGTAAGTTTATAATCTTTGGAGTATATATATATATCATTATATATTACGATTTAAGCTATATTTACTAGCTTTATAATACCCATGGAAACTGTCTTTTAGATTATGTTTAAAAATAATACTAGACTTTTAGTGGAAATAATAAGTTTTAAAGAGAATATAGATTCAAGAATTAGGATTTTATCTCTTTTAAATAATAAAATAACCCTTTCATATTTTGTTAATAACAATACTTATAAATTATATTCTTTGCCTTCAAAATTATACTCAAAACTATTAAGATTTATCTCCTAAGAATTGTCTTTAATTAGATATTCTTCATGCTCTTGATAATCCTTAATAATACTTATATATATCTTTACTTAAATAATTATCAATAAACTCAAAATGTTTATAAATATTATAAAGTTATTATAATTTATAATAATATTATTAACTTTTAAGATTATATTTTCAAAAAGATAATTCTTATTTTTAAAGAGAAGGTAATACTTAATAGAAATAAAGATTATTGATTTAAAAGATATCATTATCTTTATTATAGATATAACCTTTTGAATTATAAATTTAGTTTTAATATAAACCTTTAATAATATAATTAGATTTCTATATAAATATATAATAAATATTTTTCTTTCTAGATTTATATAAATTTTATATAATATTAAGAATTCGTTTCTCAATAGAATAATAAAATTGTTTAAACCATCAAATCTCTTTTTCATTTAGATCTTGATATTAATTTAATTAAAAGTTTATTTATTATTAAATAGATTTGATAGAAAGATATTAAATTTTATTAATTAATCTAAACAAAAGTAATTATTAATATTAAGAATATTAATATACAAATCCTTTTCGATTTATTCTATATCAATTAATAGATAGGAATATTTATTATTGGTATAGATCTTAAAATCTTAATTGTTAATTGATTCATATATTATTATAATTATATAAGTGAATTGATATTCGGGATTATATACTTTATTGATTATCGATATTATAATATCAATAATATATAATATAAATAGGATTTTAGGTTTGGATATGGATTTTGATTCTTTATTTAAAAACGTTTAGAAAATCTAAAAGTTTTATTCATTTTTATTTGAAATATTAATAATAATTCCGAAGTCTATATAATGAACCCCTTTTTGAATTAAATTCTCAATAATATTAATCCCTGGTATATACTAGGTTTTTGTAATCTTTGGTTCTATAATGTCAAAACAATAATTTAATATAAACTATAGATTCTTTATATAACAATTTATATAAATATGCTTGAGAAGCTTGTTTCTGATTGTAAATATTTTATTATATTTCTTATATTTCTTACAACTTTAAATATTATTTAATATAAAATATTCATTTTTATTTAAATTATATTCGATATTATTATTCTTATCTTTTTGAAAGAAAGCTTCCTTGTAAATGATTTCTTCTATTATAATATAGTTTTGCTCTTCTAATTTCTTATTGTAAATAGATCTATATTCTTCGAATATATTTAAGAAGTTGTTATCAATATAATTTGTATTATTATATTTATAAAAATGTTTATATACTAATTATTCATTTCCTTTAGAAAAGCTATTTATATAGAAGTATCTATTTCTTTTATTTATATTAAGGCTTTTTTGTTACGATGGGTAACAGAATGCCATGTGACAAGTGTCACGTGGTGGAGTCCCCAGGAGCCAGGGCTCCAAGGAGGTCCTTGGGAGCCAGGACTCCAAGAAACTCCAACCAACATCAGAGTACGAAGATCTATATAAGGGAATGGGATTTCATTACAATGTAGAGCTTCGTGCTCAAGAACAATCATTAGTTTCATTACTATAGTTACGAGAATTGCAACCAGTTACAACCTTATTGAATTCCTACTTGAAGTTTAGTTTAAACTATCTCGAGAGATCTCTAGACACTTCCACGTGACCCTAGAGGCAGCTCCCGTAACATTTTTAATAATTAGAAGCCTTTCATAAATTGTAATCTGGACTTTTGTAAAGAGACTAGAAGAATAGATTTAAGCTTTATATATTTTCCTTTATTAATATAATTTTGATAAATAAGTTGACAATCTTTAAATAAAGTAAAAGAATAAAAAGAAATAAATAAATAAAATAAGGAGTAAGTATTGTTATAATAATTATTATGAAAATTATCTTGTCAATAATTGTTTTTATATTCTTTAAAATTAAAACGAGATTATACTCTGATTTTATTACAAAACATTTCTTACTTTAAAGCTAATATCTTTATGGATTAAGCCATTATTTAGATATCTATAGAACAATCAATATAGAAATATAAATAGGAATTAAGGTTATTATAAATTGAATTATTATATTGAATATCTTTATTCATTCCCATTATCTTATTATAAAATATAATTATAACTATAAAGAATCGAATGCTTCTATTCTCATAAGCATTATAAATTATATACTTTTCTTATTAGAGCTTTTTTAAAGCTTTCAATATTAAGTTTTTGAAACATATAATAAGTAGTTTGTATTATTGCTCAACATTATCTAATATATATATTAAATTATACTTAACTAATAGATTTAACTCTTCAATAAACCAAAGTAAAGCCTTACCTTTAAAATATATATATATGTTTATATATATTATTAATATTCAATCTTTCAATATATATTCCTTAATATAATTTGTAAATAAATATATATTATATTATACTATATCTTTTCTTATAATAGTATAATCTTTATCACCAAATTCTTTTAATAAATTAAAATCAAAATAACTAATATCTTAAGGATATTATTTATTATTAATTATTTATATATACTAATCATTTCCCTTATTAAACTATTTAAAGAAATTATTGAATATATTTTAGCCTTATTCGTTTCTTTTTGTTTATAATTTTATATTTAGTATTTCTATTATTATAATCCGAATTTCGTTTATTAAATTTAAAAAGTATAAAAAAGAAGGGGATGATATAAATGAAACTCTTCATTTTTCTTTTTAATCGCTTAATATTCCTTATATATTATAAAATGAAAAGATATTAGGTATTGAATATATATAAGAGATTTCTTTTATAACTTTATTATATGAAATCAATCTATATAACTTGATGAATCCCGATTAGTTCTGGTGAACGAAATCCAATTAGTTTAAATAAATAAAACCCAATTAACTTTAATATATAGAACTCGATTTATAAAAAGGTCCTACTTTTTGAAATAAATTCAACATTGTATTTTCAATAATGTTTATTATTATAACAAATTATTAAAGTATAATAAGAAAACATGATTTAAAGTTTTATTTGAATAGAATATTGAAAAAATCATTTAAAAATTTTGAGTATATATTATAAAACTTAAATATATTGTTTTTTTATACTAAATGCTTAATCAATAATTAATTAATTATATCTAAAATATTTAAGGAAATCTTATTTATAAACTTATAATTTATATTGTAGATTAGACGAAACAATTGCGCTGTTCGAATGATTTCTTCTAAAATGTTTATTATAAGAAAGAACAAATGGGATTTAGCTACAAAGTGTAATATATATATAAATTAATAAAATAATGTTTCATATACTTTAAGGATATTGATAAGTATGGCGAATGTATAAGAACTCACTTCTAAAAGTATAATTATATTCTAATATGTATATATACTTCGAATAAATCATTATAAAAAACTTACTACTAATTAATATAGTTTTAATATGAAAAAAGAATAAAGTTCTTATTATACTATATAGAAGTTATTTATATGTACCTCGGTACTCTAGTGCGCTAGTATTAGCGTACCATTAATTATTATAATTAAAAATAAAACTTAATTTAGTTTAAGATGATTAAACATTTAATTTCATAAAAAAACTTATTTTAAAGAAATATATATTTATAAAAACTATTAAAGCTTGAATCATGATATATTATATTCATAGTTTTATAAAATCAATCAATAACCTTTTAGGCTTAACTTTATAAAAAGCTATAATTATTTATATTATTCTTTTTCTTATATATAAAATTGGAGTATAATTTAATAATAGAACGAAATTATTTTAAATTCAATATATTAATTACAACCTTGTTATTTCCTTTTAGATAGATCAATACATTAATCTATTTGAATAAATATTTACTTTAGTTCTTAAAAATATAGTTTTTATATAAAAGATTATTCTAATTATTATTCTCTTTAAAAAATATAGGCATTTTATTTATTAAGATTATATTAAAAGAATATTATATATTTTTTTATTTATATAATCAATGAATACCTTTTATTTTATAATCTATTAGATCTTATTCTCATTTATTATTGAAAACAAAAATACTAATTAACAACAAAAACCTAAAACCAAAATCTAATACTCAAGAATAATCCTCCTTTATATAATTCATTCTATATTATAACCCCTATATTTCTTTTTAGAACATTAAATAAATTCAATAAGAAATATAAATAAAGAAACTATAACTGTTAATTTTAAGAAATAATAATTCAATTTCCCTCTTAATAAGGTTTCAATCCTTTCGAACAATTCTAAATAAATTATTAATAAAGAAAGAATTGTTAAATATAAATATATAATATACTAGAATAAAAAGTAAATAGTTATTAATTTAAATTCAATTAATAATATCTTATATATCTTCGATTTAAAATAAGTAGAATTTAAATAAATCTTAAATATATTTTAAGAATTCTTTTATTTAATCAACAATATTTATAATTTTATATCAATAATATATTAATAATCTAGTATTTATATAAAAACATATTCAATTCTTTTCAATAGATCTTTTTTATTTATTAAAATATTATATAAATTATTAATATTAGAGAGTTTATTAATCCTCTAAATACATAAATATAAAGGAGAATAAGGCTATTAATAAGCTTGTTAATTTTAATATCTATAAACTTGTTTAGGATTTAAAGCTCATTTTAGAATTTATTATTAATAAAGTAAATATTATTATTAAAAGACTTTATAATTAAATGAAATTATTCTAATAGAATAAATAATAATTTATATTTTTAAATATTTATAATAAATAAAATCTTACTTATATAATAAAACTTTCTTTCAAATTAGATTTATTAAAAAACATACTATATTATATTCTAAGTATATATCTAAAATATAAAGATCTTATATAATATTATAAAAAGTTTAAATATTAAAATGCTAATCTAAAATGTTCTTATAATTATTAAGAGATTTTATAACATTTAGTATTATATTGAAAATCGTTAGTTCAATTTAGAAAATAGTTTAAATATTTTTTCTTATTTTTTTTTTCTTATTAATAATAAAAGATTTTAGCTACCTTTCAATTTTAATATTATAATTATTTTATTAATATAATATATATATATTAATATTAAGATTGAAATCAAAAATATATTAATAAAGACTTTTTCTTATTTTAAATATTATAAATAAATTAGAGATCAATTTTCTATAAATATCAAATTAATAAAATATAATCTTTTGTATTTACAAAATGAACTATTTTTCTTATTGGATTTAACTCGACATTATAAGCTAATAACCCTTAGAATTATAAGAATATTATGAATTTTTTCAATAAACACTTTAAATATGGTTTTAAGAATATGTATCTTATTATTCCAGAAAAAACGTTACAATCAAAGAATTTATAAAGATTTAAATTAATAAGAAAACATAGTACAATTTTATTGAAATCTAGTAAAACTATGTTATTGAATTTAGGCGATTCATTTAAGAATAATAATTCTAATGATTTTGATAATAATTATGAAAATTATTGAGAAAGCAATAAAAATAATTATAATAATAAAGATAATAAAAATTACAATCCATATTTCAATTATAATGAAAACATAATTGATTATTGTAATTAAAGTTTTTATTTTATAAATCTTTTAAAGATTTATAAAGATAATAATCTATATAAAAACATTAACAATTTGTTTAATTTGAAAATCTATATATTTAAGAAATATTATTGTAAAGTATTTGTATTAATTGAAATAAATATAATTACTCTTTTCAATTATATTTTCAAATATAATTAAAGATTATTATTAAACGAATTTCAATAATCTTTTTGATTTATATTAAGATTTATATAATATAATGATTAACAATTTTAAGGAATTAAAATATTAATAAAATATATTCTTGGAATGAAATAATATTTTATTTAAGATATATATTAAGAAGAATTTCAATATAAATCTCTAGAAAATATTTAATATTATAATTACAAACCTCTATTTTCTTTAATATATTATTTCTACAATAATATATAACTTTTGATTATATTGTATTAAGATTTTATCTATATATAATAATATCTTAAAATACTACAATATTATTTACAATACTTATCTTAATATTATTGATTTTATAAATTAGCTTAAGTAAACTATTTACTCTAATTAAAAGACGTTTTCAAAACAATATATATTAACAATCAAAACTCTTCTTATAGATTAACATTTATATAATAACAATTCTTTTCTTTTTTCTTTTTTAAAACCTTATAATAGATATAATAAAAGATAATCCTCAATTATATTATTAAATAAGAGTAAGGATAAATATTACTTTCTTAATTATAAGAAGAAGGGTTATCAATATTATAAGTATAATTAAGAAGAGAAAGATTAACTTAAATCGAATTATTATATTAAATATAATAATCTTAATAATAAAGACTTTAAGAAACAATATAATTAATTTATTATGGATATCGAACAAAATAGTAATTAAAAGAATAATAGTAATAATAAAAATTAGTGTATTAATTATTATTTCATTAACAATAATAATATTAAAAAAGTCTTTAAAATAATTTTTGTATTAATAAAAATCTATCATAATTCTTTAGCAGTAATTATCCTTAATAATATAGTAATTGCTTATATATTGATAATTAAAACATATATGAATAACGAAAGATATGATATAAATGAATCTTTTAGAATTAAAATTGATATAAATATAGCTTAAAGATTTATTATTAAGTATAATTAATATTCATTATAAAAGAAGATGAAGAATATTAAACATAATTAAATTATTATTAGTTAAGTAATAGTTTAATATGATATTAAAGTAATTACTTTTATTAATTTCTTCTGAATAAAGTTTTCATTTGATTCTGTAAAATAGAATTTAATAAAAACAAATATATTATTTATATTTTACTTAATAAATATAAATGAACTTAAGTTTAAATATAATAATCTTAATAATATCATTGTTATATCTAAAGATATTGATTCCATTTATTGATGATTTAATTATATATTTTTATTTTGAAATATTAATATTTAAGGATTAATCAATGATTTTATAAATAATAAAGAATACTATCTTATGAAATCGACCTACAATATATATATTAATAGTTCAATCATTTATTTATTTGTAAGTTCTATAAAGTACTTAAACACTTTGGATATTATAAAGATTTTAAGATAATCAAAAAATTTATTAAGTTTTATTATTATTATTAGATTGTTAGTAAATCTTTTAGTAGAATTAAGTTTTCTCTTTTCAATAGAAATTAGTAATTTAATTATATAATACTTATAGATATTTTTTATATTAATAATAATTTTATTTTATATATTATCAATAAAGCAATATACTTTTAAAGTATTAAAAAATTAAGTAATATATTTGTAAAGTATATATAGAATAAACTTTATAAATGTTGAATTGACATATACATTAATTTATTATAGTATATTATTTATAATATGAATATTAACTTTATTAAAGAAGTATTTTAATATCATACTATATTTATATCTATTAAAATAAAGATAATTCCAATGAAAATATATTATTTGATTAATACTATTAAGAGACTTTATATTATTATATAAATTTTATAAAATTATTCATAATGCAATTTATAGTTTAAATATTAGTTAAACTATTATATTATAAAAAATTATAAAAGCTATTGATAATATTATTAAATTGAATGATGTAATATCTACTTTGTTTGTTTTTAATATTTTTCTCTATATAATTAAGATCGACCCTTTAACTCTTATTATTTAATGACAAGTTACTATAATTTCTAAAGCTATAATAAAGATTTGAAAATTATATAGTTTTATAAAAATATGAGAATTAATGAATATATATAACAACCCTTTAATTATTATATTTTATAATTTGTTATTAAATAATACTATTTTAATATAGAAAGAAAATAATAGCATTATATCTAATAAATAAAGAAAATCTTTTTCACCTCTTAATATAACTAAGAAGATATATCTACTTGATCTACCTTATGAATTCATAAGATTTCGATTCATATTAATAAAACAATATTATGAAAATACTAATGATAAATATATTAAGGTTGTAAATTAAGATTTTGATTATAATCCTGTTAGTTCTATTATTCTTAATGATCATATTGATTATATTCCTAATCGATTTGGAAGATATAAGATAATTTTACCATAATTTAATAAAATGGATTACTTATCTCTAATAAAATTATTATACAAGCTATAAATTCTAAAAAACCTTTTTTGAATTTATTTAAAAACAATTAGATATTTATAGTAACAAATTTCCTTTAAGTAATATTATTTTAGATTTATATCTAAGTTATATATAAGATTAATACTTTAATTATTTTGTTATTGATCTTTTAGATTTAATTATATATAAGGGATTTAGAAAAAAGAAGATTAATGGTTTAATAGTTAAGAGTATATTCAAGGTTGTATTATTATTTGATATTCCTTTTGATATATGTATCTTTAAATTATGTTTTATTAATGAAATTAAAATTGAAAAGATAGATATTAAATTTTGTAAATTACAGTTTATTATTTAAGTATATAATAATATTGATAAAATTACTGTTTTAATATAATCACTAATAATCTAATGATTATATTAATATATTTTAATCTCTTGAATTATTTATTTTCGAAAAAATAATAAAACAAATATATATATTCAAAATATTATTTAAGTATATACTTAATCGACTTCAAATCTATATTATATTTTCTATGTATATACTTTAAAAGAAATGAATTTATTAACTAATATGATTTTACTTATTATAAAATTATTATATAATATTTCAAAAACAAGAAATTATTAATTTAAGATATATTATAATTATTATTATAAGAAATTTGGGATATAACAATTTATATATAACTCTTACTTTTTGTATACTAATGATTAAGGTATTGGATTTGATATCATAGATTTTTAAACAAATAATATATTTATTATGAAAGATAATAAGTTTATTTAAGTTAAGAACAAACAATTTAAATAAGTCAGTTTTATAATTAAAGATTATTAAAAACTTATTTTCAATTATTCATTAAAATTTGATACTATTGTTTTTATATTTAAAGATAATAATATTTATTTTAATTAGAAAAAATAATATAAGAATTTAAAGTTTATTTTAAAGAAGTTAATAAATATTTATAATATATATAATAAGATTTGAAAGTATATTTTCATATATAATCAACATATAACATAAAAAACTTGTAATATATATATTCTGATTATATATTAACCTAAAGTATCTTTTGATTGATTAATAATAATATAAATAATATAATTTAAAAAAAACAATATTATAACATCAATAAATATATCAAATGGTAAAAAGATTATTCTATTAAAGGACCTAATTATATATTATTTGATTTAAACCCATTTAAGATTGTTATCTTTATTAATGTCTCTTTTATTAATAATAAGAATCATTTATTCTAAATAGATTATATTATTATTATAATAGATAAATATAATAATGTCAATATCATTTATTAGTTATCTATTAAATATAAAAGAGTTATATATAACATTTTAGTTTCAGAATTATATAAATTAATTTAAGAATTCAACATTAATATAACCATTACTTTCATGATTAATATTATTCTTAATAAAGAAATTCTATTAATTTTATATATTAATTTAAAGTTATTATACAACTCACTTGTTAAATACAATACAATTAATAAAAAGAAATTATAAATTGATATTATAGTATTATATCAATCTTATAAGAAAAAAAACATTGTTGAAATTATATAAATCAATAAACCGATTAATTTAATTAATATAATAATGAAGAGAGAATTATATTAAACACTTATTAACCTTATTAATATAAATAAGATTGATATTAAAACGATGAAATAAATTAAGATAAAATAAAATAATAAAGAAGATACCTTTATTAAATTTTAATAAAGTTATAAATTGAAATTATAAAAGATAGGTTTTAATATATAAATATTGATTATTAGGATTTAATAAATAGCTTTAATTTATTAGTTATTGTATTACAATCTTTAGTGAATATAGGATATAATAGTCTTAAGTAAAAGTAGAAAAAACTAACTCCTCTTATAGCGTTTATATAAGATCTATAAGTTTCTATATTTAATTAGCCCTTTAAAAAAAATATAATATAGATATTTAGGACTTATAAATACTATGGGTGCTACATCTTCTATATCCTTCTCAAACTAACACATTTTAATATAAATGAAAGAAATAAATACTCTTATATGAACAATTCTTATAAAAAAAGTGAATAACTAGCCTACAGATATATCTATAAGTATAATAATGTAAATTACATTAATAATAATTCCTTGAATATATTTAAAGAATATAGATCTACTTATAATAAAGAATTAGAAAAGTAAGGCTATATTATAATAAAAGAAATCATTTATAAAGAGACTTTCTTTCAAGAAAATAAAAGAGGTAATAATATTAAATATAATTTAAACGAAAATGAATACTCTATTTTAAATAATATTCAAAGTTATAAAGAGTATAAAAAGCATAATATAATCTTTATAATTAAGAATAAGCTTTTTAAGTATATTTACTCAAATTCTTGTATAGGGAATCTATAATTTATATAAGTAGTAGTAATAATAATAGTAATAGTATTAATTTACATCTAAGAGGTATAAATTTAAGATCTGTATTCTATAACCTTTTAAGAAGTATAAAAATATATTAAACTAAAGGTTTTTAAAACTAATGATTAAATGATTACAAAAAGTATTTCTAATTTATAGTAAACTTTAAAAGAACTGTTCAAATATAATCCTTTTATTTTATTTAAAAAGAGTATATATTATTTCAAAGTAATGTTTATATTTATTTCTAAAAAAGAAAATAATCAAAAGATTTATTTTAATACCTTCAAAAAGACTGAAAAACAAAGAAATAGTTAATTTCAGCTAAAAATATAATTTTATAGTAAATAAACTAAAACTAAGAAATTAAAAAGTGCTAAATATATCAAACTCAAAGATTTATTAATATAAATAATTAAAAAAGAAATATAAAAGTAGGGAAAAGAAAAGAATAAGAAGATATTTGAATAGAAAGTATGTCAAAATAATATATCTATTTGGAATAAATATTAATATAAAAATCTATAAGAACAAGGAACTTTACAAATTCAAATAACTTTTTAAAAATTATGAGAAGTATTTTATCTCTTTTATAATTATGATTAAGGAAATAAGTAATTAGAGTAACTATGTATTAAAAAATCTTTAAAATTTAGTATAATGTATAATATATAAAAATACTTTATTTTATTTATAAGAACATTTGAGATTGATGTTTATATAATTGAATTTCTTATAATATTAAGCACAATCTCTATAAGAGGATTTAATAACAAGTAGTCTATATAATTAATATTAAAAGAAATCAAATTCTGAAAGGGAATTGATTTTGTATTTGAAATTCCATTTATAATAATTGATAAAGAGTTTGAGGTTTTGTTTAAATTATTAGAATTGTTGAGTAATATAGTAAAGTGTTTTTAATATACTTTTAATATTATTAATAATCAATTACAAGTTAAGCTTAGGATTAAGTATATTATATAAAGTATTAATATTAATAAGTATATTAGTTGCTTTATTATTCTTGATATTTACATATCTTAATAATTATTTAATATAAATATTATATATTTATATTATATTCTAGATTGTATAAAATACTTATTAGAAGGACTTCAATATATTGTTTTAAATATACTAAATTACTAATATATTATCAATATATAACTAGATACATTTTAAGCTTATACTTATTGATATTCGGATTATATATTAAAGATCTTATTATATATTAATAACTTTGCTATTGAAAATATAGAAAATTAAATTAAATTTTTTTAAGTTATATACTATTTATTTCTTATTTTAATATATAGTATAATTATATTTAATATATTTGTTTTCATTAATATATTATTTCAAATTATTTAAGAAGATTATAATCTTATTATTCAAAAGGAATATTCATTATTCTTTAAATTCTCTTATAACAGTTTCTTTATTAATTCTTATTATAAAATTAATATAATATTTATAAAAAAAAATGTAATAACTAAAGCTTGAATTGGGGGATTGTGGGGAAAAAACCGTCAAATCATTGGACCTTGGTTTTGAAAATCTATTTACTTTTTACATTACAGCCCCTGATAATTATAAAGAAAAGAATATATTTCATTAAAGAGTACATAGTATTAATAATATTAATACAAAATATAAATCTTAATTTAGTTTCCTTTAGAATAATTTTTTTAAAGAATAAATTGATATTTTTAAAAAGAATAATTATTAATATTATTCTTTAGGTTGATGATACTCCATATATTACTATAACTAATATCTTATTAATAAGTTCAATATATCCTCTAACTTTAGTACTAATTATTATAATCTAGCCTATATAATTTAACTTAAAGGCCTTAATTCTTTCTATATACTATACTTCCATATTATAAAGAAAAGAAGAAATTATATAGATAATAACGACTTTATATAATAAAGATACTAATAGATTATTAATAATCTTAATCAGATTTCAAATATAAAGTATAATATAATCAGTTTTTATAACTTTTTCTATAATATATCTATAAAATATTAATTCCTTATTAAATTATACTCTAAGTTATTAAAATACTGATTATAAGTTAGGTTTATTTATTATAATAATAAAGTTGATAATAAGATTGTTATTAACAATATATTTAGGATTAAGGTTGCTATACTTTTTAAACAAATAAATCATTTCCAACTTTCGAATATAAAAAAGATCTTATTTTGTTCGCCTCAGTTTAAAATACTTTTAACTTTTATTATAAAAGTAATAACATTCTTATTAAATGAATTGAAAACTTTATATAAATAAAGATTATCCGTATAATTAAAACAAAACTGAAAGTCCTATATAAATAGTTTGATAAGATATAGCATATAAAGGATTAATGAGAGGGGTGACCTTTATAGTATACTGCATACTACTTCATAATTGGGTGTAATGGAATTTTCAAGGCGTATAATTTATATAAGATAATGGTCTTAATATTGTAAAACTAAAAATTATAGGAATCTAATATATATTAGAAATTAATAATGTTGAAAACCTAGTTCAATAAGGGATTTGTTATATAAATTTCAAAACTGTTATTAATATTTCAAATAAAGATAAACAAAACCTTTAGATTTTCTAAATATTTTTAAATAAAAAATCAAGAATTATATTTAAATCTGAAATCCTATTTATATTATAATATCAATAATTGATAGGAAATATAATTCCAAATATTAATTTATTTATATAATAATGATAACATATAAATTGGTTAATAATTAAGATTTTAAAATCTATACTAATAATGAATATCCTTGTTTATTAATCAATACAAAATAAATCTTTAATTATTTTTATGTATAAATCAAAAAGGATTTATATATTAATATTAAGAATATTAAAAATTACTTTTGTTTAAATTAATTAGTAAAATTTGATATCTTTTTTATTAGATTTATTCAATAATAAACAGATCTTTAATAAGATTAATATTAAGATCTAAATAAAATAAGAACTTAATACTTTAGATAATCCTATTATTCGATTAAGAAATGAGTTTCTAATATCTTATAGAATCTATATAAATTTAAATAGAAAAACATTTACTTTATATTTATATAAAGATTTAATCATATTATTAAATGTTTATATTAGAGATGAATTTATAATCCAAAAGATTATATTCATAATAAAGATAGTAATACCTTTTAAATTAATAATCTCTATTTCTATTAAATATCACTCCCTTTCTAAAAATAGGAACTATCTTTTTGAAAATATAATCTTAAAGGTTTGTAATGTTATTATTAATCATAACGATTTTATAATCTTTATAAATATTTTAAGCTTATTAATAATCATTTGGGCAAAAATATGTATGAGTATTATTAAGAATTATAAAGAGAATAAAAAATAACTCTTAGAAAATAAGTTTTAATAATCTTGAATATAATTTCGAAGGTAAAGGATAGATTTTATAAATATTATTATTAATAAAATATAAGTAGGTTATTTCATTATTGAAAGAATATAAACCCTTAATTCTTAGGTTTTTATTTTCTTCAAAGTCTATTATTTCTATCGAAAGTTTAGTATTATTTTTAGATATAATTTAGAAGATAATATTCATAAGTATTATAAAGTTGATAAATATAATAAAAATTTTAGTATATAATAATATATAAGTTATATATATCTTGAAGATTATAAACTTATTGAATACCTTGAATAATTGATTAAAGACTTTAAAATTACATAAGTTAATAACAAACCTATTAATCTTTCATATAATAATAAAATATTAATTATCTTAATTGATAAATAATAGAATATTAAAATAACGATTTATATATATTTAATTAGTAAAAGAAATCAAGAAATCATTAATATTATATTTAATAAACTATAAAAAATAAACTATATGAAATGAATTATAAAACCTATATTCTTTAAATATATAATATTTGTAATATGGTATATAATCAAAGGTAAATATAAGGGTTATATAATTATTAATTTATAATCAATCAATAAGATTTCAATCTCGAATATTTATTTAATATTATTATAGTTGAATATAATGAAAGCCTTGAGAAATAACAATTTTATTATTATTATCAATATATTAATTTTTTTATATTAATTTATAATTAAAGAAAAAGATAAGGAGAAGTTTATTATTATAAGTTATTGAGAATAAGAACATTTTAAAATAATACTTATAGGTTTTAAGAATTCATTAATATATATATAAAAGGTTCTGAATAAAAAGCTATTCTTATATAAATAATATATTCATATTTTCATCAACAATATTATCATTTTCTTTAAAATAATAAAAAATCATTTACAACATTTTTATAACATTTTCATTTTTTTTAAAGTTATAAATCTCATTTTAATATTTAAAAAATCTTTTCTAATATATCCTTTAATAATCTTATTTGAATATAAAGTTAATAATCTTAAACTTTTTCTAATAATAAAAGAGTAATTATTGGTTCGAGAAGGATACGGAGGATGTAGCATCTATGATATTCATAGATCTTAAATATCTATATTGTATTCTATTTAAAAAGTTAGCTAAGTTATAGGAATTTGTAGGTTTTATATAAATATTATAAGAGAAGCTAGTTTCTTTTGTTCTTACTTAAGGTTATTGTATTCTATATTTGCTAAAGATTGCAATATAATAGCTAATGAATTGAAGCTATTCATTAGATCTTAATGATTAGTGTTCATATAGTAATAATTATAAGAAATCTAATTTTCTTATTTAATCTATAAAACCTTAAATATTTTCTTAAAATAATCAAATACTTTAGATAATTCGCTTTTTATTATATAAAGATAATCGAATCTCTTTAAAACTATAAAACTAAGCTATTAATTCAAGATTAAGAATAGAAAGTTATAGATAGAAAAAGAAAGGTGTTGGTTCGAGAAGGATATGAAAGACATAGCACCTACGATATTCAAAGGTTCTAAATATCTATATTATATTTTATCTAAAAAACTAGCTAAGTCATAAAAAGTTGTAGGTTTTATATAGACACTACAAGAGGAGCTAATCTCTTCTGCTTTCGCTTGAGGCTATTATATCTCACATTCACTAAAGACTACAATACAGTTGCTAATGAATTGAAGCTATTCACTAGATCCTAATGATCAGTGTTCATACAAAAGGGCTTTTATAAATATATATATTAGGATTATATACCCACTAAAATGAAAGTATTCTAATTAATTAAAGACTACCTTTTCTCTAAGAGATTTCTTATTTATATAGATCCTTTTTGTTATTTATTTATTAAAATTAATAAATTTCTAGAATAAGATTTCGAAATTATAATATTCCATTTAAAAAAGGATTACATTGCTTTTAAGAAAGTTTAAAGATTTTGTATACAATTATTCAATCCATTCTATTTCTTAATAAATTACTTAAAACAATAAACAAACAATCATTATCTAATAGAACTTAAGATAGTATATCTAATTTATATATATAAATAATTGAAAGTTATATTATAATTATTTAATTCATTAATTATTATTTTCATTAATCATATAATAACCTAAGGAATTTATAAAAATAATTTATTCAAGACTTCAAATATTATAAAAATAAATTAAAGTTTGATTACAAGGTTTTGATATTTATTATAACATGATCTCAAAATTTATTATAATTCAGATTAAATTAACATTATTTCTAATATTTTGTTCTGCTTATCAGCTATATCTATAAAAAATATATAACAAAAGATAACAAATTGGATAATATTTGAATAATAATGGAAATTTATATGATTAATAATATTAAATCAAGATTCATTAAAGGATATTACAAGAATACTTATTTTTAAAGAATCCTATACTTACGAGAAATTATATCAAATAATTCGATCTTAGATTAATTGATCAAGAATAAAATCTCATTTTATTTTAATAAAGATTCTTTATAGTACTATTTTATTAATAAATAGAAAAAATTAATAATACTTAATAATATAATTAAAACCTTTTTTAAAGTAGTATATAATAAGAATTATTACTTAGATTCTAGATGAATTAAATTTGAACTATAAGATTTTTATATTCTCAAATTTATAAAGCAATTTACAAATTATATAAAGTTTTATTTGAATTATAAAACAAATTTTATATTTTAATAAAAACCTAATAATCAATTAGAATTTATTTGAATATCTTTTAGACTATATTATATGATTAATATAGACTTTATTATAAATCTATCAAAAATAAAGACAATATTATTATGATTAGTATAAAGTTATAAATTCTTTAAGTTTATAATTATTATAATTTACAAATTTTCAAAAAAATCATTTCTAATTCTATATTATATTGTCTATATAATAATAAATTAAACCAATATTAATTATATTATACTTATATTATATAATTAGAAAGTATTGTATAGTATTATTTTAAATAAAGATTTGAAATTCATTTTAGAACTTTAAAAGGAATTATTCTAAAAGTTGTAAATCAAATTATTTATATTAATAGCTTGACATTTACAAATAAACAATCAATTTAAGGTAAAGATTTAGTAGATAAAAATTATTATTAAAAATCATATTTATTATTCTTCAAATAAAAACTGAGTTTCTTTAATTATTTTAATAATAATTTTAATAAATAACATTTTTGATATAATCATCAATACTCTATTAAACAAATTAATATTAGACTTCTGTTTAAACAATATAATCTCGAGTTTTTTTCAAAAAAAAAAAACAAATACCTTTTTAAGATTATTTGAGAATTATATTAATAAAATATTAAAGTAGCTATTAATTTCACAATTAATATAAGAAAAGAAAATTACAATTATAAATATTATTTATTAATAATAAATATAGATAATAATATATACCTTGAATTATATAGAGATTATTAATTGTTAAATAAATCAAATTGAAATTTTTTAGAACAATATTTGAAACCCTTTAAGGCTTTGAAATGCATAGGAAAGCTGATATACAAAATTGATTTTCTATTTTATCGAAAGGTTTATTAAGTTATATCTATTATATATTTATACTCTGGTTTTATTGCTAAAGATTCTTTTAATTAGTTTAAATTTGATTATATTGAATTTGTTGAAATGAATTCTAATAACTATATGAGCTGAAGAGGTTTATTAATAAAAGAATAGTTAAATATAATAATGAAAATACTATTAAGTATTTAATAAAATATAAAAGATAAAGTAATACTTAAAATAAATAATTCCTTATTGAATTATTTAATAACGTTAAGAGTCTTATTAAAAAATATAAGAAAAAATTGAAGATTATATTAGTTTCTTTAAAGTATAATAAAGACTATCCTTTTAAAAGATTAGATTCTATTAATAATAAGACTTTATAAATAATTTTCAATTATTTTATTCAATTTTGGAATTATAGATTTTATATTTCATCTTTACTTTTAAAATAGCTTTATAAATTTACTTTTAATAATATTATTAATGCTAAGATTCAATATTAAATTATCTTCTTTTTTTTTACTAACTTTCCTTAGAATTTTCAATCTCTTTAATCATTTTAATTTCTATCAATTACGATTTCAGATCGAATATAATAATTCTCTTAAATCAATTGAATATCTTCTTTTTAATTGATTTTTTCTTTTGATTTTTTTCTTCTTTTTTTTTTTTATTTATAAAAAGAACGATGAGAATATAAGTAATCCCTTAGATAAATCTTAAAATAATTATAATCTTTTGAATTTATATAAGACAAATCAAGAATAAACAATAATGAAGAATTAAGATATGTTTTTTATATAAGGTATTTTTTTATTTACATAAAACCATTTCAATATAAATTCTATAAAACAAGAATTTTTTTTTGTTTTATCTTTTATAATACCTAATTTTATAAAAATAATTTTAAGGATTAAAAACAGAATTCATATTGAACCTTTTTAAAGACTTAATATTCAATTATTATTAAAGGCTTTAAAAGATTAGAATCTAGTATCTTTATAAATTAAACCTACAATTCAGTCTAGAATTAGAATTCCTAGTGTTGGTATATTAGTAATTATCACTATAAATGCCTTAGAAATCAACTTTAAATTTATATTAATATTAAGAAAACTATTTTTAAGATTATTATTAATAAGAATGTCAAATCCTTTCAATTTAAAAACCCCTTTATAACCTTGTAAATTCATAAAAGATCATTTTATTTTTCATGTATTAATTTCGATCTAGTATATAATTAATAAGGTTTTCAATATTATTATCTTAATTATTAAATACTTAGAAAAAGATAGTATAATGCTAATAAAATAATCAAGAATCCTAAAATATAAAATTCCATATAAAAAAATCAAAAATAATAAGATATCTAATTAGATAAATGTCAATATCTATATGAATATATATGGTTTTATTCTAACTAATTTGAAAAATCATATAATAATGATTGAGATAGTAAAGTTAAAGAAATACAAGTATTCAAGGAAAATAAGAATATTAATAAATAAGACAATAAGAAATGGTATAATAGATTTTTTAATTAAAGAGTATAAAGAAACTATATTATTAGAATTGTTTGATTAATTCGATAAAAAGAAAGAAAAAGCGATTTCTGTATAGAAGATAATTTTGAAATTTATTCCGGAATTAATAATAATCTTTATTATAATTAAGAATTTATTACTTAAAGGATTGAACAAACTATCTATAGCAAAAGACAATAATAATAAGAATATATCTCTTCTTATAAATAATAATATATAGAACTAACTATAAAAGTTCAAAATAGAATTAGAATTAAAAAAAAACTGATTAATAAAGGTTAAATAAATAGATCCTAATTTAGTAGAATGTATATTATAATTACTATATAAGTGTTTAAAACAGATGCTAAAATAATTAATATTATTAATTTATTTTTAGAGAATATAACTAAAACAATAATAATAATACTTAAACATATGCGAGTAGTTATAGATTTATATATTATTAATAAAATTATTCATAAATTTGAAAATTTAAATTATACTCGAAAACTAAAGAAACTAAAGTTTTTCTTTTTAAGTAAATCTAATAATATATATTCTCATTTTATAATAGACAATCTTTTAAGCCCTTTATATTTTATCCCTATATTTATTATATTATTTATTAATAAAGATAAGGAGATACTTTAAGTTTATTAGTGAAATATATTGAAAGATTTTTATCTTTTTTAAATAATAATTATAAATAAACAAAACTTAAGGATGTAATACTTTATATAAAAAACATAATAATTTAAAACTAAAATTCTAATTATTATTAAAAAAGAATTTAATCTGCTCGTTAAAATGCATAAGAATCATTTTATTGTTTTAACTAAAGAGCCAGAATCCGGACTCATAAATTCGACCTTTGATTCAAGATCCTTAATAACTACTACCCCATTGCTTATTATTTCTTTTATTTCTATAATAAGTTTCATAATTATATTATTTGCTAAATAACCTAAATAAAAGAAACAGTTATAAGAACATTAATGCTAAATAATTATTAAAGTTAAGGATAAAATTAAAGAATAAAATAATGTATAAAACATATAAGTTATAAAAACTAATAATTTATTATTAATAGAATAGTAAATTATATATTAGTATATTCAATACAAAAGATTTCTAAGGAATATAAATAAATCAAAAAACCTTGTAGATATTATAAAACTTCTAGAAGTTAAAATGAATATATGAGATATGGAACTTAATAATGATTTCTTTGTAAATCAATTAAATTCTTTAATCCCAAGTCGATATAGGACATCAACTCCACCCCCTCCTTTACTAGTCAAATCAATTCGATTCGTTCATTTCATATAGTTCGTTTAGTTTACTCAAACTATAGATTCTATTTATGTATAATCAATATCAATATATATCAATCAATAGGGAATTAGTTTTTAGTAATTCTAAACAAATATATTCGAAGTTTCAAATATAAAATATAATAAATTTAATTAAAACTATAGCATCAATTCTATACAAATATATTCTATTTCTCATTCCTAAACATTTAGGAATTCAATACAAATACCTAGATATTACTCTACATTTTTAATTTCATATTAATATTAGGATTATAATAGCTATCAATATAATACAAATTTTGAAAATAGAAATATAGAATTTGAAAGTAATATGGAATTCAATGATAATTGAATATAATTTCAATAGCCTTAAGTACAATTTCAATAATGAGCATAATTCTAGTCAAACCTTTACTAATTCTAAATTAATATTAATAATTAGGATTAGTTTGTTATTATGATATAAATACAACCTTTAAAATATAATTATAGTAAGGATTATTCATCAGATTTATTAAAACAATTTAATTAATAGAATAAGAATTAATAAGAAATCAAGAGAATATTTATAAAGGATGATAATTACTTTATTTTTTGCTTAGTTTTATTTTATTTTCTTTAATTTTAATTTTGTAGCTTTTTTTATAAGAATATAAGGAATGTTTCTTAAAGAAAGTATTTAATATACTAATACTAATGTACTAAAGTACTTAGATATAAATAAATAGCTTCTATATAGTATAATAAGAACTTCGTTCTTCTTTCATACTATACACGTATTATAAATGTTTTCTATATTAATAACAATTTTATTTTATATATTATTAATAAAATCATATGTTTTCAAACTGTTAGATGATTAAACAATATACTTATAAAATATATATAAAATAAACTTTACAAAGATTAAATCAATATATATATATTAATTTGTTAAAGTATATTACTTATAATATAAATATTAACTTTATTAAAAAAGAATTTCAATAATATACTATATTAATAACTATTAAGATGTAAATAATCCTTATAAAAGTATATTATTCAAACAATATTATTAAGAGATTTTATATATTATAATATAGATCTTATGAAATTATTCATCATGAAACTTATAATTTAAGTATTAACAAAAATATAATATTACAAATAACTATAAAACCTATTAATAGTACTACTAAATTAAATAATTTAATACCTATTTTACTTGTTTTTAAAATAATTCACTATATAATTAAGAATAACCCTTTAATTTCTATTATTTAATAACAAGCTATTATAATATCTAAAGTTATAATAAAGATTTACAAGCTATAGAGTTTTATAAAAGTATAAAAAACAATAAATATATATAATAGCCCTTTGATTATTAAACTTTATGATTTACTATTAAATAATATTATCTTAATATAAAGAACGAGTAATAATATTACATCTAATAAACAAAAAGAATCCTTTTTATTTCTTAATATGAAAAGAAAGATATATCTACTTGATCTACCTTATAAATCCATAAGATTTCCATCTACATTAATAAAACTATATTATAAATATATCAAAGATAATTATATTAAGAAAGTTGATTCAGATTATAACTATAATCTCATTAATCTCATTATTCTTAATGATTATATCGATTATATTCTTAATCAACTTAAAAGATATAAAATAACTTTACTATAATCTATCAAAGTTAGATCACTTGTTTTTAATAGAGCTATTATATATATTATAAATCCTAAAAAACTCTTTTTAAATTTATTTAAGAATAATCAAATACTTATATTAATAATCTTTTCTTAAGTAATATTATCATAAATTCATACTTGTATATAAGATTAGCATTCTAATTGTTTTATCATTAATCTTCTGAATTTAATTATATATAAGGAATTTAAAAAGAAGAAGATTAATACTTTAATAATTAAAGGTATATTCAAAGTCGTATCATTATTTAATATTCCTTTTGATATATATATATTTTAAAAGAAATAGGGTTTTCAGCTAATATGATTTTACTTAGTATAAAACTATTATATAGTATTTTGAAAATAAGAAATCATTAGTTTAAAATATACTATATTTATTATTATAAGAAACTTAGAATATAATAATTTATATATAATTCTTACTTTTTATATATTAACGATTAGAATATTAGATTTAATATTATAGATTTTCAAATAAATAATATATTTATTATTAAGAATAATAAGTTTATTTAAGTTAAGAATAAATAATTCAAATAAGTTAATTTTATAATTCAAAATTGTAAGGAATTTATTTACAATTATTTATTAATATTTAATAATGTTATTTTTATATATAAGAATAATTATATTTATTTTAATTATAAGAAGTAATATAAGAATCTACAACTTATTTTAAAGAAGTTTATAGATATTTACAATATATATATTATAATTATATATCAATCTGAAGTATCTTTTGATTTATTAATAGTAGTATAAATAATATAATCTAATAAGAATAACATTATAATATTGAATAAGTATATTAAATAATAAAAAGATAATTCTATTAAAGAACTTAATTATATATTATTTGATTTAAACTTATTCAAAATTATTATCTTTACTAATACCTTTTTTATTAATAACAAGAATTATTTATTCTAAATAGATTATATTATTATTATAATGAATAAATATAATTATACTAATATTGTTCATTAATTATTTATTAAATATAAAAGTGTTCGATATAGTATTCTAATTTCAAAATTATATGAATGAATTCAAGGATTTAATATTAATATAACAATTACTTTTATAATTTATATTAGTTTTGATAAAGAAATTTCATTGGTTTTGTATATTAATTTAAAATCATTATATAACTGTTAAGGTACAGGTAAAGACTTAGATTGTATTATAAGAGTAGAAGGGCCATGGAAGGGTGAGGCCCTACTTATAGGAAGTAGGGCACGCTAGTGGTCTATGCCTGAGGCACGAAGGCAACTACAGATTATGTAGTTGGCGCCGTGACAATAACTTACTCATTAAGTTAGATATAATTAATGAAAAAAGATTAATAATCGATATTATAATATTATATTAATCTTATAAAAGAAAAAAGATTATTAAAGTTATATAAATCAATAAACTAATTAATTCAACTAATATAATAATAAAGGGAAAACTATATTAAGTATTTATTAATTTTATTAATATAAATAAGCTTAATATTAAAGTAATAAAATAAGTTGAAAAAGAATAGAATAATAAGGAAAGTAATCTTATTAGATTTTAATAAAGTTATGAATTGAAATTATAAAAGAGAGTTTCTAGTATATAAACATTAATTATTAGGATTTAGTAAGTAGCTTTAATTTATTAGTTATTATATTATAATTATTAATAAATGTAGAATATAATAATCTTAAGTAAAAATAAAAGAGATTAGCTTTTCTTATAATGTTTATATAAGGCTTATAACTTCTTATATTTAGTTAGCTTTAAAGGTAGAATATAATATAGACATTTTGGATTTACGAATACTATAAGTATTATATCTTCTATATTCTTCTCGAACTAACAGTTATAGATCTTATATAAACACTATAAAAAGAGCTAGTTTCTTCTATATTTACTTAGGACTATTATATTCCGTATTTACTTACAATTGTAATTTAATAGCTAATAAATTAAAGCTATTTATTAGATTCTAATAATTAATATTCATATAATAATATCTTTAATTATATTAATTTCTATTATATTCATTATTAAAGTTATTAAGTTTGTTATTTAATAAATCTTTTAATATGTTAAGCTAAATGTGTTTATTAGATTTTAATAAAATTATATCATTGTTTACTAAAAATTCGAATCTATAATTATTTAGAATAGGAAAATAGTTAAATATATATCTCGAATAAATAAAAATATATCTCTAGAGTTTTTAGTTTCGAAACCGCTCAAAGGAGTAAAGTGAAAAGAAAAGAATCGATAACTCATGAAATCTTACAAAATCTAGGTACTACTTTAATGAAGAGATGAATAGGCGGCCTGGGTACGAAACTCTAGGATTGAAACCTCGTGGTTTTAGTAGAACATCAGTACAATATGCTCTATCAGATCATCATGTTAACAGATAGACCTGAATTTTAGCCTTTTTCTGTTCCTTTCATCAAGAAACGATGATGTACATGCAAGTGAAGCTTAATTGAGTTGATCGTTGAGTTTATTGGAATTGGTCATCCTCGTGGGAACATCCAAAGTCCATTTTTATTTCTTTAAGTTGAGATCCAAAATATTGCTGAACTTCAGCCACCGAGCCACTGAGCCACTGACGCCTCAAATGTGGCTCGGGTCATGGATAAACACAGCTCCGATATGAGGCCACAAGGCTCAAAACATTCCGATTTTCAGCGAGCCTTAAGAAATCCCAAGCTCGTGAGGTCACAATTGTAAATTATACCTTTCAAGCAATTGATCCTTCCTACACCAGTTAATATGGGATCTGGAGCTTCGAAACCGGAGGAACCTCCCAAGGCCCAAGTATGGTCTAGGTATTTCTTCCCAATAATGTATCTACATCTTCCTTCAAGCAAGCTCTAATGGTATCCGGCAGTGAAACACCTGTAAGGTTCTCGGAACAACTCATAGATTCTTTGCAATCGAGTTCTGAGGTAAGACTCTCTCCCAGACCTATAGATCTGAGAATTTCTAACATACTTCAAAAGTCCGATTCTACTCGTGCCAAAACTCTCGAACTCCACATTCAAGCCCGTGTCGCCAGCGAACTCAAGAAACTCCAAGAGCGCGCCAACAAAGATTTCGAAGAATTAACCGCCAAACTCTCCACCGAGGAATCTTCGCCCCCATCTGAGGAGAAATCGGCAGGTGATAGCTTGAGAAAATTGGGTAGAGATGCGGTTCAGAAAGATGTGGAGGGCTTGAGAAAGAAGTTGGAACAGAGGAAGAAGGTACTGGAATTAGATGAGGGGGTTGAGAATGCAAAGAGTGCAGTGGTAAAGTGTTTGAGGGATAACGACAGGAGGCCGTTGGATTGTTACAAAGAGGTTGAGGCTTTCAGACAAGAGGTTAGGAGGTTGGAGGGTAAATGGGTTGAGGGTATTGTTCGATAAGGGAGGTATGATTGTATGAGGGGAGAAGGAAAGGAAGATGAATAAAAAATGTCGAATGGAGGACAAAAGGATGGAAAGAAACCAACGAAGGTGTTCAAGGGCCCACCGTGTATAGAATATGTGTAACAGAAATAATGCATGGCGTGGAAGTTTGGGTACACTATCATAGACGATGTGAAGTATTAATGCATCAGATTCTAGTCTCACTATAATCTACAGGTGTTGGGCCTACTGAAAGCTCTCCCGAGTCCTGGTTCTCAGATTTCCCACTTCTCGCTTTTGCTTCCTTCAGTTCCTGGGCTCTCCTCAACCCTTCCGCACGCTTCCGCTCCTTCCTAGCCTGAGGATCCTCCCAGTCCTCCCCATTTTCTCCTACCTTTTTCTTCTCCACAGGATTCATTGCCTCATTCAATAATACTCTAAATCTCTCAATCCTTTTCGTGTTCTCTTCGAATCTCTCATTAGAAATTCTCATCAACGTACTTAATTGCCCGTTATCGACAAGGCAAACTCCTCGGTCAAAAGCCTCGTGATATACACCAACTAATGATTCAAGCGTCAGACCCATGCATCTTATTCCTACCATTGGAGTTGCTGGCTCGGATGTTGTAGATATTAGGTTCAATGCACCACTTTCTCGGAAACCCGCTTGTAATGCAGCTGATAACACTTTTTGCGCTTGCTCCAAAGATGCGGTAAGGACATGCAGGATCTACTTCAGACGTCAGCATTTAGACCTCAAGAACAGAGTAGGCTAAGTAACATACCATGGGCTCAAATTTAAAATGAATATGCCGTAAATCTCTTTCTTTGCTCTTCGGGAGAGGGATCATAGAATCACCACCATTCGCCCGCATCCCCAGCAGTTCACAAAGAGTTCCTTCATTTTCTTGCCTGCTCAGTGCCTCGTCTTCAATTGCGTCGTGAGAAACATATAACCATTTTCCACCCCCTCCTTTTCCACCAAACCCGGCTGTCTTCTCAGCTCTCACATCCGGAATACCATCCATACCAGTCTCGTCTTGAACTTGATTTTTGACTCCATCATCAGAATTCTTCTTCCCTTCCAAAAATACGCTCACTCGTCCAGCACAACTACTAGTCGTGACACAACCTTCAAGAGAATTTATTTCATCTATTAATTCTCGAATGCCTTCATCCACGGACCCTTTAGGAGACAGGTCATCGTATTCATCTGTAGGGACAGCAAGCTTGCTTAATATTAGCTTCTTCTTGCTGATAAAAGATTGAGGTAAAGACATTTTAACTCTCTTGTGTCTCTCATGTGATGGAGGGGTGAAGAATTGGTGGGGGAATGTATGGATCATGAAATCATTGGGTGGTGAAGCGAAGGACTTGGATAATTAGTGGCCGAAGATATTCCGAGACATCTCAACTAACTTTCACACATTCATTTTCCTTCCCTTTCTCTCTCATCTCATGAGGATGATGATACTCATCCAATGTCTTCCAACCATCAGATATCTGGGTTCATTTCCTACTTGAACCTAATATTCATCAAATAAGCTCTTCATTTACAGCTTACTCCTACACAGACCTGACATTCATTGTTGGCAATGGCACAGTATTAAAAAATTTAAGGTATTGGATTTGTACTATCTGAATGGACAACTACAGAGATGCAAATACCAAGATGTCATCAGAATGACCTCAAGAATCGAAGCAACCAAAGAAGAAACTTGACCCAAATCATCATAATCTCAAATCGAGCATCCCAATCAAATGACATCAAAAACTCAAATCCCTTCAAGTACTTACGCAAATCACCAAAGCATCGATAGCTATCGTCATGAGAAAAGTATGCAAGAACAGGTCATGCAAAATTTGACGTTCCAGGTGAGACCAAACATGCCGGACTTCTCTCGATAGTAAGACCCTTTATGATGCGAATAGAAGGATATCAACAATGCTGTTCCTTCAATGATATGACGGTGTTTCGATGATTTCGAGGATGGCTTCACGATTCATCAAGTTGGTGGTAGACAGATGTAATATGAGGAAAGTAGAAAATATGAACAATCGACGACAATCGAGGATTTCAAGAAAACTCAAGTCCAGCTCTTGTGATTTCCGGGAAGATTCGGAGAACGAAATTATCCGGATATCAGGCTTGCCTAATGAGAATGTAGAGAAATGCCTAAGAAGTTCGACAAATTATGTCCGAGAATTGAAAACAAATGCGAAATGGTATCTGACATTAGAGACTAGGACGCATCAACTGCTTGGTAGGTATGGTTCTATCAGTTAGATGGACCGGCCTCCAAAGCTGGAGTAAGTGCTCGTCGAATTGCGGTCTCGAATGCAGCCCACTCCTTCACAGCAAGTTCAGCAAGAGTCAAATCAAGGCAATTAGTGTAATCAACAAGCGTATCAAGATTCCCAAAGAGACTTGGAAGGCGAGGAACCTCTTCGGCTCTGGCTGCAGCCTTCTCGGCCAAGGTGAGTTGCTTCTTCTCAGTAGTTGCATCATGGATAAGCTTGACATAGTACTATTGTTGATCAGCCTGTGATCTCAATTTGATCAATATTTCTCGGGAGACTTACCTGAACGAGATCATAAGCAACATCCTTTCTTGGTCCAATGGTCCAGATATTGCTCCAGAGATCAGCTTGTGGTGGAACGCCACACTCAAACGCGGTTGTAGGATCAATCTTCATCTTGAAAACAATGTTGTCTTTCATACAGGGACTGAAACCCTCGCACTTGAGAGCAGTACGCCAAACTCGCTTCAACAATTGGGCATTAAGATTGACTGGATCATCATTGTTTTCGACACGTTCAACAAGCAACCCAAGCAATTGCATCGTGGCTTTGTACAATAACTCACGATCTTGGCAAGTGATGTGGTTGACCATTGCCCAAGGAAACTTGATCAAGGTACTGACAAGACATTCGAATGGTCGTTGCGGACAATCCTTAGAGAATGGGGACTGTTTGATGTCAGTAGAATTTCGAATGACGTAGGCAGACTTATAAATACTTACACGTTGTGGGGACTCAACATGCTTAACCAGCATAACCAACTCTTCACGGCTAACGAAACCCTGAAAACCAGAGTTATACTTGTCATTCTCGTCGCGTTCAATAATTGTGGGCTTATTTCCGTGCCACTCAACGTTCTTGGCCTTTGGAAAAAGCTGTTTCATCAACTCTTCCTGGGAAGACAACTCCACTTCGACGTGGCGCTGTCCAAGACGACCACCTCTGCCGCCCATGCGATTCATATCGAAACGTGTGATTGCATTTGAAGCCTCAGTAAAGCTGATAAACTCAACATAGGCGTCAAGTGTCTTGCTGGTGACACGCTCCATAATAATATGGATGGGCTCGTGGTCATTCGAGGCTGCGATCTTTGCGTTACGGCCTAGAAATGCAAGAATCTCTTGTCTTGTTACGCCATATGGAATCTATGAATGAATTAATATATGGTTATCAAACATCGGCGACCATGACTTACGTTTTTAATTCGCATAACCCCATATTGTGCAGGCTTGGCTTGGCGGCAGTACTCCTCGAAAGGCATGAAACTTATATCAAGAGCTTCTTCGGCAGTTGGCGTAACAGTACCATTTCTGGTCAACTCACGAAGCAAGGGGCTCATGCCACCAGCATCTCCGTAACGAGAATTTGGGCTGAAAGGAGCAAGTGTGGTGACAGGATTGAAGGGATTAACGCTAAGAGCGCGTGGGGTAAAACCACCTGGGATGGCGTCGTGGGAACTATTGATTGGGCGATGATCTCTACCAGCGTCATAGTTCGGCATCGTAGGAGTATTGTCAACTTCAGCAAAGTTGTCACTTGTGACAGAGTTTTGGCGCGAAACACTTCCACGAGTCGGTGTATTTTGTACCCAATCGCTAATGTGCTGAGCACGATCTACAGATGCGGTGATGGATGTGCCGCGATTAGATCGAAGCAAGGGTGTGAAGTTAGGTCTCGGCTCGGAAGCAGGAATGGCAGCAGATAGTGAGCGACCGTTGGACGATACAGGTGATTGGATGTCGTTGCTGCTCTCTTGACTTGGATCACTTTTCTCACTTTGAAGGCTTCGCTTTTGCTGTTGAGGAGTATGGACAACAGATCGAGGATTATTGCTAGTTGCTGTGTAAGGCTGGTTGCCAGAATTGGGTTTGGAAACATGGGTGTTTTGCGCTTGAAATGGTGGCTTTGGAGGAAGTGGGTGATGAATGTTACCGACAGATACAAGCGAGGAATACTGTGCGTTGCGAGCATTGGCAGCCATATTGTTATTGTTGGCTACAGCCGAGAAACTTCCATTGGAACGATTCTGCTCTGAACCATTGTGGCCAATGCCACCAGTATTGCCGATATTACCGACGCCGCTGCCATGGCCGTAACCATTGTTCTGAATGCCGTTCGGGCCGACACCATTTGGACTCATGCCGCCAAGGCTGAGGTTACTAAATTTCAAGTCGGATACCATACGCGAGGCTGAACTTGGTGTAGAATTTGGGCCATGATAATTGCCACCGCCAACATTGTCGTAAAACTGTGCTGGATTCATTCCAATCGGTGGAGCAGAGTAGGTCTGATTGTATTGAGGACTGTAAGGATGTGTAGGAAATTGAGTAGCAATTTGTGGTAATTGTGGTCGCATACCCATGTTCTGCTGTTGGAAGTTGCTTTGAGTTGGAGGACCACCATGCCCATTGAAACCGAATTGATTTTGATGCTGATGCTGCAAATTTCCTGTGTGACCGGTGCTCATGTGAGGGTTTGGGAGACCTCCGATTTGGCCATTGTAAGGTGGTGATTGATATGCATTGTTAGCACCGCTGAATGAATTCATGCTATGCATGCCGTTCATACCATTCAACCCCATAGTAAAGTTTTCTTGTTGATAAGTTTGCTGTTGTTGCATCTGGTATTCATTCTCATGGTTATAAGCTCCAGCAGAAGCACCGTTCACCATGGAATTTTGATTGGTAAATGGTTGAAACTGAGCGCGGCCATTGCTAAATTCAGGTGCCACAAAAGGTGGAGGCTCAGCAAAAGGACTTGGATCGCACATCTCAACTCCACCACTATCCTCATAATCGGATGGCAGGTTCCATGGGAGTGGTACCTGTGTTCGGAAGGAATCGTTTGAATTTGCTGAATCCTGACTTGTGTTTTGAAGGTTTGCCAGAGATGGTGGAAAGCCATGTGGGTTGTTGTTATATTGAAATGCATTTGGAGCTGGCTGACCAGTGGGCAAATTAAAGGATGCCATGGTCTCAGTGAAAGGTGCGTTCCACTTGCTTATTGAAACAAGGATTTCCTGTTGTCGATCTATGATCTGTTGTTGATAAATCAATGGTGATTTATCAACAAAGGCAGGTGGAGAAGTAAGCAAGATGGAAATGAACGAGGTGGGTGAAAAAATGATGGAGTTTCTGCAATTTTAAATGATGTTGCAAGAGGATTTAAAGAGAGCAAGTGACTTTGTTGTATTGTTGGATACAAAGGATTGACCGTGGAAGACGAGGGCGATGGTGGTGAATAATAAGTACTTGAATTGTCGTACCGCCGTTCACTTTTTGCATGGCTCAAGCGTAAGTTATCACTAGGGGGACCAGTTCCCCAACGAGGATCGCCGCTTTGAGGACTTGAAACCATTTCTAGAACTCCCAAGTTCAGACGAGAGTCACAAGTGCTAAGACAGTAACAAGCACTGGCCAAGAGTGAAGGTATAATAATCAGAGTATTGAAGTCAAATCTTACCTTGACAATGGTTGATGGTGTGTAAAGTGGAATCCAATATCTGCACTTCAAATCTTTCTGGTAATATGATGGAAACGAAGAGCGATGGGAACGTGAAAGTCAAATGTATGACAGTCAGTGTTGAGAAGTACGTCTGTGTGACCACACACAAATCATATGATTGACCTAAAAACCATTCTTGAGAATTTGGATGTACATATGGTGCAGCAAGATCATCAAAAGTGGGTGATGCATCTTTTCAGTAGAAGCATCTAGGCGACACATGAAAGGGATGTCTTATACACAGAATTCGGGAAGATCCTGAAGTTCTTGAAAATTGGGAAAGACCAATATCTCATTCGTTTTGAGTGGTCTAGTATCTATATATTGCATGTATTAATGCCTGGGTTAATCTCTAATCTGTTCAATGTAACTTAGACAGTTCTTCAAGAATGGAGATCATGTCATTTATGCAAGTCGTAGAATCTCGTTCTTCTCTCTTCATTCAGTTGGTTCCTTAAGCCAGCAAGTCCTGCGTGTATGTTAGTCACGGGCAAAGCCCTAGTATGGAGAAATCTTGGTAAAGTCTATATATCTGGTGATTTTGGCGCCAGCTTTGAGCTGCTCTGTATATCATCAGTGTATAGATTAGAGGTGATGCTTGATTGGAGTTTTACTAAAGGTGACACCAAAAACGGGCGTATGCCCCTTCCATCCATACTCACACTTTGAGACACTCCAATTCTCTAGTTATTTTTTCTCGCTGATGATAACAATCAGCTGCGGCCAAGGCTCTGTTTTCATGATAGTCGGGCGATGTCAACTGAACAATATCGATGATGCAAAAGCACATGGGCTGGTTGGTCAGCAGTTGTCCCGGAATTATGACATGGCCATGAGAACAATTGATATGTAGCAGCAAGCAAGTAGGGCTTTTATTTGTTCTTATCATTGTTGAGTTTGCAAAAAGCTTTCCTATGGGATAGAATCTCAAAATTGCCAAGGTAATGCTGTAGTTCATGGCTGATGTGAGCCCTGAGGTATTTTGGGTTTTCAACGTCTTCTCGCGTATTTTTAGGGGCAGGTGCGACTGTAGATGTCCCACCAGCGATGGAAATACATTCAGAATTGCTTGAGAGGAGTCCATCAACTAATGTTGTTGAGTTTAGACTCGATTGATTTTACTCGGATTTGGTTTGTGGTGTACTGATCGGCGAAGAATGAAATTGATATATACCAATTCTTGATTGTTGGACGATGAAGAGATCTGTTGGGGTATAGGAATTTGAAACTAATCCTATGTGTCGGCAAACACAGCTGAGTTATTTCTTCTGGCCATTTGAACTCACGATCCGATGATTATAACGCTTAGTATCATGAGTCCATGCTTCGCGTCACATTTTCATCGGCTTTATCGATAAGAGATCGATTTATGTACGCCTGAGCTTTTGAATCTATAATCGATAGGTATATGATTCAAAGACAGCGAGATGAGTTTGGGTTTGATCTACCTGTTGTCTTTATACTTATTCGGCGAAATAATTAAAGACGCATAGTATAAATTTAAAACAATTATAACTTCAACAGCTTTCGATAAAATAAACTAGAATTGATATATATAATTCATTAATATAATAATTATATTATATGAAAGTTCTTAAAGAATTAAAATTGAAATCATTGAAATAAAAGTAGTTGAAATTATTAAATTGACTTAAAAAGTACTTTTTTTTGATATCTTTTCAATCTTTAACAATGTAATTAGTTTAATAGTTAAATAAGAATTTATTCATAATAAAAAAAGTTATTTATATTCAAAATGAAAAAAGTAATAAATTTATTATTTTTAAAAGAGTAAATTCGCTTATTCTAGGGAATTTTAAATATAAAAATTCAAAAATCTACATCTCTTTTCAATTTCGATCTCGAATAATTTTTTAAAATTATAGAATAATCAAAAATGATTTATTTTAAATCAAACTTTGTTTGATTTTAAACAGAATTTAAAAATATCATAGTAGATAAATAAAAGTTAATAGAGATATAACATTAAATTATACTTATTTTCATTAATTAAATAATTTTCATATAATTTTTGTTTTTGAATCTTTAATTTGAATTTTATAAAACTTTTTCTATGTATATATATATAAAATAATTTATTGTTTTTAATGAATGTTAATTAAATCAATTAGATTTTATTTGAAATTTATTATCTTTGTTTTTATTTTGTTTTATTAATATTATTTTTTCAATAAAAAGGTTTTATAATTTTATAGTAAAAGAGGTTAATAATTATATAATCGATTTTAATTTATATTTGATATATTTATAATCTAAAATAAATTATATAATAAGTATAAAATGAATTACAATATCGATTTTTAATATAATAATAATAATAATAATATTATATTATTAAGAATTAATCTTTTTTATAAATAATTAATAGTATATTATATGTTATAAAGAAGTATAATCAATACTAATATATTATAATTTCTATTATACTTTAGGATTGTTCTTATGTATATAAATTATATTATATTAAGATTCAAAGATTTTTATATATATAGGATAATTATAGGTATTATAAAAAGGTTTGATTTCTATATATTAATAATTTTATTAAAAATATTTCTTGAATAAAATAGGGCTTTTTGAAGAGATTTTACTTTTTTATATTTTTATATTTAAAACCCTTTTCTTTGTACATAAGATCTTTTTATAAGGTTGTTGAGTATTGAAAGATCTAAATTATTATAGAAATCTTCTTTTTTATTAATTCATTTAATATGATTATTCTATATAATAATAGTATTGATTATTTTCAATATTTCAAATAAGTATAATATACTTCCTTTTTTTATCGATAATAATAATTACTTAATCTGAATAAATACTAATTTAGTAATTGTAAAAGAGAATATAAAATAATTTCCTGATTTGAATGTAATATAAATTAGAGAGTTATTTCGAAAAAACTCTTCTTAGTTTTTTTTCGTGTTTTATATATTATATATAATCTTTACAATAAATACTTTATTTTATAAGTCTGAAAACTAATAGAGATAATTATATTCTTTTAAAATAAATAAGAAATATACATCCTTTATATATTCTTAAAGGTTTATTATATTTATTTCTTATATTTCCAAAGAATTAGAATTTATTACTATATAAAGAATAGAATAAATAATCCTTAATTAGAGTATTTTTAACTTTTAATTTAAAAAAACTCTTATATATCAAATAGCTATAAATTTGATTACCAATTTTATTCACGATATTAAAATAATATTTTTAATCAGAATAGTTATTTTTTTGTTTTAGTTTTTTTGTATAATTAGAGTAGGTTTTCAACTATTACCTTTTTTTAAAATAGAAACGAGTATGACTTTAGAATAATATATATTCATTTTAGATAAAATAGAAGGATTGTATTTGAATAATTTTATAAAGTTTGTTATAAACTAAAAATGCTTTTTGTAATTATTTGATCATTTTATTTTTGAAAATCCTTAGTTTGATATATTCTTATATTCTTTAGGAGATTATAGGATATAGGTTTTAAATCTATACTTATTAGATGAAAATTAATAATAATAATATTATTATTGAATGATTGGATAGATATTTCTAATTGTTTTAAAAAGTTAGGTGGGGGTATAATAAAAGAGATAGGGATCTTAGGTTTATAGATTCAAATTTATAAATTTAGATTTATAGGTTTAGGATCATAGATTTAATAAAGATTTAAATAATTTGAAGAATTTATTAAGATATTTTTGAAATAGAATTAAAAAAGAATTGATTGAAAAGAGAATGAGAGGGGGAATTAAAAAGAGGTTCGTCAAAAGGTAAAAGAAAGTGAATTAAGAGAATTAGAAAGTTAAAAAGAGAGTTAAATTTATTAGATTTATTAGATTTACAGACTAAATTTAGAACACTTGACTAGGGGCGTGACATTACATGTCACGCTTTACTACACTTATATACTCCGTGCGTAAGTAGGTTTAGTAATTCCCTCTTCGTACGAAGAGAGTAATATAGTTTATTAGTACGTATATTATATTAGTATGTATACTATTCATTTTATATATAAAATTTGTTTATATGTAACCGTACACTTTCTTTATTTATTAATATAATTTAATTTTTTCTAAAAAACATTATAGTTAATTATTTATATAAATAATAAGAGTTTCTAATCAATTATTAGAAATTTGATTTAATATAATAATTATTATAAAAAAAGTTTTTTGTAACGAAAATCGTAACAATTTTAATCTTTTTTTAAAATATAATGGAAATATTTATATAAAAATTAAATTTTTGAATATTTAAATTATAATTTTTATCAAATATTTTGTTCTCTTCTAAAAATAATGATTAATTATTAAAATATGAATATTAAAAAAAACCTTGATTTTAGTATAATTTTGAAGTAGTGCACGCACTGATATGATGCACGCACTGATAAACTACGTTAGATAGAATAATTACAACCTTTTTATTTATATACTTTGTATATACACCCTATTAAGTCTACTCAATACTAAACGACGCCTTCGAGGCCTCTTTCCGAGCTAGAAGTGAGAGGTAAGCGAAGAATATTAGAATATTAGATTTATTATTAAAAGTTTACATTAAATTTACTCTATTTAAGTTAGTATATAGATTATTCTTTCAAAAAGCTTAAGATCTTTAAATAGCTTTAAAATTAATATTTTGATAGAATCTAAGAATCTCAAGGGGACAAGTGAAAATAGGGAATATGTTCTTATAGTATTCTGATGTTATATTATATCTGATTGAGATATAATGTTTGAGCTGTACTCCTAATTAAGTATAATATATATACTCTTAATATAGTAGAAGTATACTTAACGTATTATTCGTTAGTCCTTGTAGTTATACTCTATAAGTCTTATAATTATAAGTATCTAAATTGATTAAATATGATTTCAAAAGGCTTTTAGTAAAAATTTACTAGTAATACTTAAAGTGGGTCCAGGAAGCTATTATGTAAATAATATTAAAAATACATTGAAAAAATATACTAAAGCTTATTAATTGATTAAGATTTACATAGTATTTATATAAATCACTTCAGGGTTTTAACAAAAATACAATAAACTTTAGAAATTCGAAATTAATATATGAACATAGTCTTATAAATATATAATTTATTAAAGGTTTACCTTCTTAATAATCTTACTATTCGCGAAAACCGAAGTACTATATATATATATAAAAGTTGATTCGCTAAGCTTGAGATTCGATTTAAACAATATAATTAGTTTAAACCTCTATATATAATATTCTTAATATTATAGTATTGTAATATTATAACTTAGAATGATTTTTTCTAATAAAATTCATTTAAATTATTCTATAGAAGTCAGTTTCAATTAAGAGAAAAAAAGAAAAAAAGATAATCATATAGAAGAAGCTAAGACCTTTCAATTAATCTAATTTTTATAATACTAGCTTCAATATCATGATTTAAATAATAGATTAAAGTTAAATTCTTTTAAGGGCTTTAAAGCTTATATAATTAATATAAAAGGAGATATTTAAGTATCGTAGAGTTTATATTAATAAAATCATTTTAGACTTAAAGCTTTTATAATCTAATATTACAATTACTAATTCGAATGAAAAAATCGAAATGTAATTCTAAAATGTAATTTACAATATTATATAATGAAATATAATTCAAAATAAAATGATTAAATCAAGATTCTAAGAAATATGAAAATTATAAAAAATAAAAGTAATTTAATAGTAAACCGACTTTGCCTGTAAGTATTTAATAAGTTTATTTTTTTAATCTTTATAATAATAAACATTATTATATTATACTTTCTCAAAAAGTAAGGAGTTCGAGGGCTTGTAGGCCCCTAATAAGATTAAGAGAATTTATATTATAAATATCTATCTCTAAAGTAATAATATAAATTGACTTTTAGAGTTTGTTATGGGAGCTACCTCTAAGATCATATAAAAGTGTCTAGAGATCTCTCAAGATAATTTAGATTAGATTTCAAATAGGAATTCAATAAGATTATAATTAATTATAATTCTTATAATTATAATAATGAAATTAATAATTGTTTTTAAACACAAAACTCTATATATAAAGAAACCCTATTCCTTATATAAACCTTCATTCTCTACAGAATTATAAGGCTCTGTTCTACTTGAATCCTTTAAATCTTATAAATCTAGACATTTATTCTTCAATCCCCTAAATCCTCTAGGTCCATCACATAACCATTTGGCCATATGACATGGTATATTGGATACCATTATAATAGAGTTTTAAAACAAGTCTTTTAGAAAGCTTTGATTTTTTTACTTTTACTTTTTCTTTTAATATTATGTGGTTTATAATAATTATAGAGTATATTGAAGCTCTAATATAATTTCTATATTATAAAATTAATGTAATATTAAATTTATTAAGAATCATTAAAAGCTTTTTGTTACGACGATATTCAACATACCATGTTACATGGTCAAACGATCATATAATGGACCTAGAGAATCTAGGGGATTAAAGAATAAATATTTAAATCTATAAGATTCAAAAAATCCAAGCAGAACAAAGTCTTATAATTCTATAGAAAATAAAAATCTATATAAGAAATAGAATTTCTTTATATATAAAACTTCATACTCAAGAACAATTATTAGTTTTATTATTATAATTACAAGAATTATAATCAATTATAATCTTATTGAATTCCTACTTGAAGTTTAATTTAAATCATCTTGAAAGATCTCTAGCCACTTTTACGTAACTCTAAAAGTAGCTTTCATAACACTTTTTTTATTCTAAGTTCCTAATTAAATATAATACTAGTATTATTCAGGGGTTCGAGAACTCTAAAAATATCACTTCATTAATATTAGTACTACTATAACTATAAAAGTATCACTTCCTTAATACTAGTACGTACTATTAAAACTATACTAGTATTATAATTATATTATAATATGTCCTTATTTGTCTCATTAAGGACTATTAATTTTAGAATTCTAATAGTTATATAATTTGAATATAAGTATAGATTCTGAATAATTATAAAAAGAATTATTAAGATTATTAGTATTTTTATTTATAAAGGGCTGAGAAATAGCTTCTTTTATAATATTTTTAAAATATAATTCTTTAAAATGTTTAATAACGTAGTTTATCATCGAGTGGACTATTATAAATACATACAAAATTCGTCTGTGCGTAACCGTGTACTTTCTTCATTTAATAATATCATTTTATAAAATTTGAAATTATGAAATCTAATTATATAAATATTGTAGAAATCTAATTTGCTTTTTAAAATTCTAATTAATATAGGAGTTATTATTAAAATAATATTTTTGTAACGAAAATCGTAACAATTTATGATTTTTATAAAATATAATATCAATTTTCATATAAAAACTAAATATTTGTATAAGAAATCTTTTCTTATTAATAAATCTTTTTTCTTTTTTAAAAAATACTAATTAATTATTAAAATGTAAATATTAGGAAAAGGCTAATTTTAGTGTATTTTGAAGTGGCCCACTCGATGATATAGTCCACTCGATGATAAACTACGTTATACATAATTATAGAATTAGATTAAAAGACCGTTTTAATAATTCTTAGATTTTTATTGAATTTACAATTATATTCGATTATATAATTCAATAAAATTAAAATTAAAATTACAGTAAATTACTCTTATGTTTTTCAAAACCTATTTAATTATACTTATATTCTAAAATTTATAATAGTTAATATTTATATGCTTTAAATTCTATAATAGATTCTATCTAGAGTCTATTTCGAATTCATAAATTTTAGTTTATTAAGAAACTCTTTTTTAAGGAAAAGAAGTAATGTATTTACAAAATCTAATCTGAAATAACTAAAATCTATTCTCCTTTTATAAGATCTATTTTTCTCTTATAGAATCTAATATGAAATAATCAATATCCATTTTTATATTATAAAATCTATTATTTCATTACAGAATGTATTCTAAATAAATAGAATTTACTTTTCTATTGTAGAATCTATTTCCTTTTTATAAAATCTCATTAATAATAATTAGAATATATCCTTTTATTATAGGATCTATTGATTCCCTATTAAATCTATATCTTCTGTTATTAAAGATTCTATTTCAAATATCTAGTATCTAGTTATTTTAGATTGAATTCTATTATAAATTCTAAGGTATATGAAAGTCAATCACCTCTTAATTTTAAAGTAAAAGAGTAATTAAATAATGTTGAAAAAATATGAGAATAATTTATCATTAATATTATAAGTTATCAGATTTCTAAAGTCAATATTATGTATAAATGAGTTTACTAATTTAAAGCCTTATAAATTTCATTACTAGTTGAATAGTTATATTTATAACGAGTTGTTTTAGAACTCTTATATATGAATACTTCACTCAATACTCAATATAGACTTTTGAAATTATTTTATAACATTCTTCTTAATGTTATAAACTGAAGACGATAATAGATTTATTCGTATTTTTTTATTCCTCTTATTTTTATTTTTATTTGTTCGAAATTTGAAAGTCAGATAAATTAATGATTCATATGTTCTTGATTAACATGTAGATTTGAAAATGATTTGAGGAGTATAATATCTTGAACATTTCATAGACTACGTAGTATAAGATTGATTTCATGACTGAAAACTAATTAATCTAAAACCATATGAATTTTCTAAAGATTCGATTAGAATACGAAAATAACCTTAAATCATCTAGCAAAACAAGCAATTAACAAGAATCATACTATAAGTGAAAACTTAAAAAGACATAGTCATAACCTATAGTAGTAACTCTTAAAAGCTCGATATTTCATTTTATTAAATTTATTATTTTAAATTAATTACATTATTAATATTTATCGAACACTCTCTAAATCTAATGTTTTTCTTATATTATATGAGTATTTTATTATGAGTATTTTGTTATGTAAGACTAAAAGTGTAGACTAAACGAGCCCTTAAGCTTCGGAGCCGATATGTATTATTTTCTATTCGAATATGACATATCGTAAGTTCTCGGTCTCCTCTTGATGTCCACCTGATGTGTGATTCGGAAATTCACTAAACCCTAAGGTGCGACAAATGAGCTCCGAAAGTAGTCTGTATATTGAACAAGAACATTAATAACTTTATAAATAATATTAATAATAAGGAAATTAACAAATGCATTATATATATTAATTTATTAATATAAAAACATTATACTCAAATATTCTTCCTATTTTGAACATAAAGATTTTTTTCAAACCTATAGATTATATAAATTTCAATTAAAAATTCCTTTTTCAAATTAATACTTAATATTATAATTTATTTAATCTATTTTACCTTTACTTTCTATTAAAAATAAACGAATTCATATATACAAAACCTAAAAGATAAAGAACTTTTAAGATTACGACCATTTTTATAATATCCTATAACAATAAATAAGATTTATTTTTATTTAAAGATTCACATTTATATAACTATATACTCAGAATTTAGAATTAAAAGCTATTAAAAATATAATAAAAAATCTAATAAGCATCCTTTTATATATTTCATATTAAAAAATAAGTTCTAAAAGTTTTATATAAAATATCATATTAAATCTTCTAAAACAATTAATATTTATAAAAAATAAGATATCGATTTAATAATTTTAAATAAAAAGAAGTAAAATAACAAAGTATATAAAGATATTAAGAATATAATATCTATTTATATAATAATAATAATAAATATCTCAATAATAATAATAATAACTAATTCTTAATCAATTCAATCTATCTATTACTTCTCTTTTTATATAATTTTATTATCATTCATTATTACTTTATGATAATTATACCTTTATTTACTTCTTTTCTTCCATATTATTTTCTTTCATAATATATCTCATCTAATCTCTTATATAAGATTTATTTATTCTTTATATTATATTATGTTAATTACAATCTCTACATCCCTTAAGTATTTCTTTCCCTCAAGCTCTTCCTTTTAATTATCAAAATTCTTTTAAATTCCTTTCTTCTAATAAACATTACTTACATTTTTTCATTATATCTCCTAAAAAAAAGATTAGAGCCTAAAGATTATTTCCTCATTCTTATCCTACTATATATTCACTATATAAATATTATATAGGATATTTATATTAATTATTCTATAATCCTAATATAATCTATATTTATAAGTATAAGAAATACATTTACTATTATATTAATAAGAGTATATATTGTAATATATATAAAGAATATTATATTTACTTTGAAATACCTTCTCATATCAATACTTATCTATCTTTATAATAATAAATACCTACAGTGTTACGGGAGCTGCCTATAGGTGTTACGGAGGTACCCGCACCGCAACATGGATTATAAGATAAACCTAAGGCCTTGGTGTTGGAACCTACGAAAACAGCACTGTAGGGACAGTTGGATTAAAGGGTAACGAAAGATAGCGGTAACCGAATCAATAAGCAATGATTAAAAGATAGGTACATATCTTTTGTTGGCACCTATCCTACAGTAGGCACAGGAGGGATAGCGGTTACAGGTTATCTAGTAAGCACAGGTTAGATAAGCAGTAGTATCATATAGGTCACGGGGCAAGTGTCACGTGATGGATAGACAGGATAGACAGTCTACCCAAGCTATCCAGACGAGAACGAAGGTCTATATAAGGGAATGGGTTTCATTACAATGTAGAGCTTCGTGCTCAAGAACAATCATTAGTTTCATTACTATAGTTACGAGAATTGCAACCAGTTACAACCTTATTGAATTCCTACTTGAAGTCTAGTCTAAACCACCTCGAGAGATCTCTAGACACTTCCACGTGACCCTAGTGTTACGGGAGCTGCCTCTAGGGTCACGTGGAAGTGTCTAGAGATCTCTCGAGGTGGTTTAGACTAGACTTCAAGTAGGAATTCAATAAGGTTGTAACTGGTTGCAATTCTCGTAACTATAGTAATGAAACTAATGATTGTTCTTGAGCACGAAGCTCTATATTGTAATGAAATCCCATTCCCTTATATAGATCTTCGTACTCTGATGTTGGTTGGAGTTTCTTGGAGTCCTGGCTCCCAAGGACCTCCTTGGAGCCCTGGCTCCTGGGGACTTCACCACGTGACACTTATCACATGGCATTCTGTTACCCATCGTAACACTATCCCCTTCCTAGACTAGCGCTTGTCCCAAGCGTCTTATAATGCTCCATTTCCCCACCCGGCCGGTGAATCAAATGGTCTTGGGCTCTTTCATTATGCCTATCACCACTATTTCCCCTAATCACCTAACTGTTCGAAAACGTAAGGAACAAATCCTTCTTGCTCAGGCTATTGAATCTAGTAGTGTCGAAATGATTCCGTGTTCGCGTTGTCGTTTGGATGGTTATCGATGTGTTAAGGATTTGTCTCGTTCCGATCGCTCTCGTTGTTCTGAATGCGTGCGTGCACGTTCTTCTTGTGATGCTGAGTTTCCTTTGGCCGAGGATTGGGATCGAGAAGTTCCTCGGGAAGGCGATTGACGTGCCTTGGATCGTCAAGAGGAACGCCTTCGTTCGGAGGAAGAAGAGGCTATGGCGAAGATCCTTCGCCTTAGGAAACAACAAAAGTTGTTGCGCGAGCGGCGTCAGCGCATGGCCGACCGTGGCCTTAAATATTTGGATGAGCTTGATGCTCTGGAAGAAAAGGAAAGGCTAGAGAAAGAGCGTGTTGAGAGAGAAAAAGAAATGGCGTCTGCCTCTGTTGCTGGTCCTATCGACGACTCCTTTGCTTTCGATTCTTCTTTGCCTGAGTTGTCCGAAGCGGATCTTGAGGCTTTATTGGCAGGTGTGGGTACTTCAGGTGGAATGCCCGTAGCTTTTCAGAGCAGCTGAGATCTTCCTTGAATTCCCATGTGTTTTCTGAGTGTGGATAATCTAACCATTTGATTAAATATTTGATTGTGCCTCTGACGTATTTACAATCTAGTATTGTTTCGACATCGTATATGGCGTTCGGGTTGACTGGTTCGATTTCCGTTAATGGCGCATTCGGCGCTCCTGGTGGTGCTGGTTCGAGCAAGGATATGTGGAATACTGGGTGGATGTTCATCGTGTCTGGTAGTTTTAATCGATAATTGACGGTTCCTATTACCTTATCAATCTTGAATGGTCCTAGTTTCCTGTGATCGAGTTTATTGCTTGGTCTCTTGGTTTCGATGTTTCGTCGTAGCAAGTAAACTTTATCCCCCTCTTTAAGCGTAGGTTCCATACTACGTTTCGTATTGTAGTGCGCTGCTGTTCTGGAAGATATAAATCTTAGATCAAGAGCAAGCTGCTCTTGTAAATCCTTTAATTGTTCGACTTGTATTATTGCTGATTCTGCATTAACTTCCTATGGTATCGATGTTTGGTATGCTTTAGGATTAAACTCAAAGTTCGTGTATGCTAGTGTAATCTTTATGGTTTCCGTTTCCGATGTGTTATATGCGAATTGTGCCATAGGTAATAGCTCTACCCAATTGTCCTGTCGATAATTTATGTAGCATCTAAGATATGCCTCCATTGTCTGATTGGTCCTTTCTGTCTGACCATCGGTTTGTGGGTGAAAGGCTGTTGATAGTTTCCTCTTAATACCCATAAGTGCTAATAAGGTAGTCCAGAATTTCGAGGTAAAGAGCTTGTCTCTATCCGAGATTATCTCATCTGGTACTTCATGTATGCTTACTATGACTCTAAAGAATACATATGCTAGTTGCTCAGCAGTTTATGTTTCTTTAAATGGTATCATATATGCAAATTTTGTCAATCTGTTTACTACATTAAGTATTGCGTTGTACTCAACTTCTATAATAGGGTCTTTCGAGAGTGGTAGTTTGACCACAAAGTCCCATGTAATGGACTTCCATGGCTGAGAAGGCATGTCTGGGGTCTGGAGCTGACCATACGGAGCGTGTCTAGAGGACTTATTCCGTATGCAGGTATCGCAATTTCCAACAACTTCTTCAACTATCGTTCTCATTCGTGGGAAGTAACTGATTTCCCGTAATCTTGCGAATGTTCTCGCAATTCCCTGATGTCCATGTGCCAGCAACCCATGTTGTTCCGTCACGAATTCCTTGGTCATTTGACTCGGAATATATACTTTTCCATGAAAGTATATGGTCTCGTTTTCTATCGTGAACCCTGGTTTTATTGTCTTGTGTATGCGTATAGCCGTAGCATCCTTATCGTAATGTAATTGGATTTTGACCCTGAGATGGTTGTCTTCCAATATATACGTAGCTGCGAGCTGTGGTGCATTGTAAACCAGTGATTCGCCTTCTTTCTTGAATATTGCGTACGATTCGTACGACTTATTTTCTTGATATTCTGGTTTTCGGCTAAGAGCGTCGGCTCTAGCGTTTTCTAATCCTTTGACATATGAAATCTTAAAATTGTAGTTGGCCATGGTTTCCGACCATCTGACCTGTCGTCTGTTTAACTGCTTCATTGTGGTGAAGTAAATCAAGTTCTTATGATCCGTATACACCTGTACTGTGTATTTTGATCCTTCCAAATATACTCGCCATTCTCTAAATGTGTCGACTATCGCCAGTAATTCTTTGTCATATATTTCGTAGTTCAATTCGGCTGGTGATAGCTTTCGAGAGTAGAATGCGATTGGTTGCTATTTCTCATTTTGACCTGGTTGGCTCAGAACTGCCCCTATAGCGAAATCTGAGGAGTCCGTCTCCACTATGATTTGCTTATCAGGGTCGAATGTCAACAGTATTGGCTCCTCGGCCACTGCCTGTTTGAGCGTTTCGAAGGACTCCTGCGCCTTGGCGGTCCATTCAAAGCTTCCTTGATCTTTTCTGGTTAACGTGGTCAAGGGTGTAGTAATCTCTGAATAACCCTTGATGAATCTTCTATAGAAGTTGACGAATCCTAGAAAGGATTGTACTTCCTTGATTGTGGTCGGCTGCTTCCATTCGAGCACTGCCTTAACCTTGTCTTTGCTCATCTTGAGCCTTTGGCTTGATACGGTGAACCCTAAGAATTCTGTTTCCTTGACATGGAATTCGCATTTGCTTGGTTTGCATAGCAAATCTGCCTTGACTAAGCTTTCGAGAATGCTACTGATATCCTTGATGTATTAGATCTTGTTGTTTGAATATACTAGGATGTCGTCCAAGTAGTATATACAACAAGTGTCTAAGTATAGTGACAACACATTGTTCATGAGTCTCATGAAAATAGCTGGTACGTTGGTTAGCCCGAACAGCATAACTTGGTACTCGTATAGCCCGTATCTTGTTTTGAAAGCGGTTTTCCATTCCTCGCCTTTCTTCATTCTAATCAAGTGGTACCCGTTTCGTAGGTCCATCTTGGTAAATATTGTCGCTCCGCCTAATCGATCTCTTAATTCCGTAGCTAATGGAAGTGGATATCGATCTTTCTTTGTAAGCGTGTTGAGCTTTCTGTAGTCCACAACTAGTCTCTTAGTACCATCTTTCTTGGGTACCCACATAGTTGGGCTTGCCACTTGGGACGTGGATTCCCTGATCCATCCCTTGGCCAAATTGTCATCGATATATTCCCTGAGCGTCTTCAACTCATCGACTGACATTGAATAAATTGGGGTGTGCACAGGCATCTTGCCTTCCTCCAATATTATCTCATGATCCCATGGCTTGTGTTCTGACAAAGCCTCATGGATCCCTGGTTCCTTGAACACATGTTCGTATTTCTTGTACTGTTCTGGTATCATAGGCTCTTCTACCTTGATTGCGATTTCCTGCTGTGTCATTGGCTTCTACATTTGTAGAGGAGGTGTACTGGCCTTCACTCTTAATAAAGAACCCTGGACTAGGTGTCCTACGTCGCCAGTGTTGTTCGCGTTCAACTCTCCTGAGCGCGTGTTACGTCTCGCAGACGCCTTGAACATGTCGTCATAACCGTCCTTGCACTGATCAAATGTCACTGTTCCTTGTGACCAATCTATTCTGGGATTATGTGCCTTCAACCATGGCATTCCTAAGATGATCTGTTGTTGGCCCAATGGCACAACGTCAAGCTGTATAACCTCCGAATGTTGGGTCATATTCATTCGTACTGGTCGTGTCTCCTGTGAAACGTTCCCGTCAGATCCTGCTAGCTGTCCGTCAACTAGCTGCAATTGGTAGGGTTTTTGTTTCTTCTGGAGTGGGACTCCCAAGTACTTTGCAGCTTCTGGTGCAATAAAATTTCCTGTAGCCCCTGAATCTATCATGGCTTGTTGTATTTGTCCGTTTATCTTGACTTTGCAGTATATCTGTCCTGCTTGTCCTGTAGCATTCAATTGCTGGGTAACTTGTTTTTTGTCTGTTTCATTGAATTGTTGGTTCCTTGTCTTTCTTTTCTTGAGGAACCATCCGATTGCTTCTTTATCTGATCGATGGATTCCGCAGAATTCATTATAGCAAGCAGTCCAGCTCATCATCACGTGATCTGCTGATATCTCTTCCTTAATACATTCTTCCGTTGCAGAAGGTGATGGGGTTCGGTAGTACTCTTGTTCCCACAAGTCTACTGCATTCATACCCTCTTGGTTTCGTGGTAACTCGTCCAATAATTTCCGGAATTCTTCACTGGTGAAGGTCTCAGTTTCTTCGGTTTTAGCTGGATATTCCTGGGATACAAAGGTAACATTAAGTTGGCTTTTGCCGAACTTGGGTTTGAAGTTGCCTTTCTTTCCTCCTGTCTTCTTGCTTCGGTAATCCGCTGCCCAGTGCCCTGTTTTTCCACATTCAAAGCATAAGTTGTGTTCCCGTCTTCGTTCCTTTTCTGGATCATCATTCCCCTTCTTGTAGTGCATGGCGTCTAGTTCCATAGGGTCCCCGTAACTCTGTGTACTGTAACGTGGTCTGCCCTCATTCTTGCAGTAGCGCCCTTGCCTATGATTTGTCTGAGGCTTGTATGATCGTTGGGTTTATTTGTACCTGTATAGGCGGTCATCAGCATCGATGGAGCTTTTGATTAGTCCGTTCAAGTCATCGTCCTCCCCTTCCCTATCAAGTTCCAAACGTACTTCTGGTTTGAGTCCTTTACGGTAATGACTCATGATGGCGACCTCGTCCCAATTAGTTGTCCCCGCATATCTTCGGAACTCCGTAGCATACTTCAATGCCGATCCTGTCTGTTTGAGGTTGAAGATCTTCTCTTCCGCTACCTCTAACTCATTGGAGTTTCCGAAGATCCTACGGATTTCTGTCTTGAATCCTTCGAAACTGTCGAAGATGGTTCTTGTGGGTTGCATGCGTTCCCTGTCGTCATGCTCGAAATAGTCGCGCAGGTATGGCTGAATCCATTTGCCTGCCTCGCCTCTGAGGTATAACACGGCCCAAATACTCTTAGATTCCTTTTCGATGAACTTGTCTTGGTTGAATCTAAAATAGATTTCGAGTTGTAATAGGAAGGTGTCGAGTTCCTGTCGACTTCCTTGGTACTTGTCTGGTAAGGCAATCTTGAGTGTTTCATTGATGATGATCTCCTTGGGAGCATCAGTCATTTCGACATCATCGAAGTTGCTTACTGGGGCCGGTTGGCTTCTGGAAGAACTGTTGGCTGCCATACTGGCGGTTGGTATTGAATCGGTACTTGAAGCAGAAAGGGTGCTCAAAGTGTTACGGGAGCTGCCTCTAGGGTCACGTGGAAGTGTCTAGAGATCTCTCGAGGTGGTTTAGACTAGACTTCAAGTAGGAATTCAATAAGGTTGTAATTGGTTGCAATTCTCGTAACTATAGTAATGAAACTAATGATTGTTCTTGAGCACGAAGCTCTACATTGTAATGAAACCCATTCCCTTATATAGACCTTCGTTCTCTGTTGTCCCACTACTTCCCACTGTGTCCCACTGGGCCTTACTCAGTGAGACTCAGTGGGACACCTTGGTCAGGTGATATTCAATTAATCTAGTCATGTGACGACCTCAGTCGTAACAAAAAGCTCCTCTCGAATATTAAAATCTTCATAATACCTTTATTACTATTATATATATAATAATAAAAAGACTTTAATAAAATTCTACTTTAATCAAAACTACTACTTATAATCATTAAATTGAAACTTTAAAAACTATTACTAACTTATTTACTACTTTTATTAATATATATTATATTTCTATATGTATAATTCTTTAAAGGTTGTAATTACTTATTAATCTTTTTAGTATAAATATTAAAAGAATAATATCGATAATACGAATAAGGCCGATGCTGAAATAACTACTCGTTTTTATAATGAAATAAATATTCAATAGTTATCATAAAATATAGTCCAAATGATATAAGAATTCTCAAAATCCTAATGATCTGGTTGGTTGGTAAGATCCCTGTTAAGCGACGGAGCCCATTTGTCGCACCTTGGGGGATAGACTGGAAGTTGCCCTGTTGAACAGGCACAAGATGTAAGTACTGGTTGGACCCTATCTATTATCGAACACTTCACTTGGATTATATCTCCACTTCAGAGAGATAGCAAAGTACTCAAATTCATGCGAGGGTCAAATCCGAAATGAGTTATAGAAGCAACCGCTTTAGTTTTCTACTTACCACTTGCACAGGTGAAGCCTTCCGTCAGTGTTTTTGTTGTTGTTAACATGCCAACATAATTTTCGATCCTAGATACACCAACGGCGCTAGGGGAGAAAGAAATGCGCATGGTGACATAAAGTTAGGTCCTTGGGGAACCAAGGCTAGCTCCGAGCATAAATGTGCATACATGTGCATGCACCACACAATAAAGAATAGAAAATTGGCCACGGTTTGCTAAAACTTTCTGTAAATACTTCATGTTAGATTGGATGTGCAGCAGAGAACATGGACAAAAAGCCACCTGCCAGAATTCACAGGAACGTTGAAGTTTGATCGAATGTCGATCAGGTAATCTTGTTTAGTATATTGATTCTGCTAATTCCACAATTGAGTACGTATAGATAACCCGGCATGCGAGAGGGGCCATGACTTAACTGATCCAAGACGAGAACAAGCAGAGTAGTACTTTTGGGTGCCTCAGTTGTGAAATGTCATTTCATATGCGTTGGCAGCATTTTTGCATCGGTCTCTGGATATTTGCAAGCTGCAACATGATGGGAGATATTAATAGTGTCAAAGACTTAGATGCCGCATCAAAATTAGAAAAGCCCACTATGTTAACACGGTCGTTGATCGTCATATTGTATTCAACCAGTTCTGGGAAGCATTTAGCTTCGGATATGATTTCGATCCGAGTATATGGACTCGAAAGAAAGAAGATATGATATTCTGAACGATGCCCACGGGTGCGTGGACTTGGAAAACGTTGGTGGCATATAGGCATTTACTGGATAAAAAGTTGATCCAGTTGACTATTCACCATGAGTTCTGAGATCATAAACATATTATGCCAGCATGGCTTGGCTATTGCAAAAGTAATAAATGCTAAGACAAGAGGGAAGCTTGGAGAAATGAAGGGGTACTTGTGGGTAAATTCATTGATATCAACATTGCACAAAACCAACTATACAGAATCAGTCATCGTCTCAACCCTCTGCAGGGTATCCAATAGTCTGGACTAATTGCACTGAATCTATGACCTCAATGTATCAAGTAAATTGAATGGGTTGAATTTAGAGACTAAAAGTTTCTAGCTGTCATACTGTGATGTGGAATATCTACATGTTAAACCTTCTCAGTCAAGTTTTCATCCTGAACATAAATGATATCTCCAGAGACCCAGGGCGGCAGAACTCAAAATTTACAGAATCTCAAGCGCGGTATTTCGTCAACCAAATAGAGTAGGCATTATAGGCCGAAAGAACCTGGTCAATAGGATTGTATTTATATTGCATGTCATGATGTGTAAAGTTGACCAGGGCAAAGATGTCAGGAGGAAGAAAACCAGGTTCATACCAAGCTAAATGGCGAAGAAGTGGAAGGAAGAATACAGAGTGCCATGCATGAAGTCCATCGAAAAACACAGAAATAATCATGAAATACTTTGTCGTTTTATTCGTCAGTAACAATAAACTGTTCTGTTGACGTGGACTGAAGATTTTTTTTTGTCCCTGCATGGAGAGTTCATTCAGATGATATTGCTGATTCCAGACTTCAAAATGATATTTTTATACTTGATAAAATGACACAGCTAGTACAAGTATAAACGATCAATGGTATAATGATTTGCATTGGGTCAAGTCAAGGCGTAGAGCTCATTCACCTAACAACCATCGCGTGACTCTTGAATATTGCGACCAGGCCTAAGTAGTGTTTAGCGGCGCTGACCCAGAGGGAAGGGCTTTCATCTAAAATATCATGGGTTCTCACTGATGAGGAGTTTGGGGATGAAGAAATGTTTAGAAACGAATTGATTTACAAACAGTACCGGGGTCTTTCCAACAGGCCTGTCAGGGTATAAAATACAAAATCGAATCGTACCACTCCATCAGTGTTAGCTGCCGTATTTCCTCAGCACGAGGAACATAGTAAGAGAGCCTGATACCACTTAGTACGGCCGGTGAATCATTGTAAGAGAACTCCTTCGGGACATCACAAAGATATCATGTTCATTCATCTACCCAAATGCCACGATAAATCGAACAGAACACAACTTCCACGAAGATACCATAAACTTTAAGACTGCCATTCCTGAAAGTTTTGAAGAATTTACTCGGAAATTTCTAAAAGACAACAGAAATGGAAGGAAAGCCAGACGAATCAAATTTTGACGAGCCCCAACTGGCAGCTCTGATAGCTCTATACAAACGATGGGATGAGATCAAAGCCCGAGACGGCATACCTCCCATTGACGTTGATAGAACCAACTCATACCACGGTCAATATATTAGAACGACGACAGATCTCGACATGGTCTGGAAGGAAATAGTTGCCCTAAGAAAGACTATGGGACTGGAATCTGATAGTGGCAAAGGAAGGGAGAGAAGATGCAGATGGTGTGCTGAGCGTAAAGGGAAAGAATTTGAGCACTGGTGTTAAAGTAAGGATTAAGTGGATGAGAGTGATCCCGAACAACTGTGGATAACTCTACAATGATTTTCGGAGTCGGGCGGGCAAGATGGCATTCAGATTATCGATCTGGGATATTTGTGAATACAAAAATGATCCACAAAGGATCTCATAACCTGGGGACCCGGAACAATCGCAAATGCCATTGATTATTAAATTTGCAGAAATATGTGATTGTAATGCGGAAGTACAGGTAAAGTGATCTGAATCTTCCGTATCTTGAATGCAATTTTCTTCTCATCGATCTATAATAGGTTCAGTCCAGCCTGTTTCCTATGTTCATCCAAAGATCCAAACAATAAAGCTATCTAGTGCTCCCAACATCGCATCGAAAAAGACCAAAGACTCAACCGAATATCGAATACAGCTCAACAACTAGCAGATACTAGGTACCAACAAAAAGCAATGAACAACTTCAAGAAACTACAACTTACTGAATTGGAGAACTTGGTGGAAGAGGCAGCCAGAATACATGCTAGGGACGGAAACTGCGCACAGTGGCGATATTTGATGAAGGAAGTAGAGAGGATGAAAGATGCCATGGGCTGGAACAGAGCGTAGCACTGCGTTGTCAACACGCACGGGAAGGTTGGATAGAGGGCTTTGGTTAGAAGAAGATGAAGCTTCATCATTTGATGTTGTGAGGAAATGACGCTCGATCGTGCACAAACGATCAAATGTAGGATGGGAGGAAAGGAGAGCCTAGTGATGTGAACCAAGGTTAGGACACATGAGATTTAATTAAAAAATTACTTAAATTCTGAGCACAATTTGATGTTACATTATTTTCATTTACATCTAACTATGCCTGGCTTGCTCTCAAGCATAACCGTTATTGTAAGACGAAGACTTCAACGATAGCATCGATAGTCTAAATCGTGACGTTGTAAATAGTCACTAGACCTACGAACGAAGAAAACAATAAGAGTCGTGACCTACCGTATAGTGACAGGATACTATTTCAATATAGCCACCCACAGAGTAACGTCTAAGCTTTTGCTTTGACCCAATTCTAGGTTAACAGAGTTGTTTTTAGAACAATATGATGCACCCACTCCATCTGCATGCAGGAACCAAATCCGGACATGTATTTACCTTACTCGTAATTTCAGCTATGACGATCTCTCGCATTAATTTGCATGGAACTTGGAAGTAATGTGCATCCTCCAAGATCCTTTCCAGTGGCACAATTGGGTATTTTTCTATTTGATATTCGGATGGTCGCGTGACCTGTAGCCTGTCGCCAACTCACAGTTCATCCTACATGAAGCCGAATTTAGCCAAATCCAAGTACGATTGATGCATTAGGTAGGTCGGAATTATAATGTTAGTGGGTTGTGGGGGAAAGGAGGATGTCTGTCTCGAACGACAGCAATGTACACAGCTAACGTTTGAAGCGTGGGGAATCGTTTGGAGTTATGATAGCTCGTGCTTGTAAACCTCTGTACTTAGGAAAGAGTTCTCCCCCCCTCCCCCCTCCCCCCTTGATTGCGCACTTGTCTTTGAACCGATCTTTGGTGAACATCTTAGAAATTGTAGATATCGTCGATAGATGTCTGGTAATTTTACACGTAGCATTGGCAAGATTTTGTGGAATCGAGGGCCTAGTTACTCCAATAACATGTTATGTGGATCGCGATCTCCATACTGTATTGAGCGAAGATCAAGATGCCGAAAGGAATCGCTGCGATTTCGTATTCCGTAGTGCGCGGGCCATGTCGTGACCTTTCTCTAGAGGTAAAGGACTGAAGTAGTGTCTGAAGGAGGCGTGTAATCGTTCGTCATTGTGGCTCTACGTTTGACAGCCGGGACGACGATAATGCATGATTTTCCGGTTCCTTCGAAGCTTATAGGTAGCTATTGATTGCTATGCGAGCTGGAGTGTGTTGTGTTGTGTTGTGTTGTGTTGTGGCTGGTACTGGGATCTTTGTGGTTCGTGACTGAGGCTTGGGATACTTCCACTGTTCCAGGCCAGGAAGAAGAGGCTGGAAACATTTGTTCACTGGGGATGGCTGTGCAAACTAGACTTGCATATGAAGGGGAAGGGCTACTAACTCCTTCCCCAGGTTATTGCGAAAACTAAATCAAATTATAATTTCTGAAGCATCAACGCAGCCCCGTTGAAGAACGATACGACTGAGGTTACATCTTCATCGAGTCGTCGTAATCAATAACATTCTTGAATCCCCTCGGCCAAGTTCTAGGTCACATCAGAAATGTCTTCTCAGAACCATCATTGTACACGATTCACAATTCACAATTCACGATTTACGATGCACGATTCACGAACCTAGTGCTCGGACGTGCATGCCTAGGAAAGAGGACTATGTAGCTCTATTCCCAGTATTCGTATCCAGAATCATTTGCGCTTGAGATGCCGATGTAAGATTACAAGAAGTCAAGATAGATGCAGGAACACATGTAGAATTTTGCAAAGTCCAGGAATGGACCAAGGGATGATAAATAATGCAAAATCAGTCAGATTAACATTCTTACTGACGCATCTCATTGGATATACTGAAACTCGACGTCGTATTGTGTTTCCCGAAGAAGCCGGATTTCCATGGCACCACACCACCAAGAATGAAGATAATTTCATTGCCGCCGCGGATGGCAGATGGTGAAATTATCCGAAAGGGCTTTGTGTTTTTGACCTGAATTCCTATGTGATATTTGGTTTTGATGAAGGAGCTACCTAGTACACTACACACTACACAAATTTGAGGATGAATCTTTCGAAAGAATTCAATTGATAGATATCTCCTGGCTCCAATATATTTCGTTCCAGGTCACATGAAGCCAATCGTCACGCACTTTGCTTTGTACTTCTCCAAAGATTGAATGGTTGGTTGGTTCCTACCTACTCCGTAGTCAATGGAAGATGCTCCCCAGGTTCATATCATCCATGTCCAGCGCAAGCATTATCAAATCGTTGGATAAGATGGACCAGTGATAGGCTGATAGCACCCAAGAATTCTCTCACCTCCTGGCTCCCGAATGTTCTAGCTTTATTTGTATCCAGAAGCATCAGATTCCCATGCACACCAGGTAATCGTACCGTTGACACTGCAGCTCGATTTTTTGAAGCTTGAAATTTGACGCTGGAGAGTCTCAGGGGACCATCGTAGTCTCCGAGTCTCAGAATCTCAGTCTCCTATGTTTTTTTTGGCGCTTGTGGAAATTCCTTGGTCAAATGAACACAGACAATATGATGTAAATAGTAAACATATCAACATCACTTGTTCTTCCATTTCTCGCGATTCTCAATTCCCTAAACTTAACGATACGAGCTCACTGTCTTACCCCTGGCTTTGCTTCGTGATATTATTATTATTATTATTATTATTACCCTTGCCATTCCAAACACCGACAAATGCAAGTTTGAACCCAAAGAGTCCTCCTTATCACCCGAAGAATCTCCAAGCACTTGCGTTGCGTGCTCTGCCACTTATTAGTTTGCTGCTCCGTACACCACCTCAAATATCTACCTACCACTGTTACAATCAACAGATCAAGGAACAAGCAGAGATACCCAAGTCAACCACTAATCAACTGCGTCCGACTTTCCGATACGAGACTATCGAAAAACAAAAAAGACCAATACCCAGAACCACCCAAAGCCAAGGATTCTCCATTATTCCAGTTAAACCCACTTTGTTACAGTTTCTGAGCTTGTCTCCACCAAGATCATCTTCCCTTTCTCTTTCTACCCACCTAAATTCTAACACCCTTTAACACCGCCGTATCTCTACCTCTTGAGAGCTATACCACCCCTCTGTCGTTCTTACCCACGGATAGAAGCCGCGTGTATCCTAATACATCTGCCATTGTCGCTCGCTGCTTAACGATAAAATGAACAACTATTAGGGAATCATTGAACATGATACCTGATAATCTCGACTACAATCCTCTGAGTTGTGGTTGATTCTTAATTTGACATTGCTGGCAAAACCAAGCGGATTCATATCTTCGGACGAAATACCTCTCACCACAGATTCACTATATTTTCGCGACACCTTTACGATATTCCCTACTGTTACGAGTTCGACCATTGATCTACGTCATAAAGTGCACCTCCGAAAACGGTGATCTCTTGATCCAGTGGGCTGGAGGCTAGGTGAGCTACGATTTTACATTGAGGGGTCCATAGAGACAGTCGATCACAGTACCCTCCTCGACCAGAAATAACAGACCTACTCGTTCTCGACCAACTTTCGAAAACATCCTTTGGCGCGGAGTTTCCCATACGCCTGTTCCCCCCCGAAAGCTTCCATATATTAATCAATTCAACCGTCTTGACGATGGCACGAAAACCTTCCCTCATGGCCTCATGGTCCATCGCGCTACTATCTTCCCTCGCCATTCTTAATTTCATTTCTTCAGTCTCTGCGGATTCAAGTGCCACATTTGTTACCGGGACGAACTCTGCAGGAGAGACAGTTGAATTACTTGACAGTCGAACACCGGCGTTGTTCACAGGGAATTTTGGAGATTGTATGGGTGGACAGAGTTTAATTAATGTTACGACATTCGACGCGGCTTACTACGCCGATAATATGACCGTTTTGTTTCATCTCGCTGGTAACACGAATTTACAAAATGAGTCGGTAATGAGTAGGTTGCCCTCGATGGATGAAAGGAACTTGGCTAACCTTTAATTTAGTACATATTGGTGTGCAAGCTTGTATGTAGAATGACCTGTCGTGAAGATGTGATACTAATATTTGACTCAGATGGAGAGGATAGGTTCGATTTGACCTTCAATCCATGTAATGCAAATTTCGCCAGGTCAGTACAATTTTCTTGTAACCCGACTTGACTAACCACCAGTACAGTCTATGTCCCATGAATAGCAGCAAGCCAATCAGCGGCGAAGCCATTATTCCAGTATCTAAATCAGATGTATCCGGAATTCCGGCTATTGCATTGGTAATCCCAGATTTTGAAGGATCTGCTACCTTACGGGTATTTTCGAATAGCACAAAAACTGAGATTGCTTGTTTCCAAGCTGTTATGAGGAATGGGGCATCGTTTTCCCACCCGGCTGCTGTCAGCTCAGTCTTGGGAATATTCACGGCAATCGCCGTGCTTTCCTCATTTGCTACAGTCATATACGGAGTCAGCGTACCGCATATTCGAACTCATTATGCCCACTCCCTTTCAGTACTGGTGGTATTCGAAGTGTTCCAATCGATCTTCCTTTCTGGGGCTTTGTCGGTAGCTTGGCCAAGTGTTTTACCGGCATTCTGGAGTAATTTTGCTTGGTCGGCAGGTTTGATCCACACCCCATCCATGATCAAGTCAGTCAATAGCTTCACTGGAATATCCGGAAATTCAAGCCAGGTTGGTGGTGCCGGATCTTCTACCATTAACAATAACGGCGGACTGCAACAGCAAATCTATGGACGTTCCCTAAAGAAGTTGCAAGAGTATAGTCATTGGTCCAAAATGGCCAGGGGCAATGAGATGGTGAAGAGAATGGGATCCTTGACCAAACGTGCCACTAGCGACAATGCTACTAAAGGGTATAGTTGGAATGGAACTCCTGTTGGAGCTGGGCTGCCATTGCCTGGAAGCTGGTCCAATTTCACAGGAACACTCGCCAATATTGACATTCCGGCACAGGATGCTTTCTTGGTCAGCTTTCTATGGTACCTAATCTTGATTATTATTCTTGTTGCCTCTGCAGTTGCCTTCAAATTTATCTTGGAAGCATTTAGCAAGATGAGATGGATGAAGGAAGATAGGCTTGCGTTGTTCAGGAACAATTGGATCAGAATCAGTGGACTAATCGTTCTGCGATCAATGCTTATTGGGTTTTTCACGATAATGACTTTGTCGCTCTACCAATTTTCTTATGGGGGCACAACAGGCATCATCGCAATTGCGGCCATCATCTTCATAATATTCTTTTTCGGAATTTTGGCACTTGCCTTTTACGCTTGCTACTTCAGACTTAGATTCGGCAATTATGCCTCGGCTCCTGATCGAATACATTTTCAACGAAAGAAAGTTATGAAGTTTCTCCCATGGTACGGAGCTGTCAGAGAGAGTAGCATGGAGGAGAGCGAGAAAGCAAAAACCTCTGGCTCTATATCTTTCTTTCGCTTGCACTACGTTGACCTAGACAAGGAGAGACAGAGTGTACACCAGGATGAGGAATACACTAAGCGATTTGGTTGGCTCTCAGCTCGATACAGAAGAACCCGTTGGTGGTTCTTCGCATTCTGGGTTGTATATCAATTCGTCAGAGCTTGTTTCGTTGGAGGTGCTCGTTCTAATCCCGAGGCACAAGTTTTCGGTAATCTCGTCATCGAGATCATTGCCTTCATTACTATCATATGCCTCAACCCCTTCGAGGGTGCTCGTAATACAGCCCTGGCAGTTTACATGCTTGGCATCAGTAAGGTTGCTACTGCAGGTCTATCGGTCGCATTCCTCCCACGGTATAATGTTGCACGCATTCCAACCACAGTCATTGGAGTCATTATAATTGTTATTCAAGGTTTCTTAACAATTGGCTCGCTAATACTCATCGTTCTCGGAACTATCTCAAGCTACATGTCAATCATGCGTAATCGTGAGGACTTCAAGCCACGCAACCTACAAAACATTCGCACAAAATACTTCGATCATCTGGAACTGAAAGCTGTCGATCTTCCACCCCCACCCCCACCGGTCCCCGAGGAGCCAAAGGAACCATACTTCAGCGTTACACAAGTTCGCCGAGCCCCTAAGATCGAAGATGAGGATATTGTGCCAGAGATGCCGGAGATGAGAGGAAGCAGGGATCCAAATACATCACAGCCCTCACTGCCTGCTGCTCGAAGCAGAGCCGCAAGTATGCGCAGTCAGCATTCAGGATTTGGCAGTGTTCCATATGGAGCACGTGTCCATAGAGCAAGTTGGAGTTCCAGAGAATTTCAAAACTGGCAGCAGGATGAAATTGCCAGAGGCGACTCTCCCTTCAACGCGCCATCGAGACAACCGAGTATGCATCACACTGCTAACAACTCAACCTCTACGGCCCCACTTGTACACCCTAAGATGTCGCAAACGAGCTTAAGATCAAACACACCGAAAAGGGAGAAAACAGCTCAATACGCCGAACAGAGAGTGGGTAATGCAAGTTAGACACAGAGTTGATCTGCGACGAATTTATGACAGGTGGATAAGGAAAATAAACAACTACACCGGGTGTAGTTTAGGCGTTAGGCGTGTAGCCTTCATCGAAATATGCAAGGATGAAGGCATGCTATTGAAATTAATGGGTTTTGCATTGTAGCTAGCATCACCGAAGGATTATAGACCTCATATTTGTTGAAACATAAAGGCATAGTGATAGCATGGTATGATGGAGTTATAAAGATCATAGCGCATACATTCCAATCCTTGTGAGTTACTGCTCCGAGCGAGTCAATTCATTAACAAAAATAACGAGTAACTTTCCATAATTCGTGATTACTTTTGCTGATGCGTATGTGTCTCTGATGAATGATTTTCTGGTGTATATGCATACCTATGTTACCACGTCTTACTCCACACGCCTTGATTTTATGAGCGTTTCAATATTCTCACCCTTCGAGAAGGGGATGTATCTTCACCTTTCAGGTGGCCGATCTGACCGCACGCGAGCACACCTTCCTTTGCTGGAAAATTGCCTCAAGTTCTGAAAATCTCAAAGTTCTGTATCACCAAATTGGTTTCTCCTCTCCATCAGCTTACCTACTACAGGTTCAATTACTTTCTCTTCTATAATTTTCAGCCCATCTTGTAGTTGTACCTTCTCCATACTTCTCCATACAACCTCAGACAACTTTTCAATTTGACCGAATGAATCAAGGTATTGAAGACCACTGAGCGTGCGCATTCACAATCAGTAGTAAACTTACTCGTTGTGAAGTGATTCAAATCGAATCAGATTAGGAACAATGTTCTACAGCCATGAAAGTATGTCTCTTATCTGCGCTCAACTCTTCACTGCATATCTCACTTATCTGCATATTTGCTTCTCTAACATTTCAACTGTCTTTCCATAATTATTTTTCTAATTCTACTACTAGTTCTCACCTCTCGAAAACATGGTATTGCAACGGTATGGCTTGTTGCGACCCTAGGTAGTAAATCATCGACTAAGAAAATCACCCGGAAAGCCATCCTCGATGTTGACGTCAAGAAAGCCTGCAATACAATCATCGAGCCTGATGCTCCTATGGCATTACGTCTACAGAGTAATCTTTTGTATGGCGTTTCAAGAGTTTATGGTCAACAGGTTGGGTACGTCTTGAGTGATACTATTCATGTTGAGCAGAACTTGAGGGGACTTGGAAAAAAGTTAATCGGGAGCTTGGATTTGGAAACTGTTAAGGTCAAGTAAGTTTTGTGCATCGTGACCTCAATTTATGATGGGCCAAGCTGACTTTTTTGAAAACAAGACCAGCTCAATTGATGCTCGTGGATGATCCTGCATTTGATCCAGATCTTGCACTTCCAGAATTACTTCCAGATTACAATTTTGACATTGGTGGCCAGCAGTCGCAAAATCGGGATTCCCAAGTTTCATTATCGATTCACTCACAACGCGGACGAGGGTAGCTCCATTTCCTCTTCCCAAGGCGCTTCCATTATGGGCTTGAACATCTCCTCAAGTCTCAGTGCGGGTGGCTACCAGCTTCCTCTGAACGATCCATTTGTAAAGTCTTCCGCGCTGAAATCGGGTACTCGGAGAGATGAACTTGACGACGAAGCTATCTTATTCGAAGACAATGAACTTTTTGAATTTGATCAGGACGGGGAAATGAGAGATCTGACCGCTCAAGATATCGCCGCTCGACGGGCAGCAAATTCAAGTGTAGCCCCGAGGTTTGGTAACGAATCGGCTGCGAGTGCAAGAGTTCGCAAAGAACACGACAATGCTAGGCTTCAAGCTGGAGATAACGCCCGTATATACGACGAAGATGGAGATTTGAACATTGTGTTTGGAGAGGATGATGGCAGAATCGTGTTACCTGATGCGGAGCCTCTCGAAGTCTTCATGAGTGGTGCTCTACCTGCTCCTTTGACGGGCCGCGAAAAGTCGCTCTCACAGTCTGAAGATTCGTCATCTGAAAGTGCAGCCGCACCTTCGCGTCCTAGAAAACCTAAGACCAAGAAACAACTTCCTATCGACCATACGCAAGAACTCAAGAATTCAGTTCTGTCAATCTGGCAAAGAGAGTACGTCGATACTCAAGACAGTCTCCGTGCAGCAAAGTTGACAGCGAAGGGAAACGCGTTGGCCAAACAAAATGCTCTCATGTTCGTGATTGGAAATGGTCTCAATGGTGCTGGAATTGGGATTGGTTCAACAAAGCTTCCGGGCCCTTTGAGTATGTTTTCGGGTGATGCACTTCTTGCAAAGATCACAGGGCGAGTGTTGAATTCTTCTAAACGTCAAGCAGACTTCGAAGAGGAATGCAATATTCCTAACAAGCGATCTCACTATTCTTCCGACGAAGAAATTCCTCGTGGTTCCAGGGGTGACGACGATTTTGCCATACAAGTGGATGACGAGCGATTCGGTACTCCAGTCGAGGTGGAAATGGGTAGAGATGCAGCGGAGGGATTAGCCGAATATCCAAGCAGTGCGATGATGCCGTGGAACTTGTCTGCCAGTCAGAGAGCTCGCTCTTCAAGTTTACGACCCGCTTCTTCGCTCAGACTCGGTAGCAGAGGAGTGTCTGCCAGTCCCTTGGTGGGAAGAGGTAACATTTTGCCTGGTGGAGGTGAGTTGGAAAAGTTCTCTTCACAGCAGGATGTTATTATGTATGGAAGAAGTGATGATATCAGTACCAATCTGGGTGGTGATAGTGTCGATGGAACGAATTTGGGAGCGTTTGAACAATCAGTCCGGGAGTCAACTAAGGAGTTTGAAATGTTCGGGCCCGCTGCAAATGTGGATACACAGACGGCAGGACAAAGCCAGTGGGCTAGAGACGTCATGGACACAGAAAGTGAGAATTTCCTCGAATTTGTCCGACTATCCATCGCAGAGAAATATGACGACGAGGAAGATCTCTTTCACGAGGATGGTCAGTTGAGAGATAAGAAAGTGGGATTCGAGGATTTGTTCAACCCGAAAACGAATAGCGAGGTTGTAGCAGCTCAAGCGTTCTTACACATTTTATCTCTGGCTACCAAGGGAAAAATCTGGGTTGATCAAGATGACGGTGAGAGTATGGATGTAGGTGGGAATGGATTGGGTGGGGAGATTTGGTTGATGTGCTTGTAATATTGGTTTGGAGCGTTTCAAGGTTATGCCACCTGCTAACTCGAGACCCGGGCATGCGGTTCAAGATCAGCTGAACGAGAGAGATATTAGTGGACATTTGCTATGTTTTAAGAGGGGTTTATAAAGGATTTGAAAGGTTATCAAAGGTATTGGCAGGGAACCGGACAAAGATTTATTGTTGCTGCAGTTTGCTATATTGATGGATATTTTGAAGGTACTTGCGGTGGATGAGTTTACGGTTCTCGAATCATACGAAGATGAAAAAGAGGACATGTAACGTTAGCTTATATAATATTTGCCCGTAAAATCTATGAAGAGGTAGATATGAATACATCAATGAGAAACAAAGGTGCTTGCGCTTCAAAGTGACAATCAATGCCAAAGTATCGTAAGTCATACAACGTAGGAAATATTAACAGTACAAGAGTGAGAAACTATAAAGTACCAGCATCAAGAACTGGTGTTAGCTTCACAATAACAGTCAGATAATCTCCCACACTGCCCTTCACGCTCTTCTCAAGGCGAAATTTCCACTCCCCTCCAATCCCAACAACGCCCTCTACTCTCAATTCCCTTCGCCATCGCAACATCCCACAACTTCTCTACCGCAAACTCGAGACTGAACAATTTCCCCTCCTTGACACCTCCCCAAAACTCCTTTGACAAGCCCGTCTTGACCGTCCCCGGATGATACGAAATCGCCAGCGCATTATCCCCATGTCTCGTTTTCAAGAAAAGATCAAACGTCTTTGTTAGAGAATTCACCGCCGCTTTCGAAGCACGATAACTATACCATCCCCCGAGTGCGTTATCCGAGGTGGAACCTACGCGAGCAGACATGTTGAGCCAGAGGGCGTGGGGTGGCAGATTTTTTGTGTCGGGAGAGGAAGAGAGATCGAGACGTTTGGGGGGGAGGAAGGGGGAAAAGTGCTTGGTGAGGAGGAGGGGACCGATGGTGTTGACGGCGAAGCTGTGTTGGATTTGGGAGTGGTCTAATTGGGCGGGTGATTTTTCGGGGTAGAGGATACCGGGGATGGAAAAGGCGAGACGCAGATGGTGGGTTGAGGAGGGGAAGAGAGATGAACATTTTTCTGCGGCGGAGGAGATGGTGGATTCATCTAGATTGTGTTAGGATTTTGAGATTTTATATTTGGGGGATATTGATGTTGGAATTTATAAATTTCCAATATGATTTATGAACTCTTTTTGAGTGATTGAGTGAGACAATGAATCACTTACTTGTGACATCGACTTCCAATACCGTCAATCTCTTGGGATCAACATCTAAGTCTGCCAAAATAGATTTCTTCGCTCCTTCAATATCTTTCCTCGACGTTGCCACGACAGGAAGCTGTGTGTTTTGAAGGAGATGTCGAGTTAGGTAGAAACCAATTCCTCGATTTGCGGGACAAACTAGTGACCATGCCATTTTTTCTTCTTTCTCAATTGATTATATTGTCTTGTAGGAATTTGAAGATTGGCGTGAGTACGAAAAAAGATCATGTAGAGGGGAGGAGCATGACGTTTTGTTTGACATCAATTGCAATGACAATGACAGCATCATTGATATATTTTTTGAAAGAGCCATCCTTACAAGTGGCGGGTGTGGCTGGACGATCCATTGACATCGGGCGGTCGATCTTTCCATGCATCTATGTTGCATTTTAGATCGGGTTTGTGGGGGTTGTAGCTAGGCTAACTAGAGATTAACTCTAAGTTTGAATGTTTGAATAGGAATTAGTCATTGGATGAATTCACGATGTCTAAAAAAGGGGGATCTTGATGTTCAAGCGAGATCAAATGAAAATTGCGAATCTATAATCACAAAGATGGCGAGAGCTCATTACATATTCATATTTTCAAGCCATTGTAGAAACCATTTTTTAAGAAACGCTTAAGCAATGCAATGAATCTCTCTTCCCATCCCAACACCATGGCCGCCAACAATTGTTGTTGCTAGCCATTCCAAAACATTGATCATAGTATAACAGTAACAAAGATGAAATATTCTTCGATCATCTATCACAAAGCGACGTCTTGAAAGCTAGCATTTCCTGGCGTCTGATTCCCGGATGTGTTTTCTTCGCCCGATTTAGTCAAGTCATCTGCTGATACTCCAAATGGCGCTGCAGGTCGTAGAGCAAGTTTCTGTTGTTCTACATCTGAAGCTCGAGACTTTTGCTCTTCGGGAACTGCTGTCTTTTCTGTCTCTTGCTTTTCTTGTCCTTCCCCCGAGTCGCTACTAGAATCACCATCTTCTTGTTCCTTCTCTCTCTCCTCCTTATCTGCTTTAGGTGTATCTTTTGCGGGTGGAGTAGGAGGAACAGTTTGACCGTTCGTGTTCGTGTTCGTGGGTGGTGGTGAAGTAGTTGGTGTAGTGACTTGTTCTCTGGACGGTTCAGCCTGTGCTGGTTGAGCTGGAGGTGTGTTCGAAACTATTTGTCTCTGTTTTGGATCCGCATCAAGATAATATTGCCTAACGCCCACGATTCTTCCACCTCTCTCACAGCCCTCAACCCATTCCGGCCTTACAACTGGAATATTCATCTCGACGGCTTTCTCCCAGGCTATACCTCTTCCTTCTGTTGTGACAAAGTGTGTTGTGTCGATTCTCACAGTATCTGCCATCTTCGCCCCAATCCTCTCAACTGCTTTGACAAGACTATCCCTCAATGAAGCGGGCAGAATGCCAGGCGTAACAGTAATACCACTTAGATCCGTCATTTTGTGTGTCCTCACAACCACCTTCTCACTACTAAAAGTTCCGGCACTCGTTCTTAATAGCAGGTGAAACGTGTATTCTGTATCAACAGCCAAACCACTGATCTTTGTGCTCAGCATTTGACTCGGCCTTGGGATGTTTCCAGCCTTTTGTCCATTGCGAAAGAGGGAGAGTGAGATAACATCTGCGGTTGCTAACTCAATATGATCCCATTCTAAAACGACAGAAGTCTGAGTTGCATTGCGACAGCGAAGGACTGGTGCAGACGGTTCTGATGCACCAAATGAATTGAAGATAGAATCTTGGAGAGCGACGAATGATTTTTGGGATTTTTCTTCCGAGACGAGGTTTCGTGCAACGGTAATATCGACGATGCTACCGGATGTGATGTTGGGTGGAAGGAGAATAGATGGAAATTCAATCTGGGAGGGGCATTGTCAGTCACGGAGGTTGGGGGCAGTAACATGTGCAATGACGAAGTTGTATATATGTAGTCAATGTGCAGTTGATTGGATCATTGTTGAGAGGATAACTTACGAGTCGTTTATCTTGAGTTAATAAGACGGCCACTCCGGCATCGACTTTACCCACGGTGAGTGAAATCAACATGGCGAATACACTATTTAATGTGCCAAAAGGGAGCGGAATTCTTTAAGATACGTTGCGACAGCTTCGCGATTGCGATCGTCCTAGATTAGCTTGGAGAGCTCCAGCGTGTGTCTAGGCGGCGCTAATTGGTTGGATCTGACACAGCCGCAAATTGATAAAACATTTCTGGTGTGAACTTCCTTCAAGATGTTATGGTATGTGTGATAGCAAATGCAATACTGTATATACATATTTTATATCTTTAGAATAATGTGTGAAGGCTATATAGTCTGGCTATCAAAACGTGGCAACGTTTAAGATTTTTTCTATTTCTTATTTTGCATTATTTTCCATCACTTTTGATAGAGCGTTCCACCAAATACCTTATTCTTGGTGTTTTTCTTCTTTTTTGGAAAGTTCACTGTTGTACCACCCTCCTTTTCCTTCGCTCCATTTTTCATCTGGACCCTTTTCATTTCAATGGGTATGCCCTTGGTCTGTTTGCTGGGATTCTGATTTGATTTGTTATGTTGAGCTTCACGCTCTAGCTTGAACTTTCGTATCAATGCGGTCACAGCCATCTCCGCTTGATTTTGTAAAACATCCATCTTTGCAGTCAAGGCCTTATCTTTAGCAGATATTATCATCGTGCCAACTAGGTCTCCGCCCTCCCTACCCCCATCTATACTGTTGGATATCCTTCTTCCAGACAAGTCATAATTGTGGTTCTTCAAGGCTTCCCTGACTGCAGTTCTGATCCTCCGTACCATATGGGTTCGTATAACTTTCTTGTTTCCTCCATGAACTTTCGCACAAAATACAGACAGCCACAAAGGCGAGGTCTTGTTGACCAGAACGTGCTGAATGTTATAGTGGTCTGGGTTGTAGGTTTTAGATACCGCTGGAGTTTGATGAGAGCCATAGGCGTGGTGAGCGGAAAGCTTATAAGAAAAACAGTGATCGTCCCCTGTGATACCTTTGAATGATCCATAAGCTAGAGCATCTACTGATTTCAGTTGACCGGAACGTATCAGCTGCGAGAATTTCGATTCCACAGCAATTGCAGCTGTTCCAGTCGCTCTAGCAGCCATCTCCAGTGGAGGATTGGGAATGTTCTTGAGGTGAGAGTAGTGTGCGTCAGAATCATTGGCTCCTAGTTCATATTGTGCTTTGTTTTTGTAACAGTAGACAATGACTTTGAAAACTGGCGGATGTATTGAACATTGTTTTTTTGCATTATCATCTTTTGGAATCAAGGGTCTCGATCAATGACAATGCAGCCGTAACAAAGCGAATTCATCAATTTGGTCGGACCGGATCTCTTTAGCGTGCGCCAAGACCCCACCACTAGTGAACCACAATTTATGACACTACTCCAGCCCAGAAATAAATTATTGTTTGCTACTTAATCGCCTTCTTCTTCCTTCTTCACTAATCTTATTCCAATACCACAACCAAAATAACAATACCGCAAACCACACACACCCTTCAAACCGAAATCCAAGAATCGATAGTAAAGTAAAACAACAGCAAATATGCCTAAGAATAAGGGAAAGGTAAGAAATTGTCGCATTTTTATTGGAAATCTTCCACCCCACTATCTTGATCTAGGCTGACACAGTTGCGAAAAATAGGGAGGAAAGAACAGGCGTCGTGGAAAGAACGAGAACGACAACGAGAAGCGTGAACTAACCTTCAAGGAAGAAGGTCAAGGTACACACTCCCTGTGGCTACTATTTACACCCGCTATCTACTTTTACTTTCTCCTTTACCGCTCCTTGTTTTTCAAGTCATGTTACTCTGCAGACGACCAACTAACAACTTCCTGCAGAATATGCCCAAGTTATTAAGATGCTCGGAAACGGTCGTTTAGAAGCTCTCTGCTTTGATGGTACTAGACGTCTTGCACATATCCGTGGAAAGCTCAGAAAGAAGGTCTGGATCAACCAAGGAGATATCATTCTCCTTTCTCTCCGTGATTACCAAGATGAGAAGGGAGATGTCATCCTTAAGTACAGCGCCGACGAAGCCAGAAGTTTGAAGGCCTACGGAGAACTCCCCGAGAGCGCAAAGATCAACGAGACCGATACCTACGGACAAGGCGAAGACGGAGATTGCAACTTCGAGTTCGATGACGACAGAGATAGTGGTAGCGATTCTGATGATGCTGCTGAAGGAGGAAAGGGCAAGGAGATTGATATTGATGATATCTAAAATGTTCTGGGGGTTAGTGGCTCCCCTACACGGTTGATAGTGGTGGTTAGGGGGATGGAAAGAAAGACTGTCTTCTCTCTCAATCTCGTTGGATCTGGTCATCGTTCCACTCGCTGGATCCCGAGAACCTCGACAGGCATTTTTCCTTCTAGTGCTTCATTCGACTGGCGATACTTGTATAGTGGGAGAGACGTTATGCATGTATTAACCAAGACTCTTAATTCCAATCTACGTAGCATAGACTGACGGCTATTCGAATAATAAAATGGTATTTTTCTTTTGAATGTATCACCTGCAATCTGCGCTGAACTGAATGTACCACTTCAAGGTTTGACCACATTGCATACATAATCTCGACGTACACGTCCTGTCATTTCCAATTTTTAATGTTTTCGATTGATTTAACTACTAAAGCTCCTTGCACTTGAGTTACCCATATCTCCTAAGCCACCCACGTTACTTTACAGCAGCCAATTCCGACTAACAGGGCTTTGACTGAACGTCTCTTCTTTACTTGACTTAGTAAACGCTCAATATACTACAAACTTCGCCCCCCTTTTGACTTCATTCCTCTACCAAACTAAACAACCAATCACATCATCGCATCTACCAATCATCATCTTCCGCTTCGTCATCTGATCAAAATATTAGCCAAGGACACAAACTCTAAGATTATGAAATGAAAACTTACCACTAGCACTAACTTTCTGCTTTCTCTTATTCAAAGCAGCTGCTAATGCATCCGCCAATCCACCTCCACCTCCACCTCCTGAAGATGCACCAGCTGGAGGAAGTCCACTACCTGCAGGTCCAGTATCTGCACCAGGAACGGCAGCAGCACTTCTGTCTCTGACTAGTGATCGGTCAACTTTCTTGAGAGCTCCAATACCACCGGCCTTTTGAATGTTTGCCATAAGGTCGGCACGATCACCAGTAGGTTTAGGTGGTGGCGGAGCACCTGAAGCATTGCCAGAATCGCGATTTGGAGGAGGTGGTGGTGGAGGAGGAGCTGGAGGTCCATTTCCTGGAGGTGGCGGAGGTGGTGGAGGACCGCCAAATGATGGCATAGGTGGAGGGGGAGGGGGAGGTGGTCCTCCAAATGCTGGGGGAGGTCCAGGCGGTGGGGGAGGTGGAGGAGCAGCAGATGATGGAATAGGTGGAGCAGCAGATTGCGGTAAAGGTGGTGGAGGTGGGGCGCTCATTTGTGGCAAAGGAGGTGGAGGTGGTGCAGTGTCTCTCGGAGGTAAAGGCACAGGACGAGTAGAAGCAGGAGGTAAGGGGGGAGCACCCGGGGATGATGGAGTTTTGGGCGGTAAAGGCGGAGGAGGAATGTGTGCAGGCGGTATAGCATGACTGCTGTGTGATTGATGGATATCTCTAGGAGGCGGGGGTGGAACAGGACCTCGTTGTGGAGTAGGAGGTGGTGCCGTAATTCTTGTCCCTGTGAAAGGTGGAGGAACTCCAAATCTCGAACCTGATTCCCCTGGTTCGTAATCTTCGATAGGCGTCTTCGCAGGTCTAGGTGGTGGGGGTGGCCCTGGATTCGAAGAAGCATGTGCTCGAGAAGGTGCTCTATCATTGGTATGCGCAAATTTTCCAGCATCTGCGAATGGCGGTGGAGCTGCAAACCTGGGGGGAGGGGGACCCCTGGGCGGTGAAGGCTCTCTTGGTGGTGTTGGCTCCCGAGCAATATCTGCTTTGGATCGCCGTGGTGCAGGAGGTGGAGGTGGTGCACCTCGTCCATGACCAGCAGAAGAATTTTGAGGACTATCGGAACGTGTTCGAGGTGCTGCTGGAGGTGGAGGTGGAGGAGGGGCTTTATTTCTTTGATTTTCGATACCACTAGGCGTAGGTGTTATAACTTGTTGAGCTTGCTTCTCTCGAATATAATCTGCAATAAAATCCTGATTATCCCTGATTATGTCGTCTGTAATACCCATTTCTCTCAAGTCCTCACCCCATGTTTCTCGCCAATGAGGATCGATCGCTTCCAAAGCTGCATATTCGGCCTGCCCTGTCCTGAAGCTTCCACCCGAGTGCCTGTGGTTCTGCGCTTGATGCGCCGGTTGTGAAGGTGGGAGTACGTAGCTAGGCGAATCGGGGGGAGTAGGTTGTATCGATGGAGCAGAAGAATGTCTGTGTCCACCGAAGAATCCACCAAGGAGACTGTGTTTATGAGCCGGAGCAGCGCCTCCAAAGGGATTGGCCTTTGTAGCTTTACTGGCATTCTTTTCTCGATCGTTCATCTTTTTCATGAAGGTTTTGGCTTCTTTCTCGTCCACGAAGGACAGTCCAGCCAGACATTCTTCTGTTTCGAAGGTATGAAAGAATGTTCGATCTTGGTTATATGACCAAGTATCATATATCTCTTGGTCCCATATTACACCTTTGTTCGTAGACTATAACATAAGAGTTAGCATTGATGATTGATGAGGTACTGCCGGGCTAGTATAGAGGAGAAGCACTGACTGAGATATCGACAAGTTTTATCCAGTAGGTATTTCCGACAAGATCATTCGCAAGAACTGCCGCTCCTTGTAGGCCAGTATATGTCCATTTATGACGATCGGGATAAGCAATATATAGACGGGCGACTGCTACTGCCTGGATTTTGTTCGAGGCCTTTGGTACCATGCGTTTGACCGTCTCCTTATCATCGTCTGACAATATGGAAGGCATTTTGTAGGCTTATTGGATATCTGTAGGCCTCGATAGACTTTTTAACTTGATCACGTATCGGAACTTCTTCTATAATATGTATCTTCGTAGGGTTTTTGGAAATAGGGTTCGGTCGTGTGGGAGATTGCTCTCGTGTTGGTCGCACTTCTCACACTTCTTAGAAGCATTGGAAAATAGCGACAATTGTGCGATGATTCCTTTCCTATCACAATGATTCGGAGAAGAGATTTGGACCAAAAAGTAAAGCGAATGGTACTGGTCCTTTAGGTAGCCAACTTCCGCAGCGAATATGTGCTTATTCACAATGATTGATACGGTCAATGTCAGTTGGGCACAGATGTAGATTGTCGTACTCCGTATGGGCAATGCTGCGACGACAAAAATGCCAAGTGATTCAGCCACTGGTCGGGGCAAAGCCACAGAATGCTCCGAATCTCAAAGAAACGAATGGGGCATCTCACAATTCCACATCGGATTACATCTTCCGAAAGTACGAATGCGAACATCGTTTCATATTACTGTTGTAACGCGCGTACTGGTCACAGGCATCTATATTATTTTGAGTATTCCACGAAGCCATCATAATTTACGTTTTAAATTGATATTTTGACAGGCAAAATCTATAAGTCTTATACAACTACCACCTACTCACCGGTGCATCTGTACTGCGTAGGTACTGCATGACAATCGACTTGCAATGAAATGGGGATTAATCACTCTTGTACGAGTATATGAGGATGACAACATACACAGCACACCACTCGCATCAACATATATGTTGAGAAAGACGGAAGTTTTATATCATACTGGTCGTCTTTGCTAATAAATATGTACCACATTATGTCCACTATCATCCGTTTCCTTAACCATTCCACCTTTCCCAACGCCAGCCATCCATCAGTTCTTGCTTCGTTACCATTTCGTCGGAATGATCGCACGATTCGTGTAAGGTTCTCTTACAATCTAACAAATCAGTTTAGTCTATCGGGTAGGTTAATGCATAGGCATACCGAAGAGCTTTACTTGTTCAAAGCAGCAGTCTTTGCTTGACGGTCCGCCTTGGATCCCTCCTGCTCCGGCATACTTTGAGGGACAGCAGGTCCTGGGTTTGCCGCGTGGTAGTTGATTTGGACTTTATCTCCCTTTGCTTCGCCTTCATTATGGAGGGGATGATCGCTAGCATTGTTATCGGTCTTTGAAGATGAGTTCTTCATAACGTGCTCAGTCAATTCACCGGCTTTGTGTTGGTACGTTTCGTCTGGACCGGCAGGCATGATGTAGGGTTTGTTGTTTGGATGAATTATTTGACTTTGAGAAGATTCGTATATTCGTAGTTTGTAGAGTTAGATGGTATGAAGATAAGAGCTTTCCATCTACAGGATCCTTCATTCTCTCTTCTATATAAGCCATATTTCCCCTCATGACGTAGGCGGGCGTTGCTCGAAGACCACGGAATAAAGCTATCTCTAGCTTTGTCGCTAGCTTCAACTACCAATAACTATGAGTTCTCGAACAATGTTCGTAATAAGATCAAGATTTTGATAGTGAATGAACCATTAAGATCAGATCAACCAAGTCTTTGCCTAAAATAGGCCATCCGAGACATCTGACGTGGGTAGATACGGGTAAAGTGTATATCGAAAACTACTTCTGACATCGTGTGTGGTTCGCGTTAATCATCAATTGGCCAACGCGTCATGATACCTCCAAGATGTCTTCATCAAACGGCGAACAACAACCCGTGAAGCTGTCACTGCCATTGGTAAATTCAATCTTCCTTTGTATGAATAATATCTTAATGGGAACTGCAGAAATATCAACAAGAGATATTCCAAGAGCTTCGACAAAAAGATGAGCTTGTCGTTCTTGCTCGCGGCCTTGGCCTCTTGAGACTTGTCACGAACCTCCTCCATTCATATGATGCAGCAGGAAATAACCTGATAATACTGGTTGGTGCAGATGATCGAGAGAACGGATGGATTGGAGAAGCACTGGCAGAGCACGCTGCTATCAGCATGGCTCCTAGAGCGCGAGGTCTTTCTGTCGTCAATACAGATCTCATGAGTGTCGGCACGAGAGAAAAGATGTATGCACAAGGAGGAATATTTAGCATTACATCTAGAATTCTTGTGGTCGATCTTTTGACTAGTCTATTAAACACAGAGACAATTACTGGCGTGGTAGTGTTACATGCAGATAAGGTTGTAGCTACATCACTGGAGGCCTTCATACTTCGGATATACAGACAGAAAAATAAGGCCGGATTTCTCAAAGCCTTTTCGGACAATCCAGAACCATTTGCGACTGGATTTTCGCCATTGTCCACTATGATGCGAAATCTATTCCTACGCAACGTCTCAATATGGCCAAGATTCCATATAAATGTTGCTCAAGCTTTGGAAGGCAAGAAGAAAGCCGAGGTTATTGAACTTGAGGTTTCGATGTCTGACTCTATGCGAGATATCCAAAATGCCATAATGGAATGTGTAGAGGTTAGCATTGGTGAGTTGAAGAAATCGAATTCAGGGTTAGAGATGGACGACTGGAACGTTGATAGTGCTTTACACAAGCAATTTGATATAGTCATTCGTAGGCAGCTTGATCCAGTATGGCATCGAGTCAGCTGGAAGACGAAACAGATTGTCAACGACTTGACTGTCTTAAGAGGGATGCTACATTCTCTACTAACATATGATGCGGTCTCATTCAATCGTCATTTGGATATGATTCTTGCTGCGCATCAGCCTCCTGCTGGATCTACAAGGCAAAACCAATCTCCTTGGCTATTTCTTGATGCAGCACATACCGTATTTGACACAGCGAAAAGAAGGGTATATACAGGCAAGGCTACACGAACAGATGATGTGGATTCTTTGAAGCCTGTGTTAGAGGAACAGCCGAAATGGTCAGTGCTTGCCGAAGTGCTTGATGAAATCGATAGAGATCTATACTTCAATCCCGTACCGTTGGATGACTCGAATGGCACGATCTTGATAATGTGCACAGATTCGGCTCAATGCTGGCAATTGCGAGAGTACCTTCAAAGTATGCACGCCCGTCCAGAAACAACCGAGAATGACGAGGACGAAGAACAAGAGCCATCGGCAGAAATCATGATGAGGCGAAAGTTGCGCAGCTACTTAGAGTGGAAGAAGAAGTTCGCGAAAATCAGCGCGACTCTTTTCGATGAGAATCAAAACGCACTAAATGGTATTAGCAACGCCAACAGTGTTACGAACAGCTCCCGAGGTAAAGCTCCAGCAAACAAGAGGAGGAGAGTGAGAGGAGGTGCCTCAAGCTCGGGATCCACACGTGCCACCAATGGCAGTCTACAAGCTGCGGAAGATAAACCCCTCGAGGTTGCTGAATTAATGTCAGAAATAAAGCCCACAGAAGTGGAGGAACTGCAAAAAGAAGAGGTCATTGCCGATCCTTTAGATGACATGGAAGATTACTATCAGCTTTACGAGATGAAGGATCTTGTGGTAGTTCACGCATACGATGGGGATATGGATGAGCATATTCTCGAAGAAGTAAAGCCGCGGTATATCATCATGTATGAACCGGACACATCTTTTGTTCGTAGAGTAGAGGTTTATCGCTCTTCACATAATGATCGGAACGTCCGAGTATACTTCCTTTATTATGGGGGTTCGGTAGAGGAACAACGCTACCTGTCATCCACTCGCCGAGAAAAAGACGCCTTTACCAAACTTATCAAGGAAAAAGCCAACATGTCTGTTGTACTGACTCTTGACGCACATGGCATCGAAGATCCGCAAGAAGTTTTCCTCCGTACCATAAATACACGTATCGCTGGTGGAGGACGTTTAGCGGCTACAGCACAGCCCCCACGGGTAGTAGTTGATGTTCGAGAATTTCGCTCTTCACTCCCGTCTTTGCTTCACGGTCGGAGCGTGGTCGTAGTACCCTGTATGCTTACCGTTGGAGATTATGTTCTTTCGCCCAACATATGTGTGGAGCGTAAATCAATCAAAGACTTGATCTCATCATTCAAAGATGGCCGTTTATACAATCAAGCCGAAACTATGCTCGAACACTACAAGTCACCAATGTTACTTATTGAGTTCGACCAAGGCAAATCTTTCACTCTTGAACCGTTTGCTGATCTCTCCGGCTCTTTATCATCCGTATCAGCCGCAAATGCATCATCTGATCTCCAATCCAAACTCGTGCTCCTCACTCTCGCATTCCCTAAACTCCGCATAATCTGGAGTTCTAGTCCCTATCAAACTGCCGAGATATTCGAAAGTCTCAAAACACAAGAACCCGAACCAGATCCTATACAAGCTGTGAAGATTGGACTTGAAGGTGGTGCAAGTGCGGAGGATCAAGTGTTTAATCGGGAGCCTCAGGACATGTTAAGAGTGGTGCCTGGAGTTACAGGGAAGAATCTGGGTAACCTCGTGATGGAGTTGGGGAGTGTTAAGGAGGTTGCTAATGCCGATTTGGAGGAATTAGAGCCGGTGGTTGGGAAGGAGGCTGGAAGGCAGATTCATCGATTCTTTAACAAAAGTGTACTCGAATGATGTGGCATTGGATTCGTTCAAATAAATCATCTGTTTCGATGTATTTAGAAAATGACATGTTTTCGTATATGATCCTCTCGTCCATCGCAAGCATGCATGGCTATGAGTTTTGGCGCAACACATAGAAGCCGAGTAGCTAATTAGATACTATAATCAACGAATGTTTCCGCACCCCATACACAATCTAGATTATAAATATGCATCATTAAATACTATCAAATCCATCATGAATATCATATCAGGCCACCAGCGCTTCGAAACCCAAGCTTTGTACAAAGTGAATTCCCAGCATGTCTCAATTCGAATGGAAGCACCAACACGATGAACTAGACGTTATCTTTTGGTTCGGCTCTCCACCTGTTAGAATGTTGTTCTCCCATTTAAAATATCTGTAGATTGTCACGGTTACATGGATTATGTATTACGTATGTATGAATGTAGCAATGTAGGAATGCATGTAGTATGACATTGGTATCCTGAAATATGGTACATGGATGGGTGTTGTTGGTGTTGGGGATCGGGAGTTGGGTTGTGCTATCGTGGGTGAAATGGATGGATATGGATTCTTGTGCATCGAGTATGCATTTATTCTTGCTAGAAGAAGTCTACGCATAATAGATGCGTGTAGTTTTGATTCACGAAAACGAAATTGTGTGGTCACTATGGTGTAGATCCCAGAGAATGTAATATGAAGTGTGAGTTGAGAAGAAATCAGGTGTGGCCTTGATGGCATTGATGGCATTGATGGGTTCATCTGGTCAATTCTTTAATTGACAAGTTATAAGTCTGACCTGGTCTGGTCTGGTCTTGGTCTGGGGAACTACGTCATCATAGGATAGTCAATTAAGAAACAAACAGAGAAAGGACCATTCATCTCGATAATATTCAACCAACCAATCATCCATCCATCCATCCATCCACCCATCCACCCATCCATCCCATCCTTCCTTTATTCACATTCCATTGCAGCATCATCTCATAAAACCCGAGTCAGATAAGAAAAATCATACACCAAAGTTCAATATCAGATCTACGTCGTACAATCTCCTCTTATATTCCCCCTCCAGTAACATCCCCTAAAACTTAAAAAAAACTCTAAAAAGCATCCGCTCATGTGGCTACCTAGCTAGTGACATCAACAAAAACCAACGCCACAGTGGCTGACATGACTAGTTTCCTCAGACGAGCCACAATTACCACTCTAGGCCCTATCACGGGAACTCATCCCCGTCATCAGCGGCGTGGCATACCTAAAACGGAGACTTGTTCATACACCATGCCTTGATTTTTTGATTTGAGTCTAAAAGCTAAGAAAAATGCGAGGACGTTGGTATGTGATTCCTTCCGACTCGATTGGATCTAATGAACAGGAGAGGATGAAATGAGTTATTCTTCTTTGGGTAAGATGAGGAACTAAAGAAGCAAGGGATCAGGCAGGAAAATAACTAGGTTTGGTATGGGTAATAAATAAGTGTGAGAGAAAGAGTGAAGAAAGAAAATCTGATGCGACAAAATTTCCGTTGATGACGTCACTTTGGATATCATTTGGAGGACAATTTTTTAATTCCCGGGCAAGGTACTGGGCAAAGGATGGTACCGGTTTGACCTCATATTTGACAGGTCTTGGACCGGATTTTATTTTGTGACTAGGGAGGGGGAGAGGTACTGTTATGATGGTATGACGCTACTATGGGATCATCTGATTGGAAAGGATGGGACGGCAGGTTTTGGAGAGCTGGTGAGGGAATCAAATATATATAGAGTCGTATGTTTCTCCTTTCGCTTTGCTTTCTCTCTCTCTCTCTACATCATACAAACATATAATACAATCCATCGATTTTACTCTATCAACAAACAATTAAACAATCAAACAATCAAACATCCATCTCGAGATACTCTTTGAGTTTTAATCAACAACACACACACACACACATCTACTACACAAATCGATCAAAATGGGTGCCGTTGTTTCTTGTGTATGTCTCTCTACCTTTCTCCCTTCTCCACGGTTTTGCATTTCGTTGATCTCAGATCTATCTGATCTCATCCAACAAATCCCACCAACTCCCCTCCAAAACCACCCTTTTAAATACAAACTAACATCCCCCATAGATCACAGGCATGTTCCGCGCCATCGGTGCCGGTCTCATGGCCGTCGTCAACGGAATCGGAGCCATTCTCACCGGTATCATCAATGCCATTGTCGCCTTCTTCGATGTCCTCATCTCCTGCTTGACATGCGGAAGCTGCGGCGGTAAGAGAAGAGGTAGACGTACGACGAGTCATGTTTAGAAAGGTCCCTTGCCGTTGCATGAGGGGTACTTGGTATTCACACTCTCTACATGATCTATCATCTATGTATTGTTGGAGAGATGAATAGGGAAGGATGCATAGAAGATGCGAGTTTGCTTTATGATACCTGAGGTGTTTGATGGATGATGGATGATAGATGATGAATGCATGAATGGATGGGCGGAAGAGAGAGAGAGAGGAGAGCTATTTTTGTTTTTTCCGATTCGACTCGATACCCGGTTTCTTTTCTCTTAATTTGATGGTGGATGGGTGGGATGGTGGGCAGCTGGAGATGAGTTTATGTTTGGTTTTGCGAGCGCACGCGCTTGCAGTTACTGGAGATGAGAGAGTGTGAGAGGAAGGAAGGAGTGGAGGTTTAATGGTTATGATACACTACATTACTACACTACGTCTTGTTTTTCGATTGTGATTTGTGATTTGTGATTTGTGAAGTTGTGTTTCAGTATAAATGTGAACATCTATTGCGAATTTTAATGGCACTTGTGGAGGTATTCATTGGATCTACTTCGAAAACAAATAATGCTTACCCTATAACCTCTACACATACCCCATAAATAACATTCTCCTACCTCAACCTCCCTCCCTCTCTTCCCCTCCCCTCTTCACAAAACCACTCTGCGAAATACCATACATTCCATACCTTTATCCCATCTCATCCTTATACTGTCATCTTACATTTCCCTCTTCAAACCTTCCTTTCCCCTCCTTTTTTAATAATAAAGTGCTACACAGAAGCACAATAGACCTGTATCGTTTATCATTTCTTCTTTATTGTTTCTCTTATATCCTCTATTTTCCACCTCGAAATTCTGTCTATTGTTCTTCTTTTCCGAATATCTTGTTCTATCCTCCCCGGTCAACTCAATCCACATCAAATTCAATATTCAATGTTTATGTAGATGTAATTGCAATTGCAATTGCAATTGTAGGAATAAACTCGATACTAATTAACAAAGCAAACACACAACAACAAGGGAACCCGAATTTCCGGGGAAGGGTTAATTTCTTTGGGTTGTTGGTATTAATAAGTGGAAGAGAGAGAGAGAGCGGGGGGGGGTTTAGATGCTGGATTTGCACGGGGGATTATAAGGTTATTTGGGGATAACATTTAAGAATGATATTCGGATCTTTTGAGAAAGGAAGGAGGGAAGGAAGGAAGGAAGGAAAAGGGATGCCGGAAAAAAAGAAACGAGAGATGAAGAAGAGTAGAAGAAGAGAGCGGAGTCATTCTTCTGGAATACATCAAGAAGACAAGTCCACCAAAGATCGTGGGTTTTGGGATGGAATAAGATGCCTACCTATATTCTGGCCAAGGGTCATGAGTAGCAGAGTAGATGTTTAGTTACAGTACAGACTAGAAACCTAGATAGATGTAGGAAAGATAAAGTCGGTTTCGAGGCTTGGGATTTGTAGGCTTTGTGCAGTTGGAGTAGGTATTGGTTGTGGTGATGTTGCGAGGAGGGTATGTGGTGAGGATGATGTGTGTTTGGGCAGGGAGATGTTGGGATGGTTGTGGATGTTAATGGTATTTTTCTTGTAAGTTGTGGTATTCGTAAGGAAAGGGGTTTCTGAGGAGGAGGAGGAGGAGGAGGAGGAAGAGAAAATGGAGAGAAAGCACGTAAGTAAAGGATTGACAAGATGGCTGTAATTGAAAATGGATTAAGTATTAGGGCTCGTTTGGATGTCAATTCCGATCAGAATCCATTAAATAATCCGTTTTTCTATTTATATATTGATTTTGATATAAAATCTATAGAAATAAGAAGAATCGAAATATATATATAACATATACAAATCTTTATATATAGAAATCCGAATTTTCAATTTATTAAAATCATTTAAATAATTTAATAATTAAATATAATAATAACTTCATTTCAATTAAGATACATATAAGAATAACTTTATTTAATCGAAATTAAAATTTAAACTCTAATTTAAAGAGAGTTTAAAATTTTAGACTTTTCTAACTTGAAGTTTTAAACTATATATACTAATGCTTTAAATTTTAAAAGCTTATAAGAATTTATAAATTTATAGATTTTTCGTTTAATTGAAAATAATAACTACTTTTTCTAATAATTTTTTCAAATCTGTGTTTTATTTTTCTATATAAATGAGTAGATTATTTAATGAGTTGTTTAATATATTTTTTGAAAATTAAATTTTTAGTTTTATTCAATATATTAAACATATTAAACATAGGATTATTTAATAGAATCTGTGATTTAATATTCAAACGGAAAGTAGGAATCTGTTTTCAAAATGATTAGATTATTCGATGGAATCTGACCGGATTTGTACATCCAAACTACCCCTTAGATAGTTATTTAACAAAGGTAAGATGAATTTAATTAATACTATAATATCTTCCTCCTCCTCTCAAAGAAACACTCCAAGTCCATCACTCACTTACTCATCCTCTCCTCTCCCTCGAACCCTCCTCACTAACCCTTGGAGCCGCCATCCGAATCTCCCTCATCACCAAATCTATATCCGCATCTCCGTTCCTATTCTCCACCCCCATCCCCGTCGTATTAGCTCTCCTCCTATTTCCCTTCCCCTCACTCGCCATACTATTCACTCTCTCCCCATCACTCTCCTTCATCCTAATAACACTCGACCTGGACCCCATTCCCATTCCCATACTCCTCGCACCCACCCCACTCCTCCCATGAACCTCCTCCCACCTCAATCTCCCCACCGCTCCCAACCCATCAAAACTCTTCGCAATCCCTTCCAACGTCTGTAAAAGCACATCCGTATGTCTCTCCACAATCCTCATTCGCACATCCAATTCTTTTTCTTTCAAGCTTGTCGATCGGAGACTTGTTCCTATCTCCCCCGTGCTTCGTCTCTCCATATTTCTATCCAGCTCTCCATGTCTATCTCCATTCAAATACTCCAAATCCTCATCAGAAGAGAAATCCATCCGTGTATAACCAAACCCATCACTACTATTTCTCCCATCCCTTTCCTTCCCTAACCATGTCGTCGGCGCCAACGGTGTAGTATGACTTAAAATAGTCTGGGTAGACTGATGCGTATAAGCTGAATCCTCACTGTCGACTCGATAAAAAGAGGTTATTGAGTCAAATGTAGGTCTCGGGAGTCTCGAAGGCGACTTCGTTAGAGCAGGCGATATGGGACGTGCTCCAAAATCACACTGTCTTAATTCTTCAACATAAGGCGGGGAGTCGGCTACGAGCATGGTACGAGTTGTAGACAATTCATTCGGGTTTTGAGCGAGACGTTTTAGAGAGCGACTTGGTGGTCCAAAGGGTGGATTTGATGATAGTGGAGATAAAGGTTCGACTTCAGTAGGAGAAGTTTCTGGAACCAATTGAATGGATGCTTGGTTTGTATCCGTATTTGTATTTGTATTTGTATTTGTATTTGTATTTGTGTGATGCACACTCGAGTTTCTTGATCGAATAGAGGCCAAGTCTTTTTTCCTCTTTGCTCGTACTTTCTCGCGACGGCTTTGCTGTGTTGCTTGTTCTGTTTGATTCTCATTGCTGCCAAATTGTGGACTTATTGGTGTTGAAATTTCGACGGAAGAGGTCGCTTGATTCCTACATGGACTTTCTGCCTCCACCTCAGTAGTTGCAGGAAACTGGAGTATATTCTCACTTCCCGGTGAAGCAATTGAAGGCCCTGGAGTCCCTCTAAAACTCTGCAGATCAACCGTCTCAGCAGTTCCAAACACTGCTTGCGCCGAGGAGTTCGTATTAAAACTATCTGGTGTAGACTTTAGCGAGTGTCTGATATTTGTTCCTGAAGTTGCGATGCTATGAATAGTGGATATTGATTTGATCACTTTGTGACTCTGATAAGTCGGTTTGATATCGGGAGATGGTGTTCTATTTATCACTCGTAAGGGGCCGTCGGATCTATTGCTCCAGAATATTGGACGGTTGACGGAATTGAGAGAATTTGCTCGAGGATTATCTGTTGGAGCTATTTTGAATGAAAGACTGGGCGAGGAAAATACTTTTGATGACTGCGGTCGAGGTCGGGTTTCTGGAGCATCGTAGTAAATGCTTCCAGTAGGGGTATACACTTGACTAGTTCGATGAATGTATCTATTTTGCAGCATCACCTCTTCCGACCCTGGTTTTGTAACTACTTTTGTTAAAGTACCTGGGCCCCAAGTATTCCTATTAGAGGTTGAAGTAGTCCTACTAAGTACAGGAAGTTCCGGTGGAGGTCTAGCAGAATCCCCAATTTTGTAGCCTGGCTTGGGAATAACAACAGGGCTTCTATCCGGTATTGGAACCCGTGTCAATTCTGAAGTCGTCCCAGGAGGTGTCGGAAGTCTCCCCAGGTAGTCATGCTCTAGCGGTATGGAAATTGCTATATACTGCACGCCCTGACGAGTTTTTGCAGCAATAGCTGTATCGGGGAGTTTCAAAAAATGAGTGGACTTCGATTCCTTCTTTTGCTTCCTGCGGAGAAGACCAAACTTTTTTCTTGGGGTGGTTTGTGGGAGCGCAACTAGATTATGCGCCGGGGGATCATAAGACATGAGAAATTCGGATAAATCTTTCATGGTTTCTCTTTCACGTCCAGGTGGTGTTGTATCCAAAGATCCATAGCTTTGACTAGTCGTTTGACGAGGTCTAGTTCTTCCACTCGACTTGGTACCTGAACTGTTAAATCTTCTCAATTCTGGTACAGTATCGATTGTGCCATTATTCTGAGATCTACTCGTTCGGCGGCGCGATAACAGTGTAGGATTGATAGACGAGGGTGTTCCCATGGACCGAGGTCTTAGAGGTGTGATATCTACCAAACGCGGTGGAGGAGTTTCACTATCAGTTACTGGATTCATTTTAATTGTGATCTGTAGCATGCACCATGTTAGACAAATATGTGATTTCCCGTAACCGGGGAACCTTCTCTCGAAGAAGACATACTGATAGTTCGTCACACTCACATAGCGTTTTTTTAAAGCTGTATTTAAATCGAACCACTTCAAGCAGCTCTAGCTTACGAAACAGTCTTTGAAGATGAACATGATGGAAATACCGAACAGTGAAAAATGTTGCAAAACTTAGCTGAAGGGTAAGAAAGGCCGTTACCATTATTGTAGCTCGGTCGACTTGAATATCCACGCTGGTGGCTCAGATTCGTCCTAGTAACGCAATGCAAGGAGGAAACTAATCACCTGCATCTCGAAGTTGCGCGGACGCTGGCTAAACAATCAACAAACTAAAAGATTCCCAACCCGTGGTAAAATATATCGACTTTGAACAATTGGAGGTTAGTGGTGGCTTCATGGCGTTTTATTGCATCAATGGCAGGCACAGTAGACGCCGACTAATGCGGCACTAAGAGTCGATTTTAGAGATTTGCAGGTCATGGGCAGATGGACATTGACTTGATGATAGCGGGGCGTTGCATGCATGGCCGTCATATCATGTTGTATCATTGTGGCCATTCGGTTGTGATCCGAATCTGAAGTAGCAATGGGTCAAGACAGACATCTACTCGAGTACAGAAAAAATACCTCTCTTCACGATTTACAATACAAATACACAATCAATCAATATTATTCCAAATTCCCACATGAATTATTAGAATTATCATTAATCTTTCCAAGACTAGAAGTCCACCCCTCCCACTAAACTCTTAGCGATTCAGGGAACAAAAATATCCGATAAGGCAAGGAATGATCTACAGCCCCAACTCTCAAGCCCGAGTAAATATTTATATGTCCTATGTCCGTGCTAATTATTATTTCTTGATTTATGATTAACAAAGTAAAGTAATCATGAAACTCTCAATTATAAAGTCCGAATTCAGAAATCTCAATATTAGGAGCAACACGGTAATTCCGGATACGTATGTTGAAATGAGAATGCAAATGAGATAGATATCGAAAATTGCAAGACACGGGGACGAGCCGAGAAGGCGCAGGGGAATTACCGGTGTAGCGGAGAGTAGTTGAGTGGCTTTCAAAGGAAACTATTGAGTAAACCATTCGGCTTGATTGTTGATAACTACAAGAAGATTTTACCTCGGAGTTAGCCCTTTGAACTCTGTAGGATTCATTGATCTATGTCAATTGAATCTTCTCGCCATTATGGCTCTCTTCGAGTATTTATTAAAGCTGTCACAAGTCAGGTCACCAAAATGCAACTATTTTCTACTCTCTAAGATCTATCAGATCTACTAGTTAAAAGATAATTCCCACCAGCATACACTTGTCTCACACGTGCGCCATTCGCCATGCTAATATTTTGTTGCGCCAAACTATGCAGTTTCCTAACCATTAAAGAATATATCAATAAATAAATTCATGCTACCCTCACTTTCTTTTTGGTGGTTTACGTTGAATAAACGGGTCCGCCGGTGCCTTTCTACGCGGCGGAGGTGGTAAATTAGATTTCGGTGTACGCGCCGCGGCAGCAGCAGCTTTATTTGCCTGCTGTGCTTGAAGCGCAGCTTCCAGATCTAATTTTTGAGGTTCGACTGGCCCTCGATTGAGCATGGCGGAAGCTGGTGGTGCAGGGTCTGCTTCTGACGTTGGAGTCTATGAGGGTCAATAAATAAAAACGTGTTGGCATAAACCACGACTAGCACTAAACCAGTCTTTCGGTCGACTTACCTTCTTTTTCTTTTTGGCTGTAGTATTATCTGGGTGAAGTTCCTGCTCCCTAGGTCTCTTCCTCTGCTCGCCCATCTCAACGTTGATTGGTGTATTCTTATCGTCGACCGATGTCGTGCTACTACTACTACCTGAAATAGATTCTCGAGAACTTCGGTTTCGCGGCGCATCCGTCATATCGATATCGCTGTCGCTCTTGTCGGATGGACGCCTATAGCTATTGCCATTCATGTCTGAGGACATCTTCGAATAGTCTATCGCTGGTGCATCCTTTGATGTCGGCCTCGATAACAATCCCATGATATCACCACTTGTGTATCTCTCACGGCCTTTGGCATCTTGAATCAGCCTATTCCAGAATTCACCTTGTTCCAATGCTCTAGAGTCTCCTAGAACCCACAATGACGATTTGGCTCTAGTAAGACCTACATTCATACGTCTGATATCGTTCAAAAATCCAATACCCCCTGAAGCCTTAGCACGAACACAAGAAAATATGATAATCTCTCGCTCTCGACCTTGAAATGCATCGGTCGTATTGAATTCAATCTCTTCGAAGATTTCGTCTCCAAATATTGCACCAAAACGTCGTTTGAGCTCATTTAGTTGAGCTTTATAGGTAGTTATGATACCGATTTTGCCTTTGAAATCATAGGATCTGTAATCTGTCTTAAGTCGTTGATAAAGCTGAATAGCAGCATTTAACTCAGGAACGTTGATGAGGGAATGGCCTCTAGCCTCTTTGCTTTGGACACCCACAACATCAAAGAATCGATAAGGTCCGAGAATCGAACTTGCGTGCCATGGCTGCACCCGTAATTGTGCCATTCCATCACCATCAATAAGACGACTATTATAAAATTGTTGACTTGGGAATCGACTGATCTCAGGATGCATACGATATTGAGTATCGAGTAAGTGGACATCGTCGGGATGATTTCGCTGCATGCGGACGAAGAGACTCTGTTCGTAGCCATAACTCTTCGCCAATCGTGAGAGAACTGTTGGAGGCAATTGTTCAGGATCTCCGACTAAGATACATTTCGTGGCACCGTATTTAAGAGGTATCAGAGCGCTGAGTTCGATACACTGAGCAGCTTCATCAATAATGACTGTTTCGAACTCGACATTGACATTTCTTAGAAAATCGTGTCCAGATCCACTGAGCGTGGCACAAAGAACATGGGCGCCATCGATAATCTCCTGGGTGAAATGGCGTCTACTGATCTCATTTTGTCGCACCTTGTTGTCGCTTTCTTTATCTTCATCGATCTTGTTACCTATGTGAGCTTGCTTTCGTTTAAGCTCATCGAATTCCCTTTGCAGTTTGAGTTCTGTAGTTTTGTCACCTGCAGCACGGCATTTTTCCATCTCAGGTCTTAAAACGTTGAGCCTCTCTTTGATAAGCCCTGCATCTCTGTGAAGCATCTCCCGATCATTCAATTGTCCCTTCTTAGATTCTTGGTCCCCCTCAAGCTTGATCCTCACCAATTCGTCAAGTGTCACATCTTTGACACTAGAATTGATCGCATCACTTCGCCCGACACGAATTACGTTAATCTTTTGATGCGAGCCGCTGAGAGGCAAAATTCCCTCCTTCAACCGGAGGACCAATTCATCAACAGCAGCGTTACTAGGAGCGCAGATAAGTAGCTTTTTCTTTGGTGCTTGTGCTTGTGCTTGAGCGCCCGCACTGCGATTTTGGCCTTGTGGTCTGAAGCCCACTTGCTGTGCTTGCTGCTGAAGCACCTGAGATAGCAAGGCGCCTACCATGGCAATAATCGTTTTCGTCTTTCCTGAACCCGGAGGACTAGTACTATTAGAGCAATATCATTTGAAGTGGAACAAATTTCAATACATACCCTTGAATCAATGTAAAACCGTCATTGTCATTGGCGGACAAAATCGCTTTGGCTTGCCCATTGTTAAGTTTATACCTGGTCGATATCGAAGCGACCTTTTCATCGGAATATTTCTGTAAAGGAGAAGGCTTTGCCTCCAAGATTTCAGTGCACAGGTCGTAGTATTCAAGACTGCTCAAGGCTGCAAACTCTCGCAGAGTTGTCGTCATATCGGTGATTTTGAGAGTATATAACTTGCCGTTGGGCACGAAACAATTTAAGAGCTCGGGGCTAATGTCTCTGCTTACTCTGTAAGTGACTTCCATTGCATCACGCTTGCGGGTTGTCCTAAAAACGCGGGCTAGACAATGTGGTGCTTGCTTGTCTTGGAGTGGATTCGAGCTTTTGGAAAGGAGTACAATATCTTGTTGGTACACCATGAGGTCTCTTTGATTGGATATTGACATAGTTGTACTAACTTCCATGAATTTATCAACAGACAAACGATTGAGAACCTTTATTTCAATGGGCTTGAACTGATTCTCTTCTTTGGCTGTCAGTAAAGAGCGCCAAACTTCCGATATGAGCAACGGCTTGAATGTCTCCTTATAGAGACCGAGGTCTAGAAAGCTGTTTGCAATCTTTTTGCAAACATTATTGCTTGGGGGATCCTCGCCCTCATGAAATATATCCCAATTGAGCAGCTCGAGATATATAATGTCCATATTTGGCTCCAAACGAGCACGAAGATCTTTCTTTGAGTAAACCTTCTTGGTCTTTCGTACTGGACCAGTAGCTTGTAGAAGTGCCTTTTTTCTACTCTCCTCGTATTCTCTGACTTTGTTTGAAGCCTCTCGACTTTTGGTGAAAAGAAACTTCGTGTCGGAACCATCATCGTCATCATCATCATCCGAATCTTCGTCTGAAGATCCTACCATTATCTCACTTCGAACAGGCGCATGATCTTTACCTGCTACACCGCTTAGATTTTTCAGACCAGATCCCTCACCCTTCACTAAGGCTGCTGGAGCACGAAGGGCTTTCGCTTGAGCAATAGCTGCTGCATTACGCCTCTTTTTCTCTTCTTCATCTCTTCGGCGTTTATCCTTCCAATCCTCAGTAGCTTTGGCGGTCTTTAGGGATGGCTGTGCTCTCATTTTATCCATAATACTCTTATGATGCTCAGAAAGGGTAAATGGTGCCTGAGAGGCTTTGTTGGATTGAGTAATGACTGGCTCATATGTTTTACCATCTCCAGCCTTTGACCAAGTATCGAGCGAGGTTTGAGTTTGACGCCCCTTGACACTGAATGTTGGCTCATGTTTTACACCTCCTGCTGATTCAGACCAAGAATCGATTCTTGATTGTTGTTTCTGAGCTGTTGTAGAATAACTCTCTATAATTTCCACACCTTTATGTTCGTCAAGGGCAGCGCGCAACTCAGCTTTTTGTTGGTTAGTAAGATTTGTCTTTCTGTATCCCTTCTCGCCCTCATTTAAGCACGCATCTTGAATAAAACTAAGCGAATACTCATGTACCTCAACATCAAACTCTGCTAATGATCGAAGAAGTTTTCCGAGGAGACTAGTGATCACACTGACCAAATAGATATCTCTCAACCTCAGCATCATTGTTAGGCCGTTCACGTTCAAGCAAACGACTTGCAATACTTTCTTTTGTGCAGCCTTCCTCGATATATAACCCGAGGACAGGACTTGAGTATGAGACGAGTTAGAAGACTCGCATAGGGCTGAAGCAATGATACTGTTCTTATCAAACAAGGATTCGGCATATTCCATTCCATCTCGGCAAAAGTCTTGCAAGGTTTCTTTAGGAAGCTGAACACGACCTCCCCAAGCTTCTGTGTTGGCAAATGCCGCATCAAGGGCACGCCACTGATTGATCCACCAAGACATTACAGCGCCTCGCTCTGTAGAATCTAAAGATGGGTGAGTTCGTAAAAACCCCGTCGTGTCTCCACAAAGGGCCTCTAGCGTGTCTCGTCCAACCTTAAATAAATATGGGACAGGGGAAAAGTTCTTGGCTTTGGTGATCCGGACAACAGCAAACGTTAACGAATTCAACATCGGCACAAATGCTTGCCCTAATAAGCTCGATATTGCTTCACGCTTGCTTATTTGATCCGTTGCAGCCTTGACAACCTCAACAGCAGCCTCAAAGATTTGTTGATCAGCAGACATCAGGGCTGCAAACAGTGGCCGAGAGGTCTGAGGATCTCGATACATCTCGATTAAATGAGATGCATTAAAGTCGCTGAGCCGCTCAAAGATTCTAGACACGTTCTCAGTGAGCTGACGAAAGTCTTTATTATATTGTAGATGAGAGGAAGGAAGCGGTAGTTTCTTCGACTTTGGTGTGAGTTCATCTAATCCGGTAAGGTGAGTCGTTGCCGCCAGAATGCTTTTGGCCAAATCTACATTTCCTGGTCTGAATATGTCAAGAACGCCTTGCCAAATTGGCTGGGAATGGCTTCGGAGACCCTGTTGTATCGGAATATCCTCCGCAAGAGCTTGGAACTCTGCGCTCAGAGCTTTGCAGTCGAGAGCCAAAGCATCTCGTATGACTAGCATACCAAGTCTTCTCATTTCTTGGTGTGTGGTGTTTTCCACCTTCGAATCAGCAGACTCTGTGATCATCTCCTTGTAGTCGTCAACAAGTTTCATGATGTTATTGATGAATATAAGAGACGTCGACGGATTGATGACGTACTCTGAATCGACAAAGGTGTTCAAGGTGGCACGGAGAGTATCGAGTGCAGCACAACGACAAGCGAGTTGGGTATTCTCTGGGTGTTCCGAGGTCTGATAAGTTCCCAGAAATCTGAAAACGAAACTACAGACATCGTATTGACGATCGGAAGGAAGTGACTCCACGAGTTCAGGTAACCATGCCAGAATAAAAGAAGTTTCAGGGTCTTCAAATTTTATTGTTTGCAGTTTTTCTTTAACGCCCCAAGATCTCAGGATGTTTTCTGCAACGGCAACTGGTGATATTGTAGCAAATGCAGCCCAGAAGTTCTTTGGAGACTTCTTGAGTAAACCTCTAAGCGCTTCGATGACTAACTTGTTGATTCTTTCAGATTTACAACTTAAGTGATTGAGTGCAAGTATGTACACACTTGGTTGAACTTCCATTGCTCGGAGAGAGTGTGTTATCAGATGTTCATCAAGCTTCTCTAAAATCAAAAGGAATCCTTCCCAAAATCGTATGATATCCTCGTAATCGTAGTTTCCCTGAGTCACAGAAACTATTGCGTCCGACAATGCGTCATGCACGACCCAGTCGAATGATGTGGGTGTGAGCATTGTAGTAGCCTTCTGCCAGGCACACCTCGCGAAACGCTGTCTAATGGGGTTCTTGTCGAAAAGAAACCGCCCTGTAGCTGGCAGTATATCACTTATTCTCAGGACTTTCTTTGTTTGTATCTCTTCAAAAACGAAATCGAAGTGTTTCGAAAGGTTGTCTGCGGATTTGTGGTAATCGACGCAACAAAGTGATTCGTAAAGCGACAGTAAAAGGGAAGAGTCGTAGCCAGCTAGCAATTTCTGCGTCCTCATTGGAGATTCCACTTCGGATATAACTTTCTTGCTTCTTTCTAACCCGTTATCTATACGTTGAAAGTCGAGGACATTAAGGCGACTGGAGAGCGCTGCAACCGTTTCGTCGTCGAAATTTCTGAGATATATTAGCATCGAGATCAAGCGCATATTGCGATGTATTACTCTGCTAGTTCCTTGAGATATGCCTTACGACCTATATGCCAATTATGCACACATTTATCACAGCACATCAGAAGCTTATTCAAACGTTCCAAGTAGCCTTCTACCATCGCCCCACCAGCATCACGATCTAATCCTATTGTGAGAGAGAATTTATATGCAACAGCCTGTCTCCGCTGGGCATCCTGTATGAGCTCCTTCTTGGTTTCTGCGCTCATATCCTCCTCGGCGTCATCTGGATGCGAATAGTCGACATAGTCTTCGTCGTTCCGCTTGGGGCAAAACCAATGGGCATCGGCAGGAAAACTCTTCAGTTCCCTATCAACAATTCATCAGTATTCATCATGGAGATAAGTACAACTCGTAGTACAAACCCGTGGAGCCCGTGGAGCTCGTCCATGATGTCTGCTTCATCAGGCATAGTTGCGGATGTTTCATAAGCTGAGCATGCGATCCGAATGTGAATATTGAGAAAAATCAAGATTGATATGGATAAATGTAGTTTACAGAAAGTATTAGGAATAAATTTATGGAAAGGTAGAAGTTGTGAGGTACTGCAAGTCTCAGCACCCGAGGGAAGAAAGTGGTCGCCTTTTCAAGTTCTGAAATCGTTAAAGAAAGTGAATACGAAGCGCAAGTTTTGGCAAAATGACAATCAAACTTGTGGAGTTGATATACGGTATGATATCGCAACGAAATTTCGAGAACAATTACACCATTGCTGTATCCCATATACAAAAAAGTAAAAAATTGAGGTAAGGGCTGAGATTGAAAGTGCTAACTCGCATCGCGTAGGACTAAAGCCATTTCACGTGTATTACTTGGATTGATTTTATCAGTAGCCTCGCATGCAAGGCTGGGAATTTGTTATCTGGGGTCAGTACTTGAGATCATTCGAACAACATTCAATCTTCTGCGAGTAGTACACAAATCTTGTTATTACTCAATTTCTGAATTTTAGAATGAGACTGTTGAGTGTTATCGAAATACTTCAAAAGTCCATTGATACTCATGTTGAATCACAAATGGAGTCAGTATAGTCATCCTGCAATCTACAATCTTCGTGGCACAAGGCAAGTCACAATAATCATCAAGGTATATAAATGATAAGTTAGATTATACTGCTCTCTATATTGAAGCTATGTGCACTTGTTTCTTTTGCAATCGCTATATACAAATGGACCACGGATCCTACCATCACTGCTGAGTATACACCATCAGAAGTGAAGATCTAGAACTATCTTCCAAAACCAACATGCCCTCACCAGTAAAAAGAACTTAGAAAGCAAACAACAAAATAAGATAATATGGCCTAGTGCCTTTTCATGTCATTTAAAACGCCCATAACACCAATGCAAAAGAAAACCAAATGTAGAACACAAAGGTCGTAGATCGCTCCTGCAGATCATTATGCTTAATATCTCCTGTATCAACAAAAGAAAAGGAAAATGTATGGTACAGTTCGTCGTAGTCTCCCGGTGTGGAAAAGAGTGAATATGATATTCGGGTATCATTGTGAAATGTCTTCGTTCCTCCTACTTCTTAGCGGCCCAAATGACTGACTTGATTCTAAGCGTGTCAAAAGGGCTGCCGAAGTAAAGTCGTTACTAGCCTCGAAACTCGGTCTAACTCGATCGCACGACGTTCGCAATCTATCGAAGGAGGGTCGTGGCCTGTCAACAGAGACCCGAGGACCAAGTTGGTCTATCGAAACTCTATGCCTTGTAAAGTCGGTTCCGTCGCTACCGTTTTGACTTCGAGGATTGTGTGTGGTGTTCGTCGGAGCAACTGAAGGAGGGTAAATGGGTCGTTGGTCTTCATCAATGCTCGGATAGTGGATGTGCTTACTCGGCTTCGTGATCTCAGAAGAAGATGCCGATGAACCATCCTTGGACATTGCGTCCACGCGCTCATCGGACTTATCAAGATAATCAAACTTGCCTTGACGAACTTGTTCGCGGATGATGTCGACATCATATGGAAAGTATACTTTTTGCACAGCCTTGATAGCAAATCGTGGTAAAAGGGCGATGACTACAGAAAGACAGGTAACTGCCCAGAAGGTGGCTTGTGCGAAAATTTGGGCAGCGGCTTTGTAGAAATATTCCGACGAGGTGAAGGATGAATAGACGCCAGTCCAAAACCAAACCAATAGAATACTTATGGTGACAAGAAGGACCATGAGCCAATCCCATCGATAGGTATTGATTAGGATGTATACGTTGATGGCGACGACGGCTGCTGGTGCTACGTAAACTCCGAATCGCGCTCGGTCATCAATATTTTGGCCACTTGAAGTAACAAAAGTGCCAGAGTCGAACAAGCAATATGCCATGAAGAAAATCATGACAGATTGATACAAGCCATCAAGCATGTAAAGCCTATCCTATGTTAGTCGTCTATATCAGAATGGGATTCATTTATACTTACCAAAACTTCTTTTGAGTCCATTCTTTTCGCTCAATGCCTCGTCTATAGAGTTGAGGAACCGCAAGAGAGACCTTGTCTGAAACGTCTTGATCCAAAACACCCATGAAGATAACAGGCACAGATGTAAAAGCCAAGTTGAACAAGAGGATGTAAGTGTAATCGTAAAGATATGTCATGTCGAAGTCGGCGAAGATCTGGTACCAGAAAATTGTAAAAGTCCATACGACGTTCTTGTAAAAAAAGTTGGCAATGGTTTCTCCCAATCTGCGATATGACCATCGTCCATGCACTAACACAAGTCGCTGCAAGAAACGGAATTGACCAATAGCATAATCAGAAGACATTACAGCTTGTCTACCTTCTTCACCAGCAATACCAACTCCAACGTCTGCTTCTTGAATCATAGCAACATCGTTTGCACCATCACCAATAGACAAAGTCATAACGCCCAAACCACTTTTGACCATTGCCACAACGGCAGCTTTTTGAGCAGGGCTGACTCGACAACACAGAACCGACTTGCATTCTTTACACAAGAGAAGGAATTTTTGTCGCAGTGAGTCGTCTAAAACAAGTTTAAGAGAGTCACCATCAATGACAATGGCATGAGTTGGTGCTGGTGGCTCGTGATTCTTCTTGGCGGCTTTGAGCTCCGCGTCAGAACCGGTGAGTTTGAAAGCTGCCAAATGCTTGTTAAGCTCTGCTTCAGCGGTAGAAACTTGTTCATCCTCGATCCTGAAGACAATGAGTTCCATGTCATTATTGAGTAAGTTGCATGAAAATCCAATGTTGATAGCCGTCTCGACCTTGTCACCAGTGAGAACCCAGAGCTTAATACCGGCTTCGGCGAGAAGTGCAATGGTATCAGGCACGCCCTCTTGTAGTCGATCCTCAATAGCTGTACCTCCAAGAAGGGTGAGATCGCGTTCAATCATATCTGATACTGCTTCCAGCTTATCTTCACGGTCCTGGATGGCAGCAGCCGCGATCTCGTGTTCACGGTTCCAATCCTGATATTCTTGCTCACCAAGCTCTCTTTGGGCGATACAAAGGGTACGTAAACCTTCTCTTGCAAACATCTCCAGATGTTCCGCTGTCGTACGACGCAACTCTGGTTGCTCTCCTCGCTTTAAGCGAGAATATATTATACTGTCTGCACCTTTACAGAAGAGTATGATTCTGTTGTCTGGCATACGGATAATGGCACTCATTCTCTTTCTGGTCGAGTTGAACTCGAGTTGATTTAAAACCCTATATTCTCTATCTTCGCCTTGGACGTTCAATAAAATACCATTCGACGAGTTTCCGAGAACAGTGAAACCAACATCACGGGCAGTAGCAACCAATGCTGCTTCATCAGGCGACTGAGCTCTGAATTCAATTTTGGGAGGATCTCCTGGTATGGTTTCCGAAATAACCGAGTGACAAAGAGCGAGAGCTAACATGAATTGATAATTGGCGTCTTGTTGCTCCTTACCACTTTCACCAGCGAGATCGGTAACGAAATCAGGAGCAATGAAAGTCAGATCATCATCATGGAGGTACGGGTTGTCATGGAGTTTTCTAACATCGACCAGCATTTTAGCACGCGCTGCATCAATCTGCTGTCTAGCTTTTGCACCTTCTTTTTCTACATCAATGCCTTGTCGCTTTTGCATACCAGCCTGGGCTTCAGTGTATGCTTCTCCGTAAGGAACTCCGTTGATACTGGCCTTTTTGAATTCCATCACGTTCTGGGTTAAAGTTCCGGTTTTGTCGGAAAAGATATACTCGATCTGTCCCAAATCATCAGAGATATTCCAAGATTTAGGCGTACAAGGATAATCGAGTTTGTCGTAATACATTTCGCTGTCGCTGTAGATGAAGAACGCCTGGCAAGTCTTGATGATTTCAATCGTGATGTACAATGAAATTGGTACCAAATTCTGGAAGAGAATAAGAGCAGCCCAAAAAGTAATGAAACCGTCAAGTGCCGGGGTTCCACCAATAGAACCAAATTCAAATAGATCGATGGTGTTATTGCCTTGCCCCCAACTGATACCCTCGACTAGACCAGAAGCGAAACAGATGGTGAACAGAAGAACGAAATTGTAAACGACATTCCAATTGAGTTCCCGGGCGATGCGTGAGCGTTTACTTGGTGTGATTCCAGAATTCAACATGATCTTGGTATCAAAGCCGGTAAATACGACAACTCCGAGAATCCAATCCGTGTTCCTGAGATTGCATCCACGAAGAAGCAAGTTATTAATTGAGATCGGCTCAACCATCTCCTCGCCTGGTCCATCTTTTCCATTGTATTGCGTCCAACGAGCCACACCGCTGTATTGGTAAAGATTAGGGTGCGGTGCTTCGCTGTCAATAGTGAACTCCGTTCGTTCACAGTCCCGAGCGTGTTTGATGCTTCGGCCACTACGAAGAGCATGTCGTACCTTCAAGTTTGTCTCTCCATCCAAATTTTTCGTTTCAACGTAGCAAGCTCCATCGGGGTCCGAGGTAGATAAAATCACAATATCAGCTGGGATCTGGTCGTCATTGTAAATACGAACGAAATCTCCAACTTGCACATTCTTCCAATAATCCTGATGAAATCTAGGTCTTCCAGTTACTGCATTGTTGCGGTTGATCAAACTTCCGAAATTTCTCTCCGCAGGGGCTTTCCCACTAGCGTCGTAAGAGAAAGCCGTCGACGGGCGATCGGGAACATCAAGCTCGCCATCTCGGGGGAGAGGAGAGGGCACTGGTGTCATTTGAATGTCGTCTCGCGCAGCCCTTGACTCAAAAGAGGGTCGAGACTCGTCCACATCCATAGCACGTTGGGCATACGTCTCTCCGGGTAGCTTTTTTTCTTTTCTCATCTTCTTGAGTGTTCTTACGATCCAACGTGAAGTGGCCTTTTTGATTCTCCTCCATAGTGAAATGTCATCATCGCTGACGTTCACGTTGTTCCAGTCAACAAGGCGATGAACAGGCGAATTGTTCAATTCATTGTCGAGAATAGTTCTGCGATAATCTTCGATGCCATCTTTGATAGCTGTAATTGCGACAATAACAATCAAGGGAACAGCATTGAGACCTGGATTAGATGCACCAAAGATACTAAAGATCTATACGAATCATCAGCCTCACATATGCAGTCTACGAGACCTGGACTTACGGTGAGAATGATCAAAAACAAGAAATACACGTTCGCGATATTGTGGAATTGAAACCAGATGTTCTTCGGTATGAAACTCAAAGGGGTGTATTTTGCAGTTCTGATTTTGTTTCGTTTATAATGCACCAAGGGGTGACCCGACTCGTCGATCGCGTCCCGTGGCAACGGATGATTAAAGAAAACCTTTCTAGGTCCTTGACCGTCATTATCATCATCCCCCGCCTGTTCCTCCTCAGCTTGATTCGATTGTTCTTCTTGTATCCTGTCAAGATCCGTTCCCATTGAACTTGCGCCGGCAGAGTCTCTCTTCTCACTACTTTGCGATTTACGCGGATGCAATCGATCCATTATCGATGTCCTCTTTTTATCACTACCGTTGGCAGGTACTCTTTGTGTGGCCCATCTCATTCGCCTCGTCCCTGCCCCGGGTGCATCCTCCTCGGGTTCTGCGTACATGTCGACGTCCGGCATGATTGCGATCGTTTGTGATTGGGGCGGAAGCCCAGTTTGAGGCAAGAGCCCGCAGGCAAGGTGAATATGTCCGCCAGTGTTTGAATGAATTCAGACGTTGAAATGTATTTCGTGAAAGAGACCAAACAATTGAAACGATTGAGACTCGACTAGAACTTTCGACCGAGATGAAATTAGTATCGACGAGCGACGGTAAGAAGTATCGTTATAACAAAGGTCCACACAGTAGAAGGTCTGGTACTTTTAGAATGGTCGCTTATGACAACTTAATTTGGTACCGGAAGAGTCGGCCAGGAGATCGCGAATAGGCGGTACTTCTTTTGAATATTTGAACCTTGCAAGGTTATATGGTGCAATTGAAAGATTGTGTGTGAGCAAACTCCCTAGAAGGAAAATTGGTCGAATTGAAGATATGGCGAAGATTCGAGGAAATGGTGGTAAAAATTGTTGATGTTGAGAGGAAAGAAAGGAAGAGGCACGGAGTCTACGGTTTGAGTTGGGTTTGAGCAAGTGAATGAAATGCTCTGGAAGTTCCGGGGGGTAAGAGGAGTTCGCAAAATGCTTATTGAGCAACAGCTAAAGAACAAATAAGAAGTAGTAGCAAACGCCACATGAAACCGACGAAATTCGGAGAGCGGATGATGGATTTGTGGAGAGGTAATTGATATGGTAGAGATAGTAGATAATAGTAGTATGTGAGACTAGTATCGTTCATACATCATATCACGTATTTTCCATGCTTCACCAAAGTCAAAAGTAGGTAGCTAGCTGTATAATAAAGAAAGGTCGATTGCGGTGGATGGAAAAGAATACGGAGTAGAAGGAGGGATGAATCGAAATTACTTGGCTTGAATAGTCCAGAGGAGAGTAACCCTGGAGGAAAATAACAAGAAAGAATTCCCGCAAAACAGATGATTGATTTGTCCTCTTGGATGGTTGTTGACAAGAGAGAGCAAGGGAGTGTCCGAATGCTGCAAGTACATAGGGAGAGGTACGAGTAGGTACTAGACAGATCGGTAGGTAGAGAATACCTAGGCACACCTGAATGTAAACTCAAACCCGAGGATTGCATTGGATTGAGACGAGGAGGGAAATATCAAAAATGTTCATACTCATGCTCATTCATGCTCACTGATTCATATCCAGTACCGCCTTACAATTTCTGAAGAGGGCTGAAATTTCCAAATGTTCTTGGGAGGCACATTGGCTGGAAGGGGGGGAGGGTGCTCCAGAAACCTAGGATTCACATTTACGCCAATCATATTTTAGAAGCAAAGTTCAGGGGGTTAACCTTCAATATCAACAAACAGTCATTCTCGAAAGGAGGGAATTGTCCTTGCTGTCCATGTAAGATCTTACTTTATTACTGTAATGAGCTTTGCCATGACCTTTTCCGGGGGAGGGGAAGGGACTTTTTGATGTATCACTGCATGTCGATGTACGGGAGATTCTATCTAGATAGATGGGTCTTTTGGATGAATGTGTTACAAGATTAGATTCGGAGTTTATACCTCGAGTATTGTATGTATGTACTGACTGGATTTTACCCGACTTGTTATTTCTTTAGAGTAGAAAAATGGGATAAATACTACAAAGACCAAGAGAAAAAAGAAGAAATTGATATAACTATGTAAGCATTGGGTATCACTTAGATAGTAATGTGCCAGTCGATAGCATGTACCTCGTAAGCATTTCATAAAATGGCTGGGGCTGGAGTCGAGTGGAAAACTCGGCCGGACAAAGGATCTTGATTCTGAAGCGAGGAAGGAGATTCGGAGAAAAGCTCTCGGATATTATATCTGACCGTGAGCAGTTGGGAGACGTCTCATTATCGATACTTATTAGGTGCACCCGTACTGGGTATGTGCAATAGGTAGGTACATAGGTACACTTTGTTATTTGCATAAAGGAAAAATGGTATAAGATATATTGCTCCAATTAATGTTTATCTATTTTATCAATCTGCTTCATCAACAAAACACTAATAAACAATTTATTTGTTTATTTGTTTATTCAGTACGGGCTGACCCAGGCTGGCTCGGCTGGCCACTGGCGTTGGCTGGATCTTTCTCATAACTCCGTACTCCGTAGATCTCTCTTTAGGTCCTACGAGCACTGGCACTGGTACTGTCCTCTTTTTTAACCGAATGGATAAAGCCTCACTCACATTGATCATCCAAGTTACCCTTTTTTATAGTTATCCGAAACCAGCTATCGATACTAGATACTAGATACTACATACTACATACTACTCGGGGTTTACACAGAGCGAGATGCATGCATCATGTGAATGGTAAAGAAAGTTAAATCCGTATGACATGAAAAGATGTCCTGCCTGCTATAAGGTATCATTTCATTTATTAGTCTTTTTAATCTTAAGAGAGGGGTATGTAATATGTATGTATCATCATCCGCTGTCAATAATGATCAACGCCCTACCTACACTAACGAACTACAATACTCTCTCATTTCATTTCTCAAGTATCTTTGAGGCGAAGGTGATAGCTGCTTACTTCAGATAAAATTAGCATGCATAAAACTATTATTATTATTATTCCTCCAAAATCCAGCGCGAGGCTTAGACTCTCGCTGAGCAGGATGGCCAACATCCGGACCGGACCATCAAGAAAAATTGGTACAGATGGACGTTTGACATCTGCATCAAATTGGAAGTAAAACGGAAGCGCAGGGACTTTTAGATCCGCGGTGGAGCCAGGGACGAATTTAACCATGGAGCCAAGGTAGTTGATCTTTTGATGGTGGACTCGTGGAGTACTTCGTATGCAGGACGGTACTGCACTCTCCAGAATCAAGATTGACACACACTCATCAAATAGTTTCCCAAAGAAAAATCAACTTTTTAATGAAGATCTTTACAATCTGATCTCTCGTCGCCCAGTATTTTAATCACAAGTAGAATTTAAGTACAAGTAGTCGTCAAATAGTTTCATCTAAATTGGATGGCTGTCGATCGCAACGTAAATGCCGCCCCAGCGCTTACCTAATCCCCAAAATAGAAACACCAAAATTGAAGTGATCCAAAATTCGTCATCCCGTGATGTTCGTGTCTACAAGCATTATCATTTACGCGACACAGACGCGACTTTCAACTCATCGAATTCTGAAAGATTGATTTGCACCTCTAACAAGAAGATTCTCATGGATTGAACAAGGCACTACGTGTTTCCATATCTGCTATACTATTTGAATGTGCAAGGTAGTCGTAGTCATGTCTTCAAAGAAGGGTAAAACTAATGGAAACATCCGCCAATTTTTCAAGCCGACACAACAGGCTTCCACATCGGCATCTACCCCTCTATCCACAACTTCGCGCAACAATGATCAGATAACATCTGCATCTTCACTTTCCACAAAGCCTCAGCCAACAGACCTAGTCTCAAGTGCTACTATGGAATCTATCTCTTCTCCACAATCATCTTCTTCGCCATCTTCTCCACAATCTACCTTCTCGTTATCAACTCCACCGATAAATGTTCCGCAATCCTCTTCCAATATCTCGAATGGCGTTGTTCCATGCTCAGACGACGAAGGTGATTCTGATAGTTCGTTGGAAGATCTAAACGTTATCTTCAAGACAAACCGTACAGCGCCAATTGCGACGTCTTCCGCGCTAGCTCCAGTATTCCCCAGGGCCTCCAGATTTAGAAATGGCCCAAGTTCGAGTGTTAAGCGTTCTCCATTGGCTCTTAGAACAACACAATATAAATTTGATCTGAAACATCTCATGGGAAGTGCGGTGGCCGATAAAGCGCTCGAGGAAAAAGAAAGAAGGTTGAAGGAAATAGCTCAGGAAGATACAGAGATGGGAGATGACGAGCCTACCACATTTAACCATGATATTCATGGCGGCATCCTACGGAAACTAAACGAGGAGAAAGAAGATGGTGGCGGAAAGGATATTCAGAAAGTTTTAAAGGCTGTAAAGAGAACAGAAGCCGGAAATGTCGGCAGTCGATGGTACTTTTTCGAAATTGGAGAAACTCCCCCGATTAAGAGGAACCCATTTCCAACATCTTCGTTGCCGAAAAATTGGAAGAATGATCTTGCCGAGCCTCAGATCAGACATCAAACATTTGTATCGGGGTTCGCGGAGAATATGATTGCGTATCGAAAGAAATTGCCCGATGAGATCATTCAGTGGATTCTAGATGACTTCTGTTTGGAAGAACAGAATGATCTTCGAAATGCCTATTCTTCCGTTTTGGCAATATCACGAAAACAAGTCCGTCGACTAGTTACTCCTGTGGTCATTGGAAAGATGTTCAAATCTATCGGTGCTACGAATACAGCTATCACTCTATCTGAAAAAGTAGGCCCACGTCTAGAGATATCAGATGCATATTCAAATCATCCTTGGCCGAAAGTCCGAGCTTTGATCGTTCTCTTGAATCTACTAGCCAAGTATCTCCAACAAGAAACTAGACTGGAAGTTATATGTATACTCTTGAGACTGGGCATAGATCCAGTCTTACTAGAAAGAGTAGATCTCTTATCACAAGTACAGACAACATTGCACAATCTATGTCTCTGGATCGATTCAGATGTATGGGAAGAATCCGTAAGTCTCCTCTCCAGCTTTCACACTCCAGCCCTAAACAGAAACTAACCATCCCCCAAATAGTCTCAAACAATCTGCGCCACCCTCTTCAACACCGTCGAACTTGCCTCCCTCCGTCTCGGCATAGTAAACTCCATTCCCCCCGTCCGCTCCTCCAAACTCCACGAACTCCGTCGTCGCCTAGCCCTCACATTCTTCTTCTCCTCCCTCCCCATATCCCTCTCTCCACCCCAAAAATCCCTCGCCATCCCCTCCATCATTCAGCGTCTCAACGATCCCCCGTTCCAGATAACTCGTACTACCGATTATTCCGAGCTCTCGGCTCTAATTCTCCTACTAGATATTGGTATTGACGACGGACGAGCCGAGGATCTAGATCTGACAGATGAAAATACAGAGATACAGTTCAATAAAGACGTAGATGAATTGACGGATCGATTTGCTAATTTCGGCATCATGGCTTCGGGTGCCGCTCATATCTCAAAGGTGGAAACAAGTGGGATTTTAAATTTAGTGGAGAGGAGAATAGAACATACGGTGAGGACTAGGCGGAAACCTAAAAATATGTTTTATGAAGAGACGAAGAAATATTATGAACGGGGAGAAACTCTAGAAGGAATGCAAAAGAGCATGTCTAATTTTGTGAAGCAGGCAAAATAGATTGGTGCTGCGCTCAAGATATGGGATTCACGCCTAATAAAGCAGGTCTTAATGATTTGTATATTTCAAGACCAAACACTCTGTATGCAATTTTAATGATATTGATGTTAATGTATCATACACGCTCTACCGACAAAACCTGCAATATTGTATAGTTGGAATGTGCAAAGCTCCTTCGTACCACCTTTCCATCCTTGAGACTCTCGAAACACAACACTCATCATCCACCAATCACCTAATCGTAGAATTTCCGGTTAACGTTAGGACCAAATAATGTGGTTCGAATAGAGGGTAATGCGTTATCCTGGAGCAACTTCAGACGCTCCTCAAAGGTATTGTTGATATCAATCTTGCCTCCTCCGCCAATAATAGACAAACCACCAGCACTATCCAAATGTTAGTCTCCAACTTCATCTCACTCAAAACTGGAGAAACCTACGATTCTTCCGGCAAAGGGTTCTTCTCATCTATACTCGCCGTCACATCCTTCTTCATCTTCTCCTTGTACACCTTCTGCGCCTCCTCAATTGCCTTCTTGATGAGGTCATAATCCTGTTTTCGCCCTCTAACTTGCAATTTTCCCTCGTTCAGCGCATACATTCCCTCCAACAAAAGGTTCTTCAAGATCTCCGTATATTTACCCCTATCATTCGTAGCTTCCTTGAGTTTTCCCTGCGCCTGTTCGAAGATGCCATCGAGAAGTTCCTGACGGGCAGATAGAACCTTGAGACGAGTCTTGTTTGCGACAGTCGACTGAGTGATTTGTTGGGACATGCGGGCGGTCTTGAATTTCTTCTCATATTGCGTGTCGATGGAGGAAGTTTCTTGACGGACGAGCTTAGATTTCTCAATGGCGAATTCCTGTTTGGGTATGTTAGGGGGAGGCAGATGGAAAATGGGTTGTTGGTGGAGACGTATCATTTGCTTTGAGTTCGATTTCGCGGCCCTTTTCCATGGCTTCTTGTTTGATGAACGCCGTCATCTTCTTCAACTCCTGTTTTCACATTGCGTTAATGCCGGTTCTACGAGTGGAAAGCCTCGGGGAGTGGAAGGGAAGCTGTACCTGCGACACCTAGATATAACATTAGCATAGGATTTTGAGGCCGGAGTGATTGTTGGAAATAGCTTCACTTACCTGGTCATCCGAAAGTGCGTGCGACATGATGGGCAATTGGTAGATGTGAAAGTACTGGGAAAGATTGCGTAGGGTCCAGAGATGTGGAAAGGTTGATATTCGTTGGAAACGTTGGAGCTTCAATAGCAACAACAAGGTTGGGGATTAACCACCTGGGATAGCTCCAAGGCCCAGAAGCGATAAGGGAAGCGACGTCCCGATTAATGATCATGTGACACTGTGGCGTTTACGTATTCTCGAAGTATATTTGTTTGAACGGTGAGGAATGTTCCTTGACTCGTGGGAAATGAATAATTCATGCCAAAATTCTTTCTATTTCATCTGAAACTCGTTGTTCGCACTGTCATATTTGCAAAATTGTATTTGTTGTGATTCATTGAGAGCGGTTGTTCTTGGAGTAATTTACATCTCGCGACTCAGGATATCGAACTTGCGATTGTTATACATACCCCCGAGATCTGCTGGACATCGCATATGACTTAATGTTAACTGCGTGTTGGAACAATCACCTTACACAACAAGTTCCTCTCAAACTTAATTATTACACCATATAATCTCTTTCTCGATCAGAGGACGGTACTTTACCATACCAAATGAAGCTTTGCAATACATCGTAATGGGACAGCTCGGCGACCTATCGCCTGGGGGGAGTGTGGCTGTAAGTCAAAGTCTCTCGTCCTGGAAATGAAATAGTTCCAAGATTCGTTGCACAGCTATCTAACTACCACTTTCACATATTGGCAGATTGGGATATTAGTAGGACTTATATCCACGAGTGTCCAAAGTCTCGGTTTAACCCTACAACGCAAATCACATATTCTAGAAGATGAGAAAGGGGCACATCATGTTCGAAGACCGCCGTATAGAAGGAGAAGATGGCAGTTGGGCATGGGAATGTTTATAATATCGAATCTTGTGGGCAGCACGATTCAAATAACAACTTTACCTCTACCTGTATTGTCAACTCTACAAGCCTCAGGTCTGGTCTTCAATTCTATTTGCGCAACTTTGATATTGGGAGAACCATTTACAACATGGTCTTTGGGGGGAACATTATTGGTTTCGACAGGAGCGATTCTGATTGCTATATTTGGGGCTATTCCAGAGCCAGCTCATTCGCTGGATCAACTACTATTACTGCTCGCACGACGGACCTTTGTTATTTGGATGATAATGCAGGCTTTATTGGTTGCAGGAATACTCGCTCTGGCATGGTTTCTGGGGAGAGTTCCAAGAATCTCTGCAAGTCCTCGAATCCGACTCCTTAGAGGATTGGCATATGGATGTATTAGTGGAGTATTGTCAGCCCACTCTTTATTGGTAGCCAAATCAGCAGTCGAACTGTTGGTCCGAACGATCGTTGATCGACACAACCAATTCAATCGATGGCAATCATGGGCTATTCTCTTCGGTTTCGTCTTCCTGGCTCTTACACAACTATACTTCCTACATCGTGGTCTTAAATTAGTATCCACCAGTGTACTATATCCACTGGTATTTTGCATCTATAACATCATAGCTATTCTCGATGGCCTCATATATTTCAAACAAACTGATCGACTACCTGCCCTACACGCAGGATTGATTGCTCTCGGAACGGCCATTCTACTATCGGGCGTCCTAGCTCTCTCTTGGCGTCTCAACGAAGAACAAACTCAACCAGCTGTAGCCCAAAGTGCGCTTGCCCCCGGCCTCGGCCTCGTCGAAGATACTGATAACGACTCTTCTGAATCCTATAACGCAGATGAAGAAGCCGCCATCACAAATGAACATCAAGCTCTCTTAAGCGATGAGCCCATGACTCCAACCACTAAACTCGATACGATTATTGGGGCAACGAGACTTGTAAGGAAAGCAGTTCGTCTTTCGGAAGTAGATGAGATCTGGGGTGAATTAGAAGATGATGATGCGAAATCGACGCCTACACGGCCAAGAGCGAAGAGACCAAACTTTGCATCGACATTCCCTAGAACATCGAATTATGATGAGGAAGCGGGAATGGACTCGCCTATTCCAGATGAAAATACATCACTTCTTCAGCGTGAAGTATCTTTTTATCGTAGGAAAAGAAGACGTTCAACGGGCTTCCCAGGCTTTGCAGCTCGTCCTACACCGAGGAAACGCCGTTCTATGAGATCAGAAAGTCAAGACGCGACAGGTGGGTGGTGGAAGATGAAATGGTGGAGAGATAGAGATGGGAGTAATGGGAAAGGCCCTGGTCCCCCTTCTGGTGGTGATGGGAGTACGGGTACGGGATTGGGAATCGGAGGGATAGAAGGATCGGACGCTGGTCCTTCGGGAACTGGGACGAGTAGTTAGGGATACGTATACCTTATATATGAATATTGTTTTTTTACTTTCTTATTTTATTTTATCTTATCTTTTGAACTTTAGATCTGAAGGTTTCCTTCTATCTAGCCTATTAGGGATGAGTGGATGAGTATGAAAGACTGGGTGTTGGGTTGTTATTGTACATTCATTGACTGATCGTTTGATTGTTTACATGAAGCTTTTCTTTCTACTCTTTTCTGGCTCTGTCTTTGCTTTTCGCTTCTTTCTGCTTTTCCCGTTTTTCTGCGTTTCTGTTGTGGTGGAACGAACCAATGAAAGAATGGATCGATGGCGTTTAGAGGAATCACAAGCATGCTAGGTATATATGGGGGCGCTGGTATTGATATCGATATTGAAGTCTGATGAGGTATGAGGCGTGAGGAGTAATATATAAGATGTAGGCATGGGTATAGGGATGGGTATAGGTATAGGTATAGATATAGGTATAGGGAGTAACGATGAAGGGGTGGGTGCTTGGGCGCTTGGTTAGCTTGTTCGACACTATATTATACTTTATATCTATGTCTATGGCGATGAGGAATCGTGGGGAATGGTAGGGATATGCTGTAAGAAAGGAGGGGGGAAGAAAGAAATGGAAATGAGATAGGGATAGGAAGTGCAGAAGATAGGCTGGAAGAATAGTAGTGCGAAGGGGTAAAGGGGTAGAGAAGAGTAGTTAATCAAAACATAATATAACGTACATAGCATAGCATATATGATAGATAACACATATAATATAAATACAAATATGAATACAAATCTGGAGAATGGTTCTTATTATTCAATCTTTTACATCTTTTTCAATTTTTCTATCTGTTTATTTGTTCAATGGTTTATTTGTTTAGATGTTTGTATATGAATACTACTACCACCCCGACTACTGAGATCATGAATCATGTGTAGGATATAAACATTATGGATATAGGTATATAGAATACAACAGAAGTTTCCGTCTCCCTTCTCTTCCGTTCTATTATCTCTATAAATCCATCATCCATTCATTCATTTATCTATTCTTCTATAACCTACCCACTTATCTATCTCCCTATAATCCATCTCTCTATCCATCTCTCTAATCCATCTCGCTATCCATCTATCCCCCTTATCCATCTATCTATCCATCCAAGCAAACAAGCCAACAACCACAAATAAAAACCCTTCCCTTCCCTCCCTTCCCTTCCTCCCTTCCCTTCCTCACTCTCTCACTCTCTCACCTTTCACTCTTTCACTCTTTCACTCTTTCACTCTCTCACTCTCTCACTCTCCTTCACTCTCTCACTCTCTCACTCTCTCACTCTCCTCACTCTCGTCAACTCTCTCACTTTCTTATTCTCTCACTCTCTCACTCTCTCACTCTCTCATCTCCTCTTCCCCTCCCTCCCTCCCTCCCTCCTCCTCCTCCTCACTATTCCCTCTCTAAAACAGTAAATCTAGATCCACCATCTTATCTACGATTGTACAATTGTACAATTGCAATTACAAGATAATATGTAGTAGATGGTAGATGGTAGATTGTATATCTATCCATTCATATATCCCTATCCTATAACATATCATTTCTCACATCATCTCGATCCCATCACATGACCAGAAGCCAGATCTCTTGACAGATATCTGCAGCCACCACTACAACCTGCAACTGCAAGCCCAAAGCCAGACAGGCAGGCGACATCAACGTACAGCAAAAGCAAAAGCAAAAGCAAAAGCAAAAGCCAAAGCAAAAGCAAAGTAAAAGCAAACCCAACAAGCAAAAAGCAAAAAGCAGAATATATCTATTACATATGCACAGGAAAATGCAGTGCTACCAAGTTCGTCAGAAGCAAGTTTATCTCATTCATTTAATACTTAATATTCTTTCATTCCAAGTAAATAAATCCTTCTTTCATGATACACAGGAAAATCACTGCGCATTTTAGAGAAACTTCTGAACAGACCGATTATATCATTTAGTCCTCGTCCTCCCCAAATGATTTTACTGTACAAGAGAGAGCTGCTACAACGACCTGACCTCGAGCTAGAAATTTGCCTGATTACCTGCACCCACTTCCCACGAACCATCCTTTTGATATCATCCCATCATGAATGAACTATGTTATATTTCAATGCATCATCCACCATCACCATCACCACCAACCGTTCAGACGAGAAGAACAGAAGAAAAAAAGAGGAGGAATTCGCAGAACCAAACATTGGCCGCCCACCTTGCCTGCCAAAGCCCCCGCACCAACCAACCGCCTTGCACGCCCCCTTCCCTTTTACCATATTCAGAATTCCAAATGGTGGCAAGGTTTATTAATCTCATTATCGCAAATCGAGTCTGTTTTGGTGATGTGGGAAATACGTCTGTGCAGATCAAATGAAAGAGAACCCCATATAATAGAAGAAGAAAAAGACACCTTAACACCTTCGGAAACAACATTAGAGAATCGATCCCCGCAAGACACGATTGGTGCAGAACACTCATGCATTATGTGCCGGGTATCAAAGTTTCAAAGACTTATTTGACCCGTTTCGTGTACTGGGACTTCGCGATTGTATTATGATTGATGTGTTTGCGGTTGTGGCATACCAGCTTGTGGAGGCATATAACCTCCTCGTTGTTGATGAGCCATATAATTTTGATAAGCAATAGCTTGTTGCTGTTCCTGCGATAGCCCTTGTACACCAACGCCATAACCTTGATGCATTTGTGGTGCCTGTTGAGGCATTCCAGGTCGACCTTGTTGTTGTGGAGGTAAATGTTGTGGAGTTGGCTCCTCGGGTGATTCGACAGTGTTTCCATCATCAACTCCATTCTCACCATTTCCAGAAGGTTCGGGCGCATTTAGGCAAGCCTAATGAATATATGTTAGCATCGTGTCCTTATTGAAACGAGTGAGGCGGAATTATTCGCATACCTGAATCAAATTCTTTCCTTCCGCCTTTGTGACCAAAGGTTGTAACTTTGGTGTTGTGAAAGTGTATACAAGACCAGTCTCGGACACGACCAAGAGCAAGACTTGGGTCCCAGTTAAGACGGACAATTCGTATGCCTAAAAAGCAATCATATACCATCAGCCATCATTTCGCACACGATAGGCGCGTCGCATTGCATTGACGCGTGTCATTATTGACATGAATAACAAGTGAAAACTAACCTTCTTCATGATACCGGCCTTTCTTTTCGAGAATGTGATGTGGCGACGCGATTTATCTGTAATGAATTTGATCTCGATTTTTCTTCTTTCGCGACCGGGTTTATCATCATCGTCATCGTCGTCATCAGCGGTGGCAGGTCTTGCGCGTTTAATACCGCGAGCATCGGATCCAGCAATTGGGTTTCCGTTGCCGACAGCATGTTCGTCGAGAGCTGTTGGAGAATTCTGGTCGTGTTGATCTGTGATATCGGCCATTTTGATAAGATTTATAAAATAACTTAATTGAGGTAAGGTATGACGAGAATGACTGCTTTGAGGTTGTTGCCGACGACCTTACTGCTTATGGGGAAGTGGTGGAGAGGCTGTTGTCCTGCTTTGTCGCAGAAACCTGGTTAACGAAGACTTGATTAAGAATGGTGGGAATTTTTGGGTTGAGCCGAGTTTATTATCTCAGCCTACGAAAGGAAAAAAAAATAAAAAAATGGATGGGCTGAAATTTAACTGGAAGAGCAAAGGCCTCCGCGCGCCTTTATTTTTCTTGATTGCCGAGCACCGAGAAAAGCGGTAAGGAGGGATGGATGGATAGAGAATGGATGGATGGATTGGATGGATTGGATGGATTGGATGTATGGGATGGGATGGGATGGGATGGGATGGGATGGGGTAGGATAGATAGAATGATTGAATCGAGGAATGAATTTACCTGATGCGGGTGTTTGTAATTGTCTGTAATATAATTGGAAATGGAAGTAAGTGTAATAAGTGGTATTGATCGAAGGTGTACTCCTTAAAGGTGATTGTGATGGATGATGTAAGCGTGTATTGATTGTATTGGTTGGCAATGGTAATTGAATAGTCGTGGTGGTAACTGATACAAAAAAGAAGGATAAGTATTAGTACCGTACATAGAAATTATTTACTCGATCCGATCAATTTCCAGTGAATCATGGGATTTGATTCGATCAAAACTGGACGTCGAAGGGGGGAGTTTGGGGAGAATGTTCCAGGTTAAGATGTGGTATGGTGGTATGGTGGTATGGTACGGTTATGATACAGTACGCGGGACGTACGGCTTGACGGTTGCGGAAGTTGGGGGTGGTGCTTGGATGCGGATTTTGATGTGGTGCCTGGTTGCTTTTTCTTTTGGGTACGTACCTGTTTTTTGAAGGGGGACCTGTCTCTTGAAAGGGGGGCTCTGGCGAGTTCGATGTTTCGTTCCGTAGTAGTAAGAATAATAAAGTCGTAGTGGTGATTGTGGTTGTGATTGTGATTGTGGTCGGAGTGGTGGTTGTGTGAAGCTGTAGCTGTATCTGTAGCTGTAGCTGTCGTCGTAGTAATAGGTAATGGTAATAGCTGTACCGTCGGGACTCTAGAACTATTTCTTGTGGTTCGTTCCTGAGAAGGAGACTTTGGGCAAAAGTAACTGTAAAAAGAAGACGGGGGGAATTAATAGATTGATCAGGCAAAATCGCTGCAGCGTGAATGCAGGCAGTGGGAATGCGGGATGAATGAAAAGAGAATAGATTGATTCAAGAAAGCACAGGCGGATTAAACAATTAAACAGTTTGTTCGGTAGGGTCCTGTGCTGATACTGGCACTGGCACTGGTAGTCTGGTACTGAACTGTGATGTACGATTCGATGTATCTGTATGTAAACTTCTTTGGGTAAGGAGGAGATACACACTTACACACAAGATACTTCCGTATACACAACCGACAAGTTAGAGAGTCGAAAAAAGATGGGACACTGGGGGAGGCTGGGGTTGTGGTTGTATGAAGTGAAGTCAAGACTGATGGATTAAGTAAAGTCAGAAAAATGTGCTCGGTCGGGAAAGTGTGCAGTGCAGCCAGTAGTTCCGTTGTAGCCAAAGTGGTTGGTCGATTGGTCCCTTAGTCGAAGAAAGGTGGGTCACAATGTCTTGTACTGCAGACTATTGTATGCGGGAAGGAACGGTGGGGGGGGAATTTGTGAACTTTGTGTAAGACTGTAATAATAAGTGGGAGAGTGGAGAGTGGAGAGTGGCTAATCTGTGGTGTGATTGACATAGGAATTGTTGTAGAGATACACCAATCAAGTGCTGGAATCGTTGCAAGTGGAATGGGTCTGAAATGAAATTATCTGTGCATGTCGATTCGATTCAATCGCATACTAGAATATAACTGGTTAAGATGAGTTAGTTGAGTTCCATAGATTCCTGAATTAACCCTTTTTCCCAAAATTGCACAGACGATGAGATTTTAAAAATGGTTCTAAAGAAATCCACGTCGATGTCGAATTCGATAGTATGCTATCACCCAATTAAATGAAATGATGGAAATTGATATAATATCGAAAACTCAAAATTATTGATGGGCAATGTCCATCAACCACTTTGGTGAGTAGGGACAATCTCAAGGGACAACCTTCCAAAGTTCACTCTTTCATTAACTCAGTCCCCAATCTTTGACTCGGCTCTGGGTAAGCTTTTAGTGATGGGATCTATTGAAAAGCACTTGCAAGCATCGTGGAGCATCAACCATTCATAATCCCTACGTTACTCAAGGTAAACGAGATGGGCAAGGGACCTTTCAGCGAGGAAAGTGGCGTGCACCGGTATCAAACCCGGGAGCTTCTGCATCCCTGAAATTCTAATTTGAAGGTGGTGGTGGTGGGTGTGCTGTACGTGCTCGAATGAAGTGGATGATAGATGATGGATGGGTACGTCGTGGATTGATGGGGGGTGATTGAGTGAGTGACAGTCAGGGACTCGAACTCATTCATGTCATCAGTGGTGAGAGGAAGTAATTCTGGTCTCCTCTGCAATTCCAACTCGTACCATTTGAGATAACGATCGGAATTTTAATTTTGTGCTTTGAAGCAACTTTACTTCCAAGTGTCCGTAACAATGAAATTTTATATATGTGGCTCATGACCAATTCTCTCAATTGATCAAATTTCCAATCTGTACACACACAGTACACTCGAGTTCGAGTTTCAATCATCACCTCCAAGTAGATTGACTCGAGAAGGATTGGAAATCTCTTGGCAAATGGGGTAAGTCTGCGACAAGCATGAATCCTGCCCTTGTCTAGAATGGTTTGAGATAAGGTAATTCGGCCTATTGGCTAGAGTTCTCCCTGATCGTTCAATCATTGACTCAACAATAGATTGTATGGGAGATGGCCATGGAAATGTCTTGACTTGTGTGCTCTCTCCTGAACAAATGCAGAAATCGTTGCAGTAGTGTGGGAAACAGATAAATTGTGACCCGTAATCATTTCCCGAGCTGTTGGTAGTGTGCACTGTGCAGTGTGCAGTTGTATAGGAAAACATGGTAGTGTGGGGAGGAGGGTTGAAGATCAGTGCGACAGTGTGTTGAAAGTTGGTAAATGGTAAAGTGAGAAACTTTGAAACTTTGAAACGTGAAACTTTGACGATAGAGATGAAGAGGCGGATTGAGAGTGTGGGTATTGGAGGACAAATAGTAGGAGAGGGTGGAAAACGTGAAGCAAAGGAAGTGAGTGAGAGCGTTTGCGAGCGAGTGAGTGAGGGAATGTGTGAGCGTGGGAGTAGGGGTGGATAGATAATAATAATATGGCCAAACAAGAACAAGACCAATTTCGTCTGAAGTTAAGAACATTTATATTCCAACATACCTTACCGAAAGGGTATCTTTTGACACCTCTTCTGGGTAGCTACGGCGAAAATCAGAAGTAAAGAGGTTACTGTCGATGTTTGGGTGTGGTGACTTGTGTTACTTTGGGATAGTGCAGGGATTTAAGGACTTGGTCAAGAAATGCGTCTTGTTGGGGAGACAATTGAATAATGAATACTAAGTAGAATCAAAACCTTTTGAGGTCAAGGGTTAAAGAACAAATCTGAAAAGGGGAAGGGAAGTGTGACTCTTTTTAAACCTTTGAAGAGCATAAGGAGACGTTATTCATCTTTGGTATCAGTACCTAGTGGTAGTATGGATTTGCGTGTGTGTGTATGTGTGTGTGTGTCACTGATGAGGAAGCTATCTTTGAATTGAGGAGAAAAGGAAGGGGAACATCATTTTCATTGGATGATGAATCGCCCTCCCTATACATGGGTGACTTGACTATATAGAATTGTTCACTCGATTGATACCTCGGGGACACTACCGGTGTGAAGATTCAACAGATGTAACTACCGGTATTAAACATGTATCTAAGAAACTCTGAAGATCCTTTCAATAAGGAACAAAGCTCTTGTTGGATCGAGTCGATATTGAAAAATGGTTCAAAACAGAATCAGAATGCATCGCCTAGGTATGCATCATACACTTCTAGATGTGCTGAAGGTGTGAGTATACGAGATGGATATGATGGATATCGGAAATGAACAGAAATGAACAGAAATGAAAGGAGAACTACAAACTAAAGTAACTGACCTTATCAAATATGGGGATAAGTACCTCTTGGCATTTGCTCATACTTCTGGCCTTTGAAAGTTCCCAATGTTTGTGTTTCCCATGTATAACTCACTCACGACCAAATGTGAAGTCTGGGTCTACCTAACAGCAGCCAGCCTATGTGCTACATTTACAGTAATACAAGCACCAGTAATAACTACCATCCAGTTCCGTTGACGTTTACCCAGAACGACGGGCATCTCCAGATCTTAGATTTCTGCACATACCCGTGCATTGGATCTACCTGTATGATCTATGATCTATGATCTACCCGCATGTATAACCATCTTTTGTCACATGACAACCCTGCATTTGAAAAGTAATTCCAAGTCTATCTTGATTATCGATCGCTTCAATCGAGCGCAGCGAGGAAAGGGGGGTTTGGGGGCTGGCCCCCTTAGATATATATATAGATAGATATATATATAGATAGATATATATATAGATAGATATATATATAGATAGATATATATATAGATATACTTTAGGACCAAGAAAAAGGGTCGATATGAAGTCTTTCAAATTGGATCTTAGAACAATCAAGCTTTTTACAGAAAAGACTTTTCTGTAGTTGGACAGACTGTCAGTTCGTTTGTGAATAGATGGGGCATTTTCAAGCCTCACCCGTTATCAATAAATAATACCCTTTCAGTTAACTACGGGTATTGTTGAACCAAACTTGAAGCGGATGATACTCCGTTGGACGAGCTCTCAAGCTTTCCTGTTCCTGCCTTAAGTTTTCTCAGTACATTTTTACACTCCGAACCCTTGGAGAAGATCATGAATAACTTACAAGTTACAAGCCAGCAAGCACAAGCGCAAGCAATGATCAATCAAGCACAAGCCTCCAACCGCTTTCTCTCTCTCTCTTCCTCGTGCTCGTGCTCGTGCCCGTGAGTCGTCAGTCATCACCAAAATATCAACTGTATATCTCTCATATATCATATATCCATGCATGACATAATCAATGCCTCTCGCGATATCATTATTGACCCATTTCACATTCCCAACTCCCAATTCCCTCAAAGTATCAAGATTTATTCAACCAATAGATTATCATCACATACCTGGGAAGTTACAAAATTCGCAATCCTCTATCGTCATTGGCTCGATATGAAATTTGTTACTTCTCCTCCCATCATGAGGCAAAATTCGAAACGCCAATTGTAGAGAAGAGAAACCCCCAAATCCTTGAACCCCTCGTTTTCAAGCACCGCCATTACAACAACACTCAAGATCTTACCACGCCGTCCTTTTACCGCAGTCACACAGTCACACTGCTGTTACAATCTTCTAGAATGATACGAATGGCACCTATTGCACGGCCCATTTCACGAAGCCTGAAGCAATGTGTGCAAATTTCTCACGATATGAATGGGTATTGCTGGTAAGGGAAGTGTTTCTGTTTCTGTTCTATCTTAGGACGGTAAGATCATACCACCATTGAGGCAATACTAACGATTACCTTCCGTTTTTACCTCTTACCGTGGTGGTTTTCTGTAGTAGGTGGTTCTTCATTTCTTTCCTGTCGCAAGAAAGGTTCTCACACTATGGTGGCTTATTCTTCTCTTTCCATTTGATTGTCTATCTTTTTCTTCATTTCACCTCTATCTTTTTCAACGTCTGCCAAGCAAAGCTCAGTGCATTGATTGCTTGACTTCTCTTCATTCTTCGTCTTGTTCATTCGTTGCAACTACGAACATAGTCCAATCAGTGGTCTGTTTACACAAATTTAGACGCCGGACGTCCTTTTACTAAGACAAGACAACCTTCACTTCTTTCATTCATTTATACTTCTTTAATATCGAATTTAACATCGAGTTGAGTATAGCTGGTACTATTCAACAGGACAAGATGGCGGATAAAATTCTTTTGACATATGTTGTTCTGGACATACTCTTTGTAGGTTCAGGTGCATTATTGCTTGGATTTGCCTTGACGACGAAGACTGGTACTTCGCAGGCTCCTACTATTGCGAGTGTAGCTACAGATTTGTTGTTGATGGGTACACCTTTGAATGGTCAGTTTTCACATCTGCTCCTTATAATGTTGATCTGGGAAAGAAGTATAGCAATGAGCTAACATCACTCGTACCCTATAGCCGCCATTGGAAATGCAATCTTAATCTTCTTCTCCTTCCTCCTCTCAATTCCCGCCATGCTCCTCAGCACCACTCGCGGCTGGCTCAAAGTTCATGGATTCATGGTCGTTGTCTGTGGTCTCTTCACTCTCATCATCGGTCTCGATATTTGGTTCGGTACACTAGAATCGAAAGAATCTCTTCTCGATACATGGACTGCCCAATCTACGACGACGCAAAGTCTCTTGCAGGAACAATTGAGCTGTTGTGGATATTTCAATAGTACGAGTGCGCCACCTTTCGTAATCGATAGTACATGTCCTAATGCTATTATTGCGGCTACAATGCCGGGATGCTCAGCGGCATTTGTTAAGTTGGATGGATTATTCTTGGATGTTATCTTTACGGCGGCTTTTGGAATTGTGGGCTTGGATGCTGCGCTTATTTTTGGTATTGCAATGCTTAATAAGGATCGTAAGGAGAGGGAAAGATATAGATTTATTGATGAGAAGAATGGGACGGGATCTTTTTAGGTTATAAGCGAGGGTGGGTGATTGGAATGGTGGCTAGATGGATTTATGGTGTTGGGTTCGCGAGATGGGATGGTCTAAGGTGTTGAGGTATAGGGGAGTTGTGGTGAGGTTTTGGTGGATGGAGGGGTACGGGGAATGGGGGATGAAGGGGGTATGCTGTGTTGCAGGGAAGTATGGTCGTGAGGAGGGGAATGGACGAGATTGTTAACAGGGAGGGAGAGGGGAATTCCATGATATGGCAAATAAGTTGCAATAGAAGGATGATACGATTCTATGGAAATGAAAAGGAGCCGGGGCAGGAGCAGGAGCAGCATAAAACAAGTGAAGCTGAATGGAACAGGAAATGCAATTACTCATTTGGGGAAGTTTCATATTTCACCATGAATAATCCAATGTAATCACAACGCTTCATTTTATACTTTGATGTCTTGTTGGTTGTTTTTTGAGTTGGTTCTTTTGTAGCTTATATTTTATGTGTTTAATGGTTTCAGATTTTTGGGATAGATGAGTTTGGGGGTTTGGTTTGTTGTCTTGTCTTGTATTTTTTGAGGGGATAGAGGGAGGGAGGTTGGATCGAGGTGGGTTAGATAAATAGCTAGATAGTTATATTGTGTTGCGTCGTATGGTGTTATAGATAGTTGCTCTTTTTAATGAAATTATTTGGATCTGGATGTGGATATGTAATGGTTTGGATGTGAATGATGGGGATTGGAAGAGTGGTATTGGGTGATGGTGTGATGGTATATAATGTGGTGTATAAGATGTAGAGATGTAGAGATGTAGATTATAGATTCTGTTGAAGAGATGGGAGGATGAGAGGATGAAGTTTAATAGCTATTTTGATGTATATGGAAAAAGGGGGGATTGATATTGAGGGGTTATATAGAGGGATTATATGGAGGATTATAGAGAGGGATTATAGGAAGGGATTATATAAAGAGATTATATAAAGAGGGTTTTATATAGAGGGATTATATGAAGGATTGATATCGATGGTTTGTATGAAGGGTCTTTAGGAAGGATTATATAGAGGGATTATATAGAGGGTCAAATGATTGAGATTTTGAATGGGAAGATTGGGATTTGGGTTGGATGATGGATGGTGCATGATTGATGATTGATGGTGGATGGTGCATGATAGAATGATAGAATGATGCTCGGTGCTTGGTGCTTGGTGTTTGATGGAAGATATGGGAGATATGGGATTGGCATTTGGGGACTAGGGTTTTGGGAGTAGAGGAAGGGGATAGTGAGTTGAGGGAGTGAGATAGGGTAGAGAGATAGAAGTAGAGTAGAGGGATAAGATGAAGAGAGGGGTGTGAAGAGATAGAGTGAAAAGATAAAGTGAAGAGATAGGGTAAAGAGGTGTGGTTGAAGGGATAGAGGTGAAAAGAGAGGTGTGAAGAGAGGGGGTGGTGAGAGGGAGAGTTGGTATTTGTATTTGTAGTTAATCGGTTAGGGGAATATCGAGAGTTTTGAAGAGTTTTGAGGAGTTGGACTTGTGAGTTTTGAGAGATGTTGGAATGAGGATCTGAATAGAATGTAATATAATATTTTGGGAGCTTGATCGGAGGTAGGGGTAGGGTGATAAGATGATAGGCTGGGAATATAGAGAATAGTGAGGAGCATGAGAGTGGAAAGGGGTGTTATGTAAAAGGTATGATGTCTATAAAAGCATGAGCTTGGGTTTAAGGATTAAGTAAGTATTAAGTAAGTGATAGGTGGGTGAATAGCGATCTGATAGGATAGGAGGGTGAGCAAGAGGGGATTAGAAGAGCATAAATAAATCAATAGATTGGATTGGGGAAACGGGAAGAGGAAAGAGGAAACTAGTACGGGAGAGTGAAAATTCGAAATAGAGAGTCAGAGGGTCGATAGATATTGAGATACGTAGAGAGAAATTCAAAAGATGTAGAGTGTATATGTTCTTGAAAATGTGTTTTGACCTGTGGATTTAGAAGTGTGGGAAGGGAGGAAAGAGGAGAGGTGGGCTAGTGATGATGTTGGATGTTTGTATCTACATCTTTACAGATGCCTACACGAGAGAATAGGTAATTTCATTTCAACTGAGTTGATTTGCTCTCAGATTTCATGACTTTATTAGTCTCTTCTTGTGGTGTTTGTATTTGTAGTGATTTGAAGGAAAGAAAAAGATGGAGAAGAAGTGACTGATATGAGGGAGTGAAAGAAAGGGAAAGGAAGGAAAAGGGGAGGGAGGTGGAAAGAAAGTTATAGTATGTGAATAAAAGGTAGAGATAATAGGTATAGACAGGAGAGAGAGATGTAGTTTAATATGGATTATTTTGAAGAGAGTATAATGATATAGGAGAAAATAGTATAGTATTCGATAAAGTAGTATTAAATAGGAAGAGAATGGACTCATAATAACATTGATTTCGACAGTGACAAATAACCAACTATTACTTATACATATATAACCAAACTAAATTCTAGTTTCTACATTATTAGGATGTAACGAAATCACAAGAGTTTAAAATAGAAGTATGATACTATAGTATAGAAAGAAGGCTCCGGATCTTCAAGTCATCATATCTTGATGATATGATAGAAGTGTTAAAAAAAAGAGTGAGATGGAGTGAAAGTAGAGATGGGGATGGAGATAGAAATAAACTTACACATTAATTTCAACAAATCGGTATAAATTTCGAAATGTAAGGAAAATCTACTCAAGTATTTAAGTATTTAAGTATCTAAATGAGTCATAAAGAATAAGGAGCAAGAATAAAGTAAGTAAAAGAAAACATATAAGATTATATAGATAAATCTCGCTTATTTCTTATTTCTCATTTATCTTATATTACTATGTACGAATACACCTATCTATTTACCTATCTATCTACCTATATATCTATCTATTTATTTATCTATTTATCTACTTATTTATTTATTTATTTATTTACCTACCTATTTATTTACTTATTTACCTATTTATCTATCTATTTATTTACTTATTTACCTATTTATTTATATACTTATTTACTTATTTACCTACTTATTTATCTACTTATCTACCTATCTACCTATCTATCTAGGTATCTAGATATGAACACTATTATTAAGAATTCAAAGAGCGAGATTGTTTTATAGGGCTTCGAGGGGTTTAGAGAGAGGGAAGAAAAGGAAGGAAAGAGAAAGGAAAGAAAAGAAGCAGATAGATTGAGGAGTAAACAGTTGAATATGAGGAGGGGGGTATAGTATATAGTATATAGTATGTAGAGAGAAAGAAATGAAGAGTAGGATATAAAATAAGGGTTTATAAATGTGAATATAAATGTAGACTTAGATTAGAGGATGGATATAGATATGAATATGAATGGAATTGTTGTATCTGATTGAGAAGAAGGAGAAGGAAAAGGAGAAGCAGTAGAAGAAGTAGAAGAAGAAGAAGAAGAAGAAGAAGAAGAAGAAGAAGAAGAAATTAACTTAAAACTATACAGCTATATATTTCTACATCTACATACTTATTTATATTCATACATTCCTAAACTATTTCTTCATTCATTCATTCAGCATAGGAAAAACATTATAATAAAGTAGAGTAAAGAGAGTAAAGAAAATAAAGAGAGGAAATCCCATAAGTTATTTCTTTAATAGTCTTATTATATTAGTATATATACTATACATTCTCATATCTCTATCTCCTTATAACCCCTATAGTAATAGAATTTATTATTAACGAAGTATTTATTTATTATTATAAAATAATATTTAATATTTTAATATTATATCAAATAAATTACTTTCATTTTATTAATTTAATGAAACTTTTTATTACATATAACAAAGTCTTAATGAATTTCTTGAATTTTAAAAAGTTAATTAGTTTGAAGTATAATTATTTATTAAATGGAAAGTTTCTAGAGCTTATTTGTTTTTTGATTTCTGATTTCTTTTTCCTTTTTTAAATTGTTCTTTTATTAGATTTGAAAAATAATAAAAGAAAAGATTTTTTAAGATTTTTAATTAGAATTCATTAAGAATAATTGAGCGTCTTTTAATTATATTTTTATTCTGAATTCCTTATTAAATCTGAATTTAGATTTTATTTAAATTTATTTACATCTAGGTTAGAAATAAAGTGAATTCTTGTTATTTGATATATTTTATATGTATGATATATTTTATATGTATAATATATTTTATATGTATAATATAATAATGAAACTTATAATTAAAGAATTATTTAAAAGTAATATATTATATAAAAGAGTTTATTTATTTTTAAATTTTCTAATGAATACTTTTTATTTATTTTTTAGCGTTTATACAAATGTTTTCTCTTTTTTTAGTTTGTAATTATCTTTCTAATCTCATTTTTAGCTTTTTAGTTTATGTCTTTTCTTCTTCTCTTTTTCTTAATATTTAAAAGCAAAAAGGTTTTTTAGAGCTTTTATTTTCTTTTTTTATATTAAAATTCATTAATAAATAAGTTTCAAAATTTATAAATTATTTTATTATTAATAAAATGAGTATTTCATTTATAGTAGGTTATACGCTTAGTAGGAGGTAGACTAGACTTAATTGAGAATAGTACTATAAATAGTACTATATGAGAAGCTTAGACTTATAGAATATATAAATAGAATTACTATAGAAATCTCGATTTGATTCAAATATATTAATTGATTATTTAATAGGTATATAAAAGCGAGTACTAGAATAAGATCTTTCTTTAGAGGTCTAAGTTACTTATTTATACTTTTTTCAACTCCTCGTATAGTCTATAATATATAGATAGCGTATGTTATAAATTTAATTTGAAGTCAATTTTGATTTAAAATCACTTTCTTTATTGATTTCAAATTGATTTTTTGATAAAGAGAATTTATTATTATGTCTGTCATTTCGTATTTAGATTAGCTTTTATATAATATCTTGTATTTTTTTAAATATTAAATTGTAAATTCGAATAAAGAATTAATAAAGGATTTCCTTTTTAATAAAGAATCCTTTATTTAATACTATAATAGTATTCTTTCTTAAATAAAGAATATAAAGAATTTATGAGATTTTCCTTGTAATATTGAATTTTCATTATTTTATAATAATAATAGATTTTTATTATTATAATTAGTCCTCTTAATATTATAATAATATTAAGTGATTTAATTAATATTTATTAAAAAACAACATTTTTAATGAAAGATTATTAATATTATAATACACAAAATAGGAATTTATACATGAATTTATATTGAATTTCTCTTCATTCGGAATATTAACTTTGTTACTACAGGGAACCTTCTTCATTCCAAAAACGTATTCCGCACTCCCATCTATCACCCCCTGTATTTCTTCAAATATGTACTACTATGCTATACTTATGAGAAAAACAGTAATATACAGCCATCCAGAAGATGCATTTTCTTTCTTTCTTTTCCTCCCTCTCTCTTTCCCTCCTATCTTTTCTCTCCTCTTCCCCCCATCTGCAACCTCTCTCATTCCAATCCTCACTTCCTATTCCTAATCTCTAGTCCCCAATTCTAGTCCTCATATCCTAAATTCGTACTTCCTATTTCTTTTACAGCTTTTTTCTCAATCCCCTTTTCTAATATTCTCTCTATTCTTATCTATCCCTATCCCAATCCCAATCCCAATCCAAAGGCCATTCTCATTCCTACCATTATCATTTTCTCATCCTTCAATTACCAACCCCATACTCTCCTCTACCATCACGCCCATCTCATTCCTTTCCCTTGCATCTCACAGCTTCTCATACACAAAGGTAAATATATAAACTATTATAGTTATCTATCTATCTACTTATTGACCTATCGAGATAGCTAATCCCTCCATCTTATATCAAGATGTCTATCCTCTCCCTCTCTCCCTCTCTCCCAAATACAACACTTCATCCACCCGCTTACCCACCCATCACCTATTATACTCTCTAAACAGACTGTATACTGGAAGAAAACATACATAGCCAAGTCCCACATACACACATACACACGTCAGTACTGACTGCCATTTCAATACCATTGCTACGACTAACCACAACCCAACACAACACCACCCAGTATATCTATATTCAAGTTATAAGCCGCAGCACATTGAACATTTATATAAGCCTATCTTCATAGTAACCATATCCATATTCACAGACTATCAGTTCAAGTATCTATAGGTTACCAGTCAAACTTGACTTCACATTCAAGTCCACTCCACAAAATCACAGCCAAACACACATAACATAACACATTCAAATCAAGCAAATATGAGCTCTATTAATTTTCTATAGTTCCTTTCATCCATCCTGGATTCAACTACATTTCATGAGTCATAACTCATATGATCATCATTAAACCATTCAGTAAACTAAGGTAAAGAAAGGTAAAGTCCTATGCTATGTTGAAAAGAAAAAAGTAGAAATATGCAAGTTCAAGAATATGCAATTTCACTTTTATCTTCATCCATCCACAATTCCATTCTTCCTAAATACAAGTTACACATGTGCAACTTCATTTTTTTTTTCGCATAAGAAAATAATATCTTCTTGGGTATATGAAACTCATCCATCAACTAGAAAACCATCCGTCGATATAAGGAACCAACCAACGTCCACCAGAGGAAATGTTCAACAAATCCAGATGATCAACTTAAGCCCATTTACCAAGAAGAGCCATGACAAATGTTCCGAGTATAACGCAACAGATCATGAATGTAAGTCTCTTCTTATCATGAGTCAAGTCTGGGTTGAATAAGAAGTCACGAGCCAATAACTCGACTAAACCAGTGTAGATGAGGATACCAGCAGAGATGGAATCGAGAACACCAGAGACGACATTGGCAGTGAATGAACCAGAGTTATAAGTTGTGCGAAGACCAAGACCAATGGCGATAGCGATGGGTGTGGTGAGACCATAACCTGCGCAAAGAACCCATGGAAGCCAAGAGAAACGCTTGGGGAAAGGAATGGCAGACATACGAGCGCCGATACCAAGACCCTCAAAGGATTGATGGAAGACCAAGACAGGGTAGAGAGTTGCGAACTCATCACCAGCAGTACCAAGGTTAAGACCGATGATGACAGAGTGAAAGATGACACCAAATTCGAGAATCAAGAAAGCGCAAATTTGTTGACGGAAAGAACGTTCTTCTGCCATTTCGGAGGAAGATGCAATGTTCTCAACATCCTTTTCGTTGGAGAAGGAGTTGGATGTAGGGCTGTGGTCCTTTAATTCTTGGGCTTGTGCGATGTTGTCGAAGAGGTTTGGATCTTGATCACCAGAGTGAAGTTGATTGTGTGTGAGGGTGGCACGACGTGTCGCGTTATTGCCATGTTGATTGGTGACAACATCTTCGATAGATGGACCATGTGCGTAGCCATACTTGCGATCGACATATTGTTCAGCAGCAAAATCCATCAAGAAGATGGAAAAGACTGAAAGTAAAACAATGGCAGGTACCCAAGAATACTCGGCCCAGCCACCAGTCATGCCAACACAAGTAGCTGAACCAATTTCTCCATAGGCGGGATCAAGTAAACTGAAAATATGTTAGGTTTCACTTTCTCCGAGAGGAAGACTTGGTGGGAAGAATAAAAAGAACTTACTGGATGAAAGCAGTTGCGATGATCACGCCAGCACCAAAGTAACGAGCGAAGAGGTAGACATAGATATTGATCTTAACCCAGCTGACTCTTGCAGCAATAACGGGGAAGAAGGTCGCAGCTGAGGAGACGATCAAGATAACGAAGAGAGCAGAGACACGACTATGATGGTTGATTAGTAGCTGATTTAAGAAAGATCAGAAGGTAAAGGATTAAGGAGGAGGATGAGAAGGAAGGAGACAAAAACAAGAAACAAGGAATGATAGAAAGCAGAGAAAGAACTTACGCTCCCAATTTTCCATTATACTCATTTTCACCAAGACCGAGATAACAGATGACATCTTTTGGATCGGCTGTATCTAGGTTGACCGAGTTGGGGTTGAAGTCAGTCATCTTGAAGACTTGAGGGGGAAGACTTGTGTGAAGACTTGTGTGAAGACTTGTTTGAAGATGGATAGTTCTCGAGAATTGTTGTATATCACAGTCTTGTGATCTTGCCAATATAGACAATGATTGTTTTGAAGAAACAAGGATAGATCGACCAACAAACAGTTGATATGTCGTATATCAAGTGTATGAAGTATATGTAATGAAGATCCAAGATGGATACTTTGAGAGACGAAGAAAGAGGAAGAGGTGATTCGATCTAATATGACGGAAAACGTTGTGATGGTGTATGTATGTCAGAATGGATTAAGAGAAAGTGTGTTTTGGAAAGTCTTTTTAAGTCGGAAGTAATTTGAGAAAAGAAGTCAACCGTAGAGTAGATGGGACCCTTGAATTGTGAGAACCTTGAGAGGTAGTTGATAACCACTTATTTTTTCTTCCTTTTTTCACGTGAACGGGATATATTACTAGGGAGGGAGGTATGATGTGAATGAAATCTCGGATCTCCAATCTCCAATCTCTGATGTTGGATATGATAGGTGAGATGGCGTGCGAATGAAAAGGTTCAAAGGTGAAATGATGAAATGATGGAGATGTAAATCAAGACACCTTGTTGGATACCCCCCCCCCCCAACTCTCACTCCCACTTCCAAACAAAATCCGAGTTGAGAATAATTACTCGGTAGGTAGGTAATGAGAACCTGGATGTTTCCCAGAGATTATGGGAAAAGATGGTTTTGATATTCCTTGGAAGGATTGAATTTTGGGGAATTTTGATTGGCTTTGATCGAAAATGATGATTGATGAAGATGGAGTAATTCGGGAGATGATACCGAAGATGAGGAAAGTTAAATGTGAAAAAGTTATATAATGAGGGGTTTGAAATCTGAAGAAGGAAAGAATGCAGAGTGAAGAGTGAAGGGGGAAGAGAAAAGAGTGAAGAGTGAAGAGGGAATATAGAAAGCGGAAGAGTGAAGAGTAATAATGGAATACAAAAAACAAAAAAGTGAAAAGAATGATGCTCGTATTGTACTATATTATATGTGATTGATGATGAATGAATACACTGTGATATTTGATATGGTTATACTTCAAGGAGATATAGCTAGTCCTTGAGAGAATCGATTCCTGAGTAGACAGTAGGGAGGTAGAATTGATTGAAGGGGTGATGATGGTATATATCTAGGAATGAAAGTGTGAACGTGAGGTTGATATCTATCAAGGATATATATACACATGTAGTACTTGGCCAACACTTCTCCTTCACCAACAAAGTAACACCGAACAACCACTCCTCCTCCATTCTCACGAATCATTCATTACACACACACACACACACACACACGCACACACACACAAAAACCCATGCCGTATCCCGCAAACAGTACGATACGAAAGACCAGAAGAAACTTCCGAATTTGGTGAGAGGGTAGTAGGAGTAGTCACTTGAGTACTGAGTACTGAGTACTGAGATATTTACATACTTTACTTCACTTTACTTCTCGCACGTCTTGCTATCATACCTCGGATGGAATAAACACTTGCTAATTACGTAGGGAGGTAGGTAGGTAGGATAGATATACAAGTGAATCTTTATATCATTTCTTTCCTCTCTCTATTGTCGGCGGGTATCTCATCGTGATTGAACAGATATCTACATTAAATTTCCATATATCGTAAGACTACCAAGTATGTACCTACTACGTACGGTTATGTGGGGCTCTAAAAACTTACCTCGTAATATTTGCAAGGTCATGCCAAGATGAAGGATCAGCGCACATATGCATACCTAGTAGGTATTCATCGTCCATAACATACATCCACGGCAACTTCACTCATACATCCACCATCCACCATCCACCATCCATCATTCGCCATTCACCACCCATACACCCATACATCCCCCATCCGACAGTAACACAAATCTGACGACATCCTTTTCTTCGTCTCTGCATAGCATAAGTGTACATGCCAGTCATGACATCGTACATTGTTCATATGATAAAAACCATGTTTTCCCCATGAATGAGGCTGAAGATGATACTACTTAGTAAATTCAGGTAATATAACAATATGCGAGGTAGCACTCGGGTATATTATCGAGGATTAGTTTTCGTAGAGGAAGCTGGGTGGATGGATAGAATGATTGTACTCCGTATATCTGCCTCCCTAGTATGTAGGGAGAACTTTGGACTCACGGACTCGGGTAGGATGGTAATTTTATATATCGAATGGATCCATATTATATCACTTCCAAGCCCCTCACTTATTATAGACTTCAATTCTCACTGCATGCATACTTCACTCCTCATCCTCATTCCTCACTCCTCACTCCTCACTCCTCTCTTTGACACCTCTGTCCCACACAACCATCTTCACATACCTATATACACCCAGTCTTTCCCCTCACCAGAGTCATCTTTACCAATCCATCCAATCATCCATCCACCATCAAGCAATCCACCATCCATCACCCAATCGATCAATCAACCCAATCTCACCACCCAACCCCTCTCAAAAACCCCCAAGACCCTCGAAATCCAAATCGTGAAACGTGATACAAAACCCATCCTCCTTGTACCACACTACAACCTTCGTACCACAACCCTCGTGTCACCAAACTATATATCGCAAACTCACACCCATCCATATATCTCGAACCGAACATGTGAGCGGATCCAAAGATGCCTAAAATGCAAAAGTTCGTAAGCGCCATTTTGGCAGGGATTTTGTTACAAAACTAATATGAGGTGTGGTAAGAAGGTTCCAGAACTCTTACTACTACATACATACATACATACATACCACTCACTTACCACTGATTTGTATCACCAATGATATCCATCACCATAACTATCCATCATCATCCTGATCATCCCATTCATATTCCTATCGATATTCCAACCCAGCGAGCTGATGCCGAGTTCGCATATCCTTTCTATATCTTTCCTGCTATATCCATACCTTCCTGCTATATCTTCACTACCTCCTACCTACCTCTCCAGTCCATTCCTACCCTCCCCTACCCTCCCCTCTTCCTACCCTCCCCTTTCCCTTCCCAATTCATCTCATTCTTAATTTCCCGCTCACCAAAACACATCTTAATTCCTCACATCCCTCACATCATACTACAACTCAGTTCAATCCAATCTAGTACACTCTTATTATATCCAATACAATTTCATCCAATCTCATCCAATAAAATCTTCTCTCTCTCCCCTCATATCTCACCCTCTCTCAACATCTCTCAGAATCTAGAATCTATAATCTATAGTCCTAATTCTCAAATACTCAGATATATTATATTATTAATATATATCATTTTTATAATATAATATATTTCTCTCTCTCTATTATTCTCTCATTTTCTCTTAATATCTTTTAAAATTCAAAATATAAATATAAATATTAAAATAAGTAAATAAATATTCAATGATATGTTATTATCTTTATAATATAATATTATATCTCTCTTTTTTATTCTTTTATTCTCTCATCTTTTTTTAATATCTTTTAAAATTCAAAATCTAAAATCTATAGCTTCAATCCTTAATACTTAGATAAATTATATTATTAATATATACTATTCTTATAATATAATATTATATCTCTCTTTTTTATTCTTTTATTCTCTCATCTTTTTTAATATCTTTTAGAATTTAAAATCTAAAATCTAGAGCTTTAATCCTTAATACTTAAATATATTATAGTATCAATATATATCATTCTTATAATATAATAATATAATCTTTTTCTTTTCTTCTCTTTCAAAATTCAAAATCTAAAATCTAAAATTTAAAATATAAATACTTAAATATATATTATTCTTATGACATAATAATAAATCTTTTTTATTAACGTGGTTTATCATCGAGTGGCTCATATCATCGAGTGGCCTACTTTCACCTCAATTTACACTTTCAAACTCATATTATTCAACAATAATTGAATCAATTGATTGAAACTATTAAGAATCTAATAATTTAGAATCTATTATATTATTTTGATAGGTTCTTGTATTATATCCTGTCTTTCCGCATTTACTACAATATCAATTAGAAAATACTTTTTTATTAGAATTCCCTCCTTTTTAATGCTCATCATATTAAATCTGAATATTAACCTTTTATTAAGATAATATATTAAGAATCTTTTGTTTAATAAGTACTCTTTTTTAATGTAATTGAGTTTTTTTATATATATTGATATTTACTTAATACCTTATTTGCTATTCAAAATATATAATTCTTTATATTTAAAAGTATATTTTTATAAACTAATTTCTCTGTACTTTTAATTAGAATTAATATAGTTTTGAATATAAATATAGAAGAGCTTAATTGATAACAAGTTATTTGAGATTTAATTAATATTAATTAAAAAAGAGCTTTTATTAAATTACAAGGGGTTTAAGAAATCTATTAATTTAGATTGAAAAAGGGGAGAGTAAGTATATGAATTCGAATATCTAATTTCGAGAATATAGTTTTAGAATTAAATAGGATTAAACCTATTCTTTAGAATTCTGATTTTATATTCTGAAAAGTGATTGATTCCTTATATATAGTTTTAAAAGCTATAAAGAATTCAATCTTTAAAATATGATTAATATATGCTTTAATAAATCTATTAATTTGATTATTATATAAACGTTTTAGATTACTAAAATAGTTGATATTAAATGGTTAAATTAAATGATTTAAATATGGTGGTAAATATAAATATATAATATCATTCTCTTTATAGTATATTTGAAAAGCTATTGATTTATAACTTTTATGTCTATCCAGTACTAATATTCAATATTTACTCTTTCTTTAATTCTTAATATATTTATTAAAGTATTTCAATTATTTTAAACCTGTTTTATTATTTGTTCATTTATTAGATGTAGATTTAATAGCTTATTCTATAGGAAGATTTGTTTCAATATATTAATTAGAAAGATGAACTTGTCCTTAAATGTTACGACCGAGGTCGTCACATGACTAGATTGATTAAAATATCACCTGACCAAGGTGTCCCACTGAGTCCCACTGAGTAAGGCCCAGTGGGACACAGTGGGAAGCAGTGGGACAACAGAGAACGAAGGTCTATATAAGGGAATGGGATTTCATTACAATATAGAGCTTCGTGCTCAAGAACAATCATTAGTTTCATTACTATAGTTACGAGAATTGCAACCAGTTACCAACCTTATTGAATTCCTACTTGAAGTCTAGTCTAAACCACCTCGAGAGATCTCTAGACACTTCCACGTGACCCTAGAGGCAGCTCCCGTAACATTAAACTATTAGAAATAAGGGAATAGTTTTATCCTCTTCATTTCCGTATATTATTGCTATAGCTCATTCTTAATTATTTAATTGTACTATCTTACTTTTACTATTTCGTTCAGCACTAGTTATTATTATTGCTACATATATAATCCTTATCATAAAGTCTGTTTCATCAAAATTATAAAAATCTTTGTTCAAAATATTATATTTCGCTTATATATTTGTAATTAATTAAAATTATTCTTTAAAAAGTTTAGGATCCTTATAGAGAACTTTTTGAAAATTATAAACATAATTAAAACGCATTTTTAATTCAATTCGACATTTTATAAATCGATATGCCTAAAGCTTTCTAATATATTTCGTACCCCTCGATTTAAGAATATTATTTGTTATATTTTCCATATTCTTTAGTTTAAATGGAAATCCTCTTAAATCTATATTGAATATATATATTGAATAATTACTTCTTCTTTTAATTCTATAATCTTATAACGATTCGCTTGAGTTTCTGTATAAAAAGGTAAACCTTTCATTTTATGTCGAAGAGTTGTACAAGGAATATTATAGAGTATAGTAGCCTTTCGAATACTTAATTTTTTATCTTTATGAATAGCTTCGATAGCAAGGAGTATACGAGCTTCTTGATTATTCGAATTCATTATAGATTGTTGATAAAACACGTGTTGAAAGAGATAGGTATAAATTGAAATGAAAGTGGGCCACTTGATAATATGGGCCACTCGATGATAAACCACGTTATTCTTTTATTCTTTTTTAAAATTCAAAATTCAAAATTCATAATCCTAATCCTCAAATATTTAAATAAATTATATTATTAATATATATTATTCTTATAATATAATATTATATTTCTCTTTTTTATTCTTTTATTCTCTCATTGTTACAGGAGCTGCCTCTAGAATCACATGAAAGTGTCTAGAGATCTTTCGAGATGGTTTAAACTAAACTTCAAATAGGAATTCAATAAGGTTGTAATTAATTACAATTCTTATAATTATAATAATGAAATTAATGATTGTTCTTAAGTATGAAATTCTATATATAAAAAAAACCCTATTCCTTATATAGACCTTCGTTCTCTACAGAACCATAAAGCTTTGTTCTGCTTGGATCCTTTGGATCTTATAGATCTAGACATTTATTCTTCGATCCCCTAGATCCTCTAGGTCCGTCACGTGACCGTTTGACCATGTGACGCGGTATATTAGATACCGTTGTAACACTCATCTCTTTTTAATATCTTTCAAAATTTAAAATTTAAAATCTATAGCTTCAATCCTTAATACTCAAATATATTATATTATTGATATATACTATTCTTATAATATAATAATACATTCTCTCATTCTCTTTCAAAATCCAGAATGCAAACACTCAAATACACTAGTACACTACGCCATCAACTTCATCTTTCCTTACTTGCATTATCTCTCTCTCCTCCCTTCCTCTGTCGATGTTGAGGAAGAGTATATGTAGAGTATAGAAGAGCGGAGATTAGAGTATAGAGTATGAAAGAAGCAAAGGAAAAAATATTCAACCTCTCCAAAATCATCACGACTAACCATATCACTTCCATATCACACTCAGAACGCCTCACCCACCCACATAAAAACAATACATCATATATACTCGACACTTCATTTACAGTTTCATTTCATTTCTTGTATTATAACACCCTCATTCATTCATAAAATAAATAAACAAATCCCCGAGCCCCCAACCTAAAATCATAAAAATCCAGATATCATGATATCATACCTTCTCAATCTCAAACTACCCTACTCGACGACCCAGCTACAATTTAGAAGCAGGCGATGATTGTCCGACCGCGGTAATTTCATTATATAGAAGGCTGTTTATTATGTGTTAGTAATTAATCTTTTTCTCAAAAAAAGAAAGGCTAAAGACAAGGCAGCATAGGATAGGATAGGATAGGACGAGACAGAAAAAAACTCACGTGGTCAAAAAATCCGCATAATCCTCCCCTGTAACCTGACTCGAAAAATATTGAGCCGCCAACTGATACTTATTACCCTTCGCCCCCTTACTCGCCAACTGATCCGCCTGTTCCTTGAGTAATCTCAACGCATACGCCTTGTCGACTTTCTTTCCCTCGGCCGTGCTCACACCATGTTTAACCCATTGCCATAATTGCGAACGACTGACTTCGGCAGTCGCCGCATCTTCCATGAGATAATTGATCGGGACGCAGCCGACGCCCCGGAGCCAACCTTCCATGTATCCCAATCCGATATTGAGATTCTTGCGAATGCCCTCTTCGGTAACGGCACCCGGGACATTCATATTCAAGAGATCGTTTTGTCCAATCTTCACATCGGCTCGACGAACAAACATTTGATTGGGGGTAGGCATGTGTTTGTTGAATACTTCAGAGGCGATCGATGCGAGTGCTGGATGCGCTACCCACGTACCATCATGTCCGGCTTTGGCTTCACGGATTTTATCCGCATAGACACCTTCCATGGCTTTGTCATTCGCGGCTTTATCATCCTTGATAGGGATTTGAGCGGCCATTCCTCCCATGGCGTGAACTTGTCTTCGATGACAAGTTTGGATCAGAAGTTTCACATATGCGTCCATGAAAGGAACGGTCATAGTTACCGCCGATCGGTCGGGAAGGACGAAATTAGAATTATTGCGGAATTTCTTGATGACGCTGAAGATGTAATCCCATCTTCCACAATTGAGACCGGAGCTGTGATCGCGGAGTTCGTAGATAATCTCGTCCATTTCGAACGCGGCAAGAATGGTTTCGATCAAGACTGTTCCTCGGATGGTTCCGCGGGGAATAGCTAGAGTGTCTTGAGAGAGATTGAATACATCATTCCACAAACGAGCTTCGAGATGCGATTCCAATTTGGGAAGATAGAAATAAGGACCGAATCCACTGGCGATGAGTTCTTTCGCATTGTGGAAGAAGTATAATCCGAAATCGAAGAGACTACCGGAGATAGGTTCGCCGTCGACGGTGAAATGTTTCTCTTCGAGATGCCATCCTCTGGGTCGGACAATAAGTGTGGGGAGTGTGCGATCGGTACGGAGTTTGTATTCTTTTTCGCCTATTTTGAAATCGACTTGTCTTCGGACGGCATCGTATAGATTGACTTGTCCATTGATCATGTTATCCCATGTTGGAGCACTGGAATCTATGAGGACGTTAGTGTTTTGATTTGAAATTAAGATTTAATGTTGGAATCCATCAATCATACCTTCGAGATCGGCCATATATGTCCAAACATTTGAATTCAAAGCATTCACAATCATTTTCCTATCCGTAGGACCAGTGATTTCCACTCTACGATCAATCAATCCCGGTGCAGGTGGTGCTCCCCTCCACGCATCATTCTCTCGAATATGTTTTGTTTCGGGGAGGAAATTTGGTAGAGAACCTTTATCCAATTCTGCCTGTCTGATGACTCTGCGTTGAAGTAATTCTTTCCTGGTTCCATTGAAGGATCTGTGAAGGAGCGCAAGAAATGCAACAGCTTCTTTACTGAGAATCTTTTTATTGAAATCTGTAATCGATCCGGAAATGTTCACGCCCTGTAATTGAGCTTCGACTTGAGACATCTTGGGCTACTATTTGAATGGGTATATGTGTAGATGTGTAGAGATGAGATTTGATGTTGTAGAGATATATTCGAGATGAGGATGATATGAGATGGATGTTGTAGAGATATATTCGAGATGAGGATGATATGAGATAGATGTTAAGAGAGATGGTAAATTAGAAAGAATTGAGAAAGGTAGTAGATATGAAAGAAACTTAAGCATCAAACTTCCAAGATGTATGAGGGGAATGAGAGGAAAGATAGCCATGACTATATTAGGAGCTTGGTCGCGGCAATGAGGAGCCACTCGGCATGCAAGTTCCCAAGTGCAAGAGCAGCATGCCATTCGGGTGGAGGGGAACGATAGCTTTTGGTTAGAAGCGTTGAGATTTCAGCTTGTGAATGTGGGGAAATGCCTTTTTTCGGTAGTCGCCGCCTTACGTTTTGTTTCTTTATGGAAGTGGTGTGTGAGTGAGTGAGTGGGTGTGGGTGGATGGATGGATGGATGGATGGATGGATGAATGAAGGAAGGAAGGATTTGTTTGTTTGTTTGTTTGTTTGTTTGTACTTCATTCCTGATGACGATAAAGCTTTAATCACTGGTATCTAGGGATTATCATCAAACGTTGACAAAATAGATGATGTCGATATCGTCGTTTGTGGGAGTTTTTAGTCAATGAGATTGTTCACTATCGAGTGTCTAGTGAGTAACCAATGTCTTCATATCTTCCTCAACAATCGAAGTATTCATATTGATATAATGAGCATTCTGAGATTCACTCACTCATTCGACTTTTTTTGCATGTGAAGAGAACTCCCAGATCCCCGAGAACTTTCTTCCAGATCTTTTCTTCTCCTGCTTTCTGATACCAATTCCTCCAGCCCTCCAGCCCTGTACACCCTGTCAATGTAACCAACCCCTGCTTATCCTCGGACGATAACCCGTCTCAAAGTCCGGTTATCTGTTATCGCCTAGACTTTGATAAGCCGAGGTATAGAAATGTATGGCATTACTGTATGTACTCGATTCAGTCGAGTAACCATTGTCCAGTATAGAAATTGTTTAATTGTTTGCCGGTTTTCATTCCGCATCTGTCCGATGATCGGATTTCATTTGTGTTGCCAATAATTCGTTTTTGACGCTTCCGGGTAACAGGAAAGTTGGGACCGAGGTCGGTTTGTTGGTCTCGTGTCGCATTCCGATGTACGCATCCATGGTTTCATCTGGTGGCTCCGATCACTTGGTGACGGGAGGGGAGGGAGGCGATGAGAGGGAGGCGATGGGAGGGAGGGATATTATTGACGGGTTCCGTTGTTTGGATATTACTGTACCATTGCAGGAAGTATGAATTCATCACTACATATGAGTACATCTTTGGCTTGGATCAATAATAATATAGAGATACCTCATTGAGAGGCATGAAAAGAATCTCGAAAAGAACCTCCCAAAGTCTCGTTTTACATCCAAGTGGACAATACAGCCAGCCATCAAGTGCAGGTAGGCAATGGGTGTAGGGAAGTATTCCGATTCCAAGACTTCAGTGATGTTTTGGTATCGTTTCATACAACATTCTACACGACACCTATCAAGCAAATATCTTGGCTTTCCTAACTATCTATCATTTTTGAGAAGGAAACCTTTTATTCTCTCTTAGCAGTCAGTCAGTCAGTCAGTCAGTCAGTAATAAAGACATCTACCAGCAAACTATCATATTACTTTATACAGTGTACACTAGGTTACATATGCTATACATGATATGAAATATCAACATCACCACATAGAAGCAATCACAATACCAGCAGCCAGCACTCCCACCGATATATAATTCCTTTCAAATACAGCTACCCCAGAACTAGAATCCGTCAAAGTCGACGTAGTATTCGGATTTCCTGTGACTATCACTGCCACATCCGTTACATTTAAACAACTTCCCACAGACATCGATCCTTTTTTCGAAAAAGTAATATCCGCACACTGTACGAGGGCGTGTTTTCGAAGGGGGCCCGATTAAAATTTAAGCGAATTTCCTCACTAAAATTATGCTTTATTCTCTTTTTTTATAAATATAAATCAATTCAAGTAATTGTTATAAAGCTATAAAATTTAATTCTTTTTCATGAAGATTTAATAAATAATAACTTGTTTACTAAAAGTATCAATTTATATATTATAAAAGTTGATAAATTCTATATGGAATTTTAATTCTTAAAATAAGTATTACTTTTAATAATAATTTTAAATATTAATAATCTTTATAGATTTTGATCAAATCAAAAGATTTTATAAAAAATCCAAAATTATAATATAATTTTTTATATCAAAATCTATATTTATATAAAAACTCAAATATATAATAATATTAATTGAATTTGATATTAAATTTTAAAATGAGTTAATTTTAATGGTAAAAACGGCTTGCGTATGAACCCGGGCCCTCTTTAAAAACATGCCCTTGTAATGAAAACTCATTAGTAACTCAACTCAGCTCATCCCATTTCATCAGAGTCTCAATAGAAATCACAACCTCCACAAAACTTCCTCAAACCCACATTACACAACCCTCCACTCATCCCCGCCTTCCCCATCACAACCTGAAACGTACTCCGTAGCTTTCACCTCCTCCATCACATTTCACCTCACCCCACCCCTCCATACAAAAACTCCCCCTCCCGTCTCCGCAAACGTTTGTCGCAAACCTTTTCTAAAACGCACTTCCCACAACATTGCTAAAAGCAATCAGAATCTCGATATTCGCAGTTGTATCTTCCATGTCTAGAGCAATGGAACCGTCTGATAGAGGCTAGAGGGTTAGATTACCAGATGCGATATCTTGTCCTCCGCAGGGAAATTGGGAAAGTGTGCTTTCGTTGAAAACGCGGGAGGTGGGGTAGGAGAGGAGGAATTGGGTGGCTAGGAGGGGAGGGTGAGGGTGACCAGTGCGGGGAGGGGGGTGGTAGTGTGTATTATTGATTGGAAGAGTGAGGGAGTGGTGGTTAGGTATTGTTGGGTTGGGATTCAAAATGTGATTAAATGAATTGAGATGATATTGCTACAAAACATGATTACAGCATGGTCTATCATACTTATATATCCTCACCACAAAAATGCCCCATACCCAATAGCAACCCACCAAACAATCCCCTCTCATACCCTCAAATGTCCATCCATCCTCCCCACCCACCCGAGAATATGAGAATACAAGCACACTCACCAAACATGCTCTCTCTCCCACGTCTCGACTCCTCTCTCGAAAACCTTCCCAAATCCAATATAAACCATGCCTTGATCATGATCAAACAACACCACAACACCACACCACACCGCACCCTAGAATCTCCCTTATTAAATCTTTTTTTCGAGATCGCTACTTGCAAGATAGAATCAGAATCAATACAAAAGAAAAGCAAAAATTGAACAAGGCAAAAATAAAGCATACCAACCCTGAAAAATAAAATAGAGCAAGATAGAGATAGGGATCACACGAACAAAATATGTCTTTCACTCCCTTCCCTTCCCTTCCCTTCCGCCCATTCCTCTTCCTATCTCACCCAGTCTCTAGATTCCTATTACAAAATCACCTCATGAAATTCTGAGTTCAAACTATTTTCTGTTCTGCTTCATCTTTTCCGCTCTGGATAGTAAGAGGAAGGGGGATTTGTTCTTTCTTTCTTTCTTATAGGATTTGAGGAGATGGAGATAGCTTGATATGATGGCTTGATAGCTTAATCTTTATGAAAATAAGATTGGATAACATGTTAATATAGTGGTTAAATATGTTGTGTTGGTGATTGGGAGTGAGGAATGAGAATTGGATGTTGAATTGGATTGGTTGGGTAGGTACTTGAAGTTGAAGTTGAAGCTGAAATTTGTAGGTGAAAGAATTGGTTTGGGGTGAGGTGGGAGGTGAGGTGAGGTGAGGTGATGAAGTGAGGTGGGTGAGAGGAGCTTGCCGGATTTGGAATGGGCTGGAATAAGTAGGGTCTAGATTGGATATAGATATGTGTAGAGTCTGAAGATAGATTTGAATACAACAGATTAGTCGGGGGTTTCCACAAAATCTAGACCCTTGGAGATTGGAATTGAAGTTGGTTTAAAGATGAATTGTGAGAGTTCCTGGAGATGTCTATTTGTGAGGACCCAGAAGCTTAACTGTAGTTTTGGGTGTGAATAGAAGCTTTACACATACTACATACGTTTATATATATCATTACATTCCTAATATTAATAATATTTAGTATTTAATACTCAATACTATCATCTACTTCTATCTTGTACTCTATCTCCAAACCCATCACTCTACCGTGACACCATACATCCCTTCAACCGGGTATTTTTTCCGAGTATTTCGATGGATATTTAACCTATAATATATGTTTAAATAGAGTAAATATTCGAGAGACAATATTAGATATAAGTATATTTATAAATAAATATTATATGAATTTCTTAAATTACTAGGTTTTCAATTAATAAGATAAAAATCTATTTCTTTATAATAATTTGTAAATTCTAATCTGAATAGTTAATTATCAATTAATATTTATAGTTATAATTCTTTTAAAGGATTTAAATAATAGTAAGAAATATATATATATATTACTAGGATGCAGATAATGACCGCTTGTCTTAATTACACTAAAAAATAGCGATTTTATATCTCTTATATAATGATTTATTAATATTTATTATTATACTTTTTAATTAAAAATTTTCAGATGAATTATTTAACGTAGTTTATCAGTGGGTCGGTCATATCAGTGGATCGGCCACTTTTACCTCGAATTGTCACTTCAAAGCTATATTATTCAACAATAACTAAATCAATTAATTAAAACTATTAAGAGTCTAATAATCTAGGATCTATTACATTATTTTGATAGATTCTTGTATTATAATCTGTCTTTTTGTATTTACTACAACATTAATTAAAAGATACTTCCCCATTAGAATTTCCCTCTTTTTGATACTTATTGTTACAACGGATTAGTAACAGGCTGTAGAATCACTGACTTATAGGCTATAATGGTATTATAGGCCTCAGTGATTCAGCTGCAGTATACCGGGGGACACTAAGCACCCAAGGAAAGCCTCAGGCATGTATATAGTATTAGTTATAGAATACACTGAATCATAGGACATGGTTCCTAGGACAGTAGGGTCCTAAGAAGAATAAGCAATACAGGACACAGTAAGCAAGAGAGGTTTTGCTAGGATTAGTAAGCTCCCAAGGGATTAGCCCTAGGACAGGAAATAAGACAGGACGACAAGACTCACGGGACTAGTATCACGTGATGGACCATCCCATCAGTCCCACCGATTATTATCAATGGGATCAGTGGGATCCCACTACGCCCACTACTCTCAGTGAGTGGGATCGATGGGATCGCAGAGTGCAAAGGTCTATATAAGGGAAAGGGTTTCTTTACATGTAGAGCTTCGTGCTCAAGAACAATCATTAGTTTCATTACTATAGTTACGAGAATTGCAACCAGTTACAACCTTATTGAATTCCTACTTGAAGTCTAGTCTAAACCACCTCGAGAGATCTCTAGCCACTTCCACGTGACCCTAGAGGCAGCTCCCGTAACACTTATCACATTGAATTTAAATATCAACCTTTTACTGAAATAATATATTAAGAGCTTTTTGTTCAATAAGCATTCCTCCTTAATATAATTGGGGTTTTTTCGTGTATTAATACTTACTTAATGCTTCATTTGCTACCTAAAGTATACGATTCTTTATATTTAAAAATGTATTTTTATGAGTTAATCTTTTTGTACCTTTAACTAGAGTTAATACAGTTTTAAATATAAATATAAGGAAGCTTACTTGATAATAAGTTATTCGAGATTTAATTAATGTTAATTAAAAAAGAGCTTTAATTAGGTTGCAAGGGGTTTAAGAGATTCATTGATTTAGATCGAAAAAGGGGGGGGTAGGTATACGAATTCGAATATCTAATTTCGAGAGTACAGCTTTAGAATTAAATGGGATTAAACCTATTCTTCGAAATTCTGATTTCATATTCTGAGAAGTGATTGATTTCTTATATATAGTTTTAAAAGCTATAAAGAATTCAATCTTTGAAATATAATTAATATATGTTTTGATAAATTTATCAATTTGATCATTATATAAACATTTTAGATTACTAAAACAATTAATATTAAATAATTGAATTAAATGATTTAAATATAATGATAAACATAAACATATAATATTGTTCTCTTTATAGTATATTTGAAAAGCTATTGATTTGTAATTTTCATGTTCATTTAATATTAACATTCGATATTTGTCCTTTTTTCAATTCTTAATATACTTATCGAAATGTTTTAATCATTCTAAACTTGTTTTATTATTTGTTCACCTATTAGATATAGATTTAATAGCTTATTCCACAAAAAGATCAGTTTCGATATATCAATTGAAGAGATGGACCTATTCCTAAACCATTAGAAATAAGGAAATAGTTTCGCCCTCTTCATTTCCATATATTATTACTATAGCCCATTCTTGATTACCTAATTGTATAGATTTACTTCTACTACATCTCTCAGTACTAATAACAATCATTACTGTGCATATAATTCCCATCATAAAGTCTATTTCATCGAAATTATAGAAATCTCTGTCCAAAATGCTATATTTCACTCGCATATTTGCAATTAATTGAAATCACTCTTTAATAAGCTTGGGATTCTTGTAAAGAACTCTTTAAAAGTTATAAATACGATTAAAATGTATCTTTAATTCGATTCAATGCTTTACAAATCAATATACCTAAAGCTTCTCGATGTGTTTCGCACTTTTCAATTCAAGAATATAATTCGCCATATTTTCCACATTCTTAAGTTTAAATGGAAAACCTCTCAAATCCATATCAAGAATATATTGAATAAGTATTTCCTCTTCTAATTCAATTAAATTATAACTTTTTGATCGATTCTCAGTTATATTAGGTTTATCTTGAATTCTATCACCCAATATAGTTGAAGTATATAATAAAACTAAGCTGCCTTTCGAATTGATAATTTTTTATTTGATTTAATAGCTTGAATAGTTAAGATTATGCGTACTTCTTTAGAATGAATTTTCATAATTAATTATAAAGAAAACGCGTATTGAATATAGAATAATAATTCAAGGTAAAAGTAGTCGATCCATTGATATAACCGACCCACTGATAAACTATGTTATATAATAAAGACTTAAATTTTTAGTTTTTCAGTTTTAATATGAATTATAGAATTGATATTTTATCATTGAAATAAAACCTTATAAAAGTTCTTTAAATTTCGCTTATTTTACTAGTAAATCCTAGAATTTTCAAACTACTATATTTCAAAGCTATATAATACAATCAATAAAAATCTTAAAAATAAATTATTCATTTTTTTGAAATCTATAATTAGAACCTAATAGAATTTAATAAGTATACATAACTAATTCAGATATAATTATATTCAAATTCATTCGTTTTAAGAATGAATTTTAGTATGATTTAGACGATCGGTTATTATCTATTCATAGTAACTATATTATTTAACTTTTTTATAATTTAAACTTATTATAAAGAAAACTTCTATATAGAATAAAGGATTATATTTATTATTATAATCTTAATATGATTATTTTATAGATTTAAATTATTAAATAAATTAAAAATAATCTTTTTTTTATAGATAATAATTACAAAACAATTATATAATATTTAGTCCGAATATTTCGGATATTTAGTGATTTTTTTTGATTTTTTTAAGGTAATTATCCTATTATATATTTATAGGGTAGAGTAAATACCTAATGAGGTTAAAAACGCTGGGTAGGGTATGAGTGCTCAAGCCTGCTTCAAATCTCCTAATCTTCTCCCTCCCTCACCTCCCAATCCAATCTCCACATACGCATCGCCTTTCCACATCCACTTCTATATATCTCCATCTCTCCTCCCTTTGCCTCGTACCATCCCGTATAATACACAGCGTTGACATTACAAATCTCCATCTCCATCCATCCCATCCCCGTCCCACACCCGGCTATCCACATACATGCATGCACAACATACAGAACTCCTTACTCAAGTCCTAGGCTCTCCCCTCCTGTCACACACACACACACACACACACACCCTATAAAAATAAAAACCCCACAAAAAACCGCAACACAACCTCCAAGCGAGGTATATCCAGGACAGGAGTTTGTGCGAGGTGAGGTCGTACATACATACGTGCATACATACTGCAATTGAACGGGTACTCGAGTAGACGCAGTAACTATTTGGTATTCAGTATTTAGTATGTGGTGTGATAAAAAGATAAAAAAAATGATATGATATGGTTGTGCTTGGGATTTAAAACGGGAGGTTGTGTATTTGGAGTTTGGATTCGTTTTTTAGATGGTGGGTTTGATGGGGTTGGATTGGATAGGAATGTGAGGAAATTCATGTTTTTTTTGATGTCATCGCTCGAGATGGGAAAAGAGCTTATTTTGAAGTGTTTTTTTTTCTCTTTCTTGGTATATATGATCTGTATGAATCTATACAAGCTCTCATCTTCTTTATCCTCCCATGGTGCTCCTCCCATGCTCACGCTATGCTCATGCTGATGCTCATGCTAATAAGCAATATTGATGCCATCTCTTTAATCCCCAACTCCCTTTTAAAACTCCCAAATCCAGACAAACAATTATCACATCGTATTGATCCATCAGGTAATTTAACAATCATGCTTCATTAACGAGTCATAATACCCAAATCCCCCCCTCAGTCAAAACATCAACCATTTCTCTCTTTGAAATGATGTGCGCTTTGTCATCCTAAACTCCTTCAATTCTCCATCCCCATCCCATCCCATCCCATGATCATAATCATTAAATTAAATCCTATAAAGCCGCTTGCCTGCCGCAGTACATTTATAGGTCGTTTGTTATTATTTGATATGTCTAATGCTCAAAAGCAATGACATAACGACCTAATGCCAAACTTCCAAGGAACGTACCACCCAAGACAGATAGGAAATATCCAAGATTCATAGTCATAATTGCGAGCATACTATTTCCCAATTAGTCCATATTCTATAAAGCCAAAGAGATTATGTGAAGAAAGACTTACAGTAACCATCCAACACCAGCAATAATAGTATCCATAACCGCTCTCACAGGGTCGACACTCAATCTCCATGGTCGAACACCCATAGAACGTGTCTTAACAACCATTACATTCTCCTCCATACCATTCTCACTGAGTGTCATATTCTTCGCATCGCTATCTATGCTGATACGCTCGGATTTGGGACCCTTTCCAGCAACGGTAACGTAGCGACGATTGGTTTCTTCGGCGAGCCATGCGCTTTCTTTCCAGGCTTTGACGGCGAGAAGTCCGCGGAAGAGGGTAGCGAGGAGAACGAGAAAGATACAGGTTCCTGCGTAGCCGGCATCGGTTGTTGGAGTCCACATGGTAGAGTAGAGAGCGGTAGTTTTGGAGATGAAAAAGGTCATTGACATCATGGACATGTCCATTGTGGTTCTGTTGGCCATGGTGGACATGGTGGGCATATCCATGTCGGATGTTGACATATCCATTTTGGCTGAAGGTTGATGGAGTGGGTGATAGTAGAAGTTTTGTTGAGAATATAAATGTATGGATATTTGTAGTGATGTTGTATGAACCGCCGGCGGATCGTTTGTTGATGCAAATAAGGATTAATGGATTAATGTAGTAGTAACTTGAGTTGATTGAATGATGATTTGAAGGAAGAGAGGACAGAAACTCTTTAATATAGTGGAGGTAAGAACGATGAGAAGTTATGAGGTAGATATTTGCAAACAAGCGGATCTGAGGCAGTTGGAAGTGTTCGAAGTACGGTATGTTTCTAGATTCCTTTGCATGAAAATCCGGGGGAGAAAGGTATGAGGCTCTGGATACCTAGTACTACCTAGGAATATGTTCCGAACAGGCGGTTTGGTTGCGAAGGTTTCAGTATGCCCAGTCTGATGGATATTGGGAGATCAGATGAAGATGAGGAAGAAGCAGTTGTTGCTTTGGGTGTGTGAGGTCGTCAAGGTTGGGTTGAGTTTGATACTGAGGCTGTTGTTTGAAGTGAATATTCAAGTGAGTGTCAAACGAAAGATATCAAAACTTTCACAGTTTACTCCAAAAGAATCATGGCCTGCATATTTACCTTGTTTCCCTACCTTGCTTTTACTCTTTTTACTCTTTTTACTATTTTTACCCTTTTTGCTCTATCTTGCTCAAATTATTATTCATCGTCGTTTTAACCAGTTCAGAAGAAGGTGGTGGTGTGGAAAAGGTGCCAAGGTGGATAAATAAAGTGCTCAAACACGCTCAGACTAACTGAATATAGTTTAAAAATTACCAAAACTCACTCATTTAATTGCCGCTTTTAAAGTTCGAAATCATTTCTTATCTCGTCGCGCACCAAATTTCACCGCTTTGACCTCAAAGCTTATTCCTAGATAGCTGAAGCATTCAAGAGCGGCATTGAAAACCGATGAAATGTGCTCAAGATCTGCCTCATGAACTGTCCACAGCTTCACCATCCATCATCATGCGAACCGTGAGTCTGGGCAACAAGCCGATATCGACGAAAGAAGGATGGTGATAAATCTACTCGAGTACCTACCAATACTGTATCGCTCATTCAATACCGATGCTCAGTGCAACTTCGTGGAAGTATCTATGTAGGTGTAATTTCGCATTGCATTTAGGCTGACTACTACACCCTTCGTCAAGACGCAGAAACTAGAGATTCTTGAAGTAGCCTTCAGAGAGCTGGGGCTGCTGCAAGACCTGGACTTTCACGATGTGAACATGGAATGCAGTATTCCTATCATTGAGACTTTTCTTGACCGGAAAATCCCATCGCCTGTTCTAGACTCGACGCTTTGTTGTGTGAGAGACTACTCCATCAGGAAGTCCAAGTCTCCGGGATATTATTCTGATACAGAAAATAGCAATATCTGGTCTGATCTACTTATGAAAATTGTTCTCACCAGTCTGGATTGAGAGAATTCGAACACCCTTAACAGATCATATCAGAGGAGTGAATGAAGATCATGGAACTCTATCTGGCACACGATTAAAGACCTAGGACTACCATCAACTGACTCTAAAACAACCCCGTTGGACCAGGAGATCAATCAAAGACAATAAACGCACTTGAAATTGGGAAACACAAATCTGTATTAAGTACAAATTTCATGTCGATCTCAAACATACCAATACACAGCTCGAATGTTTCCAAAGCTCATCCTAGATGATTCTTGTTCATGGATAATATTCTGTCATGGAAAGACATTCTATACCTGCCATGCCTTCAACGCTATCCCAAAACCCCCAATTTTTCGGAGTACTCATCGCATTGCCTCGATCGACTTTCTCTTGATATTCCTTTCGACTCTTCAACGCATAATGATGCAGTGCTATTCGATCTCTTGTCGGCGAATATCGTCTTACATGTGCCTTGATCCCGTTTTCATCAACAACTATCGCTCCGTCTTTACATCGCACCTGATGGACGGTGTTTGGACCAGCATAGAGTGACAATTTGGCAATGGTTTTACCTAGCACATTATGACCTTCCCCGTCCCATATACAATCGATGTAGGCCTGGCGCACAGACTTGGGTCTGTTCAGTAGGCCAGCAGAGGAATGTGTCATCCAAGATACATATACTGCCCCGATGTGATCATCTTCGTCGTAAGATTCTAGGAACTCGATCAGATTTTCCTTTCCCGTCATCTCCAGATATTCATCGGCATCTATGAAAGCCATCCAAGTGTGATTGCTCCGGTACTTTTCGACGCAAAGTTTGTAGACGTGTTCTTGCATATAGTAGGTATGTTCTGATTTATTGAAGTATTGGAAAGTTACATGCTCTTGAGGTATACCCAAATCCTCCATTTCCGATAAAGGTGGGTCAGAACCGTCATCCATGATGTAGAATCTTTTTATCCCAAGGTGATAGTAGTGGTGGATGAAGAATTCGGGTAAGTCTTGTTGTTGATCTTTAACTGCCATGCACACAGAAATATATTCGTCGTCTCGAGTATCCTGCTTAGATCCAAGGAATGGTTTCTTGAATCTATGACCGGGTCCCAAGGCTCCTGAACTCGTTGTATGCTCTGGGAGACTCGCGTCTTCTGAATTCGAGGTTTCCGTCCCACCAAAGATACCAAGCATTGCCTTGAATTCATCAAAAGTTCCTGCAGAACCTGCATGTTTCGGAGGCGTCGGACTTGGGAATATATCTGTTGCTTCAATTGACTTTGATGTTTCTGGTATGGCCTCATTGTTAGGCGGAATATCCACCAACACGTAATGAACCATAACCAACGCCGAGACGCATAGAAATATAAATTTCCATGGTACACCGTGGGCTCCCGACAGGAAAGTGAAGAACATCTTCGAGAGATGGTGAAGAAAGATCGCAAACCCTAGTTGTGTTTTTATGCGGATTGAGGAAAATGAAATGGTTTATCTGGCTCCTTCCTATCTTTGTCTTTTTGCTTTTGCGCTGGTGTCTCAGCTGGTTATGCAGGGAGAATATTGAGGAATTGTGGTGGCGTTTTTGATTCATCGTTCTTAAAATAGTTCTCGCTTGAGATTTGCTTTCCTCCTGATGTTTGGTTCCCTCTGTATTTTATCTCAATCTGTGTGAATATCTTCTGATTGGGAGAACCCACTACAGTAGCACTGTGAGTCTGCCAGTCGGCAAGTTGTTTTCGTAATAGCAAGCACCGTGGTATATCTTTATCTGAATTCTATTGAAGAGTTTGAAACTTCATATTCTACAGCCTCTTGGCATCGAGATATACTTCATTGACAATGATTCGAGGTGGGCAAGATGCGTTCACAATCAGTCCGCCTGCTATGATGCGATGGGCTCCTGTGACGTTGACTGTGTGGAATGAGTAAGAGAAGTCAATAAATGGCTATGGGAGTCATTATTATTCCAATTCATGGCTGAGGAAATGTTAGCCTTATGACTTTCTCCATCTTTGAGCGACACATGCTCGTGTATTTCCAGTGACTCGCGCGTAGTAAAGAGTCAGAGTTGGTAAATCAACTTCAAGTGACTAAATATTACTCATCGAAGTTAAATAAATGTATTATTACTCTTGGGTTCCACACTAGGCAACACAAAAGTCGAAGAAGTTCATATTTAACTTCTTAACTTCTCAACCACTACAATACAAGATACCCAACCCTCGAAGACAAATACCACGACAAGCAAACAAACCATCTATCAAACATTTACCACAATGGAGATTCATAGAAAATTCACGGATAAGGTCAAGACATATCCAAAGTACTTTCAAATGTTCCTCATCGTTTTGGTTGTGACGTTCATCATAACTATTCTCGTTGTAGGAAGTGTATCTGAGCCAGGCCGGCTCCTGCAGTTATACGCCCCTTCTGAGGAGTTTGATTTATATAGAGTTTATTTCTTCAAAGTTTGCCGGTCTAAGATTGATGGGATCAACGACGGCTGTCATGGTAAGTTTAATATACTCGATCTGTTCACGTAGAAGCTGCTGACACTTTTTGTTAGGGAATTTACCGGTGGTTCTTTCTGATGATGCTTCCTTTGCTGGTAAAACCCATTCTTGGGGTTTATATTCGCTGTTTTCATCTTGATCCTCCACTAACATATGGTTACCCGCAGGATTTCCAAATCTTAGAATTATCTTTGCCTTATTTTTTCTGAGTGGCCTCGCCCATCTCGCCCATGGCTTCTTCGGCATAAAGGTTCATTTGAATCATCTACATCACCCCAAAATCGAAAATGCGATGGCTTTTGTATGTACATCTTTCTCTGCCTTTTTTCTTTCTCGAAAAATGTGTTCTTATGGAATGCATTTAGATGTCCTTCTTCACCTTGCTTGCGGCTGCAATCGCCTGCCCATGGATCTTGATCGATTATCGGTGGCAAATTCAGTCTGTTAGTGAAGATGAAATCACTGTAAATATCAGTACTACCATCATTGGGTTGGGGCTCACGGCAGTGCTCTTCAGTCTCGTGAGTAGGGAGATACTGATTGTGGGAACACTCAAGAACGAGAGAGCGATTCAAGAGTTTTCGGTTCCTGCTGCATGAAATGGTGAGGATCCACGTCGATATTCTCTAGATGACGGGACTCAAATCAATCTGATTCTGGTGAGGAGGCTGAACGGTCACAGGTCCCGGCCCACAATATTAGGCAAGAGCAACTCAGGCCTACTTCGAGAGGGTACCCGGCCTCGATGCAAATGTCGATGCCTCTTGGAACGAGAATGGCGCCGTCTCCAAATGTATACGCACGGGGACCTCAAAGGTCTCCACCTCAACCTCAACCTCTCAAGGACCGCCACCTCCAACGTATGCAGGATACGGTCGTGGCTCAGGTTGAAGTTTATGATGATAGTATTAGCAAGGCGGTGTATATTACCTGGTTTCAATACCTGCTAATCTTACGTTAGAAGTTGGACGGATGTTTAGTAGGATTTTGATGGAATTTCTGGCTTTGGGGATTTATAATGCTTGGTAATGAGCGGGTGGTGTGTTTAAGCATGTTAAAGATAGTTTGGTTTGATATTCTTGAAGCTTGGCTGCGTTCGGGACGTTGGGGAATTTATACTCGTTGTTTTTCCGTTGGCTTTGATGAATTGGCATGTCTTGTGTGAATACTGTTCAAATATCATATGGAAAGATAAGGGTTTTCAAATACTGTCTTGTGATTTTGGACTGTGTGCTCAATATTCTACTTATAGAGATGTCGTGAGAACTTACCTATGCTTAGCTATTATCTATTATTTCTTACGTTCTCATGGCGCTTACAATCTCTCCTTTTCTTCTCCCAACCCGACGGAGGAGAAGGCTATATCCGGTTTCAAAAATCAGATAAATTGGAGAAGTGGGAGAACCTCTAGAGCATTCAAACTTCTGGAGCTCAGAGGAAGGGAGGAAAGATTGCGCTAGGACTCTTTGTCTTTTCTTCTTATTGGAAATTCTGCAGTCTCAGGTAATATCAAACTACCCCCAAATGTATTGGCTCCGCACAACCGCTCTCATAGCCTGTCTGAAGAAGCACGTAAATATTATGACTCCCAAAAGACGTCACCTGTGGGTCACAATCAATGACTACAAGAGGAGGAAAAGTGGACGAAGTATCTGAAACACAGAGTCCATATCTCTTCTCAAGACTTGAGCTTTCACCAAAGAATAGTGAGGATATTTTCACTAAATATGTACACCATCATGCAAGTCGAAATTCTTATATTTAAGGACGTAACCTTGGCTTGCGTAGTCATAGGAGTGCTTTCACCTTTGCGCATTCTGATACTGGGGAGTACCTCAACATCTCTGTTATGAATGGTATATACGATTTCTTTCTGGATATAATCTCAGGGTTGAAAAAAAAAGAGGTCTGAATAGCAGGAATAGGCAGGTGCGAGTAGGTAAGTAAAGCCCCATGTCTCCAAGCGGAATTTACTATCTTCTTCCAGTCTTATAATTCCTGTTTTTGGTTCACTATTATCGTCAAGATTAGTCACGCAAAAGCGGTTGCAGGAAAATCAAATCTTCATCAAAGGCCCCTAAAAAGGATTACAGCATATTGACAATTTTTCGAGGAAACATGGCTAAGGCCTATCTGTATATGTGGCAGTCAACATACGGCAATTTCTTCATTCAGGTGACAGGATTGATGTTAGATCGTCGTGAGTTTGTGGGATACTTCACACTTGCGAGCAATGCATAATTAAGCATCAACGTAGTATATCATCGTTTGTAGTCAGTTTAGACTCTGGAGCTATTAAGACAACACCATTAGCCATCAAGCATACACCGCCCTACATACTACCCCCAATCTTTTCCACGATAACTTGAGGCACTTTGCATCAAACTACCCGTGTCACAGTAAGGCATATCAGCTCTCAGACTTCATTTCGATAAGTCAATTTAACTCCTTTAATATTTACCAAGGTCAAAAGCATATTATCATGATGATAAATATGCCTTGGTATAAACAGTATTATCCGTGGATAGTCGTTCTAGGGTTTATGGTGACACTGTTTTCATTATCACTATAATACTAGGATGCAAATTGATTCCGATTCTATTACTAGATATGTGAGACCTAAAGATAGCTGACGGATCACCAGAGAATGTATGTGACCATTACGATATATACTTCATGACGATTTGCGGAAGAAATGACCTTATCGCGGGATTTGAAAATCAATCATCCAATGGGCTTTGTCAACCTTTGGTGAGCAAAGCGTGAGAAATAACATAACTGTGTAAAGAAAACGTGCTGACAGCTTTCCCCAGTCACATACCATAGCTGGGAGAAAACCTTTCTCCGTTTGAGTCACGGGATTCTAGAGGAAACCTTGAAACATTTTTCCAAGCTTGGCGAGACGCCGAAATTCTTCACCTGTTCTATCTTAATAATCTCAGGTGCTTTCATTGGATCGGTCATGTCAGACGTCATTTTCTTCTACAACCTCATCACGGCGGGTTGCTCCATCTCCATTTTCACCGAAGCGCATAGTTTTTCAACCATATTAGAGATAATTGAGCCTTCACTAGGAGTCTTTGATATGACTTGTGTAGGATCACTCTCACATCCTATCTAGAACTTATATCAATATTGGCAACTAGGCCATCGTCGAGTTCGTGTCACTCACTGTGAATGAAATCGTGTTTGTGCGGAATCTAGCACGCGCTATTCAAGGCTTGGAATGCACTCCTGAGATTTGCATTCCGGTCCACGCGATTTGGAGTCTAGTCGGAATTTCTATGGTTGCGTTGGTTTTTCATGGGATAGGGGTAAAAACTTCATTTGTCATGCTATCATCAGAGGATTTGCTTGACTTGAAATTAAATCTCAGACGAAATCTAAGATCACATTGAAGAGAAGGTATGAGATTATCTATCAATTTGAGTGTGGGAGTTTTCATTTCAATTGTTTTCATGAATATGTTGTGATCTTGTATGGCATCTTTGAATCAGGGACAGCAATTAGAAGCATAATTGCTCAAGAAATTGCTGGAGACTCGAAAGAAGTTTTTGGTATATGGAGCCAGGAACTGGATACAATTTTCATCTAACACTATGCTGTTGCTTTGCCTCCTGGGAAACGATGGAGCCTCAATTTGTCAATAAGATATCCCAATTTGGTATCGCTTATCTTGTAATGTAAGCGAATGTGTGTTGATATATATTTGAGTCCGATTAGTGTACCTGTTCGTACACTACTTATCACAGAAGCGAACGATTACTACATTAGAGAGCAATTTGAATTGAGAAGTTATAGAAGCTTTTTTCATCCTGAGTCTAGGGTGGACAAGCATGTGAGTATTGATTATAAGTTGACACGAATCGCTTCTAAAAAAAAATGGAGTGTCAAGTTTGTGAATGGCAAGTATGTCCCGATTTGATATCATTGCTGTATCCTGCAAGTCTAATAAACTATTGTTGCACGGTATGTAATATACGAGCAGGTGTTTGATGATTAAACAACTAGACTTCATGATCATCCGGATGTTAGTCCGACTAGCCGCTAGCGTATTGAGAGGCTAGACGAGAAATTTAGACGAGCTTTCCATCTAAATTAATACATAGCAAAAATAATCTATCATCTGTACTAGCCGTTCCGGCCCAGTACGGTAAGACTATCAAATACTCTGCGGTAAACCCAAATATCAATCACCTGGCGAATTATCCAAATCATAGATTTAGATTGGCGAATATATTTCATTTCAGCATATGAGACTGTAATTATATGAATGAGCCTATAAAAATCAAGAACTCTACACCTTCAAAACTCCAAGCCAACTCTGAAAAAGCAAAAGCGTACTGTCACGATGAGACCTCCGCCCCGGTGTCAAAGAAATTCAGCATTGTTTGGAATACCATCTATCTTGGTTAACATCACAATTATACTTATCATTTTTCTGGGATTCAAGACCAAGCCAATTGTATCATTCGGTGCGAGAGATTTCAAACTAGTTGCGGGCTCTCCAATATCCGCTTTTGATCAGTATGACTTTTATTTTCGCACATGTCTGTAAAAGGAATTATCATAATTCAGATACCCAGAATCTTGTAATTGAGAAGATTTGTTTAGACTATGGTAAGTCTCAGAACAGTTCTAGTGCAAATGTATATACTGATCATCCATACAGACGAAGGAATGATGATCCTCAAAGATTTTGGATATGACTTACCGGTGAGTGTTTCGCAGCATCTTGAATGGCTTGGTAAGTTTCTGGATTGATCGAAACTCATACTCTACTAACCTTTATGGAGTTTTATCCAAAGAGATGCCTGTACGTGAACATCACCAGAATCTTTGTTCTTTACATCCTCGTGTGTATATTTGACACCACGGTTTTCTGGGTGGGTCTTGAAACTTTAAAAATTGGTAGCCCTTCGAACAAAGTGGAATATGAATTAGATGTGAAACTGTAGATGTATATGGTGTGTAGATATGTCTTTCTTCTCTCTAATATTTATACTAATTTCAGTTACTCAGGCATCATTTCAAGCTATCTTACATATAATTACGAACGCCGTTTTCGTATCCGCTTTGATAGGCCTTGGAGGTCAGTTTCGCTGCACTGATGAGCTGTATATCCCAGTGTATAGGTCTTGGTTGATGCTTGGATTCTCTACCCTTGCAACGTTTGGAATTCTTTTTGCCATGTCAGCGATGTCATTTTACTATGTCCAGATTTCAATGAGCGACGATGACACATTCTTTATGTTGAAAGTAGTATGAATGAGATTATATAAGAGCTTCTTATAATCCAGATAAATGGTGAGTAGCCTTGCTTAAGAGAGAGGCTATCTTGATAGGCGTATCATGGTATGCTATGGTATCTCTCCATAACAATGCATGGCTAGAGAAGCTTAGGTTTCAGGCATTAGGAGAGAGTGATTCATGAGTTGCGCGCAAGGAGTACAGAGTATAAGTTGGCTAGACTCTTGGTAGATCACTCCATGTTTTTCTGTTTTCATACAACATTTTTGAACCATGATCTTTCACTGTATCTTCTGAAATCGGTTTGTGGTAACGAGTTAACATCTGCATCGGTCAATAGATCAAGGGATGTAAAAGTAATAGTGAAGTGAAGCCTCGATGCGACATTTCACGATCACAATTCTTGACGCCGAGCAGGCGAAGATTCAAATCGAATTGAAGAGAGCGCCAAGAGCACAACCGAGCCATTTTTGACACTTGAGAGATTTGCGTGTATTATATCTTCTCTGAACTGTATGGACGATAATGTTTCGCAACTATATTACTATAAGGCTTCCTTACTCATCTCTGACTTATATCGAGATACAGTCCGGATAAGATGTATATATGTCTCCCGCTGAAGTTCAAACCCCCAGTTTATAGAGCAAGCCCAATCTGGCTCTCTCTAACATAATCAATCCCATGCTCCATACCTATTCCTTCCTCACATACATTTACGGCTTTCCTTCCTCTCATAGCCAGCATCATTGGTTCGCCGATTCCAACTTCCGCTGGATTTCTGCTGCAATTCATGTATACACCCCCATCATCCGAAACCTCACTACTGTCATCAGGCCTTCTGATCATCCACGCCCCCCATGCCCAAGTAGCTGAGGCAACAGAAGCCATTCCAAAGGCAAACCAAATCAATACCAGCAACCCTGTTCCACGATACCCCAAAATCCCAACATCTTCACCATATTGGTTGATAGTCGTAACTGTATGGTATTGAAAGGCTGTCGTGATACTGTTTCCGATCAAAATGAAGGTTGTCGTTAACTATTTTATCTGTTAGTGTTGTCCCTCTGTATACAGTACTGCGGCATAACGTGAACTCTAGCCCAAGATTGGTGACTCAAGCCGAGGAAAAGGAGAAGGCATAACACATACGACAGATAACCCTCCGAAAATCCAAGCAACATCGAATCCCAGGAATGATAAAAAAGCTATGATCAACACAATGCCTTCTAGACAGAATGCTGTAGCATATATGGCGAATGCCGCATGAAGTTGTGCATGATATGGTTTTTTGAACGCATTCTGGATTTCGCCAAGTTGATGCCCAAAGTTGTTGTCTGGAAGTTGTATTTGGACCGAAGAGTTGGGTTTGATGAGTTGGAGATGGATAATATTGGCAGGAAGAAACTTGACTTGAGGATGTTAGAAACTTCCTTCAATCGGTGGTATTTGTAGACGAATGGAACATACCATCGGATGAAGGTTCGGAGCAGGATACATTCTTCAACCTAGGGCTTATATTACGTGTGGAAACATAATCTCCCTCGCAGTGAGTTCGGAAATATAGATTCAATACATCGGTGATGGGTAGAGTGTAGTTATTGCTCTGAAAAATATCATCCTTCAACTTCGTAGTATCAAGGGAAATGATGGGGAAGTCGAATAGAAAGCTCTCCTCTTTACCTATGTCGATGAACATCGCCGTAAGTAAAGTGAGAAGTACTGTTAATGCTGCTGGTAAAACGATGTATTTGCGAGGCATATTGACGCCTCTGATATCCAAGATTTTGTCAAAAAGGAAATTGTGGATTTATTAAGCTGATTATATACTGATAGATCGAAGAAAGAAACAAAAAACAAGCGGTCAACTATTTTTTCATAATTCACTCATCCAACTTGTTGAGTGTGAATGCGGCTTTAAGTCAACGAACACTGGCAGCATTCACCATTCTCTGGTTTATCGAGATCAAGCAAGAACCAATCACTGGAGATAACGACTGAGCAAAAATAATTTTATCTCATGATAATAACGAAGAATTGCTTACAAAAACTTTGGATCTCAACCGAAGAATTCAGTAACGCTCATCATCTCACCTCAAAGTAAATGATGCGAATGTCTTTGCGGAATGATCTAGTATACCAATAGATGACACGTTCACTGCATTCGAGCCATCTCTAATTCCGCAAGTGGCTCGCGATGCGTATTGTGTAAGACCAGATGGCTGTGTGTATTCAAAGTTTGGGGTTGTCATCCCTCATAGTCTGCTTGGTAGGAAATCACCAAGACTTTCCCTAACGAACTCAGAGAAAGGCCGCAAGGACGGACAGGCCAACGCAAGCTAAAAAGCAACGCACCAAAGGACCAAAGCAAATGTACTGATGAGATTTTCATAGTGACGGCAAAAAGGGTAAGAACGCGAACGAATCATGCCTTCATAGCTAACGAGAGCTCTCCTTTTGAGGATGAATCACCAAAGAATAGGTTATGTCTGCTCCAGGAGAGAGAGTTTTCCGTTTGCGAATATGCCCCGAAGGAAGAGAGTAGTTATTCTGAGCCATGATATATATCAGGAGATACTTGTTAGGTGGTTTGCTCGGTTAAACATTCTATCACTGTCATAGTGGGGATAAACCACTATGCATATGCATATGCGTAAGCCTGTATTAAGGGTATATCCGATTCCGATATCCGGTGGACTACGGAGTAATACGCCCCTCCACTCTTGACACGCTTTGTCATCTTATCAATCTTGGCATATATGAGTCGAAACTCGAGAGGAGACGTGCGCAAGTCAACCAAGTATTTTCCGAATCAGACATCAATAGAAACTCTTCATAGCGTCACAATGGTTCTCAAAGTTGAGAAATGTAATGATGATGATATGCATCGGATCTTTGAGATCTTTTGCCAGGCGTTCGGAAATAGACACCCCATGATTGAGGCAGTTTATCCAAATCATGATACTGAGGCTGGTCGAATTAGTGGTGGAAACCGCTTTCGGGATATCAAAAACAACGATCCCCACACGAAATTTCTTAAAGTCGTGGATACCGACACAGGCGCTATAATTGCAAAAGCCAAATGGAACATTTGGAAAGGTGTGATCCCACCCGAAAAAGATTTGGATGGCGATTATTGGGAAACTGCGGAGGAGAAGGAGTGGGCTCAGCATTTGAACCGAGACTTCTTGATCACTCGTCGCGCGGCCATCAAGGAATACGAAGGCCATTTAGTTTGTAAGAGTCTTGAGTCGCTATCTGTTTTTTGCTGACCCATGATTATAGCATTGGATATCCTTGCTGTTGACCCTGCATATCAACGTCGGGGAGCAGGTCGTCTTTTAGTCAAATGGGGAACTGCAATCGCTGATGAACTTGGATATGCGGTATGTAGAATCTGTCGATCTGAGCATTGATTGCACCCCGCCTTCATTGACAACTATAGCTAACGCGAGTTCAATTCAGGCCATAGTAGAATCATCTGTAGCTGGTCGACCACTATATGAATCCGAGGGATTCGAATATGTTAAACATTGTGAAACAAAAATACCAGAAAGATTCGGCGATCGGAAAGGAGAAGGGTTCATATGGATGGTGAGACCAGCAAAGAGGTAGATTTGAGATGTGGACAATAGGTCTTTTGACCTCTCTCTCGATGACCTGATTATGCATATATGTATATAATGTACATAAGCATGATCGATTGAAGCTATACCTCGTGTGTTGACGTCTAATGAAGTGAGTTTAGTCGAGAACAGATATTTCAGGCAACTGTGGCGAGTAAGGTTGTGAATTTGCATCACGTGTTTTTACCAGCCTCCATACAAGCCACTTTGACAGACAAAACCAAGTCAAAAAAAACAAAAAAAACAAGTCATTAGAACTCACCATGAAGAGGAAGGCCAAACGCGTCTTACAATTAGCATCGTCAAAGGCACAGGAAAATAAGACCATGCTTCGCGAATATGCCTTAGTACATACCTTCAAATGGAATGCATTCAATGAGTGCCGGCCTGTTAACTTCAAGGGAAGGTCTACGAAAGGACATAGAACTGGAGTCGAACAGCCAATTTATGTCATAAGTTTGACAAAATATTCTCGGCCTGCCACAGCTTTTATGTTGCCACCTACATAAGACCTCAGTGTGCGTGTTCCTAGCTCTGTGATAATGCATCTAGCTCGAGCTGAGTGATGCACAGAGACGTCGTTACATAGCGAAAGTCTTCAAAGAGCAATAAACCGTTGACTTGACAGGTATTTACAACAAATGAACGCGTGCAATTTTCCTTGCGACCTTTCACCTCGATTCCCTGCTTTCGTTGGTAGTGATCAAGCTCTACGGTTTATTTCTTTTCACAGTTCTTAGTTTGTTAGCAGGCAGGCTATTCATTTGTAACGCCACCTTCAGTGTTGTTGGCTACACACTTACTTTCAACGGAGAATTTCAGGTTTAGGTCAAAAATCAATATCATTGTATCTTCATTTCAACGTGGAAAATAAGTACCATGGCAGAAGCAACTACCATATCCTCTTGAGTGAGGATTGTTGGTTCAGTGATAATTGTCTCAAGATATCCCGAGATCAAGGCTTCATTTGATGAAATACAATGATTTCAAGAGCATCTGATTACCTCATTTAACAAATCGTCAACACGAGCTCAAATTATCTGGCTGGGATTCTGGGTGCCCTAAGCATCTACGGTAGCGTGTGTCTCAATCCTGTACTATCTCAAAGTGTGTATGTTGTTGCTATAACTATCAGTTCGTTGCTCAATTTCATTGCTGATTCCACCTATTTCGAGATCTATGACAAACATTGATTAGCAATACTGTAATACATCAAATCGACCTATCTATCTCGACGTGCTTGTCGTTTAAAGGATATTCAAATACGTGGTAGTCATGGTGTTCTCTTTAGTGATATTTACTCGAACATGGAACATATATGTTGCTCTGAGTTAGTCAGATACTTCACCAAGCGTGTAAAAATCGTTCTTGGAATGTATCCAAACTCCGATTAGCTAACCCTATAGCTCTTATATCATTTCGTTTCTGTCACTTCAATCAGCCAAACGAATAATGAGCATACAGCCTTCAGATGCTGACGTCAATTAATCTATAGAGATGCCAAGTCTGTGGAACGACGTGCATGGCTAGACTGACAAGTCTTTCGCGAGTTGGAAGCGAGGAAGACGATATGTGCAACCAAGAAAGCCATCGCATCAAGAGCCGAGCGAATGGAAAATTGGGAAATAGGAAAGCAGGAAAGAACTCTAGAAATCTGCTTGGCCGCCTCAATGGCTATCCAAATCCTTTCCAATCCAGCAATCTCAGCGCTGACGAGTGATATGATACCAACAGTTTGATGATATCGCTACTATGATGATTGGCAGGTCCAGCCCCACAATCATTGTATCTAGTCAATTCTCCAATTGATTTCCCCTGTCAGCATCACTTATCACAATATTTGAAACAAGAGCTACAGAGAATGCTACGGATATATGTATCTACGGCACGATGAGGCGCAGCAAGGCACCCCACGTCTCAAATAGTGAACTTAAGCTTTTCCGCCTCTTTTCTTACTCTTGGATTGATTAAGCTCTCTTTCATTTCGGGAATATTATATCACTTTTTCTGGCGTTGATATGGCTACTTTCTGCGTTTTTGGTAAGTCGCTTTGTCTTCGATCTGAAAAATATTATGAAGTCTGTCACTAACTGAAGATTGAAACAGCACAAGATGACGATGCATCTCCAACAGTCATTGAAATAAACTATGGATCAACCACGGAATTGATGACATTCGCAGAGCCTACCGGTAGGGCAACTAGTACCAGCTCGTCTGCAAATACCAATACAGCACCCTCAGCTTCATCTACCCACATCACTCGCATAGTAATTCTAGTAGTAACAGCCATCGTATGCATACCCTGCGGCCTACTTCTGTGAAGATACAGACGACATGGCTATGTTTTCAGACCCCCAAAGAAACCGGAACGAAACCCAATTGATACACATTGTGGGGTTGCAGAGTTACCGCAAGGTGAATATCACGAGACGACGGAGTTGATGGCGGAGGATATACCGCGGGAAATGAGATTGGTTGGGCATCGTGAGTCGGCTGAGATGGAGGGTTCTCTTTTGCAGCTGTATGAGATGGAGGCGACGGCGTCATCGAATGTGAAGTGGGGGACTACGAGCCCGGAGATCAAAGGGTTTGAGAGGAAAAGAGGGGAGTATGGAGATTTCGCCTTGTTGAACTTTTACTGTTTGTGTTGCGAAGGAACGGGATGATAGTCTTGGGCTGGACGATGATATGAACTTGGCTTTGAGAGCGAACCGGATGGCTCTTCGTATGATTGAATGAATGGAAATACCCAGGGTGAGAGATTGGCTTGTGATTAAGTGTGGCGTGAGAAAGGATCTATATATAACGAACCAGCAATTCCCATTATATTCAAACGAACTCAACTTATCAGGATCTTCTGGGATAACCTTGCTCTGGTGATATCTAATGTTGAAGGAGGTACGGCTATCTGTTTCCCATTTGCTATGCTCCAATTTTCAGTTTTTGAATTTTGAGTAGAGCATCATTGATGAGCGGACAAAACCTGCTCACTATTGTCTGGTTCCCATTGATCAATCAAATCGCGCTTCAGGAGTTTTGTTGCATATCTGATAAAACTCGCAAAATATCAAAACTGCGTTCGTCAAAAAAGAGATAACCTCGCCAGGCGAGGTCACCTCTGTATTTATGTTAATTTATGGCCAAAATCTCAACGCAATTGTACCGAAAATGAGAATAAAAAGCAGTATTAATTTCGATTTGAACCTCTCATACATCCCCCATAATCCCCGGTTCTATTTTCTCCAACTCCTGCGATAACTCCAACCAAATATCTTTTTGTGTCGCTACCCCATCGAGTGATATTGTCCATGGTGATACCCTGTTTTCTCATTAGTCTCAAACTTCACAATATCCGTATCATAAAAACAAAGACACCAAGATAAAGGGGTACCAACTTCCCAATTTTACAATCATCCAAATACATCCCATTCGTTTCCTCCTCGCCACCAGCAGCATGTACCAACGTCCTACTCCCCTCCTCCACACTCCTTGCCATCAGCTTCATCGCCCCCCTAACCAAATGTTTCGTCGCTCCCGTCGCATGTCTCATAATTTTCGTATCCACCAACCCCGGATTAACAATATTCACAACCACATGTCCTCCCATCCCGCGGGTCTCCGATTCGCGAAGCGCAAACGCGAGTTCCCGGGAAAATAGCAGAGAGATCAGTTTACTCACATTATATCGATCTCTCATATCCGCTCTTTCTTGCACTCGCAATTCTTCAAACACATTCCCTGCTCGCCGTTCCGGGAATGTGGTGAGATGATGCACGAAACTTCCCGTGAAGGTCATGACCCCCTTCGTATCACAAGTTATACTCGTCTCCCTCAGTTTCGGCAATAAAAGCAACGCCAACAAGAAAGTGTTAATCACATTTACACAAATCGACTCTTCATTTCCCTCTACGGTTTTGAAATCAAAAACATAGATTCCCGCATTCGAAACCAAGATATCAAGTCTCGGGAGCGCATTCGCTCGATGCGCGAATTCCTTAACAGAACATTGAGAACACAGATCGAGATTCCATACTTCGAGGATATCTGGAGAGCAGGAGGTACTGTCTATGATGGACTGCCGTGCAGCTTCACCTTTTGAGAGGGAGCGCACGGCGAGGATGACTTTTTGAGCATCGAGACGGACCTTTGATATCATTAGTATTCATAGAATCCACATGATATGCACACGGTTTTATAGAGATCCAAACAAATACATACAAACCACCTCGCAGCCTCCAGTCCCAATCCACTGTTACTCCCCGTAACAATAATAGTTTTCCCTGTGAACTTCTTTTCAGGAATGGGTAAGGTAATTAGGGTGTGTGATTTCAAATGATTCAGGAAAAATGCCATTGTAGAAATAGGTCTTGAAAGAGATATTTTGAGCACTGGAGTTGAGAGCATGGAGAAGTTCGAGGGGAGACTTGATATTGATAGCGCATTGATTGAATTCCGTCTGAAACGCACTCGCTCGAGCCCGTCCCCCCACCATTTTGGACAGATATAGAAGAGAGGTATAGAAACGAGAAGGATGAGGATAGAGATTAGGAGAGCGAGGAAAGCCATGATGAATTAAAAGTTAAAAAAGTTTCCATGGTAATTGGTGGAATTCGAATTAATTTCAACATCGCGTTTTGTGAGATGGGCTGGATGTGAGGTAGGTGTTTTTTGATATTGGATAAATTGGCCCGTGCACGAAACTTTACGATGGGTTGATATTATAAATCATGGAAATGCTTGGTGAGATAAATTGTATTAGCTACAAAAGCTTCTAAATCCAATATGTATGCGCATGCTGCTCATGTATGTTTCACTTCTCTATGCAAAAGTCTAATCTCGCTATCCTCCCTTTTCCCTCTATGCGCCTAGACTCCTTTACCGCTCAATGATTACCCTATCCCAAAATAAAAAACACACATCCCATTCCCATCAACGCGAACAACGCAAAGTATAAAGTATTTGTTACAATATAATACCAAGCATCCAATCGATGAATTTCTCAAAGTCATCACGATGATTGCCCAGACTCTATATCCCCATCACTTCCACTCTCGCTCTCATCATCACTACTCTCATCACTCCAGTCCCCGCTCTCCAAATCTTTTCCTCGGATTCCCCAGCTGAACACGAATCCCACCAAGGCAATCCCACTAAAAACCCCCCATGTGAGAAATCCCCCATTCTTAATCTTTGTTCCTAAAGTAAATAATCCTCCACTCAAGAAAGGGCCCGCTGCTCTTCCCGCTGCACTTAGAGTTTGTGCCAAGCCATTCAATGTACCAAGAACACCATGATTGGGAGCAGAATTTGTAATAAGTAACAGTGCACTTGTTAGACCTCCCACGGCAGCTACTGTCTTTAATAACAAGACGAACCCAAGCTCAAGCCATAGCCATAATTTTCCATTTCCGATACCGAAAGGTGGAGGAGAATCTTTGTACCCAATCCATGGCATGAGCATCATGGAAATGAAGAAGAGGAACAATCCTGATCTATAAGTTGCTTTATTTCCCATCTTTTCTTTGAGTTTACCAAAAATGCCAATCTGGAAGACAATTGTAACTATTCCTGCAAAAGAGAGTGAAAGACCAATTTCAGAAGGAGACAGCGCTCGTCCAGCATGCTCGGGAGCCGATGCGAAGATAGGATAAAGAGAGTTGAAGGAAATATTGGAGAGTTGAAAAATAAGATAAGTACCAAGAAGAATTACAGTATCGCGATTTAGGACTTCCTTGTAGGACAAATGAGCTTCGTTTGATGAATGGAAGAAGTCGCCCATTGAGAGAAGTGATTCGGCTTCAGAATCTTCTTCGTCCGATTCATCAGAGTCATGAAGCAGTGCACGCTGAGAAGGGGTTCTTGTATAGGTTGGATGTCGAGCTCCTCCTGTGAATTGCCACATCCACGTAAAGAGGCTCTTCATTCGGTGCTTCAAAGGTGGGAGATTCTTTGCCTCTGCTAGACTTTCTTCCAAGAAAAAGCCAGTCAACAACAAGTCGAGAAGTAATATTGATGCCGCAAACAAATTCGGTAGTAAATATGGATAGGGATTTGGGTGCCCCTTGTTAAACGGATTCTCTTCGAAGATTAACAATCCACCCAAAGCCGGTCCTGTTATGCCACCGATTCCATAAATGACTGGCAGATAGACAAATGCCTTACTCTGATTACTGCGGTCTGTAATCTCTCCCAAACATGTACTTATGACACCCTGATTTCCGTTGACCATACCCATGAGCGCTTGTACCAATACTGCCTGCCATAACGTCCTGCAGAATCCAAAAGCAACAAAACATGCTGATGTCAAAAGCGTCCCAAGCATTACCACCGGCTTCCTCCCTATCCTATCAGATAACCAGCCCCAGAAAAAATTCGTTGTAAATTGCGCGAACGCAAAACTCGACGCTATGGTTCCGACGTATAACCCTATTTGACTTGGATCAACTTCTGGAAATTTCGACGTCATTTGGGGTAGATATGGAGATATCGAATTCAAGGCGGTTTGTTCGGCGAGCGCGATGACTGCCAATACAGCGAGTTGTCTTATTGGAAGAGGAGATTGGTGTTGTTCATCTTCGGGCTCCCCTTCATTTGAAATCGAATTCGCAGATCCATCGCCACCAGATGATAAGGTTGATGCGACTTGAGGTCTGCCGCGAGACTTGGGTGGTGGGGTGGGGAAGGTATGGTAGTGAGGAGTAGAGGACTTTCGACGCTCCATCCCGCTGGGAAATCTCGCCCTTTTCATGATGATTAATATCTCAAATGGCTATCGTGCTGATGTATTCGAGGATAGCACAGAAGTGGTTTGATTCTTATCAATCTTGTTGGTTGAGGGGTCTTATAGGAGGTCGCGTGCTCAGGTCGAGTTGTGAGCCAAGGTCTAGAACGAACTGGTATTTGGAGGATGGAGGTTAGGTAGGTAGCTACCTTGACATGCAGAATAATGGAAGTAAACAAATGAAATTGAGTCTGTAGATCTGTATCATTGGATTATAAAATCGCCTTTAAAGTCAAGGAATGAATGAATCGACTGATTTTTTGTAGTATTTCCAGCAGAAGAGAACAGAAGCAAATTTTGTCATTATAAAGCCGAGGGAAGCTCTAGCCGCAACTACATCATCACCAGTTTCTCTCCAATTTCTCACCCCAACTCGCTTACATCCATCAATGCTAGCCATTTTGGTCATTTCAGCCACACTCCAGCCTCTTGAAAACGAGCCGATTTTAGCGCGTGTATGGATCATTCAATAGTCCGTGATTGACATAATTAAAGGTTGCCTTTTCTATATATAAAAAAGCCCCTAGATATACGTTAAGAGCGTACGAAGTAGGAATTCTATTCACAATTTGTTTATTAATGCAGAAAGATAACTTGTGCTATTTGGAATATCGAGTTCATAACGTATCAGAAACTTGAGTGGATCTAGAACAGCACTGGTGGAGTACCGAGATAAAGCTTGCATATCGGCGAGCAACAATCAGTCACTCACTCCAACTTTGTCAAGGTTATCAGTGTCTGTAGTGGAACTCTATCGGTTTGATATATGAACGTTGCAACCTTGGAAGATAGGAATAAGTGGCACGTGAGTGGAAAGTATTACGAGTACAGTGCTCAATTTGATTACCGTCAGAAACGTCGAAAACCCCTATGCCTAGAACAGATTTTAATATTAAATCGAGCTTCAACTTCTCCAGTGTTAAGTCCTCATTACTGACTAATCCCCAGAATCATGGACCGGAAGAATCTCGGAAACTATATGGATGTACTTGCCATTTCTGGCTGATCGTTGGTATCAGTAAAAATGGGGAAATATTCCGAACGTTCAATGTCTGTCAAGTGTTTGTAGAAACGACTCCACTACAGTCTTCAGCCAATATTTTTATACGTATTATATTATTCTATCCCTTAATGATACATGATAACATACATCTGTCATACATCTTCAACCATCTTGATATCAATAACATCAAACGCCAGAAGATATGAGACAGGGCGAAAAGGGTAATAAGTAGAGGCATCGACACGAGAGGAAAGCATTTTTGATGTGCCCAATCACATTTGACATTGTTAGTGATCGGATCGAAGAATCTAGAGCCTCTACAGAACACACGGGAGTGAAGACGCCTCCGGCCAGCGTAGTGTTTGCGTGTAGACGGTATACCCATGATGAATCTTTTTGACCGCGAGGAAGGTAGCAAACATGTGAGGTTGATCAAGATCATGGCAAAGTCGAGACTTAAGGGAGGCAACACAACGTGACAGGTATTAAGTATATGTGAAATTTCTCATGGGTGTATTAGGTCGCGCGTGAGATCCAAACATTGCGAAGTTTGGCATATAGTGCCAGTTTTTTAATCATTGCTCAAGCGAAGCCATGACCACAAAGTCACGGACTCCAGCTGATCCTCTTAAGAGCCCATCCAAATGATCTTGAGACCGAAAGGATAGAGAATCGAGTGCAGCAGTGACTGGACTTAACCCATGCCTTTCAAGGTGATTTCAAAGGATCGATGAATTTCTATGATCAATTAACGACAAATTTTTGGACACTAGCGATCAAGTGACGCATTTCCAGAGTATTTGGCCAAAGTTCAGAAATCATAGTGATATCTTCGGTCCATATTGTTTTCCTCATCATCAGAATGCCTTTGGGAAAATTCGCATGAAAATTTCTTGCAGCCCGCCTTTCTGCCAGGCTTTGTGGTTCGACAAATTGAAACTATACCATCATGATTCTTGGTAGAGGCCAAGGTACTGGCATCTTATTATGTCTCCCACTTGTGCTCATTTCGTGGCCCCTTTGGTCGTGGCCGAAAGCATCTAGGAAAGAAAAATTGGCTAGGGTATGACCGTTCTTCTTGACCACATACTCTGGTGGGCCATCAAGAACAAAAATATCAAAATTTCCTATTCCTCTAGATGAGACTTCGAGTATATGGGCTTGTTAGTTCTTGATTCAGACGTCTTTACTAATCATTTGTAATTCATCATTTTTTATATACGTTTGATGTGTGATGTAATTTCTCCTACATGTGCATCTTTTATAGGCAGCACATTTGATAATCATACATGTTCGAAATTAACCACGAGATAGCCCAACAAATTCCAAGACCACCACCGAATTCCGTCTAGATCAGATCTCAGGGTATACCCTCGAGCTTCAAAACCCCAAGACTCTTGCCCATTGACACTGAAGGAGTCACCCGAAATGGCAGTTTGCTTACGATTTACCGAAATCGGCGATCAAATGATGTCGAGACTGAAGCTAGCCGAGACGAAAACGCCCGCGGAAGCCATATTCGATCGGAAGCCTACAATAAGTTAGTGAGGGTCATATGTGATGAGATTCGGCTGGGAACTTACCCTAGTAAAGGGTACCAATCTCGATAACCATATCAGTTTGGTAGGTGACCTTGGTTTGCTCGTCATTAGCCTGAAGATAAGCAGTGTTGCAAGGATAAACTGTGCATCCACTTCGTGCCTCGTGGACATGGCCTTGACCAGCTGGGTAAATGAAACGGATACCAGAGTTATCGGTATGGTTGGTGATTGCAGAGGCGTCGTAGTGGGTCTTGCCTTCGAACCCTTGCCATTGAAATTCGGCTTGAACACGGTGGATAGGGACCACAGCATCATACATTCTAGCCATTACGGTACCTCCCCAATTAAGAGGAATTTCCATAGTGAAATTCTCTCCACCTTTGTGGTGAATGTCCGGAAGATCCTCACACTGAGGATGGGAGGTAAAGGTGATGACTCTGTCTGTATCATCGAAAGATATGAATTGTATTGTGTTGATTGGGAATGTGCTGCTGGCAAGAGCGGCTGATACGCTGATGCCTGCGATAGCCATGACTACTTTCTTGACTGAAACCATGGTTGAGACTCGAGAGCGACTTGATCTAAAGAAGAAATGAATCATAAAGGTTAGCTTCATGCAAGTTCATGGGGAGCAAGTGAAGGATGGAACTTGACAATTACATGTATCTGATTTTGATTGATAACCGTGTGAGGTGATAGGGAAAATACAAGATGGAAAATTGAGTGAAATAGCCTGTGTGGAGTTAATAAAAATGAAAATAGATGGGAACAAGTAGCACTTATATAGGAACAATCGACGAAGGTTATATAAGCAGAATCAACATCGACACAGCCTATGACGATTTCCATGAATCGAAGCCAACTTTCTCTTTCATTGTAGCCAGAGCAACTCGAGCAACTCGATATGATCTAGGGTATATGCGCTACAATTGTATCTAAAGATTAGTCTGAGTTCAATTTCGACGATTTTGAGGGAATTACATTTTTGGAGAGCTCCAAGTTGACGATCATGTTAGTTGTAGGTCACTTGGCTTGAGTACTTGTTGAATACATCATAGAATGTGGTGACTTCAAAAATCACTATTAGTAACAGTCAAAAGCATAGCAAAAACCCCATGTCATGAAGAGGAAACTCAATGTCATGGACTAAATTTGTCACTTGTGTAGACGCTTAAAGCATATCAATTTGAACTCAAAATTTGAACTTAACCCTCATGGTAACATCCGAAATACAAGGAAAGCAAGGAGTAGCGAAGTCATCCACTTCGTCACCTCGTCTAATCAGATTGTTCACACATGATTTTGAGGCGAACCAACTGATCGACAGATGGAATCACATTAGATGGCTTAGAGCCAATAATCTCCATTGTCTAGCTACGTTCTGATCACAAATTGTATATATTTGATAAACTTACACGTCGAAGTGTGAATTGAACACGAAATCTGTGGAACACCTCTTTATATATCACATGTAAGATGTAGTCAGGTACCACCACAAAATCAGACCAGGTGCCCCAATAATTCTGGGTAATCGAACAGGTTAGAAGTCATCTATTTGGAAAGTTTACACTTCATAGTTCGTTTTCTCACTCAATTCCTAACCTTCTATTGTCTTTAATATTGACGTCACGATATCTTGATGTGCCATCTGCATACCCCTCTCAACATACCATGAATAATAGTTTCCTCGAATTGCGTGCGAAATTTCCAAGTCTGGTTTGTCTGCATACTACTTACTGGGGACCTTGGTTATTGACTCTGGGTACTATCGACGGTTGAATCATTATAATCTAGTCTACGAGGAACTACCAGATTTGGTATGACTCTGCAACGACAGTGTCATGATAACCTTGAAGCCTGCCAACTTTTACTAACCATTACTCCCTTTGTTCCGGCAAACCTCAATAATTAAGGAATATAAGTCGTTGCCCTTTACCATTATAGCTCATACTCCTCGGCAAAAACTATGGTCTTCATTTTTCATAACCCCTTCACTAGCGGCCCTCAATAAACTCTAGCCTTTGGGCCATCAATCTTCCTCATTTTAAGCGGATCTATCTGATCACAATCCGGTTTTCATAATACTAATCGCTTCTTTATACCCTATACATTCCCATTCATTCTCCATCAAATCAAGGCATCCTAGATACAATCCAAGATACTTCCAGCGACTACAATGATCATCCAAATCCCTTAAAAGGTAGGATTGATGTTGTTTTCCAGAAAGACATTAGTCATATATGTAGCGTTTGCAACTCTAGTGCATACGACCTATAAAATCAAGTAAGACGCCAAGTCGAATATAGTGCGATTTGTTCCTTGGTCGTTAATCTGTCAGTTGCTAGTCTGGAACTCAATTTAAGCTTTTGACGTAGACGCCGATCCGCTATATTTGGTTCTATAAGCCGCTAAGGATTTTTAGATCATCATAATAAAAATTGAATTGCTTTGGTATTGGAAAAGATAAAAGTAGTAGATCTACGAATACTTATTACGCGAAAAATGCCCCTTTTGGTTTGCAGATTGACACTTGTTCGGATATGAACAGAGTTTGAGGGTACGAGTGGTCTCCGGTAAGTAACAACCTACAGTGTCGGCACCTATGGAAGACAACTTAACTCAATCTACCATCTGTATCGACTTGACCAGTCCTAAATGGGCAATATTGCATTCAACCCAAGTCTCCAAAAGTATTCGAAGCCTGCAAACTTTAACTTCTCACATCTTAGGAATTTCAAAAATACCTGGGCGCAGATCTACACCAGAAGTGTTACCCTTTTCGACAGAATCGCTGATCCCAGGTCTATGACTAAATCCAGGCTTTTCGGAATCTTTCCGAAGATTTTAAACTGAAAGCTCGCTTGCGTTAAAGGAACCATTCTTTCAGGTGTTGAAGAGGTGTAGAATTATGAATAACATGGATTTAGATTATATATCAACCCACTAAAGTCGCACCTGCAATATTCATCCCTAGCAGCGTGGCCGTCAAATGACATACTTATCATTCGGCAAGACCAACTTGAAATCCATGAAGTCTCTGGCTACAATATCCTTTCAGTTCTGATGGCATGCAATCTATCTTGAGATTCAGATAGTAGAAAAGCAAGCCATTTTCGATTGAGGCGGTATCAGAGCATTTTATCTCAACCTTGCTGGAATGAGTGCTATCTTGGGCATGTAATTTTTGAACTTTCGAACAGCTTCAATACTCGTGCCCATATAATAAAATGATGGAGGGTTTTCTGATATATATGCTCTATTAATCACCATAGTATTGGCCTTCATAGAGGTAGATCGCCGGTTGTGGACAGTACAACCTTCTTCACCTAAACCTGTTGGACAGACTTTCAAAGGTGTATACACAAAATGTATGAGTAAAAGGGTTAGTATTAATCTATCTTATCTCCCTTTATACAAAAGAAGAAAACTATTCTCTAAGTGTACTATCTGAATGAATAACATCATTAATACTATCATCAATGAGTATCACATTAGATATAACATTATATACAACGAAGGTTACCATGGTGTCACATGACATTCACGTGTTCCAACAAAACCTCAAGCTAAACATATTCATTGAAAACTAACTACCAGATAGAAATTAGGTATTGATGACAATTTTTAAAGCTCTTCATTTTTCATATCTTCATCATTGTATTTATTTGACTTGGAGTCTTCCTTCATCCTCTGGGGAAACCCAGAATAGCTTTTTCAGCCTTCTCTCTTTTTCATCCCTTATGTATTCATCGAAATGCATCGCAACCGGATCCAAATTGCCACCTTGATATGCTTCTGGTGCTAAAAATGCACACTTATCAGCATCTTGTGCAAGATATCTGCATACATGCATATGCAACTGAATCGCAACGCGTTGGTTTCCCCTCTCCGTGAGGCGCCATTCTTTCCGTGGACTCCCCTCTGTTCATTGTTAGTTGGCGGCTTAGACAACGGAGAATGTTCTTACCGTCGAGGAAAAAGTCATGGTCTTCTGATCGTCCCTCAAAATTAATATCGGTATTGAGCCAGCCTGAAGTATCAAGCCAGAAAACTGATTTGTCTCCCTCAAATTGTAATCGATCCACTACAGAATACGTCGCTTGTTCAAGTTGCCCGCGAAAGGGTCTCATTACAAATATCGGGATATCAACTGCTCGGTGTTGTGGATAATCGTATTGTGATACTTCGGCCATAGTTCCGGAATATTTGGGATATGCCAATGTTCTAATTGCTTTAATTAACGAAACGTAGGTTTCCTCGAAAATCACACTCAATTCCCATGTCGTCATATTGTAATCTTCATTGTATATTCGGAACGAATCCCAGTCAGCATTGCCGATATTGAGAATCTGAACATATTAGCTGCTTATATTTGAAGTGGAAAGTGAAACGATTACCATTACATCCGGGACATAGGATTGGAAGAGCCATGGTTGCGCATATTGCCCAGAGCCAAGTGGTCCACTGCAAGCATTAGAGGGCCCCAAAAAAACGGACAACCAAAAAACTCAGGAAAACCACCAGACGTACCTTTGGAAGAAGACGTCTGCCAATCCTGCTGGACTTCCCCTGCCGCCGATACAGTCTTGTAGTAGGCACATCCCATCCATCCCAACAGTTACATGATCGCTACCAAACATCTCACCAGTGAGGTATTCCCACCCCATAACTCCTCCCAATATTCCATTTGCGACATTAGATGCTACCTGGTGCTTTCTTCTGTCTAGGCCTGTCATAGAACCAGGTAGATCAGTCAAGATCTCCAACATCTTGCGCCGAGAAGCATTTTCTGCTAAGCCATCGTCCACGGCATTCATAGACAGTCCCAATTCCTCATTCTCTACATCTCTTTCAGCAAATGGTAGATTTGTGGTCGACATTGGATTTTGAACTGGAATCAGTTGTCCATTCTCATCTATCCAGACCCCTAGAAATTGAAAGGTCTCTGTTATATCCCTACCGATCATTGGTGCAATGATGCGAATAATGTGGGGTAATTGGGGATCGAGATCTTTCGTTCGTATAGCCACAAGTGATGTTGCGTTTGGAAGTACAACGTATTCCTCATCATCGACTTGAGCAAGCAGAGAGATAGGTTCCGCGCTTGTATTGTCTAATAATGCTGGAAATCCAGACGCTGTTGTTTTGTTTCGAGCATCTGTCCTTTTAGCATGACCTTGTTGATCTTTGTTATGGAGTGATATTAAGATAGTGCTACTTCCGTTGAAGGCGACATCGAGATAAATGCCTGAGAAAGCTTCGTTAGAAAATCACAGATGATTTAGCGAGAGAGTGTACCTGGAAATGACCCATCTTTTCTCGTGCCATCCAATGTCGAAGACCAACGACCCACATACTGTTCTATGTTAGAATTCGTTCTGTGAATTGATATGATGACATACACGTATGTAGGGATGGCTGGCATCAATGAAACGAAGTCCTTCTAGTGGTGGCCCTGCTGTAGAAAGCTTTGTGTCATATTGATAGAAATGTATTCGCTGCTGTTGTTGACTCAGCCAATACCAGAAACAAATCATTATTAATACTGTGAGCCATATAGCCTTGTAAAGGTGCTCCAAGTTGGCTTTGTAAAGTCGGCGAGGTATTTCGGATTGCTCCTCTTCGTCATAAGCTGGTGGCGGGCTTCTAAAATCCACTCCATTCCGCCATTCTTCCATTGAGATCTCTGACCACGGTGTCGTATTGTTAGTCGGGGGTCGAAGAGGTGTTTCACTTGTTGCAGTTGAAGTCGCAGTTGGAGTTGATAAAGGGGAGATGTAAACCATTATGAGCAAAAATCGGTCAAAATCGATCAAAACTGAGCAAAAGAGCAAGATTGTAGCAAAGCAAAAGGCAAAGAAATTTACAGTGATCAAAATGTAAAGAGTGTGTTCATGCTCAACTATGTCACAACGATAGATTTCAGAATATAGCAAAGACTTCTGAGGTGGCAAGAGCGTTTCCAGAGACTTTCAGAGCTTCTTACCTCAGACTTGCACCTTCCGTATTCCACAATCACCGCCAACCTCAATATTACCAAGCAAACAAAAGTAAGTTCAAGGAACTTAATATCTGGTTCGATTCCTTATCTTCTGTTTTATTGTTTCGATTGGCGCCAAATACTGGAATTTGCCAGTTGTAAGCTACAGTATACTCTTCCTAATCATTTCTCTTCCTACTCTGCAATTCGTACGCAATGGCAAGAAAATTCGCGAGAAGACTAATCTTACCGCTTGCAATTCTTTTCTGGGCTGCTGTTATTATCTCGAACCTCTCACCTTCCCGATATGGACACCAAGTTTATAACCACGAGAAACACAATGCCCCATTGCGAATTCCTATACCTCGTCCATTGAAAAATTATTCAAAAAGTAAGATTCAATCATGGGCAAATTCAGGTAGTAGGAATCTAAACGAGCTCCCTACTCCGAAAGTTACTGTCCCACATGCTTTATTACAACTCACTACGCATTGCTCCGACCCGGTTAACAAATTCACGAACCATATTAGACTTCCTAATCTACTTTACAACATTTCTATGAGACCCAGTCTTGGATCCCCCGAGTCAAGAACATTCTGGAACCCAACTATTCTCTCTCTGCCATATTGGGCAAAGAATCAGTATTTGATCGTGAGCATGGTGTACTTGAAGGACCGTGGCTACCGAGTCAACGTTTTGTGTGAAGCAAATATTTGTCACCCACAGACTGAAAATCGTGGACACCTCCAAGACAGAACTTGTACAGACGACGATATTGAAGTTCTCGGTAGTAGTGGAGGGATGAGATGTGAAAATGCGCCTATCGAGGTGACTGTTCCTCCAACCCCAGCAGAAAGTTGCCAGGGGAATCAGGAAGGACTGGCTGATATACCTGGCTTTCATGATCCTAGGATCTTCTATTCCGGAAGAGGGGAGCCGATACTTATGATATCTTCTCAGTATGATTTTCTTTCTTCCTTACCAAATACTCTTCACTAAAGAACTTCCAGATCGCGATATGCTTGCATCGGAATATGGTCCATTGATCTTCGTTCTGTATACTCCGACCTGGAAAAAACCTTCTCGTCACCACCTAAGAGATTCGGAGGGCCACTCAAGTCTTATCCTGTCCTGACCGAGTTGACACGCAATCCGCCAGAGACCCGCAGATCTTATGAAAAGAACTGGTTCATATTTTCACCAACTCCATCCTCATCATACGTTCATTATGAGCTGACTTCTTCACAACGCACCTTTGCAAAACTTATTGGTAATGGCTTCACAACAACTAATTTGACCGATCCAAACGAGATCCCTTGTCTCATTGACGCAACGCCAGAGCAAATAGCTCTCAATAGATACATGGCAAATGCTACTTGGCATCAGGCCACACCTGCTTTAAAACTGATTCTTTGTACTCGTTCTAATAACTCTTGTATTTCAGAGGCTCCGGATACCGTTTTTATTGCAGCCATTCATCGTAAACACAAAAACTTCTTGGACCTACCGATCCGTTACGAAAGATATTTTGTTATGTGGGCAGCAACGTCTCCTTTTAGCATGCTGGCTATCAGTCAACATCCGATTCTCTTCGCAAATGAATCAACCACTGGTTGGACGGCCGAAGAAAGTTGGGATGATAATCCAGAGGCTTTGTCCGAAGGTCGTGGTTTTTGGGCAAAGCTAACCTATACCACAACTATAGCGTATGCCTGGAACAGGGAAGATGAGGATGTAAGGGGTAAAGATGTGGGGTTTCTGGATGATGAGATAATTCTTAGTGTGGGTGTGGATGATCATGATCAGGTTTATGGAAGGGTTCTTGTGTCTGAACTGCTACAGTGTTTAAGGATTTGTCCTGGCTTAATGTGAGTGCAATTAGTATGAAATTGCGGGAGCAATCATCATTTCTATGACTGAGATATGGAGAAATAGATAGGTTACAATCTGTGTATCTTTGGAGAATAGTTGAATCATGCTAGATGGAGATAAAAGACAAGATTGATTTCAACACAAACTACCTAGGTAGTTATCTTAATGAAATAACAGTGATTCTTCTAGATCACTTGTGTAGATAAAGTACCTTCATACTAACGAATGACTTTGATGGTTAAAATTTTTACCCTTCCTTCTTCCACAGTGTGAAGGTTTATTCTGTAGATATTTTAGGTCGAGATTTAGGCGAAGTTGCTATTGAAATGATCTATTGTTAGCAGACACATTTAATGTCAAGAATTTAAACAAATATTCACGGTATTATCGGTGGCCCCGGGAAAAGAGTTTGTATAAAATGAGGTCCTTCGATGACTTAGTTTTGGCTTTGAAAGTTGGCCGAGGGTGTATGGTCATGAAGTTTACACACAGCAATTCGCTTCTTCACACATCTTAGATCACTTTCAGATTAATGGGATTGACGAACGATTTTACGTTAGTGAATTGAGGACACTTATCGAATGTTTTGAGAATGATTCATATACATCAGGAGATTCGAAAACATTCCCACTTTTTCCTTACTTCTGACTACCCTCTTCCCGGAACCATTCCTTCATTGATTTTCTTGTTGAACAGACTCATAGCGAATTGGTGGTATGGATCTAGCTCCTGAACCACCGAATTGGAGAAAATTTGCACGCTACCTCTGTTGTAGCCCATTTCGATGTCAGCCTCTTCGTAACAAGTCTCTCAATAATGAAGAGATCACTTATTTATCTATTCTGAGATTCCTTCCAAGATGATGACCTGACCACTGGAAACCTTTCATATTCAAGCGGATGGGTGGTATGAGTTTTGCATATCGGGCTGTACGTATGAGTACCTACCTAGCCACGAGTATCGACGAGGTAATTTGGCTTTCTGTGATTTCTCACTGGGGCTAGATTTTCCTCCTAGTCAAGGTAAGCTTGATCGGAGAGTCACTAAGACACTGCCTACTCATAATTTGCCATAACTAATGTCGAAATGCTTAAAAATGATTCATAAATATCTTGAGAGTCACAATCTATGGATGCCTGTGACAAATTGTTAAGTCCCACAGATTCAAAAGGACCCTATGTCTTAGATTTCTTTTTCTCTAATTTGTATCTGGATGCATCAGAAACATCGCAAGAAAAACCTGCAGCCAACAACGAAAAGCTTAATTATGCCATCTCCAAGCCTTGATAAAGACACTTCCTGGTCCAATATCTCAAAATCAAGTCTAGAAGACAGATTAGAGGCCCGCAGAACATTCAAGGAGTATGTGGAACGTACATGTGGCGAGAGATACATTCTCGAGCATCCAGATCTAGTCTCTCTTTTTGAGCCTTCAGATCCTTCTAAATCGCCTACATCTGTGATCCCACCAGTATTAGAGCTGCTCGAGCATGCTTTTGCGTCACTCACGGAAGCCGAAGTTCAATCCACCAACATTAAACGCGCTCTTCATACGAAGCTTTTCTTTGACGAGACTTTTTCGATACCTTCAACACTCGAAAAGATATCGGTGAAAGCATTAGTACTAGTCCTAAAAGCTGTAAGTAGTAGCAGCTTGCCTGTCGAGCCCAAGCAATCCAATGAACCCATGAATGTGCATGAGCCCGTCCATAGTCATCTCATTTACAAGTGTATTTCCCCGCATGACTGTATGGGAAACACACTGGAATGTATCATCTATTCTGAGGGCCCGGCGGCCATCCAGAGACCTATCTAAGACTCGTCCGACTTTCTTCATCATAATTCGATCAAGAACAGCGATTTCAAGATAGATTTTGTTCATCCTTGCCGCGAGTATACTGAGCTCTTCGAAATGCTTCACGCCCCCAATCAAACAGATCAACTCGGTCACCACAACGGGGTACTTTTGGTACCAGAGAATCGGACCCCCGAGTATTACAAATATGTCAAGCAATTGATCGAGGACGAAAATCATGGAACTATTGCAACTTACATGGGGTGCTGTAAGCATAATCCTCGTCTTTGGACGAAGATGGATGACGAGAACATGGGCGAAGAGAAATATACAATTAACTGTCGCGTTTGCAATCATAGTTGCGTTTTACTAGATGGCAGAATATGTATTCATTGCAGCAAGGAGAAGGTCTTGCAGAAGCGGGATTGCAAAAAGGGGTACAGAGTGCCCCTGACGAGCTATATTCGGTATCATAGTCCACGGGGACCGAGCGAGGATCTGCTACGCCACTATTATTTGGAAGAGGATAAAGACGGGGTGCTTCAAGAAATGGTGAAATACTCGATATGATATAGGTGTGTATTATTCAAAGGTTTGAACGCAGTGTATAGTAGAATCGACCGACTGAAGTTTTAGTGGCCAATGCCCTTCAAGAGTCCAACTGATTGAAGAACTTGAACAATCGGAAGATACTATAGAAAACGAGAGGCGTTTTTTAATTTTGAACCCATACAGCAGTGAAAGTCGTACATGCATGAAACAGTCCCCTGGATAGTTGTTTCGCTTGTCAATTAGTCGTTGAGTCTAAACAATATTTCTATCACATGTTTCTTTATTTCGTGATGTATGAAGTTCGTGAACCCACCTAGATACCCCTTTACTAATATGAGGCCCTTGGGGATTACTTGATAGGAAGCATGGTAAGAATTCAGCATATTGGAGGGATAATTTAAAACCAAGTAATGCGGCTGCACAAAATGGCTTCGGGATATCTTAAGTCCGGCTGAGAGAGACTCACTATATGGTGTCATGAAATGAGTGCTGCATTTTGAATCGAAATAAAATTGCAAATATCTATTGACTTGACCCCTAAGAAGAAAAACAAATATCAAGCAACCTTTCCAAAACACTCTCATACCACGACACTCTCATCATCCACATTACAGTATCTCGCAACTCAACGTAGCACAACTCAGCTTCAACTCATCAAAACCTCGATCCAAAAAAGAAGAAGAAAATTGAACCTCAAGGAAACCAAAGAAAGTGAAAGGGAAGACAAAGGAAACAAGTTCTGGGTCCAAAATACCCACCCTATCAATCCATCTCATGAAATTCCCATACCATGCTGTCTCGGATGCTGAGATCTGCAATTATGTAGCGCCGACATGTGTTCAAACAAGCTACAGTCTTCTTTGTCGACGTATAATCTTGGCGGGCCTGATCGCTGGGGATGGTGGCCTTTTCTGTGGTATCACTGCAGAAGTCGAAAGATTTGGCGTCCCGGATTGTGGTGAACTTTCTTGAAATAGTGGGGTCCATCTGCCCGATGGGGAATCTTGTGAGATTCTGTGAGGCCTAGTTGGCCTTTCACTAAGAATAGGGTTGAATATCCGACCTTGCTGATGTTCTGGAGGCGGGATCGGTGGTGGTATCGGAGAATTGGGTGGGGGAGTTAAAGGTGGGTTGTGGGCCGGATGCTTTAGATGCATACGCCTTAAAAGCTTTGGTGTTCTTGTCGGAGCTCTTATGAGTGGAGATGCCGGTCTAATTGATCTGAAATTTGCGGATCCCGAATATGATGAAAACTTTTTTCCACCGGATACAAAATCAGTAGGGTTCGCAGTTGAAAGTGGACGTGGAAGATCTACTGCTTGACCGGCAATTCCACTCATACAATAGGATTCTTTCTCTTCCACTGGAGTAGCGCCATCCTTCAAACTAGTTTCTTTTTCAGATCGGTCTTCTGTACGGACTATTGGATTTTGGGGGCTGTGTTCATCCGAGATTGAAGACTCGGTTTCCACGACAGCCGTAGGCTGGGGTGAGGGGGGCAACGGGAGGAGATCTGCACTGGAAGCTAGCACAGAGGGCAGTGTGTTCACAACGGATATGGATGCTGATCCCTGAACTTCAGAACATTTAGACTGGTCTGGTCTAGTCGTTTGACCGCTTGATTCTGTGATGGTGAAATCGCTTCTAGTCTGTGTTTCATCCGATCCCGAGATTCTGGTACCTGCAACTATAAGATTTCGGCTGTTGATAGGGGTATAAGTGAACTTACTACTATCTTCTAGGCTATCTAGACTATTGTTGACATTGTTACCGATATCAGTCATTTCAAGGGCTTGTGGGAGACTTTCATGTGAAGTTTTTGCCGGTCTCGAATTTATTTCTGAGGCTTGGATGGCTCTGTCTGGTAAAATAGGGCTGCATCCAGACATGGGAGGTTGCGGATCTGCCATAGACTTATCCTTCAACTCAAATTGTGAATTTGTCTCGTCCTTGATATGCCGTTCCTCCCTTCGAAGATATCGGTTGGCAATAACCCTGGGTAGCGGTATTATACGTGTTATTTTCTGCCCAGTTGGCTCTGGATCTTTGTAATCGTCGTCCCAAAATGAAGGTTCTGGGCCCTCGAGCACGTTGAAGTTTGGGAAACTGCTTTCAGTACATTGCCACCGACAATTAGATCCCATTAAGAAAGTAAGTGCGAATCTTTCGCCTCCTATGATTGTGAGTGATACTCGAGAGTTTCTTGAATTGTCAGAATTGATATCGCCATTATGAGAAGGACATCCGTAGCATTTTTCGTGTTCACATTTTGAATTTGAACATTTTGTTTTTGGTCTGTAGCATATAGCGCACGATGTATCGCCACAAGTTAAAATTGGATACCTCCAATTCCCTGAAATGGACTTGTTCTCTGCACCGAGAGCATTGCAAAGGTAAAGTGGCAGGGCTTCAGGAGCTGCTTCGCAGCGGCAGCATTTCCAAAGCATGGAGATGTACCGAGCACGCATCTTATTGTTGAGTATAGTATCGAGAGTCATTGTAAAGTTTGGTAACCGAATTGCATTTTTGTTGTCGTTGTAAAAGTTGTATGCTCTGCTTCGGAACTGCCGACAGCGAAAACTATATCGACTTTTGAAAGTAAGTTTTTCGACTCATTTCCCGGGAAATTCATATCAAGAATCGTTTTCTGCTCAATATTCACAGAAGTTCCTGTATTAAATACTTCGAGTAATGATTTGGGACCTGCATGATTCTACGTTAAAATATTGAAGTACAGTCATATGACGCAAAGCTAGAGTTAGTCATAATCAAGTTACAATTTCTTATGTATTGGAGACTATACTTTTCACGTGAACATTCAAAACCCTTGAATCAAGACTTTTATACTGCAGGCACTCTAGTAAAGACTCATTCCTCTCTGGCCTTTTCTTTGTTATCTGAATGGACATTATATGATGCGTGTGCGTTTATACCCTCATACCAGTCATATTTGATCTATCTTACACACTAGAACCATCTACTAGATACGATGTGATAGAATATAATGAATTTTTTAGTCTGACTTCTATCCTGATCTCGTGCCTGAAATCCAGATGTTAATATGAAGTGAAGAAGGATATGACAGCTCGAGGGTCACAACCAGAATTCACTCGCAAAAGCTCTTCTGAGTGAACGTGAAGTGGATATTGACCCATCTAATTTCACTATCTCTGCACTGGCTAGATGATTTTTTCACGAGAACCAAAAATAAACAGAACTCGATGCTATTCAGATTCGCAATCTCGTGTACTATTATTGTAGTCTCATTTCATACAACGTTATTCTGGAACAATGTTAGTGAATCTTTACAGTACGGCCGTTCTGTAATTGTGAATGATATGCCACGATGTTGCAAAGTTCTAGCTACTTAATCTGCCTTCTTCGTTTCCTCTGTATCTCTTTCATCTTGCAACACTGCAAGTCCAAAATCCGATCCTTCGATAACATACAACTCCTATATCGACCCCCGAGCAACCTAAATCACCCTATACCAACAAGCTCTTAAAACCCCTCAATTAGCTTCATCCTCTAGCAAAACACAAAATTGAAACGCTTAATAATATATGTCACCATGTGCTATCAAAAGCTCAAGAGCATTACTTCCCAAACCAAATCACCCCAACTCTTGCCGAAGTTGTCATGATGAATGACCCAACCAACCTCGGCGAGTTCGGCGGCCCAGCTGTTGATGCAGCAACCATCATGACCTGTTGCAGATGTGGTCAGAGCACTTCTCTCATTAAAGGTGCACCAGGAGCCACTTCTTGTAATAGCTGTGGTCATTATGAATGCAACAACTGCGATTTCAATTAAATCACCACAAGCATCAACCAATCTTCCGAACCGTTAAACTCGATTAGTGTGGAGGTCCGGAAGATACTTTGGTTACGGACGGTTTGAAAGTTGGTATTTCGTCTGATCAGCTTTCCTTTCAGGAGTAACGGGGAACGAACTTTATACTACATGATGTGTTTTTTTTTTTGCGGGAGTCGGATCTTCTTGCTGGGTGGAGTTTGGTAGGAAAAGCGCAAGTGGGTGGGAATTAAGTTGACATAGGACTTAACAAGTGTGGGAGGATGTGGTCTCCACAGTTGCCTAGATCAGTGTATCAATTATTAAGAGAATGCTCTTCGAGCACCTGATACTGAGTGACACTAAGCGCATCAAAAGTTCTCCTGATAATGCTGTGTTGCACTGGTGTCCTTTAGAGCAGAAATAAAGTTCCATCATAATTACTTCATATTAAAGCTTCTCCAAGCACCTGTTCGACGTGATGTATTAGAAAGCGTGAAATAGGTGACATAATAGTAATCAAGTCCTTCGCTTACCGGGACGTACCATTCGTCTGTAACCATTCAGACGAGAATGAAGGGGCGAATCTCGGCAAATTATTGCGGGTACGGAATGACCACTTCGGGATTATCAGCCTGGCAATAACAAGAAGTTGTATATCATATTAATTTGACTTTAGGTAATGCTATTCGAATCGCTTGAGTTGAAATTGAGATTATAGATCTAGAACAAGGAATAAGAAACCACTTGGAGTCGATTGGACATTTGAGCTAGAGCAATCAGAAGATAAATTAGAACATTTATAAAATACAATGTGTCTTGCAGCAGAAAGAAGTTGTTTTTAACGTACATTTCTATTCATATTTGCTTGCTTCTAGGGGTATACAGAATTAAGAAATCGAGTAAATAACAAGCGTGCCTTCTCTGGATGCCTCGAAACATATGGCTTTGCTCTTGCTTCCTTTGAGAAATGGTATCATTACAGGCAACAAGGATAATAATTCGACTCCCCATCATTAAAAAGATGAGTTCTTGCACCTCCATCATCGAAGAGCGAGAAAGAACTTCCTCGATATCTTCCAGTAGAGTCACGAGCGTTCGCAACAGAGGATGAGAACGCGCTCCCAGTGAGTCCCAAGAAAAAGTGGCTATTGAGCATCACTCCCATATCAATAGCACCCTGAAAATCGAAACTCAGTTTGTTGATGGTCTTCAAAGTATTGGCATCTTTCTCTGCTAGTTTCCACTTATGTGTGACGTTCCAACCTCGGGCTTTCCCGGCCTCCACGAATTTCAGCACTTGATTTTGATCTCCACAAGCCAAATAGATCAAAGTTTTCTCCTCCCTAGGACTACCATATTTCTTCCATGCGCGGTCCAAAGCATCTAGATCTTTCTGAAGCTGACTTTCAAGGGAGCTCCAGATTTGATCAGATTCTACTCTGAAATGAACTCCATAGAAAGGACGATCCATTTGAGTTAAAAGTCGATCGACGACCCGCCGAGGAGGCTCTTTAAACCGGATGAGATATCCAAGCTCATTCCATAACTTAAGATCTTGTCCAGTTGCATCGTCTGTGACTCTGAAGATTAGGAACTGAGGATTAATCTCAATGGCAATTATACCAGCTCCATGATTAAGTTTGTTTCCAGGATTTAACAAGAAAAGTTGTTCTAATTGAGTATATTGAGCATCAAAGAAGTCTTTAAAACCCCTTCCTTTCCAGAAATATCCCTTAAATAGTGAAAGCCCTGGAGCAGTTTTGGCTGAGAGCTCCATCGACCAGCGGTGTTGCACAATAACTTCACCAGACTCGATTTCACGAGGCTTGATGATTCGCATCTGTGGACAAGCTTTATTCATTTGCTCTAATAAATGAGCTTCGTCAAACCATTCGCCATAAGTCATAGATGCTTTTTCATTAAACTGGTTGAGTTCTTGCAGGTTATCTTTATCGCGATAGTGAATTGATGGTAGAATTAATCCATGGCCAGACTCCAAGGCCATCTTCAAGCAAACCTTTACTTGAGAAACGATTGTTGTCAACCCCGCAAATATGCCACTGCAATCTAAGTACACCTCGTTTTTCGCCCATTCTGTCTCCTCGCATTGTTGTTCGAGAGCTGGAAAATCATAATCTGCTGGCTTGTTTACCGAAAATACTTGTTCAAAATACCTTCCAGCTTGAGGATGCGCTATATATGCGGAGGAATATATGCTTTGGGTAGGCCGCACTGAATTCCAACTATGATACAAGATAACACAAGATATTACAATGAATGGCAAGAATCGGAGCAGGGCTCCAGGACGAACAATCATGGTGTATGGCCGGCATTGAGAAGGAAATGAAGTTGGGGTAAGGTTAGGGAGGTGTGGGATAGTCAACTTTTGGCCCGTTTTGCAATATTCTGGTGGCAAGTAATCTTATCTCCCACTCGAACAAAGATTGTGAAGTTACATATGCAAAAGCCCGTCCCCTGTAGATGCATTTTGCCTATTGACCTCGAACGGACTCCATGGGGCAAACTTGCGATTTTGATAAGGTGGCTTCAGGGGTACATGAATAAAGCGGCATGACTTATGTTGATGAACCAATTGTTGGTATTGATTTTAAAGGCACCGCACGAAGGGCTGCAGTCAGACAAATTTTAAGGTAACTGACCGAGCCGGTCTTCGTCATTACAAGGCACAATCCATGACATCTAATCTAATTAAAAAACGCCTAAATGAGCTGACAAGTACATCGATACCCGATATCTGGCTCCATAATTCTACAAACGAGGTGATGGTGCAAGAGTTCTTCTGTATAGCCATTGCGCAAACCTCACACTAGGTTCATCGATCAATCTGGTAACAATCTCCGCAATCCAAAGTGTAACAGGGAAGAGGATCAAATGGGGAAGAAAGAAGCTCAGCTCCATCCCGAATGGCCCGACATTCGATATTGGGAATATATTTCTCCACGGTGCCATTTCATCCGACATCTCTTTTGACCAGCCGACCGCGGAGTATAATCTATCGCCCAGAAGTGCCATGATGGGTCCATGCACAAGATAGAATGCGAAAGATATACGGCCCATATATTGGCAAAATCGAGTTTCAAAGAAGCTCTTTAGCCATGGGATTCGAGGAATGGATGCCACGAGAAATGTCGCAGCAAAGAATAGGTAGAACCACTTGTAATCGAATACGGCTTGTGGCTTCAGATAGGATAGATAGTGCCACCCTGGAGTGTTTCTCAATACCTTCTCATCCAAATCGAAAGTAGGCACACCTCCAAGGTACATAGCGGCAACGAAGAGGTTAGAGAAAATGAGCTCTTTCCAAGAATCGAATCTAGAAAAGAAACTAGGCAAGTCATCATTTTCGGCGAGCAGATCCAGGTCGCAGAGAAGCATTCCAGACACAAACATTGCATTGTGCGCGCCATCCGCAATATACATGAAGTAGTATATCAATCCGAGCTCGAGGTAGAGTCTCGCATTTCGTGAGCATCTTGAGAATGCCACGAGAGCCGTATAAATGGTAACGGAGCCTTTCAATTCAACTGGTATTGACCACACATGGACATTATAAGTATACCACGGGTCTCCACCAGTCCTGAAAATGTAGCTGAAGTTTTTGGTCTCCAAGTACCATTTCCATACTTCACTGGTCCAACTCTTTTCATGTTCCGACCTAGGCAGTGGGAAGAGATTGAACATATGCCATACAGTTAGATATATGAGCGTCGTGGCAATTACTGGAAGCCATAATCTTATCCATCGTCTGAATAATGCTGATGCCAGATTATCTCCAAGCTTTGCCAAATCTCCGGATTGAATGAGCATCAATGGCTTTCTGGAGAGAACATATCCTGAAATCACGAAAAACGTGGTCACAGCGAGATGACCACCGGTGAAGAACGTCCGAACAAAAGGCAATTGAATCGCATAGTATTTCTTCTCATAGCCAAATCCCATCTCCAAGATCCAATTGCCATACGCTAAGGTGTGGGCCCAGAGTTCATGATGCAGAACGTATACCAAAAATGCTGCATAACCTCTCAATCCATCAAGCCAAGCAGTTGCATGGAGTGGTTTTGCTGGCACTCTCGTCCTACTTAGAAATGAAGGCTTTATAAAATCCGGGCAGAGCCTTTTAGGTTTCCAGTATTTCGTAGGCAATTTGGTGACAACTGGAGACAACAATGGCTTATCTGTTTTGATCTCTTCCATGAATCCATTGTCGAGGATACCTTGATACCCGCTAGGCATTTTCAAAACACCTTTATCCTGCACAAGCTTGAAGATTTTGCGAAATGATGCTGAGAATCAAAATCGATGGAGAAATTAAAGTTGTAAATGAATCTTGAAGAAACTGTCATGCCAGCATGCTGTGCAAAGCCATGAGCATCCAGAGTTATGCATGTCTCAATTGATCGGCTTGCCACACATAGACATCAGTAGTGCTGCTATTGAGTCGTGGAATACAATCACAAGCAATAATTGTCAACGTTTAGTTTTCTTCCTGAACTTCTTCCCCGAGGTTCGTGCACGTCCAATAATGCGGGGTGTACGGGGTTCAACCCATATCAAAAGTGGAATATATTGGAGGAATATTGAAAGATCAGCGGCAAGTTCTCACGGACTTTCCATCATCTTCATGGGTATCCTCGTACCCCAACATATTGTGTTGTTCGTGTTCACCCACCCCCTCAAGTCTGTCTGTTGATAGGTTGTCGTGAGCTAATCACGGAGGTAGCATGGGATTTAGGGTTTAGCGTCGGTAAAAACCAACCGTTAGAACGATCTGATTGGCGAATGACCGGCAAAGGCACCATCTTCGTAAACTTTTCACTAGTCATTAAATCAAGCTTCTTAGTTGAACCTTCACATGTGTGCCGCGGCCGCTACTCTAATATTGCATAGTTACATTCTTTCTGCGGGATTTTGCTCAAGTAACCTGCATTTGCATTTGCATCTGCATGAACACTGACATGGCACTTCCCACCTTATCTTAGTCTGATCTCTAGTAGGTCTACTGAGTAATGACATTGATCGACGATTCAAGTTCTTTTAGCGGACGGTACTTGATCCTATCTCAACAGCCTTCGCATATTATCGCATTAATGTGCATATATCCAGGTATTATTGAGTAGGCACAATGAGACCTACCCGAAAGCCCCCTGCCAAGTGCAGCCATCAGCTTGTAATTCTTCAATCACAAGCTTGTGAAACCCGAGTTGTTTTTATGATACTTCCCAATAAGTTTTTTCCATGCTTGACGTCAGGTTAAATTGAATACCACCCTGCACCTCAATCAGTCAACAAACAAGAAGTCCGTCCCGGTTTTCACACAAGTCAATTATCCAGATCTAATTTGTCGATCTATCGAAACTTCGGAGAAAAAAACCCCGGAGTGACTCTTTCTTCTTTCATCTGATTTATCTCTTAGTATAGTCGTCGAAAGTTAACATGCCACTCTTCCTCATGCGATTCTCCCTCACACATGCAGAATGAGTTCAGATTCCAGTGATACAATGATGGAAAAGTTACGAAGAACCAGATCACGAAGTATGCAAACTACTTCTCAATTCGGTGGTCGGCTACCAAAGCAGATACAGAGAGCTTTACCGATTTATGCCATTCTCGTCCTGTTTATTCTGATTATCTCAAATGTCGATACTCTAAAATCAGCTACAGTATCACATGCAAAACGGTCGACGCCAAAAGTTTTGAAAGGTAGCACAACCGCAGGGTTTCCAAGAAAGATATGGCAGACGTGGAAAGTTGATCCATTGGGCTTCGCAGAGAGAGATCTCTTAAGTGCCAGGACTTGGACTCAATTAAACCCAGGACACCGATACGAAGTTTTAACAGATAATAATGACGTGTACTATGTCGAAACACACTTCGGACCAGATGAGTTGGACAGGCCGGATATTGTCGAAATGTATCGTTCACTAAAAGTACAAATTATTAAGGCAGATCTTTTGCGATATTTGATAATGTACGTTGAAGGTGGAGTCTATACAGACATCGATGTTGAAGCGCTCAAGGCAATTGATGCCTGGATCCCAGATCGATATTCTGTGGGAGATGTAGATATGGTTGTTAGCGTGGAAATCGACCAACCTGATTTCAAAGACCATCCAATTCTCGGTCAAAAGTCGCAATCATTCTGTCAATGGACATTCATGTGCAAGCCTCGACTTCCAGTCATGTTGGCACTGGTCGATAATATCCTACTGTGGTTGAATGATGTTGCTGCAGAACAGAATGTTCCAATATCAGAGATCAAGCTCGATTTTGATGAAGTAATCTCAGGCACAGGGCCTTCTGCATTTACTGGTGCGATTTTGAAGGAAATGACTATTAACACCGGAGATCAGGTTGATTGGAGTATCTTCCACGGCATGCGAGAATCAAAGTTGGTGGGAGGATTTTTGGTTCTCACCGTCGAAGCATTTGCTGCCGGACAAGGACATTCAGATTCTGGGAATCATAATGCGAGGGGAGCTTTGGTCAAACATCATTATCATGCCTCGGAGTGGCCTCTACTGCATCCTCGTTTCAGTCATCCAATATATGGTGAGGTGGAAAAATGCAATTGGGAGCCCGAGTGTGTTAGGATATGGGATGAAAACATGGCTGCGTATGAAAAGCTGTCACTGGAAGAGAAAGAACAGCAAATCGCAATAAAGAAGGCCTTGGACGAACATGATGCACTTCATGCGCAGATGGGTGCTCAGAAATTTGATGCCAATGCGTTGAACATGCCTCAACAGGATTTGAATCCGATACCTCAAGCCGCAATTCCAATCCCACAACCTGGATTCCATATAGATGGTTCTCCTGTGAGAAACTTAGACGGTTCTATCATGAGGAATTTGGATGGCTCGCTACCTATAAATCCAAACGCTCCACCTCCGCCTCCGGCCCAGAACCCCGAAATTAAAGACCTGCCCGCCGCCAAGGCTGACCCCGCTCTTCCAAATCAACCTCAAATCCAACCAGCACCCGAAGTCAAGGCGAAAGATACGAAGACAGAAGAAAAACATGCCCCCACAGACTTGCAGGCTAAACCGAAAGGCGAAATTCTGCTCGGTGCTATATGATTCTTCGTGAGTAACGGATCGTGCGTGCTGTTATAGATGAGAACACAGAGGCAACAAGGATTTCATAGCAACATGCTCTTGATTTGGGACTTTTGCTTTGTCTTAGAGCTTACCCTAATAGATCTCAAGGTTGCGAAGGGGAGGATATAATGAGAGTGATAATAGACACGCCTTGAAAAAGGTCTCGAATGTGTGATGGTCCCTGTTATCTTTTTTAGGTTGGAGATTGAAGCTGGGAATGATTTCGATCGCTTCCAGGGAGTGATGGCACGTTAGTGCAATTAAAGCTGGAGTTTAATGATTGAAGGAGCCTTCGTATGGAAGAATATATCTACGAATTTTGAATGTCGCTTACGAAGTCATCTGCCACCTACGAAGTATATAGTTTATGTCCCATTTCATAATATCGAATACCACATTATTTTTACCTGTGAGGCCAGCTAAAGCAATTGAGTTCTAGATGATTGAAGATCGTCGCGTGTCTCTAAAATGATAGTTCCAATTCATCACTAGGCACTGCTCAATATACTTTCCTCAACAGTTGTCTAATTTACAGATGAGAAGTCGAGCTCAAAGCCTAGAATATACAGCCGATCTTGATCATCTGCCTTCGGCCAACTGACGTGTGAAATAACGTTGAAAGGTCACAGATCACGACCGTGCTGCTCCATAGAAATAAATCCCAAGAACTACTAACTCGCTAATCCATTTGGAATACTCATTAGTCTTTAGAGATCAGGTCATCTCTAGCTTCCGTTAAGCCACTCACGTGTTATAGGATATGGGGAAATCATCTACTCGATGCGTCACAAATTTGGAATATTTACTGTACCTAAGAATAGCGTGGGAGCTGCTATTAGACACTGATTACCGGACTTTCTCAGTCTCTTTCTGGACTTTTAGTATCAAAGCTATCTCGGAAGCCTCTAGGTCACGTGTGTCATGAGGACGGGAGAATTCAAGACATAGCCTTATGGTACAATATCTTTTGAACTGCTTCACTAAATGATCAAGTATTGCAGGTTCAGGTTAGTAGAATAGAAATTTGACTCTGAAAATCTGGACAGCATAACTTATGGGCCTCGGGAGTGTTGCAAAATGAGGGATACACATTGCAGGGTAGCTAGCCTGCAGTTAGTGCTATGTAGCGGTGTATAATGCTAAGACATCTTCTGATCAACAAGCCGCAGTGCATTTCATGTAAAGTACCAGCTCTAGGTGAGTGGAAGTTGGCGCTACGATGGAAGTTAAATCCTCCATGAACCGCTCGAATAATGAGCTAACATAACCTCAAAACTCCTACCCAATACCAAGGCCTAGGGACAATCCGACATTCAAACCGAGCCGGAATCGAAGAAAAGAGGATGGAGATTATATGGAAGTTTTGCATGTTTGGCAATTCTCAACCTCGTTTGTGCTATTGATGCCACAATTCTTTCTGTGGCTTTACCTGTAAGATGGTTTATACTTTTACTTTTTTCTTATGTATTGATGATGCAAGACTAATACTGGTGAATCAAGAACATTGCAAAAAGTTTACACGCCACTGCGATGCAAGCTTCCTGGTGCGGTACATAATTTCTTCTATGCTCTACAGTCTTCCAACCTACATGGGCAGCTTTCTCGCACATCATCGGTCGAAAATCATTACCTTTGGCCGCTCTATTTCTCTTCTCGATTGGCACAATCCTTTGCTCCGTCGCCAAGAACATCGAGCTTCTCTTGGTAGAAAGATGTATTCAAGGTATTGGAGGAGGAGGTCTTGTAAGTTTGACCTATGTTTCTTGCAGATATGGTCACCCTTCGTGAGCGCGGTAAATGGATGTCGATAATATCTCTTCAATGGGCCATTGATTCTGTTATCGCCCCAGTAATCGGTGGTGCTTTTGCAGAAAAGGTTACATGGAGATGGATCTTTTGGCTGAGTATTCCTTTTTGCGTTGTCAGTACTATTGGTATTCCAATTTGTTTGAAGCTGAACGTCAAGCAAGGGTCTATGTGGACTAAGCTTAAGGCTTTTGATTGGCTTGGATCATTCTTGTTTGTGGCTTCTGTCACTAGTTTTTTGATTCCTCTTACTTGGGTAAATTACTCTGGTGTCATTTCGATCCCGACAATACTAACGTCCATACCATGCAGGTGTCATGTATGCTTGGAACTCTGTCCGCACACTCGTACCACTACTAGTTGGTGTTGGTGGTCTTATTTTCTTTCTCATCTACTCCATCTTCCAAAAAGGAGACCCATTGATCCGACGATCACTGTTCAACTCCCCGACAGCAATAGTCGCTTACTTCGGCACATTCGTTTCTAGAATTTGCCTATGGTCTATTTTGTTTTACATACCTCTATACTTTGAGGTCGCCAAGAATTATGCTCAGATTCAATCTGGCATCGGTCTTTTCCCAATGACTTTCATCACCGCTCCAGCTGCTGTGGTAGTCGGTCTCGTCATTGTCAAAACCGGTAGCTACCGCCCTTCAATCTGGGTATGATGGGCTATTTCCACTTTAGGACTCGGTCTTCTCATTCTTCTCAAAAAATCCACTTCAACGGTATCCTGGGTCTTCATCATCATCGTTCCAGGTATTGGACTGGGCACTCTATTTTCCGCTCAAGGTTTCGCAGCACAAGCCTCAGTTACCAATGCCGATCTTCCCTTTTCCGGAGCCATGTATTCTTTCTTCCGAGCCTTTGGCCAAACAATCGGCGTCGCAATCTCTGGTGTCATTTTCCAAAACACATTCCGAAACAAAATTCTCAAAACATCCTATGCCGTCTCCGCAAACGAATGGTCAAAAGATGCCTCTGCATTTGTACAGATTGTAAAAGTATGGTCAAATACCGGCGCGGAGGGAGAAATGAAACAAGTAGTCATTGGTGCTCATGTCGAGAGCTTGAAAATGGTATGGATTGTCATGTGTGCATTAGCTGGATTGGCTTTTGCCATGAGCTTGATCTTTACTAAAGAGATTGCTATGAGTAAGGAGCTGGAAACGGATCAGGGATTCGATTATGCGTATGGGGACAGGAAGGGGAGGGGAAGTAGTAGGACTATTGTTCCTGTTGCACCGCAGCATAATGGGGATATGGTAGTTTGATGTATGCACTTAATAAATTCATGATGTATGATGAATGAAGGATGATATCTATGGGATTGGGCGTTTGTTTACTAAAAACTGGGGTCGTGGTTGATATACGTAGATACACACGGTAATGGAATGGACAAAATAATTGAAAGATACTCTCATTCAAATTGTTATAATTTTGTTATCATGTCTATTCAACTGAATTTGTGTTTATTGTCCCAGCGCATATTAACAACCACTTAATAGTTCTCCTCTCCATTGAATGATTTACCATTTCTCATTTCTTATTTTCATCTCTCAATACTCCACACTTCACTCCCAACATTCGTCTATTCACACTTCACTTCTATTGCTATCGTTTATTTCTCATCCGAATTCGCTAGCCGTCAATAACCAAACTCTCAATCTCTCGCTTCGAGAAATTTCTTCGACCCTCTTAAGTAATCATTCCCCACAACCTATTTCGAGATTTTTCTCTCCGTATCAACACTTAATTCACAGCTGAGAAGGTTAACAGCCTGAAAAATGTCTTTTGCCGCGTTTTACTTTCCTTCATCTGTGCATAACTAGGTACGTTGAGAATTTGTGTTTTTTCTCTTCTTCTTCTTCTTCTTCTTCTTCTTCTCGTGGTATAATACAGGTGCTCGTCTCAAGTTCAATCTGTTGCTGTCAATTATCCTCTTATCTCTTTAGATAGATCGTCAACAACAATACAATTTATCGAGTATTTTCTGAAGATGGAACCAGATAAGATGATTGAACATGGGTTCTCATACAAGCAAGAACCTTGGGCTAATAATTACTTTACTGGCTCTGTAGCGTCTGAAAGCGGATAAACCACAGGCAAAGATGTCAAATTCGAAGGAAGGTGTTTCAGATACTAGCGGTCAAGGTATGTTGTTAAATACTCTACATTGATTCATTGTCGCTCGCTACCATTGTCATTCATACAGGTTTTGCTCCTACGCTCGTAAAATTTGATAGGAGAGTTCGACAACCACCCCTTAACTTGGTTAAATCTTGGGAAGCAGATGTTGTCACTAAAGTTCGAGTCGAAGCTGTATGTTTACGCACATTGAGATCTTACATGGAGCTAACTTATCCTTAGACTGCGCACAAATTATCTATAATTATGAATTATCTGTGGATAATCTATTCCGCGGGTTATTCGTTAGAGGTTCTACTTGTTCTATGGATTATCTATTAAGGCTTTAAAATTACCTGTTTTATATGGATAATTTGCAGATTATTTATAAATAATCTATTTATTTACAAATAGATGGATTATTTGCGGATATATAGGTTATTTATAAATAATTTGCGGATTATCTGTAAATAATCTATGGATATATAGATTCTCCACTTTTTTCGCTTAAAATATGAAGCTATTCCCAGATTATTTTCCAGCCCAAAAGTAATCCAAGCTTAGATTTATACTAATTTTTATATTAATCATAAAATTATACCAATATTATATAAGATTATGAATAGTTATATGATATACGGGTAGGTGGATATCCACAGATTACTCATTCAGATTCTGAATTATCCACTCTGTAGACGGATTATCCGCAGATTATCTGTCGAGGTCATTATCCGCTCCGCGGATACCCGTTGCGCAGCCTACTTATCCTAGGTAAAGGACTTCGCAGGACAGATCGTCGAGCTAGAAAATGAGGGAAGTGAGGAGCCTATGATTTTCACAAATCACATTATACCACACGATGCGGAGATGCCTATTGGATATTACCGTGCCAGAATGGTTAAAGTACAGGTCTTTTCCCCACAATTTGGGGTTGAACTTGATGGGCGCTTGCCGGAGGTAAATCAGGTACTTGTCTGGCAAGATGAACTTTCCAAGTCTTAGTTCACAAATGGTTTCGAATGGGCATATGAAACTCAAGGAAAGATAGCAATTGCAGTCTATGATAGACAGGGACACGAATTAGACTGGGGTCATACTAGCGGAGGTTCTTCTATTTTCCTTTCCAACTAAGAAGAGAAATTGAGTACATAGTGAACCTCAGATTGGTGGAGGGCTTTTTTCGAAAGTAGATGAGCCGTTTAACAATGATAGAGCAGCCAACCAGTTGTTTTACCGCTCTTGATATTTACCAAGAGCATGGTACTAGTAATTCACACACAATATCAAAATCGAGTTTCCCGATTCTTACTCGAATATTTACCATTGAACCTCTTATCAGGATTCTCTTTTGAGTGCTTTCTTTAGGCCCATTCAGGTTCCCTCTACAGCTAGGTACTTTCTTCGTTTGAGGGCGTGTATAATTCCACACAACTGAGTGATGGAGTCAGACTAAAATGACAACATGCATTTGTGCCTTGAGTGCAGCTTCAACGGCGACTGAAAATTCAACTCATCGATCAAAAGAATGATTACTATTCATCCCAAAACAAACAGCTATGCTTTCCAAAGTTTGCGTTGTAATGACTTCAAGCGGGAGAATAAATTTGTGTTTTAATACTTACTATTCCCGACTCTCTAGTTTTGTATTCACATAATACTATCATCCATTTGTTACCTACCTAGGTAGTTATTATTATCTCTTTCTAGCACCTTCATCCAACAATACGACGACAGCAAAAGGAGTCCAGTCCAAACCTGATGAAAATTATCAGGTAATAGTAATATTTAATACGCCACGCCACCTCCACCGGGTCTATTCAATCTGTATCTTCTCCTCTTCACGATACTAGAACAATACTAGAACCATTAGTACTATTCATCGCGATCTGATAAGAAACCAAAGCATCAAGTGTGCGCTGTGCAAGCAAAAATCTCCGGATGCTGGATGTGATAAAATCAGATTTCACCCTTACTTTTACTCTCTCACCCTATTGATAGTACTACCTACCTACCTATATATCACTCTAATCACTCAAAATTAAGCTAAATATAAATTGTAAAGGGAAAAAAAATCCTCAAAAATCAACACTCTAATAAAAGCATAATAAAAAACAAAAAACAAAAAACACAAATCCAAACATCTCCACAATCAAAATATTCACCACACCCCTCCTTACATCTCCAAACCCAGCTACCTAATCTACGTTTCCAAGAAAGAATAATAAATAAAAACTTCTCTCTAATTTCCTGCTCCGTAAATGGTATTCATACAACCTGTTGTCAAAGACAAAAGAGGTATATTCTCAAAATTTTAATATCTTGTTATATCCTCTCTTTCCATACAATCTCTCAATATCTCTTCCACTAGTACCGCTACTCTCCCCCTTCCCCTTCTCACTATCCCAACATTCTCATTCTCATTCTCATTCTCATTCTCCTTTCCATCTTATCTCCTTCCCATCTCATCTCATCTCATCTCTTCTCTTCTCTTCTCACCCACCTTCCCACTTCCCACCCCTCAATTCCCCCACCCCAACCAATATCATCCACCCAAACCCAAACCAATTCCCCCAAACCACACCCCAAGAATTCTCCCCCGATTCTTAGCTCCAAACCTCACCTCCAAACCCTCCTCTCCAACCTCGTTCTTATCACGTATCAGACCTCTTCTTGTTCTTGTTCTTGTCGTTCTTGACATTGTCGTGCAAAATAGCCTCGTGTGAGATATGCAATGGTAATAGCAATAATTACAGTAATAGCGGTGCAACGTAATCAATATCTCCAACCAGTTTCCACTTGAAAAGTGCTCTATCTGTTGTCCTGCAAACAAGGAGATGTTCTATCACAGGTCGAAAACACGAAAACAAGAACCACAAATCATGCATGCATATTTATGAAATCAATAAAGTCTATCTATCTAATAAATACAACAGTTTCGAAAAGTCTGTTCTCCATTTATTAATTTTCCACCCCTCGAAACATTGCTTTTCTCCTTCCTCCCCCCATCTATACCATTCGAAAGAATTACATGCCTCCTCTAATCGATCTCTCCAATTCCTTATTCTCTCCACTCTGCTCCACCATTCCCTTGAAAACTCCATCTTCAATCTCCAACAACTCCCTCGGACTACCAAACTCTGCTGCAGCCCCATCTCGCATAACTAATATACGATCGAAATCGGCCACTGTACTCAATCTGTGTGCTACAACCAGCAATGTCGTGTTCGCAAACTCTTCACGGATACTACGTTGAATAAGCGTATCGGTCGACATATCAACGGCAGAAGTTGCTTCATCAAGGAGAAGGACCTTGGGTCTAGAGAGAATAGCGCGGGCTAGGCAGAGAAGTTGCTTTTGACCTTGAGACAAGTTGGCACCTGCGGAGGAGATGCGGGATGTGAGGTCGAGGAATACGTTTGTATTTTCTTTGAGAGGTTCGGTGATGGTGGCGGTTATAGAACTGCTTGATGCAGCGGTGGAGGATACGGTGGGGGTTTCGAGTTCGGGGGCGGGGCTGCTGTTAGCGGAGGGAATAAGGTGAACGCGTTGGAGTGCTTCTTTGAGTTGTTGGTCGGAGAATTCATCGAAAGGATCGAGGTTAGAGCGGATAGTACCGGAGAAGAGAACGGGATCTTGGGGAATGATTGAAAGTCTAGTTCGGAGATCGTGTAACTTGAGAGTGGAGATATCGATTCCGTCGATCATAATGGTACCAGCTCTAGCCTCTAGGAAGCGGAATAGAGCTAGGGATAGTGTTGATTTACCTAAGACACAATTAGTAATTTGCACGTTACATCTCGAAAAGTTTACTTACCGGCACCTGTTCTTCCAACAATTCCAACTCGTTGGTTTTTATCCACAGAGAAAGATAATCCTTTCAAAATTGCTGGTAATCCTTCGGCATACCCAACCTCTAAGTCCGTTACTTCTAATTTACCTTCTTCTGGCCACGAGGCGCGAATGTTCTCTGTTCCGCCCTGGGGTTCCATATCCAATTGCGTGTATTCAAAAATACGCTCAGCAGCGTTCATGTCTAACTCTGCTGAAGCAAGCAATCTAATGGTATGAATAACGGCTCGTCTATAACTTAATGCAAATGAAAGAGCAAATCCGGCCAATGAAGCATCAACACCATGAGTGGAAACAATAAATGCGGCCACAGACGATGAGAAAAATGATCCCACTAATGCCATACGTAGTCCGAACCATCTGTTAAAGAGCCAATTGTGCCAAGTGGCGGCAGAAAACGAATCAACCAACTCATGCATCCTGGCTTCGAAGACTGGTGCGTTTGAAAATGCGCGGATGGTGCTGAGACCCGCAAGGGCTGATCCAAAGTGTGAAATCATAGGTGACTTTTGGATTGATTCAAGACGTTTGAGAGAGCGTGCACCTTTGATATAGAGGAGTGCAATATAAGTGCAAATACCCAATAAAACCAATGCGATAACGATTATGTATGGCGAGACAAAAAACCTAGAGAAATATTAGCGCGACTATCATTGATCCGTGAATAAAAAACTTACGCAGATACCATGATTCCTACAATTTCTAGGAACGCAGAGGCGGTTTGAGCGAAATTTGTGGAGAGTTGCGAATCCATGGCCGAGAAGTCCGCGGTGAAACGATTCAGAATTCGTCCTGTAGGAACAGTATCCAACCATCTCAAGGGAGTACGAAGAACAATATTGGTCATCTCCTTGAAAACGTTTCTTGAAGCAGATAGAGATCCCCGGTAGATAAAGTAATATCTGGCAGTAGCAATGAAAACCGAGACAGTCGAGATGAGGACATAGCCCACCAGATAGTAGCCTAGTGTGTGGTCTTTTGAGAACGGATTGTTGATCTTTGAGACAAATACTGATGGTGAAAGCTGTTGTTGCATGTTGGTGATATAAGGCAGATGAGTAGAATTGAAACTGGACAAGTTCATCTCAGAATGTTCGTAGGAAGATGTCCATATCTTGATCCACCAAGATCTTCCAATCACTAAAGCTTCGGCGACCAAATAGAAAATGAGAACCAATCCCCAGAATGGTATACCTCCAGTCGCCATGAGATACTTCGTATACACGCTTGCCTTTACACTTCCTGTTTCCCGTTTCTCATCTTCAATCAACTTTTTAGGTTTGGTGGCTGGTTTATCGGATGGCTTGTCGCCATTTGCCTCAGAGGCATCCACCTCCTCAACTGCAGCTTCCACTTCTTGCTCCGCTTTTATAATGTCATCAAAGTTACCAGTCTTCCTGAGCTCATCAATTGAACCTGCATGCTCGAGGCCTCCATTCTTCGATAATTGAACGGCATAACTTGCCCGTGGAAGACAAAGTGAGACGTGATGTGTCACCAAAATCCTTGTTCTACCAATCGATAACTCACCCATGAGAGCGTTGTCGTAAATTTCTTTCCCAACGTGTGCATCGAGTGCCGAGAAAACGTCATCAAGTATCAATATTCCGGCGCGAGAGTAGAAAGCTCTTGCTAGAGTCAAACGCCACTTTTGACCACCACTTAAGCTTATGCCTTGAGCACCAACTTCAGTTAAGTCACCATCATCAAACATGTGCAGATCTTTCGTGAGAGCACATGCATGAAGTACCTTTTGGTATCGTATAGGGTCGAAAGGCAGGCCGAAAAGAATATTGTCTTTGATGCTAGCATTTTCTATCCATGGGGTTTGGGAGACAAATGCTATGGCGGAAGGTAAGACCCAATCTGCTGCTGTGGCTTTACTGTCGTGCCTCTCAGATGCCTGAGGGGGTCGAGGTACAGTGATATTACCAGATAGGACCTCAACCTCGCCCAGTATAGCGGAGAGAAGAAGAGATTTTCCGGAGCCAGTAGGTCCTGAGATAACACTTAGAGCGTTATTTGGAAAGTGAAGATTAAGATCTCTGAGTACAAATCGGTCTTCTTCTTCTGAAATCTTAGATTTCGATGGAAAGCTGACTGACACATTCTCGAAAGTAATGGAATCTCCGGGGTAGGTATTCTCTGGCTTTTCTGGAGATTGGAGGAAAGATTCGATTCGATCGCAACTGACTTTGGCGTTTGCTCCCATCATGAAGAGAAAAGGAACCATTCCTAGAACACCTTCAAGTTGCATGAACACACCCTATTTCTCAAGTCAGCTAAATTATTCTAGATGTGTGCCAGGCAATCAATGACACGAGAAGGTAACATCAAATATGCTATGCCTCTTGGCATGTGAGGAACTCGAGAGATGCGAACTGCAGAAAAAGGAAATATGTAACATACCAATGCTGTGAATGCAACCGATGGGAGTAAATCACCGTGGATATAAGAGTATGTAGCAAGAGCCAAGACTGTTAAAAGCACGGGAGCAACATTTGACCCAACCATCATGTATAAATTATTGATCTTGGTTTTCCAAAGTTTAACAATTTCTTCTTCACGAGCTTCGAATATCTTCTCACCCCATTGAGTTTCATTGGCCGAGAACTTAATCTGTCGAATACCATTGAGTGCCTCAGTGACTATAGTGGTCTTCTTATCTCGAGCCTTCATCAATTCTTTTTGAAAGCCTCCATATCTCTTTGCAAGAGCTTGATTAATTGGTGCCATACCTATGATTGCTAACATACTGTTGGATGCGTAAGAATCAGCAATTGTCTATCAGATATATAATTCAAAGAGAAGCAACTTGTGGGGGGGCCAAGAATTATAATTCAAGGAGAGGGATTAAGGATGGGGAAAGTAGAATACGGGAACGAGGGATAGAGCAATATGTAAAAAATATAAAAAATAAGCAGAACTTACCCAGCAGCCATCGACTCCCAACCGACCAAGAGCCACAGGAAAACAACTGAAACCAAAAATTTGCAGAAGAACAAGATGTAGAATTGATTGACAGCGCCAAAGTTACCAACTTGATTTGCATCCACGGCAAACATATTGACAATATCTTTATCGGTTTCGAGCTTTTTCTTCGTGTCTGCGTCTTTTCCTTTCTTCGCTGCTGGTGGATGAGGCCCGTGGCCATTTGGTGCATCCGGCTTTGGGGCGTCGTTTGAGTTAGCATTTCCATTGGCTTTCGAGGCGACATCAATTTTGGGTGAAGCCTTTCCCTTGTCCTTGGCTTCGTCGCTCTCCCCCGGTTTGGGAGGTTCCTTGCAGTCTTTCATCTTCATCATCTTCTCAAATATGAGGGACGTGAGAGTCGATCTAATGGGGATTGCAAGATCGGACCACATCAACCAGTTGATTCGGTTATCCATCAAAGTTTCGGCGATTGTAGCGACGAAGAGGCCAAACACCCAAACCCATGCTTGAGGATCAATTACATCAAACCCTTGACGGGCTTCGAGGTATTGTAGTAATTTCAAAACAGCAAATTGTGGCGCGGCATCAATAACAGATGAGATCATGACCAATCCCCATTGAGTAAGGGTGGGTTTACGATATGCCCAGAATATTTGGAGCCACAATGGAACTGTTGGCTTCAATATTATGGATTTGAAGTATTCTCTGACATCTTTTGAGCGAACATGTCCATCCATAGCAGGGAGATCTGATATTTCAATCAATTTTTCCGATGCGATATCAAGGAGCTCGGAACTCCAATCGAAGGCATATCTATTCCATAACGATTTCTTGAATTGTCTCTCCACAACCTTTCCATCAGGAGTAAAAACATCAGGACGGCGTTCGACGAAAAAGAATGTCACAGTACTGAGTACGGCAGCAATGACTTGGACGACTGTGAGAATAAACCATGCGAGGCGGATACGGCCAGAAGTTGGAGGATGGGCCGATAGCACGAGACATGTGAGAACGGTTACCAAAGCACATGATACAGAATTAAAAATTCCTTTCTGGAATTTCAATACAGGATGAATCTCTCTTGAAGTTTCCAATGCCTGAACGAATACAAAAATCTAAACATCTATTAGTAAAAGGCTGACATGTGATCCTACAACAATTTAAGCTTACCCAAGATACGAACAGGAGCCAAATATGGGTGAAAGACCAATGCGAAAAGTCGTTCTTCACGACAGTGGCAAAAACAGCCAATCCAAACGAAGTCAAAAGTCCCACAATGAGAGAAGTGAAGATGATCATGAATTGACGTTGAGTGGAATACTTTGCCATGGATTCTTCCGTAGCCACCCCATCTTTGTCTTCATAGAGGACTTCATGATTGGTCACTCTTGGTGATTTGAAGTTCCTAATGAATCGCCATGCAGTTGGGATGGTGAATAGTCCAATGAGTATGGGAGCCGCATTAGACAGCTCATGAATATAAGAAACCATTCGTCGGTCCACCTAGATTTGATGATGGAATTCAATTTTCATCAGGGAGTTGTTTGCAGATGATTGCAGATGCTTGGAGATTTGAGGCCTTGGGTGTGATTTTATATGGAGGCGGTGTGAAGTTAGGCACCCGTGTTGACGACCAAAACTTGCCGCAGGTGAGATTTGCCAATTAAAGGGAGACGGCGGTATGAATGATGATTTGATGATTATAATGTGAGGTGGATAATGAATTTACCTTATGATCAGTTATTGATTACCATTACTTGTATGATGTGTTTTGGTGAAAATAGGTAGGTAGGTAGATATAACTCCTTCAATCTTCCCACGGACTTAAGTTGTAACCATCTCCCGACCCTCCGACTTTCCGGTCGATTGCTGACTATAATTCCGTCTGCCCCACCAATCTTGAATATGAACCAATTAGAGCGCAGCACCTTGTGAGTCTCACACGATTGTCAATGATTGCTCAGGTGACATTGACTATGGCATTGGACATTGGGCATTGGACATTGGACATTGGACAATATCTGCTATCTCTTGTGGGAGAGAAAAGAATACCTATATCATGAAGTATGGATGCATGTACCCAGAACCCCCGCAGTGGTGATATGTATTTCAACAAGTTATCATACGTGAAAGGACGGCAAATCAATCCTATCTGGATTCACATCTGAAATGATAGTAGCAATTCCACGAAACATTCGATATCTTATTAACAAACACTATCCTATTCATTGCAAAATGTCTTCAACTACAAGACAACAATCGGTACCAAAAGATGGTAATTGGCATGGCCGAATTGAAGTAGGAGGGGAGTTCCCTCCCGAAACGGATCGATACCATTTATACATTGGTAAATCACCCCTCAGACCCTCTTCATCTGCGGATTGATCTGACAGATTCTTAAATAGGGCTTTTTTGTCCATTTGCCCACCGAGTAAACCTCATTCGACATCTCAAAGGTCTCACTTCCATCCTCCCTATATCTATCGTCAAACCTTATCCAAAGGGTGACGATAAAGGATGGCCCGGCTGGAAATTCGCAACAGAAACCGATCCGTACCCTGGCGCAACTGGGGATCATCTCTTCCATTACAAATATCTCCACCAGGTTTACTTCCGGTCCCAAAGAGATTACAAGGGGAGATTCTCTGTGCCCGTTCTGTGGGATAAGAAGACAAATCAAATTGTATGCAATGAAAGCTTAGAGATTCTGCGGAATCTGAATACTGGATTTGACAGCATATTGGATGATGAATACAAGAATTTAAATTTTTATCCTGAGAATTTGGCCGTCGAAATCGATGAAATGGGAGAATGGATGCAAAACGAGATCAATACCGGAGTATATAAGGCTGGATTCGCGCCAAACCAAGAAACTTACGACAAAAATGTTGTGCCATTATTCAAAGCCTTGAATCGAATTGAGGAAATCATGAAAAAGAATGGAGGTCCGTATGTTTTGGGTTCAGAAATGACAGAATTGGATTTGAGGTTGTATCCAACAATTTGTCGCTTCGATGCTGTGTATGTGCAACATTTCAAGTGTAACCTTGGAACGATTCGTCATGATTATCCGGTACTAAATGCTTGGTTGAAACATTTGTATTGGGAAGTCAAGGGGTTTAAGGAATCCACGGATTTCAAACATATTAAGGAAAATGTGAGAATCCCGTATATTTTCGATGACCGGAGATTGACAATAACTAGTACACGAAGAGTCATGCGGACATCAATCCAAAGGCTATCACACCGATGGGTCCTATCCCTAATATTGAGCATGGAGTAGATCATGATTGGAGTAAATTGGTAGTAGGTAGGGTCGAATTGGACTAAGAAATGAAATATTTAGTGCTTGGGAATTCTTGGGTATGTACGTCGTCCCCAAAGCATCGACTTCCCCAGAAATTCGTCTCACAATCAATGATATTATCTTCTCAAAAGTTTGAAAAGCCCTCTCGGTGATGAAAATAAAGTCCGGTGCATTCTTGATAGTTATGACTTTGAGTGATTATTCCACTTTTGATCACCCTTCGTTTGCCGTTTCGTCGACTTGTCCTCATAGTTGGGACATTCGATGGCAGTAATAAGACTCTATAAGTTGATTGTAACAAATGCATATCAGTAACACATATGCACCATCCCCCAAAAGACTCCTGAGCACCCTCCAATCCCAAGGCTCTCATTTGTGATCAATATGTAAGTGACATATATTGAGGTCCATTCAATCAGGAACGCTCATGATTCGATAACCGCACAACTTTCATAGAAGTATTACCTTCTTAGATATATGTATGTGAATGCTTGAGCTGGGCCCTCATATATCTTGACTACCTCAACGACGACATTACCTCCATCACAATACAACGGCAAGGTCCACACCCTGATAAGAAATGGAAACCCTTCAGAGCTCGACATCCCAATGAATAGTCGCAGTGGAGCAGAGTCTTCTGTATACCTACCTACATATATGTACTCTCAGCCCCCACATCTGTGCGTGATATTTACTCCTCTAGCACGTTCTCCCACCAAATCAACAATTGGTGAGATGGCCGAGTTGGTCTAAGGCGCCAGGTTAAGGTATATAACAGTTAATAAGCGATTGTTTGCAATCTCCTGGTCTAGTAATAGGCGTGGGTTCGAATCCCACTCTCATCAATAACATTTCACATTTTTAGAGGAATTTGATTTCTTTGATGTTACTTTTATTTTTGAATTCTTGTTGAATGGATAGTTTTAAAATTTGAAAGATGAGAGTTGAGAGGGAATTTTTCATATGTGTGGATCTGCGAAAATTTTGAGGGGCGCTAGTGGAATTGGAATTGGTGGGGTTTTTTAGTGCTAAGGGGAGGGGGCTTAGGCGGAAGCGGAGTGGGGTGGGATGATGGGGTGGAGGAGGGAACGTCAACTCTTAATTCAAACTTTATAGCTGTCATCTTATGTATTTCTGTGCTATGAAGTTTCAGGTTATCTTATTTCGGCGATGACTCTTGACCGGCTCAAATCTTCTCGGAAATCTTAAATAAGTTGAATTTTGATGCGAAATGTGAAACCTGCATTCGGAGGGCCTCCGGATTTTGTTTCTACACGGATTGGGATCTGCGAATTTGATGGGGATGGATGGGATTTGTCTCTGTGTGTGAGTTGTGAGGCAAATGGAGTAATGAGGTAGTGAAGTAATGAGGTACTTGATGTTTTGGAAGGGAGTTGATTGGAATGTAAGGGGTGTGGGGGTGGTGGATTATTGATTTATCCTTCTTGGGGTTTCCAGATTGTGCCGGTAGGTTTATGGGTTTTTGCGGTATGGTTTGAGGCTGGGAGAGGGAGAGGGAGGGATGGGATGGGATGAATTGTTCTTATTGGATCTATATCATTGTATGTTTATAGTTGGATGGGATGGGAACGATGTTTAAAATGGACATGGGGATGGATTTTGCTTGTTGGACTTATATGATTCTTCTTGAGAAGAGAAAGGGGGCTCTTGTGTATTCAAGGTGCGGGTAAGTGAAATCGGGATACGAAAGTGAGGTATGTGGATTCATAGATTGATCAACAAATCTGATCGAACAATAGGCTTTCAATAACTCTAAGAATATTTTGAGGTTTACAGGATAATCTGCTGTAGAGTAAATATTGAGATCCTTCATTTTCGAGAGGAGTGGATGGATTTGGAGTCAGTTATGAGTTTTGTAAACTTGGGCCGGGGGGAGAGGGTTTCATGTGGCTAGAGATTTACGAGTGGTAGGATGGAATCCGCCAATTGGGTTTCGATGTCGTGCTGTCGACTCCTTATATCTCTCAGTGATTCTTGAGCTGGATATAGGCTATGTCCATTGACCGTGATATTAGTAGATATACGGATAGACTACTTGAAGAAAAAATCAAGATCCTGGGGCCCTCCACCAATGATGGCTAGCAAAGCCTAGAAGAGTGCCTAGACCACAATAATAGAACATCATATGCAAGTGTTGATTTAATGTCCATATGCTTTAATCTACGCAAGGATGAAGTACCGTATATTAGTACCTTACGCAGTTGGGGGCCTTATTATTAGTGAATTCAAGTGTGTCAATACCTACTCTACGGCTACTGTACGGATACACCTGAGAGACATCATTACTTACGGTAATCTCGCTTAAGGGGTTGTGGTATTGGAAAAAGCTTTCTTTGGTATATAAGGAAGCTGGAACACTGCCCAATTTGCTTCTTCTATTCTCATTACTTCATCTTCTTCACTTCAAGACTACAGTCTCAATCTCAATAACGGATCACAATATCTACAAACAAGTCAAACGATAGAGAACTCTCTGTGAGGTCTTTGAATATTCAGAGTCGAGTTCATTACTTCAACGAAACAAATACATAATTCAACACCTCTTTACCAATACACACATCAAATCAAACTAATCCACTTAGTAACCATGGGATCCAAAAACCGACGTGCAGTCCAAGCCGCCCCCAGCGAATTCATCCCCAAACACCCTACCGAGATCATGGCTCACCCCGCCATGGTCCTCACCGGCAACATCCTCACCCTCACAATCGACTACTGCGGACCCGGCAGCCCGATCGAAAAATCCACTTCCATGAAATCTCTCCTTACCATCCTCCCCGACTACGCCCCCTATGTCAAGATCCTGCAACTTAGTATCCACGCTGGAATTCCCCACATGGAACCCCCCAGCATCTATACTTCGCGCATTGCAGACATGAAGTCAATTGTTGGGGAGATCAACAAGTTTAAGAAGTTGGAGCAAGTCAGAATAAGAATGTTGGTTGATTATTGTAGTTTCCCGCAGATGAAGCTCGCGGCTGCGATGTTTGGGGTTAGACAGGAGGTTCAGCGCACTTTGCAGTATGTGGTTAGGGGGGAGGAACCGGTTAGAGTGGAAGTGGAGAATGATACGATGAGAAGATTGAATGGGGTTTGGAGAAAGGAGTTTTTGTAGGGGTTGGGGGTTTGGGGGTTTGGGGAAGGTGGAGATTGATGGGGGATGAGGAGATGATGTTGGAGGGTGTGATTGCTGGGAGATGAGATTCTCATTCTCGATCTTTGGTGTTGGTTCTGAGGAAACTGGCGGCTATTGGGAAGCCAGCCTATATCTTTTGGTGTATGATGATATTTCATGGCTTGGGGCTATGAAATATGCATGTAACCTTTACAGCAGGCTGTCCAGGAACAAACTCCTATTGAATATGTTTACATGATAATATAAAATAATATCAATCTTCATCTTCTTGACTGTCTACAAGTGGATACTAACACCAGGCGTAAGTGTCTCGGGAATATACCCCTTAGTTGTAAAAATGGATTGGCCCAGAAGGCTGAGAAATAATAACAACATAAACTAGGTCTGTCTTATTAGGTAAATGTATGCTTTGATGTGAATATATCTTTGTTTGTGCCTTCTTCGTGTGAAGTGTATGTGTGAAGTGCATAAGCTTGTGGCAAGAGTCAATAGATTAGATATACTAACTAATAATCAAAGTAGCAAAAACACAATCTGAATGTCTTTTGGTTTTCAGGAGACCTTCTAGCATGCCGGGTGAAGGTTCTTTTGTGTGTGATCTCTAAGGGCTGGAATTGGGTTGTTTAGTTCACGTTTATTTGCTATTGAATTTGATTCTGATTCTTGAAATCTTTGAAGGATCTTAAGTGATGGCAATTTATTAATTTGTATTATATGAAAGAAACTCTAACAATTTCAAAAAGACCTTCAACCTTTAAGATTAGTAACAACAAAGCATTTGCACAGGAACATAAAAATCACATGTAAACAGTAATACTGTAAGATGTAGTACCTAGGTATTGATTGATTGTGGCTAAGAATTCCTCAGAAGAGATGTTCTAAATTACTACTTCCTTGCAATGCCCAATATAATATCACAAAGGAAGATATCCCAGAACCAATAAAAACTATTCTCATCTATTCTACTCCTCAATACTTAAATCTAACAATCAACTCCTCGCCTATTAGTCTCACTCAACAATCATCTCCAACCCTCCTGACCCCGAAAACCGCCTCGAATAAACGTCCAACAGCTCCCTCATAAAACAACACCCATCATCAACCTCCCACTTCCCATGTCCCTGAACCGCAAACGCCAAACTCCATTTAATTCTCTCCAATCCAAACAATCCACCCAGAAAACACAAATCTTCGCATTTCGATTGCTGGGGTTTAAGTAAAATAGTCATGTGAAGTTCTTTTACTCTGTCAAATTTATTCAAAATATTGACGATAGTTTTGAAGTCGGAGATGTGAGAATGAGAAGGTTTTGTGGGCCATGAGTCCGGATCTTTGTGGAAAGGAGGAGGAAGAATAGAGATTTTGATGTGGTGAGTCCAGGGCGCATAGTCGGGGAGGATATTGGCGAGATTTCTCATGAGCGAGGGGGTTCGCAGGGGAGTGGGGTGGAGATCTATGGAGACGGTCAGGACCCCACCCCAGAACATGATGTGAGGATGACGTTGGATTATTTCGAGGGGTTTTAGAGGACGGGAATTTTCGTTGTTCATTTGGAGAGAATTTGACGAAGAGGTAAATTTCGCGTGTTAACGATTGACTGATTCATTCCACAAAGCTTTTGATTGGGGATTCTTTCAGTATCAAACTTTGAGGAGGATGGTTTCTCTATAGAAAACGAGAGCAGAATAGCTTTGTACCCAATGATTTATTCCATGGAGATGAGAGACTGTTCATGATGCCGCCGTTCCAATGACCGTAATAAGTTTTCACTGGTACGGTTTTTAGCCTGGCTATTGCGCTAGAAAGTACCGTCTGAGATCCCTCGATAGGTCCCGAGGATTGTATCGTTTCTTAGGAAAAAATCTAGAAATTAAAACAGTGTAGCAGCCGTACATGATCAAAGATACATTAGCACGATAAAGAAAATCTGATGAGTAGACGGTAAAGTCTAGCAGTATTTGTGTTATGTTCTTTCTTAGTATCATTTTCTGGTCATTCGCTACTGTACACTTCACTCCAAAAATAATCCTCCGGGTACCTTCATTGTGGAAACTATTCACTGTCTATGATGGGATCTTACTGGCATGTTTTACATTAGAGTTAAGTAAAAATACATACGTACGTATTTGACTCTACAATCCCTGAACTCTCAACAATTTCATCTTTGCTCTCCTTTGTCTAATTGACAGTTCCCTTTTTTATCCTACCTCGCTGATATGAACTTAGAAACTTTGAAGTGGGAGTTTGGCAGTAGTACTCTTCTATCTGTAAAATATGAAACCTTTGAAGTGAATTAGCTCTGATATTACTTTTCTGCCAGTATTGAAAATAGCCGTATGGAAGGAAAACTTGCGCCAGAACTTGTATGACGAGGTCGTCGTATTATCATCTACCTCTCACATTCGGTTTCGAGCTTCCGATGGCAAATGAATCGAATAAATCGAATTATAATCACCTCTATCAAAGCTGAGCAGAACAGATTGTCGACTATCCACACTTTTAATCAGATCATCAAAAAAATGAATAATTTCCTCCATGCTCTCCATGATAATCTCACCAGAATGCCTCGATTCATTCGTCTTCCTATAGACTGGTCTACACACAACAAAGTTGATGCCCCATCTTTGACACAAAATGTTCACAGCAAACACGAAGCACCGGAAGGTCGCACCCGCGAGTTCTGCAACAGCGATGAGAATTACCACGTCGGATGGAGAAGTCAAATCGGCAATACCAACCCTGATGAAGCCACTCGAGAGTGGTTCATTCCGACATCCCCACTCCCTGGACCAACCCTAAATAAAGAATGGTACACGAAATCCAACAAGATCTTGAGTCTCTCAATCAATTACTCCGGGGATCAACAAACAGACATGTCTATCATTATTCGCCAGCTCCGAAGCCCAACATACACTTCATGGACCGGCATTCTCGAACTCATCATCTATCCTGGAGTTTCCCGCAAAGAAGCACCTCGAGCTTATATCAATCACGTCCAGGAAATGAAAGACTTGGTCCGACAAATCAATATTTCTCTGACCCAAATTCAACAAATTCGCTGTCAATTCGTCATCGATCATTTTAGTTTTTCGCAGTTGAGATTGGCGGCTGGATTCATCAATCTCGATAATGATAATTGGACTTTGGCGTATATCGACAGAAGTGATAGAAATAAGATCAAGGAGATTCATAAGAGGGATGCGGTTTTTAAGAGAATTGAAAGTGCGTATAGGGAGGATTTCGCAAACTAGATGGGTAGTTAGGGGTAGCTTGGATGGTGGTTTTCGTGCACGGAAGAAAGAGTATCAGGATAAATGTATGAGCAGCTTTGGATTAATGGTATTAGTAGATGGTGGATATTTGTGAGATGTTTGTTGAATATTGAGGAGCGGGTCTTGCGAGTTACTAGGGGATCTAGTACTAGCTGCTGCGTAGGCGAGGCATGAAGTAAAGGGGAGGGGAGACCGATGAAGCTTAGCCTTCCAAATTTTACCCACCATGAGGAAAACGAGTCGTTTTAACTATAGTTTTTCTCTCAAGTTTCAATAATTAATCATAATGCTTAACTCAATTTTCTGTTCGTGTTTCCGTACCACTTTCTTATACTCGGCTCTTCCTCCAATCTCCCCGATTCAAGGATTCACATCTTAAAGATTCTGTCCGCCGCATTCTTGAGCACAAATCATAATTAGTAAATCTATATTGGGGGGAGAACGGTTTGATAGTGCCGTTTCAGAGCTTTCGGTACTATTCGTGCACTAGTTATGAGAATCTAGTATGTCATCTGGAGCCCTCAGAACAGTTTTTAAATTCGAAGCCCATCGAATAATAAGCATTCGACATATTTTTTCCCTAGCTAATTATGCTTTCTCTGGGCTTCTGTGATTTCTTGAATCAGAACTCTATATGTGCAACTGGCAAAAGCTTAGAATAAATGCAATTCTGGCTGATTAGATGTTTCCTTGGGAGTTTTGCTGCTCGAATTTGTTCAAACATATCAATCGCTATATTAATACCCTCAATCCATTATGAATTCTCTTATGAGGGATCGATACGAAGGTAACGTCCGTCCCTGCGTAGCGAGACGCACCCCATCACGAGACAAATCACAGGTACTTCGAATTCAAGCGGCTCTAAATCTATGAAAGTATCAAAAAATTCATATATTATCATTCTAGATGTCTTGAATGCTTCTCTAGAATACTTCTAACTTCTTGCTTCCGAAAATTTTCATCTTGTTGTCGCCGCTCGTCTGAATTATAAACAGCCTCTTATTTTAGCACAATTGAACCTCTTGATCCGTAACACTAATATTTAGCTCTTTTTTTCGATTTTGACTTTATAAGACAATCAAATATAAACTTTCAAGCCTTATCGCGATGTTATAAAGTCAATGCCAGTCTTGTAGCGGGCTAGAGTATGCTATATCATATGGCGTCGTTACAAAAACGATACTTTCTTGATAATGCAGTTGAGGATATTAATCAGCGATGGTGTAGTTGTAGTAATCTTGATAGAATTGTAATAAATTCTGTAGCGGTCTAGCACGTGATAGTAATGTTTGTGGCTGGATATAATCCCGCTTCCCAGTATCCTATAAATAAAAGAAAAAGTGGCTTGTGCGGAGCCATCTGTAACTTTAGATACATTCATAATTGTTCCGACCTTTTGATCCCTACCTAACGTCTGTCCCTGTGTCCCGAGACGCACCCCGTAACGAGACAAATCGAAGGTACTTCGAGTTTAAGTGACTTTAAATCCACAACCACGTTGAAATTTCTGTTTGTTTTGTCTACAACTGTATTTTATACTTTTTTGGAGCACTCCTGACTTATCATTTCCGAAAATTATTATCGCGTTATCGCTGCCCACTTGCATTTGTAGAGAGCCTCCTTTTGCACTATATTAGAACCTTTCGATTTGCGATACTACCATAAAGCCTTTTTCACTTTTTAAACTCGTAGAACGATTAGATAAAGGTTTCCGAGTTTTACTACAATACTAAAAACTTATTCTCAATATTGTAGTGATCACAGTACGCTATATAATACACTATCGCCACAAAGGCTGATACTTCCTGTGGCGGTGTGGCTATAGTAATTTCGATGAAATGATATTTATGGCTACTAAATGACTAAATGTGTGGCTGCGATGTTTGTAGCTACGCACATCTTACCAGAAAATTCATGTTTCTCGACATTCTCTGACTAGAGCTTAAAGCACGGACTAGTAGTTTGCCAAAAATAGCTAACACTCAGCCAACCTTTACAGATAGGGAAAAGACTCGTGATTAACCTTATTAATTTTACCGCATTACCGCCACAGTCAGCCACAGTCTGTAAGTCGCTTCCCACAAAGCTGAAATATGTATTACACAACCGGACTGGCCAAGAACAGTGTAAATTAGAAAGGTATAGAAGAATCTGGTATAATCCACAATAGTATATAAGTGTAGCTCTCTCCACGCCTCTGTCCTGGCTCAGTCATAAAATAAATATTAAGGAGAAGATGATGTTTATATATACAATAGTTATTTCTGAAAGTAAGCTAACTTTATTAAAGAATATTACTATATGGATCATTTATTCCGATAATAAAAACTCTCCCAGATTGACATGCAATGGCGAGTTTCGAGCCGGTATGCGAGATAGTAAAGATTTCAGGCCGGAAGTCGGGTGGTAACCAAAGAAGATTCTGGTCATTCCATATTACCCAAGACTCATTGATACTTAATCCTTGACGGTGGCTTCTACTATTTATTGCTCGAGAAGATGAAGGCAAAGGGATGTTGCTGTTTATATTTAACCTAAAGCAGCCAATGTCTGTAATTAAGGTTGAGTTTGTGATACCAAATGATAAATTCCTGACGCCGAAATGCCCTTCGAGCGTTTGCTGCAGTGTTCCTGTAGCTGTATCCCAGATCTTGATTGTGTAATCGCACGATGCCGATGCCAGCAGCTTTGAGTTGGCTGAGAAAGCGACCGAGTTGACCGAACCCCTATGCCCTTCGAGCGTTTGCTGCAGTGTGCCTGTAGCTGTATCCCAGATCTTGATTGTGCGATCATTCGATGCCGATGCTAGCAGCTTCGAGTTGGTCGAGAAAGCGACCGAGTTGACCGAATTGCTATGCCCTTCGAGCGTCTGCTGTAGTGTGCCTGTAGCTGTATCCCAGATCTTGATTGTATAATCGTGCGATGCCGATGCCAGCAGCTTTGAGTTGGCTGAGAAAGCGATCGAGTTGACCGAACACCTATGCCCTTCGAGCGTTTGCTGCAGTGTTCCTGTAGCTGTATCCCAGATCTTGATTGTGTAATCGCGCGATGCCGATGCCAGCAGCTTTGAGTTGGCTGAGAAAGCGACCGAGTTGACCGAATTGCTATGCCCTTCGAGCGTTTGCTGCAGTGTGCTTGTAGCTGTATCCCAGATCTTGATTGTGTGATCGCCCGATGCCGATGCCAGCAGCTTCGAGTTGGTCGAGAAAGCGACCGAGTTGACCGAACCTCTATGCCCTTCGAGCGTTTGCTGTAGTGTGCCTGTAGCTGTATCCCAGATCTTGATTGTGCGATCGCACGATGCCGATGCCAGCAGCTTTGAGTTGGCTGAGAAAGCGACCGAGTTGACCGAATTGCTATGCCCTTCGAGCGTCTGCTGTAGTGTGCCTGTAGCTGTATCCCAGATCTTGATTGTGTGATCGCGCGATGCCGATGCCAGCAGCTTCGAGTCGGCCGAGAAAGCGACCGAGTTGACCGAACCGCTATGCCCTTCGAGCGTCTGAAGAACTGTATTCCATCCCAGATCTGTATTTGGCTTCTGTAAGATCCAATCAGGGATATAGTTATGAAATGTATTTCGAATGATGCTTTTCTTTGGAGCAAAGGTGAGTGCGGAGGAGTAGAGTTGGAGGGGCGATGAGTCAGCTATAGAGTAGTAGCTGAGGATAAAGCGCTTTCCATCATGAAGGAACCTAGCTATTTGGTCGCCTTTTATTGGCTTAAAACTTGTATTTAGTAGATACTTGCAGTTGAGAGTAGTGAGTAACATACATCTATTATATTCAATAAGCTGTCTACCATCCCAATACTTTCTCGTAGCCTTCCAATCAAGCTTAATGATTCAAGCCAGGGGAGAAAATGACACTTGAGGAAATTGTGGACTTGATCGCTATCGTATATACTACTTCCGCTTTCCTTCAAGTGGTATACCCAATACTGGCAAGCATATTGAATTTCGGATGGCAGGTGAAAATCTATCGTTTGTTTATCAATATCTGCTCGTGGCTTTTCTGGTGTTCGAACATTGCAAATATCTTTTTTGAGATTTTCGCCCGTCGATAAGAGTTCAATGCATCGGGTCGCTAACTTCTTATGAGTATCTTTCTCGTCAATCCAAAAGGGATTCGTTCCGCACTTCTCAGTATCAATGAGAAAGTCCCGGAACGACAAATGGAGCAGTCGTATATGGTGATCAGGACGAGAGGGGATGCTTAGAACGGAGTGGAGGAGATCTGTTTTACTGTCGACTATACCTTCAGGGAGTCCAAGGAGTCGATCAAGAGAAGTAGCGGAAAGAGGGCTAGCAAGAATGACGATTGATCCAACGACTTGCTTGGAGTCTTGTAATATACCTCTTCTCTGTGAAGGATTAACTTCGAAGATTAGCTGGTTTAGGACAGGGAGATATGTTGCGTCAAGTTTAGACACTTGGCTTCTACCCTCATATTTCAGGACCTCAGCAAGCTGCTCCTTCGGTTGGCCGCATTTTCGGTCATTGATGAACCGGCAGATGGTTGTAGCAAAAATAAACAATGGGATTGCCATTCCGACTAAACTTTGGATGATTGTATAGCCTGGCCAATCCGCGGGTAATTGCCGGTTTTGGGTGACTGATATGTTATAATCTTCTCGGATTATTGCTAGTTCATGTTCTAGGAATGAAGAGATATCTTCCTTAACAATTTCCTCGGGTATTTCATGGAGAACTAATCCTTTATATCTATCTCCTATTTTCTTAAAGCCCAGGCGAATCGGAAGCTCTGGCCTGCTTGTCAAGAAGAACTTGAGCGATGCGATGTGCTGCGCTTGTGAAAATAGGCGAATGATAGCTTCAACATCCTTTTCTCGATCACACTCGTCAAGAGCATCAACCACAATCACTATACTAGAAGATTTCTGAGGATCATTTTGTATCTTCATTAATGGTTTCAAAACAAGTGTATCGAATTGTTGACCCAAAGCCTTCCCAGAGATTCCTGGGTCAGCTTCGATCGCATCTCGAACATGTGGTGCTAAGGAAGGTAGTTTTTGGACGAGCTGAGTGACAATTGTTGCAAAAAACATTCCTGCGTGGCCACGGTCGCCTTTACCCCTCTTAAAGAAGAAACTGGCGCCGAGCTCTCCCTTTTGGGCAAGATTTTGGGCCACAGTACGGGATATCGTAGATTTGCCAGTGCCTGCCATACCATTTAACCAGAATATACATTTGCTGTCTCGATCGCTAGCCCAGCTATCTATGTGCCGAAGGAGTTCCGCTCGTGTGTCTTGGTAGCATCGGGCATTGTGTTCTTCATCGTGGGAGTCAAACGCGGCGTTGTTGACATATCGCAGTTTATCAAGTACATTATTTTGATGGATGTTAAGAATTTGCACCCTATAAGTATCATCGTCAGCTTCTGCTATATGTAATACGAACACAATTACATACTCTTGGTCGACTTGGAGACTGAAAGATATATTGGCCTTGCAATTTTCGAGTTTCTTTATAAGACTATCCACCTCTTTGCTTTTGAAAGGCCATTTCAAGGCGCGTATCCCATAGCGATTCATTAATTTGTTTGCTCCTCGAGGCTCAAGCTTTCCCTCCAGCTGTACGAGCTGCTTCTGGCAATCCTCGACCCCTTTACACAAGCTTTGGGGATCTTGGAGTCTTACACCATTTGAACCGTCGCATGTTGAATGAACCTTCTCAAGTATTGCTTTTAATTCTTGAGCCTCACTTTGGAGACGTTTGATATCGTCTTGAGCATTCTTGACATTTGTGTAGTATTCGGAGCACCGTGAGGCAACTTTGACAGATAAATCAATAACTGCAATAACACTAGAGACAATTCCGAGAGCCTCTGCCATTGTTATTGCGATAAAGCAGATGAAGAGAGTGTGTAATAGACATCTTTGTTCGTACGGCTGAGGTTCGAGTTGGGACGAGGTTGCATACGTGGCTGAGGACTAAGGTTAAATCTCAAAATAGACATGGGTTTATAATACCTGGATTTCGGACGATTAGATCTTCAAGATTGCGAAAATTGTATTTCCAGCACCCTCACACAGTTGTTATAATAGTGAGGTAATATTGGTTCTAAGCCTTCTTTTTATTGAGCGTTATCCATAAGCACGAGAGAGAATGCAGAATGAAGGATGGTGTTGTAATCTATAAGAGCACAATATAATTGAGGCACGCCAGAACGTGCGCCTTGCGCAAAGACTCGCCGTTGCGGACGGCGCTCCACTCTTGCGCCACACACGTGACTACACATGAGGATAGCGGTTGGGTGAAGTTTAGCGAGCCTGGACGTAAATTTAGTAAACTGCAGCTCGGCTAATATGTATCACTAAGCAATAAAACAAAAGGCTGTCTCCCCATATCGGAGTAACTCCCGGAATCCATCCTTCTCCTCTCTATGTATCTTCAAAATGTGGAGCTATATTATTTCGGGATAGAATCTTTCCTAATGTGTTCCGAATGAGAAAAAGACTTCAGTAGTTGTGGTTAAATAGGGGTGAATAGCCGAAGCGGCGATCGATGGTGTAATTGAAATGATCGATAGTATAATCAATTGTGCTCTTTTTCTTATTTGTTAAGTGATCTCTCTAAGCAGAAATAGCTAAAGAAAATAGTCCATTAATAGCAATTCTGTAGACTTGCTAAGAAAAAAGTTATGATTCCAAAACTACAGATTTGTCTCGTTACGGGGTGCGTCTCGGGACACAGGGACAGACGTTAGTTAGTTTCCTTAGTTTGTCAGTTTCAGTCTCCCTTTATGGAGATACATGCTTTGTTGCCTGACTGCATCTCTTTGTGTTATCGAAGGACTGACTCCTTTGTACGATTAGACAATGAAATACTTACTTCTGTTGTTTGAGAGTTTCATAGATAAAGGTTGGAATCTAGAATGGGATAGAAATCCCTCAACCATGGTAGTTAGTATAAGGACCTTTCTTCTTTTCAGCGGGTTCTAAGAATGTTCTCAAAAATGCCTGTAGATATTGATCTGACAATATTATTTCTGGGTACTAGATGGGTTAGCTTGTATTCCATAATATTGTTTCGATACTGCAGTATTGCCCTCAGAAGTCTTGCTAATGATTTGTTAGTTCTCAAGTATTCTGCGTTCACGGGGAAGGGATTGGTTGTTTACTCATTGATTGTTAGTCACTTCGAATTGTTCGTATTGTATGTTGAATTAATCTGTATTTATCGTTTTCGTTTAGCATAGCAGTCTGATGATTTGTGTTGAACATAACATCTTCTTTTGACAGAGTTGGATGATCCCAAGCTTTCAGAATGCTTCCATTCTAAGAGACTTGGATGATTCTGTCATTGTCAATGAAACACTTCACACACTCACCCTCGGTCTTCGATCTCGGATTTCACTCGCTGTCGGGGTCGGAAGAAACGTAGCCGAAGAGGTCGAGCTCGTCGAATTGGGGTCGCGATTCCTCCTCCTTGGGATCCCAGTTACCCCCGAGGGGCAGAGTGGGACGATGCTGGATGGTGGGACGACGGCCTTCGAGAGTAGCGAGTGTGTCCTCTCGAGTTTGAACTGGTTGAGTCGCTTCGCGGCGCTGGGTTTCTTTGTGGACGGCCCTGAGGAGAATTCGAGCTTGCTCACGGCGCCAGTCGCTGGTGGGCTCCAAAGGTGCGAGTTTTTCTTGCGAGAGGATCTCCTCCCTGAGGATTTCATCGCTGTGGCGAGGTTGGAGATCGGATTCTTCAGGCTGGGAGGTGTCTTGACTTGGAGCTGGGGGGGCACAAGCTGGACACTTCGATCTGGAAAAGCGCGTGATGGGTTTGGCAGCTCTCAAAGTGAGAACACGCTTCAATCCTTTCTTTAACTTCCCAGTCAAAGCGCGTGCCAATGGCTTCTTGGGCTCTTGCGAAGGCTCCTCGCTTGCTTCTCGGGTTTCTGCTTCTTTTTCTATAATATGTCCGCACGTGTACTCGGTGTTGGTGTATGAAGTAGACATGATGATGAGTTGTGTATTGGAAGCTGGAGTTTTACTTGTTGTTGTGTTTGTGTGGTGTGTTTGTATGAGAGTGAGAGCAGCTGAAGAATTGTAAAAGAATCAACACATCCAAGGAGTATATATACTTATTCTGGGATGCATGTTGTGATGTTGTTCAGGTGTTTTTCAGGAGTTAGAATAGGCTAGTCAGAACTACTTTTTCTCGAAACGAACATGCAGAACAACGCCGCTCATATGGGAATGACCCTTTTCTGAGGAGTGACATAGTGCATTGTGGTACTCAGTGATGTTGCCGAATTGATGAATTCGGAATTTTTATTTCTAATGGCATACTTACTTTTAAAATCATTACTATTGAAGGCGGCAGCGTATTATAAAGTTTGACTCTATTTCAGATCAGAAGATATCTTTCAAAGGTACATTGATTAAGTAGTTCAGAGCTTCGGTCCATCACATGTCTACAATTCATCAAATAAGCATCATCGAGACTTTGTTGGATTTATGATCTTGTCTCATCTTTATATGCCTCTTTATGAGGGTCCCGAATATCTTTCAATGGCCTTTACGATCAACAGTTCCATTGGTTGAATCTGTTGTCTGCGGGAGGTTAATTGTTTCATTGGATTCAGCCAATTCTGAGTAATCTATCGAAATTTCTAGAATTTGGAGTTTCCGCAATCGTTTTCCTGATGGAGTTACTTGTAATTGGGTTTCTTTCGTTAGGGTAGGTAACAGTGGAAATTCTGTGGCTCGATAACAAATAGTTCAACGGCTACGGCAGCAATTTGTTGCTATAGTTCAATAAACTCTTGATCTATCTTCACTCATTTAATATAGTTTTTTCTGGCGACTATAAAAGTTCTTCTTCCGTGCTTGTGAAATCCTACTTTCTCCTACTTTGTTTATGCTACCTAACACTACTCCAAATCCTCAATTGTGTACATCCTTCAACTGAAACCAATCTTTGACATCTGTTAGATCTTTGATCTGAACTTAAGTCTCAAGAACATTCACGGAGATAATATTTGACTCGAGTGGACCTACCGGCAAGTCAGATCCCTTGTGAAATAGATATCACTTAGTCTCACGATGCTAGAGATCTTCTCAGAAGTCATGGCCAACAAGAATACCCAAGTTAAGAAGGCTAATCTTCCTCCAATCCTTCCCAAGCCGCCTTCATTCTTCGAAGGACACGATTCGCTATATTGGTTAGAAGGTACACAATCCCTACAAATAACCATCGCATACAACGAAGACAACACACAGGAAGAGACTGCTGCTTATATGGCTATCTTGATTGACCGTGTAGTTGAATACGGTCCATGGGCGGCTAAAATCGATCTTCTTATTCACCCACGAATTATTCGCCACTGGGAAAGCTCTAGCATCTACATTCAGCATGTTTCTGAGATGATGGCTTTAGTCGACAAAATCAACAACACCTTCATCACTCTGAGCCATATTAATGTTCGACTTGAAATAGATTTTTCTAACTTCCAGCAAATTAAATTAGCAGCTTGCTTCTTAGCTTTCAAGACGCACTGGTTTTTGAGCTATTACGTTGAAGACAGACCTGTTCTTTTCAGAATCGACACTCAAGGCTACCTCATGCGACGCCTTCGCGGTGTCTACCATAGAGATTGTAAATTATAGATGGTTATGATGAGGGGGATCTAGTTGAAAGGATCTGAGTATTTAGGGGAGGGATGGGGGTTGCCATCGAACTGGAAGCAAGACGTCGCTTGCCTCGGCTCATCTCCTTTTGGGCATCGGCTTTGGTTTCCTAGAGTCGGTGGGATGGCGGGGTAAATTGATAACTTCTCACGGATTGAGGAAAATTCTCAACAATTTATCATGAAGATTGCGAAGGTCTCGTGTCTTCTTTGGCGCAAGTTTGTTTATACTTAGCATATAGCACATATCATGTAGCATTGTATTAGCACACTTATTAATAACTCTCCTTTATTCTTAGATTGCGGGATCACCACTGATAATTTATGGTTATTAAATTATGAATTATTTGACGGTGAACTTCAATACTTTCTACGCAGCTCTTCGGGTTCTCCCAGACAAGTAATCGTTCAAAAGCCACCGTAGTCCAACAAGGGTTGCTTAGAGTCTCTCACCAACGGAAACCTAGATAATGAAGGCTCAAGAGTTTGCAAGCCAATCTCTCCGATAAAGGCAAAAATACTCCTATGAGTGAATCTATCCGTTTTGTTCCTCACAAAGACTTGTAAATTGACAAAGAATGCTTCACGATAACAAAAGAAGAGTTAGGATGAGATAGAAGAAGCATTGAACATAGTCTAAACAATCCGTTATTCCTTGAGCAGTCAACAAAGGCCAAAAGTAACAAGGGAGTAATACTTTTGAACAATTGTATTGTCCAGAGAAACTCATGGTACAAATACCTTCATGATCACCATGACCTTTCTGATCATCAAACAGCACTACTCCGCAGTATCAAGTATCACCAACTATAAGTGCAGTTAGTAGTTACAATTCAATTCTACATTATGTCTTTCTACAAGGATTGGTCGATGTTCAAAATGAGTTGGTCTTTCCAGATTGGCTCTACTAGAGAAGACATCGAATCTATCGACCCACTTCAGAAAACAGCAGAATCTCAGCAGAAAATTAGCAACCAAATCAGCAAGACTAAGGGAAAGCTGATCAGAAGAAATCAGACTAGCAAAGATCGAGTAACACTCCATCCCCACCCAGCAGTCAAGCTCTTCGGCCAATTTCTGATGATTGATGTCGATTTCCATCCCGAAACTGGTCAGGAGTCTACACACGTTCCAACTCTCATGGAAGTTCTCCCAGAGTATGACAACTTCACACGCTTTATTCATATCAGATTCCACGACGAGCTTTCAGATATAGACACTGACGAGGGTTATCAACGCAGAGAGGCTATTCAGAGTATCATGTCTGTGTTGAATGATTTTCAAGGGATCTGGAGCTTCACTGCCGTGAGACGCATAGATAAGCATAATTCTACTCAGGTGATATTAGTTAGTACGCGTGAGCTCTGCATACCCTTGGATAAGATTGCTAGCTCGGCTTCAGACATCGGACACTAGCTAGAACCCTTCAATAATATTTCATTTCTCTTTAATATATATCAGTTTCAACCCTCAATATTACCGTGATATACCTTACTTACTATAACCATGAAATCTCTGAAATAATCTACATTATCTCTGCAAGTAGAACGCTCTATGAGACCGGACAGTTGTAAATTAGTCTCCAAGTCTAGATTGTCTAATCTATTCTAGCCACGAATTGATCCCTCTCTTGGTCTTCGTCTCTGAATTGTATAATCTCAAGGGTGATGAACTATGGTACTGAGTAGACACGGTGAGCTTCTCTCAAAACTCGCTGCAAATCATTTTTGATTAAGCGAACTCACTATTAATTATAACACATTCAATTCCTTGAGTGAAAGTACTGAGTAAATATCGGCTCGCTTATAGAATTGTCTAGTATAATTCACTAGAAACCCTCTGCCGTACTGTAAACAATATTTAATTAAGCGAATTAATCATTCACCATACAACATCCAATCCCTTGAGTGATAGTGGGAAACTCTGCTATATACCATCATATTTTGGCCGTAATACTGTATGTACAGATGGCACTAGACACTAGTCGTAGTCGACTGTTTTGGAGAATGGCTACTTAAGGGTTCTTCTGTTCTGGAGAAATGATTCCTTCTTCATTACAACATCATACTTTAACCAACATAAAGTCGAGTCCATCAGACAACAAAATAAAATATTCTCTTTAGACTTGATCTTCGATTCTCCACTTCATTCATTTCAAATCTTATTGAATTCATCTTTACAACCAACTATCTACAAATTTTACAATTCACCATGCAGATCAAGAACACTGGCGGTAACTCAGCTCCAGTCATGAGTCAACTAAACACTGCACCTCTCCAGAAGGAGGAGGCTGTCAAGTCTTCGAGTGCGACTATATCTACGCCTACTCTGGCCATGCGCCCTTCTGCGGCAGCCTTTTTTCAGATGAACAAGACTAATGGCTCCATGGGCATCACTGCACCCAAGCACAAGTACAAGCCAAAGCCACTTGTCGACTTAAATACATTGACACAACACCCCTCCATCACAATTATCGACAACAAGGAGATCTCAATTTTCATTGAGTGGTGTGCCTTTGCAGAGAGTAAACCAACTGATATTTTGGCTCTTCTAGCCATCTTGCCAGAATACAAGTCGATCAAGAAGTTGGCGATTAAGGTCCATGCACCCTGGCCCCATACAGAGCCTAAAGAATGGCACAACAGTCGTCTTAGCTGCACAAAGAAGCTGTTCGCCATCATCGACACATTTGAGTTGTATAAGCTCAAGGTTACAATGTCTATTGATGGATGTAACTTCCCTCAGATGAAGTTAGCAGCTGCAATCCACGGATTGAAGTTTAGTAAGTTTTCCCAAGCAAATATTAATAGGATGTTTCTAACACAAATACAGAGAAGTGGCAGCTATACTATCAGGTTTATGACGAGGCTACGAAGTCCGAGGGAGATCCAATCAAGATATTCCGCGGTAGCGAATATGACTCCAGACTTCGAGGAGTCTGGAAGAAGGAGTTCCTGACCCAAGCTTGAGTAGAAGCTTGGTTGTATAATTATGACGGGGGGGCAGTTATTCGGAGTCAGCAATTGCGGCAGGTAGTGAGGAGAAATGACCATAGTTTAGAGATGCTTGTGGTATGATAAAGGGGTAGTTGCGATGTGCTTTTTGCAGGGTTCTTTTTCTTATGATTGTTTGCTGCGCATCTGGAGACTGGATTTATACTGCCTGTTCTTTCACACAGAGCCATAAGGGTCAACAGTAATCAATTTTCTGTAGCTAAGCAAGATATAATGAATAAGCCTATTCTAAATGTAACCACAATACCTGATCTACCTGTGAGGAGTGAATTTTGAAGTCCATCATGTATGTAGAACCACCATGATATTGTGATTGCTTTCTGGAATTCCCACATAGCACAATCCTATTTGTCCCCGACTTGTATAGCGATTATATCATGGTGCGGTATGGTTGCTTTAGTCCCAAACTACTCATGAATCTATATCACAAAAACCATTGTGTCTTTATCATGTACCGAGAATGTATCATTTCACTGCCACATTGCATGCGTTTTTATTTAATTGCTCAGTTACATGGTTTGAATGTTGAGTGCCTACCCCAATATGATCGATGTGACCGCTTAATTTAGTGTACAAGTGCTGAAGTATCCCAAAGTAAGTAGCTTATCATCCAAATGAGCTACATCAACTACAGCCCATAATCTATCTCTAAGTTCAACAAACTGCTCTTCATGGCTTAAGAAAATCTTTAAGTCAACAAGCATTTCTACCAAAGCAAACTACTAACAAACATGCACAAAAAAGACTAAAACAAAGAAAACTAGGGTTGCGAGCTCAAGTAACTACCTGAATAAACGTAAATATATATATAAAGATATCACTGAGAAAGGGTATATCTTCTACTAACATTGGACAATGTTGCATTGTGACCTGCTTTAGCAAGGTAGATGAAATGACTACCATCACTCATGCAATTGCGTAAAGATGTAAAGAGCATATGGATACTAGATTGCTGCTAAGTGAATTACCAGATCTCATCGAAATTTATGATGTACCCATATTCTTTTGCACAGAGTGAATTCGCCTCCAGGTATATTCGATCAGATCTAATGTCCGATCTTCTGGTCGTACCTCCTTTTCTAGACCACTAATCAATTGCATTCACTTCGTTTCGCTAGATGTGCTACAATACAGCTACATACAGCCACTAGGCACTAGTGTCTGACCGTACGGAGGAAACTTCAGTACTTAAGCAACTGGATTTCTACCCCCAAAATCCCTTCTTACTTACAACATCTTCTTCTGATAGACTACCACTCTATTTAGCTTTGATACACAAAGACACGAAATCATTCAACATCAACACTCAATCAAACTTTTACAACATACCACACTGAACTCAACATTTCGGTTTTTCTCATCATCAAAATGGGAAACAAAAACGCCCGCGGCAGCGCTGCTCAAGCACGCCCATCCACTGCCATGTTCGCAGAGCTTGCTCGTAAGCAACAGATCGCAACTGATGCCGCTCAGGCACTTGCTGCTGCACCCTTCGACATGAGCACATTACCTGCTCACCCTGCCATCGTAATCCTTGGCGACAGCGAGATTGGGGTTCGCATCACCAAGGACACAAATATGCCGGCACTCCTTACAGTCCTACCAAACTACGAGGCACACGTCAAGAAGATCGCCATTGAGATCCATACGCCTCCCCCCCACTTCGAATCCCGTGAAAAGGTCGCGGATCGACTGGAGATGATGAAGGGATTCTACAACATCATCAATAAATTCAAGTGGGCCAACCTCGACGTCAACGTCTTCCTTGATACATACAATTTCCCACAAATGAAATTGGCGGCTGGCTTGTGGGGTTTAAAGCGCAAGTATTGGAAGTTGGCCTATGAGGTCCAAGGATACGAGTGTGATTATGTCAAAGTCACCGATGGTTCGGAATTCGGCCGCAGATTGGCTGGAGTCTACAAGAGAGAATACTTGAACCTACCGAAGGTGACCAAATCCGAGTCAACTCAATCGGTTTCTACCCAATCGGTTTCAACTCAACCCAAGCCGAACAAAATTCAACAAAAATAGATTCTGTTTTCGGTGGATGGCTGCTGGTGGATGGCTGTTGGTGGATGGCTGTGGGTGGGATCGGGCTGGTGTTGGCTCGGGGAGTTTTGAGGGCAGGAAATTTATGGTGGTGGAATGATGATGACAGAATATAACCTCGACGGGTCTTTGTGCAGAAATTGACTTCAATCAAAACCATTTTGTAACAAGTCTGAAGGAAGATATTTTTGATGGGTCGTTCACTTACAAGCACATGGCAACACATGCCTTTTTGCTTTCTTTATTTGTTTCTTCGATTAGCTTTTAGTCCTCCAAATGAACTGTAACTTGCAGAGAAAACCATCAGATTCTCTGCAACAGTACACCAAAAAAATCATTAAAATTCTTCCACATCTTTTCAGCCTTGACTTATCTTCAATGTGAAAACTTGTCATACAGCGTGAGACAATAAAGCAACATCATCATAGCACTTTCGACAATCTGCAACAAGTTTGAGCATAGTAAGGTGAGCTCATTGGTGATCTAATGATCCAATGGGTAGGATCCAAGCAATTCTTGAAGAAAGAGGCATTGACACAACCATGCAAGCGAGTCCAGCATATCCCAAGGTCTGGGAATAATCCAATGATTGTATAGTGTAATAGAGTATAATTTGGTTTCCGTATGCATCATTTACTGTCAGAAATCCTCTGCCTCGCTGACGATCCCCTTCTCCACGAACTAGATGGATGAAAGTAGTCATCTCACAAAAAGCACGTGACCATAATTAAAAGATTGATATTTTACGCCCAGCTCGCTCTGAGCTATTGACACCCTGGCTTTGATTATTGAATGAAAAGAATGTTGAGCAAACAACAAGTGAATATTGACGTGATGGTTACTTAACCAAGTGGCAGCCGATCCACGTGATATGTTCGTCCAGTTCCCGCCCTTTGTCGGCCGCGATGTCTGATTCTAAATTGTCGGCTAGTATGCGATAATTGGCCTTGTAGTAACGGAATCAAATTCCAGCTTCCAGGAGGAGTATCCGGATATCATAGATATAGATGTACATTGCTTTGTTCGAACTCAATTTCATCTCTATCACCAGCTGGAAAGCTTCTCAAATCCCGTATTCAGGTTGCTTGAAGCTGATTGAAGTTGCTCCAAAGAGATTATTCTGGAGGCATAAATACTTGATTCCCTCTCGTAAGTAGTTGCGCCATAAATTGTAGAGCAGTGTCAACTTTGCGTCGAATCCGTCTGTGAATGTTATTTCTTGTCTGAGGATTGAGTCGTGGTGGGAATGTAATTTTTTTTGCAAAATCACGTGAATTTGAATCTGATATCCCCCTCCTCAAAGCTACGATGTAAGAGTTTGAGCTATTACTCACCACACACTAAGCGATTTTATATTAAAAATGATTATATTTTCAACTTTTGAATTCTTATTTTATTCCCTTTAAATACAATTAAAATTGAATTTAACTCTAATATTTGATTATTAAAAAATTTATTAATTATTTTTTATTGTTTTATTTTATAAAAAATTTATAATTTGAAAAAGAATAATAAAAAATCTTAAAAGAAAATGCTTAATTTGTATAAAGAAAATATTATAAGTTAATAATTCTAAAAAAAAATCTAGTTTTAAAGTTTGCTTTTTGAAACAAAAAAATAGCGAAAAATATTAACGTAACGTATGGGGAACTCGGACATATGGGGAACTCGGACACTTTTTCAATTATTCTACACGCGATCTTGTTCTACGAGCCACACAATCCTCCAATTCCAATTCCGAATCACTTGAACTATTCTCTAGCTCTTCTTCTTCAATCTCTTCTTCTGATTCTTCAATTGGGCGTTTGCGTGGCCGTCCTCGTGGCTTTTTCTCCTTCGGTTTTTCCTCCGCCTCACGTACCATTTTCAATACTTCCTTAGTACTAAAGACAAATTGACCTTGTAATTTGACTCTTTTGCCTTTAGTTCTTTTCTTTCGAGTCTCAATTACCTCCTGAGCATCAGAGAGCTGTTTCCGAAGTAGGGCTATCTCAGCATTTTGAGATTCTACAAGCCTAGTCATTCTCTTGGCATATCGACGAGTTGGCGATGCAGGAGAACCACTGCTTGCTAGAGCTGTATTAAAGATCTGATTTGCTTGCCTTAGTTCTGTTCCATCTGGAGGAGAACTCCTGAGTATAGACAAGTCTAGGTCTTGATTGGGGGTTCTCATTTGTGGAGTAGAAGGTTGCTGGGAGGAGTTAAATGGTAATGAATCGAGTACTTTTCGTGGGGCAAAAGGTACTAAACCAGCTCCTCTCCAGCCAGCTTTAATATTAGAAGAATTCAATGCTTTTTTTCTAATATTTTGAAAGAGTTCTACCCATTCAGCTCTTTGGATTCGCTTTACACCAGCTCGAGAATATCGATCGACCTCTAAAGCATGATATCGTTTCATTGGCCCATACACCGCAATATCAAGTGGCTGAAGCAAGTGAGAGCAATGAGGAGGTAATATAAGTAAATCAATATCATTATCTATACAGAAAGCAATAAAGCTACCTGTAATATGGCTTGAATGGCCATCCATGATCAAAAGTCGAGGTCGGTCACCTGACACTTTCTTGGATTCTGGTTCGAAAACCCTTTTTAACCATTCTAATCCATGGCTATTTGAGGTCCATCCATTTGTACTAGTAGAGAACTGCCAGCTTTGAGGTGTGTCCTTTGGAATCCATGCAGAATTCGTATTCTGAGCCTTGAAAATGACCATAGGTGATAGAGCATTTCCAGCTGCATTGACACATTCAAATGCAGTTATCCATTCTTGCTTGCCAGCTGTAACTTTCCAATTCGATTTCTGAGTAGAATCGACTATAATGCGCGTACTTTGAGTACTTCCAACTCCAAATCCGGTTTCATCCATATTATACATATCATCTAATTCATACTTTCGCTCAATGAGACGCGTGCGAAACGCGTCAAACCAAGCCTGAATATTCTCCGGAGTTGCTTCTTTAGCCCGATTAGACTCTAATTGACGTGAATAGCATGTTTTAAGTTCTGGATGTCGTTTTTGGAATCTATAGATCCATTCGTGGCCTATAGGTGGAATTTCTGTCGAGGTAGGATTTCGAGATGACGCGACCCGAACGCGTCGAAGACGAATTTCGTCGGCCATTTCCTTCACCAACATAGGTGTAGCAGGGAATCCAGTGATGGTAAGTCGTGAAATCCATCGTACAAGAGTATTTTCTTCTGCGTTTGAAAGAATTTGAGCCATTTCGTGGGTTTGGGAACGTGTTTTCTTCCCAGCCAGCCTATCAGCTAGGGTAGACTTAGGGACTTCAAAATGCTCTGCAGCCTTTCTAATTGATTTAAATTCTTTCAATTGAAGTGAAATTATAGCCTTTTGAAGCTTCTCTTCAATTTGAGCAGATGTAGAAGGTGATTGGGTATGCATAATAAAAGTTATTGCGGTTTCAAGTTGGTGATGGGCTAAAAGTGTCCGAGTTCCCCATATGTCCGAGTTCCCCATACGTTACGTTATATAGTTTGTATTTTATTTTTATTTTTAATTAATTAAACAATTAGTTATAATTTTCTAGTATTTTTTAATATTTTATTCATAAATAGATAAATAAATAAAACGAATAAATTTTATTCTTGAACAATATTTACAAGTATTCGTAAATTTTTATTAAAACGATTGACTATAATAATTACCTTTTATAAAATTCATATTGAATAATATAACTTTGAAAATTATTAATTATTTATTATTCTTCATTAATTATAAATTTAATTTATATATTAATATAAAGTCTAGTAAATCTTATTTATGAAATATAATTATAGTATAGAAATAAAAGTTTTTCAAGGGTAATGAGATGGTGGATAAAATAAAAAGAATCCTATTATAATTATAAGCTTTTATTAAATAAATAGTTATGATATATAAAGAAAATACAAATTGATATTATATTAACTTATTATATTATTATATAGATCAAAAGATATTTATAAATGTTAAGAATATAAAACCCTTTTGGAAAACAAAGAAATTAAATAATCGATAGATAGAGTCATATAAGATTATAAAAATTTATTTTCATTTTTATTTTGTTTAATTATTAAACAATATTTTTTATTATTTATTATTCACTCTTATAATTAATAGAATATGTTTTCTAATATAAATTATAATTAACAAATCAGAATTAATTATTATTAAAGATAGAATTCTTGAAAAAAATAATAATGAGAGTAAGTTAGTATAAAAATAAATCTTTAAAAAAGTTATAGATAATTATAATAAAAATGATCATTATTATTTAATTAAATAGAAATATTATATTCTTATTTAGTAATTAATAATAAACTTGAAAAAGAATGAAAAACTGTTAGCAAAGTATTATTATATATATTCTGAAAAGTTTAGTTTATTAAGATAGATATTAAATAATCCTAAAGCTAAGGTAATCTTGTTATCTATATTAGAATATTCAAAAAAGAAATAAGAAGCTTGAAGATCAATTTACAAAAAAAAAGTTAAATTAATATAAAATATTTAAACTATTAATTCAATGAATTCGATTATTTATTTAATTTATATATAATAATAAGTTATATAATAAATTTAGTTTACTTAGTATAAACAAACTTTTAAGGGAGAGTACTATTATAGGTTCAATACATAATTATATAAATACCTAAGACATTCATTCTCTATATAATCGATATTTTTCCATCTCTTTCTTCATTTTTTGTAGAATATTATACATCTTATCTAGTACCTATCTCTTGCACTGTGATAGAAAGATATATGATTCCGCTCTCTCTATTTTACTTCTCTTATCATCTGCTATTTGACACTTGCTATTCCTTCTTTTCGCCTTGTTTATCACCATTTCAAACTTAACTCACCATTTCGAATATAACCACACCAGTGCGGTTCGCATGATAATTAGAGGTAGCTGCAAAAAAGGTAAGAAAGAAAGAGAGAGCAGAAAATGAACTGGCTGATGGGCTTACCAGCATCACTGTCGAGCGAAGAGCAGCCTTTAGCACCAAACGAATTCGCTCCTCTGTTGATGAATCTGTCCGTAAGAATGATCCTAAGCTCTGGAATCGAGCTCGCATGTTCATTCGCAGCATTAATCAACGCTACGTAAATTCAATAAATACAGTCCATCTCATTGATGTTTTCGAAATTGACCTTCACGATCTATGGTACCTTTTCATCGAGACAGCCAAAATTACGCCCGCCAATGAAGCGGAAACTGACCGACTTGTCAATCAAGTCATATACGCGCGTGAATTGGGAGAAATATCTCGAATAGTTGTGCCGCCAGCAGGAGAGAGCAACCAAAATCAGTCCGGAAAGCAGCAGAACGTTCAAGTCGAATCTGCAATCACCAGCACCTCAGCTCGGATATGGATCGATCTCCCCTTCTTGGTGACGGATCTACGAGATGTGTGGGCCACATCGATGATGAAAATGACCATGGTTGAGCTCGAGAATCTCGCTGGTTTTACCGCCCTACTCGCAGCTCTCGGTGTCTGTGATTCTGAATTGATGTCGTGTGCACTCATGCTATTTCGAGAGGCTCTGGAGACACCACGACAGCTACTTGAAAGCGATGCAGTCTTGATAGCAGATCATGCCAATGAAATCCCGCTATCCGAGTTTTTACCCGCAGTCTTAGCTTGGCTCTGGTATGGCAGCTACAAGATTCTAAGCCTTTGCGCTCGAAATGAATTTTCCTTCAAAGATGATTACGCCAGTGACAATAGAGAGTGGGCCGAAGCTGGACAGCTAATAGAAGCTAGTGGAGAACGGCAGCAGTCGGGGTTCAACATGCGACGATGGGAATTCTGGAAAGATCGACTCGAAAAAGTTAGTCAGAATACTGAAAGTGAAATTGTTGCTGAGCAAGGGAGGAAATGCGTCCATATCTTCGAGTCTTGGGAGCACATCGCAGGAGGCAGACGCCATGATCGTGAGATAGCTCGTGATGCTTTTTCGGAAAAAGTGTCCGCTCGGCGTAAGCAATGGGTTGACAAATTTGTGACAGAAGCTGATTGATTAGCTTTTCAAAATCTATCTCTTCGTTTTCAATATGAAACGGTTACATAACTATTATTCTACTATAAATACACAGCCTTTTACAAGCTAGAAACTTGTCTCACTACGTCTGTAACGGAGACCAAAAGCTAGTGTGAATCAGCGTAAGATTATGGATCATTTGGAATATATGTATGCTCAATACAGAGCCAGTCTATTATTGCAATCAGACTGATCTTAGAGTGGGCCAATGCATCTCTAAGATTTTGCCACAGTCTTAAAAGTTGTACTAGCAAGCTTTCATCAAATGTTAATGCTATGTTATGAGTGCCTAGGAAGGAATAGATGTGTGATTTGTTCAGAAATCGAGAACGGGGGGATGTAGGATGCTGATTGAGAGCCCGTTGAAATTTAAATGAGCGATCACATTTCTCACACTCAAAACAGTGCGCATGAGAATGAGGGTGCTGATTGAGAGCTCTTCGCCTATTCATATCGACCATCTTACAATTATATGCTTGCCTTTTAAAATACGAAATGACACAATCTATGAGACGTCAAAATCGAAGACGAATTCCATGGGTCTTCTGCCCATTCTTCTTGAAATGCGTCAAGTTTTCCAGAACCAGACCATTTGATTGACAGACTGGATGGTTACAACTTATCTAGTCATTCTTCGGCACTCCTTTTACATCCTTTTCGAAATGGTCCATCATCTTTAATGGACGATAAGATCTTAGGGTTCGATCTCTGTAAGATATATAGTCATCCCCGATAAAAATTATAACTTGGGTTTTCTCTCAAATAAGAGAAAGTAGTTCAAGACTTAGAGCGACATATCCTCTAAACTCACAACAGAGACCTCGCTCAAACAGGGATCTTTGACCAATCAGAACATCAGGAATTGAGAATTATCACATGAATTTTTCTTACTCTAAGAGATGAAATATCATAATACATTTAAAATCTTCGAATATTATTATTCTCAATTAAAAAACAGTGAAGTGTATTTATAATATTTATTATTGCTTTTTCAATAAATTTCAATCTTTAATCTTATTTGAAAGGCTTTTATTTATAATATTACTTATTTTTTTATTAATGATTGTGAGAGTGTACGGATTACTTAATGTGTCCTAAGTTGGCAGTCTAGGGGATAGGACATAAGTTGAGGGTGTTCCTTTACGAGGCTTTCGGTTTTGTACTTCTCGGCGATGGGAAAGTGCTATCAATAAGTTGATAGTACTGATCCGACGGGCAACGATGGCAGCTGCACTGTGGTCCTTTGAAAGATCGCATAAGATCTGTTGAAGCTCAGTCTGTTATTCCCACTTTTGAACATGAACCACCGACGACGCGATAACCTTTTACGCTGGTCACTTGATATAAATCAGTATAGCCAACTCCAGCACCGATATGAACTGCAGGCCCAGTGCAAAAGAAACTATTATAATTAATGAAGTCAATCTCATCAAGATCACGCATCTATGAGCCTAGCGAGCCTGCTCCTGCCAATTTTCCTAGGTAATCATGTCCTGTATTCTTGATAATGAGTTGCATATTATTGCTCTATACAAACCAGATACTCGCAATGATATTTTCAATAATACTGATATCAAGAGTATATAATGCAAGGTTTCCTAAAGTACAAGAGCCCTGAGGTCCGAAGAATGGACCACAGGAGTTGTTCATTCAATAGGGAGACATGATATTAACCGAATCGGCTTCGCTTAATGAGTATTAGTGTACATAACAATTACTTTTCGGGAATTTTTCCACTTACTATGGTGATAGTGGTGTTCAATCTTCTTAGATTTTCGAGTACTCCAAGATATTCAATTGGGAACCGTAACAAGGTTGGCCTAGAGGAACGCCGCGGATAAGTCTGCCTACAATGGTATGGTTCCAGTTCTGCCAAACTCTTGGAAAAGGCCATGCGGCATCACTTGGAAGGTATCAGCATACTTGCTCGTGATGAGTAATCATCAGCGTACTTAGAGATGTGATTCCAAAAGGTAGCGTAAGAAACACAGCGATTATCCTCGCTAAGCATGGCATCTTGTGGTAAAAAAACATATCTGATTGCAGATATTGCGGAAAGGTGATCTGATTTGGGCATATTTATTCTCCTTGATTAGTGTTCTCTTACCCTATGCACTTCGAATATTAATCATTCTCACTTGAGTGGAAGCCACTTTTGCAGACACATGCACAAGGTAAGATAATCACGGGCTAGTTTTAGGAAACTGCGCCGCAGCTAAGCATCAACCTTGTATGTTGGTCAAGTGGAGGTGATGCAGTAATACGTGCGTTGAAACAGTAGGTAACATGCATATGAATCCTAAACCAGCGATTCTTATAGCAATGTATGTACGTGCTGCTTTCCAATCAAAACAAATCCATAGTGACATGCAATATAAAATCAACGCAGTCCACACCTTTCACTTCTTGAAAGGTACGATAAATCAAGACATTGTAGTAAGATTCGAAGCCACTTTTACGTGATGGCATCCAACCATGAGAGCGTTGCGCAATGGCAAGATGCTTTGTTGCCTCATGTCGTCGACCGATTAGCTCGGGAATCGGGATAGGCTAGATGCCAACTATGGCGAATGGGTGATCAGTTTTAGTGTAATCACCATTACCTATGCATAGCTGGTCAATATCGTTAATGATCTGGCTTGGTTGCTAATGGAACAGCTTGATAGCTCTGGTAGCTATGGCGCTCACGCTGAGGTTTTGGCATATGTTGGTGCGGATGATGTACGCTACTCGGCGTTAGTCCTTACTACCAATAAAGCTGTTTATACGGTTCGTATACTAGTCGACCTAGCTACGGCTGCAACGACACGAACATCCGATAACGCTGCAACGGTGTTCAATCTACGGAATCCGCAGCTGGTGCCTTGGAGCACGTTGTTGTATGCTATAGTGGCACTACAGCCGCTTCAAATAGTGTCGCCTGCGACATGGCTGGCTAGTTTGCGAGCAAGCAGCGAGGCAGATATGAGGATGTGGCGGCGGATCCGGCTGTTTTGTTGCTTTATTTCTTTGAGACTTGTGGGCGATACACTCGAATACTGAGAAAGTGCCAATCCAGCCTATGGTGGTGGAGAAGGCTCTCGAAGCAAGCCCTGCCATGCGAAAGCTAGATGCTGTTAAAGCGGAATGGATGCATAAATGGGTTGAAGAATGGGTGGATACGAGGAAGTGATTTTACTGTGTCCATACCGGAGCTCGTGGATACGGATTGGCGAGCTCTTCTTCTCTTTCATGTGATTCATATAGTTTAAGGCGCTATTCCTTCAATACAAATAACCAGTCACCCAAGATAATAATATACATAATTACATTTCAAAAGAAAAACTACTGTAGAGATTGGTCCGAGAATAACTACAACAAGGATTAGGGCAGAGAATAAGAGGAAAGTGGAGAATAATAATGATCGAGAGAGGAAGATACTAGACAGTTTTATTTCAAGTGTCCATATTATGGATTTTGCTGAAAGCCCAAATTGGAAGAGCTTCATGGCAGTTTACTAGGCCAGTGAACGAATGCAGCGTTGAAGTGAAGTCCTACCCATTACCACCAATTACAAGCCAACTCAGACCTTGAAACTGGTAAAATTAGCCCACCTCAATTGCACCCCAATAGCAATGACTGGCAAAACGCTTACAATCTCACCCAAGCCAGCATACTGAGGTGGAATTCTTGCATTCGGAAATGCTCCTGCGGCTAACAGAATCGCAAAGGTATTGTAGATGAACGACCAAGTAAAGTTGAAGATAACTCGTCGATAAAAGGTCTTCGAAAGGTCGATAAGGACGATGACTCCACTCAGAGCTGGTCGGATGAGAACGGCATCGGCTGCACTTTGAGCAATGTCTGTGCCTCCATTGATATGCATACCAATAGATGCTTGAGCGAGTGCCACAGCATCATTCGTTCCATCACCGCAAAACATGACAACATTTTTTGCAGTGGATATCTCCTCGATGTATGTCTGCTTATCGGCTGGACTACATTTAAAGCGCACATGACTTTCAGGCAAGTCGAGAGTTCGAGAAACAGACTTGACAGACTCTTCATTGTCACCACTAATAATAGAAATCTCGATGTTCCGTCGCTTCAACTCGTTAATAACAGCCGTGGTATCTGGTCGAAGACTATCTTTAAGACCATACACTGCAACAAGATTTCCGTTGACAGTGATGCAAAAGATAGAGACTCCAAGGGAGAAGATACTCGTGACCGCTGGTAGGTTTTCAACTCCCAGCCAGTATGGATTTCCTCCACGTATCTTCTCTTCTCCCCAGGTAGCTTCAATACCACAGCCCACAATCGACGTGACTTTGTTCAGTTCATCTGCTTTGGTGACAGTTGACTTCAGATGAGTTGCTATGGCTAACGACACAGGGTGCTTGCTACTACTTGTCAAACCAAGAATCATTGGCCCGAGTGTGGTTCCTTCGCCAATTGGATATAACTCTCTCTCCACCGTGAGTAGCCCCTGCGTGAGGGTACCCGTCTTGTCGAACACGACATGGGAGATATTCCTCGCTTTCTCAATGGTTTCTGCTGACTTGAAGACCACGCCGCTTTTGGCAGCCACTCCGCCAGCAATGACCAGAACCATAGGAACAGCTAGGCCGATAGCGCATGGGCATGACATAATGAGTGCAGAAATGGCGTAAGTCATGGCGTTGATGCATGCAGTTGTCGTTGAATAATTTTGAATTCCTATACCGACTCCCACCCTCACAACAAATACAATGACAGTGACAACAAGAATGATTGGGACAAAATATGCCGCTACTCTATCTGCCACGTCTTGGAACCTGGCTTTGGAAGATTTTGCCTCGTCTACCATTAAACCAATCGATTTGATTGTATTGTTTCCCATAAGACGAGTTAGGCGAATTTTTAAGGTACCAGAGTGATTTATAGATCCGGCAACAACCGGGGAGCCTGGCTTTTTGGCCACTGAAGTAGCCTCGCCCGTGATCATAGACTCATCGACATCCGATATACCAGAGATGACAGTCCCATCTGTGACGATTGACGAATCCTAGATCAACAAATTATAAATATTATAGAACCACCATTTGCATATATACATACAGGCGACACGACAAATATATCTCCGTATTGCAAGAGTCGCGCATCAATCTCATTCCGAGAGTCTGATTTTGAATCTACGAGAATTGCAGTTGAGGGTTGAAGTGATTCAATAGAAATCGACTCCACAGCTCGCTGTCTTGCCAAACTAGTCACGAGGCGTCCCACCATGATCAATGTTACCAATAGCGTACTGGTTTCGAAGAAGCTCCCAGTTGAAAGAGGCTTTTCACAGGCCAGGAGAGCGTAGGCAATGATGGAGTATATGTACGCGATTGATGTAGATAGAACCACAAGAAAGTCTACTTCAACTAGGTGTGAGAAAAACAGCGCCTTGAAAGCGCTGAAATACCATGGACCAGCAATGTAAATCTGCACAACTGTTGCGAGGACTAGTGAAGCAGCTCCATAAGCTATTTCTCGAGGAGGAAGCTCGGCCCATGCCATGATAAGCACAGGAATAGTCAGTGTTATAGAAACCAGCGTCTTGAAAAGCATCAAGCGAAGATGTGCTCTACCAGATGTTATGAGAGGAGGGTCTACCATGGGGGCTAGCTTGGCTGATTCAAAGAATGTATTGCCGATCAAATCTCTTGCGCCAAGAACCTCTGGATGATAGGTAACTCGAATAGTGCGAGAATCTTGTACAGCAATACCTGAAATTCCATATGGTAGGTCTTTGTCACCTATAAAGACTGCAGGGTCTTCCACAATGAGGTCAAGTTTGTGTCCAGATAATGTCATCTTCGAGCAAGTAAATCCAGTCATTTTTTCAAGAGCCTTGATAGTTTCAGCAATGTTGATATCGGCCGCACTTGCACCAATGTCAAATTCTGCTCGACCCAAAACAAGGCTGGTTTTGATATTAGAAACCGCTGGCATTGAAGTCAGAGCTTTGAAAAGTGATTTTTCGCAACCAGTACAGGTCATCCCTTGGACACTGATGATAAGATGTTCGACTTCAAGGACGCCCTTTTCCAAGTCTACCTGATTGGCGCTAGTGTTGAAGGTGCAGGGTAAAATTTCAACATCTTGCGAACATTTTTTATCTCCAGACTTGGTTTTGGAACAGCAAGCTTCTTTAGGGGCTAGGCGTTTTCCAGTCGGATCCGACAGATCCTGGCATTCAACTTTGCAAGCATCTGCTTCTTCCACTTCCAGGGTGGCGTGATTCCCAGCCTGAACCTCAGTAAAACAGCATTTCTCCAATGACGGCTTGGTGTCTGAGGGAGTCGAGGTTATCTCTGAGCAGCAGCCCTTTTTACAGTCGTCCAAAGGTGCAGCGGCAATAATGGGATCTACAGCTGATTTAGAACAGCTGCCTTTGACATAACTGCCTACAGATTTGGATGTAACGGCTGGTCCCACACTCGGATCAGAACAGCATCCTTTACCACAATCCGAAGCAGGAGCTTGATCAGCGAAACTTGTCTCATCAATGCAGCAGTTCAAACCCTCTTTGCTATGCTTAGGGCTAGTTTTGACATCATTCGGCAAAGCTTTTGTAGCAGAATTCATTCCAATATCGCTTCCAGTTTGCTCTGGTGGTGTAGAGCAACAGGCGTTTCTTTTCGTCACCGCATTCACCAACTCGCTCTTCGAGGGAGAGCAGTACAATCCTTCAGCACACGAGGTGTCTCCAACCGACTTGACAGAATTACCCCCACTAGGAGCTTTTCTCATTCCCATCAACAATCTCTCCTTCTCCGAACTCTTGCGCCGAGCAGTCCCAGACTCCAAAGCACAGCACGATTCCAAATTTAAGGAAAGCAACACCTTGCAAATACATCCAAAATTATTCAACATCTCACTATATGCAGCCTTTGCTTTGGAAAGGTGACTCTGACATGGTTCTTCGTCGGACGGGAGTGGGAGAGAAGATTGGGAGCTCGAGGGGAGCGTGTTTTGATGATTGTGCTCATTTTTGCAATCCCGGCGTGCGATTTTGATAACGCAATTGTCTGCATGAGTGGGATAATTAGCTGGAAGTGCTACAGGGCCGGGAGGAACCTACTATCGCAGCATCTGTTCTCTGGTGAAGAGGGGGAACAGCATGCAGAGCGGGTACAAGTTCTCTGGCGGATTGTGGAAGTGTCCCCTCTTTCTGATTCATCGCTGATTGAGCAAGTCATTTTTCTCACGAATGCAGATCAGAGCTGCGAAGATAGGGAAATTGTTGGCTATGCCGTCCGTCCCATAAACTGACTTGTTGCCTACGAAGTACACGATGAAAACTGGGGTACATATGCCATAGATAGGTGGGGGTGGTCTGTGCCCATATGTAGTTCTTCTCAAAGTGACAGGGGGCGAAAGCCCAATTTGTATAAACCGGAGAAGTAGATCCTAATGATTCACTAAATATACCTAAGTATATCCTCGATTTCAAATATTTCCGTGTATATAGATTCAAATTCACGTCAACGGAATTGTATTGAAAATACTGAAGACTTCACCAATATTCACAAGTTTACTTGTTTCAACAAGGTCTCATCTTAGAAGAAGTCGAGCTCTGTAAAGATATCAAATCGATAGTACGTACTATGAAATACAACTCTGGTCTTCTGAACGAGAGAGATGATTATAACACTCCGACGTACTATAGCTCTGGATAATCATGTAGAATCATTATAGTTGTACATTGATATGAGGACGCCTTCGTTTACTCGATTGATAGAGAAGACGAAAAAGAAAGGAGAAGAAAGTAGCACGGATTGTAATACTATTATACAACTTCAATATATAATACTACTACCATGCAACAATTGTCTAGAAGTAAGAATTGAGTGTAATAGAGAAGAGATAACATCAATCAGAATTCTTCATATTTCAGAACACTTCTATCTCTATGTAAAACAAGACGTAACTGTGTACTTGAGGCCATCTCACTTTTTCGTGGAACAAATGGCTTTCTCTGCAACTCCTGCAAATACAATTCATAAGCAGGCATATAACCCTGAACAAACTGCACAACACTTGCATCAGTCATACCCGCACCTTTTACTTTCCACATATTGTGCTCCTGCTCTATTCTCCACCTATAAACATTGACCAGCTCTTCCGTATCGAGATGAATCAAAGCGTCGAAGTTTGCTGGATTCATAAACGTCGTATTATACCGACGAAGATTATCATTGATCATCTTGAGATGACTGAGGGGATGATTTTGAATTGTGTTTATTGGGAATGTCGCATCTTCACCCAACCTCGCCGTCTGAGGTTCTTTCCGCGCACTTTCCCATTTTCGCTCGAGCTCATCTCTTTCTAATGATTTGAATCCGACACACCATCCTTCGAAGATAATAATATCCAGTACATTATCTTTACTCGGAGTGAAAACTCTCCAATCTTCTTCTGGAACCCGATCTCCTTCACCCTGGAATCTGCTTTTATCAAATGCCGGAATCTTGACGATACCAGTAGTGAGTGATTGAAAAAACTGGCTCACAAGTTCTTCATCATGTGTGCCCGGTTGTCCTCGTACTTGTAGTAGTCCGTTATCCCGATTTTGATTTTTGATCTTGACCAAAGTCTCGTGATCATGATAAAAGTCGTCGAGGGAACATACAATCACCCTATACTGGTGTTCGTGTTCCAAAGCTAATGCAAGCTGACTGGCATAAGTTGACTTGCCACTACCTTGCAAGCCAGATAAGGCAAGAAGAAATGGGCGGTTGAATTCTGTTTGCTGATGCTGCCATTTCTCATGATGAGCTTGAACTCGAGGGACAACAAAACTCAGGATTTCCTGAATGACATTGCTTGGAATTGTCATTGTACCGGCTAGGGCAGTCAAGAGCGGCCCTTTGACGACTTTCGGCTTATGCCTATAGGCGATTTGCTTGGCTCAAAAGGAAATGCTCGATTATTCAATCGACAACAGTTGTTGTCACGAAACAGTATCTTTCATGAGGGTACATACATCGTACGTACGTCAAGAGTGCAACGGAGTTTCATTTCCCCGATGATTTCGTGCACCACACCTGCAATTAGCATGGGTTCCGGAGTTGTCTTTCGCCGATACCCCCGCAAACGACTAGGATCGGCTATTGATGTCATCCCTATCATCTTCTTCCTTACTATCGATTCTTCTCCACGTCAAGTCTTTTATCAAGTCATTCATTCCTCAACGAATACAATACAAGTCAAATAGGATCAATTTTATCTTTCAATACAACACAATTAAATTTTGAGTTGCCGATTGTTCTTACAGTATAGCTAAAATGTCTCCATCTACTATCAATTCGGCAAAGGAATATAGCATCGCGTCCATCCCAGCTGATGGAATCGGACCTGAAGTCATCGATGCAGGCATTCAAGCTCTCAATAATCTCGCAACGACAATGGGAACATTCAAGCTCAATTTCACACACTTTGACTGGAGCTCGGAAACCTATAAGGAGACAGGAAAATACATTCCCGAAGGTGGTCTTGAGGAGTTAAGAAAGTATGATGCCATTCTCTTTGGTGCAGTTGGTGCTCCAGGTAAAAGATACAGGATGTCAAAATTGAGAAACTAGTACTAACTACTATCAGACGTTCCCGATCATATCTCACTCTGGGGCCTCAGATTGGCCATCTGTCAACCTTTTCAACAATATGCAAATGTTAGGCCAACTAAAGTTTTCCGTGGAACCAAATCTCCACTTCGAGACTGCAAGCTCTTGGATTGGGTTATCGTTCGTGAAAACAGTGAAGGTGAATACGCTGGTCAGGGCGGTCGTTCGCATCGTGGTGAAGCATGGGAGACTGCGACTGAAGTAGCAATATTCACTAGACACGCTGTTGATAGAATTCTTCGTTTTGCATATGAAACTGCGCAGAAACGACCACGAAAGATGCTAACGGTGGTAACTAAGAGTAATGCACAACGTAATGGTATGGTTCTTTGGGATGAGGTAGCGAAAGAAGTTGCAAAAGATTTCCCAGATGTGAACATGGACTTTATGCTTGTAGATGCAATGACCTGCAGGATGGTGTTAAAACCAGAGTCTCTGGATACAATCGTCGCAACAAACTTGGTGAGTACTACCATGGCCAGGATAGCCTAAATTTTTCGGAATCATTGGACTGATATTGTGTAGCACGCTGATATTCTTTCTGATCTTGCCGCTGCTCTCGCAGGCTCCATCGGTATTGCTCCAACATCGAATCTGGATCCTAGTAGGAAGAATCCTAGTATGTTTGAGCCCATTCATGGCTCTGCATTTGACATTGCTGGAATGGGCATTTCAAACCCTGTCGCAACATTCTGGACTGCCGCGGAGATGCTGAATTGGCTCGGTGAGGAAAAGGCAAGTAAAGTCCTTCTAGATTGTGTTGAAAAGGTGTGCGAACAGGTAAGTGAAGTCATCTAAATAGCTTGTAAAGATACTAATAACTTTAGGGAATCGTAACTCAGGATCTTGGAGGAAATGCAAGGACGGCAGAGGTGACTGATGCGGTTTGTGCCGAGATACAGAAATTTTTCAAGGGAAAGAACTCTGCTTAAATATAGTGCCACTTTATGATGTTGTATCACCTTTAGTTTCAGCTGTAAATGTTTTTCGTACTCTTGAATACTTAAACTGACTATCCGAGTCATTAGTCAACGTATTTCAGAAGATGTAACCGGATCTGTTGTTCCCGTAGCAAAATTTGAAAAGTCCATCGCAATAAGTGGATCGAACAATCCTCCTCGGCAGAGGTCCAGTTGATCCCATTCGTTTTCCGGAATTCTTTCTGAAGTGGCTGCTTGTGAGAAAGTTAAGGTTTGCGCCACACTGAATGGTCGTGGAAATGAAATTGGAGTATGTGGTATGCGCCTTTGGGACTCACTACTGCTATTATGAGGTCTACCAATGTCTGCACCAATCAAATGACTATTGTAATAAGCTTCTTCAAGAGTGAAAGTGCGATTGGTAGAGTGTGTTGATGCTTCGTTCCTATGTTGTGACTCAGCTGCGTGCTGTGAATTTGAAGTGAAAGTTGCTTGGTTCGGTGGATTGGATCCGATGATTACTGTTGAAGCTTGATGGCTCCTGTCAAGCGCATAAGTAAGTTGCTTAACGGCATCGGCGCATGAGTCTGGCCATACTGTTTGGCGTAATGAGAGATGTTCTAGAATTACCAATGTTTCTTTAGCATATCTGATACTGTTAGTGTCATGTGTAGCCGAGAAGGAAGGAGAATGGTGATACACTTTTTTGCCGGTCCAAGTTTGCAATGCCCTTCTAAAGCGGCATAGGCAAGGACAAAACAGCTCATCCATGCAGACCACGTAAAAAGCGGCCAGACCATTGGGACTTTCAGAGCCAGCGATCCATCTGGCGACGCATTATTGCGTTGAAATTCCCTCAAGAGAGAAATGATTGCTCTTGATGCGCTGATGCAGTTTTGAAGTGCAGATTGAGAATAAGTGTTGGTCGAATTGGAAGTGATCAACGGCCGATTTAAAGCTATGGTTGACTCATGCTGCAGCATTTGAATAACCAACTTATGCGCTGGTGACAGAGAAGAGCTATTCTCAGCTACTAGAGAATCTTCATCTTCTTCGCTAGCTTCATTCACCCATTTCGCTAGCTCAGCTTGCATTCCCATAGCACGCTCGAAGGTTTCCTCACGGCCGGACAAAGATTTGTTGCGGAGTTCCAAGACACGACCACGAATTCGAGCATGTTTAGAAAGGTCTCTTAGAAGACGCAGTTGATGCACTACTACTCTGATCAGTCACTAGATCAATCCGGCAGCTCATAAGACAAACAGACCGTTAGACTCTTCCGAATTCAGCTTATCACCCCCACTTCGCATATGGTTCTCCTCGCCTGGATAGCAGACGTCTATGTCATCATCTCGAAGATCTAATGGAAGTCCAAGTGACTGTGAAACCATCCGCTCCATACAGTAAAGTGACCAAAACACTCGTCGTCTCAGTTGAGATTCTGTGAGAGTAAATCCGTCAAACCGAGCGGGACATCGATGGCAACCAAGAGCATAGGTCATACTTCTCTTCTATTAATTTCGAAGTAGTAAGACAAGAGACGAGGTACTTACCGAACAGCTAGTCCGCCTAGTCGACTGGCATAGTTAAATTTCATCATAGAAATCAAAAAGAGCTCTAGAGAAATTGTAGCCTGTAGATTCTCAAAAGTTGCTGGAAGCGCCATTGTAAACTGAAATGTAGAGCCCAGTTCTGCGTTGTTGTAGAAAATGAGGTGACGAGGAACCTGGGGAAGACGCTTAGTAGATTGGCGACTGTCGGCGAGTGACTGGATCAAGAATTAGGATCGTCTCATGGCGAAACTGCAGAGCACGGGGATGTTCGACCTGCTTACGATTGATATAATCGATCGCACAATCAAGGCGTCGGAAGGAGCAACTGCTTGAATTCCATGTCGACTGATTGTCTCAAAAATCCCTAGCACTGCTGGAGCGTGTAGGAATGGGAAGAGAGGGTGCCAATTGGTAAAATAGCTTTCCGAAAATTCTACGAGTTGATGGAAGGAAATGGGATCAGAGCTTAATTGGGAACTTTCGCGAACCTCACTTTCTCGGAAAAATGGAGGAGAAGAGGAGAGGAGATGAGAATTATTGGTAGATTCTGGCAATTGATCATCCTCGCCTGGCACAATGTTTTCTGAAGCAGGAGTAGCTGTGTTCGGTTTTGTGTGCGTCGAGTGCGCTTTACCTGCAAGAAGCTCATAAACTGTCCGAATGAAATGAATTCCACTTCCACTACCAATAAACCTGGGCTTGCTCTGATCAAAGTCTGTTCTCATTAACCCAACTTCTCGTATAGGGCTACTTTCATCATCGACTCTCCTACGTTTGGTGCGATGACTGTCATTGTTTGGAGAGTATGGGCCCAGATAGGTAGCATTTGATGTTGGAATCATTACGATTACGAAAGACACGTCAATGCGTCATCTTGTGAAATTCATAAATAGGAAGCATGTAGGTCGAGAGTGTTGTGTTGAATTTCAGCTGAGGATTGAGTTCTGCGAGGAGAGTGGTGGAGGTGGAGAAGCCGTGGAAGGGTTTTCGCAGCTTAGATAATTGTTGGACACTCATACGGGGCGGGAATGTGTCAATGTGTGCTATTTGGGGTATGTATTTGGGGTATGCGTATTCACGTGATGATTTACAAAAGTACCTACGCTAAGATATCTCACCGCCTTTGTGTTGATCCGGACAGAACTATTCCGGTGTTGTAGATTTCCCTGACATTAAACTTCACGGAACCCCCCACTCGACTTCGTGTCCTCGAGAGCTATTGACATTTCACCCAGAATGTCACTACCAGTAGCTAGGTTAGCATGTGAGCCCTGTCGCCAGAGAAAATGTAAGGCAAGTGGATTCCCAAAATCAAGCCTGTTTCGTTTGCTGATACTCTTGGCTAGTGTGATAAAACACTGTATGTCATGTGTATCGATAGTTATTCAGGGAAGAAAAAACTGACGGACCAAAGCCCATCATGCTCCAAATGTCTGGGAGCCCCACAACGATGTTATTACTCCGAAGCGAACAAAAGGTACCAAGTGCATATCCTGTACATATCAAGTTATGACTTACCAAATTAATATCAAGAGGTTTACCCCCCGGCTATCTTGCGGGAATCGAACACCGTCTAATTGAGACTGAGATCGCTCTACACAGAGCGCTGTCGAGACTGTACAACTATTCTGATGCTAAATTCCAAGACAGTCGAGAATTTCCACAAGTCTCGAAGGGTGAATTGATGGAGCAGTGGCAAGAATTACCTTTGGAGTCAGATATTGATCTAGAGACATGGTGGTCTCGGAAAACGAAATATGTTCAGCCACTCAATAGGGAGTGGGGTCCAACGGAAGAGACTTCAACCCCCGAAACACATATTGCTCATGGAATTGATGACATCCCACCTGTTGACTGGGAGCCTACAAATGAAAGACATGAGAATATTCCAGAGAGTACAGACACAATCACCCAGGAGACTATGGCTAGTACAGTTTCTAGTCTACCAAGGCCCTCAAACTCAATCGAAGTGCAAAAGAGCCCTGTGAACTCTCAGCTCCAGTTTGAGAGCGACATCCCCGATTTTTCAAGCTGGCAAAGAAATTCACCAATACACAATGTTGGTGAGAGCATAATGGCCGCAGATGGACTCACAGTTGCAGAATCCTTTGCCAGGGCGCATCAAAGAACATATTTCTAGCTCAAAGTTTGAAGACTGTGGTATGCAATATAAAAACATCGCGAATAGTTATCTATCGATGTATTCCTGCTTCAATTGAAGTCGCTCATTTTCATTATATAAGTTGGTGTACGTAGTACTACTCACACTTAGAAGCCATTTTGCGCTAGCTGTACTGCCAATACTTTGACTCCCATCACGAAAGCCCTTCAGCAGTCTTTTGGGATCCAACAAGCTTTCATGACCAACATAAATGCCTCGACCCGATCTCAACATGTTCTCGATGGATATAGCACAAAGGTTGGGCGCTCAGGATGCTTTGATAATGGGAAATATCATTCCAATCACTACTAGTGCAGCGAAGGCTATAAAAACAGTGTTGCCCGAGCTGGCCGGTAGAGTTTCTGGTATCTCAGTTCGGCTGCCAACAGCAAATTTGTCTATGGTGGACATGACTGTATAAACTGTACAGTCAATATCTCTCGAGGAAATAATGATCAACTTCCGTACTTCGGCTCAATAGGAGCTATTTGGTGTTCTCCAGGTTGAAAATGAGGAGTTAGTGAGCTCAGACTTTCTGGGCAACTCATGTAGTGCAATCATTGATTCAAAGGCTTTGGTCGGGCTTAAACCCAATGTAAGTAACTTGCACACTCCCAGGCAGGATTTCTGGCTAACATGTTCAAGTTCTTCGATATCATTGCGTGGTATGATGATGAATGGGCTTACCGTTGTAGGCTTTTAGATATGCTAGTTTTTGTGAATAATCATAAGCGGATAGAGATTCACGAGTAATGTAAGTGTTTAAAGTGGGGATTGAACTAAGTTAACCTATGGAATATATTGGCTCTCGTAACTCGATTTGAGTCATGTTAGCTCTATAGCGAGAAAAGACGTTTCAAATAGAATGCAAGAGGTTGGGTTATATTTCAGGGTAATGCCTGTACAGAATGTGTCTTCAGACCCACTGCATAAAACTGTGGAGGAGACCAATACCCCCGCCATTAGTAATAACAGCAGTCATGGGCCACCCCCAGAAGAAGCTGTCATGAGATATGGAGATTTCCGCTCTTCTTCTTGGCCAAGAATGATCAGAGCATTCTTCTTGCACTCTTTGAAAGAGTTACCGGGAATATATACAAGGCAATATAATTCTCAAATCGAATGACAATAGCAGAGCTAATACTTTGATAAGGAAAGACTTCTGGATAGAAGACATTAGTTGTCGGGAGTCGGCTGCTATTCGGCTAGTCATCGGGATAGCTGTTAGCCAGTCAGGCTAAGGATCCATCTGTTCAACATCACCAACCGTCACCAATAGTGACAAACTGGTACAGAATGGTAATCCCTGTTATACTCTTGCTAATCCTTAGATAATCACTACCAACATCAATCTGCGTAGTAATCCTAGCAAATATGACAAGTATCCCATATCGAGGATACGTGGTCAAATTTGCATTAATAAAAAGAAAGAGAAGACAAAAACTTCATATTAAATACCTAGGTAGTGGGTACTTGTGAGTTGTTGAACAACTAGCGCATAAGAGTTCGGCTCTGATCGATGTACAGTATCCGCGGCAACTTCGCTTGCACCACGAGCGATTCAGTCAATGGAGAGATTTTGGGGCGAGATAAATGCGTGCTTCGAGCTCATCATTCATACAAGCTGCAATAAGTGCACCGACTTTGATTCATGCATCTCTTTGAGTGCAAAGCAATATCAGACTACAATGGGCACGATTAGAAAATCCCATGATATCTGGGATACTCTATCTTGAAAGAATTCGCAACATAAAGTCGTTGACGCTTGTGACGCGGTCAAGTGAGGCGTGAAGGCTATAGATCAACATCTCTTCCTATTGGCCACTTTCTCAACAAGGCGAACTCATATGCAACCGTTTCCAAAGTATTGGGATTTTTGGTTTGGTTCTTCCAAATTGAGACGAACAGCTCGCTTGGGGTGGGGGCGTCCGCACATAAATTTGTGTGTTGGTCAGAGCGGCGGAGTTCGAAATCTCCGCTGTGACCAAGCTCAAAATAATGACGCAGGCTCGTTTTTAGAAGGAGAAGAGGAAATTGGTGAGAAAATTGGGTCAACAACAAGCAATTCGCGTATCAAACAGGTTTCGATATACGAGGAACTTTCCTTATCCTATGGGGCCGTTAATAAGCGGCTAGAAGATCAAGATTTTTTTGGCAGGTCTAGCGACTGTCGCTTGTGGTACAACTTGATTTTGTTTGTACCATCGAATCTTCTGGAGATAATATTCTCAACTTAGCTAGCTAGAGCCTCAAATCTTAGCATTCTTCATCTTTCATCGCTTTTGGCATCTAATACACTACACCTATGATACCGAAATTACCCCCTTGCTTGTGGCCGATTTCATGAATAGCCGAGACAGGGGTTTAATTCTCAACGTCAAAAGTTTAATTGCGGAGAAAGTCGTTTTCCAAGCACGAGACCCCACATAATTCATGGTAGTCGGGTAAATTCTGGAGACAATTCTGGAGACTCCACAAAATAAAAAACTCCCCGGATTTGTTGTTCGGAGAATCGTTGTTTCCCCAGGAATAAAAGGATCCTATCTTGGCCTTTTACTTTCATTCGATCTGTTTCGCTTCTCTCTCATTAAGCCCTTACTACGTGTCTTGTCCACCTCGTCTTGTCCACCCCTTCTTACCCGTCATGTCTTCTAAAAATCCTTACTTGGGACTGCGAGGCAGAGCCCTAAGAATTGCCCAGATTGCATTTATCGTCGGACCAGGCTTCACATTATTTGGTTACAACCAAGCTGGTCTTGGCCCCTTGGCGACACTTCATAGTTGGGCACATCAATTTCCATCATTGGATACAGTCAACACGACCGGTGCACTCAAATCACACAATTCCATCAACAGTGGTGCTGTAATTTCATCTTTTCAAATTGGATCTTTAATGGGTGCCTTATCATGCATATTTTTGGGAGATCTTCTAGGCAGACGAAGGACAATCTTTCTCGCTGCTTTCTTGACTCTCATTGGCCAAGTTCTCCAAGTATCGGCTTATAACTTAATTCAATTCGTCATCGGTCGACTCGTCCTAGGCATGGGAGTTGGACAAATCAGCGTTATGATACCAGTTTGGCTAGCGGAATGTTCACCCGCAGCTCACAGAGGGCAAGATGTTGTTACTGCAGGTATCTTTTTGTGCTTCGGCTATTCTGTGTGTAATTGGATCGACTTCGCATTTTACCACCTTCCAAACACGAATTTACAGTGGAGATTACCCTTGGCAATTATTTCCCTACCGCTTTCACTCGTTATGATGGGTGTGGTATTTCTTCTTCCCGAATCTCCTAGATGGTTAGTTAGTGTAGGAAAAACTGCCGAGGCTACCGAGAATCTATCAGTGATCAAAGATCTTTCAGTCGAAGATGATCGCATTCGTTTCGAAATCGCCCAGATCGAGTCATCGCTTGAATTTGCAACTGAAAATAGTGCATCACTTTTGCAACTTTTCTCCAAAGATGATAAGGAGAGATTGCTTTACCGATTTATTCTATGCATATTCCTACAATTTGTTCAGCAGATGTGTGGAGGTAATCTCATTTCGGTCTACGCATCAACCATCTTTCAGCAAAATCTCAATCTAGAAGTTAGCTTGGCTAAGATCCTAGCTGCTTGCGCCCTTACCTGGAAATTTCTTTGTTGCTTCATCGCTTTTGTCGCCATTGATCGATGGGGACGTCGCGCGGTATTTATGATCAGTGGCGCCGGCATGGCAATTTGCATGCTCTCCTTGGCTGTGAGCACTAGTTTCCCTTCGTCCAACAAGAGTGCCTCTATCGCTTCAGCATTTTTCATCTTTCTATTCAACTTCTTCTATCCCATCGGATTCCTAGGTGCCAATTTCCTATACTGCAGCGAGATTGCTCCAGTCCGACTTCGCGTGGCAATGAACTCGGTATCAACTGCGAATCATTGGTTATGGAACTTTGTCGTGGTTATGGTAACACCGGTCGCCATCGATACCATCGGATATCGCTACTATATCATGTATACGATTATCTCGGCGCTTATTCCTATCTCGGTGTATTTCTTCTATCCGGAGACGATGAATCAGGATCTGGAAACGCTTAATAATTTGTTTCGTGATGCACCTTCGACTCTCAAGATTGTATCTTTATCGCTCAAGTTACCGCGGGGTGAATTGGACGAGGAATCGTCGGGGAAGGCAGATTATGCTGGAGGGGTGGAGCAAGTTGAAAAGATATGATTATAAAGAGTTTATGAATTATGTATTAGCGAATTTTAAATTTATACTTGATTTTAATATTGCTTTCGAGTTCTCAAACTGATTTAGTTGATTAAACTTTTCGTCTACTTGCAAGTGTGTTCGACTTTTAAACATCTAGCTGTACTCCTCCTTAACCATTCACACTCCAAGACCTTACCCTCCCGAAACACTATCATGATTTCTCAGTAGTTATTCGTACAAACAGTCATATCGTCTAGAAAACAGTCATCTACCTCATTTCCACTACTTTCCACTCCTATTTCTCCTCATTAAAGTCATCAAGTACTCAATTTATATAGACGAGGACAATTAAATATATCAAATCTATTTAATTTTTCTTTGAATTTTTGAAATGATTTATAAAATCACTTTTCTATATACTGTTATATAGTTTTCACTTAGGGTATTCTAATTATGATATTTTTAATCTATAATTTATATAGGAAGTATTTTAAATATCGAAGGTAATTTTTTTTAGAATTAAAGTTGCTATTTATATAGTCAAAAATTAATTTTCAATAATTTTTAATAATTTTTTTTCGTACGTCTTTTGTAGATTAATCTTCATTTTTTATACATATATATATATATTAGATAATATTAATGAAATATTTTAAATTTATATATATATTTAAGATAAAAAAGATTAAATGGGACTTAAAATGAAGTTGTTATTCCCTTTTTATATTTAATAGGAGTATAAATTAATTATTAATTATATATTCGAATTTTATTAATTCAGGGGTACTTAGAGATATATAGAAAAGTTAGTTCATAAATCATTTCCAAAAAAAAAAAAAAAAAAAAAAAAATTCAATGTTTGGTTGTCCTCGTCTGTATTTACTACACAGGCACCTCACTTTCCAAACATCCACTTCACTCATTTCCATACTATAAACCCATTGAAGCTCCATCCATGGCACTCTTCATACAAAGAACCAAAGCAGCCAGCAGATATTGGAATGAATTTGGACATTTCCGATCTTGGAGTAGAAGTTCCTCTCAACTTTCCAGGTCGCTTCCGCCGTACAAGTCCTCGGACTATATCCTAGTGTATGATGAGCATACAATATCATCTGTTGTCATTTATTCTCATCACTCATCACTATCGTACATCATTTCCGCTATCATTCAATTCCCAATCATCAATCAGTATTGCATCCGCATATTCTCATTCCCAAATCCCTATTCCCATCCCCTTTCCCTCTCAACAAGAGGATTAACCAGTTTACAACCTAGTTTCCAAAGCTTTTCGCCAGTCTTCAAAACTACCTCTGGAATTAGCTTGTGAGAGACTCGAGTAGTCATACACAATTCTCATAGCCCAACAATTATTTATATACCTACCTAGCACTCCAAACTCCAGAAATCAAAACTTCCGCTCATTCCTCTTCTTGACTAGGTAGGTTCCTTAGCAACTCCATTCGCTAACCCGATTTCCTTACTCTTCCTCATTTTGTAAAGCTTTCATATTTCCTGTTATTTATAGACTTCTTCTTGTTTAGATTATCTATACTCAAACCATTTCCAGCCGGATCTACTACTAAATCAAGGAATCCATCACACTAAATTTACAGATGTTCTCTTATTCTTCGACTATTAGTCTAATCATCCTATTTGCAACGTCTTTCTATTCTCCTATTCTCTTGATTCTCACTATATATTATCGTTGTCTTCCTTTTGACTCTCGCTATTCTTTTCACTCTCATCTCATCTATCTACTTCATATCATCAATTCTCACCGTAAAATTTTATCACCACCCACGTTTGTCTCATTCCCTGTCTTCATACTCATAACCAAAGTTCTCATTTTTTTCCTTTGCTTTCCCTTAAACTTCAAATCTCACTCCCATGCTCCGTCTCCGTCTCATTCATCTGTTGTTGCACTGCATACATTTTCTGCGGATTTCCATCCGATTATCTCATTTTCTTATATACACCACTGATACAACGAAGTCCCACTTGTCTTCCCTTCCCCTTTCCACCTTCTTCCTATTCACTCAGATCCACAACTCCCATCACCAATCCAAATCTCAAATCTCCCTTCTCAACTCTCAACTCTCAACTCTCCTCTATAAAAGTCCCCCTTTCTCTCTCGAATCCGTATCCATCATGCACACACGAAATGTCTGCCCATCATGAAATCACCCTAGTTATCTCAATAACTGGGCCTTGATTTCCACAATTCTAGTTCCCGTTGTATAGATACCTGGATAACTCTTCCCATAGCCCCCAGTCTCTCAATCAACCTCACATACCAAATCATTTCTTCGCTGCCAAAACAAACGTGTGCCCGTCATTTCCCTCCTTATCTTTCACCCTCCCCATCATCATCACATCAAGAATCCTTTCACTATCTCCCTCCAGATTTCACATCAATACACACCAGCACAATTCTCTCCCTCCTTCTCTTATCAAAGTACCACATTATAATTCCAAGTTTGTGAGTCTTCTTTCCCTTCATTTTTAACCCGTTAATCAATCAATCAACCAAGTCACTTATTCATCACCTTCTCACTTCATTAAATCTAGTTCTATATCATACCAATTCATATCTCACACTACAAATCCCCTCATGCCCCTCTCCTTCCTTCTTCATCTCAAACAATATATTACATCATACCCCCTTTCCCCAATCTCATATCCAGTCTAGTAATCCCATCCCTCACTTCTCACTTCTCTCCTCCCTCTCTCCAAATTTCATCACCATCACCATCACCATCACCATCAAATCAATTTCCAATCTCACCAATCTCACCAATCTAGCCAGTGAATTTTGCTATCTGCAAGAGTCAAAACCAGAATCTCAATTCTCAATCATCATCTTCCCTCTCGTTTCCCCTCCAGACTTCCCTATAAAGCCTAATTCCCCATCTTCTTCTCTTCTCTTCTCTCTTTCTTTTCTTCCCCTCTTCCATCCCATCCCAACCCCCCAAGAAAATGAAATCTTATACAAAACCTTTCAGAATTTCAATCTCAATCTCAATCAACATTACAAATACCAAAATCCCATTCCCATCCGTTCCATTTCCTCCCCTCCCTCCCTTCCCCATCTACATTATCACATCTCTTCCCCTTCCCTTTTCAGAATCATTCTCATCCCCATTCCAACCTATCACTATCATCCCATCGCATACTATTCTTATCCCACCCCGGCAATCCCATGCTATCCCATCACTACCAGATTACTTCTCAATAAGAACAATAAATCATCATCATCATCAATAGAACTTATGAAATCCCTTGTTACTTATTACTTTTCTTTCAGGATCTCATCATCATCATCATCATCATCATCTTACTCTCCCCTTCCTTTCCCTTCCTTCCCCTCCCCCCCCCTCCTCACGTGTCCTCTATTACCTTACCCCGCTCCTCATCCACTCACCTACTCACACTCACCTGCTCATCCACTCATCTACAGACTCACAACCATCAGATACCTAGGAATATAAGAACTCCACCATAGCTATTATCAAAACAATCATCAAAACGATCATCTACATTCATTGAATTCAAATCCAACCCACACAATAATAATATTTCCATCTACAGATAATCCAAACAGATATCTAAACCCATCCCAATCTCTTTCGAACTTCCCAATGAGAAAAAAATCCCATTAAATGCTCCCCTCCCAAATCCCAAAAGGAGAGACCCAATATCCCCGCTATGTGTATATTTATAATATGATATGTTCATTAAATCCAACCCAAAATGCTCCATTTGTCCATGCATACTCGCTCGTTCATATCTTCGTGTATAAAATTTCATCCATCTCATTTACCTCATTCACCATCCCAATTATCAAATCAAATCATGACTTTATCCCATCTTACTCCTTCACGTCAAACTTCCCCCCAAGCACCCATTCCCGGACCACCTCCACCCCCTACAACTACACTTCCCCTTGTACTGCTTCCTCCTAAACTCCCTCCAATATCCCAATAATGTCTCGAGCTTCCACTTCCAATTCTCAAACTCTTAAGTGTTCCACCAATCGGTACCCCTCCACTTCCCAATCCTATCCCTTTCCCCAATCCACCTAACCCTAGACCTACTCCACTCTCACTTGATCCTCTTCTTCCCACAACCCCTCTCTTTCTCACTCCTCCATTATTCGCCTTGAGATTAACAAGTGGATGATGAGCCCTAACTCTCGCCACTCTTGCCAATGAATCTGGTGTGTTTTCCACAGCCAAGTTTTCTCTCGTACTTTTCGATAATACTGAACCAGAACTCGAAGCAGTTGGAGTAGGTACATTATCGCTTCGACTCGTAAACCTACTTTTCAAGTAACGAAAGACCATTTTAATATCCAAATCCCTCTCCCATTCTTCTCTTGTAATAGGAGCACTATAGGATTGCCTTGGTGTCGAATCCTCTAATTCTTCTGCTTTACTTTGGTTCGGGATCGATATTGGTCGAGGAATTGTGGGATGGAATTCTAGTTCGTCATCGGTATTTAAAGTTGAGCCGAGATGTTCTTCTTGTTCTCGTTCCAATTCCAGATCCGGTAAAGGAATACCCGTAGCCATATTTGAGTTGCTACTAGATGCTGATTCTGGGATGACGGGTAAACCTGCATAAGGAAGGGGTGTCTGCTGAGATTGAAGATATGTTGTAAAAGCACTAGGATGATCTGAGAGTTGATTGACCAACAATCCCAATTCGCGAGCTATTCGTTCAAGCAGTCTATATTCCCAGGAACTCTCATCAGGTTGAGTAGCGGGAATAGGTATGGCTCTTCCTGATGCTTTTGATAGTTCTTCATCCATTGGCAGAGATTCGCCGAAAATAATTGACAGGAGATCATCATCGATACCCATTAAATCTCGTATAACTCTTCGAGTGAGTCTATTCCATAAACTGTCATTTTCGCGTGTAATCGTTGGGGCTGGTTCTGATTCGACATTATTCAATGTAACCAAATCCTCTTGTTCCTTATCTTCAACAACAATACTCCTCTTTTCACTTGACATAGATTGTTTCCTTCTTCTAGTCTCTCGTTGTATCTCATCTACCAAAGCCCTGCTCTGTTCCAGCCTCCAAATTTCAATCCTTCTCGTCCTTTCCATTTCCGCCGCTTTCTCACTCTCCAAAGCCATTTCTCCAATTTCCAAACTTTCTCTCCTCCTCTTCACTCTCCTCGGATTGTATTGCTCAAATGAATATAAATGTTGTTGAACATCCTCACCTATCCCGTCTACCCTAAAACTCCCAAGACCATCATGTTTCGGTAAAACAGGTCCCTCTTCGTCTTCCCTATCCCCATAAACACTGGGATCCGTTCGAAATTCATGTAAATGACTATCCAAGGAATCCAATTCGGCATCCTCATTATCATCCTCTGTTTGCGCATCCACATCCTCATCCACATCATGATCATCATAAATTCCATAACTCCTTGCCGCAGTTTCTAAACTTCCAAAATCGCTAATCCTTGAATGACCAGCTGTGCGCGTTCCTCTCGTTCTCCCCGTACTAGCTGTATAAGTACCCTCTGTAAAACTTGGCGCAGCTGGCGAGAATAATACCCATTCTTGACTTGCTTCTACACGCCCATCTCTCTCTTGTGCATTTTGTTGGCTTTGCGTCTGCGAATTCGCATCTCGATTCGGTTGCGTAAATATTCGAGGAGGGGCGTGATATGTAGGTTGTCTAAAAGCCATCTTTGGTGGTATGTTGTATAGATGTCAATGAATACCAATAAGATATTAGTCTAAAACCTCTTTCGTGATCTCGTTTGTCGTGTCTTCGTAATAGAATTGAAACAATCGCAGTAGGTTGTGACAATATCGAGGTGAGAATGGGCTATTAATGAGAGCGTTTGAATGTTTCGTATTTAATAGTGTGACTTTGTCAATAGAGGGGTTCGAGTCTCGTATGACTTTGATCGAGCATGAAATTGTACGACGACCGAACAGGCTAGTGTATTAGCCACCCGAGTTGAATAAGGCGACTTTTCTAGACTCAAGTCTTGACGTATGGTTTTGATGTATACTAAGTATCTCTAGAATCTCTCTCTAGATTCTCGACTCGGGATTCGACAGGCAAATTCCACCACGCTCTGTGGATAATATGGTTATAGTCTAGTAATTCCCCGCGTCTTTAATAGGTATGTCCTTTGATGAAGCAAACTTGAACAGAATAATAATCCAGAACCAATAAACCGAATATCAAAACTTCATTCCTCGAGATGTGGTACCAATAAATCAATAAATATCAATCAATGTACGTACTCGACGATACGTACAAACGAGTCGAGTCTGCTAGTGCGAGATCAACGGTTCAAACTAAATAACTGGCGTGACTGAACTAAATGGATAAGTACTCTGTACAGCACGCGTACACGTGGACGGGTGGATAAGACTTGTTTTGGGATAAGGAATGGGCGGACGAGGTGGGGTTTGGATATCAATGTCTCAGATCAAAGTGATGATGATAGAGGTGGTAGAGGTGGTAGAGGTGATCACTGACAGATGAAAGGAAAAGGAACGATTGGAATAATGGGATTATCTGAAAAAGAAAGAAAAATGAGTTTGTGTTCATCTAGATGAGAGGAAAGAAGAAAGAAATAAAAATTGGCTTAGCTGAGATACTGGCGAGTAATGAACTGATTATCTGCACATCAGAATTTTTCCCTTGACTCTGTTTCATTGAAATTAGATAACCTAATCATATGTACCTTACTCCGTATGCATAGATATCTAAGAGTTACTTTTGGAAGGTACCGGAATATTTCATCAACCATCAACCATCAACCATCATCCATCATCCATCATCCATCATCCATCATCCATCATCCATTATCCATCCATCATCCATCACATCATCCATCCCACGCAATTAGATTCTCCCGCCATCTCCCATAGATTAAGTAATTACTCATCCCGTTCTTATCTCATCACCCCTTCCCCTTCCCCTTCCCCTTCTCAACTCTTTTCGCATTTTTCCAACACAGTTGGATATGCATCATCAACCTAATCCATCCGACATCAGCCATCACCTATCAAGCATCAAACCAGCCGCGATAAGCAAAGAAAATCTCTCAAAATAGTAATATCATAGTGGTGCAGCCGCAGTCGTGCCAGCCAATCAATTCGGTATGTAGTTGTTTGAGATAAAAGGCTAGATTATGAATGGAATAGTCTGTAAGGCGTATCATTTTGTTGGATGGAAAGATCCGGAAGAAATATCTCCATTGCCACGAACTTGCTGATCTAACAAAGCTTACAAGAGGCAAGAAGACTTGGAAATGTTGTCATGATTGTCGTGATTGTCATTGTCATATTGCATTGTTAGTTTTGCGTTTCATTGCAAGCGCGATCCGATATACCACTTCAGATTACCTCTCTCATCTTGGCTGCTGCGTTGTAAGCTGATACGAGCTCTTGATTGTCGTTCCTTACACGACCTTTGATGTTAGATATCTCAAAAAAGCATAATCTTCATGTTAAAATCACAGATAGTCACATCACCGAGTCGTCAGATATGAGAATAACATGTTGAGTTTTTGAAAGTCGTAGAATCAATTCCTTAGGTACAATGATTAGGATTTGTGTCTGCCACTTTATGTGACACCATGCTAATCCAGCCATTGCAAATGTACGCCTTTGTGATCATACCCCGAAATTCCCTTTGATATCAATGACTCGATTTATGCCTCAGTCTCGAAAGCAGCTGGGAAACGTCTGATGTTATCGGCCAACTTGCCGTGGTTGGACAAGAATTGAACATATGCACCATCGACCAAAACCTTTCCACTTTGCTTCTTCTCCATATATTCCTCACGACGGAGAGGAGTGAAACCCCAGTTCTTGGAAACAATAATCTTTTGGCGACCTGGGAACTTGTATTGGGATCTGCGGAGGGCCTCGAGAGCGTTGGGGCGGACTAAAAACTTGTTAGATGATTGTAGATATATCAAATCTTGAATGTAAACTTACAAGAGTCACGAGTTCTGATGGACAAGATAATTTGACCAATGTTGACACGGGCGACAGTTCCGTTTGGCTTACCCCAAGCACCACGCATACCAGTTTGCAATCTATCGGCACCAGCACAAGACAACATCTTGTTGATACGGACGACGTGGTATGGGTGAGCACGGACACGGAGATGGAAAGATTCCTTTCCTGCGGACTTAACCATGTACCTGTTGAATGTGATGTTAGTATCCATCACGATAATTCCACTTGATCTTCCCGTCATCCGCTATATTCCATCTCCACTTTGATCAAGTTCCTTCACTCGACGTCATCGATTCGGGTTGAACTCACTTGTTGGCGCAAATACGGGCGGCTTCCAAAGCCTCGGAACTCAATTGTTCATACTCGTTGGAGACCAAGTGAATGCAGAGAGGGAACTCATCGACATTTGCCTTCTTACGACCGAGATCGAAGATACGAATCTTTGGGTCGGGAACACCACGGTTGAAACGGGACTTTGGGTAAGGCTATAAAATTGAATTGGATCAGTATTAATTCCTTCTGTTTATTGTGATTCTGCGATCGTAAATGTGGCGCCATTCCGATACATTCGTTGGTGATCTTTGATGCGAAAAGGCGGGCAATCGAGTGGTCGGAAATCCTTCAAATCCACCTCGCATAGTTCGATGATAATTTGATGGCGAAAAATGAGATTTACACACCTTGTTCTTACAGTATCTGTAACATCTCGCTGGGCGACGGGCCATCTTGAATTATTTCTAGAGGGTCTTTTTGGTGTTGATGTCGATGGGTTTGTTCAAGGGGATCGGGGGATTCAAAAGGGAACTTTCAAAGTTGGATTGATTGCTCAGCAAAAATGTACTAATCCGCTTGTGGATATATAAGCGAGAATTTCTTTAGGGCAAACTTGATAATTTGCCAAATGAGGTAACTGGAGTTCCGGAGATGGGAATAGTGGCAATTTTCTATTTGAAATCAAGTCGATTTCAAATGAAAGTAGGAGGTATCATCATGTCTCACAATAGACTTATTTGGGCTTTATATATTATAAATGTCGCCATTAATTGTCAGCATCAAGATTTTTAAGTATACAGTGTCCGGCTTTTGATCAAGTCCGGCTTTCGGGATGAAATCCTTCCACATCAACATAAGCCGGTGTGAGTCACAGTGAACATGAATCGGGTAACACACATATCAACATAGACAATATAGGACATAAGAGTGGAAACTGTTTCCTAGAATAAAGGTATATCATTTTGTAATGCTATAAAGCTATGCAAGAGGTGCATACTGATACATGTCAAAGATTAATCAATCTTGACTGATCTTATTCCTTCATCTAGAATTTCTCCACCTCGACAACTAATACTAATGATTGATATTCCTAATCTATGCAGCTTGGCTAGAGAGAATATCGGAATCACCAGCATCCAAAACAGCCATGGTGGAACATCTGAAGAGCTTACCGCAAGCAGTACCGAGCTCAATCTATATATATAAAAAGTAAGCAACTGAATACCCTCCAAAGTCTAGAGAGACTTTATCGCTGGGCAATGTCCTCCCAGACCTGATCTCAGGTCTGATCGATAGACGGATGTTTTGACAAATGAAATGTTTGTGTACGTACGTTGTTACCGGAGAAGTGGTGAACTTGAGTCTTGGACAACATGGAGTAGTACTCGAGCTCAGACTTGCGGAGAGGAGGGGTGTTTCCGGCAATGATGACGAGCTTGGCCTTTCCAGATCGGAGTTGCTTGAGAGTAGACTTGTATCCGAGAGTGACTGTAAAAGATAATAATTAGTATTTTGTTGAATTGTATTTCAATTGGAAAACCATTTTTTGCATACCCTTTCCGGACTTCATAACAAGTGCCAAACGACTGTTGATGGAGTCGGCGGTCTTCTTAGCCTTCTTAGTTGTTGGTGCCATCTCTGCGGGTTTGAAATTGGATAATGCGCTCCGGCTGTTTGGATTTGAAAGTTTGGTGTTGTCGTTGAGGTTGTAGATTCACTTATGAAAAGTTCGAAAAGTTCTGAATATTTTCACAGTGTGGGACGCTAAGGATGGTTGCGCTAAGTCAGAAGTGGACTAGACGTCTGGGAAATCAAGCGTGACCTTCATGAGTGGTTTGATCACCTGACATGAATTGAGAAGGCATCCATTTACATGATACAGGAGAAAGTTCTTGTCATCTGGACTTTTGTAGCTATGGAGACGTCAAATATAAAGATGGCCCTGGATTGTTTCGTAGATATGGTTTACTCAGATCCATACTGCTCCGCGAGAAGTGATAATCCCAGATTTACAGATTCCGCATATTCGAGTTCATGCCAATATCAACAACAACAACAACAACATTCACCCGGGCTCGAGCCAGGTCATTCACATATGAGGATAACCCTTGATCAACATGCTACACCACCATCACCGTCAATATCAAGTGATCAACCATGAAATTTTCATGACTTCAACGATGAAATTTTCATCAGAATTGACTTGTAAACAATCAAGTGCACTCTTTACTCTCTCTATATATAAGAATGAAAACAAACTGATCTCCGAAAGAAGTTCCTGGTAAGTGAATCAATACTACCTAGGTAGTACTAATAAGTATCATTTCCTTATGAATATGAAAACGGTGAAAGAGCGGAGATTTAAGATCATGCAACTATGAAAATGCATGGTCCCTTGTGCGGGTTTCTATGGTTATCTCTGGTGAATTGACCATACCATATGGAAATTTGAGAACGGCCAGTGATTTGCTCGTCATGGAGAAATCCAGACCGTATCCAGGTACAGTAATGAATATCGAAGCCAGACTTTTATAGATTAATAAAAAGACATAGGAGTTGACTGGAGTTACCTAGGTACCGGTATCAATTATTGTTGCTTGGAATACAACAAACAATCAACGATTATACAAGGCAAATGATAATGATGATAATGATGATGATAATAATAATAATAATAACAACAATAATAATAATAATAACAACAACAACAACAACAACAATAATAATAATAATAATAATCATAATAGCAGTAGTAATAATAATCGTAATACTTATAATAACCTCAAAATCATCCATAACCAGGGGTTTGAACACGTATAGAAAACAACAACCACTTCCCTCCCTTTCCCAGGTCCTTTGTGGTAAAATCCATCATCCTTGGAATCATCCTTCACTACACCACCCTTCACTCCATCACACCCTTCACCTAGGCACAGCTACATCGTCCCCTTCCTTCACTTGTATCTCCTGATCAGAAAATCAATGCACGCCCATGGTGCACTTCCCATCCCGTTACCCAGTCTTTTTTGTTTTCAACCGCATCAACCGTTCACACATGTACATTAGGGCGGTTACTACATGCGGTATATGTTGAACAAGATACATAACGAAATCTTATCGCACCGCATCTTCCCTTACTTTGCCCATACCAGACCGCATTCTTACTGTATGTAAATTCACCTGAATCACAAGTCAAACATCGACTTGATCGCAAATCTTAAATTTCACCTCATATACTGTCGTTTCACTCACGCATCTCTACAAACGGCTCCGATAACAACAAACAAAGCCTCCATACAAAGCCTCCATGCAAAGCCTCCATATTCACAGATTGAACGGAAGCGGCATATAAATCACACACACGGAGGAACTGAGAAACGGAGCCACCCTTGGATCTGACCCAACAACCATACAGCCATACAGCCATACAGCCATACAGCCATACAACCATACAATCACAGCAACCTAGTCCTACAAAATCTCCAAGAATAGCTCCATCAGTAACGATACGATACAAATTTATTCAGACACTTATTAACATTCATGCAACACAACAATTAATCCTTAATCCTTAAGATTACTGAAGATTCTACTACCATCTTGCTACATTCTCTCTATTACTCTTTAACGAGCATACGTTTCAAATCAATTATTCATTACGAAATCACCGTTTCGGTATTTGCCTAATACCCTCGTTCAGGATACACAACAATCGCAATGTCAACAGCTACAAAGAAACCCCCAGTATCTCTAGGAGCTGGTCGCAGAACGTCATCAGATACTTCCACTACCGGTATTCCAAGTAGAACTGCAACACGTTCACCAACAAAAGATTCCTCACCTACTACAAACGGAACACACGCACGAAGTCGTTCAATACGCAGTGGTACCCCATTATCCGCACGAGCTGCCATGCAACGACCGGGCGCTGGTACATCCAATCTGGGTTCAAACAGTGTACCATCTGTTGCCGATGATGACGCAAGGGCTGAGAACATTGCTCTTTTGGATGATTTGAAGGAGAGACTTCGTAAAACAGAAACCATATCGGAGCAATTCCAAAAGCAAGCTCAAGTTCTCCAGTCAAGATTAGATGAAGCTCTACAGGATCAAGGGAAATTGGAGGATCGTCTACACGAGAATGAAGAGAAGTTGGAAACTTTACAAAATGAAAAGAGAGATGCTCTTCGACAAAAGAGGGAGATGGAATCTATCTATGAAGCCGAGAGAAGTTCCATGACAAAGGAGAGGGAAGAAATGGCAAATCGAGAGGAGGAAATGCAGACAATCATTCAGCGACTAAAGGATTCTCTATCGCAAAGATCTTCGTCAGATGAAGAATCACGATTGTCTAGACGTTGTAAGTTACTAGACAAGTTATTTGACAATTCCTTATGCTAACTTTATCAAGCAAATAATTCCTCCCCAAATGTCGAAAATGGCCAATTCGCTCCTCCATCCGGTTTAAATCGCAGCGATTCTCGCAACAATTCCAAATTACTCCTTCAGAAAGACAGACTTATTGAATCCTTACGATTAGAATTGGCAGAAGCTCAAATCAAATTGGTAGAATCCGAGAACATGGGAGGTGGAAGAATGCAAGAGGTCGAAAAATTACTCTTGGAAGCACGTATGACAAATGCAAGATTGATGGAAGACAATGAGAGTTTCCAATTGCTTTTACAAGAAAAGACATTGAACGGCGATTTCTCAAAGGATCATTTTGAATACATGGGTTCATCTTCCAACGCCGATGCGCTGAATGCTTTGGAGGGACGATCACCAGGGGCTTCTCTCGCAGATGAACTTTCCGAACTTAACGACAATGAAGGCGAAAGTGATCAACAACGTCGTCTTGAAGCCGAATTAAAATCTGCCAAGGACCAGAATAAAGCTTTAACATTATATATCAACAAAATTATTGAGCGACTACTACAACACCAGGAATTCGAAGCAATTCTTGATTCGGATTTCAAATCTGGAGATGCTAAGGGTCCTGTTAATAAGGATAAAGATCTTCCACCACCTCCACCAAAAGAGCAAGCTAGTGGCGCATCTATTCTTCAACGTGCGAAGACTGTAGCTATGGGAAGTCGCAAACCAAGACCTCAATCTTTTATGCCAATGAGCCATGGAACTCTCAATCAAGATCCCGAAACAGCACCTAGTATACCATTCGGAGTTGGCCGTTCATCAAGTGTTCGACAAGGAGTCCGTCCTAAATCAGAACAATATACAGGCGGTGGAGCATCAATTGTTAATCAAATGTATAGAGGTGGACAAACCTCACCACCCCTCCATGGACCCCAAACTCCTCGACACTCGCAAACCTTTTTCGGGACTGGTCCCATGGCCGGTAAGCCCACTTCTCGCCACCCTTCCTTAGGTCAAGTACCCACAGCGGGTAATTTCCCGGGTCTCAAGAGCGAAACTAGTAGTATAAGCGGAGATAGCGGTGAGGTCAGTACACCGCCCAGTACTAATAGTCCTCCACGAAAAGAGGCGAGAAAGTTTGCAGGTAATAAACCAAAACCATTGCAATTGGTTCAGGACAAAGAAGAAGAGGCAAAAACGAAGGCTAAAAGAGCTAGTTGGATGGGATGGGCTTTTGGTGGCGCAGGTGCTCAAAAGAAAGAGGATGGTGTTGCATCGGCAGGGGTCCTTGGTGAAGATCCAATTATTGAATAATTGCGCAATTGGCTAGGACATTAAGATCTGGTTGCATATTTGAGAGAAATGAATTTGATATGGAGTCATATTGAATTGGGTTAATAATTCTTGGGGGGAGATATTGATTGGAAATTTGTGTGGAATAATGTTGGAGATATTTGATTGATGTGGTTCGTGTAGATTTGGAGAATTAGGTGGTGGATATACTTCTTTTTTTCTTCACTTTTTCTTTTCTTCTATACTTCTTCACTTTGGTACGGTTGGTGAGGGAGGGGGGCAGGATATTCTTTCCTCAGTTCGTAGTCATTTTTTACATGGACGTTTAGTCTGGATAGACCAGTCTCTTCTCTATATTTTGGGGAGCTTGTTAAGAGCTCGCTGGCGAGAATGATGATGGATGGATACTTTGCATGCATGCATGCGTGCGTGCGTGCTTGCATGGATGGATGGATGGATATATATGAGAATGAGAATGAATGGATGACTTTGAAATGATAAGAGATGGGTTTCGGGTTGGGGGTTTCTAATGAGTGATATGTGTGAAATGAATGATTTGGTGAAAATCATATGTGAAAATTCATCTTCCAGGTTGCAAGTGAGAGCTGTGATTGTATGTTTATTTTGTCTGTGTTTATTGTGTTGTCTGAGTGGTTGGAATGATGGATGGATAAATAGATGAATAGATGGGTGAATGAGTGCTGATATAAATGTTGCTTTTGTAGCAGAGAATAGGTGAAAAGATGAGGAGGTCAGTGGGTGCTGAGGTGGATACGGGAATAGGTGGTAATTGCTGTGTAGTAGATAGCCCTAGAGATAGCAGGTACATGTTATGTATGGGAAAACGAGATAAAAGTCAAGTCAAGCGAATGCTGATTTTGTGCTGTGGTGTCGACTTGGTTTGGTTTGAGTTGGTTTGAGTTGGTATGGTATGGTTTGAGGTAGAGAAGAGTGGGGATATAGGAGGGGAGAGGGGGAGAGGGGGAGAGGAAGAGAGGATTAAGAGGAAGAAGGGAAGGGGTTAAGAAGGGGAGGGGTTAAGAGAAGAAGGTGAATGTGGGACAGAAATTAGGAAAATAGGGTATAGAAAGCATTAACTTTGTGAGGGGACTTTCTTCTGTAGATGGTGTTTGGATCAATCCCTTTACGAGAATGCTAGGGAAAGAGTTTTCTGTGGTTGCACCTGGGGGTGGATTTGAGGGGACGAGGGGTTGGGGATGTATAAGAGTATAGAGTTTGGGTGGGATTGCTAGGGAAGGATGGATGGATTGGGGTGGTGTTGGTGTTGATTTTGATTGGTGTCGTCTTTCATTCTTGTTGCTTATTTCTTTATTATTGGTGTAGGGATTATCTTTACTGTTGTTTTTTTTCACTGTTATTGTTATCTTTACTGTTGTTGTTATTATTAGTAAGATAGCCTCTCATGAATGATCTTATATTTATTTATCTATTTATTTATCTATTTATTTATCTATTTATTTATCTATTTATTTATCTATTTATTTATCTATTTATTTATCTATTTATTTATCTATTTATCTATCTTACTATATCAAAAAATCTCCCAGCATACAAATCAAAACGCTCTGGGAAAACTTAGAAGTGTAGTTTTAGGAGATGTAATTACTATTTCAATGCAAGGCTTCAATCTCTCAAGACGCTCTATTGTTCTTCGTTAGTATACTCGTATGATGATGACTATTACTTTTTGGGATGGGGGAGGGTGTTTTTAAATTGTGTTTGAACTTTGGGGAGGGGAAGAGGGAGAGCGGGGAAGTGATGATGGGTGGGGGTGAGGTGAGGTAAGGTAAGGTGGAGAAAAGAGGAGGGGATTAGACGAGAGTGAAGCGAGGGTGGATGTATATTCAGTTGCTTTTACGGCACACAATGAGTTGGAGATCTGATTTGGAAGGTAGGAAGGTAGTTTATGAGGGTAATTGTGTGGCATAGAACGCTAGGTATATAAAGCTTGATATCTGTTCTAGAGTTTCAATCTTCAAAGGATCTTCCGAGACGGACAACATTGGTATGGGGCGCTCGGTGTGGTGTGGTGTGGGGATGATGGTATGGTGTTGAGATTTAAGGGACTTGGATTTTGGAGGTTTGAATTTGCGGTTGTATGAGCGGGGTGAGACGAGAGTATATTTTCACTGTCTATTATTCATTTTTCATATAATCATCGTCGATTTAGCTATGATCGATATTCACCATCCATTATACCGGCAGCATTCTCAATCACTATAAAGTCTAAGTTGACAATAATCCAAACATTGACGAGAAATTAAAAGTAACTCAGAGTATATACATCCTCTTTTTGCGAGCAAAACGCTCAGAACACCTGGATTGTCCGGCTCTCATACCTATGTAACGTGTTTGATATCTCAATAATAGAAAGTTCTTTCTATTCATAATGAAGAGAAGGCTTATCTGGTGTGTGAGGAAAGGATTTGCTCTGACCATTCTCAATGGCTCTCTTCATATGAAATGCCTTTTTTTATAAATCTTGAGAATACGAACACACATAGGAGGAGATTCTATGTTTCAGAAAAATTGTCGTAGGATAAAGTGCATTGGGTATGCAGTTTTTGAATGTCGTCCAACATTTACTCCTTCCGCAAGGGGTACACGTTCAAGAACAGGTCATCTATGGTATCCGGCGAGATCTTTCCATCGTCATCTACCTTTATACTCTTGCTGGATCCCCTCACGCCCCGTATGTAATCTTTGACATCATTGTCCCGTTCGATTGCATTTGAAGCTCCTCGAACTGCCACACGACCATTAGTGCATATCTTCAGAATCTCTTATACAGTGCACAGCATACAGATGGAAAGCAATGATCTTTTATTTTTCTTGAAATGATCCACCTTATAGGGGGGATATTCTGTCCATGTGCCCAAAGCGTCAGCTCGCGAATCTATAATATCTTCCCACTCCTCTTTTGGGCGATACTTTAACCAATCGATCAAATCCTTGACATCTTTCTGCAACACTTCATAGGAAGCGCACAAGTTTATGATAGTCCAATGACAAACCCAAGAAGGCATATTATGACCGCGAGGTATTCACCAGGGCAAAAATTAATATGTTTGTGATGAGTGATACTACAGTGTTCTGTAGATGATGGAAGAGCGACAGGTGTTGAGACAACTGCGTCAACGACTGCAATACGAGTCGTTACTGCCCAGATGCTGGTTTGGTGCTTTACAATCTCAAGTGTTTCCGTTGAAGACATTTTGGAGGAGCCACCAGTTTTTTATGCCGGGTTGCAAAGGATCTGGGGAAAATGATAATACTTTTATCGAATTGGTATTCCGAAATCCAACTCTGGTTATCTTTGTGAATAATCGAATTGTGATATTTCAATTTTGATGCCACAAACTTCCAAGATGAGACCGTACCAGAATCCCAGTTCATTTACACGTTAAAAAACTCAAAATGCTATGGTTATGGAGGTAGGGATAATGTACTCGAATTCATTTGATGCCAGTCTGCCACGAAAAGATGATATCGATGTTCTTGCTCGAAAATGAAGTGGTGTAATACCTAGTTATTTAAAGGCTTATGGAAGCCGCTAAAAGATATTCAATATTATTTTAATATTAAATACCACTAATAAGATACAGGAATACAAATCTCTGATTGATACAGAATAAACCAAAATATATGAATTTGAGGTTATCCTTAGATTTCAACAATATCAAATTTTATATTTAATTGAATTATTATTAATTAATAATAATCCATTAATATTATCGAATATTTTGATCTTTTTGATTGTTACGGGAGCTGCCTCTAGGGTCACGTGGAAGTGTCTAGAGATCTCTCGAGGTGGTTTAGACTAGACTTCAAGTAGGAATTCAATAAGGTTGGTAACTGGTTGCAATTCTCGTAACTATAGTAATGAAACTAATGATTGTTCTTGAGCACGAAGCTCTATATTGTAATGAAACCCATTCCTTTATATAGACCTTCCTGCTCTACGGACCCTGTGGTTCTGTCCTTCTTGGATCCCTTGGATCCTAAGCTCCAAAGGCTCCTGGCTCCTTGGATCCTAAGCTCCAAAGGCTCCAACGTCCTGTCACATGACATTTGTCACGTGATCCACTGTTACCCGTCGTAACATTGATGTCTTTAAATATGAACATTAATGTCACGGGACCACCTCTGGGAGCATTCAGAAGCTTGATTGCTATGCTATAAAAGCATAAAAGATTAGGAGATAGAACTGAAAGTTCTATCTTACTCTTACATATATAGTAGGATAGAACAGGACAGGAAGGGTTAGTATCACCTTATAACATTACCCCCCTCCTTAAGGTATAGTCTCCATACCATCATTTAACTAGGAGGTTTTAGGATTATGATACTTCAGGCATTTAGGCAGACAGACAGGGTCCATATATGCTAGCCTTCAAACTAATGAAGGCTTGTTAGCTATAAATGAGTCCTTCATATAACTCCATTTATGATCAAGGGTAATTCTATTTAATGTTACGGGACCATCTTTGGGAGTATTCAGAAGCTTTACTGCTATGTCATAAAAGCATAAAAGACTAGGAGATAGAACTGAAAGTTCTATCTTGCTCTCACATATATAGCAAGACAGGACAGGACAGGAAGGGCTAGTGTCACCTCGTGACAATTAATGTTATTATATTATTTTCACGAATTTAAACGTTTTGAAAGTATTTTTTCATTATCCAAACTTTATTAGTATTAGTTTTGATTTTTAATATTATATTTTTATTTTTAGGTTTTTATATTTCAGTTTTATCATATATCTTTATATATATTCATTTAAATGATATATATAATAGTGAGTTTATATTTCTCTAATACGTATTATCTATCATATCAAAAGCTTTATACACGCCACCGTTTTACTACAGTATACTATTGCCTATACTGGTCTTCCCCAGCAGGTAACGGAGGCGATTAAGTGGATTGCGCTAACTATGAAGGAAGCAAGGTCTAGTGCGTATCCCTCGTGGAATAGACGTTCGTCTAGCATTTCGAGGCTCATTAAACTCTTCCTCTCTGTCGATCTCTGCATCTCTGTTTTTGTTGTGAAGGAGTTATATAATAAAATTTATGAGAGAATGAAAGTCTCGTCCCGTCACCGCTGACGGTTGATGCACGGCTTGATGCCGATAGAACCAGCATACGACCGAACACAAAAGACGCTCTTCTTCATTCTCTCTGACATCTAATACCCCCCTACGATGATATTTCTGCAAGTAAAATTATTTGATAATGTGCATTGTAGGTTATGAGGTATATTGAGGCTACCCAGACTGTATCAAAAGTATTCATACTATGTAGTATGCATACTTCAGCTTGTCATTTAGAATCAATCTCAAAAATGCAATTCCATGTAACCTCAATGGAATAACAGTTTGAGGTTCTATTCACAATGATTTGACATTCTGGTTATTCCAATTTATGATTTCTCGGCAACCCAATTTTAGGTTAGTACGAGTAACATGTCCACTGCCGCAAATCTTATTCCCAACTTTAAATGCGACGACATAAAGATAAAAATCCAGGTAACTACCTAGTACACATAGTAAACTCAAACTTTTAACATAACGATTGCATCTTCCCAGTGAAATTTGGAAGACACCTCGCTTGACTAAACCTTGTAAGGGTTGACGAGCGGCGAGATATTTGCGAGTCCACATTATAATTCTTGGCAATGTTCAAGCAACGATGAGCTGAAGATGGATTTTTTGGATGATATCCATTTAGCACAAATATTTGCGCATAATCCTCCGAGGAGGTTCATCGATCGGGGATTCTTGACTCTCCATTTGATGCGGTGCCGGGACCACGCTTTAGAACACTCTTTGCAAACCTTTTGCAGGCTATCTTCCAACTGGATCGGTTTCGGCCATGATTCATAGATTGTGGTGTGGCAATTAAGATGTTAAATACTCAAAAGATAACCATTCTTTTACCTTTGATTAGGGCTTCTTAATATCGAATGACAAGAGGAAGCATAACGAAAAAATCGCTAAATTTCGTGGAAGACATATCACCAGACAAAAACCAGCGAAGAAATAAATAGATAGTTCAACAGAATAGTACCCTTATAATATTTACGTCAAGACCCGTGGATAGCAAAGCCAGAAACACGCACTCTTGGCCCTTTCCAATTGTGTTGGTTTCACGAATTAGTTGAAACTCATCTGCGATGGTTTCCTCTTTGAACGACCCACTGGCCTGATTTCTAGCCGGGTATCTTCTGAAAGGACATCGAACTGTACACCCATAGCAGACTTCTCATCGATCGACTCTGCTTAGGTGAATGAACCCTCCCTCTTTACCCCTCTTCACAGTATAATATGGGGTTTGTTTCCAACTTTAAACTACCATAAGCACGCTGTACTGAGATGACGAGGATTAGGAATCCCGGCATCCTAGAACACAGGACCATACCATTCCATCCCAAGTCCATCCCCGGAGCCATTTCGAAAGTAAATAACTCTCTACCTTATAGCCTAGAATCTATCCATCAAACCATTCACCGGCAGGAGTACTTTTCAAGTGACCATGAACATCCTATTTTTAAGCCAACAACAAGAAAGAGAAACCAATAACAAAAACCTTCCGTTTCACAAGAAACTAACGTCAAACTCCAAGCAAGACCACTACACCTCAGTCCATCTACCACCCTTCATCTCTTCGATAACTACTTCAGTTGGCTCTAGTTTAAAGATCAGAAGAACACCAAAACTTGTACTGTTTATACTAACAAATGAAAAGGAAACCTTTTCAATGCAACTAGAAATACATTATGACGTCAAATCCAAAAAGAGATCAATAGCAGGGGAAGGGGAGGTACAATGAATCCGCAGAATCGAAATTCGGGAGTGTGCACGCAGAAATGGTATAATGAGTGGATCATGCTTCTCTTCCGTCTTGCATACCCCCCCATTGAACCCCACCAAAAATCTCATCGCATAATCTAGCCCCACTCTCACCTCGCTTAACCCCCCCTAAGAAAAGTTTTTACAGAATTTTCTTATCAATCTCTTAAATATAATTTCAAACACCAGGACTGTTTCCATCAAATCATCAAGCAAAGCCTGCCCGGCTAGCTCAATCGGTAGAGCGTGTGACTCTTAATCACAAGGTTGGGGGTTCGACCCCCCCGTTGGGCTCAATTCCCTTCATCAAAGCTTGATTTTTTTGCACTTTTTTACCCTTGGATTTACATGGGAATGTTTATTTATTTTTTGGAGTGATTTTCCGAGTGGGAGAGAGGATTAATTGGTGGTTTACCAGGCGAGGAGATATGGAATGAATTTTTTAAATGACACTAGTTGCCGTCTAGTGTATATATATTTCTACTCCTCATCTGTTGCCCCGCTGTACCTATCAACGTGAAAGTTTCAAAGTATAGGGGAGATATTTGAAAGCCTTGAAATGACCCCTCAACCTCAAGGTCCCTGCAGACTGCCAGCAAATGGATCGGTCTCAACCATAAAGCATTGGTGAACGAGGATTGAACATGGTACTTCGAGGGGAGTGTTCTGCGACTTTCTGGTTAGGACTTCTCAACATGGGATGACAAGAGATCAAATGACTACAACGAGATTGTGATTTGAAACAGGGGTAACAGCAGAGATGAAGAAGAGTTAGGCAATGAACAGATAGTAAAATAGAATAGTACTACAAGAATAAATTTGCTGAGATAGTAAGACCAGTAGTACATGCGCTCCTGCTCTTCTCCGAATGTCTTGATTTCATGAGTCATTAACAAACATCACGATGGTGTCTCTTTTGAATATTGAGTAGTAGATGTGTGAATCACCATCTCTCCTCTCCTATGGCGCTTTGTTTGGTCTTTCTACGGCAATCTCACCCCTCTCCATACTCCTAGCTTACATGTCTTACTAAGCTATGCATTAAAGGAAACGAACACAAACTGACTACCTATAAAGTCTTTACATTCCAAATAAGATTACAGTTTCAATGTCTCTAGGGAAAACAGCCATGTTGATCAGAATGCGACTCTCTTCAAAGTGAAAGGGCAGGCCAGGAAATCCGCAATAAATCAATCTATCTATCATCTCAGATACACCAAGTACCGAATGCATGACAATAACAACAAAATCATCTCGAGATAGAGAAATGCGATACGTAGATATCTAGCGACGGCAATAATGAGAATCAAAATATGCTAGATGAGAGATTATAAACTACTCGTCTGAATCAATGCTTCTAATGGCAATCGAAATTACTGCTGAGACTCCTTTTGCTCATTGGTATCAATCTCTAACATATGGCAAAAGCAGAACTTAGATGACTTAAATAGATGAATATAAGCAGCTACCCTCCCTAAGTACCTTTTCCAAAAAGAGTTCGATTGATTCTAGACTGCACACAAATTATCTATACTTGTGGATTATTTATGAATAATCCGCTCTATAGGTTATCTATCAGATAATCTACTTACTTTATAAATTATCTATCGAAGCTTTAAAATTACCTACTCTATATAAATAATTCATAAAGTATCTACAAATAATCCATTTATTTATAAATAAATAGATTATCCACAAATATATAGGTTATTTATAAATAATTTGTAGATATATAGATTCTCTACTTTTTTATTTAAAATATAAAGCTATTTCTAGATTATTTTTCAATTCAAAAGTAATCTAAATTTAGATTTATATTAATTTTTATATTAATCATAAAATTATATTAATATTATAAAAGATTATAAATAATTATATAATATATAAATAAATAAATATCTATAAGTAATTTATATCCATCTTATAGATTATCTATTCAGATTTTTAAATTGTCTGTTTTACAACAAATAATCCGTAGGTTACCCATCAAGGTCATTATCCGTCCCGCGGATACCCGTTACACAGTCTAATTGATTCATCACTCTGATTCACACATTTCTCGAAAACACAAATCGAGAATGTGAATCACCTATTCCATTCTTTTCTCTCATCTTCGATACAGTAATTTCCATAGCCCAATAGCAGAGTGAATTGCTCTCTTGAACACCTATTACTTACCTACCTCTCCAAAGATTTGAATTTTAACATATACATCTACCTATATAAAGCCCACCTTCAAAAAAACTTTCTAATCACTTTCAAAACAAATGTAAAAACAATATCTTTAAATCAATGGATACAGATAGAGACAATAAGAAAATAACAGACTGAGAAACACAATCTCGAACATATGTATCGCTGACTTCAAAACGAGAAAATAATCTACAAAAAACAGATGAAGAATCCATGTATACTCAGAATTAAGAAACGACGGTAATCGCTAGATTGATACTATCATCACTATCCGACATTGCAAACAAATAATAACAAAAAATACTCTTATATCTCATCTCACTACCGAAAATCTCTCATTCAAAGAGGATTCTAAATTCTAATCTCGGTACCCTCCTACTACCGTCTTGAGTTCATACTACATACACTACCACAACTACATTTCCATCCATCATTTTTCAGTTATTAAAACGATTTAAATCTATAACTGCCTAGATTGACTCAGACGTTCGAAACTGCTGGAGTGTATAGTGATAAATAGCAGGTCCAAGGCAACGAACCGACATTTGTGAAATTGCATGATTGAATCTATTGTAATCGCCAATATGATCTAAGTAAAAGATTTCGATCTCTATGAAATATTGAAACATGTAAGAAAAATAGATGAATAAAGTGACCAACAATCTCACCAGCGATTCCACACCATCCCACCACAAACATCCAAATCCAAATTCAAATCCAAATCTCAATCTCAATCTCAATCTCAATCTCAATCTCAATCTCAAACCAACTCTTTACTAGACAGACCCATCAAAGCTCTCGAGACTCCTCTAACTCCCACCGAAACAAACGCAAGCGCAGCGCAGCCCAGCTCAGCCCAACCTATTCAACATCCAAGCCATCTCAAGTATATACAGCACAATTCCTTCCAATCACAATCGAGTCTCTTTGAATCAAATACTACACTCACTCTCGTTTCATTAATCTTGAATGTTTGACTTCCTGTGGATATCTAATCATATATAACCTTCCTCTCCTCTGTATCGCAACTTCCCACTCACGTTCTAGCTCTTTAAACCTGAATGTAATGAGGAACCTGATATCTTTTTTAATGTATCATACATAGCTATCTATTTATATAGAACCATTGTAATACTAGACATATAAGAAATTGATGAAGGGTATTTATCATGCATCGTTTATATTTTGTACAGGTTCCTACTTTACTCTACAATTTCTATAGTGACTATCTATTTTGTAGAGTATGTTTGCCATCTATGTATATAATTGCCATCATCCATCTGGCAACCTCCATCTCAAGTATCACCGACGCCCTAACCATCTCATCTATCAAATCAATCCATATTCTCTTTCCGTTTTCTCACACCCTTCTTAACTCTAGACCCACTAGGTTTCATAGAAAACCAAGCCGGCAATGCACATTTCCCCACCAATCCCCCAAAATCCCTTTCACATTCTTCCAAGAATTCCTCATCCGAATATGTATTTAACAATCTCGACTGTTCACCCCCGGATTTAGAATCCACAAGCAATTGCAGAATTTGCATAAGCGATTCCGAAGTCTTGGGAAGAACTTGTACCGTCTGCCCAGTACGTGCAGAGACGAGGAAACCTGATGATTTTTCTCCGAGAAGTAACATGTACAAAGCAACCTGTAGTAGATGCTCTGGAGATAAGGAATCTGAATGTTTGATTTCCCAGACTGCGGCGATCTCTTTTTTGGGTCGACATATATCCATGGCGCCGCCCACTATGATTCCTAATTTTTTCTGTGGGTTTGTAGGCCCACCTCCATGGGTAATATTGAGGAATTTGCGATACCTCATGCTTTCGAAAAATATACCTCGTCCGGAGATTTTCGCGTCGCCTGGTAGTGTGTTAAGGACATATTGAATATCTTTACAATAAGCCTCTGAAACCCATGTGTATCCCATCAATGGAATGCTCAATAGCTTGGTGATATCTTTATCTTTTGCTGCCATCTCAAGGTTAGATAAGTATAATAGATCACCGGTTGTGATAACGCCAGCTTCCAACGCGTACCCTATGTGTCGAATTCTCTCATAGAATTCTTTCGGAAGCTCCCGTAGCGGATTTCTTCGTTTCGTTGGCCTCTGAGGTGGCGCTAAAAGTTTCAAAGGTCCTGCAAGTATGGCCAACCTCTTTTTTTGACGCCACTCAAAAATAGCAGGAATAGCTGTTCCGGTAATTGCTGCCACAGCTTCAACAAGACCATAAATATCTTGAATTTCAGAAGGTGGAGGTGAGCTACCGTAAGTCGGCTCGGCATGCATTTTGAACTCGAGACGGCTTAGACAGTTTGTTATGAGAGTCTCCGAAACATTTCGACACAATGCAGTGACGCCAAATTTGGGTGTTTTTCTTTCAGGGCCTGGGGGTTGAATGTTGAGGTTACGAGTCATGACCAAATCGCATGTTTCATGCACAGTGTCCAGGTCCACAAAGGGCAAGGGAGCATTTGTATGAGCATGAACAAGGACAAGATGCTCAAGTGCCCGGGTAGCTGCTACGTATTGCGGATTGGTGACAACAATGGGGTCTTCAGAGACTTTGTTGAAGTAGTCATGATATGCCTGATCAAATCCTAGAACAATCGAGGCCTTACGCTCGATTCCCTTTGCTTGATGATAAGTACAGATCAATACTTTTCCATGAGCCACTTCAGGAGCGATTTCTGATATATCCGAGTCCGATCTGAATACGGGGATTCCTCGGAGTGCAAGATCATTAGCGAGATAAATTGCAGGCGAGACACCACGCACAGATGGAGAAAGAACTATTATGTCGTTTGGAGATATGCCAGGAAATTCCAAAAGGCGTTGTACCTCGTGCACTAAGTCATCATATGGATCGCATATAACATAACGTGGTTGAGGAAAAGGCCGACCTGATGCATCATGAGATTTTACTGCCCGCATGGGCTTTCCACTGGGGTCTTTGAGAAGTTGCTGGTTGATGAAGTCGACATTGGATTGTGTCATACGATTTGAGGCAGTCTGATCTGCCAAAACCCATTCTTGATCATTTATATAACCGAAAACTTCAGGACGATTAGCCATGGACAAGAAGCGCGAATCGGCATTGTTAAATCCATAAACTTCCTGACGTCTATCACCCAAAACCACGACTCTCAACGGTTGTTCTGCTTTCGGCTGTCGATTAGGCCCGATAAATCCTTTGTCACGTAACACCTTGTCCACGAATCGTTTCAATATCGGTGTCATATCCTGCTGCTCATCCAGAATCAAGACCGAAAACTCAGGAAGTTCCGTGTTTTCAAAGATAGTCATATCATCCTCAACAACTCGCTTGAGACCTTGATCGGTAGCACATTCTGACGTGTAGTATCTAGCTCCTAGTGTATGGTAGTTCTGTACTGTGACATTGGTCAAGCCCAAATCTTCTATCCTCTGTTTTGTCTCTAACATCAAGCGCCGATTATAAACCAATACTAAAAATTTGGTATCAGGTGAAGATTGTGCAAGATGCAATATGGTGGTCGTTTTTCCAGAACCAGCACATGCATCAACGATGATGTTCTTTTTGGTATGTAATAATGTGTCAATGGCAATTTGTTGTTCAGGAGATGGTGGTAACAGGGGCCTGGGTGGCCCAATACCCCGGACAGCAGCGACCGTCTCATCTGGAATACTTTCCGTCGCTGCAGCGGCAACATGAGCCAAACTTCTGATGCAGAGGCCGATACCATGAGGTAGATCACCTTTCTGTCCCAAGCTTGTCCATGGCAACGCGTCTGGCGAGTATGGGAAGAGGTGCCTAGGATGACGCGCAGTCAAAGATGTGCTCAACGTCGCAAATGGCCGTCGAAAGCAACCTCGAAGCATGATAGAGTCGAAATCAATATTGCTTATTAAGTGAGCACGTGGATAGGAGCTCAGTTTGCATGTGTAACTTCAATTTTGAGGATGGGCGAAGGAAGTTGGAGTCCTCTCAGCCGAATGAAGTGGCAAATGTCAACATATTGCTTTTGATGAAAACCCGATTGAAAGTACTAGGAGTACGATTAAGACGCGAGGAATGTTTTATGAGTTAAATTGCTTTTGACATGTCTCAATAAGGAACAACTAACGATTGTGATATATCGCCATTTGATTCTCTTATATGGAAAGTGGGTGGAGCAAGAGTTCTTGACGTTATCGATGTGAGATCTGGTTAGCTGACTAAGCAACACGACGAGAGAGTGGCAGTACATAGATTTAATTTCCATACTGGAAATGCGCATCCTATTGAAGGCATACAATAGAATCCGAGACAGAATTGTTATTCAAGCATATAGTTAATGAGTCATACAGTAAAGGCATAATATTCAAGAGAAAGAAGACTCCTCGTCGAGTGCATTTCCTAAATTAGCTTCGGAAGCCAATTTGTATTTCTTATTCTTACGATATTCAGACTTGACAGAATCTTACGCAGTCAGTTTCTTTTCAATACATATCGATTCCAATTTATTTGCTTTCAGAGCTACCTAGGTAGTTACTAGGTACATTATAACATTTTGAGTCTGTCAAGGTCGGTCAGTATCTTCACGGTATCATCCGCATATTCGTTCCATTTCTCGCTCTTCCAACATTAATACAATAGCTGCGATTCTCTTTCCTGTGCTCTATTCCCTTAATGTTCTTACCTAAGTTGAAGAATACATTATCCTCATCTTGGAATTTCCCTCGAGTACGCTGATAACAGATGTCTGATGGCTCTGACATTAACCTCTTGACCGACAAATGAAACCCCTGATATTCACCACTTGTTGCCGTTTTTTAGAGCTCGTAAACCATACTCCAATCATCGTGAAGAATTCTGCCTACTTCATATGACTACCATTCTAACCACGCACCGAATCACATGCACCCACACATCAAACCAAGAAACGCTGATTACCAAAATATCCATACATACCGTATGCAGAGAATAAAATGCGATAATTCAAGGGGACGGGTTCAAGATTCTGCAATTACCTATTGAGATAAAGGCGTAAACCCCTCGATACCACAAGTGGTTGAAGAAAAGACTCGAATATCACTCCGTGCACACCAAAATATGTGAATTTGTGCATTGCATTTTATGCTATATGCATCACCAAACTACTTAACATTTTGGAAAATATTGAAAACTGGTTGGAAGCAATTTTTTCAACGTGCAAAATCATTGATTCCCATTTCGAGGTAACAAATGCGACAACACTGTTGCGTTCTCAACACTTGAAGAATGCAATGCTACCAAAAGTGCATCGCAATCGCCCTGTCTCCTGACGCTGGATTGTATGAAACTATATTTAGACTTGAGGGTGTCTTACAACCCCACCACAACTTCATTCCTACTCGTGAACTCGTGGGGTAGGCTTGATAATTCTTCATTGAAAAATATGATATCTTGCGAGACTTCAAGGGGGTAGTATCGATAATTATCAAAATGGGAATGCGGTCGAGGAGTAAGGCATACGAGCTTACTTATATTCTTATTTGCAACGTCCGAGACTTCTAGGATGTCAAATAATAGAAACGGATCAAGGTTCAAAGCCAGAGCCCCACCAGTGGCTGGTAAGATGTCGATATACGTGATAGGAAAATAAGACAGACGATACCCACCTGGTTACATTTTCTTCAGATGAAGAAACGAGATACCTCCCGTGGGGGTTGACACGTCTTCTTACCTTGTAATAAACTCGGCGAGTTCCTGAATATCAATGTGAGGATGCATGGCGACCAGGATAATTCATCCTTACACCAGCTCGTCCCACTCTGAATCAATGTTCGCAGAAGTCTAGAAGATATATCTGATATTTCTTGGGGAACTCCCCATACGTGCTCCTTTATTCCGATCATTTGTGGTTTGATTCGTGGGAGGTGGTCGTGCTTGTGCAGTAAAGTCTCTTTATTACGATGAAGTCGATGATAGATCCAATCACTGTCATCAACCCTGCAGTCGTTCCGTATCATGTTCGTGTACGGTATGTGAATTTTGAAGGAGGTAGGTTTTCGAATAGATGTCATCCTGACACCTGAATCTGTTTGCGAATTGTTTAGGGCGGTAGAAAGCACATTTTTCGTGTAGATGTGATTGACTTCCACAATATTGTGCCGGCCCTACGGTACAAATTTCGTGCCCTGGAAGAGAGATCTCTTTGACTGGGCTGACGCATCATCGCCTGCGCGGATCTTGTGCTGGCTTTGACTGTTGTAAGGTATGTAGCAAGGATTGGGCACTGCAATGAACGTAAATGCACCATCGTACTCATCTAACATGTCTCCATCACCAAAAGTCAGCTTGAACCTGTGATGGGCAGACAACATGAAAGACATTTTCATACCTAAGGTTACTATTGCCAACTCTCTGCAGTCTTTCCGACGGGGCTTCCGTGAATTATCAGAGAGCGAACCTCTCATTGTCCAATAATTTCGTAAGGCGTTCGTCTTTGGCGCTTGGTATTGTGTATCTCACGCCGTCAACGAGCCTACAAACAAACAAACCAAATTAATTTGGGTCAGCCAGTTGCATTTGATTCTGGAATGTAATTGGTTGTGTCAGCAGGCTGCAGGTCACTCGCACTAGTTCCCCCCTGTTCATCCACAACAGCGGGGGTCAAGTGTTCCGGATAACAGCCTCTTCAAGTAGCCTCGTCAGCTCTCTCGTCTTTACCTGCAATGTGAAATTATATATCATTCATTCATTCATTCATTCATTCCTCATATCACAATAAGTTTTCTTTCTCACCCCGATTCCTCAATCTTCCTCTCTTACAACTCTCACCACCATTCCCACCTCCACCATAAACTCTTCCCAAAAACATCATGCATTTAATTCTAACCGGCGCAACCGGTCTCGTCGGTTCCGGCATTCTCCACCAGATGCTCATACATCCTTCAGTTACCAAAATATCAATCCTCTCTCGAAAGCCTGTTCCTCTTGCTGAAACACATGCAAATAGCGAAAAGGCAACTGTCATCATCCACTCTGATTTTAAAAATTACCCGGAGACTGTTTTGGAACAATTGAAGGGAGCAGAGGGCTGTGTTTGGGCTTTGGGTATTAGTAGTGTGGGAATGGATAAGGAGTGAGTTTTCTTTCATACTTTGCGCGGATGGGAGTTTATCACTTTGAAGAATAATGTTAACGAATCCATCACAGAAAATACACCGAAATAACCAAAACCTACACCCTCCGCGCCGCGCGAGCCTTTTCCCCTCTCTCCGTCCCTAAACCCTTCAAATTCCTCTACATATCCGGCGAAGGCGCAACCCCATCCCCTGGTAAGCTAACTATGATGTTTGGAGTTGTAAAGGGTGAAACTGAAGCCGAATTACTTGCTCTTCCTGCGGAAAAGGGTTGTGAAAATCTTAAAGTATATAATGTCAGACCAGCCGCAGTGGATGCTTCTCAACATGATGAGATCAAGGAATTTACGCCGCAGAGAACAGGTTTCTTGAAGCTGGTGGATATAGGATTTTCTCCGGTGGTAAGGACTGTGGGTAGGAATTTATATACGCCGACCAGGGAAATGGGAAAGGTGGTTACGGAGTTGATGTTGGGAAATGGAGAGAAATTGGAAGGGAGTGGGGTTATAGACGGGAGAACTTTGAGTAATATTGGATTGAGGAGGATGGGAGGATGGTAGAGAAGAGGAAGAGGTCTCGATACAATTGTCACGATTTTCATTTGGTAATAAAGCAGTTTTAATGTAGTATAGAAGATGAATTCATTTGCTCTCATGCCATCCCTTTTCCAGATCCTATGGATATTTACCTATTTTCATATCTTTTTTGATAGCTAATCTCTGTAGCTCTATATATTCATTTTCATTCCCTTCCATTCCACCCCAAATCCTCCCAATAGAAAAACCCTGACACATTCCATCCTCCCTTCCATCCATCCATCCTCCCGTCCATCCACCCATCCATAATCATCCATCCATCCATCCATAATCCATCCATCCCATAATACAAAAGAAATCCAAATGATAGACAGTATAGTATAACATCTCCCCAAGCCAACAATCCCCTTTTAAGAATTAAAATAAAATTGGTATCATAGAATCGAGTATAACAAAAAGGAAAAAAGGAATAATAAAATTAGAGTTACCAAAAAAGAAAACAGCCATATCATAGCAGACGATGTGAATCGTGAAAGTCATTATACGTTTCTACACGGAAAATAAAACGCCAACGAGATTAATGCGGGGAAATACCAAGAAGTATGGGAGAATCGCCAACATGAATAAAGGAGCATATAGATAGGGGAGGACAGGTAGGGAGAGATTTAAATCTTAACACCTTGCTTTCCAGCAGGCATGGTGAAAACCATTGGTCTGAGTAAGAAAGGCGACATTGGTACCGCGGGCGCAGAAGATGAGAAATGGGAATCAGCTTGGGAAGCTTCAGTAACCTTTTCGTTTCGTGGAGCTTGTGGCTGAGCTACTACTTTCTCTTCTTGGGACTCATCCGAAGGATATAAATTAGGATCGCCCATTCTATTAATCTCATCTTCCACATCGGCCAACAGAGCAAAGACATCCGAGTCCGCATAAATGCGAATAGATTCTACTGCTCTGCGTCTGGTTTCTTTCTTCTCTTTGAGTTCCGCCTCGGAAAGTCGCGGTTGCGGAGTCATGACATCGACGGTGCGATGACTTTCTCGCACAGGACTAATTCCCTTGATGGGACTGCGTGGTGGTGTAATGGTATTTACACTATTATGATGTTTTCTAACAGAAGGAGGAGTGACAGGCATAAAGACCGCAGCGGCAACATGTTCCAATAACTTTTGACGCACGCGCGTGCGTCGGTTCTCAGCCTGATCGAGTTTGGATATCCAGTCGTCGATGGAGGAATCGAGTTCCGAGAGTGCTTCTTCTTGTTTGAGAATGGCATCGTGGGAGAATTTGGCGGTGCGCGGCGAGCGGAGATAGGTACAAATGCGATCGTGCAGGTTGCGACGTCCGGCACGGAGGGAACGGTGGGTTTTGCGGAGGTAGAGACAGCGTTCGTCGAGAGCGCGGAGTTCCTGGGTTTGTTAGTAGGATTTGGGGGAGTGGAGGGGTAATAACATACTCTTGAAAGAGAATCAACATCTCTTGAATTGAGAACCTCAAAGCGACAAACTTGGCCAATAGCCTGACATCTAAGTGTCTCCATTTCCGTTTGAGTCAATTTTGAACTTGCTTGAGCAGCCTTGACACCATGTGGTAAATATTCGAAAGCCAATTGCTCCTCGGAAGTAGGAGAGCGTTTTGAAGGTAAGAGCCTGGGAGCTGATGCTTTGATGGGTGATCCATCACTTCGCTTCTTAGGTCTTCCTCGATCCATGATTGAGGGACCAGATTCAGACCCCCCTCGTCTATGAGGTACATCGTGACTAAGATTTCCAGCTCGTGGCTGTCGAACGAAGTTCTCGGATTGATTGCGAAAATGACCGGGGGATTTTCGTCGAGGGGTTGGAAGTGGAAGAGTGACTGAGCTGGAATTTGCGCTTTGCTGCATGATGTATGAAGCATCTTTGGTCGGTTTAGGAGATGATCGTCCGGAGAGTAAATTCATCCATGGTTTTGGTGATGATCGACCAGTGCTCATCCAAGGTTTCGGAGAAGATCGTCCTTCTCGTGGAGAACTTGGAGTGGTTGCTGCTGTAGAAGCACTAACAGATGATGAAGGGGTGTAAGGAGAAGATCTATGATATGGAGATTGCTCCATCATTCTAGCAGACTTTGGTGGCACTTGTGGTGGCATTGGTGATCTAAGTGTACTTGGTGAAGACTGAGTACGAATTCTTGGTGGCATTGGAGCATTTCTGGATGGGATATATAGAGGAGCCAAAGATTTTGGTGAAAGTGGTTTGGGTGATTTCGAACGGCAGTTAAAATTTGATCGTTGTCTTTTGAAAAAGTTGGATTCATTGATTTCGTGTTCAATCTCTGCATTCTCATCTAGAATTGGTCCCTCAATACATGCAACTAAAGATTCGCCATATGTATGCTGTCTCCATTTACCACCTGGTGCACTGAAAGATCTTTCGTGTAGAGGAGGTCGTCCTGGAATAGTAGCTATTCAATGTTATTTTCAGGCATCCTTATAAGATGTTCAAGCTACTTACGGGAATCCATCGAAACTTCATGTACAGTAGTCATTGGTCCTAATTCGGTGACACTTGGCTTCCTTCGTTTGTTCAATTCTTTGGGCTTTTGAACGTTGTGCTTCTCTCCCAATGAGGATTCTGGACTTTGTCGATCTGAGCCAATTGATGGCTTCTCTTTGGAAGGAAATATACTGTATTTTCGTGGTGCTTCACTAGGTTGATGCATTCGCCAAATATGTTTTTCTTTCTCTTCCATAACTGGGGATTCTGAAGGCTAAATATAATGTGAGCAAAAACCAGCTTGGCCACGAAGAGAATGACATACAATATCTTGAGGTGAAGAAGATACCCCCGTCTCGCGAGCTATTAAGTTACATAAGCCAACACTGCTCGTAGCATCGACCAAGTACTCGGAAATATGAGCCATATTAGGAATTGATCCGTATCGAAGCTCCCGGCTCGATTTTCCGTTTCGATGGGTGTGGGAAAGAAAGTTCGATACTCAATTGTGGATGAAGGAATGTGGCATATATATTAATATAGCGGAGAAAGAAACATATAAACGGACTCGATCCACTTGAAGACTCTAAGAGAAGGAAAAGACAGGATTAAGATATACTCAAGGAGTGCCAGACACTTGGACCGACCCAGCGAGGGTTCAAGTGGGGATATGTAATTTTCCTAATATATTATCTCCAGTCTGTAAGGTAGTATGCAGCAGGGCCCGTTAGTGCCCTTTCCTTCCTTCTCCTACTATGGAGTGAAAATCAACTGTTTTAGCGTCTGAGACAGGCACAATGATAAGAAGGGGCTAGTAAGCACCAAACCATGTGAAAAAGTGCATATGATGCCGGATAAAGCACGGAGAAAAATAAGTATAAACTTCGGAGTTCCCTATTTGCCTCCTTCACTCAATGATACTGTACCAAGGCACTGTGCAGAATAGCTAGTGCAGAGAGGCGAAATTGTGATTTTGGCAAGTGTTTGAGGGTACTGGTGACAAAACAAGGGTGATTGATGAAATGAAACCGCTTGGAGCTTTTGACAGGATCGTAGTTCGCTTACCTCGACGGAATCAACCAAGGGTCCGTGCTGCCCCGTGCACATTCATGGCAGCCACGTAACTGCATGGAAAACTAGGAATACACATGAAGCTATGAAAAAATAGGCAAGAAGAGTCGTTGACTGCATGAAAATTTGCAAGGAATGTAGGATGATACCCAGGGCTACTTACTGGTATCAATTGGTTCTTATACTAGCTAGGTAGAAGAAAAGGGAAGAGGTCAAAAAGAAGGGGGACCGCAAGACATGAAGATTCAAAAGCTTCGTGATGATCAGTGGTGAATCATGAGGTACATATGTACCTGCTTACTCGTGGATTCAGGATTGAAAGTTCGAGATTCATGATATTGACACGATGACTTGATGTCATTCTGAAGTTAATTGGAGGTCGTACTGATCTTCCATCCTCTTAGTTCTGATGATCATCATGGGGACACATGGAAAAGAAGCTTCGTATCAGAAGATTGGGCTGTCTTGGCAAGTTGGCGATGTATTTGCACAGACGTCGATTTAGGGTTGAGAGTTTAGCAAATCGCATCAGCATTTTTGAATTATTTTGTTCAAGTACCTGTGAATCAGTGGATCGTTTCTAGTTTCGGGGTCGATGTGGAGATTTTCGTTTGGAGATTAAACCCTGGAAAATCGTCTTAACGCTCTAAAGACTGGCATAATCGCTATAATGCCTATGCATCTATAGGGGTCCACATTGAATCTTGGAAACGAACTGACGAGAACTTCAAAACAAAATATCATGTTTTTTCGAATGGGAAATCCCATTGTGGAACAGATGGAAAAGATCCCTGGTATTTGTTCTGTTATCTTGTCATCATAGATGTCGACCGAGGTTCTTATTGCTTTACTCGTTTTGCTAATACTGTACTTATTAATGCATTTCGTCAAAAACCTCATTATTCGAGTTCTTGAGACTAAGGTTGTTTCTAGAAGAAAGTTTTCATCATAAGAAAACTCAGTCTAGTTGCTTCCGCCACTTAATCACAAACTTAATAGACTATATGAAAGTTGATCTTATCCTTATGACTCGCCACCTCGCTCGCCTGTCATATTATATTATGTTGACTAGTTTTCTATGTTCTCAATCATCACAAAATTTAAGGCTATTCCAATCGCCCCACAGACTATAAAGATTTACAAGAAATCTGGATGAACGTTCCTAATCTCCGTCATCTCGACGATCTCACAGGAAAATATCTAATTAACTCTAAAACTGCATCCGTTCGTGTATGTTGATAAGTTTGAAGAGCCGGTAAAGACTTCATAGTGGGGCAGACAAATGTCTCTATTCAGAAACTCATTCCGCACTTGTCTGTGCAGTCTCAAACTCTAGACTAAATTTTGTGGAGAAAAACTCTCAAACCTCCTTGATACAAGAATCTAAATCTTTTCGGCACCTGTCCGGTATGTTGACCAATCATTATCGACTAGGGAATGTTCAAATTCTTCATATCATTTCTATATTGGTCATGATGACCTAGATATCCTTACAAATGGAAGTCATTACCTTGTTACTCATCCGGATTACTTGCTATTCTAGGATAATTCTCCTGAGAAAGTGTTTTGCAAATATCCCGTTGGACAAAATCTATTCCTCCTGTTCTGGATCTCTCTGCCACGAGAAGTGGTCAGGATTGTGAAAAGCTTGAGTGCGAGCTGGAAAGTGTAAATGTGGAGAGTTGGGAAAATCCCGATGCTTAATCTTTACTTTATTGCCCCTCCAAGACCTCACGCGAGAATTATGTGATTGAACGTCATTCTGAGATCAATCAGAGAATTAGACGATTAGGTGATTAGGCGATTAATTCAAAATCTTAATAAGAATTATAAGGGGGTATCGCAACCTAAGAAGTCGTCCGGATTGATGAACAACGAGATATTAAACGAAAGATTATATTTTCCAAACGTCGTCGACCAGGTATTCCCCCACAAATTCGCACATCAGTATAACGGTCACCAATAGGAACTCATATACCAGAGTTTAGAACCCTAAAGCTTGTCAATAGCACATATATTATAAACACACGGTACTACGCATTTTTCATCCAATGCCTATAATACAACAAATAGACCCCTTAACGGATGTCATTTTATTACACAAGCCTATAAGCGATGCCGAACAAGCATTTGATCAACAGCTTCATTGATACTCGGGGTGCATGTTTCGTCTAGTCTTTCCATCTCTACATTTTCCTTGTCAATATTAGACTTCATGGTAATCTAACAAGAGCCGGTATGAAGAACGGCGAAGTTGTGCGACTTCGCAGTAGCAGTAATGTACTCTTCTCACACCTCTGTATGCGGGTACTCTTTAACTCAGGTGTTGTTTTTTAACTTCCTGCGTTTGTTTTAGACCTCACATCTTCATCTCATCTTTCGTCTTTTGCGGTTCCCGATACATAAAGGGGCAAAATCCTACAGATCACGCTAAATTACAATTTTGCGAGTCAGACCTATATCACTTCGACTTCATGATTCAAAACATACTTGTATTTCTGATCGAGGAACGGAACAATACTTCCAGGTTCGTTTTGAATTCATCCCCATGATTGATTATGAATTAATCTAATCCTACTGTTCACATAGTCTTGAAACTGTGTTTTCTTGGAAAAGCACTTTCCATATCCATACTGCATCGCTTTCTTCAATGTCATCCCGAATATCATAATTGAGTCTCAATTGTTCTTACAACGGTATCGAAGTGCTATATTTGGCCTATCACGTAACCGTTAGCACATGGCTTCTGTAACGAGAACAATAGCCCGTCATACAAATGAATATTGAAGGTGCCATGAGATAGATCCTCCTCACGTATCTTTTCATGAATTTTTGCTTGCGGGAAGGAACATCATCATGAAATGGAGTCTCTAGTCTAGTTCCTCCTAAGTCTAATTCTGTTCAACACGTACCAAATTAGAAACACTTAATGTTTATCAATAATTCATCATTAATTCTCCGTAGCTCCTTGATGTAATTCTCTACAGTGACACTTTGTTTGTAGATAGCGAAACATCTGCCAGTGTCAACAATGAATATCATGCACAAAAAAGGCCTTTGAATTGAACATCATGCATCTAAATTCTTCAATCCAAATTGAGAAAGATTCTCCGTCGACAGGTATCTAGGTTCGTCTAAATCGTACGATTATATCACAATCTTGACCTTTTGCAGACAGGAAAACTTTCCCCGCCCCTCCATGCGACGAGTAACACAGCGAGATTCGATACGAATCTCATCAAAAGACAAATACAAACTATTGTCAACATTCCGTGCTTAAACCTTCCTTCCGGCGTTGAACCCTGAAGACTTGGCCCTCTCGCCCTATAGTAATAACACCGATAACGAAATATCCCAGAAACTTCAGGATAAATACCTCCCAGCATGATGGAAAAGTCGATCAGCTGTAACCAGTCTAGTCTCCCACCCCGAAAAATCGGGGTCAGCATGGGATATGCATTGGTGCCAAGCCCATGGTTCGAAACACGTCAACAAAATATATGAGGAACTTCCGACTTTTCGATACCACGCCAGTAAACCAATTAAAATCTGAAGCACGACGATGGTGGAGTACTGTGGCTATGTGGAAGGATGAAGGGGAAGGAAATTTTCAAATACGGACTCTTTGAGCTGCCTTTTATCACGATGTATGTTTGAGAACGTGGGCTCGCGTGGGTCGTCAGGTACCGTGGAGTGAAAGTGGGAACGGCAAGTATTGGAGGAAGTGGAGAATACTCATCAAGCATAATTTAGGAGATTTTTGATTACATTGAGATTGATATCTGTGCGAGAAGGCGTAAGGAGATATTTGGATTAGAAAGCTCGCGGGTGACTGTGATTGATACGTATGCTAAGAATGACTTAATGTATTCACAATTTCCCCTCTTCTTCGCATTCGTGCTTCCATATCAATATGTTTTCATCTGCTACCAAGCGTATTCAAAGCTTCACATCGTCGACGAATTATTCGGAGATACTGATTCATAATTGGATATATTATCAAAATTTGTTGGGTTCTTTAGAACTTCTTCCTAGACCCCTGGGATAGCTTCATAAGTTCCCCTTCAAACTATTACCCTCGTGGTCCCCTATAACATAACTGCATCTGTCCATTCATATCACTATTCACATATCTAATATACCCCAGGTCCATTGTTATATCGTCACATCAAAGTATAATTCAGCAATACATATGGCAATTGAGCTGTCACCAGGATCCACCTACGAGAATCCAAAGTTTCAGTCCAGTTCGTCCTTATCGTGTCTGTACCTTGCCTTAGATTTTTGAAGATGCTCCATCCACCATTCCAGAACTCAAACTACACATCCCTTCCCACTATTGTTTCCCCTCAAGCTTAATTTGCCGCTATCAAGTATGTCAAATAGATTTGATTGTAGTTCATATCTCTGAGACTGAGCGGGGGAGCCCGGATCTGGGTATTGAGTGAGGAAGGTACAAAGTTCCTGACCCGGCCGGGGATAGAAAACTTGATGGGATGATGATTCAAGCACCTCGCTAATTCTGGTACTTTTAACCGTACATAGTTACCATATTCTATGGTTATTTGGATAATGGGAATGAATCATAGGTCACTGTGATGCGACCAGCCGCAGCTTGCAGCCTGCAGAAGAGAGTTTCCAGACCGCATTTCTTCCCGGTAAAGCTCCTTTGTACGCGATGATTGTACATATAACCGATACCATGTCTGCGGTCTATTCTGGATGAGACTTTCCGTGAATTTCTTTCGTATTCGGGGGTTTGTAGTAGGTATGACACATACAACACTATACCTTGGTACCTACCTCCTCCGTCCTCATTCACCATATGGAACATCGTGAAAACCCCCTCAAATCCTCCTCTCTATAACAATTGAAAGCCATGAAACACGGCAAATGGAAATTACAGTTCGATTTCAATTTGAACCTGACAGATAGATCCTTCTGGCCGGTTTCCAAATCCTTCTAGATCTGTTCCTAGATCCACACATTTCTCGGCTGATCAAACTTTGCGTGTGCCGGCTAATGTGAGTGATATGGATGAAAGAGATTTGGGCCTTCTCGGACTTCAGGAGGAAGGGGAAGAAAACAAACAGTATTATCGGAAGGTGCTAGCCATAATAGGAATCCACGGCATATCATGTGACCATGTAGATCCCGAGGTCATTCATACATTGAGGCCTGAGGCCCGACATCGTGATTAACCTTACCCCTCCCACCTTCCAACCAAAAGACAATCAACACAAACCCAGAAAGAAATCTTTGACCTTCACCGACCAACGCCAGTAAGCTCAAGTTTGGTCCGGCAACAGAATTACCTTATCCCATCCAATAGGGGTTCCCGATATATGAATACCTTGCTCTCTGTCGGACGCAGTATCATCACATCTGCACCTCGAATAGTATCAGCCCGTCAAACAATGGTGACAGTTCGTACGATGGCTTCAGTTTCTACCATCAACATGCCACGTGATCCAAACACCTTGTCAAATTACAACAATTGGAGAACGAAGCATACTATCGCCGATTTGGCCATTGATTTCACGAAACAGCGAGTTCATGGCACAGTTACACTACAGCTTGAATCTATTACGGATAAGGAATCTGAAGAGATAATCCTCGATACTAGTTTCGTTGATGTGCAAAATGTTGCAGTTGACGGAAATAAGACTGGTGAATGGACTCTCCAAAAACGCATTGAACCATTCGGCAGTCCTCTTTCTGTGAAGGTCCCCGGTGGAGCAGCAAAGGGTACTATCATTGCACTCGACATTACGCTATCAACTACCGACAAATGCACAGCTCTCCAATGGCTCACTCCCGCTCAGACCTCGAACAAAAAGTTCCCATACATGTTCTCTCAATGCCAAGCCATTCATAACCGCTCGATCTTCCCGTGTCAAGACACTCCTGATGTAAAGAGCACATATGATTTCCGTATTCGCTCTCCTCTTCCCGTTCTTGCCAGTGGCTTGCCCCGTGGTGCAACCTCATTTGTTCATGGCGAAAATGGAGAATCCGGAACTCTTCTCTACTCCTTTTACCAAGAAATTCCTATGCCATCTTATCTCTTTGCTCTCGCATCAGGTGACATTGCTACTGCATCTATCGGTCCACGTTCCCTCGTTTCTACTGGTCCAGAAGAACTCATTGGTGCTAAATGGGAACTCGAGAGAGATACTGAGAAGTTTATTGAGACTATAGAGAAAATCGTCTATCCTTACGAATGGACCCAATACAATGTTTTGGTCTTACCACCAAGTTTCCCTTATGGTGGCATGGAAAATCCAGTATTTACTTTTGCTACTCCTACTATTATTAGTGGAGATAGAGAAAATGTTGATGTGATTGCTCATGAGTTGGCTCATAGTTGGAGTGGTAACTTGGTCTCCAATGCTAGTTGGGAACATTTGTAGGTTCTGAGAATTTCACAAATCTCTTTACTTGCTATTATTCTTACGAAGATGGAGAATTTATTGCAGATGGAGATTATTCAACTAACATTTATATAGCTGGTTGAACGAGGGGTGGACAGTCTATTTAGAAAGAAGAATCATTGCTGCTGTTCATGGTGAAGCATATAGAGACTTCTCTTCCATTATCGGGTGGAAAGCTCTTGGTAAGTCATACTTTTGGATGCAAAATCTCAAAAGCTAATATTCAAATACAGAGGATTCTGTCAAACTCTATGGCGAAGATCATGAATTCACCAAGTTGGTTGTCGATCTGAAGGGTAAGGACCCAGATGATGCCTTTAGCAGTGTTCCATATGAGAAGGTGGGTAATTCCAGTGATTTCATTTCAGGGCTAGAAGTCTAATTTAACCAGGGTTTCCATTTCCTCTACTATCTTGAGAGACTTGTAGGTAAACCATCCTGGGATAAATTCATCCCACATTATTTCACCACTTGGAAGAAGAAGTCTCTCGACTCTTATGATTTTAAGGCCACGCTTCTTGATTTCTTCGCTTCCGATTCAACTGCTACTAAAGCTCTCGAGTCGGTTGATTGGGATTCTTGGTTCTACAAGCCAGGTCTTCCCCCAAAGCCAGATTTTGATACAAGCTTGGTCGACAAATGCTATGCTCTAGCAAAGAAATGGGAATCAAAGGTAAATCATGTGTTACACTACGTCACGGTTCAGAAACTAATTCCTTTAGGATTTCACACCCTCCCCATCCGATATTGAAGGTTGGGCCGCAAACCAAGTAGTTGTCTTCCTCCAACAGGTCCAACTCTTCACTACCCCTCTCACCTCAGCTCAAAGTCAAGCAATGGGTAAAGCTTATGATCTTGTCAATACTAAAAACGTCGAACTTAGCTCCCGCTATTTTGGTGTTGGCTTAGCTGCAAATGATGAATCAGTATATCAACCTACTGCAGAGTTGTTGGGCAAGGTTGGTAGAATGAAGTTCGTTCGAACACTTTACAGAAAATTGGTCGTTGTTGATAGAAAGTTGGCCGTGGAAACCTTTGAGAAGAACAAGGATTTCTATCATCCAATTTGTAGAGATCAAGTAGAGAAGGATTTGAAAGAGTAGAAAAGAAAAGTGAGAATGTGGTAAGGGAATGTGCATGAGCGTGTCGAAAAGCGGATATCCTGTGCTGCGAGTTTCTGATAATGATGCAGACTATCAATATATGCATATCACAGCTTGTGATTGCTCAAAATACAGTTGATAAATGATAAGCTTTGCCACTTGTGTGAAGGCTCCAAATGATCTTGTGAATGTGGGAAGTGTGTCGCGTGGTATCAAATGAGGTACAAAGCCATGTTGAGTTGGCTCTACTACAAAGGTGTCCGCGCGAAATACCCCACGGTGTTAAATGTACATGCTAGATGGCCTCTTGTAATCACTTCTAAAGTTTTATTCCATATCGCAGAAACTCATCGTTACTTAATAAGTATCTGTACTCACATGACAAGCAAGTGCTAGATAAGGCTGGAAAGTGAATTTTTTTAGCTAATGCTATATTGATCGATACTTGGGTTGTAAGGTGCGCAGAAATTTGAATGTGTGTGGTATTTAAGAGAGGATAGAATCTTCCAACCACGCTCAAACTCGACCTAGAAATGCTAGGTCCTCTGACAAACGGGGTGTTGTTCCCTTGCCGGGGAATTGAATTGGTGTAATGATATATTAAAAGGGGCTGTGCACGAAGCAGAACAACTCCTACTGTAAGATAAAATAAGTGAATATTTTCTTGAGGATAAATTGAGAGTCTAGATTATGATGGTGAAGGATAACAATGACAGTGCTAGTATGTGTTGACGAGGATGCTATTTAGCGACAGCAAAGTATTCATGTGAGAGATCTGGAGTGATTCACTTCCTTTTCATGTCCTGCTCATAATCGGAGGCTGATTGGGCGTTGCTGAGCGCATTCTCGTTCAATAGGCCAAATTTGCTCATTCTGTAGCTGGTTACTATCCATGCTGATTGCATAGTTGTAAGTTTTTATAACCACATATCTAGGATATCCTATTCCGAGGATCTCTTTGTTACATCGGGATAGAGAGGAGTATTATGATTTGATATTTTAGGCGAATATCGATTTACAGTGCCGTGAAAGGGGCATCGCGGGGTAAAACATGATACATACAGGAAGTTGCTTTGTAAAAAGTAGGCCAAAAATGAAAAGAGAAAAAGAGGATGGCGCAAGGTTTTCGATAGCCAAAATCTGTGAATCCCAAGCTCTGAATTTCGTAGCTTTCCCTTCAATACTACAAACGAAGATGTAGCGTGGGATGTATTCAATTCAATTTTTATCCTGCTCAGGATCTAGAAAAGTTGGAGTAGCTGGTGAGTATCTAAGGGGAGTTGTGGTCTTCGATTCTGCTTTAGATCGAACAACTCAAATAGAAAGAGAAGAGTCCAGGCGCAACACCAGAGCTGTCGGACACGCGTTACAGTAGAGTTGGTTGTGTTGTGAAGAAAATCTCCTGCTTTGAGCTGGGATGGGTAAGTGTTAAGAGGAGATTTATTCCGTCGCGTCTCCGCCTCGTGTAAGTTTTGTATCCGCTCTGAGGCTGTCGTATTATTCTTGCAGATATTCTCGATAATGGTTTGTAACTTCTCAGGGATTATTTTGCCAAATTGATGTTTAGATTGAAGGAAAGCAAGTAATTGATAAGCTTGCGTAACAATCTCCGCCTTCATAAATCGATAGATCGAAATAGAGATTCGATATCCGGGGGTTCCCAGTAGTGCTTCATCAGAGACTCCTTCGAATCCGCTTAATCGAAAGGAAGTATCCGACTAGAAAAGATTGTATTCATTAGGACTTGCTACCAATTGAGAGGCAAATATTGTAGAGTTGTAAAAGCTGTCCTATTACTATCTAGAGAAACTATGCTATTTGTAGGTGTTCGTTATGTAAGCTACGCTACAGGGTAGCGTGCCACAACTTCGAAAATGTACTAAAATCAAGGGTTTCTTGATATTTATATTTTAATAATTAATTATTATTTTTAAAAGAAAAATTTATAAAAAATCATAATAAAAATAGAATATTTAGATTTCTTTAGATAATTCATTTTAGCTTGAAATTGTTATACTCTACGTTATAGAAACTCTTTTTCTTTAATAACTTTAATAATAATTAAAATTTTAAAAAAGAATTAGATTTTTAAAATAGTTGAAAAGTTAGGTTTTATATGAGAAGTTTTTGAAAGATTTCATTGATTAATAAAGAAAGTGTACGGTTACGTATAGACGAATTTTATATATAAAATAAAGTAACTCATAGTAATATAATTTATATACTGATGAACTATATTATCTAACTTTTAAAAGTACTTAATAAAAAAATTCACATTAGAATTAAAAGCTTATATAATAAGATAATTAAAATAAAAAATTAAGAAATAGAAATAAAAGAAAGACTAATCTTGTTTATATAAGGTTAAAAGTAAGTTTACTTAGATAAGTCTATAAGTTATATTTAACTTCTATAATATAATAGATTAAATAAAAAAGATAGAAAAGATTTAAAGCTAGGAATATATATAAATAAGGAAAATATATAAATTAATTTCTTTTATATATTTCGATGACAATTTATGCATGATCGTTATAGTTATATATTTTATTGAAAAGAAAGTTCATTCTTTATAATCAATAGTAGTACACAGAGAAGTAAAGGAGCGTTATCGGAATCTGAGAGCGAGTCAGACTCATATGTACAAAGATGATGGTGATATAGCCAACACGCCATTCACTCAAGCACTCTGTCTTTCGGCGACTTTTTGCAATAAGTTTTATCGTTTGAATCCCTGACATGATGTCAAGCCAGACGTCGAGGTATCTCTACCTATTTTACTCATGCCATCCATCCATTACAACTCTAAATAGATCTAATACAGCCTCTCAGCTGCCACCAAGTTCCTTGTCGCTGAAATATAACACAGCAATTTCCCGTAACTAGACAGGGTATTTCATCACAATAGTAATTATAGAATGCCTCAGACCTCGACTCACAAATCCTCAACTTTGAGGGCTAGGGATACACGTAAAGACCCGGTGGTAACCTATCAACTTACTTCAGGGCATGTTCCGTGTACATTTGATATTGTTTTCTATCTATATATCGAGTAACTCGAATCATGTCTCTTTTCCTCATCAATTGGCTTCAGTATCCTAGCCTTTTAGAACTACTGTATGGTCATCTACTGGCCATCCCAGCCGTATCAATGAGATATATGTGCCATCAAACAACTCGTATTTCACGCAACCACTTCGGGATCCTTTATAAGAGTACTTGATAGTTGCAATCAACACAATCAGCTCTATAACGCTCAGCTCGGAAAGAAAACGTATGTTTCGTTCCTCGATCAATATACTCATCTTTCTATTTGGTCTAATATTTGTTTTCTAACCTCACTTCCTCCGATATAGCTGAATTATCATGAGCGATATCGACCCATTAGATTCCTCCATCAGGAGGAAAATACTTCCAATAGAAAGAAAGTTTGGCAACAATAAGTTAATCTACGATGGTTACGGGATGAAATCAAGCAGCCATACCTTTGATTCTAACCTCGAAACACGATTTCCATCTGCTGATGGGGGTGGAACGCGGTCAGAGTCCTTTTGGAAAGCTCAATGTCTATTTAGAGGCCTTAAAAGAACCGGAATAATCTATGAAATGATAGATAGGCTGCAAAAAGATGGACATAAGCCAATGGTGCCAAAACTGGTTGCATTGGAAATGCAAATGCGGGATTATTACCAGACACGATATATTGCAATGAGAGAAGAATTGGAGGATGAGAAACGGAAAGCAGAGGTCAGAGAGGAGAAAAAATGGAATAACGAATTAGACGATCTTGAGAAAGCTCGCCAGAACCTAGAAAAGTTCTTGAGAGAAAGGTTCCCGATAGTTTTGGATTCTAAACGAGAATATACTGTTTTCATGACAACTGACACATCATCAGTAGCCGAGATTCGAAAGGCTGCTCTATCACTCGGTCTCATATATGAATCCTTGGAAGTTTCAAAATTCGACGAACCACCATCACAAAGAGACCTTTGCTCACTCATCCATATAGCAATAGGCAGAACTAGATCTGCTGTCAATAATCGACTTCAAATGATACATCAGATCCGAGGCAAAGCTATTAAAAAGGCCCGAGAAGCTATCAACAATGCTCGAGAAATTATTAGCGAAGCCCATCATGATGTGATCCGCGCATCAGACGACAAAACCTGGGATGTAACTGGAGATTGGCATATATCGTGCTTGGAAATGGAAAGGAGATGGTCCACTCCTCTCACACTTAAGATTTATATTAAAAAATCTGATGATAAATGCGAAATGTTTGGTGAGTTTGATTTCGGTGGGGTATCGGGTCTATTGCGGTTTGAACAGCAGTATCCAACTACTGAGATGAAGTCGGCTAGACTAGCTCATCCGAATGTCAAGCGAGGAAAGATCACTTTCAAGAAGGCCGAGAAAGAGAAGAAAGATGGCAATTATAACGATATGGGATTTACAAGGCCCAGTGCCAAACGCCTTTTGTGCAAATCTACACCGGAAATCTTCTTATTTCCTGCCACAGAGAAGCCTTCTCTCCAAAATCCAACATGGAATTATCGATGGCGCGGTGAATACAAAGCAGATAGCGAGCCTGTCCCAGGTCAGTATCTTTGTTCGATTATGTTCGGCGAACCCTTAGGTACAACATTGATCGGTACCTTCGGGGGCGATCTTTACAAGACTTGGAAGGAGGATATGGTCTTCACAGGTGTCAAGGTTGGTGTTGGAGGTGATTCTTCTATCGATATTGAAAAGGAATGGTGTGATGGACAAGACATAATATATGATAGCGACATACAGGACTGAAGGTTTATGACGGGATGAAAAAGACGACGAAATAGTTGATAGACTGGCAGAAGAAGCAGAAGAAGCATAAGGATTTATAACTTATCACTACAGGAATCAATACAGATGATGAAGATGCAAAGTAATTTAGATGAAAAGCAAGCATGTGTCAGCCTTAAAAATTCCCACCGACGGAGGCAATATTATCTCGATTCATAGTTTGGCAGTTGCGTCTGTAATTTAGATACAACATCACAGCAATCTAAACTCCTTCGTTCTCACACATGTATCATCATAGAGTTGACGAAAACATACTGGTGTTGGGTATTCTTCACGTTAATAATTCAATCTCATCGCGAAAATCGATTTACCCTCGAAACTCCCCAACCTTACCCAGAAAAACATCGCAACAATTAACCTGCCAATGCCATAGAAACTTTTCACCAACCTCTCAGCCTCAAAACCATCTCCAAATACAACCACATCGCCAAACCCCATACCTATCACGTTTCACCCCCTCACAAACCTGCCACCCCATCAGCCCTTCCCAAAATCAGCCTAACAAAAAGCCAAACACAAAGGTCTCCCAAAAGGTCACTGTGGCACAGAAACCGACCATCATCAAATCCCATCCATTCATTACTCACAAACAAAACTTCATTGGCCACGAATCCCCCACGTTCAGCGCTGAATAGGCAGTGCAGCTTGTCGATGTCGCACAGCTGGGCGCACAGGTGGTACAGGGGCGGGGAGGGATAAATGGGGAGATGCGTCACTTGCTTCCTTTCTTGTTGATATATCGTATTGTGTTTCTTCTGTTTTTGTTATCGTTTTGTTTTTATCCTTGTCTCCATATTTAAGTCGAAATTCTGAGCTTCTATAATTAATTGAATGCCTCGCACACGTAGTCGTCATGCAACCCGCATTTCCCGACGTAGTCCACCCCACGAAACACATTCTGGGGTTGGTATTCGTCCAAGTTTGAAGAAAAATGATATTTGTGTCGGTTGTATAGTATGGCTTCCGTCGAAATTGGAATGCGATGGTGGTTTAGTTTGTAAGCGTGGGAAAAGTTGTTGTAATGGGAGATGCTTGGATGATGAGGGGTATAATCATCCGGTTGTGATTTTGGAGCATGAGGGAGATATTTGTTCTGTTGCTATGGTAGAGAATCTCCTTTTTCATATGTTCAAAGTTGTTGTTGGGGAGGAACCAATGGTGAATGTCGAGGAGAAACTAACAATATATCATCACCGCTAGATGACATCCAAACCCCGTCAAAAATACAACCAGAAAACCCGCATCGCCATATCTCAAACCCCTCAAGATCCAGAAACCCCAGATACTGATTCCCAAATGAAACTCTATCTCGAAGCAGGAAAGAAATTGAAACAACCATCCTTCATCGTCACTGAACATATTCACCCAATCCCCTTCTCAACACTCCGTGCCTATGGTTTTCACCCAGAATCCAGAGCTTTTGATAAGAGACTTTGTGAAAAGAGTTATTTGGATTTGATTGGGGTATTCGATATGGATAAGGATAGAGTGGAATGGATAGATACTGTTGTTATGAAGGGGAATGAAGGAAACGCGAATGCCGAGAGGAGAAGGGAACAGAAGGGACCGAGAGTTACATTCAGAGATCCATGGGAGGAAATCAGAGGGAACATAATGGCTTCGCAGCAAAGCTCCGAAGGCACCGGACGATCTCTGGATCAGAGAAGACTATCCGAACCAATCCCATCTACAGATTTCCCCCATCTTCCGCAAACAACTCTACAAACACACACGGTTCCCACCACCCCATCACCAGGATGGTACACCTATAGCCGTGCAACGAGTCTCGCGAACGAACGCCAATCTCTCCTCCAGCAATCATATCCAATTCCCTCCCATCTTCCGCCCTCTCCATCGCCTTCCCCACCTTTGCAAACAGGACATCAACAATATCATACTAATGTTCCATCCTGTCCCTCACGTCCAACGCACCACGTTGCGCTTCCGTCAGTCGAAAGATATGATCGTTCGCATTGGGATGCAAGGATACGCAATAGTAATTCTCGGACTCATGATTTGGAGGGTGGAAGATATGGTGGTAGGAGCGGGAATGGGAATGGGAATGGGAATGGAGGAGAAGGGGAGAGATATGAGGGTGGTTTGTTTGTGCAGCTTGTGGTTGCATTTTTGGGATTGGGAGGATTTGTTTGGTGGTTGTATGGGAAGTAATTTCTGAATAAGAGGTCAGAGAATATGAGACTGTTGGAACAAATGTGACGATGGATTGAAATTTGGAAAGAAGCAATTGATTTAGCGAGGAATTTTGAGGGGTATATGTATTTGGGGAGTTTGGGTTTGAATATTTATTGGAACTATTTTCTTTAGCGAATCCAAGTCGTGAAGGGGTATGAATAGCTACATATTGGATAGTTCGAAGTATAATGAGTATTGTATAGCGTAATATGGCATGTAACATTGCACATGGATTCAATTTTGGGCGCGTCATTTGTTTTGAGTATGTTATATATTATGTTTGGTTTTCATACTCGTACATAAGAATTTTTTTCATCCACTAGATAGACTTCTAACAAACTCCCAGCTCACTGCAGCTACAACTTCACATGAAAACATCATTCGCACCCCATCTCATCCAATCCCATACAGACAACAAAACTTCTAGACGCCAGTTTCAGTTATATAACTTCCCAGAAAGAACCTGTAGAATGAAACTCATAGCATCTAATTTGCGCTTGCTTCGATTCAAGGAATTGCAGATGACCTCGCCCGGCAAGATTAGCCTAAAGAAACTCGGACCAGAAGGATTCGGAGCTTTGAGCACCACAGACACATTTCCACCACTATGCGCCAAACCATTAGTAATAATCTCCGCTCGCGTCTACCTACGGAACTGCATAGCATTAAGAGAATCAAATACACGAAACGTATCACAAAGCGCTATGAGCTGTTGGCGCATATTTGCAATATGCCATGAGATATCATCTAACTCAAATTAGTTTGACTTCTATTTTCGAGTATTAATGAGCTTTGAGAATGGAGAACTTACTGGAAATATGACTTGCCATCAAATATCCCTTGAAATCTGGCTGATGCGAAGACAGGTTTCGGAAGGGGGGCTGCGGGTAATATATAAAATCTTGATGGGTATTTACCGGTAATTGAGTCTGCTCGGGGCTGTGAGTTTTATCTGAGTTGGAGCTAGATCTTCGAAAATCTTCATCAATTACAGCTTGCGATTCGCTGTGGCTAGCACTCGTGTCTTCGATTGACATCGATACTTCGGCTCTTACTGGATCTGGGTGCTCTGACGTATAAGGCCATGGAAGAGCAGGTGGTATTGACAGTCTATTTCGCAATCTTGCCATTGACGCTCCATCCAAACAATGATCACTAGTCTTTGTATTTCCATTCTTCCCAAAGATGCCGAAATATGGTTGGTCCTGTGTGATGAATTTTGTGTATGTGTGGAACAAACTTAAGTAAGTAAGTTTGTTTATCAATCTCCCTCCTCTTAACCAATATCTCGATCGAGCTTCGGACATGAAGTTATTCTTGAAATCATGTCCAATGGGTGGTAGTGAGACTAGCCATCGTTACTCATAGGTGTACTCGTCATCCATTCTGAGTTAGCGAGTATTCAATAGGAAGCTGCCATGTTGAGAATTATTACTGTGATAAAGGTAACTTTAAGTGCCTTTCCGTAATATTTTATGCCGGTTACTAGTATGGGATGATTGTATCCTCCGTTGTTTAATTGACAATTGGATTGACAGAGACGCGAGTGTTGCTCGCAAGTGAACTTGGAGGTGTGCTCGAGAGGTGGAAGCCATAAAATACATCCAGCACGGATGTCCTTGACGACTACGGGTTTTATATCCACTGGGTGAAGGTTACTTGACATGGTTTATTTGAGAGCTACTATGACGAAGTAGGAGTCCTATGCTTCAGAATAGGAGATGATAAATGTGAAGTTTGGACTTTCGGTTGACTGAATGAGTAGTATATTGAGGATGTAGATTATATGAAGTCGATATTTATTGGAGATCCCTAAGATCCTGAATTCGAATAGAGATATCTTGGGAATCTGGCAAAAACCAAGCCGCAGAGCGGGTTATATAGACCGAACAATTCTTCCTTCGGAATACATCAATGTCCCAGAAACAACACGTACAATGACAATGGCACTGCTTATGTTGAAACTTTTGCGATAATAGTATGATACATTATTTTCAATACGAAAGAAACTTTTGAAACAAAATGTTATTCATTATGAATATAAAAAGAAATCCAAGATGTAAGGCTGAATCAAGTCTCAACTCCAAGACATGCGACATGATTCTTATGCTGAGATTGGGGAGCGTCCTTTGTGTCAAAGTCCGCAGGTGTAGTTGGAGTCTCAACGCCCGCTGCCTTATTACAAGATGTCTGATTTAAGTAAAGAATATTCTTTGACAATACTCATTATCCAAAACAATAATCATCAAAGCCGACCCACATCAAATTCCACCTCCAGAGTCCAAACCATAGACCTCACTCCACCTTCTACCTCCACGCTCCAAATCAACTCCAAATGATTCCCCTTCCCTTCTATTACGAAATCCCCAAAGCACCAGATTTCATCTCTTGCAAAGAGTCAAGGAGTCAAAGACCCAGAAACCCCCTCTCATAAATCCAAATATACTAACATAAAACCCCTCCAAGCACCCACTGACAACAGTCATCCCACCACCACCCAACCCATCCCTACTCCCTTCTCACCCTTCCAAATCTCCAAACCGGCACCAGCGCCAACACCAGCAAACAAAAAAGCACCTACCTACCAGCAACTTCAACAGCCTCCTCCGCCCCATATCCCAAACAGTCGCGAAGAAAACATAACCTCGCCCAACAAGCTCATCACCAAAATCCCCGACTTGAGAGATTTTCCGAGGACATTTCTCAAATTATTTAGAACAGCATTAAAGAAAACATTATTAGAAATATCAAACTCCTAACTATCTCTAAGAACACAGACAACCTCGCCGGGCGAGGTCTTCATCACCCGATCTCCGACCTTAGAATTATTTTTAAAAGATTTGGAGCAACATAAAGGAAACATTCTTATGAATACCTAATTCCAAGTAAGATTAAAAATCCCAAACTGTCGCAAAGAACATCTAACCTTGCCCGGCGAGGTCATCCCCAGCTCTCCCTCCACCAGTGGGTGCATAGACTCACGGGACAACATAAAACAAAAGTACAATTTCACATTCAAATCTATTAACTTCAAAATTCAATCAAAGTTTGAAAAACAATTTAATATTAATCAAAATACAAAAATGTACTTTTCAAATATTGAAAAATATTCTTTTAATAATTTATCTCAAAAAAAAAATTTAAACTGAAAAGACAAATAATATATTTTCTTATTAAAATTTTTAATAAAAAATTATATATTCTTCTATAAGAATATTAATATTAATTTTTTAAATTCAATTTCAAAATATTATAGAGTATTTATATTTGAGATTTATATATATATTTGATTTTCAAAGAGATTAATTGAAATTTTGAATTTCAATCGAATTTTCAAAATAGCTCTTTGTAATATGAAATTGTGCTTTTCCTCTTGAGTATCCTATGACCACTGGTGCTCCAACCACAAAATTATTCCTCGAAGATCGTGAGCAACGCAAAGAAAACACCATGCATTATAAATATCAAATCCAAAAGAAACTTAAAACTCGAACTTACAAATAACCTCGCCACGCGAGGTCATCTAGGCCCTAGCTCTTCGACCCCCCCATCTTCCCCTCCACGATGTCCGCGATACAAGTAAAGATTGAACCTCGCGACTCGAAATCAACAATATACACACTACCTCACCATCTCACCATCTCACCACCTCACTATCCGATTTCCTACAGTACTGTACACATACATCCTTGAACTTATCTCCTCGAGTATATGTTCGAAGTGGAATGAAAAGATCATACCATCGAAAACAACGAGATAACTTTCTTCCATACGAGGATTTCCTTGAATATTCTCACCCTATAGTCCGACCCTCATGATAATAGCCGTTTGGTATAGCAGTACAAACATATACTCGCTGGAGGTGAAGTAACATAATAGCAATGTGCTGATTCAATAGAGACCAGGTAACTACTAAATGATCCAGGTATTTTCAACGTTTCATTAACAGAACTCGAGATAGGAATAAAAGATTATGTGAAGCCTATTGCCAATATTGGGTAGGCTTAGGCGGTAGGCATTCCAAGGCACCACCTCTCAGAACTTGACACACGGTTGTTGTCACCATGATCGCTTGGCGACTAGAGAAAAAATTGACTGGAGCTATTCACTCGTTGCCCTGTTTCTTTATTTCATCTCTCTTTATCTCGTCGTTACTGTTGATATGGTGAATGGGCAAAAGTAATGGCATCAGGGCCGAATTAACATTGACATGAGCATCACATCACATCACAAGACAAGGGACAATGACAAATTACTTTTGAAGTGCATTCTAGACGACTATGTTCTATGTATGGTACCAGAACGTGGAAGAGTCAAACCATTACGCGCAAACCCAAACCCAATCATCTTATCGTAAACCGAGGAGGTAAAAGGAAATGGTGTTTTGCATCCTAGCCATAAATCATCGTGAACCCGAAATAAAGCAAACATGGTGAAATTTTTTGTTTCATTCCATTATTGCATTTATTTCTTAGCACCAGCCTTGACGGCGGCCTTGGTAACCTTACCGGCCTTTTCTTGCTTCTCGACGGACTTAATTACTCCTACGGCGACGGTCTGTCTCATGTCACGGACGGCGAAACGACCAAGTGGTGGGTACTCAGTGAAGGCCTCAACACACATAGGCTTGGATGGAACCATCTTGACAATAGCAGCATCACCAGACTTGATGAATTTTGGAGAATCTTCAATGGATTTACCGGTACGACGATCAATCTTTTGGAGGAGCTCAGAGAACTTGCAAGCAATGTGGGCAGTGTGGCAATCCAAAACTGGAGCGTAACCAGCACCAACTTGACCAGGGTGGTTGAGGACAATGACTTGAGCATTGAAGGACTCAGCACCCTTAGGTGGGTCTTGCTTGGAGTCACCAGCAACGTTACCACGTCTAATTTCCTTAACGGAAACGTTCTTGACGTTGAAACCGACGTTGTCACCTGGAACACCCTCAACGAGTTGTTCGTGGTGCATCTCGACGGACTTGACTTCAGTGGTGACACCAGCTGGGGCGAAGGTAACGACCATACCGGCCTTGATGATACCGGTCTCAACACGACCGACTGGCACCGTTCCAATACCACCAATCTTGTAAACATCTTGGAGTGGGAGACGGAGAGGCTTGTCAGTTGGGCGGGAAGGTGGGTCGATAGCATCGATGGCCTCGAGGAGAGTCTTTCCGGTGGACTTGGCTCCTCCCTTGGCTTCCTTCTCCCAACCCTTGTACCATGGGCAGTTGGTGGAGTTGTCGATCATGTTATCACCGTTGAAACCGGAGATAGGAACGAAAGGAACGGTCTTTGGGTTGTATCCGACCTTCTTGATGAAGTTGGAGGTCTCCTTGATAATTTCTTGGTAACGATCCTCGGACCACTTGGTGGTGTCCATCTTGTTGATGGCAACAATGAGTTGCTTAACACCAAGGGTGTAGGCAAGAAGAGCGTGCTCACGAGTTTGGCCATCCTTGGAGATACCAGCCTCGAACTCACCAGTACCAGCGGCAATGATGAGAACAGCGCAATCAGCTTGAGAAGTACCAGTAATCATGTTCTTGATGAAATCACGATGACCAGGGGCATCTGGAATTGATGTTAGACAATTGAAAGATACAAGGCGAAGCAGTAGACAACTTACCAATGACGGTAACATAGTACTTGGGAGTCTCGAACTTCCAGAGAGCAATGTCGATGGTGATACCACGTTCACGCTCAGCCTTGAGCTTGTCCAAAACCCATGCGTACTTGAAGGAACCCTTTCCGAGTTCGGCAGCTTCCTATGATGGTTATTAGTGACTGTTGAAGCAGCATGTTGTAGACATTGGTGTTGTCCAAAGATGACATAATTTGTTCGATGTACTGCAAAGTGCTACTACTCGCAGATAATTTTATTGTGCTCGACAAAAAAAGTCCGAGCGCACAAATAAAATTCTGCAAGTAGTACAGGGAAAAAATCTTTACCCCACCGAGGGGCACAGTGCGGTAAGGTTGGGTGCTCAATGCCCAACCTGTACACGAACAAAGAATGTGCAGAAAGAGAAGGGAAAGAATGCTCACCTTCTCGAACTTCTCGATGGTACGCTTGTCAATTCCTCCGCACTTGTAAATCAAGTGACCTGTGTGCAATGTAAGTTATTGATCGTAAGAATACAAAGATCGGGTTCGCAGGTCTGCGAGCGGGGTTGCTTACCGGTGGTGGTGGACTTTCCGGAGTCGACGTGTCCGATGACAACGACGTTGATATGTATCTTTTCCTTTCTGCAAAGAGGAAATAGATCAGTAAAGAGTTCATGAAGATGTAGATCGAAGGATAAGGCATAATCCCGATGGAAAACTTTGATGGATCGTAAGACTTACCCCATTTTGAAAGATTTGTATGGTTATTTGTGGAAGTTTTGTCTTCTTAAATTGAATCTATTGAAAGAAGATGATATTAGTTGATCGATCTTCAAGAAGGTTGATGAAAGAAGAAGAAGAGAAGAAGAAGAAGAAGAGATGGAAAGAATTTAAACTTACTGCACAGATATGATTACTTGAATCCAGGTATGTGCGACGAAGAAGGAAGAAGAAGAGTTGCGAGAGGATGGCGGGGTTTATAAAAAAAAAGTTCAAGTGTGCGGTAGGCTAAGCGATCAAATTTGAACGCTAGTGAGTGGGGTATGATCATGTGACTCTAACCAAAAAGCACCATCTTCAGTCCTTTGCGGCGGTATGACTGGTTCGGTGAATATTGAAAGTGGATTGGTTTTAATCTACTAAATTCACTCTTTTCATTTATATCTACTGGATTACTACTGGATTACTACTGGATCACTACTGTATGACTAGGTCCTGTACTATGGATAGCTCATGAAAATCATCCAAAAAAAAAATCAACCATGAAAGTCAAATAGAAAGTTTCCCAGCAGAAAAAAGTGAAAAAAAGATTCACAAACGGGCCACAAAATGAAAGTTTGGCAAAAAGGCAATGAGGTAAATGTGGCGATTAAGATCATTGGGCTCCCAGGATGGCTCAGGCTTACATGTTACAAGACCATTTCGTCGCTCGAGTACATTAGGTTTTATCTTGATTATATGAAAACCAATCGTTTCGACTCAATTTTGACACTTCATGCAGCCAAGTGGAATCATTGAAATCTGTGTGGATTATCTGGCGGCAACGATCTTTACAAGCGGTTAGTGAATTCCTATCTTGATAGAATCCTTGACTCAAATTTTCATTCATTTTGACATCTTTGGTGGAGGGGCAACCAAATTTAGTGAGGGGCAATCTTGATATCATGCAACTGGATGCAAGAGCGGTCTTCACGGCTTCAAGATTTGATCTATTTGATGAAGTGTCACCGTGTTCTCACGACAAGTGGGTTATCGTTGCATCACCTGCATCCATTCTCTTGCAAATTTTCATGGTACGTGAGGAGAAGTATGGAATATCAGTGGATAAATGGGAATCGAAACTGTAGATTATGATGTGAGTTTCGAAAAGAAAGAAAAAAAGTATTCATTCACCCCCACTTATTCCCAATCAATTTTATATCTCTTGACATTTCCTGCACGACGAGTCTGGCGTCAGATTATTCAATGGAACTACATATTCCATCCATCCTTAATATGGTTATGGATGTTTCATTTGTCTTTAGATGAACGGTCTGAATCATGTTGGGAACTCGAGTATCACGCAAACGCAGTCAAGTTGACGGTAAGTTTATTCATTCTTCAAAGGTATGCATTGGATGCTGCATTATCTCACAGCAAGCTCGACGCAAGATGAAACGAACAAAAATTGCTGGTTGGTGGTGGGGCATGAGTCAAATTACCTACCCCTCAACCTCCCCAATTGTTATCACAATACATCTACGAAAAGAACGGGGGAAGAAAACTCGAGGCTGGAAAGATACCCAGTTTTAGGATGAGCTGAACGACGGCAATTCGATGTTTTATTATTAATGGATGTAAACGAACTGAATCCCTCCACGCAACCCTTTTGCTCAGGTGGGCGGAACATTCCTTTTTGCAGATGGGATCAAAGGTGGGAAGCCAATGCCCTTGAAAGTCCTCGGCAGATCGAGTCTGATGATGATTCCCTCACGATTCATGTGTCTCGACATAAATACTCCTGAGTGAGTCGATAGGTGAGAGAGTCTAAGGCTAGGGGTACTCAATATTTGGATGAGCAGGCAGACAGTAATTCAACGGATTTACATGTTACTTGGACGAAACTGAAGCTACAACCTTGACACCTGTTGGATAGGTTCGAAATACACAACCTTGATAGATCCGCCCGATGGAGGGCTCACAGTTTCAACACATATGAGTAGAGCTCGAACTTGCCTGTATTTATCACGAGTCTGCAAACTCGACATTGCGGCTTTGAATCGGGTCAACGTAAGTAAATTTGTGACTGCAGATGCACAAATTTCCACAGCACTCGACAGATGATCTTTCGACAAATGGAATTTTGAAACAATCGACATGTGGGAAGGCGCAAGGCTTGGGAGATGCTCAAGTTCGCAGATGGTTATTCAATGATGGAATTCTTATGGGCTGAGCTTTCGATTTTACCCTCGACGCTCCGGATACACTGAATCCACAACGAGCTTCAGATGAGCCAACTCAGCTAATTCGAGCGCACGGATATACCCAACCTAGAGCGGGTCGACAGTTGAAAATACGAGGAACTCAATATCGTGTCGGGCTTGAGGTTGGCAGTGCATGCGATATCAGGAAGAGCCGGCAGATGAGTCTGATAACTTACCTTTTCCAAATATAGATATCATGGTTTTAGAGGAATTAACAAGTAGTGGATCGACATATACATATTCTTGAAAAGAACACGAATTCACGATTTCGAGGCGATTTTCCGACAGCTGCGAACACAACCAGGCTTGGAACGAGTGGGCAGCAAAAAATGAGTCCACTTCGAAAGATCCTCAAGTCTCCGGATGGCAACTCTATTGGCACAAAGCAGAGCTCACGATGTCGACCTCAATCCGAAACTACATTTTCAGATCAACAAAACACAGAGTATGAGCTCTTGCACTAGCAAGCATATCCCGCAGTTGGGGAGAATAGATTAAACAATGTAGGTGGCAATAGGGAGAACGGATCGCCCATATTCTGGTGCAGTAAGATCTGGGAATGTGCGAATTCCACATACATCACACTGAGCACAGTCTCAAACACGGCATTGATATATCAGGTTTTTATTACTCTAAAAACGAACTGTGATCGACTCTCGTCCTTACTTCTACGGATTGCCGAGTGAATATCTGGATTTTTTCATCCTAGCTCATTAACTTCTTAGTCTGCATTTGGAAGAAGAGAGGATTGTGGTTCTCATAGCTTGCCTTCGGTGAAGCAGCTGCTGCAGCAACAGGAGCAACAGTAGCTAGGACTAAGTCTAGCGACTGAAAAGAAAAAGGTAATGTCTTGAGATATCTAGTTAGCTTGCTGATATATAAAATATCGCTCAAGTACCTAAGCTAAGTGATTTCTTTACTTCTTTATGCTAGCCTCACTAGTCTTCGTTTCCCAACTCATCGATTCAGTCTTGTCTCCGCTCTTCACCCATCACTCTACCTATCCATCAACCTTCACTCCACGTGCCACAGTCGCACCGGTCCTTGAGCTCAAATATTTTATTGCATGTCTAATTCAGGGTTTCAAGCCTGAGAATCGCTGAGGATTAGGCTTGCGAAGGAGAAAAAGGAAGCACGATTTTGGGGGTTTCGCTATGCTCTCATATATGAGGAATCACATTGTGATGGGTCTAAAAAGGGTTTCAATGGTATACGGTTTGACCTACACAATACTATGTGTCGATGTGATTCAGACAGCTCCTTTGCTAGGTTTTGGGACTGCATGAGGAATACTACAACGGAGCATGTTTAGGTATGGATTGAGCCGAATAAGTTTCATGGCCGTGAATGACAGAACTGTATCCATAGTCTTTCGTATATCAAATCACGAATGACGTTCAGGCCTGGGTTACAACACATTGATCGCCGGCCCGCAACTTAGGAGTTTCCAATCGCCACGGAGTTCCTGAACTTCAGAACAATACATGACAGAATCAGAAGACAAGTATACTCACTCCACTGAGCAGCTATTCAATCGCAATCCCGTCGAAACAAGGACAACCATTTTTCACTTGTATTTACTAGCAAAACCTATTCTGCACCTCCCAATACCAGTACCTATATACTCCTAAACTATTCATCTCAGAGCACCCAGTTGGTAGTCTCCTAAAAAACAAGCGCCGAGCACGAAGTAGTCAAATCTCCACTCCAATCCAATTTTCCAATTTATCAACAAATAATCTTACCATAGGATACTTAGGTATGGAATATATAGAGCACCTCGAATTGATCTTCTATAGCTAGGCGGGTGTTCTTGCTGTTTGTTTTCTTTGACTCGTATTCTGGTGGGAAGTATTTCTTTCTTTCTGTGATCTTCTTCAAATATTTGGTTGATTGTTTGTATTTACCTATCCCGTTATATTGCATCCAATCACTCCTCCTCTCCACATACCGTCTTTAAAACTCAGCGAAGCGGTACTTGGGTAGTTACCAGGAATCAATCAAATTGGTCTATTCAACTAAAGTCCCCCAACAGTGCATCATGCTCAAACTCCGAGAGATGAGATGAGATCTAGAGATATCGTGAATCCGCGTATGCAGAGTGATGAATTGTGTGCGTGCTGAAGGTCAATGTGCTACTGATGGGGCTGGAGAAGGAGAAGGAGAAGGTAGATAGATGTCAACGGTACAACTACATAAACATCAATCGTGCATTTCGGAGTCCACTACGAACAAGTAGGTAGGTAGTGAGTTTCCCATTTCTAAATAAAAGACCGCGTCTAAAATTATAAAATCAACTTCTCCCAAAATTCAAATCCTCAATTCATGTCTTCCACGATCATGAATACTAGGGGATAGAATATCTATGATCTTGTAACATCGGTGCTAATTAATACTTTATTGATGTAATACTTTCCTCGCTGGCATTTAGCAGGATACATCGAGTTCTCCGCTTTGAAATTTTTGAAGAGGATGGGTTGTTTGCTGGCGCTTATTGTTTTTTTTTTGTTTTTTTTTGGAATTGATTGCTTTGCATGGAGGAGCTAGATTAGATATAATGAAGTTTTTGGAACAGGCAGAGAAGATGTTTGAGTGGGTGAAGAGGGAGGCGGGGTTCTGGGGTGGTTGGAGGTTGGAGGTTGCAGAGGAGAATGTGGGCTGTTTAGTGGGAGGGTGGAGAGGAGAAGACTTATTGGGATTGAGGGGTATAAGGCGCATTGGATATGTAGAGGATGATGGGAGGGATCATGGATGGTATGGGTTTTTGATAGGTTTTTGGATGGCGATTGCTTGATGGTTGCTTGATGGGTTTAGGATTTGCTTGATGTCCGGGATGGACAGGTTCAGTGGGGTTTATAGATATAGATATAGATATAGCGATACGATACTTTATTTTTAAGATTGCTCATTGGAAAACTGTAGACAGAGCTAGAAACATGCTTGAAGCATAGTCCATTATTTTGATTTTAAAGATACCATGACACGAACAAATCATCCTGTAATTTTCCTAACCAAGACTCAAGGCTGCAATCTGAAGAGTAGTTGAGCGAGAAGTTGTGTTTCTCGAGATATATTGTGTTTTTCCCTTGAGCCTGGATTTGCTGTTTGGAAGGGAGGATGGTGGTAGATAAATTTGTATTGGAACGAAAGGATGCGACTTCGAGAGTGTGAGAAATTATGATGGGTTTCGAGGTAGAGCTTGGCTTTTTATAATGTTAGCTGGCGCTTTGTAAATTTCGGGAGTAAAAGATAGAGATAGAATCATACCTCAGCGAATTCTCCACCACCATCGCGTTGGTCATGATGAGAATGCCACCTTGAATGATGGTTGTAGACGACGAAGCAAGACGGAACTACAAATCCATAAGCACATTCCCCTCTCTTCCAAACATTCTCAAACCTACAATCACTACCATCCATCAATCTTCCTTAGTACCAGTAGCGCATTGCTGGTGTTGATCGTGGTATACTATCCTAGAAATATCGCCAACAAGCTTTCGCAAGGAGAAATAGGAAGTCGTTCCTCGGAAGAAAGATCAATGCCGACGCACGCAACTGGACTGTCAATAACGGCAACAGTGAAAGTTTGTATGAATGCTCGCTGTGAACAGGAGTTGGTGCTACTGGGCAGTGTTGGCGTTGATTAGTATGGAGATGTTGTGGACTGGTTTATGTTAGTAAAGGTGCGAAGTCGTAGATTGTTATGTAATGGCTCACTAATTTCTCCAGATTTCCCGTAGGAGAATTATCGGATTGAATATTTTGACGGGTTGAAAGTCGTTGATGTTTGTACGAGTATTGCTGGTGTTGATCGTGGTATGAGGTAGTTCTGTAGTGTGCCGAGATACGAATGTCAAGGTTCAGAAGTTTGACGTCGGTATCGATGTTCACATCTCGTTTTCATGTTACCACCCCTTGATGCATTGGTGTCGCGGTACTCCTTAATAGAATCATTACTCCGGTTGAGAGCATGGAGAATGTACTTTTGAGGCGTGGCAGATCAGTGATGTACCTGTTCGTGAATCAGTATTGTAGTCTTGTGAGCCCACCAGTGTTGACGACTCACCTCTGACTTGATCGTCTAAAGCCACTTAGATGTAAGCAACCTTGAACACGCAGCAGGTAAGTATCATTCATAAAGTCTTTAGAATACCTAACACATCTTCAATCAATGAGCCAGGCAGCTTTTTCGAATTCACAAAAAATATAGCACAATTCTTCAAAACAATGCAACCATTGAGAGGTAATAAATCGTTCGCACGAAGCAATGAATGTGCACACAAAGTTCACATTATAACATTAAAGGAAGTAACACCATCTCAAGCATAGTCCAAGTATTGAACACCGACAGCAGTAAGAAGTAGTAAACAGCAGGCCCTTAATCGTAGGATCAACAATACCTCCGTACACAGTGGACGTATATGTATCACCAACATATGACCACCTGGATGCATGATCTTCAAATCAAAAGCTTTGAGAAGGGAGTTTGATGGTAGTTTTTGTATGTGATTCTGCTTCCTTCGAATCATTACATCCTTGCTTCTATAACCTGAATTTCTTCTCGCGGCAACAGGTTGAAAGTTATCGAGAAATCCTAGTTTCGTCCACGGATTCGAGGTAGGGTATTGGGTATTGGGTACTGCAGGTAGGTGATCAGCAGCTACTCAAATTAGTGTTTAATGAGATCGAGGACCGGCACTTTACAATTGCTCCTGTAAAGAGGCTAGGAAGAAAGATGACTTACACAAAGTTTCTGCAACAGATGTAGCATTCGCATCTTGCTTCTGGCGTGATCTTGCATCTTGAAGTAGAAGTAGAATTGAAATGGAACAGGCTTATCGATGTCATTGATTTGACAGAAGAGAAGCCCTCAGGAATTACTTCAAATCTTTATGTAGTATCTGATACAATTAGCAGAGCGCATGGTGAAGAGGATATTGAAGATGTTCACCTGAAACTGCAAATAACTCAAGAATTTGTAATTCGATGGTGTCCTGGTCTTCCATTAAACCAGCTGCTCCATAAAACTACCATAGTCCATATGAAGATGAAGATGATCAAGGCGCGCAAGATCAGAAGAATATCTAACGCATGTTCTGGTGGCTGGATTCTTCGAATTATGGCAATTGACTCCATGGTGAGTATAAGAGGATTTGGAAAGAGATTAAATGTATAGAGGGTAGGTGGAAAAGAGTGATCCGACTATATGGGTCGTCCTCCTAACCATGTAGAAAAGAGAAAAAGTTGACAGACAAAATTAAAAAGTGATTCAAAAGGTCTCAAACTTCAGGGCTAGGGCAGGAGAAGAATAAAATTAGAAATTTGAGAGTTATCCAAGGCTGAGATGGCATAGCCCCATTTTATTTGTGGCTATCGAGCTGTTAACTGAGAATTATAGACGTGTCTTTCAGTTATAGAAACAGATTAAGACCTTTATCCCAACTCTTAAGATGCTCAGGAATTATTCCAAAAAATAATCTATTACTTGAAAGTGCATGTGTCTCTTTTTTACCCTATTAATTAGCCAATGCGACCATGTCTCTCTGATGCTAAAGTCAAACAAGAGAACCGGAGAGCATTCGGCATATCTAGATAGTTGAGAGCAAACATGATGGGATGATATCAACCTTGAGCATTAATGAGACTGAAGACAAGCATTGCACAGGCAGTTCACCATGAGGTGAAGTTTGATAGTGAAGTTTGATAGTGGTCTATTCGAGTTGAGGATTGGAAGCTGAAAGCCAAAGGAATCAAGATCGAATGTAACATTGACACCTTTGAGATCCACTTCAAGATGATGAGGAACACACAAGAGATGAACCGCTGTATAACCAGTCAATGGAGGTATATAAGGTGAGAATAGCTCTCAGCAACTCTGGATTCTCTGGTCCTATAACAGTGTTAGTCATCTCTAGATAATAACAGGGAAGGGAAGCTTGGGTGAGTGTCAAGTTTGCTAATGATCCATTGAAAGGCAGTAGGATAGTGGTTACAGGATCCAGTAGTATTGGATGGGTCAAGCAGAAAAGCACAAGATCAATTCCTACTCTAACTTATTACATTGCCTACTTGATGATGTCTGATCCTACTCTTGGTAAGCATGTATGAAGTCGAAAGGCTCTTGACTGGATTACTAATCACATCACTAACGACTCATTAGTAACAGGATAACAAGACAGCAGTTCAATCAAAGTAAAAAGATACTAAATAGTCCATCATCAACCAACTCATTGCTAGATGTCCAACAGATGCCGACAATGTTGACAAGAAAGCCCAAGAGTTACAGTGTGTGCTACAAACTTCAGACAAAACACAAACGTCTATATATGACAAAGGTCAAACCACCATTGTCAAGACTATATCTTTGTACCTTACATCAACTTCTCAGGATCAAGGTATGAAGGGATAAACGAATCAAGTTCGATATTTTGTAGAGAAATTATCTGTAACCTAGCTTTGACTAGTCCAAGACCACTTTGAAATCTTTGGTGAGGCAATGGAGCTGTCGAAGCAAGAACATTCAATGCGTTTACCCCTATCATACAACGGCAAATTCTAGAATTTTAAGAAATCTTGCTTCATATTCCTACAGAGTTAAGATTTTTTGACCTTCTACCGCCAAAGAGATCCTCCACCTAATGAGTTCGTGTTCGTGTTCGAGAAGGTTTCATACTAGAAATGAACATTCACATGAAAATGACCTCTTCTCGTTAAATTGTTTCTCCGAGCCCCGAGCACACACACGTGATGTATCTCCCCACATTCGCTACATCATTGTTAATCTATATTGCTTCTAACGTTTTGGCCAGAACAACTACATAATCTAATTGATAATTGCTCCCTCGAGAGACCTTAGGGAGTAATTGTACCTCTCCTTGAGGACTCGACATTTCAATTTCAAAATTTCAACTCTTCTTTCGCTCTCTCGCCAATCGGAGCCTCATCTCTTTCCAACCAAAGTTCTTCAAACTTGCGTGAAGGTATTGTCGGGCGATCGAGCTTAGCTAGAAAGTTGGCATTTACCCCCCGAAGGCCTTGCTCGTTAGCACACAACTCAACACTGTGACCGACGCAGCAGAAAATTGAGCTGGAGATAACACAAAAACGTCGAGAATGACGGACCCCGTCGATTCAGCGTAAGTAAGAATTATTGAATTTGATCATGCCGGGGGAAGCGCTACCCCCTCTTTCTCCAGGTTTCAAGTTCTTTTGGGCGTTATCGTGAACAGTGACCACCTGCTAATACTTATATTCTTAGTCACAAACGCAGTAAATCATCTGCTTTATCTCTTCTTCGCAGCAGGAGGGAGGGAAAGGATGACGAGAATGTAGAATATCAAGCCCCGACGTCTCCGGCGACCACGGCACACTCACCCACGATTTCAGCTGCACCATTTCAGCCCACTCTTGGACATTCATCGAAGAAGTCGACCAGTGCAACAGGGCTCATGAGATCAGCTTCTAATGTCCATCCGCGAAGCACGGCTACTTTATCACCCGACAAGACGATGTCCATCGAGCAGACTGTTCGAAAGTTCAAGATATTTGAGGCATTAAAAAATGGAGATACAGCAGCAATATCAAAGGCAATCCGTGAGTCTGATGGTAGTCGAATGAGCATCTCTAGCTTTGCAACCGTTTCAACCAATTTGGAAGATACCACCATCCTGCACTTAGCTATTCAATGTGCTGAACAGCAAGTAATCGAGTATGTGTTATCTGATGGAGCGGGAACAATTGACGTCAATGCAAAAGATCGTGATGGGAACACGGCTCTTCACCTTGCTGCAAGCTTAGGTCGTGGCCCTATTGTACGCTTGCTTCTTGGGCAGCCCGGTATCAACGATTCTTTACCAAATTATGCCGGTCGCCTACCTCTCGACCTTGCTCGAACACCCGATATTTTCCAGCAATTACAGCTCTCTCGTTCAATGTTTGTGGATGGCAAAATAAAGCAAATACATGAACTGGTTGCGCACGGAGACTATAAGACATTGGGTGAAATTCTGGAGGAGCCCCGAGTCAAAACGGTCTTGGATATCAATGGTGGAGAATTCACTTCTGACCCAATCACGGTACAAGCTGGTGGTACTTTACTCCATGAAGCTTCCAGGAAAAAGAATATTGAACTCATACAAGTGCTGCTGTTACATGGTGCTGACCCGTTCCGTCGCGACCGAAAAGGAAAGTTGCCGCAAGATTACACAAAAGATGATGCAACCAAAGCTATGTTAAAGAAGTCTCCTGCTGCAGTTGCCGCTCAACGCGGAATTCAGGAGAAAGCTGTTCTCGGGAATGCATCTCAACAAGGAGCAGTCAATGCCAATCCGTCAGATGCACTAGCTGGAAAGGAGGGTCGAGAAATGCAGGGTTATCTCAAAAAGTGGACAAATTATCGCAAAGGTTATCAATTACGTTGGTTTACCTTGGAAGATGGCATCCTAAGTTATTCCAAACACCAGGACGATGCAGGCTCTGCTTGTCGAGGTGCAATTAATATGCGTATCGCAAAACTCAACATGGATCCTACAGAGAAGACCAAGTTCGAAATCATTGGAAAATCATCTGTCAAATATCACCTTAAGGCGAATCATGAAGTTGAGGCTAAGAGGTGGTTTTGGGCGCTGAATAATTCTATCCAATGGACTAAGGATCAGGCCAAGGAAGAGGAAAAGCAAGAGGCCAAGAGATTAGAACTGTTGCAGCAAGCGAAAGAGCAATCTGGTAACGGATCCAAGGAAACCTTTGACAGCAATGGTCTCAACGAGCCATCTCTTGTCTATACGGATTCACGCCGTGAGAGTATACAAGGTAGCAGGCTTCTGCCACAGGCTAGCCTCAGCAGGATACCAAGTCCACGAGTCGCATTTACCAGCATTGCTGGCAGTGTTGGTGATGAAGAAGAGACTAACTATGGATCATATAACCCAAGCTTCATCGGTGATGGAAGTAGAATACCAAGTCACATTGGAACTGGACCTGTGGATGGAGATGATGATGATGAATATGGAGATGGCTCTAGTGAACACGAGATGCCGGCAAGTAAGGATGCTTTTGAAATAACCGCTCAATCTGCTCGATTACAACTCGAACTCATGGGACAAGTCAATGCAGCTTTACAAGTAGAGCAATCCCGAAATCCAAATCTCGTCATCTCTGATCCAGTTGCGAACCAAGCAACCGCGACATATGATTCGGCCATTCGTAACCTTAAGGGTCTTGTTGGCGATCTTTTGAAAATTTCCAAAGATAGAGATGCATATTGGCAACAACGTCTTGATCGGGAAGAGCATATGCGAAGGATGTGGGAAGAAAGTATGGCTCAAGTAGCTCGTGAACAGGATGAATTAATGGCTCGTATGGGCGAATCGGAAGAGAAGAGAAAGATGACAAAACGAGCCCTTCGTGAAGTCACTCGATCGGCATCTAGACCAGCTAGTAGAGGTGAATTGGTAGCAAAAGCTGAGATAGATGAGGCTCTTGATGACGTTTCTCTCAATGATGACGGAACTGCTCCTCTAAGACATGTACCGACTAGCAAAAGCTCATTACGTCAGAAATCAATCGTTGAAGGTATCCCTGATATGTCTGATTCGGACTCAGATGAAGATGACGAATTTTTCGACGCCGTTGATGCCGGACAAGTCGAAGTGGTCAAAGCTTTACCGCTTTCGAGTCCTGCAGTAGGTGTAACTGAAGAGTCAAAGGAGGATGAACTTGTTAAAGTTGAGGGGCTAGACATCAGTTCTGCTTTCAAGGGATACGAAAATGGCGTAAGAACTCGTTTGAAGATGGATGCTGATGATCGTCCAAAAATTTCTCTATGGGTATGTACTTGAGCTCGTTTTATTCCGATATCGCTAATACTTTTCAAGGGTATTCTCAAATCTATGATTGGCAAGGACATGACTAAGATGACACTCCCTGTATCTTTCAACGAACCGACATCGTTACTATATCGATGTGGTGAAGATATGGAATACGCGGATCTTTTAGATATTGCAGCAGACCGAGCAGACTCAATCGAGCGCATGGTATATGTTGCAGCTTTCGCCTCGAGTGAGTATGCATCGACTATTGACAGAGTTGCAAAACCTTTCAATCCTCTTCTTGGCGAAACTTTCGAATATGTCCGTCCTGATAAGAATTATCGCTTCTTCATCGAGCAAGTCAGTCATCATCCACCAGTGGGTGCTGCTTGGGCTGAATCTCCTAAATGGACATATTATGGAGAATCAGCTGTGAAGTCTAAGTTTTATGGAAAGTCTTTCGATATTAACCCTCTCGGTACTTGGTTCCTTAAACTTCGTCCCACTTCTGGAGGACCAGAAGAGTTATATACCTGGAAAAAGGTCACATCTTCCGTCGTTGGAATCATCACCGGTAACCCTGTGGTCGACAATTATGGGCCAATGGAAATCAAGAATTGGACAACAGGTGAAGTTTGCAACGTCGAATTCAAAGCTCGAGGTTGGAAGGCTTCTAGTGCTTATCATATTACTGGTAGAGTCAACGATGCAAACGGACAAACTCGTTTCAGTCTTGGTGGTCGCTGGAACAGTAAAATTTATGCGCGTTTCACGCCTGGTTATGAGGCAACTGTCGAAGAACCTAAATCCGGTTCTTCTCACCGCACAGGCAGTGTCAATGATCCAAGTCAAGCATTTTTGGTCTGGGAAGCTAATCCACGCCCAGCTGGTATCCCATTCAACCTTACTCCTTTTGTTCTTACATTCAATGACATTAACGATAACCTGCGTCCTTGGTTGCCACCAACAGATTCTCGATTGAGACCTGATCAACGTGCCATGGAAGATGGCGAGTACGATTTAGCTGCTACTGAGAAGAATCGCCTTGAGGAGAAACAACGTGCTAGACGACGTGAACGTGAACAGCTTGGTGAAGCTTTCGTTCCTCAATGGTTCGAGAAATCGAAATGTCCAATCACTGGAGAGGAATACTGGGCTTTTAACGATAAATACTGGAACGAACGAGAGAAGGCTGCTACTGGAGAGGCATGGAAAGGTGTTGAAGATATTTTTAATGACGTAAAGGAAGAAGAGTGATCATGTTTAGATGAAGAGATAGGGAAGGGTGTAGGATATCTGAATGTAAAGTATAAATCTTCTTTCATAGCTTTGCTTTTGGCGATGAAATGGGCGGGTTTTCATGAGACGCAACGATACATAAGAGAACACGCACATAAATAACTAGTAGTTAGCGGGCTATCAGCCAGTCAGTATAATACATATCATTCAAATCAGGTCAAGAAGTCTTGGCACGTGTGTACATGATGTAAGAGTGGAAAAATGATTTTATTTGAGCCTGCAGCAGCTCGCGGAAGTCGACCTAGAGTATATTGTTAGCTTCCATTGTCTGGATAGGTCTGGGAGGTTGATATGCACTTACCAAACAAGTCCAGATATTGCGCTTTTCGGCAGCTTTATAAAGAGCCTGAGTTTCAACACGTTAGCTCGAATTCTCTCAATGGTAGCTTTGATCGTCCGTCTGGATCAGGATTAGTTGAGGGACGTTGTACTTACCCAAAGGCAAATGAGCGACGAAAAGCATGACAGCGGAGGAAACAAGCTAAATCGGAGGTTAGCGTTGCTCAATATATCCTCCTCGTTGTTCCAGTGGATCGAGGTTATCGAAGGGCGTTGTACTGACCAGACAGACGCGGAGCGGGGGGGAGCCTAACTACAGCTCAAGAAACCTAGACGGGAGGTTAGATTGAGACCTGAGTGCGTGGTCTATTGTTTGATCCAACTAGCGCCACTGGGGGATATCGTACTAACCAGAAGGAACGACAGGACGGAGGCAGCAGTGGCAGTCTAAACTACCTTATATAAGTGGTTAGCCTTTAGCTTTCCATGTCTGTTCATTGTTCGAACGGATTTAGGTGGTTTGAGAGTATTAAACTGACCCAAAGAAAACAGAGTGGAGAAGGGCGGCGCCAGAGATCTAAACTTTCTAGATTGGAGCTTAGTGCTGCTCTGTACAACTAGTCTATTGTACAAATCTACAAGGGACATTGAGGTCTAGCGTACTTACTCAAGAACGCAGAGCACCGCGGAAGCCGACGACAGCTTAAACGCGCTATATTGAGACTTAGTTTTGAGCGCTGTATATCTGTTGATTGTACAGATGGAGGTGGCAGTTTGATACGTACTTGGCGAGGGATGGAGCGGCTCATATACAGCCTGGTGTAATCCCCGTCGGGGTCGTCTTCGTCGCCCTCCTCGTCTTCCCGACGGCGTTTCTTGGTTGCTAGACAATCGTTTAGTCTTATCGTTCCATGTTATACCACACATTCAACGGAGGTTGTAGTTTGACAACTTACTTGGCTCGTCGTCTGGGAGAGAGAAAGGCAATTCCTCCTCCTCCTCCTCCTCCTCAGCGGGATCCGAGGCTCCCGCGGTGCCGTAAATCGGACAGCCCTCTTTCCAAATAAAGCTATCGCCCTTAGCCCGAAAGCCCATATTTCTTGCCGCCTCTCGCCAATCAAAGCCCAGGTCCCTCCGATATAATATGCATTAGCTTTTACCTGTCAAGGTTTGATTGATTTTTGGGTCAAATACGTACTGTTCTTGCTCCTTGCGGGAGCGTGCAGTCTGGATCATTGCTCGTCGGTCAGCAGCATTGGCGGCCTGCCACTCTGGAGTACTCTGGACCTCCTTCGATCTACGGCAGAGAGCCTGGTTGAAGTTTTCCCGCATGGCGGCGATACACCACGGAATGCCTTTGGCATCGCAATCCAACATGCGATTGGATATGACACGGGGCGCGCAACCGGCGACAACTGTGACGGCAGCGACAGCGGTAGTGGTTGTGGCGGCGGCAGCGGTGATGGAGCTGGAGGTGGTGGAGGTGGTGTTGTTGCTGCTGTTGGCGGCGGCGGCGGCGGTAAGGCGAGAAGAAGCCTCTTTGCCCTCGGCAGGGGCTTTCACATTCTTCTTTGGTGGCATGATGGCTTTGATGGTAATGGTGTCTTTCTTTTATAAAAAAGTACTCGTTCGATGGTACTGATCGCAGAAAATATTTCTGCTGTTGATCCGCTTGACAGAGAGAAAGGAAGAGAAGAGAAGGCACAAAGTTAGACGAGATATTACTTACCTAAATTTGGGCCAACAAGGCTGCATTTACGTCTATCTACAAAGTGGCTATTGCTGGTGATAAAAAGATACATGACTGTGAAGGCTCAAGACCAAGAAGTGAATACTTGAACACGAAAACTCTGAATTCCTGAAATTTATTTCTATTTATTGTGCAATGGTTAAGGCCGAATAATTAACCTTAGACAATAATACATCTAGCATCAGTTTACTGTTTTGTTTCCTGCCTCATTCTATGCTGGTGGACAGCGGGCGACTATGACTGAGCATAAGATATCTTTTATTCTCTACATCATTCGCATACCTGTCGCACCTTACGAACAGGTTTACCCCATAGCAAAAACAAAACGTTCGACTACATCTACGATCACATATATTGACCTATTTTAACCTTCAAATCTTCAAATTTTAGGTACTTGAGCTCTATGGCATCGAATTCGGCACGGGTGAGAGGGAGGAATTACGTTCTGAGGGGACAAAATATTCCGAAGTTCAAACCTCGACGGCAGATTGCTGCTATATAGCGCACCTGTATCATCCATATCTCGGGTATATTCGTAAACAATGTGAGTTTTTCTCTGGCTGGAGGGTCGTTCACAAGGACGAAAGCTGCGGTGCTCTAGTATTTCATTCAAACAGCATTAAAAGATAAGAAGCGCGGCACAGCGGACATGCATAATGATAACAGGAGAACCGATCCTTTGCCTGTCACTACGATACTCTCGGGGCTATCGAGGTCGAAAAAGAATTTAAGATGACTGCAAGAATGGAACAAAGAGGTGGGGGAGGAATCCGAGGAAGGACTAACAGACCGTCCAATTTTATAGCGATGCGAAAGGCGCATTTGGTAGGGCGATAACGATCCTAGAAGAGGATATCAAGATTTGCGAGCTTGAACGACCTTGACTACTAGACATTGGGTAAGTTGTGGTCTGGTGGCAGCATTTCAGGGAAAGGGAGCAATTGTAGTGAAATAGCAGTGGAATTGGATAATGGAGAAGATTAGAGCATAAGATGGCATTGTTCAATATTTTCATAGTAGCACGGAAGCAAGAAATTGTGGTACTGCATTATGAACATACGTCCTTTGAAAGTTTGTGCTATGGATATGAACTCTTTGTTGACAGGAGTTGAGTTCATGAGCGTCAAAGGCGCTATGAGATAATTTACATTCTTTCTTTCGTTGTATTAATCAATATAAAAGTATGAGATTGAGGCTTTGAATGTTCACCTGCTCTCAAGTTCATCATTACCATAGTATATACATTCTTTAAAGATGTCATAGTATACATAGTCTAATTTCTTGCCCCGGATACAAGTAATACTACACTTCCGAATTGCCTCCTGATATCTTCTCTCTCAACATCATGTGTATCTTCAACAGCTCCCCACATCCCAGTCTGCCAATCTACCTCTAAACTTGCAGCTTTGGCTGCCTCCTCTACACCAAATTTCTTCTCGGCAGCTTCATCTCGTAAATGTGCTAACTCAGCACTCCATTCAACCACTAATCGTGCAGCCCCAAGTAAACTCTTTCCAGCCAACACACCTCTCTCCAATCCTGCAAGCTCAAATGGAGGTAATCCAGAAACCCATCCTCTTATTATATCCTTGGTCATTTGGGGTTGACTCTTAGGTACAATACTATCCGTATCTAAAACTGGAATAATTTCTACCCCAGGCCATACCTTTTCGGACAAAAATTGGATAATAGGCTCCGCCGATTTCCTCTGAATGCTTCGCAAGCTTTCTACTCTGTCAACATGTGTTTCGTATCCTGGTGGATCTTCAGGTGCTTCAGGTGCCCAACATAAAAGTGAATCGGTGTCGAGATACCGCATTACAGTTGTAACAATATGAGTCCTGATCAAATCTCCCCCGTCGTTTTCTTCATCTATGATATCGAGAGCGCGGTTCATGAGTGAAGTCATCGGTATAAGATGAGTCTTCAAAGCTTGCTGTGCAGACACAAGAAGATCCCATTCTAGGGCAATGGCAGATGCCAAATGTGGTTTATGATGTGGTACGGTGAGGATATCTTTGGAAGGTCTTCGCAGAGCTCGTTTGTCAAGAAATATTTGTAAACCCTCTGCGTTCTCAACAGTCATTAGCGGATTTGTTACTTAAAAGGACCTATGGAATTGACAAATATTACCTTCCGTATCCTGCACATGAACATCCTTCCAGAACCTCTTGAGTTTCGCAGTTCCACCGCCTTTCCCATTAGCTACAGCTCTCATATCTTGGCCCTTCTTGAGTAGCTCTGCTTGCTTCCTCTTCCTTGAGACCCGAATATCGACATGCTCGGCACTGGGAGTTGGCGCGGCTGGTGGCGGGCCAGATGCTGTGAATGCCGCAGGTGCAACTGTTGCGGGTGAAGGTGGTGTTGTGTGGATGCATCGTTGGCTCAATGGAGCTAAAATTTGACCACGAGAGATTCGTAGGCCTTTCAAGCCATTCACCACTAGTAGTTGACTAATGCGCTTCATTTTTACGGAGTGCTCATAAAGTGTGAAGATAGCTTAGAAAATAAGTCGACATTGAGGTTGATGCGGCTATGCGGCCGCTTGATGCGTTTTCCCCGCATCACGTGCTAATGCGTCCCACGGACAATATCTTTCACTCTTGACATCTCCGTATCAGAGATCAATCAGACCTCGAACGAGATTTGCACGATACGTAGCACTTCGGAGCCATCTGACTGTCAAGAGGAAACGCGTACATATCGAGATTCTAGTGGCTCTAGCGAGTTTTCCGACTGTTTTTTCCCCGCACAAATTGGGTCGTGGCTATCATTCATCTCTTCCTTAGACTTGAGTAGTTCGAGTCCATCTACGGGGAAGCTCTTGCTAACTTTCGTAAATTCATCACTGCAATGCCAGTCGAACTTGCGTAACGGGTGATCTATCACATATACTCTTTGCCAGATGCAAGTGCACTCTCATGGATATAGCTTCGTGCTTGTAACAATTTCCCGTCATCAGTTTCGATGCTCTCAATCTCACAATGACTTGTATCCCGAATTTTGGATCATATTTACTGCGCATCTACAATTATAATGTTGTTGATAGTGAGCTATTAAAGTCTAATCTCGACGATGACGGGGAATAGGACTTAAACTCTCGACTATTGAACCTTAAAAGTTCATTTTCTCGTGTCTTCTGGTATGGAAGACCTTTTGTTGCAAGTCTGTTTCAGAGTATAGGGGTATCTCCATGCCCTCTGTCTTTACCACTGATCAAATCCAGCTTGTTGTGACATGTTGGTAATGGTCCCGAGCCTTATGCTACCTGAAAATTGAGAAATTATTACATAACCTCTTGGGCTAAATCACAGATGAAGTGAGTTCTAGCTAAATTCCACGAATCGAATGACAACTCTCTCCCCATATTTCCAGACTAAAATAGAGATATCAGATACACTTTAAGCTTCAGTCACATTGGAGCTATACTTTTCGTTAGGTGAACTGGATACAGAAGAATGGATTTTATAAAGAATGAACATGGTTACCATTGGACCAGCCATACCCCTTAGGGCTCTGGCGTCGATCTTATAATACATTATATGCCTATTCAGGCTAGCACCTTCTTCTAATACTTTAAAGAAACCTTTCCGTAGCAGAAATTATCAACTTCTGTCGATTACTCCAGTACATCTTTGACTCCCTCACCCTTCGATACCTAGATACTTGGAGTCAATGGACCAGTAAAATTGATTCCATTATTCGAATGAGATATATCATTCCACGGTATTTTACACTTTCTTTTTCCAGTAATCAACTACTCCGAACTAAAACTACTTTGCTAACCGCCGTTGTACCTTCCAATTGAAATGATCAAAGTCTTGTATCGGTCCCTTCCTTTTTAATCCTACTTTTAATACCAGTTTGTATTACATCCAGCCAGTAGTCAAAGTCTTATATACCCAACACACTCACTCAACAGATAATACAACGATAATTCACAGCAAATTCGCACACATCACAACTAAACATCAGAATTACTCGACAGATATATACTACAGCATTTTATATATTATTATCAAATTTGAAAAGGTATTCTCATTCGTTTATCCTGAATTTGTGCTTGGCTTACAATATAGATAAAGGGTTAATATTGAGTCGATTATACTATCAAGAATGTCTAGTCTCTTTGAAAGGGTTGGTAGTGGAAAGATGTGTTTTAACAGACTACAATTCAGAATTCCTCTTTTAATACACCATTTAGACTATACTATCCACAATGTGCGTTTACAATCAAATTCTCCGACCCTCTTGTATACAACGAGGGTCTTTTCCGGACTGGATTAAACTATCAGGATCAGCACTGACTTCGATTCACAAGATCACGCCTCATGAATCTCAAAACTTTTCGAGATATAGAACTAGTTTGGGGTACGAATGATTCATAATTCGATGCTTCCTAACATGTTCGTATTATTGATTGAATTTCCTCGAACCTGTAGAACCAAGAGCCGAGTAGAAGCAGTCGAGCAGAAGCAGGATGAGATATCGAAATCCGGGCAGTGATAGTATTTTCAGTATATCAAGAGGGTATTCATTTACTTGTACCTTGACTGATCACAAATACCGATATAATTTCGAAAATTCCCTTGCTTTCATAGATTCGCACGTTAATTTTATTTGATGGTATTTCATTTGCACTAAAAACTATCAAGACAATAACCTCAAGGAGATGAGTCGTATAAAGGTTTTATATCAAAGATTTTCTTGTACGCGAGTAAGAATACATTTTACTATAAAAGCCTACTGATTCTCAAGAGCAAACCTCGTGTATTGGTTGAAGAGACGAAGCCTATGATCACTTTGACAATCAAATGAATACTTGACGTTGAGATTCCAGCTCTACTTTACTGCTATTACCTGATTGCTTAAGCCGAGGTATGGAGTTCTTAAATAGACGGGAAGCGGGGAGTATGACTTTTTGTGGAAACCCCGTCTCAAAGCCCCACGACAATCATTGAACTGTATATAGTTTTAAAATTCGTTACCGGTTTCAACAAACACAACAAAATGTGACCATTCAAGCCTACTTGAAAACACTCTCGGTCGTCTAGTTGGTTTATGACGTCAGACTGTAATTGTATATTAAAATCTGGATGTCGCGTGTTCGACTCACGCCTGAGAGAATATCTTTTTGCAAATTTTTTAGTATTTGATATCGTTTTGAAAGTTGTTATGTATTTTATGCCTCTGAATAGTTGAATTTGTTGAAAAGAGCGGGGGCGGCCCGCAGGTGCCGTCGGATTTCAAACAAAGTAAATACAAGCCCGGATTATATAATTGATTAAGTATAAGTCTTTTAAGATAATAGGAGAAGCTATTCACTTTGCTATCTGTATATAGCTTTATAAATAAATGGAAATAAAATCAATTTTGATAACATTATTATAAGAAGCAATTTTAAACCCCTTCTTCTTAAATGAAGAAGAGAAGTCTTTAAATCTATAGAAAAACTTGATTATATCGAACTAGAATATATCGGAAACTTAAATATATTAGACTTTTTTTCTATTTTATTCTAAATTTATATGAGAATATTGGAATTTCGATGAAAACCAGTATACCAAATTAAAATGACTAAATTCCGGTATAAATTTTGATGGTCAATCTGGCTGAATAAGCTATATTTTAGATGAGTAAGCTTGAAAGGCTATTATCACATGATTTTCTCTCGAAAATATCAGGGTTTAGAGTTGAAATCGAATATAAATTTTGATTAGAAAGCTTGGGCCATCACTTTTTATACCGGAATCTTCTTTATACTGGATTTCATTGGTCGAAAATTTCAGTCCGGTATAACCAAGTTCTTCTGTATTAGTTAAAAATTAGACGACAAAAGATGGCAAAAATAATTGTTATTGAAGGGAATTGAGCCCAACGGGGGGGTCGAACCCCCAACCTTGTGATTTCAGAAGAACTCATAGATATTGAATCATAAGAGTCACACGCTCTACCGATTGAGCTAGCCGGGCAGGCTTTGATCTTGCAGATATTGGGACAGTCCTTCTTTACATACTTAAAGTGTTGACGACGGTCGAAAAAGCTTTGCAAAAAGACCAAAGAAAAACTGTAATTAGCGAGGATTGGTTTGGTTGGTGGAGGTTCTGAGTGGAACATTCCTCAAGAAATTTCCGAAGAACAAAAGAAATTTGTGTCAGCCGCAAGTAAAAAGAAGTGTTGATACGTGATGTCTATGATAAGCAAAATGGTAGAATCAAACGTGCATTGTGGGTTCACAAAAAAATGAAGGATCTGACGAGTATCCTTTGGAACGGGAGTTACTGGAGTTTCATCATTCAAAAGATTATATAGTTAAACAGGTACTATTTACCATGAAAAAATACAAACGTCATGTCCAGCCTTCGTGGCACAATTGGTTAGCGCGTGGGCCTTTTATGATATGTTGTATCTAACAAAGCCCAAGGTTGTGGGTTCGAGCCCCACCGGAGGCTATGACAACTTTTTGGGTGAAGAAACGTTCGGAAACATTCGGACATGCTTTAGCTATCGGTAGCTTACATCATTTAATATCTCTTATCTTTTAAACCGGTCATTGTCGTTTATTATATTTGTCTCGAATTTCATTAGGACAGAGGGAAATATTTCTCATTGTTATATTTTACTATAACGTAGTTTATCATCGAGTGGATCATTATAAATACATACAAAATTCGTCTATACATAACCATACACTTTCTTTATTTAATAATATTATTTTATAAAATTTGAAATTATGAAATCTAATTATATAAATATTATAAAAATCTAATTTGCTTTTTAAAATTCTAATTAATATAGGAGTTATTATTAAAATAATATTTTTGTAACGAAAATCGTAACAATTTATGATTTTTATAAAATATAATATTAATTTTCATATAAAAACTAAATATTTATATAAGAAATCTTTTCTTATTAATAAATCTTTTTTCTTTTTTAAAAAATATTGATTAATTATTAAAATGTAAATATTAGGAAAAGGCTAATTTTAGTGTATTTTGAAGTGGCCCACTCGATGATATAGTCTACTCGATAATAAACTACGTTATATATAGAATAGTCATTCCTCTTTATATAAAAAAATAAATATAATATCTTTTATTAATTCTATATACTTCATGTAATATCTTATAAAGTCTACTTAAAATTAATAGAGATAATTAAACTAATTAATCATGCTAATTCTATATAATCGAGATAGAAGATAGAAGTTTAATATCATTTAGAAGGACTTTTATAATTTAAATCTCTCTTTAACGTTATATTAAAATGTATATAGCTCTTAGCTATTATATAAAGAAAACTCAAAATTTGATTTAATCTTTTCGAACATTAGTATTTGACTTGAAATGAATTTTTAATTCAATTAGGAAGTCCTTTAAAGGATTTAAAGGAGGACTTAATTCCAGTGTTGAGCGTGCGTTTGATGATGAAAAGCATTTTATAATACATTTTGTGATTGGCTGGCTTATGTCAGCCCCCACCAACCATTCCATTCATGCCATTGCCTCGGATAAGTTTGAATTGAGTGAATTGATATCGTTGAATTTGAATAAATGCGAAATCTCAAGTAGACATTGTAAAAGTGCAGCATCAACTCTAGGTCTTTTGGCGAGGTGTACGACGCTAGTTTAACCAATTATATATGAAATATTCTGTCCATTCGAGGAAGGCACGATAACACTAGGTAAGTACGCTGCTGCCCCAGTTTATACCCCTCAAATGGAATCCGAGGTCCTCAAGTCCTCAACCGAGCATACTCCTCCTCCAACTATATCCAAAATCGTATTCCACCACTACCACCTATACCAGATACTATACAAGTACATCAACAGGAAACTAACCGTCAGAAAATTCAATCCGAAATGAATTCTTCAACTTCATGGAGCGATTCGTCTGTCCATGGACCTCAAAATGTACGCGGAAACCTCGGAGCTAGTACGAGTAGTGATCCAAATGATCCTCGAACGAGTGATGGAGGGCGAGGGAGTTCTACTCTTATTGCTTCAATACAAGATTCGCAGACTCAGAGATGGACTTCTACAGCAGATAATCAGGCCTATACGTGGGATTGGAACTTTGCTGCTCAGTATGTTATCAGTGTCTCACGAAACAATATTTAGCACTTGTTATATTTCACTTCACATTATCCAGTTACTTTCAGTTACATCATTAGCTACTAAGTTACAACTAATCAAAGATATTCCTGGAAAATCTTCTATTTGGCTTTCCTCTTGAAAATCTAGGAATTCAAGAATCTATTCTTAAACAACCAAATGAACGCCCGAAAAGGTTGTGTTAATGCGTTAAATGCTAATGGTTAGCAGAGGTGACCAAACCGAAACCAATACCAACACATCCTCATACCCTCATCCAGATTTATCACTACCCCATCCAGATCTAAATCTCGATTTCCGTATGTCAGTTTCCCTAAATCCTCGAATCTCGGTCGGTCAAACACCATTTGGACATCGAAATTGGATATCCTTCACAGGTGGTGTGTGGTCTGGACTATGGGGATCAGGAATCGTATTAGTACATTAGCACTTTCACCTCTCATTTCTGTTACTAATGTTTCAAAGCCTGGAGGCCAAGATAGTCAACTAATAATCCCTGACGGGTCAGCTCGTTTAGAAACGAATTATCTACTCCAGACTCATGATGATCCTCCAGCACATATCGCGATCAAAACGCATGGTTGGAGAACGGGTCCTCCTGAAGTCTTAGCTCAGCTAGCGGACCCGGCTTTAGCTGATCAAGTTGATCCAAGTACTTATAAATTCAGATTGTTTATTGAGATGGAGACAGGTGATGAGAGATATTGTTCAAAGGTCAATTGTGGAATGTGGGTGGGCTGTGGAATGAGAAAGGGGGCAGAGGTGATCTATGAGTGAGTGGTCATTTTCCAAGCCTGGGCTTCGATGCAGATTGATGATGTTGATTTAGTGCATATCGAGTATCATAAGACCGGATCCGTAACCATTCTAAATCTCGCGAAAACAAATGTTTTTAAGATAAGGAAAGTGTGCTATGCTATTCCTATAAGAGGACGCGAAGCTAATAGATTAGGCAGTAGTGGATGTTGAAATTAACGACCCGGGAGTTCCACTTCTTCAATTGACTTCGAGCAAATCACGATGGGATATCCAGGCTACTTTCAGCGCTGTCATTATGTCCATCTTAGTACTTTAGCTGAAATAGTTGATGTCTTTGCTTGTGTAGATGCAATATGAGATTGAGTGTCTGGCCATGATAAAAAGCTATAAATGAGATGACAACATATCATGCATCCTGCAGAGTAGTGAATTTTATTTTCTTCCTTATGCTATTCACTAATGATCAATTTTCAAAGAGAAATCGACATGAGGTACACCTTGATGTATCGAGCTCGTGGAGATGATGTCTATGTCTGTATTCATGAATTAGCGATGATCAAGAGAGAGGGGACTTATTGAACCTACCATTGTTGATATACGTTTCCACATTCTCAGACGTAAGCCCTCCACTACACTCTAGTAAGAACTCCCTCTTCCCAGCCCACCTTTGCCTTAGGCTCTTCGCAGCAACCTTCAATCCATCTCCCGAAAAATTATCCAACATGATGATGTCAGCACCAGCTTCAATAGCTTCATCAGCACCCTCTTCGCTATCAACCTCCACCTCAATTTTTAATGCGAACCCACCAGCCGCCTTTGCAGCCTTAACCGCATCAGTAATACTACCCCTAGCCCAAATATGATTATCTTTCAACATAGTCATACTAGACAAATCATGTCTATGCCCATCTACCCCTCCAACAATCATTCCATATTTCTCCACCAACCTAAAGCCTGGCGTAGTTTTCCTCGTTCCAGCAAGAATCCCCTCGTACCCCGCCTTCCTAACTAAAACCTCCATGTCCCTCGATTTCGTCGCAATACCAGAACAACGACTCAGTGTATTAAGTGCAACTCTCTCTCCTAGTAAAAGTTTTCGTACTGGACCAGTAACAGTAGCTACAGCTACTTTTCCGGATGCGCCAGGATCGACTAATGTTCCTTCCTTCATATGCCATTTCACAGAACATCCAGCTTGTGCGAACACCTCGTCGAAAAACGGCACACCTGCTAATATTCCTCGCGATTTTCCATATAGAGTTGCAGTTCTTTCGCTATCGCCAACGACAAATCCGCCGTAATCGAAGGAGGGGGTGTCTTCTGCAAACCAGGCTGTGATTTGAGATTTCCAGTGGACAGGAAGAAGATCGGCAGGGTTCCCATGTTCGAGAGCCATGGTTTTCGAGAATTTATGAGGTTATTCAGGGTGTTTGGGAGGGAAATCGTATAGAATTGAGGCAAATGAGTTTCGTTGCTTAAGACGTTATAGTCATAGATTGAGTGTTTGGAGGTTCGGAGGGGTGGGTCGACTGGTATCCGAGGTAGGCTCTAGAACTAGGGGGCGCTTGGGCCTAGATTGGCCATACCCGATACCAAGCTCGGGTGCCTCTACGTCAGAGAGAAAGGAGGCCGGATTTGATCACTTAAATCTGAAATAAGATAACAATTATTTTCGTCGCTTTATAATTATAGATTCCATTTGTAGTCGATTTTACGAGTATAATTCAATTGATTGAACAATTTTGTTAAAGATTTGAATGGTCAATTGCGGCCTGTTTTTTTTCTCCTACAAGGTGCCTAGCTCGCCTAGGTAAGGCCGACGAAAAAGATTCCCGTAGTTGTGTGTAGGCAACTCTCAGCACTAATAGATAATAAGAACTGCACAATCTATTCGATATTTATTTACCTCTGAGCTAGCAACTATACTTGAATCAACTCTTGGTCGAGTGATGATCACGTCGAAAAGACAACCAGAAAATCAACATAAGAAAGAGACTCCCTTCTCTCTAGGTCCTCTGTCGTTGTCTTCTCGTTCACTTCAGTAGATTGATTGGATCCAAAGATGGGTTATAGCGAGAACGTTTGTCAAATCTGTGCTGTATCATTCAATCTAGCAAGGTGCCGCACGAAATATGAATCACCAGATGCTGGTTGGGGCCATTCGACTAGTTTGTATTATGCCAGAGAAGCGAGAACCTGCTATGACTTGTCAGAAGAAAGTGGCTGCTAGAAAATTGCCAGAAATAGCCTATTAACTGAGCATATTGCTGGTCCAAATTGTGTTTTCGATGGGGGCTACAGTGGGTATCGTATTTCAGTGGCACAAATGAAAGTGAGTGTAAATTTCTCGGGTAATCTCCCAATACTCACGATTGTAGGATATGAAGCTATCTCGTTACATCATTAAGAAACCAGAAAACCATTCTGAAGAGGAAAATGCACCAGATTATGAAAAGTGCAGTGATTACTTTATCACAGATCAGTCAATCACCACCCAAGATTCTTGGCAGCCGGGTGACTTGGCCCGTTACCGTTACGGTGTCAATTCGTTCTTGGCTATGAATTATGAAGTTATAGACAAACATGGATTTCCTCGTGGCATCCCAGTTCACGAGTCATGCTGGAAAATCTTCGAACGTGTTTCCAAACTTCGACTGGGGAGGGTTGATCTCCAAGGATTCGTGGCCCTTTGGCATGTAAGTGGCATCGACTACAGTACCCTACAATGTTCAATGTTGACTTGTTATTTCTTCAGAGGTCTGCATGCTCAAATTGTGGTTTCCAAAATATTAAACAGGAATCCATAATAAAGGAGTGTAAACAGCAGTGGTGGAGACATGTTCCTGGCTCGGAAGCGCGTTTTCAATCCCAAAAATATCAAGATAAATATTAATATTTTGCTAGTATCTTGCAGCCAATCCTCACGATATTCCGGGATTTTCCCTCATACTATTAGAGGCATATCAGTATCAACATCCTTATGATAGGGAGAAGGGGGCTGTTTGGCGGAAAAAACTATTCAATGGAGATTCGTCGCAGCCATATGTGAACTCAACAGATCATTTCAACAAGCTTCCGATCGAGCTCAAGCAAAAAAAATTATACGAACTTGGATCTAAGGATATCGCAAAACTCCGCGTAGTAAGTCGCGCGTTTCGTCAACTTCTCCAACAGCTGTTTAGGCATCTCCTTCTGAAGGACTTTCCTTGGTTCTGGGAGATCGATCATATTCAACAACGCAAAATGGAACAATTCCGAAAAATGCTCCTTGAACGATATGGAGAAGATCTCGCAGGACTGAGCAAAAGAGACGACTTTGAGTATGTGCAATTTATTAAAGATTGCGTCGCTATGAAACCACCAAATTTTATTTGGAAGCGAGTTTATGATAGGGTCAAACTTTTGCAGAAAGGAAACCTGGGCGTGAGGAATAGAGTGAGGGTCTGGGGATTGGCGGAGAGAATAGTGGAACGCATTGGCCATTTGAGTGGTATAGAAAGTGCCGGGAAAAGATACGATCCAAGGTACGAGGAGGATAACTTGCAGGTCAAACCTACGAAGGAAGAAGTTCTTAGTGGCGCTGTCAATTATGGGTACGAATGTAGTGAATGTTGTAATTACCAGGTTGAGAGAATGGAGAATATCGAGCGAATGCCAGATGCATAGGATATTCTTTATCTCGTCGATTGCTTTATATTCAACATTAACTCAGTAGTTCAAGCAATTTGAATTATCTTATTGAATCCAGACATTTTATCCATCTCATTGCCAGAATACAGGCCAGACAATTGCAAACCCTTGAAGAACATGGGGTACTTAACCCAGCGCGTGATTCTTGTATCTTTCTTTTGGTAAACTGATCAAAAGTTTGCTCCAGTACTCTTCCCCTCATTTTCTCTGATGGGCGCGTAAACGCTGACAACAATCTTTTGGATCGCCAACCTCCCAACGCAATCCTGCGGCAATGGAAGTCGGAGCTTGGAGCAGATATTTTTCTACCTCTACCTGCAAGATTGAAGAGACTATTATCAACACGATGGTAACCAAGCGCGAACAATTTGAATAATCCTCTGAAGCCCGCGGGAAATACACTCAAATCCTCGAGTACTCATCATTGGCCAGTAATCTGACAGTTGGAAGCACTGCCGGCGAGCCCAGCGGCTATCGATGGTTGGCATCCACCACGCTTTCATTTAAGACCTCAAGAAACTCATGTGTATCTTGGCTTCGATTGTGGATTCTCCTTACTTGACGCTTACTTCTCATCATAACAAACAATCTGCAGTTATTGTGGCTCCCTGATTATATCAAAAATTTACTTCCCCGTCCCCATTCGTCTCAAGATATTTGTGTAGCTCTTCAAAACACTAAAGTTCACCATGACATCACAATGTGATGCAAAACAACCGCCACGTCCTCACTCGCCTGCATCAATGACAGTACCACAGATTCCGTCTCCTATCCACACCGAACAACCTGTTCGTCTTCACCCGTCATCCCATAAAGTCCGGGTGTCACTAACTTTTTCTTTCCCAGAAATTAATCGGCGAGATGACTCTATCACCAGTATCTGAATCTCCAGTAAACTTAAGAGGAGGTGGTCGTCACAATCGGCATCATCATTCCCATACAGGAAGAAAGTAAGTTCTTGCAATTTTCTGCTAATTGGCAAACAAGAGAAAGTTTCATACTAAAGTCTTATGAGAACAGCACTGCAATAGTGGGTGGTGTTTGCTGTTGTGAATGCTGTGAATGCTGTTGCTGCATATGACGAAAGGGTAAAAGGGACAGTAAGGTTATAAGGATTCCGGGATAATTGCAATTCTTGAGTTGTAGGATGGGTTGTTGGTGATGGGAATATCTTCTAAATTAGCTTTCTGAATCTTAATATTCCACTTGGAAGATCGAATGCTAAAATTGAGAGAAACCGGCGTGATTTAAAGTGAGCTTTGGATATTGAAGACTGAGTGTCTTCACATATTTGGAAGGATAAAGAGAATTGTATTCGAGCCACTTTCCATACTCCAAGTTTCCATAGCTTGAACTGACAAGAATTACAAAATGATTACTGTGAAAGTAAGAGTTTAGGCCATTACTCACTATACACCTAAGCGATTTCGTGACAAAATCCCCATAAAAAAGCTGTTTTTTTATATAAACTATAATATTGAATAACTTTCTGATAAATGAGAAATGTTTATTGAAACTTCGAATTATAATATTTAATTATAATTCAAATAAAATAAAATTATTATAACGTAACGTATGGGGAACTCGGACATATGGGGAACTCGGACACTTTTAGCCCATCACCAACTTGAAACCGCAATAACTTTTATTATGCATACCCAATCACCTTCTACATCTGCTCAAATTGAAGAGAAGCTTCAAAAGGCTATAATTTCACTTCAATTGAAAGAATTTAAATCAATTAGAAAGGCTGCAGAGCATTTTGAAGTCCCTAAGTCTACCCTAGCTGATAGGCTGGCTGGGAAGAAAACACGTTCCCAAACCCACGAAATGGCTCAAATTCTTTCAAACGCAGAAGAAAATACTCTTGTACGATGGATTTCACGACTTACCATCACTGGATTCCCTGCTACACCTATGTTGGTGAAGGAAATGGCCGACGAAATTCGTCTTCGACGCGTTCGGGTCGCGTCATCTCGAAATCCTACCTCGACAGAAATTCCACCTATAGGCCACGAATGGATCTATAGATTCCAAAAACGACATCCAGAACTTAAAACATGCTATTCACGTCAATTAGAGTCTAATCGGGCTAAAGAAGCAACTCCGGAGAATATTCAGGCTTGGTTTGACGCGTTTCGCACGCGTCTCATTGAGCGAAAGTATGAATTAGATGATATGTATAATATGGATGAAACCGGATTTGGAGTTGGAAGTACTCAAAGTACGCGCATTATAGTCGATTCTACTCAGAAATCGAATTGGAAAGTTACAGCTGGCAAGCAAGAATGGATAACTGCATTTGAATGTGTCAATGCAGCTGGAAATGCTCTATCACCTATGGTCATTTTCAAGGCTCAGAATACGAATTCTGCATGGATTCCAAAGGACACACCTCAAAGCTGGCAGTTCTCTACTAGTACAAATGGATGGACCTCAAATAGCCATGGATTAGAATGGTTAAAAAGGGTTTTCGAACCAGAATCCAAGAAAGTGTCAGGTGACCGACCTCGACTTTTGATCATGGATGGCCATTCAAGCCATATTACAGGTAGCTTTATTGCTTTCTGTATAGATAATGATATTGATTTACTTATATTACCTCCTCATTGCTCTCACTTGCTTCAGCCACTTGATATTGCGGTGTATGGGCCAATGAAACGATATCATGCTTTAGAGGTCGATCGATATTCTCGAGCTGGTGTAAAGCGAATCCAAAGAGCTGAATGGGTAGAACTCTTTCAAAATATTAGAAAAAAAGCATTGAATTCTTCTAATATTAAAGCTGGCTGGAGAGGAGCTGGTTTAGTACCTTTTGCCCCACGAAAAGTACTCGATTCATTACCATTTAACTCCTCCCAGCAACCTTCTACTCCACAAATGAGAACCCCCAATCAAGACCTAGACTTGTCTATACTCAGGAGTTCTCCTCCAGATGGAACAGAACTAAGGCAAGCAAATCAGATCTTTAATACAGCTCTAGCAAGCAGTGGTTCTCCTGCATCGCCAACTCGTCGATATGCCAAGAGAATGACTAGGCTTGTAGAATCTCAAAATGCTGAGATAGCCCTACTTCGGAAACAGCTCTCTGATGCTCAGGAGGTAATTGAGACTCGAAAGAAAAGAACTAAAGGCAAAAGAGTCAAATTACAAGGTCAATTTGTCTTTAGTACTAAGGAAGTATTGAAAATGGTACGTGAGGCGGAGGAAAAACCGAAGGAGAAAAAGCCACGAGGACGGCCACGCAAACGCCCAATTGAAGAATCAGAAGAAGAGATTGAAGAAGAAGAGCTAGAGAATAGTTCAAGTGATTCGGAATTGGAATTGGAGGATTGTGTGGCTCGTAGAACAAGATCGCGTGTAGAATAATTGAAAAAGTGTCCGAGTTCCCCATATGTCCGAGTTCCCCATACGTTACGTTACTACAATTGAAAATGATATTATTTAATAAATCATATAAAATATAAATACAACTAATAAAAATATCAACAAGTTTTTCTATTATAAGTATTCTAATCTCTATAAAATGTTTTATTTTAATTAATCAATAAGTAATAATTAGAATATATTTATATATAGAATTATAATAAATATAATTTAAAAGTAATATAATATAATTTATTAATATATCAAATCAGGCTCAAAAAAGGATTAATAATAGATATAGGAATTCAGATGAGATTGATCTTAATAACTTTGTATATATATAAAGATTATATACTTATATATAAAACAATCTTCTAATATATTTATAATTATTAATATGTATAAGAAATAAGATTGATTGTTTTAATTTGATCTAAATGTTTAGTTAAATTAAATGAGTATATTCTATAAATGATTTATACTTTTAATTTATTATTTAATAAAATTTATAATCTCTTTTAATAATATATCCTATTATTTACTATATAGCAATCTTATATAACAATTCGAAATGTTTTTTTGAATTTTATTAGTTATTTATGTATATACTGATCCTCAATTACTATAATAAATTAATAAGTTATATTTAATCTTTTATAAACATTATCAATTAATTTATCAATTAATTTACCAATTAATTTATCTTTTATAGGTACTATAAGGTTTATCAATATTAAGTAAATATTAGTTTTTAATTTATTATAAAAATCAATATCGAATTTGTTTGTTAATAAAATTATATACTTTCTATTCTTTAAATATTTATTATCTTTAATTGTAAAGTTTAGTTTATCCTTCTTTTTTCGATTTAAAATATTTAATTGAATAATCTTAAATCTTGATTAATAGATTATATAAAAGTTATAATAAAAAAGGAATTCAGATTAATAGACTTATTATTGATTTAAAGTTTTTATTATAATAAAGTATTTTAGGTTTTTATAATTAATAAGAATCTCAAATTCCTATTACAAACCTTGAAGTTTTAATCATTATTTCTTTATAAACTTAATAATTATAAGAAACTTTTTATTATAAATCTTATAATTATATTTTACTACAAAATACTTCACTAAAAAGTAAGTTATTAATTATAAAAGATTATTAAAATTATATTAAAAAAGTATTCTCCTCAATACTCAATCTAAAGTATTTATTTTCAAAATTGTTTACTTATTATAATTAAAATATACAAGAATTGATATTATTATAAATACATTCTTGAATATAATAAAAGCATTTCTATATAATATATTTCAAAATCAATCAATATCTTTTTATAATAAATTATAAAAAAATTAATAAATCTTTAAAAAGTTTTTTATAAATTATTAATAAAAATTAACAAATTTTAAAAAATGTTATAAATCTTTTATTGAAAATAATTGTCTTTAGAATATAATTGTAATAACTTTTTTAAGGTTTATCTGTATATTTTTAATTATAATTATCAATTTTAAATAGTAAATAAAAACAGTTTTGAATTTACATTTATTTATATTAATTTATAACTTAGTATTTGTTAACTTTTATAATATAGTTTGAATATATTCCCTATACTCCGATTTATTTACTAAATATATAAGAATATTATTTAAATATATTATATAATATTTATTTAATTTGTTAAATAAAGTATAATTGATATAATATTAAAAGAATGTTAATGTATTATAAAGACTAAAGAGTATAACAAATGATTTGAAAAGATTAAAACGAATAATAAAAATTATTTTTTATTTATTACTTTTTATAATATAGAGTTTATTAAAAGTAATAATAATATTTAGTTTTGTATATATTATAATATTATAGAAAGTATTTAGAGTTTTGTAAATAATAGAAAGTAAATAATAATTTTTTATTATAAAATTATTTAATTCTTGATAATTTGATATATATATATATATGTCGTTTTTTGATTTAATAGTTAAAAGTAAGGGTATAGTACTATATAATTTTGATTTTCAAATAAAGTCTTTATTAAGGTTGTTGTTAATCTATTTATATATAATTTCGAGCTTTAATAATAATAATAGGTAATTTTTAAAGTATAGTAACTCTTTTTTAAGTATTAGCTTAATCTTATGATTTTATATTTAATATAATGGAAAGTGTTTGTATAATGTGGAAGAAATGCGGATAATTTGTTTTATAATTAGAAAGGAAACTTTTATTGAATCTTTATATTATTAAGTTTGGATTTTTTAATTAGAAACTTAAAAATATTTATTTTTAAAACTTTATATAAATAAATCAATTTATAAAAATTGTAAACAAAACTATATAAGTATAATAATAATTGAAATAAAGTTTTAATTAGATTTCTTTTATTAAGTAAAATATTCCTATATTCTTCTTAATTGAAATAAATTATTTATAATAAAGTAATTATATTAAAAAATTTCTTATTATTTGTAATCTAATATTCTACTATTTAATTAAATTCGTTCTAAGTAACCTTTATTATATAAACATTATTCTATTAATAAAAAGAAATAAAACTTAAGATTTGTAGTTAACAAATATTCTTTATATTTAGGCTTAATAAAGATAATAAATAATTATATTTTAAATTGATTTATTGTTTACATTAACCAACTATTTTTTCTATTAAAACTATGTATATATTTAAAAAAATTATTTATCATCTAAACTTACATACAAAAACCTTCATTACAAGTTCTTATATAATAATGATTTATACTTAATATAAATGTTATTTCAATATCTAATTTATCTTTATTAATAATAAACTTATATCCCTCATTCTTTTCGAACTAGTTTTTAATATATAGTAATTAATAAACTATTACGGGAGCTGCCTCTAGGATCATGTGGAAGTGTCTAGAGTTCTCTTAAGATGATTTAATCTAGACTTCAAGTAGGAATTCAATAAGGTTATAATTGATTATAATTCTTATAATTATAATAATAAAACTAATAATTATTCTTGAATATAAAGCTTTATATGTAAAGAAACCCTATTCCTTATATAGACCTTCGTTCTCTACAGAACTATGAGGCTCTGTTCTACTTGAATCCTTTGGATCTTATAGATCTAGATATTTATTCTTCGATCCCCTAGATCCTCTAGGTCCATCACGTGACCGTTTGGCCATATGACACGGTATGTTGAATACCGTCGTAACATAAACCTCCTTAAGAAATTCCTTAACTAATAATAATATATTCAAAACTTTTTCTATTTAAAACTATTTCTAAATTATTAATAAATTTGTAATTAATTATAATAAATTAATCATTAATATTCGAACAATATATAGTAAGTTATATCTTGAAATGTTACGGGAGCTGCCTCTAGGGTCACGTGGAAGTGTCTAGAGTTCTCTCGAGGTGGTTTAGACTAGACTTCAAGTAGGAATTCAATAAGGTTGGTAACTGGTTGCAATTCTCGTAACTATAGTAATGAAACTAATGATTGTTCTTGAGCACGAAGCTCTACATTATAATGAAACTCATTCCCTTATATAGATCTTCGTACCTCATGAATCGACAAGTCGATTACCGTAAAGCCGATTTCGACAAGTCGGTTTCCTGATCACGTGATGTCCATCCCGTGATCTATAATGATGCTACCGCTTATCTAACCTGTGCTCTCTAGCCGATTGTCCCTACAGCGCTGTTTCCGTAGGTCCCAACACCAAGGCCTTAGGTTTATCTTATAATCCATGTTGCGGTGCGGGTACCTCCGTAACATGAAAATAATATTTGTCGAAACACATGACTAACAATGTGTTACGTCGGTCCATCCTCGGTACCGCGTCACATGACTCTTAGCACGTGATGGACCCTGCATGACAGGCATAACGGAATGTAGGTCCATACAGACCAAAGGTCCAGGACCTCTCTAGGTCCTGAACGCTCCAGTACAGTACGAAGGTCTATATAAGGGAATGGGATTTCATTACAATGTAGAGCTTCGTGCTCAAGAACAATCATTAGTTTCATTACTATAGTTACGAGAATTGCAACCAGTTACCAACCTTATTGAATTCCTACTTGAAGTTTAGTCTAAACCACCTCGAGAGAACTCTAGACACTTCCACGTGACCCTAGAGGCAGCTCCCGTAACACAATGTAACATTATTTATTTATTTATTTATTTATATTAATTAACGTCTGTCTTGAACCTCCCTAAGGGTATTTAGACGTGCTAAGATAAGGGACTATTTGAGCGGCGTGATCGTCGCAACCGAATTTAGCAATTTAACTTCAATGCCAGGGGCTGTTCGCTCCTCTGCAGGTGCGATCCACTTCTGTTTCCAGAAGGGTACGTCTGATCCGGGTTCTTGTTAGGGTAGAGCTTGGTTCCCGGGTGGATAGGCTCGTTGTGGGCTCCGATCCCTATGGTGAAGGAGAAGAAGTGGGAGTGGGTTGCTATTTGTTTAGCCGAGCGGCAAGGCTCTTATATTGTATATTGGGTTTGCGGTTTTTAGGGGTGTGGTATATTCGAGTGATCAGTTGAGTGGTAAGTTTATAAAAGGGGCGGCGGGCTTTGTTGAAAAGATGGTCGCTTTCTAAGGGTCCTTTAGTAGTTAGGACAGATCTGAGTGTAGAACTCTGAGTCGGTAATCAGCTGAGTGAGCTTGCTAGGTGTGTGTAAGAGTTTCTTGATATATGTGATCGCCTGTTTGTTAGATTGTATTTCTACAGGGGCCAGGGGCCAGTCTGAACGTTTTAGGTTGTTTATAGTGCATTTAAAGAAGTGATATGGTTCCTTAGCGCTGCCGCATGAGCAGTCCAGCTTGTTGTTTTGATGACCAAATCGCTGATGGTAAGCGGCGTAGTCGCCATGACCTGTTTTCATAGCTAGTAGTCGGTGAAGGACTGCTCTTGGCAGAGTTAGTTCCTTCGGCTCCTTTGTGTTGTACTTGGGAGACCATTCTTTATAATTAGCAGAGAGAGAGGGATTCATCTCTTCCCACCACTCAGTCTCTGCGCGTAGGCGCTTTTGGCGAACGATCGTCCGGACACCGCTAATTGTTGGTAGCTTGTCGATCGCCTGGTCCATGGGTCCAATTGCGCCTGCGTTTGCTAGGCGGTCTGCTTCCTCATTCCCTTCGATCTCCATGTGACCAGGTGACCACTTCACTCTAATGTCAAGTTGTTTCATTGCCTTATGGCACTTATGGAAGGCCCATTGCGTTGTGGGCGGCGCGTTTCCGCGAACACCCCAGATGACCGATGTACTGTCAATACACATCCAGATCCGGCCACTCGGGGGATCTTTAAACGTGCTGATCAGGTGCTCCAGCCCTCGCCACGCTCCGATCGCTTCTGCATCGAACACATGTGAGTCGCTCCGGATCTGCTTGGATCCGGAGGCTAATTGAGTGCCATTGTGATATATTACATATCCGTATCCGACACAGTTTTTACGATCAATGGTTTGTTCTGATCCGTCGGAGAAGATCGTGTAGTCCTCAGGTGGGAGTTGCAGCCACCACTCTTTGAAGGCTTGAGCTGCTTCCTCTTTGGTTAGCCCTTCCGTCGGATCCGTTCTGCAGCCTATCGAGAAGTGCGGGCGAAGTAACTTCGGCCGTTGGGTCTCTGGGATGAGGAGGCCGAGCCGTTGGATTCTTGTAAGGGGCCTTCTAGCTGTGCCTGCTCCTCGCCCGCGCTTTCGTACTGTGGGTTTCAGGCGGCTCACTAGCAGGTGCTGATTGTCGACCGTTTTTAAGCGGAGTGCGAATCGCAGCTTGGCGTGTTCTAATGCGACTATCCCCGATGGCAGGCCGGCTTCTTTGATAAGAGCTGCGGTCGGTGTAGTTTTGTATACCGGGATCGCTCCTCTTGCGGCGGTATTGATCACTTTGTTGATGTAGCGGAGATGGCCTTTGATACCTGTGCCTGTGCTTGCTTCGCTTTGACCGAGGCTCGGTTTGAGTTTGCCAGCGTACCATACTTCAGTGCCGAATAGTGCTACTGGAAGGACGCAGGTGATCACTGCTTTTCTCAAGTAGGAAGCTGGTGGCCCATGCAGAGTGCGGGCGATCGACCTGATGTGCGAGGCTACTTTCATGGCTTTCGCTGTGCGTGTTTTGACATGTTGTAGAAACGAGAGCCGACGATCGAAGAAGACACCAAGCCATCTTAGAGTGGGTTGAGTGCTTCCACTCGTTACAATCGGTACTGGAGTGATTATCAGATCCGGGTTAACGACTAGTGGTGGGTTGGTGGTATCGTGTCGTCTGGTTATATGGAGTAGCTCGAATTTCTCTGAGGCGAATAGGATTTTGTTCTCCTTACCCCATCGGATGATCTGTCGAACGCGTCGTTGAAGGATCCTGGCATTCGTGGAGAGATGCTTGGAGGAGTGATAGATCGCAATATCGTCAGCGTAGCCAAAGCGATATTTGGTATCTCGGTTGAGGAGCTCAGCGAGATATAGCATATAGAGTATAGGTGATAGGGGGGACCCCTGAGGAGTACCACATGCTACTGGGTATTCCTCTGTTGTGATGCCTTCGAGTCTTACTCTGACTTTCCTATTTGTAAGGAACGAGTCTATTAGTTTGAGCAGCGGAGTTGGCCATCCTTGCTTGATCATTCGGCTCAGGAGTCGGCGCTTTAGGAGAGCGTCAAAAGCTCCTTGAACATCCATTGTAACAATCGAGACCACATTACCCGTTGCTAATGAAAGCTCCGCATCGTGAGTGAAAGCCGCCGTTAGATCAGTACCTGATCTTCTGGGGAGCGCTCCGCAGTGCTGCGGGCTGATTACCTTGTGTCTCAGGGCTGTCCAGGATATTTGACTAGCTATATACCGTTCGAGCCCCTTACCGATACAGGAGATCAGGGCTATCGGTCGCCACGACCGTGGTGACGTTTTGTCTTTCTTGCCCACCTTAGGGATCATTACTACTTCCGCTAGCTTCCAACCTTCTGGATAGTAGTTTAGAGCTAGGCAAGATGCAAATATCTCCCGGATCAGTGATTTGACGCTCGGCCAGCATGCCTTGAGGATGCGCACAGTGGCTCGATCCACTCCAGGCGCAGTGCAAGTAGCTCCTATGACATGTTTTTCCACTTCTTCTGCAGAGATCGTTCTTTTCCAGGGGAGTATCCCTTTGTGTGCTTGATTGAGCAGCGGATCGTTTGGTAGGTCGTCGTCTGCCCTGAAACGATCCAGAACCGCTGTGAATAAAGCATCTGCCTTCTCTTTTGTATCGCAGATCACCCGCTCGCCGATTATTAGGGAGGGGGATTTCGCATTACTTTCGGGGGTTAATTTGTGCCATCCCATAACCCGATAGAGTTCTTTGTCGTCTTTGACTCCGTCGAGACGCATTGCCCAGTAGGATCTCTTGGCTTGTCGCACTACCTTTTGTAAGAGATGAGTAGCATTAGTCTTCCTTTCCGGGTCTGATCCCCTCCGTGCTTCTATGTGTGCTCGGTGGGCTTCTCTGCACTCGTCCGTCCACCACGGCGAGGCTTTTCCTACCTTCCGATCAATCTTGCCGATTGCTCGGATCGCTTTTTCTAACGCATTCGCCAGCTCACTGACGTGGGTTTCAATCTCAGTTGTAGTCTGAATGTCTACATCATTGAGGTGAGCTAGCTGGTTGGCCATTAGTCCATCTAATCTAGGCAGATCCACTTCCTTTATCCGATAGCGATACTGATCCCACTCTGTTGTTCCACGATTCGTCAGAGTAGTGACCTGGGTAGCATGATCAGATCCACAATGGAGTTCTTCCAGTACCTCTGTATAAGCGAACGGTATGTTGGAGAAGGTCAGGTCTATCACGTGCCCTCTTGCGTGAGTGGGTATGCCTGGAGTACCTATAAACTCCATGCCCTGCTCGTCTGCCCATGTTGCGAGCTGTGCCCCCTGGTTGGCTGTGATCACCCCCGGTTCCCACAGATCGTGCTTTGCATTAAAGTCCCCTCCTACGACTGTACGCTCATTTGGAACCAGGTGTGTAATGTAATTAATAATATCCAAAGTGCACGGAGCTCTATAGACATTCAGGATCGAGTATCCATTGACTCGTATCCAGAGTAGGTCTCTGTTTCCGAGTCGACTCATTTGCTCTACTTTCAGGTTCGCGCTTTTTCGTATATATGTCATGACCCTAGGGCCTTGCTCGTTCTCCTCCAAGTCTCCTCGGAGGTTCCAGTTGTCGGTCGGCTGATATCGATCGTATGCGTTGTGATTTTGTGTTGTTGAATTCCAGTATAGTCTTGGCTCCTGTATACAGATCACATCTAATTGAGCCTCCGCTGCTAATTGTAGTAGTGTGATATGATTCGCGTGTCCCCGGCCTGCGTTCGCCCAAGCGATAGTGAGGCCTTTGTTTCTTTGAGTGTACCCATTGATTGCATCACTCATAGAGAGGGTCTAGGTGCAGTGGCAACTGTTATAGAGTTTTCTGTATCGATCATCTCCAGGTCTATTGGAGTGAAGGCTTTCTCTGCTAGCGCTTCTATATTGAGATTCCGTTGGCTCTGGTTACGAGCTGAGCGTGTGCGTAATCCGGTTGGTGCGATCGGCAGACTTGTACTGAGCCTGCGTGGGCGCTTGCTGAGGCGCTCATTCTCATATGCTATGATCCTCGCCCCCGAAGTGATCGGGGTTTCTGCGGTTGTTACGATAGGAGACAGAGGTGATTCAGAGGTATGTTCTGCCTCGTCTATATCTGCTCTGTGCAGCGTCTCGTAGTCTTTTCTGCCGACAGCTCTGACTGCGGCCAGTTCCTTTGCGGTCAGAACGATCCGTCGCTTAGCATAGACCCTAGGGGCAGCTGGGCAGTTGGAGTGGCCAGCGCGGAAGGGTCCGTGGCAGTTGGCGCATTGAGCTGCTCTAGTACATTGTTGGTGTACGAGTGCACCCTCGTGCTCAGTGTTTAGTTTACCGCATGTCGAGCATCGTGAGGCTCTGTTGCAGGTGAAGGGGTTGCAGTACCCTAGGCAGCCAGTACTGTGAAGTTGAATTTCCCGGGGTTTGTCTAGGAGAACCGAGTAGGAGCTACTATTGAATAGTCGGAACCGCGATACTGCAGTATTGAAGCCAATGATCCAGGTGGCTCTTTTAGTGATCGGGTTAACCCCGCTACGTGCCAGTCGGTAGTTGACCGGCTGCTTGCCGGTCTGAGCTGTGATCTCTTCTTTGATAAGCTCAGTAGGCATAGGAGCAGGAGCTCCTTCGATGTGATAAAAATCGTGAGGTACTTGTGGGACTGCATACATGAACCACTTCTCTAGTCTGCGCATGCTTGTTGCATGGAGGGTCTTAAGCACCCGCTCAGAGTTATCTGCTTTCATGATCTTCTCCCGGCTGGCGCTAGAGCTGCATCGTAGAGTCCAGCCCGTATTATTCCTTTGAAGGAAGGGGATCTCTGCTAATGTGAGTCCAGTAACTGCCTCTTTTATTCTGAGTCTTAGTAGGAAGGGATTTGTCTCTGAGAGCAGAGCTTCCCCATTAGCTATTATAAGGATCGTTTTCTCGATCCGGTCATTCTCCCTCTTGAGTCTGCGTGCTTCTATACGCTCAGTGTTCGCTCCTCCAATAGGAGCAGGGCGTCCTGTGTTGGTGGGGGCCTTAGTGGGGCTTTCTGCCTCAGGCACTATCCGAGTTTTCAGTGCATCAGTGTAGGTCTTCTGCTTATTGCTTTCTGTTCGTGAATGCTCTGTTGTGAGCCCTATCCATTGATCAGAAGTAGCCTTTGCTGCTCCCAGCAGTGTGGAGATGATCGTCCCTTTAATATTCACTGCGAGTCTATGTTGTTGACCCTGGAAGCCTTGTGCAAGCTTATCCGCTAGTGCTGCGAACGCCTCGATCACCTCTCGCTTCTCCCGTTCTGTCTTATCGATCCTTTCGAATCGATCCTTAATTACGCCAAGGGCAGAGCCTGTGAGCGATCTTATAATTGGTGGAGGGGCAATGCTTGCCCCTGGGGTAATGGTACTTGATTGAGGGGGGATCACCTCTTGGGTTGGGGAGCCGCTCGGCGCGCCGGGGGCGCGCATCACTAGCGGCATAGGGGAGCCTCCTGTGAGGCCCTTAGATGTAGTTGATTCGTGATCGTTTCAGTAGTTGAATGATTTCTTTTTTTTAAAGATTAACCGATGACTAGATGATTGTTGTTGCTTTCTATAATTGTATGTAAATGACAATGTAACATTACATGTCATACTTTACCCCATATATACATAAAGTACATAAATGAGAGTAATACATATATATAAATATAGTAATTCCTTTTTTATATAAAGAGGATAGATAGAAATAAACAATCCTTTTATTTATACATATTATATATATATACCTTACCAAGTCTGCTCAACAATATTATATAGTATAATAGAATGATATAAAAAAGAGAGTTATATTTGATTAATCTATATGTAAATTATAGTATTAAAACTATAATAAATCGAAAATGATTAGTATATTAGAAGATAATTTGATAACAAAAAATAATTAGGTTTTACAATATAATTTTATAATTATATTTATAATAAAATATTTAGTAATGATATTTACAACTTTACTATCTACTAAATAAAGTTTTCTTTAATAAAAACGAATTTGAATATATATCTTATAATTAATAACAAAAGATTAACCTACAAATACTTTTCCAAAGTATTCACTATCAATCAGATTAATTATATTAAAAAAAGATTTATGTGCTAAAAATATAATAGTTTTAATAAATAAAGATTTACTATTTATAATATTAAATTATAAAAACTCTTTATTAACTATAATTCATTTTACTTATTCAATATTCCTTAATAATCTTTATAAATGATTTAATATAAAGATTAAGCTTTTTTTGTGTAATTATTGATTAAAAATATTAATATATTATAGAATAAAATATTAGATATATTTTTTTAAAGACATTAAAGATTTAGTTTCAAGAAATCTTTAAAATATATTCAATTATTATTTAAAATAGAATATAATATAGACATTATTATTATTATAATTACTCTGAGAATTATATTTTTGGAAATCATTTTAATTATAAGATTCGTTTTAATATTAATTAAAGTATTAATTATTTTAATTAATAAAAGTATCTCGATATAATTTATGGCCGTCGAAACCTCCTTAAAGACCCGCAAATCCTAAGCCTCCTTTAATTATTTATTGTATATTCATTTGTTTTTTGGTATTATAATTCTATATTGAGTAATCAGATTTCTTATAATAATAATAAAGACTAAATCGATATTTCTTTTTTCATTATTAATTTTATATTTTGAAAGTATCAAAATTTATAGAATTAAATAATATTAATATAATAAATAATATATTGATTAGAGATATATAATATTATATAAAGCTTGAATTCATTTTCAATTCTAAAAGGTATTCATTCTTTTATAAATTCTAACTTTAAACTTTAAACTTTTGTTTTTAATTATTGATATTAATAAGAGAATAAGAATTAGAATTTTATATAAATAATTGTTGAAGATTATAAGAGATTTTCGTTTTTATTATTACAATTATTTATATAGTTACTTATAATATATTATATCGAAATGTTTTAGTTGAATATAAAAAATCGAAAAAGGCATTTTATTAATCATTTTAAATTTATTAAATCGAATTAAGACTTTATATACTACATCGACTAAGATATAAAGCTCATTAAGTTTATTAAAAAAGGAATTATTAATAATATAGATTAAGATTTTATTAATAATATTATTTATATTAATTAATTTTTTTTAATATATATAATTATTAATAAAAAAACTAAATATAAAAACTTTTATTTATTTATATTAAAAACAATTAAATCAATTGTTCAATAGATTTGTAAACCTTATTTTCAAATAATATATTTCTTTTATTAAAATATCAATTCTATCTTTTCCTTTTAAAAAGATTTAAAGTTCTTTGAAGTTTATTATTAACCAGTTTTATCTTGAGCAAAAGCACTTAGTAGATTTTATACAATTTGAGATTATAATAATTAAATCAATTAAAATTAAATATTTAATTAATTATTTATAACAATCTTAAGGAGATATCTTATAATTAAATCTTATTTAAATATTTATTGAATAATCAAAAGTAAATTAAATATATAATTAATAACATTATATAAATAATTAAAGTAATTCTACTAATTTTATATTAATATCAATAAAGAAAGAGAATTATAAAGTTTATAATCCTAAAGGTTAAATAACTCTCCTGTAATTCATTACTATTAATTAAAAGCATTATTGATTTTAATTTTAAGTATTTTAAATAAAACAAATAATAATAAGCTAGTATTCGAAATGCTTAGTATATTAGTTATAATAAAAAAAGAAAATAAAATGAAGATATAAACAAAAACAAAAATAAAGATAAAAATAAAAATGAAAATAAAAAAACATAAAAGATATAAAAGATTATGAAAATTATAAAAAAAATCTATCTTAAACAAGTAAAAATAGAAATAAAGAATTTCTTTTTAAAATTGAATTATTTTTGCTATAATAAAACTTTTTTATAAAGTAAAATATATTATTATAATATAAAAGATAAATATTAGATAAAATATATAATATTTTATAAAGAGTAAAGAAAGAGGTGGAGAGGTGTTGACTATATAGAGGGTAGATGCCTTAGGCATCCATATAACTACGTATTGAACCTGTGACACTTTCCTTGTTTTTATTTTCGTTGCCTTATAAATCATAACAACGTTATTATTTATCTCTCGCTTAGGCGATATAAGTATTTATCGAATACTAATATTACCTATAAAATTATTTTAGATTGTATTATAATTTAAGAATTATTTACCGGATACTAATATGTTACTATAAATTTCAATAAATATAAATCTATAAGATTTGAAATTTTATATAATAACTTTATTAAATCTATAATATAGCTTCGATCTTCATTTATTAATATTTTATTATTATACATTTTGTAAATTTATAAATATAAAGTTAGGTCTACAAAGTTTAGGTTAATTTTTTAGTCAATAATTCAATTAATCTTATTTTAGTAATAATTCGAAAAATGATTTGAACGAGCCCTAAGCACAGTCAGAATTCCCGAGTTGGAGTTAGATAGTTGCTATCTCAACCTATCGATTGTTACGATCACATACTAGAGTATATCGATAGAGATCGATCAACTAGAATAAGAAAGCTAAAGAGAAAAGAGATTCTAAGGGATCTCTTTATCTCTTATATAATAACAATCGGCTAATTCAAGCTAGTCTTGAACTAAGGTAGATATAATGAGTAATTATAATGTCATATGATATTAGTTATATAAACCTCAATCTGTATTAATAAATTGATTTATCATAATTAAAATCTTATTTCTCCTTATCTTTCTCATTTTACTATATATTTAGAACATATATTATACGTTCGTATATTAAAGAATCTAAAAACAACTGAAATTCCTCCGGAGGTTTAATAATCATTAAGAATAATCATGATGACTATTTACGTCAATTCGGTATTAGAATTGATGCTTTTTAATACGATTACTATTCATACATCTCGGTGATTAGTGATCCTCGAGTTATATTTTATCGTCAGGGACAACCCCACCGTCATCAACCTTTCTATATAAATATCACCACTCCAAATGCAAATTGGAGATCTCTATACTCATCTTCGAAAAGCATTGCCCTAAACAGCTATCAAATCCCCCTCAAAAACCAACATCGTCTCAAGACGACCTCTTTCAAAATGTCCACCTCAAACCTCACAATATATCAGCACACCGGACCCTTCCCCACCCCCTCCTCTCGTCAAAACCCTGCTCTCAGTTTCCTCGAAAACTACGTCAAGAAAATAAACACCGCATGCTATACCGGTTCCTATCTTCCCTATTACCATCCCCGTAGTATCTTTCACGACGCTACTGGTGTTGATTACATTGGGGGCGCCGTAATCTGGAAATGGATCCAGGGTTTATTCGGGGGTGACATCTTCTCTAAGATAGATATGGAGAGTAAGGAATTTTTTGTAATCGGAGGATCAGGTGAAGGAACAACGGGTCCAGCAGGAAAAGGAGAATGGAAAATATATGGAGAGTGGATAGCGCATTGGTGGGTGAAGAGTACAGGGGAGAAAATTAGTGTACCGAGGAGTATGGTGTTTACGTTGGTGAAGGCTGAGGGCGAAGGAACGGGAAAGAATTTGGATGCTAATGGAGAGGGGGTAGAAGAGGTGGGGTTCGAGGGATTACAGATTGGTGATGTGAGATTATATTACGATCGGAGTTTATTGAAGGGAGTTTTTAAAACCAGTGAGCAGGAGATAGAGAAGTTTGGTGCTTGATTTGAGTTTTGGGAAGATGAGACTACTATATTCTCGAGGTCCCTTTATTTCTTCTTCCCAGGATACGTTGTTCGAGGAAGATCAGTATGATGAGAGATAAATCATAATTCGCAACCTCATATGACGATCAAAAAGGGAAACAAAAAACCACTCTCACCCAGTGTTAGTGAACATGTATACAACCATTCCACTAGGCAAGATCCATTTGTAGACATTCGGACTTTCAGGTAAATAACTTCCTGAACTTCTATGCATTGTATCCGATAGTTTCGCTCCAACAATTAAAGACCCTTCGGCCACCGCCACTAGATGTATATGTGCCATTGATGGCAAACTTAACCACTCTTGATATCTTCTATGATCTATTTTATATATCACCAACTCCCCTATACAGACCATTGAACCTAAGCTTCTCTTTCCAGTACTCTACTAAGCATCTAAAGGCTTCTGACCATAATGCGCATAACTATCGGAATCAATTAGCATGATTATCCTAACATCAACTCCCGTAAAGTTTTCAGGTAAAAAAAACTATAGAATACTAACATTTCCCAATAAGCATGAATCGATGTATCTTTCATCTCCGTCCTAACATCCACCAAGAATAATTCTAGTTCATCTACACTCCATCCTAATAGCCTTGTAAATATGGCTACACTCAGTCCCATAAGACCGGATGTAAGATTTTCTTGATTCCACATTCCTGTTTGAATTCATATTAGCATATATCTTTTTAACTCCTTCATATTTCTTGACATCATTTATGATTTTCCCTCAAAACTCCTTTCCCTCGTTTAGAATAATCATCACTTACCCAACTCCTTTGCTTTGGCATCTTTCGGCCATTTATTCCCTGGCCACTTATATATCGTCTGACTGACCCCCTGAAACCCTCTTTTCTCCAGTTTCTCTTTACAAGTAACTGCGCTATCCAGATCCCTGCCTGCTATAACACTTCCTTCTAACAGTAATTGCGACCATTTAAGAAGCGCTGAATCGGGTTTAAGTGTATCATCTGCACAGGAGACGGGAAGTCGGATATCTAGAAGTTCAATATATCCACCTGGTTTCAGGTTACTGTTCAAAATATAGTTAGCACAGCGATAATTTCAGTGATTTGAGGAAAAGGATAATAAGGATTAGATTGACAACAGACAAAAAAAGAGGAAACTCACTTCCAAGCTTGCTCAAAAAATCGATCCCAATCCCCAATACTTCCCGTCATCATTCTTGCATAGATAAAATCAAACGCATCACTATCCTCAAAAGTCCATTCCTCTTCCAAATCATCCACTTGAAATATTGCATTTGGAGGTGTAAATATTGGTTGAATAGGACTTAAATCAATTCCCAAAACCGTAGCTTGGGGATACTCATCCGCAAAATCTGTCGTCCAAATTCCCGTTCCACAACCCACATCCAAAACCCTCTCAATCTTATCTGCCTCAATTGGTGCTGTGAAAAGTTTGCCATCAAACGTAAGACTACATATATGATGTTGTAAATCTAATCTTTCTTGCTCCATATCATCATTAGGATATGCGTATTTTCCATCTTTGTAAGCGTGATATGTACGTCCATTCTCTATGCGATATCTAGTAATACTTGATGCGAGTGAGGTTGTGGAACTTCCGGATTCAGATCCAAGGGCTGAATCGCCATCGTCGATTAAAGCTTCCGGATCGTCCGCTTCGAGCGTTACTGGTACGGGAGCTGGTGTTGGAGCTTCTGTTGCCGGTTCAGATCCTACGGATGGAGGGGAAGCCATTGAAGTGTAGAGGATAAATGTATAGATAGATAAGTGACTATTACACGAACCAATGGTTTCAAACCCAAGAAATAAATCGAATATCGCTCCAAACTATCAGTTCAATTGATTGAAACGTTGTTCTCAAACAAACCCCATAGGATATCAAAAAATTAATTACTGACGTAGTTTGTAGGAGGGTTGCATAACCAAAGAACTATATGAAGAACACAAAAAGAAGAAAAAGAGCCCCCTGAAAGAAGAATGGCGTGCGAAACTCTTATATTAGAGAGCTACTCAAATAAAACCTCGGTGCTGATATACAAACAATTATTAATCGACTAGACATGGTCCTAGACAATCATGATCTCTAATGACTTCAATTCGAAAATCTGACACGTCCAGCAAAGAGAACAAGATAACTATTGCGGATTGCGGTCGGCAAAAAAGATTAACATCTGATGTATTTTTAAAAGAGGTCAGTCTTGACTCCTGCTTGTCCCACATTCAACGTCTCTTGTGTGAAGCAACTTACATATCCCTCTCCACCTTCATGATTGGATTCTCCCCTCGGACTTCCTTCCCATCATGATCCCCCATACAGGCCATTTTACTTTCTACAAGGAAAATCCCTTGCTCCCTCGTGTCAATTGGTGATAACAACGGGCTTTACAAAAGCCGAAGTGGGGTGAATCTGCCAACACTTTACGGAATCATTTATCCTTGTTCATGTAATGTGTCGAACATGAGATTTCGAGAATTTTTCAATATAGCGAATTGGAATTGATGAAATGCAAACAATTAAGAGATGAATCCTTTGCTTCGACGACGTAGCGAAGAAACTCAGCTTCTGCGAATGATGTTATTATTTCGGTTTGAAGAACAAAGTAAGAAGCGAATTCCCTGTCAAACTATCAGCAAGAACAACAATCAGCAAAAGTATATCCTTAACATCGTCCCCATCTAATATGCACGTCGTTCATTCGACCGAATCACACTTCCTCCAAAAATGCTTGTTTATAACTTCCTCAAACACTAGCCGTGCTCACCGCACCATCCCAATTACTACTACTCGTACCCGATGCCAGCACAGCTGTAGCCGCCTTATAATTCATACATACTCGGACCCCCGCAACTCTGCTTGAAATCACCCTTGCAAGTCATGGTACACGCGTGCGCTCCCGTTAGACTACTTGGTTCAGGGTTTGGCGGCACCGATCCCGCGTGACATTCCAGTCCATATTCTAGTGCCAAATATTTGTAGGTGATGGGGGTTTGAGCAGTGACTTGAATTAGGGCAGAAGAAATACAGAGATCGGGGCTCATTGAATGGTTGGGAACAATTTGGGAACATTTTATCCTCCATATCATCTAGTTCTCCTGCAGAGTCGTTGAAACAACCTATTGAGACAAACCCGAATGTTGCAGTATTGGTTACCGAAGGAGTGGTTGGTGTTGTGATTGATATTGATGGATCATTATTCGATGGGAAAGGAGCGATGGAAGAAGTCGAGGGAGTACTGGATCGTGTATCTATCGTAGATGAGGTGGTGGTTGAGGAGGTAAGTGAGACTAGTGCACTGGAGGACAACGATGAAGATATTGAAGAGACAATCACACCACTTCGAACGGGGAAAGAGATCGAATTGGTCGAGGAAATGGAGCTCAAGCTTGAAATAGCGCCTGTGCCGTTGTGATGCATCTGCAGACGAGATGACCCACCGCACTGAGTCATGCTATTAAGTAAACTCCAACGGTTGTACGCATGAAAAGTAGACTTACGTATCCGGAAGAATTTCCCATGCAAGTCAAGGAACAAGTATTCTCCGATGCAGACATAACAATGCTTGCGCTGATGACATTCCTATCCCACGATAGCCATAGAAATTTAGCTTGAGATGGTGGTGCTTGATGATTTCGTACACTCTTTCCGGTTTTCGATACCAAACTAGACAAATGCGGAAGAAAAAGCATAACAACTTTGAAAATTCATAAGATTATTTGCATAAGTACCGCCAGTAAGAGCTCTTCCGATAGTGACCTCGGCATAACGCCCTGCGAAGGTGTATGAGCCAATAGATTGGATGATCACAGGTCCAGTCGAGGTTGGTACGACCGAGGTGGTAAATGTAGAAGCAGAATTTGTAGTGGAAGAGGCGGTGGTAGTAGAAATGGAAGTGGAATCTTAGGACGAAGTGATTGTTCGTGAAGAAGATAAAGAGGACTATGTGGTAGAAGTTGAAGTTGAACTACTACTGCTGTTCGAATAGCTCGAGAGCCCGGAAATTGAATCCGGGCCAGGGACAAACTGGTCTCATCATAGTAGACAGATAGAAATCTATCTCCCTCGCATGCTTGTGTTATATCTCTGGGACAACTGAATGCTTGGAAAGCCCGAATATTGTAAAACATGAATTTGTATTATTTGAACTTATATGCAATAAAGCTCAAACCAATAGATATAAAACTTACTTTAGTTTCCCGCAAAACATATTGTGTAGATACTCACTAGATATAGCCTCCTTCGAGAGGATATGAACCTGAGCTGGGGAGTATAGATCCCTAAGCAGTAATTGTTTGAATGATCTTGTCAGTTCCTGTATGATAGTCCACCGCTAGATACAATAGGTTGACTATAGAGATACCCCAGGCCCCTGCTTGAACCCACCAATATTATTCGCATTCAAAACATTAATTCAATGTCAGCTATTGAATATCACTGGAAGGCTTCACGGTAGTTTTTGTACTATGCTTTTCCGAATTTTTAATGACGATTGTGATATGTGTAATATCAGTGCCGAAAAACACTGTGGAGTCCAATGGAGCAACCCCACTAGATCCTATTTTCAATCACCAGCATCCATAGGGACATATTAGTACGGTTCTAAATAATCTGACAAAGTGATTCTACCAGTGATTGAAACGACGAACTTGGCCACAACTTTGTCCAATGTTGAAAGCAGAGTTCTCCCTCATCTATTTGGGTCAACTAGGTTTCGACCCATCTTCAGCTAAACTTACCCAAGATCACTCTGAAGAAAGATAGCTGTATAAATAGTGAGTTCAACAGAGTACCATTGACAGCATACAAAGTACGTATGAAATTCATCGTTAATGCAATGAAGACTGATTGTGACCCGCCTGGTAAAGTATATACTAATGGTTTTACATACCATTCCTTGTTATTCCCGTGACAGTTTTTTCCATGATGTAGTAGAACTTACTAGAGTAGGGCGTGTATCATGGTTATCCAAGTATCCCGATTCTCGAATCGTATGTGTAGGTGCCAGAGAGTTAACCAATGATGGCACCAAGGCTATCAAGATACGAAGTTTTAGCCATACTATCGCGAGATTTTTGATGCTTGGAGATCAAGATTGTAACATTGAGAAAAGATAGAAAGTTTGAGCAAGAGAAAAGTTGTATGTTTGACGTAAAAAGATTTCACTGTTTTTGCAACTGGGAAAGAGCGACGACAGACCAGGAAGGCATCAAAGTGATAAAGTGATGGCACTTGTCATCTGTTACATGAATCAAAATTTGACGGAACGCTGCATTGTTTCCAAGAGAATTGAATGGAGGAAACAAGAAATTCCATACCTTAAATGATCACTGCAGATCCATACAGCTGTAATGATGTGGTACTCTGATATACCGCGAAACCAACTGACTTGCAAATGTATACGAAAGTTCCACAACAGATACCGGATGTATACTTTCTGGTAGTATTTTCCATACTATGGTTTCACTTGAACACAGCTGACAGGTCAAGAGAACAGTCCAGATTGACAGTGGGAGTTTCTTGAACAGAGCCTTAAAACTTTGACTTGTAGATTATTCCGAGGACATCTCGAAAAGAAAATATCAGAGAAGACACAAGCACAAAACTGGCATTGAGTTCGAGAGATCTTGATTTCATCCGAAGTTTTCTTGCTTGCGACCAATCATACATAGCCTTTCGGGTAGTACTGAAGTGAAATTCAACGCGTATGCCATGAGCAAACGGAGAACCATTTAACTTGGCATTTTGTGATACATACGATTGTCAGAATTAGCAAAAATCTGCGAAGTTAGCATTGAACTTTATAGAGTATCAAAAGACAAAAAGAGAGAAACGAGGTCTTGAGAAGAGAAGAAGAGAAGCAGGTTCGTGGAATTCAAGCATACACAATTCAATTTGTTTCCTTTTAGCGATTATGAGGTGTGTGTTCATCGGCACTTTGTCTTAATCACATGACCAAATGAGCCTGTAGCGAATTGAAATCATTAAAAACACCCAAGAAAACTTTAGCTATTTCTTGTCCCATGGTTAATCGATTCATCTTTGGCATAGAAATTTGATGTATATTATAGACGGACCAAATCAAGATCAATAATCTGAGATTAGAATTCACATTCCGTTTATAGTTGGCACGGAACGAAAGTGTTGAGGATATGCATGTATATTAATCATTTTGCGTGATAAGTTCAGTACCCCACTTTTCGGCCACCCCTCTTTTCGGCCACCTTATAAATCTCACCACTCTAACCAACCATTTCTTTTCAATCTTTAATGATTTAATAACCACTAAATCAATTAATTCAAAAATTTGATATATTATCAATTATATTATAAATAATAATTATATTAAAGATAATATTGCTATAACACTTAATATTATAATAGAAGGTATAATTATCAGAAAAGCTGATTTGAATTATAAAATACTCTATACTATTCTTCAATGTTATATAAATGGTTACCTTTCCTATTAAAAAGGTATTCAAAATATATAAAAGATAATTCCAATATAGGAGAAAGTATTAGTTGAATAGATATTAATTCAAAAGACTTTAAGCACTAATTCTATACATTAATAAATACAAGAAATTAACAAAACCCTTCTTAAAATGAAAAATAATAAATTTATATTTGAAAAATAATGAATATACAACTTCGTACTTAAAAACCTTGAAATTCAAATTAAAAGATAAATTAGAATCAATAATCAATATGTTTCAGATATTACTATTAAAATTATTAATAAGTTTTTCGAAAAGTTGAATTTGCTAGCTATTATCCATATTAAATCGAAAAACAAATGAAATATAAATAAAGTTAATATTATAGAAGGCCAAAGCTTAAATGATATAATACTTAGGAGTATTGAAAGATACTTTATTTAAAAGAAATAGTTTAATATAAAAAGTTGAATCTCTTTTATTGAATATATTTTTACTACAAGAAAAGCACTACTACCCTTTATTATATATAAAAATAAAAGTATTCAATAATAATGGTTTTCTATTGAGCTTAATATATATAAGGATTAAAAGTTCTATATTATAGAAAATGGATGGATTATTAATAAAACAGGTCTAGTATAATTAAAAGAGATTTTTATTCCTCAAATTACTCTTTCTGATCTAAAAGAGGTTAGATTATTTGTTTTAGACGAGTATAAAAACCACAAAACCATTCAATTTATACTTAAATGCTTCAAAAACAATATACACCTTTTATTCTTTCCTCTATATATATCATATATATTATAACCTTTTAATTTATTGATATTCTTTTCTCTAAAATATAAATATTAATATAAACTCAATAAATTAGGTTTACTATTTGATTCTATATTTATAAACAAAAGGAATTTTCTTATATACTATTAAAAAGCAAAATTAAAGAGTTTAACTCTGAATAATATTATTTCAAAATAGAGAGCTTCAGATTTATAACCTTAAAACCATATTAAATCTCTTTTATTTAGATTATTACTTGAAAATAACAATAAAGAAGTTCAAAGTCTAAATTCGATTTCAAATAATGATTTTATATTTTAATAAATATAAATTCATTTTTGATTTGATAGGAAATATTACAAAAAGCAAATAATCTATAAAAATATATATTAATATTGAAATCTAAAAAAGAAATAGATTTATATATTCATCAATTATTCTTTCGAAAAATCCAAAAAGTATTGTTACAACGGATTAGTAACAGGCTGTAGAATCACCAACGTATAGGCTATAATGGTACTATAAGCCTCGGTGATTCAGCTGCAGTATACCGGGGGACGCTAGGCACCCAGGAGAGCCTCAGGCACGTATATAGTATTAGTCATAGGATACCCTAGAAACATAGGACATAGTTCCCAGGACAATAGGTCCTAGGAAAGACAGAACACAGTAAGCAAGAAGGCTTCACTAGGATTAGTAATGTCCCAGGGGATTAGCCCCAGGACAAAAGAATAAGCTAGGACACCAAGAGTCACGGGATTAGTGTCCCGTGATGGACAGCTCAGGAACGACAGCGCTCCAGGAGCGCCCGGCTGTCCCAGTGTTACGGGAGCTGCCTCTAGGGTCACGTGGAAGTGGCTAGAGATCTCTCGAGGTGGTTTAGACTAGACTTCAAGTAGGAATTCAATAAGGTTGTAACTGGTTGCAATTCTCGTAACTATAGTAATGAAACTAATGATTGTTCTTGAGCACGAAGCTCTACATTGTAATGAAACCCATTCCCTTATATAGACCTTCGTACTTTGATCGAATCGGCAAGTCTACTCGACTACTCGAGTCGACAAGTCGAATCGACTTTCCTTCACGTGACACTTGTCCTCGTGACCTGGTAAGGTTACCGCTATCTTTAGTTACCCTTTAATTCAACTGTCCCTACAGTGCTGTTTTCGTAGGTCCCAACACCAAGGCCTTAGGTTTATCTTATAATCCATGTTGCGGTGCGGGTACCTCCGTAACACCCAGCTGTCCAAGTAGGACGAAGATCTATATAAGGGAATGGGTTTCATTACAATGTAGAGCTTCGTGCTCAAGATCAATCATTAGTTTCATACTATAGTTACGAGAATTGCAACCAGTTACAACCTTATTGAATTCCTACTTGAAGTCTAGTCTAAACCACCTCGAGAGATCTCTAGACACTTCCACGTGACCCTAGAGGCAGCTCCCGTAACAAGTATTTGATATTAAAAATTATGAAATTATAAAGTCTAAGTATTGAATAAAGGAATTAGAACATAAATTAGAATATATTATATCTAAAAAAAAGAGGAAGGTTAATATTAGCTCAAATTCGAAGTTTTCTAGGATTAAGGCTATATATTAGGCTCAAATCGAAGCTGATGATTGTGAAATTGATAAAATGAATTTCAATAATATATATAAAATTAATGTTACAAAAGATTGTATTATAATTGGATAATTATTGAATTATTGAAGTTTAAAAATTGTATATATATATTTTATGAGGTGGCCGAAAAGTGGGGTACTGAACTTATATCTGATATCTAAGATTACAATAAATACAGTGGTATATTACAACTTGCCAAACCCATTCACCATTCTTCATTTCTCAATCATAAACTCCTATCAATACTAATTAATCAATGCCCCAAAGTTTTTCACCAAACGTTCAACCAATCTTAATGAACTGGCATGTCAAAAGCATCTAAATCATAAATCCAAGAATCAATACTCTCCTGATCATACTGGCACTCCATTGCCGTTCCATTATTCGTCTAGAACGGTCCCAGAGGCCATCCACAAATTTGTTGATTCGATTCCTTATTCGCCCCTTGCAAAACTGTCGCATTCAAAGTGACAGGTGCCATTCAATTCTCTACCCAATCAATGAGTACCTGCAAGTTCGTTTGTGGCCATGGTCCATTAGGTTCTGCTGTATTAACCGCACAATGCGAACCACCTGGTACAAGGAATAGTCGATAGAATTCATTGGTTGTAGCGACAGAATCATTATACGAAAGACCTGGGTTCATAATTTCTCGCACGGATTCGTAGGAGCGAACAGATGAGGCGGTCGGAATACTGTAATCAGATTCACCATGGAAATGAATAATTTTTCCGCCGGCATTTTTGTAGGGGGTGAGATCTGGCCAGTTTGTCAGGAGCACATCATTGTATCGGTTCCAACCATCTTGAATACTAACACCATATTCACCACTGGTGTCGTTATGTGCTGTGGCTGCATCTGTAAAAGTAGAGGAGGGAGTGTATGAGAAATAAGCGCGTCTGCCGTCAGTGATGTGAAGACCGTCGAGGATTTTCTGGGCAACAGCCAAACCTTGGCTGAGATTGAACCATTTTGTGCGGGTGTAGGAGAAGAAAATTGACTTCCTAACGATGCTGGACAAGAGTATAGTGTACCCAAAAGTTTTGAAATGTTAAAGTTCAATGTGCAAAGATCTGTTCGTGAGACGACTCCATCTGTTTTACCATCATATGGCTCGCAAGCAATAATCGTCTCGTTCACAATCTTTTGTAATTCACAAGGCGGTGGATAGTAGCCTGAGTATTCTCCACAACATTTGAATAAAGATGTTGAATCTGCTGGAATGCATATCTGAAAGCCGGTGCACCAATTGCTGCTTCATCGAATTGATTCGCAAATCTTTGAACTTGACTCCACCCTTCTCTACCACTTTCCGAACAACCTTGATAGTAAGAATACAACGTGACATTATTGGCTGTCATATTGAAAATCAATGTAGTAAATTCCTTTCCAATGACACTCATTTCATGGATAGCATTATCTCCAAACATATAGACATTTCGCCAATTAAGTGTTCCACTCGCGAGGAGAAAACCCGAAATGGCATTACTCTGTAAAATTCCAAAACCACCATCAGTATCGCCAGCAACTGCGCCATATTCAATTCCTCCAGGTAATGACTGGGCTCTTGAATTGATGGCATATCCACCACCACCTGTCGAAAGGTAACGATTTTGAAATTTTGCTAGTGCAGGAATCCAGTATGTTAAGAGTACACTGTCATCTAGACCATTATGAGAGTACTTGAAAGTAACAGCACAGTAATCGATCACAGCATTTGGATAAAAAACACTCGATGCTGTGGCATTTGTCACCGTTTTGGCTGTGATGCATGTTGGATCAAGAGTTATCCCGTCATAGAAATCGTCAGCTAGAAAATTGGCTGCGAGATAAGTTGATGTACAGATGTCGGTCAGCGTAAGAGCTTGCGTCAAAGCCGGAAGTGAAGTAATGGCGGTAGCAAGATTTAAAAAAACGCAAATTGATCCCCACCAGGTAGTTCGAACCGTGTGTGGTTAATAAGATGAAGAGAAAGATGAGATGAGGATGAAACACTTCAGTCATCCTCAGTTCTTATACTCGTGAGTTCTCTCGGTCAAGATATTGTGACCTAATCGAGTACACGCATGTAGTCGAAGTTTTGCTACTGTATAGCATCTGCAGGCTGCTTATGGTCCAACCATATCCTGTTCTAGTTCCGGCACCTCAATCCACACAAGAAACCCTAACATCATCCAAAATCCTGAGTTATAGCGGTATTGTTTTGAGCCCCACAAACCAATCACCAACCCCACATTCTCCCAAAGTTCAACAGAACATCGTCGCCATAATCATGCCCACGCGCACGTATTGAAGACTAACTGAGCCCGATGGACATAGAGCTGGTAGGCCGAGCAGTGTGTATGAATCAGTATGATTGGAAGAGTCAGCAAATTGAATCAAGGTGGAGATGAAAAGGCACGATGGCGACTGTATGTGTTTAGCATTATTGATTGAGCGGGATAGCAAACATCGGTGCTTTCGGTACTTATAGCAGACAGCCAAAGCTATCGTTCCAGGTGCGAAGTATTATTCAAGACTTCGAAACTGGTTCAGCAAAAATCAATTGATTCTACGCTGTTTATAAAACAGTACCACCAGTACCTAGTAACTATTTCGTTGGTTTCCAAAGGCTAAGGTTAGACTGAGTTGGGACTAGACTTGCAGAGGTCGCTATCATGTGACTACATGTCAAGTGACACTCCCGTCGAAGTTTCCCATCGTATCTGAACTTCTTTTTCGCTCTCAATCTTCAAAACTTTGTTCTCTTCATCCGAATTATATCTCATTTGATTGAGAGAAGTCTATAATTATTACTTCATAGTCCAATCAAATTGTTTGGGTCTGAACTACAACCTCAGAGTTTTTGTGTTCTTCTTCTCTGCAGCCTCGAATCTGCATTACTACCATCGCCCATGATAGTCAGTTGCTGTAGGCACTACACGCGACATATTAATATCTACTTAGATACTCAAAATTGAGTGGCGTACATACATCTTTCTCATCTCCAAAGCTGTTCCTGCTTGTACCGGTCATCCGTTTATATGTTTCTATCATTTTTTTTAATCATAAACTATATACCATTGTAACTCTCCAAAGTTCTCCATATTTCGAGAAAAAGATGTCTAAGATATCTGAATTCCTGAAGTATGATTGGCTTACATACATTTCAACTCACCATCTCTACACGCGTTAGCCTTTATTCGCGGCTAGCCCCTCTCTATACGCGTATTCAAGCGCCAAGATGCTCGTTCCTCTATACGAAATGCGAGTGCGAATAGTAACTTGTCTTTTGACCTCATTCTTTCATTCTTTTCATTCAAATCACGATACAGAAATGAATAGGACATTGACAACATATTACAACCCTCAATAGAACTCTGGGTCCTAATTTTTCATTATGGATATGAACACAATGTATGATGAGCAAAAGACAGAGTTCTTCTTCTCTCTCATGTCGGATTTTCTGGAGTATGTCAAGACAAGACTTTTACCTTCTTTATGTGCGATTTTGTATTTTTGGGGTGGGAGGAATGATATTACAGCTACTTTGGGTAGCTCTTCTGTTTGTGGGTTTTTTCTTATTTCTGTTCCTGTATCCTGTGGTAAGGGAGTTAGGTGGTATACGGATTGAAAGTCACGAGGTATGTGGAATAGAAGACGTTCTTGTTATCCAGTTAGTTCAACCTGGATATGGAAGATTCTTATGGAGGTTGATCCATCAGTATGGAAATTAACCTCGCCACTGTTGACTTTCATACAGATGTATCTTTTTATCAATTCTGAACCTCTCGAGCTCCCTTTAAAGATACCGTTACCAATCCTCCATCTCCATAATTTGCACTTCCACTTCCGCTTCCCTTCCTTTCCCTTTCTCCCTGCCCCTCACACTTCTAATAAATCCCCAGCACCCCCCTCTCAAAATTGGACCCACGCCCACCACCTCGCTCGCACCTTCGTCAACCAATTAAATATTACCGAAAAATCCAACATAGTAACAGGCACCTTCAACGCCTCTACTCTCGATGGCGAACCCATGTACTGTATCGGCAACATCAGTCCCATCCCGCGTCTCAATTTCACCGGCATTTGTTTGAACGATGGGCCCGCAGCTGTTGCTCGTCAGGATCTCATCAGTGTTTTTCCTTCCGGTGTCACTTTAGCTGCGACATGGGATCGTGACTTGGTATACCAAAGTTACAAGGCGCTGGGGCAGGAATTTAGAGGGAAGGGTACGCATGTTGCTTTGGGGTATGTTTATGTCTCAAATACAACCCGGAAACGTTGTTATCTGGAAAATGAAAACTGAGAAACCCCAAGACCAGTAGCAGGACCCCTCGGTCGTCATCCTCTCGGAGGTCGCAATTGGGAAGGATTCTCACCTGATCCCTATCTCACCGGTCATCTAATGACCGCTTCCATAACTGGCATGCAAAGTGTCGGCGTTCAAACCTCCTCTAAACATTTCATTGGCAACGAACAAGAAACTCAACGAACCAACTCCCAGCTTCCAGACGGAACAAACATCGATGCTATTTCTTCAAATATCGATGATCGAACCCTTCATGAATTATATCTCTGGCCCTTTGCAGATGCAGTACGGGCTGGTACAACTTCAATAATGTGTAGCTATAACCGCATCAATGGAACTTACGCGTGTGAAAATACACATCTACTCAACGATATCCTGAAAGGTGAATTGGGATTCCAAGGCTATGTCGTCTCAGATTGGTTCGCCACACAATCCGGATATCCTGCCGCAAACGCCGGTCTAGATATGGATATGCCCGGGTATGTTTCCCAAAGCGCCATATACACCGGTGAAACTTATTTCGGTCCTCATCTCATCTCCGCCATCCAAGCGGGCAATATGACAGAAGATAGATTAGACGATATGGCTACCCGAATCATGACACCTTATTTCCTTTTCAATCAATACAGTGATTACCCCACTCCAGATCCAAGTCAAACGTACGTATTGGCAAACATGTACGGCTTCGATTTAGGCGCCCAAATTCCCGCCCGAGACGTCCGCACTAATCACTCATCTCTCATCCGACAAATTGGCTCTGCAGGAATCGTCCTTTTAAAGAATGTAAACAATATCCTCCCATTATCCAAACCCCTAAACATAGGCGTCTTCGGCAGCTCCGCTCCCGATCCTACCGACGGCCTTACCTGGCCACAATCAGACCCTTGCACCGGCTTCGTCATCGGCACCCTCGATATCGGTGGTGGATCCGGCTCCGCTCGTCACACCAACCTTGTATCCCCTCTAACCGCCCTCCGAAACCGCGCCGCTACATACGGCGCACGCATCCAATATCTCACCAACAACGCACTCCTCTCCACCTCCTCATTCGCGAGCATCTACCCTACCCCAGAAATATGTCTCGTCTTCCTCAAAACTTTCTCTTCAGAAGGTGTCGACCGAACTTCCTACCCCCTAGACTGGAACTCCACCCTCGTCGTAAACAACGTCGCATCTTTCTGCAAAGGCAACACCATCGTCATCACTCACTCCTCCGGAATAAATACTCTCCCCTTTGCTCAAAATCCCAATGTCTCCGCAATCCTCCTCGCCCATTATCCCGGCGAAGAATCCGGAAACTCAATCGTCGACATTCTTTTTGGGGACGTCAACCCCTCCGGAAAACTCCCCTACACAATCCCCATCCACGAAACAGACATGCACATCCCCATTGTAAATCTCAGCGTCTCCGAAGTCCAAGCCCAGGGGCAAAACGCCTGGCAAAGTAATTTCACCGAAGGACAAGCAATCGATTACCGAGGTTTCGAAATGAAAAATGTAACCCCTCTCTACGAATTCGGATACGGATTAAGCTACACCACTTTTAATCTCACTTCTTCTCCCTCCATTCAAAGCCTCACAAACCAATCCGTTACCGCGCGTCCGGATCCCCTCGCCTCTATCCTTCCAGGTGGAAACACAGATCTGTATACTCCCCTCTTCACCCTCACTACCAGCGTCAAAAATACAGGAACTCGATCCGGCGCCACAATTCTCCAATTGTATATTTCTCTCCCGGAAAAAAATACTCCTGAAGGAACACCGAAGAAAGTTCTGCGCGGGTTTGAAAAGGTAGAGATGGAAAGGGGAGGGGAGAAAGAAGTAGTGTTTGTGGTGCAGAGGAGAGATGTGAGTTATTGGGATACGGAATTGGGGGATTGGGTTGTGCCGGATGGGGAGATAGGGGTTGCGGTTGGGTTTAGTGTGCAGGATTTGAGAGCGAGGGTGGGGGTTGTGGTTAGATAGGATGGGAGAGGAGTGAAGAGGAGGGGGATGGAGGAGGGATAGATGAATGGGGTACGATTTTTTTCGCATCAGTTGTAAGAGTTGAGGCCCCGGCTTATTACACACCATTCTTCTTCGTGATAAAATTCTTGTAAAAATATTATTTTCTTATATAAATTAATTATTTTTATAATTCTTTAACTATTTAATGAATTAATTTGAAAATTGTATATATGAGAAATAATTATATAAAGAATATTTAGTTTAAATAGTTTCTTGAAATTATAAAAACTAGTAAAGTTATAGGTTTTCAAAATTAAAAATTTTCAAAATATAATATATAATACTTTTCCTATACAAAAAAATCATTTTTTTTTAAGTTTTTTAATACTTTCAATTTTAAAAACCTATAACTTTATCCAAAAAAATAACCAAAAATATTTCATTTGCTTTTTTATATCATTTCAATGATTTTCAATCTTATGTATTATTTTCATAAACTTAATTCATAGATTAATTGAATTAATATATAATTTAAAAGTTAAAGAAATGAGGGTTTTTGGTGTTACAGTGTTACGACGACATCTAACATACCGAGTCACCTGATCAGAAAGTCACGGGATTAGAGATTCCCACTGGATCCCACTGCTCCCACCTGGTGGGACACGATGGGATCAATGGGACAACAAGGAACGAAGGTCTATATAAAGAATGGGTTTCATTACAATGTAGAGCTTCGTGCTCAAGATCAATCATTAGTTTCATACTATAGTTACGAGAATTGCAACCAGTTACAACCTTATTGAATTCCTACTTGAAGTCTAGTCTAAACCACCTCGAGAGATCTCTAGACACTTCCACGTGACCCTAGAGGCAGCTCCCGTAACACTTTGAGCACCCTTTCTGCTTCAAGTACTGATTCAATACCAACCGCCAGTATGGCAGCTAACAGTTCTTCCAGAAGCCAACAGGCCCCAGTAAGCAACTTCGATGATGTCGAAATGACTGATGCTTTCAAGAAGATCACCATCAACGAAACACTCAAGATTGCCTTACCAAACAAGTACCAAGGAAGTCGACAGGAACTCGACACCTTCTTATTACAACTCGAAATCTATTTTAGATTCAACCAAGACAAGTTCACCGAAAAGGAATCTAAGAGTATTTGGGCCGTTTCATACCTCAGAGGCGAGGCAGGCAAATGGATTCAGCCATACCTGCGCGACTATTTCGAGCATGACGACAGGGAACGCATGCAACCCACAAGAACCATCTTCGACAGTTTCGAAGGATTCAAGATAGAGATCCGTAGGATCTTCGGAAACTCCAATGAGCTAGAGGTAGCGGAAGATAAGATCTTCAACCTCAAGCAGACAGGATCAGCATTGAAGTATGCTACGGAATTTCGAAGATATGCTGGAACAACCAAGTGGGATGAAACCGCCATTATGAGTCACTATCGTAAAGGACTCAAACCAGAAGTCAGACTGGAGTTAGAAAGATCTGCCGAGAGTGTAGACTTGAACGACCTAATCCAGGACTCCATCGAATCAGATGATCGTCTTTACCGATATCGACAAAGTCAAAGATCATACAAACCCCAGGGAAATCAAAAGCAAGAGCGTTACTGCAAGAATGAGGGAAGACCACGTTACAATCCACAGAGATATGGAGACCCTATGGAACTCGACGCTACGCACCACAAAGGTGGGAATGATGATCCGGAAAAGAAACGAAGACGAGAAAATAACTTATGCTTTGAATGTGGGAAAGCAGGGCATCGGGCAGCAGAATGTCGAAGCAAGAGAACAGGGGGCAAGAAGGGCAACTTTAAGAATAAGTTCGGCAAGGGCCAACTTAATGCCACCTTCACGCCACAATTGTGTGCTGTTAGTATGACAGGGCTAGCCACGCCACCACCAGCTTACGAAGAAGAAGAAGAGGTCGAAGGCCTCTCATGGGTAAACAAAGACCCGCAGTTAGGAGAATCATGGTCTATTCGGGAAATTGACCAATGGAACCGTCGTATCTGGAAATTTGGAGATACAGACGAAGGAACTATGAACGAGGACCTCAGCGTAACAGACGCTGAAGAGGGCGAATCGTATGAGGTTCGGTACGTCGATCAGCATCGAATTCTATGGTTTGGAATCACTACGAACACATCATTCATAGAAAGGATCAGTACCGATCACCTCCAGTGGCCAGACAGAGGAGAGCTATGGGAAGTGTTTTATCACCACACATCTGAAAGAAATGAGAATCAGGTTCTATTTTTATGCAGAAGAGTAGGAAAAGAACACCGGGTCCAGGCTCAAGCCATATTACCACCACCAGTTGTGGGTACGATAATGAAAGTCACTCAAGGGAACTACCGGTACACCCTATGGAGGGATTTACTTGATGACAGAGCTAGATCAGGGACAAGCGCTGTCCATCTAGAAGAGGAAGAGCCTTGACGTGTAACATTTGCCGATGAGATCATCCAGAATAGCGAGAATAAGCAAATTACACCACAGCTAAATGCTACAGGACAAGCAGGACAGATATACTGTAGAGTCAAGATAAACGGACAAATACAACAAGCCATGATAGATTCAGGGGCTACAGGAAACTTTATTGCACCAGAAGCTGCAAAGTACTTGAAAGTTCCACTCCAGAAGAAACAAAACCCCTACTAATTGCAGTTAGTTGACGGACAGCTAGCAGGATCTGACGGGAACGTTTCACAAGAGACACGACCAGTACGAATGAGCATAACCCAACACTCAGAGGTTATACAGCTTGATATTGTGCCATTGGGCCAACAACAGATCATCCTAGGAATGCTATGGTTGAAGGCACACAATCCTAGGATAGATTGGTCACAAGAGACAGTGACCTTTGATCAGTGCAAATGCGGTCAAGGAGACACGCTAGAGGCGTCCGCGAGACGTAACACGCGCCAAGGGGAGTTGAACGCGAACAACTTCGGTGACGTAGGACACCCAGTCCAGAGTCCTCCATTAAGAGCGAAGGCCAGTACACCTCCTCTACAAATGCAGAAGCCAACGACACGACAGGAAATCGCAATCAAGGCAGAAGAGCCTATGATACCAGAACAGTACAAGAAATACGAACATGTGTTCAAGGAACCAGGGATCCATGAGGCTTTACCAGAACACAAGCCATGGGATCATGAGATAATATTGGAGGAAGGCAAGATGCCTGTGCACACCCCAATTTATTCAATGTCAGCCGATGAGCTGAAGACGCTCAGGGAATATATCGATGACAATTTGGCCAAGGGATGGATCAGAGAATCCACGTCCCAAGTGGCAAGTCCAACTATGTGGGTACCCAAGAAGGACGGTACTAAGAGACTAGTTGTGGACTACAGAAAGCTCAACACGCTTACCAAGAAGGATCGATATCCACTTCCATTAGCTACGGAATTAAGAGATCGATTGGGCGGAGCTACAATATTCACCAAGATGGACCTGCGCAACGGGTACCACTTGATCAGAATGAAGAAAGGCGAGGAATGGAAAACCGCTTTTAAAACAAGATACGGGCTATACGAATATCAAGTTATGTCGTTCGGGCTAACTAACGCACCAGCTACTTTCATGAGACTTATGAACAATGTGCTGTCACAATACTTAGACACCTGTTTTATATACTACTTGGACGATATCCTAGTATATTCAAACAACGAGGTCCAACACATCAAAGATGTCAGCAACATTCTTGAAAGTTTAGCCAAAGCCGATTTGCTATATAAACCAAGCAAATGTGAATTCCACATTACGGAAACAGAGTTCCTAGGATTCACCATGTCAAGCCAAGGGCTCAAGATGAGCAAAGATAAGGTCAAGGCAGTGCTTGAATGGAAGCAGCCAAACACCATTAAGGAAGTACAATCCTTTTTGGGATTTGTCAACTTCTACCGAAGATTTATCAAGGGTTATTCAGGGATTACTACACCCTTGACCACATTAACCAGAAAAGATCAAGGAAGCTTCGAATGGACCGCCAAGGCGCAGGAGTCCTTCGAAACGCTCAAACAGACAGTGGCCGAGGAGCCAATACTGTTGACATTCGATCCTGATAAGCAAATCATAGTGGAAACGGACTCCTCAGATTTTGCTATAGGCGCAGTTTTGAGCCAACCAGGTCAAAATAAGAAATAGCAACCAATCGCATTCTACTTTCGAAAACTATCACCAGCCGAATTGAACTACGAAATATATGACAAAGAATTACTGGCGATAGTAGATGCATTTAGAGAATGGCGAGTTTATTTGGAAGGATCAAAATACCCAGTGTAGGTGTTTACAGATCATAAGAACTTGGTTTACTTCACCACAACGAAGCAGTTAAACAGACGACAGGTCAGATGGTCGGAGACCATGGCCAATTACAATTTCAAAATTTCATATGTTAAAGGATCAGAAAACGCTAGAGTCGACGCTCTTAGCCGAAAACCAGAGTACCAAGAAAATAAGTCGTACGAATCATACTCAATATTTAAAAAAGAAGGCGAATCACTGGTTTACAATGCACCACAGCTTGCAGCTACTCATATATTGGAAGACAACCATCTCAGAAGCCAAATCCAATCACATTACGACAAGGATGCTACAGCTATACGCATACGCAAGACAATAGAACCAGGATTCACGATAGAAAACGAGATCATATACTTCCACGGAAAAGTATACATTCCTAGTCAAATGACTAAGGAATTTGTGACGGAACAACATGGGTTGCCGGCACACGGACATCAAGGAATTGCAAGGACGTTTGCAAGAATCCGGGAAATCAGTTACTTCCCACGAATGAGAACGATAGTTGAAGAAGTTGTTGGAAGTTGCGACACCTGCATACGAAACAAGTCATCACGACATGCTCCGTATGGTCAGCTCCAGACCCCAGACATGCCTTCTCAGCCATAGAAGTCCATTACATGGGACTTTGTGGTCAAACTACCACTCTCGAAAGACCCTACTACAGGAATTGAGTACAACGCAATACTCAATATAGTAGACAGATTGACAAAATTTGCATACATGATACCATTCAAAGAAACATGAACTGCTGAGCAACTAGCATATGTATTCTTTAGGGTCATAGTAAGCATATATGGAGTACCAGATGAGATAATCTCGGACAGAGACAAGCTCTTTACCTCGAAATTCTGGACTACCTTATTAGCACTAATGGGTGTTAAAAGAAAGCTATCAACAGCCTTTCACCCACAAACCGATGGTCAGACAGAGAGGACCAATCAGACAATGGAAGCATATCTTAGATGCTACATAAATTATCGACAGGACAATTGAGTAGAGCTATTACCTATAGCACAATTCGCATATAACACATCGGAAACGGAAACCATAAAGATTACACCAGCACGCGCTAACTTTGGGTTTAATCCTAAAGCATACCAAATACCGATACCACAGGAGGTTAATGCCGAATCAGCAATAATACAAGTCGAACAATTAAAGGATTTACAAGAGCAGCTTGCTCTCGATCTAAGATTCATATCATCCAGAACAGCAGCGTACTACAATACGAAACGTAGTATGGGACTTACGCTTAAAGAGGGGAATAAAGTTTATTTGCTACGACGAAACATTGAAACCAAAAGACCAAGCAATAAACTCGACCACAGGAAACTAGGACCATTCAAGATTGATAAAGTAATAGGAACGGTTAACTATCGATTGAAATTACCAAACATAATGAATATTCACCCAATATTCCATATATCCTTGCTCGAACCAGCACCACCAGGAGCGCCGAATACGCCATTAACGGAAATCGAACCAGTCAACCCGAACGCCATATACAATGTCGAAACAATACTAGATTGTAAATGCGTCAGAGGCATAATTAAATATTTGATCAAATGGTTAGATTATCCACATACCGAAAATTCATGGGAACCAAGAACAAACCTCAACTGCCCTGAGAAGTTGGAGGCGTTCCACCAGCAATATCCGGATTTGCCCAGAAGGAAGGAGAATCCATTGAAGCCAGGATCGAAGGGTCCAAAGAAGAAGAATCGAAAACAAAGGAACCGTCGTTAGGGCCAGCAGCAGAGACAGACGCCAACTCCTTTTCCTTCTCAATACGCTCATTTTCCAATCGCTGTTCCTCAGCCTCAAACTCTTCAAGAGCTTCAATAGTACGAAGGTCATGTTGAAGCATTTTGCCAGCCTTTTCCCGCAAAACACGCTTCTGCCTTCGCAGGCGAGCCAGCCGAGCAGCTGCTTCAGCCATAGCATTCGCAGCCTTCTCCTCCTCGAACTCAAGACGCTCTTCCTCAGAATTAACACGAGACCAATCGCCCGCAGAGTGGCCATACACATCACAACGACCACTGCCCACACTCTTTATACATTCACCACAGTGCACAGCATTTGGAAGCACCCGACACTCAAGGTTCTTCTCCAAACAGCGACTACACTTGTAAGACATAATGACACCTTTGTCTTTAGAACGAAAATAAATATTTTTACAACTAACAACAGATTTTGAAGAACGAATAACGGACATCATAACAAACAGAAAGGAAGGCACTACGGAATTAATCAAGTGGGGGAAACTCACTTTATAAACGCTTGGGACAAGCGCTAAGCTAGGAAGGGGATAGTGTTACGACGACATCTAACATACCGAGTCACCTGATCAGAAAGTCACGGGATTAGAGATTCCCACTGGATCCCACTGCTCCCACCTGGTGGGACACGATGGGATCAATGGGACAACAAGGAACGAAGGTCTATATAAAGAATGGGTTTCATTACAATGTAGAGCTTCGTGCTCAAGATCAATCATTAGTTTCATACTATAGTTACGAGAATTGCAACCAGTTACCAACCTTATTGAATTCCTACTTGAAGTCTAGTCTAAACCACCTCGAGAGATCTCTAGACACTTCCACGTGACCCTAGAGGCAGCTCCCGTAACATACAGGAGCTACGTCTAGGGTCACGTGGAAGTGTCTAGAGATCTCTCGAGGTGGTTTAGACTAGACTTCAAGTAGGAATTCAATAAGGTTGGTAACTGGTTGCAATTCTCGTAACTATAGTATGAAACTAATGATTGATCTTGAGCACGAAGCTCTACATTGTAATGAAACCCATTCTTTATATAGACCTTCGTTCTCGTCTGGATAGCTTGGGTAGACTGTCTATCCCGTCTATCCACGGATAGCCTGGATAGCTTGGGTAGACTGTCTATCCATCACGTGACACTTGCCCCGTGACCTACATGATACTACTGCTTATCTAACCTGTGCTTACTAGATAACCTGTACCGCTATCCCTCCTGTGCCTACTGTAGGGTAGGTGCCAACAAAAGATAGGTACCTATCTTTTAATCATTGCTTATTGATTCGGTTACCGCTATCTTTCGTTACCCTTTAATCCAACTGTCCCTACAGTGCTGTTTTCGTAGGTTCCAACACCAAGGCCTTAGGTTTATCTTATAATCCATGTTGCGGTGCGGGTACCTCCGTAACACTCCGTAACAATAGGGCCTAAACTCTTATATTATAGAAAAACTTAATCATACCAGACTAAAATATACCGAAAACTTAATTATATCAGACTAAAATATATCGAAAACTTGAATATACCAGACTTTTTTTCTACTATTTTCTAAATATATATAGGAATATTGAAATTTCGATGAAAACTAGTATACTGAATTAAATTAATTAAATTCCGATATAAATTTTAATAATTAATTTAACTAAATAAGCTATATTTTAAATAAGTAAGCTTAAAAGACTATTATTATATGATATTCTCTTGAAAATATTAGGGTTTAGAGCTGAAATCGAAAATAAATTTTAATTAGAAAGTTGGAGTCATTATTTTTTATACCGGAATCTTCTTCATACCGGATTTCATTGGTCGAAAATTTCAGTGCGGTATAACCAAGTTTTTCTGTATATATTACAACGGATTAGTAACAGGCTGTAGAATCACTAACTTATAGGCTATAATGGTCTTATAGACCTTAATGATTCAGCTACAATATACCGGGGGATACTAGGCACCCAAGAGACACCTCAGGTATATATATAGTATTAAATTATAGAATACCCTAGAAATCTAGAATATAATTCCCAAGATAGTAGATTCTAAAAAAGACAGAATATAATAAGCAAAAAGGCTTCATTAAGATTAATAATATCTTAGAGAATTAGCTCTAAAACAAAAGAATAAGTTAGAACAATAGGAATTACAAAACAAATATCATATAATCAAAAGTTAATCAACTTGTCAATCAACTTTAATATAAAGGTCTATATAAAGAATAGATTTCATTACAATATAGAGCTTCGTGCTTAAGAATAATTATTAATTTCATTATTATAATTACAAGAATTGTAATTAATTACAACCTTATTAAATTCCTATTTAAAGTTTAATCTAAACCACCTCGAAAGAACTCTAGACACTTTCACATGATCCTAAAGGCAGCTTCCGTAATAGTATAGCATTCAATTCTGCTTGTATAAATGATAAATCATAAGACACTTGTTTTCCGATTAACGATATCCTCAAACCTCAACTGTGGAAAATCGAAATGATCTCATGTATATATCTTCCCTCGTAATTTCAACACATACTACGTGAGTTGATTCGGGTTGTAGTCAATGGTGTAGGAGAAGATAGTATAATATCGTAAAGAAATGGAATTGAATTGGGTTTGTCTGTATCATACTTTGGATACGAGTTAGAATTTAGAATACTACGGAAGCTCATGGCTTACCCAGCTGGCGTGATTGAGAGCATGGAGATAGCATTTAGATGTGGATTATCTCATGTCACAAGATATCTCTCTTCACAGCGATAGAATTCCAAACAGCATAATAAATATGAGTAGAAAGAATGAATTATCATTGAAACCCCTGTAATTTCATATCCATCCATCCATCCATCCATCTTCCATCCCTTCATTCATCAAAGAAACCATCGCTAACGCCAACCAACATATTATCCATTAATCATTATCCAGCAATCGCATTTGCATTCGCAGTTGTATCAATCGTGCATCATACCAACATGTACTTATGCATCTCCCAATCGCACCTCATCATTCCCCTCCCTTTCCCAAACCCCCTACTTAGCATAGGTATTCGCCGGCTGCGTCACCCCGCTCGTCCCATAATAATCCGCATTCGCACCCTGGTGCGCACCACCATATGTCGGTGGTGCACCGGTCGGCGGCGCATACGATTGTTGGTTCTGCGAGTAATTGTAGCTGGCGGGTGCTTGGCCGTAGGTAGCAGCGGGTTGGGTGTATGCCATGGGTTGGTTTGTGGAACCGATTTGGTTGCGACGACGGCGACGTTTGGATATACACCTGGGTTTGTGGGTTAGGATTGGATTGGATTGGGTTGGGAGAGGGAGAGAGATGGGAATGATGTCGTTAATACTTACATGATAGCAAAAAGTAATATGAGACCGACGAATATCAATACGCCAGCGAGAATCCATCGACCGAAGCGATTCCAGGCGGAGTTACATCGGTAGTAACTAGAATGAAGTTAGATATCTAGTTTGGAATTGAGAAGGTGATGATTCGATTGAATCAAAAGAAAAGAGATGAAGAAATAGTAAAGAATGAGAAGAGACGAACCCATAACCTCTGCGATAACATGTAGCTCTTGACGTGAGCTCATTCAAATGAAGAGCTTCACGAGTATCGATTGGAAGAACACCCATGTTGAGGTTTCTTTCTGTGTGATTTCTTTCTGAAGTTGTGGGAGAGTGTGGGAGAGTGTGGAATAGTGTGGGATAGTATGAGAATAGTGTGAAGAATATCGAGATGAAATCGAATGTAATTGTCTTGTCTTGTCTTGTCTTGTATTATCGTGATATAGATCTCGTTTCTCGTTTCGAAAAAGAATCAAACAAATGATGTAAAATTCCAGGAATGATAAAAAGTGAAGAAATACCAAGTACCCAAATCCAACTTTTCTCCGCTTCTTATCCTCCCCAAACTTATTATCCCGATTGCAAAAGCCAGAACCTTATTAGTTTCGTGTGGCACGCGGTGCAAAAAGCATGGCATTCCACCAGTGATCCAACCTTTTCTTGGTTATTAGTCTCATAGTGTATGTATGTAGCATGGTGAGTGATGAGTGTATGGATCTACAATCTGCCGAGCCTTATTTTCTTTATTCACTTTGGGTAGCTGCTACAAGACAGATAATACACTGTGTGTGCACGCGTAGGATTTGGTGCAGTGCAGCCAGTTCCTTTGCTCATGACAATCCATCCCTTCCATCACTTCTCGCACACAATCATCCCTCCCAGTTCTCCAACGGAACTTCGGATTCATCTTCTGGTCGTACGTGATATGAACTCGGCGCAGCACAACATCTGATTCCATATCCATCATATCATTGGTACACGCATACCTCTCTCTCGTCACACTTTTTGATTGCGTATTAGAATTTAGTACCTACCTCCGACCTGGTGGACCGACAACATACTTCGCCTTTCCTGCACAGCTGAAAACAGCTTGGAGGAAGGATTCTTGACACCTAAGCCACAATCACATGGGAATCTTAAGCACTGACATCATCCATATATACAGTAGCTAGATTTGTGGCGATCACACGTTTATGAGGTGTAATGAGTGTAAGTTCAAGGTAGATTATAAATACTACAATACCGGTATAATAATAAAGCACCACCTCATCCAGCGAAGAGAGAGATCTCCATACCGATAGATAGATATTCTAATTAATACAATTACAATTCCAAATTCGATAGTGTCACGTGATTATTACGTATATTTTATATCTACCATCTAGATACGATAGATCCATCATCATGAAAATTGAATATAAATAACTCTCACAGAGAAATATTCTCTATTCATTTCTCTCTTCATCCATTCATTCACCATTTGCTATCGTCCCCAACATCTTTCTCCCACAAGTCTATGACGTCACCTCACTCAACTCCCCTCCCCCTCTTAGTCATCTCATCCCACTAAATCACCCCATTCCACTAAATCACGTGATCTCCCTAAAAACCAATTTGTTGCACATCTAATATTTATCCCCAACAGTTCCAACCCATTTCTACGACACCAACCTCCCATTTCTCCAATTTGACGGTATGTACAACAAACAGGGAATAAGAGCCATTCCCAGATTTTATTCCCGCGCCTTTGGAGATGGTGTGTGGAAAAATGCTGGTCAAGTACCTAGATGGATGGATTGGTCGAGATCTTTTGTATCACGTGGGCTCGTTTTCGTTTTCGTTGGCGATGGTGATGACGATGAATGAGTGTTTATCTCTACTCGAGTATACGTTTTAGATTTGATAGTATGATTACTATTTCATCTATCTAAATCTTACCTTTGTTAATTCATTGGTAATTTGGATCATCACACTTTTTATTGCGTTCTCGTAAGCTGCAATTGGTTCATACACAACTAGATAGCGCCTGCAAGCACTTCTTTCGACGTCGTCTTGTCTACGAGAGCATGTGTGTATTATCATTTCACAATCTACTTGTGGGCCGCATCTTCATCTTCTGTACAGCTGTATGTCGGTTCAAGTGTTCTTAATGATATTCTAGTGCTTCAGTATTGAATCCGACGATATCTTTTGACATGACAATGCCACAATTACGATCGTAGTCCTCACAGCGCAAGTGCCAGTTTCCACCCCGTTTGATCTATACAGATGGATACGTCTAACTCCCTCTTAATCTCCATCTTCATTTCATGTCTAACCAAGCACGACGATCACTTTCATATGCTACCCATCTGGACGTAAGTGATTATCGCATAGCCAAATAAAGGCATTACCACCCAGGTCAATACGTTGGCGCACTCTCAACTTCATCATCGTACCCAACGTTATGTGTGGATGAGCATCGTTAGATGATTGGAGTAGACCAGCAATGAAGTCCAGACAAATAACTGGAGTGAGTAGTATCGCATTCCTTACAAGCAACAACGCTCTACGAGCATAGAGTACACAAGGTGGAGGGTACGTCCGAATTCACGGCCGCGATATTATCAGTAAGAGCTAATGCCGAAGTGGTCGCGGGTACTAGAAATATTAAGAAAAGGGTCGAAATAAATTGAACTTCGTCTAGAAATGAAAATCGATCTAAAGTTTGATAGTAGTAGTAAAATCTTAATCGATTCAGTCTATCTATAGCTAAGCTATACTGACTATACGATACACCTCTATATATTGAATTGTATAAAATAAACAAGGAAAAATAATAAAAAACCTATCTTCCTTTAGAGTCTGTTTGAGTTTGTTATTATAAAATCCTATTATATTATAAAATCTCTAATCTTTTTATTTACTTTTTTGTAACTTTTATAATTCTCTACTTCTTATATTTGTTTTTATTATCCCTTTTTATTTTATTTAATTCCTTTTAATATATTAAATCTTATAGTTAATATATTACTATCTTATTATAAAAGTGTCTTTATTTTTAAATCATTAATTCTTAGATTCTTTAAATTTTATTTATAATATTAATAATTCCAATTCTAACTCTATATTATAAAATATTTTATTCCAAATCTTCTTTTTTTAATACTTTAATTAGATTAGATTCTATTCGAAATCTATTATCTTCATTTAGTTTTATTAATACTACTTCTTTAATAGAAGAATTCTAAAGCTTTGTAAGGAAAAAGATTAATAATTATATAATGTAACTTATAGTGAACCAGGTTATATAGGGAATTGAGTTATATTTAGCCCATTACTAACTTCAAACCCTAACAAATTTTGCTATGTATATTGAATCACTTTTTATATCTTTTCAAATTGAAGAGAAGATATAGAATGTTATTATTACATTTCAATTGAAGGAATTTAAATCAATTAAAAAGACTGCAGAGTATTTTGAAGTTCTTAAATCAATTCTTATAGCTAGGATTACTGAAAGGAAATCACATATTCAATCTCATAAAATGACTCAAATTCTTTCAAATGTAAAAGAAAATACTTTTGTATAATGGATTTTACAACTTATTATCATTAGATTTCCTGTTACACCTATATTGATGAAGAAAATGGTTAATGAAATTCGTTTTTGATGCGTTCAGGTCATATCATCTCGAATTCCTACCTCGATAGAAATTCCATTTATAGGCTATTGTTACGGGAGCTGCCTCTAGGGTCACGTGGAAGTGTCTAGAGATCTCTCGAGGTGGTTTAGACTAGACTTCAAGTAGGAATTCAATAAGGTTGTAACTGGTTGCAATTCTCGTAACTATAGTAATGAAACTAATGATTGTTCTTGAGCACGAAGCTCTACATTGTAATGAAATCCTGTTCCCTTATATAGACCTTCCTGCTCTGTTAACTCTTGAGTCGATTGTCGAAAGCCGATGGTCGAGTTTCGAAAGTCGAAAGTCGAAAGTCGATTTCGATTGTCGGCTTTTATGGTCACGTGATGCTAATCCTGTAGTTCTTGTTATCCGTCGTAACAGCTATAAATGGATCTATAGATTCCAAAAACGATATTCAAAACTTAAAACATACTACTTATATCAATTAGAGTCTAATTGAACTAAAGAGATAATACTAGAGAATATTCAGGCTTAGTTTAATACGTTTTATATACATCTCATTAAACAAAAGTATAAATTAAATAATATATATAATATAAATAAAATCGAATTTAAAGTTGGAAGTATTCAAAGTATATATATTATAGTCGATTCTACTTAGAAATCGAATTGGAAAGTTATAGTTGGTAAGTAAGAATAAATAATTGTATTTGAATATGTCAATATAGCTAAAAAGGCTTTATTATCTATGATTATTTTCAAGGCTTAGAATACAAATTCTATATAGATTTTAAAGAATATACCTCAAAGCTAATAGTTCTTTACTAATATAAATGAATAAACCTCAAACAATTATGAATTAGAATGATTAAAAAGGGTTTTCGAATTAGAATTCAAGAAAGTATTAAATAACCAATCTCGATTTTTGATTATGAATAGTTATTCAAGTCATATTACAGATAGCTTTATTGCTTTCTATATAGAGAAGGATATTGATTTACTTATATTACCTTTTCATTGTTCTCACTTACTTCAACCATTTAATATTATAGTATATAGGCCAATAAAACGATATCATGCTTTAAAGGTTGATCGATATTTTCGAACTAATGTAAAGCAAATCCAAAGAGCTGAATGAATAGAACTCTTTCAAAATATTAAAAAAAAGCATTGAATTCTTCTAATATTAAAGCTGGCTGGAGAAGAGCTGGTTTAATACCTTTTGCCCCACGAAAAGTACTCGATTTATTACCATTTAACTCCTCTTAACAATCTTCCACTTTATAAATAAAAACCTTCAATTAAGATTTAAACTTATCTATATTTAGGAGCTTTTTTTTAGATAGGATAGAATTAAGGCAAGTAAATCAGATCTTTAATAAAGCTCTAACAAATAATGATTCTTTTGTATTATTAATTTGTCGATATATTAAGAGAATGATTAAGCTTGTAGAATCTCAGAATACTAAGATAGCTCTACTTCGGAAACAGCTCGCTAATATTCAGAAGATAATTGAAACTTAAAAGAAAAGAATTAAAAATAAAAGAATCAAATTATAAGATTAATTTGTTTTTAATAATAAGGAAATACTAAAAATGATATATAAGGTAAAGGAAAAACCTAAGGAGAAAAAGTCATGAGGACAATCATATAAATATCCAATTGAAGAATTAAAAGAGGAAACTAAAGAAGAAAAGTTAGAGAATAGTTTAAATAATTTAGAATTGAAATTGAATGAATATATAGCTTATAGAACAAAATTATATAAAGAGAATTGAATTTTGTGACCCGGTTCTCCATATGACTTGGTTCACTATAAGTTACATTAATCAATCTTAACTTATATTTAATATATTAATAATCTAAAACGAATTATATAATAAGTATAAAACAGATTATAATATCGATTTTTAATATAATATATACTTTATATTATTAAAGATTATTACTTTCTTTTTAAATAGTTAATAATATATTATATATTATAAAGAAATATAATCAATATTAATATATCACGATTTCTATTATACTTTAGAATTATCCTTATGTGTTTTATTAAATTAAGATATTAAGAATATCATTTTCCTATATAAAGTAATTATAAGTTTTATGTAAAGATTTCATTTCTATATATTGATAATTTTGTTAGAAATATTTCTCAAAATAAATAGGACTTTTTGAAGAGATTTTCCTTATTTATTTTTATATCTAAGAATCTTTTTCTTTATATATAAACTCCTTTCATAAGATTATTAAATACTAAAAGGCCTGAATTATTATAGAAATCTTTAAGAAATTCCTCTTACTAATTTATTCAATATGATTACTTTATATAATAATAGTATTAATTATTTTTAATATTCTAAATATATATAATATATTTTCTTTTCTATATTAACAATAATAATTACTTGATTTAAATAAATATTAACTTAATAACTATAAAAAAGAATATAAAGTAATTCCCTAATTTAAATACGATATAGATTAGAGAGTTATTTCGAAAAGGCTCTTCTTGATTTTTTTTCATATTCCTTCTAAAATCTTATAATAAAGAAGATGAGTAATTATATAGTTAATCTTAATCTATATTTAATATATTAATAATTCAAAATAAATTGTATAATAAGTATAGAATGAATTATAATATTGATTTTTAATATAATATATGTTCTATATTATTAAAGTTTGTTATTTCCTTTCTAAGTAATTAATAATGTATTATATGTTGTAAGAGGATATAATTAGTATTAATATATTATAATTTCTACTATACTTTAGGATTACTCTTATATATGTAAATTATATTATATCGAGATTTAAAGAATATTGTTTTCCTTGTATAAAGTAATTGTAGGTATTATAAAAGGATTTCATTTTTATATATTAATAATCTTGTTGAAGATATTTCTTAAAATAAGTAGAACTTTTAAAGAGATTTTCCTTTTTCATTTTCCTATACCTAAAAACCTTCTTTTTTATATAAAGTTCTAGCACCTCCTCATCGTACAGATTTCAATTTCCCTATTAATACTATTAATTTTTTAGCTTTTAAGACCCCTATTTCTTTATTCAAACTTTATATAAAATAACAAAAAGAATATAAAATCGATTTAGAATTAATTTAATTATATATATAAAAAACTACTAGTTTATTTTTAAATATTTTATTCATAAAGTCACAAGTTATTAAAGATAAAAATTATAAATTTTCTAAAAAATCGTTTATTTTGTATGGGAAAAGTATTACAAGTTAAAAAAAATTAATTTTTCTAACTTCAAATCTATATAATTCATGAAAAAAAAATTAAAAAAATATATATATTTTTTTTCGATAAAGTATAATATTCTTTATTTATTTTCAAGTTTTGAAAATAAAATTCTTTGAATTGAAAAAGTTGTTAATTTTTTAATTTGTATAGAAAAACATCATTTTTATAGAGATTTTATTACAAAAATTTATAGGGTACGGTAAGTAAGTTCGATAACTCTTATAAAACTTTTCTATAAAATCATTAAATATTAAAAGGTTTAAATCATTATAAAAATCTTTAAGAAATCTCTTCCACTAATTCATTTAATATGATTATTCTATATAATAATAATATTAATCATTTTTAAATATCTTAAACAAATACGATATATCTTCTTTTTTGTATCAATAATAATAACTATTTAACTCAAATAAATACCGATTTAATAATTATAGAAAAAGGTATAGAATGATTCCCTAATTCGAATACGATATAAATTAAAGAGTTATTTCGAAACAACTCTTCTTAGTTTTTTTCGTATTCTTTTAAAGTTTGATATCCTGTAAGAAAATTGTACTATTTTGATCCCGAGAAACAGAGTATGAATTGTAACTATGTGCAATAACGCTTTCTGACCCAATATGCAAGGCAGCGGAATGTGGAGGCACATCTTTATGTTTTTCCTCGTATTTGCCTCTTTACCTCAAGAACCCTTAGAGAGAAAGGAAAATGTCAAGCCGTGGCAACAGAAAATCCAAATCGATTCATCTCCCGATGTCTTTCCCTTGGGAGTAACATGTCACTCAAATCCTCGAGCGTACCATAGATTACATCCTTTTCCACAGTAATACGAGCCCATGAATTGCGTCACATATCATGTGTTTCAAAATATCGAATTTTGTATGGGTAAATCGCTCGGGGTTGACTTCTACATTTTTGATCTTCAGGACGATTGAAGTCGTAATAGGAAATACTGTAAGCAGGTGTATAGACAATATCTGGATTATTCTCCGCTGCTTCGATATCGGCTTGAACCGCGATCGGTAGCATCAAAAGTAGTCGTAGAAGTACTGCTCATATTCTCCGAGAGTAACATTCTGTGTTTTTCATTCTCGATGAAGGTGTTTTCGAGATTTTGAAAGACAAGGTAATAATCGCTCGTGAAAAGTTTTTTTTTGGATATCTGCCGGTGTGAGTTTTATAACCCTTTAAATATGTTGTTTAATAAGTGATTGATTTCTTTGGTTTTAGATTTATTCCCAGGAGGGGTTTCTGAGCTACTGAGCCGGTCTTTCAGAGGCACATTTCCAGTATTTCGACGCCCGTTTAGGAATTTGGATCCAGGCATGTACTTGAAAGGAATTAGATTTCCCGAATTCTTTGATTCATCACCATCACTATCTTTAGTGGCCACATTTTCCGTGAAGGGCTGTGACTCGACTTGTGAGGAGGAAGATGCTACTTCCGAGTGAAGCTTAGTGGTAGTGGGACCTTCCAAAGCACTTTCAACCAATTCCAAAAAAGACCCGTACGAATCTTCATCATCTTGTGTTTCTTCAAGGAGTGAAAACTTTGGTACATTCTCCCTAGATTCCTTTGGTGGTATTCTATCAACTGGCGATTCGGATCGATTCCAAAACTTGCGTAGGTCCATAGCAAGGTCGAGTTCGACCTCTTCCGCAAGTCTATCAATATCCTGTTCCGTGATTAACATTCCCTTCAGAGCTTTCGCGAAATTATGAGATAATTCATTGTCTGCAACGTATTCCCCGTTGGCCAAATCGTTGAACGAAATATTTTCTAGCTGTCGCAATGCCTTGTTGAAACGTACAAGGGTCTGTCCCGCAACACCCTCTGCACCTCTCAGTTTGTCTGTGCTTCGCACATCGAATGGAAGCCACTTGTCTACTTCGACTTGGTTTGCATTATCTGCACTTTGACTCAGCGTCCCGCCAAACAAGGATACCATAAAAGGTGTTACAGCAGTTGTACGTTGCATGACAAGGTTTTTATTGCTTAGGAGAGTGAGCTTATCAAAGCATAACAACCGGGCATTGCCTTTTGATGGAGATGTAATGCCTTCAACTTTCAAGTTAGGTTGCTGCCGAGGGTGATTGATAGAAGATGGATGTACATGAACGAGTACTTTCTCGTTGGCGACGATTTGATATTTGGTTTCGCGATTACTCCATGTACCAATGTGCGGATACAGACCCTGTACAAGAAGTGCTCTGATCAATTCATCCTGATCCGAGTTCTCGTTTAGAACCTCTCCGCCATACATTTCACCAATTCCGGCTACGCCTTGAGTCTCTTGATTTACCACCAAACCATTTCTTCGAAGCGCTTGTTGGATTAAACCAATGTTTCGCTTCACTGTGTCATATTTTGCTACACTCAGAAACTTCTGGTATGCAAATGAGGCCATGACTCCGCGACCATCAACCTCTTCCAAATGGCGAAGTGCACGGAAAGCATTGAGCATGGCGACATGATCGCTTTTGGATCTCCTTGCAAATCCTCTCATTGCCGCATCAGATTCTTCTTCCATATATAGTGGACGCACTTGAAGTATTATGTTGTCAAAGGCTGCTAAAATTATCATAGAATCTAAGCAACGAAAAACGATTCCGAGAATCACCATTTTGCCCAGTGCGGGCCTCAACGGGAGCATCCCAATTATTCGGCCCAAAGGAGTAATTTCTTCTGTGGAAGTGAGTGCTCCAAGTGTTTGAAGACCCTCAATGCTTGACTGTATTGCTTTAGGTGATGGAGGCTCTGGAGCGCTGGCTAAGAAATTTTGAATAGATTCATTGTAACCCAGAATGTTAACTGCGAGACAGGTGTTCTGCAAATCAACGCGACTCATTCCTGGGCGAGGGGCTGTTCTAAGGGAATCATAGCGACGTTTTCTGCCTCATGTCAATATCAAAAAGCAGAAGGAGTTGGAGGAATGACTCACGAAAAGAGGCCATAATAACTACCGTTTTGAACACGGCCTGCTCGACCTGATCTCTGTTTCACACTCGATTTGCTAATCCATTTACAAGGCAGTGACCAAATTCGTAACATTTGATGAAAATTGTTTTCCCTGTGTTTTCCAGTATCCACAACGTATTGAATATCGTCAATAGTGATTGAGGTTTCAGCAACATTTGTGGCTAAAATGATCTTTCGACAACCTGGAGAGACTGGCTTGAAGACTTCCTGATGTTTATCTGCAGTAGAGGAGTGTAACTTCAGAATCTTGAACTTACTTTCGTCATTGAAGTTTACATTAAAAACATTTTGCGTCCTTAGATTGTTTTCAATGAGATTGATACCTCGTATGCCCGGCAGGAAAAGTAGTATTGCACCATCTTCTGTAGTACTCGCTATGTGTGCAACCACAATAGCAGCCAGATCAACGGGTACTTGCCCCTCCAAAGTGTCCATTGCTATCTGCTTCTGTAGACTATCGGGATCATCGTCATGGCTGTCCCATTTGATCGCTGATTCAGGCTGCTCATTCTCAATATCCACGACTAAATCAGTTTTCTTGATCCGCTGTTCACTCGTTAGATAAGTCTTGTTCTTTGTTGAGTCGAGAAGGTCCCATATAGGATGGCCTGTTGAGTATGTTTCTCTGAAAGTATTCATTATATTTTCGAGATAGTATTTTTCTACAGGGAAAGCTCGGCCTTCCACATGTAGAACTGGGCAGGTAATTTCTCGGGCTCCATCTTTGAAAGCAAAATATTCTTGAAGCATCTCGGCGTCAGCGGTGGCACTCATCAAGCACACTTTTGGTGCAGGTTTTCCAGCTTCAATTCTGGCTCTCACAAGCTTTTTAACCATGGTTAAAAGGAAGTCGATGTCCAGATCTCTCTCATGGACTTCATCAATAATAAGATGTGTTGTGCTGTCAAGTATAGCATCGGGATGGTGTATTAATTGTTGTAAGATAATTCCTGTGGTACAATATGTGATGCTTCCGTGAGGATTGGGGAGTTTAGTATCAAAACCTATCTTGTAACCGACTTGATCACCCAGCTCTTGACCACGTTCTTCAGCAACACGTTCTGCCACTGACTTCGCGGCTATCCTTCGCGGTTGCGTACAGATGACCCTACACTCTCCACCACGTTTTGTACGAATATAGTAATCAAAAACTATTTGAGACAATTGAGTCGTCTTTCCACTCCCAGTTTTCCCGATTAAAATAGAGAATTGATTATCTTCAATGTGATTCAAGACTTCAAATGAATTCTGATTTAAAGGGAGTAACTTCGAGTATTTCTGTTTGTACGAACGTTGAGAAAACCAATTCAATAAACTGTGGCAACGATTTTTAACTTCCCAGCCATGAGGATACTCGGAGCGGGTTTTGTGATAGTCCACCAAGGCAGGGACATCATGGTCCTTGCATTCACCAGTAGGTAGTATTGATAAGTCTAGCTTTGTGGTGGTTTCTACCGTGCGTTGCATTAACTCCAGACTAGTCTGGTGTAATTCAAGCTTCATAGGAAGAGCTCTGCCCACGTATTTTCCAGTTCTTACATCCAGCTTTTTCGAATAATCCAAGAGTAGTTGAGGTCTTTGCTTAACTAGTGTGACTGCAGCAACTAGAAGAGTCAACGTTTCAAGGTCACGAGAACTGCTTCTCTCAATAGCCGGACCAAGTGTTTCAAGAGCTGTAGTGTCAGAATCCCTGGTAAAGGCTTGACTTTTGAAAATGTCGTCCTCGCGCTTTATCCGAATGACTAATCTGTCATTGTAGTCATTATAGAAATCTATAAAGTTTCTCACGTTTGCAGTGGTTAAAACGATTGGTTCTTCTAATGAATCGGAAGGTATGGTATTCGCAATATGGTGCTTCTCGGCTTGCACTTTGAACTCTGTACATGCCATAGTCTCCGTAAATGCGAGATCGAAACTGGTTGCGGTTGCATGAATACTATGTTCAGGCAAAGATATAGTGACAGTAAAAATTGTTTTTGCAGTTGCAGGCTTTTTTGATATGACGAGGTTGCTCGAGCGTTCTCTTTCAGGAACTTTCTGGACATTGACAGTGTATTCCGGGATGTGTAGATATCTTGCTGCATAATTAAACACTTCACGCGTGGCAAGATGATTCGATGTGAGCTCTTTCGGTATTTTTGCCGACATCAATAATTTCGGTTCTACCGGTGGTTCATGTTTGTGTGTTAACAGAGCATCCGGAATTGATTTTGTCTCCGCTGGTTCGATTAGCACTACTGGTTGAGTCTCTGTGGATTGAACATTCTGATCGAGTTTCTCTTGTTCTGTTTGAACAACCCGTTTTTGTGAGATGAGGAGTAACAAGTCATCTAATACTTGCTTTTCTTCAAGAATGGGGAAAAGTTGTAACAGTGCAACTCCTCTAGCCAAACACTAGAACTATTAGTTAGTAAAGCTTTCCAAAGTACTTGAGAGACTGAACCTACCTTTTTGGTAGATAACCCAACGATATTTATAGGAGCTTCATTAGGAAGGTTGAAAGTCAGGCTGCATTTAGAAAGAATCCTCTGACCATCCGTTCCAAAATAACTCTGGCTTTCATATTCAAAAGTACAGTGGGCTTTGCTCAATCTGACCTCGTTCAGAGAAGCAAGGAACGCAACCTTACTGATTCCAGTGTCACCATGTCTAATAAGACTTTTAGCTAATTTCGGACGTTTGATGAAGATTTTATCTACAGCCTCCCAATCAATTTTATCTCTCGAAAAGACAGCTATAGGCGGAAGAGGCTTTCCAAGTTCGTCTGGTGAATTGAATACTGGAGGAATATCAAATAACCAATCACTCGTCGGAGATTGAGGTTTCTTTTCCAAAACAAGTTCTGATGAATAACCCCTTACGAATGAATATTCAAGACTCTGATTGCACTGTCTTGGTACACGAAGTACATTGCGGCGGTATAGTGGGTTGAGTATCCGGCCATGGAGATTCTATGAACTTTAATAATTGATCTTCAGATGTGGATTGAACTTCTACAAACCAGTCTTCTCAACATTGGGTAGTCCAGTCGAGCAATAGCCTCAAAGCTTTGCTTCTTAATAATAACAATCAGTCGGTGAGATCATTAAGTAATTATGTTCGAACAAACACGGTTAATTGTATTGATTTTGTTGACGGAGTTGAAGATTTAGGCGGTGTAATCGGCAGAATTCTCAATGAGGTGAGGTTGTATCATGTGATTGATTTTAAATGTGACAAAGCTTCAGCTTCAAACTGCTCCACCTTTTGTGGTAGGCAGCCATCTAGAAAGGGGAAACTTCGCGAGGTGGTATCTGTAGTTCTTCTACCTAGTAATTTATATAAGTAAGGATCTGTTACTTCGATTCATCATTATGATGCCATACTATTTACATACTCTTTCCTTTTCATCTCATGAATCGCATTTCCAAATTTTCCTCCGAATTCGAATATCATGTCTTGTCAAATGCATACTTTCCCCGGTATAACCTTACTTGGTCAGCCCGAGAAACGTGGAGTTTATGATCAACAGGAGATAGTAACACTTTTAACACAATACTACGAGCTTCTTGCCAAAATGCGTTACTTTCCCGCCTCCTACATCAAATATGCACCCCATGATCCTCCCATCGATGTGGATCTCGCAAAGAGTTTTGATCTTGAACCACAAGTTATTGAGCTTCTTCAAGCCCTGCCATATGTTGAGGGTTATAGCAATGAAGATGAGTTTATCCTTGGTGGAAGTTTTGCCAATATGAGGGATCTGGAAGTGTTGATGCAGAGTCGAGATCCGGGATTTGCTTCTCCTGAAGATGGATTTGATGATGAGAACGGGGAGTATATGAGACCTTGGGAACTCTGTATCAATGGATGTGGAAATCATGGAGCGATGATGTTTCTTGACACGAGAAATGGTGGGAGTTTGAAATTTTCGTCATTATATCTTGCGTCGTTGGTTGTTTTGTTGTAAGAATACAAGCTCGCAAGCGGCGGTCTTCAATACAGGAAATAAACAAGTTGAGCTTCTGAACAAGACTTTCAAAGTTCTGGCATAGAGTACAGCCGACTCAGAAGGCTGATATGATAGCGACATCAGTTTCCGGACCGTCAACTACAAGCATTCCACTCAAATATTCTTGTCGGACCACCTCCCAGATCTTTTCTCCACCTGACTTGGATACCTACATCTATCTTTCACCTCCATTTTTCTAAATATCAATCTAGGTCCAATGATTTATACTAACTCAAACCAGGCCACATAACAATGGAAGGTCAAGATTCCGGTCGTAGTGAAGATCCCGGCGCATATAACCTCCATAGGGGTCTTCAAAGTCGTAATCGCAATTCTCATGACCATCTTCCCAGCCGCCACGCTAGAGAACTCTTCGAAGATTTTACCAACAGGCTTTTGAAACTTCAATGGATTCCAAGTTCTGAGGACCGTAGAGTGTTATCAGAATCGGATGAAGATGTACTCATTTTTTTCCTAGTGCCATCTCAACCCCAAATATTCCTCATTCGACATCGATATCGATATTAACCATTCCACCATTTCTTTCTTTCTTAAATTTCACCTGTATAATTGTCTAATAAAATCCAGTACGAAGATCTCAGACTCCTCTTCCGAACCTACGGCTGGCCCCATAACTTCAACCACACCAGCTTCGACTCTGCCTACTCCCGCTAGCGCGAGTTTTTAACCATAAGAAACCATGCCTGTGACTCTGCCTCTGATATAATAAATCAAAAGCTCAATCTAGATAGCGTCACAGAATCTCTAAATTCTCATTCTAGGCGTGTACGTATGGGGGTGTGGGATCGTGATCCTGATACAGACCCCTAAGATGTTATACTGTTGAATATTATTCTTGAGGAGGGAAGAAAATTAGTCATTGATGCAAATGAAATGCTAGAACAGGCTATTGCTGATCATGGATACTGGAAGGGAGAAAGAGCAGAAATGGTTAAAGCATGGAAGAAACATTTTGAGAATGGAATCGAGAGGGAAGAGGGGAATTTGGATTGGTGGAGAGGAGAGGGGAAGGCGTATTGTGAGGAGGAAGAAATTGAAAAGACTCGAGAGATGATACGTGTTTTGAAGGGGAGGTTGGCGAATGTAGAAGAAGAGCCGATTTCAGTAGAAGAAGTGATTAGGTCCTTGTCGAAATGTAGGTAGTCGTGTGTAGAAACTCCTTACAGGTTTTTGGACGAGAATACGATGAACTTCTCAAACTGCAAAATGTAACTGATGGGCTCCTTTCATTCAAAATATTCAGTATTTGAAAGAGCTGCGGGAGTGCACACAATAGAGCCAATACCGCAATCAACCCTATCTTGCTCGCAAACACACTCTCTCACAGCTTCTTTTCCTTCAATCCATCTTTTCATCAAATTCACCATTACCCACACAACAAAGCAGAGAATTCACTATGAGAACAATTGAATTAAATCAAACACAAACATTTCAAGCAATTAATCCCTCTAAAACAATAAGAGTTTACAGGCCTCAATCTCATCAAATCTCGCTGAACTTTCGCGACAATCTCTCAGACCTCACTCCGCGCACATTTAATATCTATTAGATATCGCGATGTCTCTAGCCTATTCCATGGACATACCTCCAAATAGACTCGCTACCAGAGTACCAACTCCCCTCCCCTTCACTGCTCATCAAAGTCTAGCATCTTTGCAGCTGACTGGTTCCAGATACTACAATTTCGGTGGTTTGTTCTACACTTCTTTTAGCACTTCTCGCAACCAGCTGTCTCCAATAAAATCCGTGACTGACCATTTTGAAGAAGACGGTCATTACTACTATCACAATCCCGACGGTTCACAACTCTACGCCCACAGATCCTGGAAAATATTTATCAACACCAATGGACAGAGGTATTGGATACCTCTAAAGCATGAATTTGCCTGCAACCCCGACAAGATGAACGCGCGATGCATTTATAACCTCGGGCGCAAATTAATTTATCGCGAGACGCGCGATTGGTTGCGTGATATGGCGGCTCCTAGTCTCGGTTCTTTGATTATGCGATAAAATCAAGAGGTAGTGCGGGAGTGTTTGGATAAATTAGAAAATCGAATCAATAGTGTTATTCGACGTCAGCACTGGGAACGAGTGAAGAAGATTGCGTGGGATGAATTAATTTATTTAGAGTGGAAAACGGGGTTGTGGTATGGAGAGTGGTTGGAGAAGGAACGGAAGAGGTTGCAGTATAAGGGAAAATATTCGGAATATAATATTTGGGTGGATGATGAATTGAAGCGTGTAGTGAAGGATAATGATGTGGAGGAAACTAAGGAGGAGAGTATTGAAGAGAGGGCAATCAAGAAGGCTATTGTCAAGATGGAGGATTTCAAGGAAGAGATTGTCAAGGAGGAACCTACTGAGGGAGTTTTTATCAAAAGCGAGTTCTCTGACGAGGTATTCATGAAAACGGAATGTTGGGCTAGGGAAATCGGCTCGAGAACCTTGAAAGCCTTCTTTGTTGCGGAAATTGACGTCTTGTTTCTTAAATGCCAATGCAAGAATTGGTCTTGACGCAATTACAATCTCTCGTATGATCCGATGCAATGAAGATTAAACAAATGATTTCCAATAGTATCTCTATAACTTCTGCGCACGATGGCACTTTGCAGTGAATGAAAAGAGGTTATGAGAAAACGAGAATCTGGCTGTAGAAACAATCTTAAAGCGCTCATCTGTTTATTTATCAACGAAAGAATAAAACGAACAAATAATTATTAAAAAGATTCAAAGTATGAATGAAAATGAGGAGACAGCACATCGGGGCTGGCTACCATGGATCATGTATTCCCACGCAAAAACCACAACCTCACCACTCTAGCAAAACTCACCCTTCTCATCTGCAACGCCAACCACATCCAGCTCTCTTGCTTTTCTAACTCTTTTCTCACTCAAGACATACCTCTCAGGTAAATCAATAGTCTCCATCTTATCTCCCATCATCAAGCCTACAGCTGCCTTAGCACTCAACCTAGCCGTCGGCATTCCATGTCCCGTAAAACCAGCACAAACATATAAACCCGCCCCCCCTCCCAGTTTCTCACTCGCATTCCCCACCCAGGGCCAATTATCTCTACTAAATCCCATAATCCCACTCTATTCATAAGTAGCCTCGAGCTCTTCTTCATTGTTGTGAAGATTGAGTGTACGAGGCAATTCTCGACGGAGGTAATTCGCAGCAGGAGGATCAATAGATGAATCATCGAAGACACCCAAACCAGCTTGGGCAGCAAATTGGCGACCCCCGCCAAACATCAATTCTCCTCCTGATTCTTGTTGCGATGAGGTTGTGGAGGAAAATGGTCGTTGGACGAGATAATCATCCCGGTTTATGTTTTGACCGAAATGACCCATGATGCTATAGGAGTATTCTAAGGGTTTGTTTGAAGATTCTATAGCCGGGGACATGGTAGATGGAGGTAGAAGTGAAGACATTTCACCGCGGACAGGAGTAATAAGATCAGAGAATGAGGGAAGAAGATGTGATGTGTAGGCATTTGTTGCCAATAAAACTTTGGGGGCTGAGAGTTGGCCGCGAGAAGTGTGGATTATCCATTCCGAGGAAGACTTTTGAAGCCCGGTTACGGGTGTTGAGGTTTGGAGATTGAATTGTGGCGAGCTTGAGGATTCATTCTTGGCGATCAAATCTTCTAGAATCCATGCAACCAATTTGTAAGGCCAGAGTGAGGCAGCTTTGGAGGTCGCAATTGCGCCAGCTGCTGTGGGAATTCGAAGGTCTGATAATGATGGATTGGTAGAATCTTTGGTGATAATGGTAACTAAGTTGCCTAGCGTTGGATCCAGATCCTTGAGGGCTTCCGCAGCTTTGACAGCTACCTCAAACTGATCTTCTGACATATAAGAGTGACAACTGGATAATGACTTCCAATCACATTGAACATCATTTTCCGCCACAAAAGATTTAATATCCTCATAATTTCTCACTTCAAAAGCCCCGACTTCTGGAGGTGAAGCATAAACAAGTGGCTGACAATGACCTCCATTCTAAATCATGCAGTCTCGTTAGTGACCAGACACTAATATATTGTAGACTAGAGACGACGCCTAACTCACTCTACCAGTTGCTCCCCAACAAGCTTCTCTCGCCTCTAACATCACAACATTGAGATCTTTTCCATCATTATGCTCTCTTAACCAATGTGCAGCAGAAGTCCCTGCAATACCACTCCCAACAATGACAACATCAGCTTCTGTAGGAAGGTTCGCTGTGGTTCTATGACCCAATAAGATCTTCGATGGCTCACTATGCCAGAAAGATTTAGTGGGGTTCAGAGATGGGAGTCCTGCTTGACCTGGTATTTCATCTGTAGTCGTCATGGTTAAATATCAAGGATTGAATAGAGAGCTATTGAGATGCTAGAGAGCTCGAAACCGAGAAGTGAAAAGCTTGTTGAGTTGTACTCCAATGTCGTGCCCCCCACCATCACGTACCATCACGTGCATATCACTATCTCCCCCACCTTCTGGATTGGTGGGCCTACAGGTTGTACATGCCCAGTATAGCAAGTCGCGATATGAGGTTAATGCCATGTACCTGGATATTGTGTAGCTGACAATCTATACTAATATGCGTGAGGTTGAGAAAAGGCCAGCTCTCCAAGCTAGCACTAGCGCAACACGTGTTTCTAACAAATATAACCATTTCGACCAATTGTCCTCGAAGAGATAGCAAAGTCTAAAACTTGCTAAAAACGGAAACTTCCGCATTCTTCTCAAACAATTAGATTAACACATTCTCAATTTCCCCTCTCGAAAAGTTAATGAACCCGAAATATCCGCATTCTCCTAAGTTTTCTCCCGAGCCGTATCCGGTTCGGTACCATATTTAGCTTTTCTCGGTTCATGCTGCTAGCGTGCATATTTACTTATTATTAACATCAAGCCACTATCAAGCCATTATCAGAAAAAGTATCGTAATGAGATTTGGAATCTAGATTTAAGTTTGGATTCTTCGCATGCATGGTTCGTATTCCTTACTTCCCCGGATTTGCAGATAGTGAATTTGTGGGGTGAGACTCGGGGTAGATGTTGACGGGAACGTTTTCGGGATGGGTTGGGGTAAGTAAGGGGTTTTATGTAGCTATGTAGATATGCTATGTAAAGATTCTATATGTGGTACGCAGAAAGGAGAAAGCCCAGAGATCGTTCATCAGAATTGGCCATTCTTTCACAGTACGAGTCAAGTGGAAAAGAAGTATTCGATCATTCTTTCATTCATGGCCTGCCTAAAAATAATCTCTCTAGAGTACACATTGTCCTTTGCCCCTATGGATATACCATTCCATTCCGTCCTGTCCCATCCCATCCCATCCCATCCCATGCTATTTCATTACCCCTCCAAATGTACAGACGCTCATGCCAGGAGCAAGAAAGCAAACCCAGAGAAGCAAGCCCAAAAACTAAAAATATCATGTCCTGCCGAAGTATCCAAAGAATGAATTTAATAAATCATTATAATAACCTCCCGTTTTTAAAACTCCTGATGAAAACTCCAATGCACGCGTGAGCGATGCCCTATTCATAGTACTGTAACTATTGTTGTTGTTGCCGTTGCCGTTGTTGTTGCTGTGATAGAGATGGCGTTTAGAATGCCATAGGAAGAATGAATGAACTTCATATAATGAACGGGCTACTGTCTGCCATCTGCGATATCCTTCCTTCCATGAATGAACCCAAAGAAAATGTTGCTTCATGTATAATGAAACCAGAGCCGAAATTCGAGACGCGACGAAATGAAAATGCGGTGGGTAATCACGGACAAAGAAGATATATCGCATGTATATATCTACCTCCTCACAAGATTACACACGCGCTAACGTACACCCCTGTGATGAAACTACCAATGTAAATATGCTAGCGAACAGAGTAGGATCTATCTTCGACAAGCGGGGCTCCAACTTTCGGCGGGGAAGTTGATTGGGGATGGTGGAGGTGGGGCAGGTGGAGCATATTCGTTCTCGTGGAAGATATATGGAGTCTTGTTCTTGGAGTTCGCTTTGACGGTGTCAAGATAGAAACTGACGTCTTCGCCAAAGGTGGAAGAGGTAAGAAGTGGAGATAGACGACGACGGGGAATAGGTACAGCCATTGTAGTGGTTGATGATTGAGAAGGCATGTTTGATGATGTGAGTGATGAAGTTGTATTAATATTCGAATGAGGAAGTATTAGTGTATGATGAGGTCTAGTGTAGAGGACGGTTTTATGTGAAGGTCGAAAGGTTGATATGAAGGTCGGCTTGAATATGGTGAGGAGGTTGAGAGACCTTGGACCTTTATGTATTATTTTCTGGTACTACCCCAGATTGTACGTGAGCTAATAAGTTTGGGGTCAGTTCGGGGTTGGCTGGAGATGATGGGGGAAATAGCTACTACGCACCAGAAGACGTTGGTTCTGTATGGGGAAATGGGGAAGGTTGATAAGCGCTTACGATCCTTCTGGATGGATGGATTTGATGGTTGGTAAGTTGGTGATACACTTGACGCTTTTCCAACTAACAGATGCTTTGCTCAGGCGCACTCGCAGTTATGAAGCAAAAATAGTATAATGATGAGGCTGGGTGAGATGGGAGAGTGAACAACAAATCTTGAAGAGAATGATCTTGTAATGAAGAATTAAACAAACTAAACGATTGAGAGGGGGCAAACGAATGAATTTATCTTGCATCCACTGCTACTACACAGTACCATACGAAACCTTGATAAATTAATCATATCATATCCGGTATGATTCCCCCTTACCAAATACATAGCACAGATGGAAAAAAATATGTTGACAAAGAAACAGCTAATTGCAAAGCCGAAAAAGAAAAGGAAAATAATTCAAGACAATCATCCCTTCGGGAGGCCGCCTCACCATTTAGTATTTACCCCAGTCTCATCTAAGAATGTTCGAATTTAGTAAACCAGGGTTATGGATCGTTTCGGTCGTGATGCTGTGCGTGCGTTACTGGCTTTGATCAATGATCGATCTGAGGCATCCTACGATGCGAGGGTTTCTGGCAACAAATCCAAGGAAATTGAATAGTATAAACAATAAAGCAAAAACAATTGTAACTATACCAACAAGAAATAGAATAAAAATTGCAAATCTCCGGCGTACTACCATGATATTAGCATACTAGCATTGCTAGCATAGCATATAGCCTTTCGAACCCGAGTGCCCCGGACACTCCTAAATTGTTGAATTGTCACTCTCTTACAGGGAAGCCCCTAGAAATACTACTACTGCATTCGTTGTATTTGCATCTCGTTGATTCTCATCCAATCTAAAACAGCGTCCCCAGTTTCTTGGAATATGTACTGTATCGGATTATGTTGTGTTGTTGAGCTGTTTCCAGCCTTACTACTGTAACAGTTTTGTATCCTTGCAAATGAGAGAAAGCATGGAATTTCGTGGGGTTGACAGGCATATTCTCTGGAAAACGGAGGAGGAAACAAGTGTGAAAGTGGAGTTTAAATCGTTTTTTTCTTTTTCTATTCCTACTCATTAACGTTGCTTCCGGATCATCGAACCCGTAAGTAACATGTCTTGGCTTAGATTTTATTGCTTTTTACTCTTGATATCATTGTTTTAGAAAATGATGATTATGTATTCAGATCACGGCTCCTCCGAGATTTAACATGTTGTCTGCTTTAATATGAAGTCATCATATTCCGAGCAGTTGCAGGTTGGGTTGAATTTCCTCGGTAGGATTACTTTCGTTCACCCCCTTCATCTCGTCAAGTGTCATCGGTAGTAATACAAAATGCTTTGTAAGAGTTCTGAAACCAACTTACTACACACCATAACATTGTGTAATATAATTCCTACAAAACTTATATTTTCTTACATGAACTAAAGTATAAGATTACTACTTTAATTGATTATATATTAATTTAATACTTTCCAAATTAATAATTTGAATATATTAAAATCTGAAAAAATATATACTTTATCTTTAAATATTTTCGTTAGAGGTTAATATATAGTTAAGCTTTTAATTAAAAAAGTTTAGAATTTTTAACTTAAAATATATTTTCTATACAAAATAAGTAATTTTTTTTCATATTTTAAGAAGTTCAACTTTAATCTTTTATAAAAGCTATTATAAAAATATTTAAAAATAAAATATTTTATTCTACTATTAATATTTTTAATAATCTCAAATCTTTTTACACTTATTATATAATTTTTGATTTCATTTTATAATATAATAAATAAACTAGGGTATAAAAAGTTAAATATTCGAAGATTTTAGTTGGAAAAGTATTACCTGTGCGACAAGTAGGTTCTAGAACTCTTACAATTTGTATATCCGTCTACCGTCTATAAATCCAACCGGGATGTGCATAATCATACAGTACGGTGCAAGGACAGCTATCATACAATATGAATGGTTCATTAATATGCTTCACTACCAATTCCGAAAGTTTTCTCATCTCATCTTTTTCGAATAGCGGTGTGGATTGATGTTTGACCGAATCATACAGAGAGAGAGCGCCAGCGTTTACGTTAGGCAGAAGCTGGGTAGCTGCGAAAGCAACATTGTACAAAAAGCCAAATGTTACGATCGATGATGTTGGCAATCTAAAAATGAATTGTTTTACTTTCTTCATTCGTCGCTTTTCTATTTCGTGTTGATGAGAACAAATTTTGGGTTCAGCTTATCTAAGTAGGTAGATTTTAGGTTTCTTGATTGTCTTGGAATCGAAAAATCATCCACGGTTGCTGCCAGACTTATCACAACCTAAACCCCCATGTTCTGACTTGTCAAATTTAAAGAAGGGGATATGAAGGTATGATTGAAGTCTTACTGCATTCGGTCTTATATGTGGAGTATGCTCTCAGATTGATTTAGAAAACATGGGGAGAGACAGAACTGGAATGTGCCGTAAGGGGTGGAAGTAATGTCGTAAAATCTCCCAGGCCTGGCCTTACCAAGTTACTTGGCCTGCTTGCAAACCATCCATCTTCAATATTCTATTACACCGTGTAAACGAGACGTCGGTATGCAAGATACGGTATGTTCAGTGGAAAGACCTTTTTTATTTTTGTTTGCAGCTTCTTGAAAAATTCGTCGACTCATACCAACATCTCATCCAACCATTAGAAACAGGAACGGGCCTTACCTTCCGCTCGTCTCGGGTACGGGATGAGGTGAGCAAAGGGAGTCATAGACATCGCCAGCTCAACCTTCATACCAATATTAATGATACGTTTACACTCAATGCTACAGTGACTTTGATATCTCGGGTTACAGCTTTCATGCCTAACGCTGGCAAAGCAAAGGAAGACACAGCCATGGTCCTTGTGACGGTCACGGATGGATGAGGCGAGAACTTTATACTATACCAAAATCTAACAAAATTGATATATTGAGTAGCGATACGCCAAACACATGGCATTGCCGTTTGAAAGCCTCACATTGATATCTTCTGTAGCTCGGAAGTATCATATTAGGTAAAAGATCTCGTGTGTCAATGCGGGGACCCGCGATACCATTTACAGTTCAATGTACAGAATGGTAAATCCGGGGAACCGGATCTTTTCATCGTACAGTCCAATGTTTGCTTTACCACACAAAATTTCATCGGTTCATTCCCTTTGCGAGAGCGACATATTCGGCATTTTTGATGGAATGAATTCTCTTCTTTCTCATGTACTATGTCCAGCTTTCTCGTAAATTCCAGATCCTACATCTGAGTAAGATTCGGAGATATTCTCTCCAACCGGAAGGTTGAAACTTTTAGAAGGCAATTACCGATAGGCTGCCCCTGATACCATGGTAAATCCACGCCGCTGAGCTCCACTGCGGGCGCTTGAAATTCGATGATCCACATATTTGAACGACATTGGTACTTTCCCCTTTCATTCCCAAACAAAATCTAACAAGTTTTCTTAAGTACAGGTACAGAGTCTGAGATTGGAATCAACACAGAGATCACAGTTGCATAGCTAATAAGTGGTGTGACATTATCTAGCGATTGGTTGTTGATTAGTAATACGGAGTGATACTGTAAAATCTACAATCAATAAACCTTCCCCTGACACTACCTATCCGCCTTTCATTCTCCGCTTCCACAAATTTAGAAATATCACTCAATAATTCTTAAGAATTTGGAATGTGTGCCCCCTTTTATTTACTGCAGACCTATATCGATTTTGAACCACCCATCAGCTTCTTCATAGGCTACAACATCAGCTCTAACAACCACTCAATCACAACCCTACTTACGGTGTCATCAATATTATCCCGCGCCACGGAAGCCAACGGTCAGGTTGTCGTATTTGCAGACGGGACGGTTTTCATATATGCATAGCATCCATCAACCGAGCTCCCGATCAATCTATCATATCCTATCTCAGATCAAATCAAGATAACAGTACAGTTTTGAAGGCTGGCGAGAACATCATCGTCGTATATTTCACCCCATACTTACATACAACCCCTCCCCCCCGCTCTAATTCGCATTCGCCAAACAATATAGATCCTTGGCTAAATACAACCTCTTGATGTACCACCATACCAACTTAAGTATTGATTAAATCCCCCTTGTCCGCATATCTTTGTATTACACATCTAACAATGTGCATTGTTTTCTCCAACTTTTCTTCAACGTCAATACTGGCTTTCAATATACCGAACGGTAGTGATATTCTCAGCCGTTTTAGATCATTCAGTTGATGGACATCACCAATAATAGACATTGAAACACAACAGCATTGTATTGTATGTGTAAACTTCATGCCAATCGATTCCGATCGAGGCAACGAAGATTTCGTCCCATGTTACAATTAGGCATCTGATAATCGTTGATGATACAAACGATAAGCATATCACGCATATGGTTCATGTAGTATGACCCGCACGTGTCAATATCTTTATCTTTCAAGATTAGAATTTGTGTAGAGGATTGAGGGTAAAAGAGATGGCGAATTGAATGGGCTGTTTTGCACACTACCCTCCCGTTATCGGATCAGATTTTCGGCACGATTCCTGTTTCTGGCACCCGTGATTCCGATTCGGTGATATATCTGTATCTATTTGTAGCCACGGGAGGTAGAGGCCCATGAATGATCAATCCATCTTCACCTGCAACTATCCCTAGCGAGCTACCCACATGAAGCCTGCAAGAGACATGGTAGACGACCTCAAAGATCTACATCTCTTGTCTAAGACTCTGTTTGGTTTCTACCCTAGTACTTTCACCTCAACGTTTCAACATTCCGCTTATGAAACTCACGCAAGTTCACATTTCTCCCATCCTCCTCTTGTGCCATATCATCCATCAAAGCTCGAAGTTTGACCTATCTTCCTCTTTTTCATTCTTCCTCCTACCCAAAATACTGGCTCAAAACCTGCAATACCATCGCGACACGCAATTTCTCTACTTCCAATTTAAAAAGGCCGCATAGGCGTTTACAATTTCATCAGAAGGTCCTTATTACCATCCAATTGTCATTCTTAGCATTAAGTAATGCCTTTGTGTCATCTATAATCTCAAATTCAGAGACCTGCTCTTCCAAAATCTTGCACTACCACTAAGCACCAATACACCCCAACGTAAATGAAAGACTGTCTTCGTGTAAGTCTTTGCTCAACTCGCCATGAATCATTCCACACTGAATACCAAGAACTAGTGGTTCATTTGTGGGTATGGGTTGAACTGGAATAACAGAATCCATGTTTAGGACAACAGGCTTCAGTCTTCCACTTCTATCCTCCCGAGTCGTGAGGGAAGTATGGATACTTTCTGGATAACAATAACGTTCACTGACCGCTTCGGGTCATCAAACTCGTCTTGGACTTGGATTATAAGATTACGGACTGAAATTGTGTAATTTACTTCCTGGAAATCTTTATTATCTGAGGGTTTTAGATATTTTTGGGTTCCATATTGCGGTAGATAGCATGCTCTTCCTTTCGTAAAAGCTTATTAGGATTGATATTCATGATATATTTGAGGAGAACCAGACACGTGAACATTACAAGTACGACTTTTGAAAGTCCAGATATTGCTTATAATTTGTAAATCGATAAGAAATGGTTTGAATAAATTGTCCTAAGTGAATGCTCTATAATATTCTCCAGTACTCCCCCAACTATTATCTCAGACGGTTTATTTATCCCAGTGGATTTAACGGCTTCCTTTTATATGTTTCGCCCAGTCCGAATGCAATGTGCTCTCTACTCAATGCACCCAAAGCTATGTGTTACCGATTTATGCTCTACCCAGCTACTTCTTAAGTCGGAATTCATATTGAAATGTAGCGCATACATGAACTCCCAACTATATCTCAAAAGCTTGAGTGCTGGCGCAAAGATCGAGAAGTGAGAGCCATGATGTTGATTTCCGTGAAATTTTCTTGTGTCGTGTCATCATTTTTTACCTGATTCCTCCCGCTTTTGTTGTCATTAAATCTGTTACTCTCATTATTATCAATTCCGGCGCGATTTACCCACAAAATATATTCAACAGAGTGATATTGGTCGATATGTCCCAGTATACAAGGAGGAAGACCGCAGTGAAAAGGTGTAAACATGCCAGGCTCATACAAGCTGATACTGTATGCATAATCAATAAATATGTTTCTCTCAAAATAGCAGACTGAAGGCCTTTTAAACCCTGTCCAACTCGCTCTAGATCAGTAGTCTTAATCTAAGTTGATGGCGAATAAGATAGGGGAGTCTCACTGTTCTGTGAACTCTGCCCCGCTTATCATATTTTTGTGGCCCACAAGGCCCATTCGAGATACAGAGCAGGTATATAAAGCCCACAATAGTCTGGTTTCAAGTCTTTGCAGAGGAAATCTACTTCCTGGAGGAGAGAAGTCGGGCTAGGCAAAGACTTATTACGGGACACATTGAAAGGGCTTTAGGTTATACATCCGTCTTCTTTTCGCATCAAATTGTATTGCTAATTGCCATCCATCAGTGTCACTGTCGCTTTCCTTTTTTGTCATCTCGACGATTCAAACGATTCATCTCATCGCAGCATTGATATTTTATGGCAGCAAAACCGCTCCCAATCCGACGATAAAAATCAGTCATCTACACTTCTGTAATCGCAAAAGATACGATGAAACTGAGGTTATCTGTGAGATTCACATTGCTGACACCGGTTTCAGACAGAGGCCTGTGTGTGAATCAACTTCTTATTGACTGCTTATTTACTCGTTTATATGGACTGAGGTGGGCTTTATATACCAAACTTTCGCGCTTATGCTCCATGAAGCCCCCTTAAATCATGTATGGCATCACTAATATAGTCGTGAATGATCAAAAAGAAATTATAGTTTCATTAAAAGTACCCCGCATTATAGACTAAAAAGCCGAACAGCAAAGGTGGTTGATGGCGCATTAGGGGGGCATAAAAGAAACAAACTGTCTCTGAGTCCGATCTGATCCAAATCCTATGACACTACCAACTAACAATGCTTGAATTTGAGTCTTTCACAACTCTAAGGAATGGTGACAGAGGCTTATGAGCAGGTATTGAGAATCATGATATCTATGAGCAGTCCGAGGAATTGATTGAGTCAATTGATTTCATCTCATGATATCACCCGAAAAATAATCGTGGCTCAATAGAACCAATTAAACAGTTGTTTTCCATTCCTTTGGTCGAAGGCTTTGGTATTTTTGGTATAATACACTGTTTTTAGCTTCCTAGATCGATGGTCAGCATATCTCTCCTTTCGGGTCGTTTGTTGGGTGTAATGGCTTCAAATAGTTTGATGAATTGCCAGCTTACACAGCATATACGCCATTTCTTTCTGAGAAGTGGGATAATCGTGAATTGGGAGTAGTGAATGAAGGAAACCTTCTCCCCAAGGCCACGAGAACCACCCCGCTCCTCGTTTTTATCTACATGCGGCATAGTCCTACCCATGTCTCCAGCGCCAAACTAGTGCATAAATAGACCTCTAGGTTCTTCAAATATTGCAATACCTAATCACTCAATAATATGTCCCATCATATGTTTGGATTTGCATGCTCCATAGTGCAACTCCACCAAAGATAAGGAAGCAATTTGGAGAAAAGTAGATTCTAGTGGGGCGCAAAAAGAAAGAAGAAGATTGAAACGGTCTATAAAGTGACATCCCATCACGTCCGTTCTCTCAATTTTGAATATTCCTAAATACCAGAAGCATGTTCCACCGAGCGGAAGATGGTCAGGCTTGAATAACTTTAATACTTCCCAAACTATTGTATGATTGCAGAATGAAGAGTCTAGCGTTTGTGATATGATCCCTTCGTACCATTATCGCCATTCCTGATTGATAATTTCTCTACGATATTGACAATAACAATCATACACCCCATTTCATCCAACTGGGTTTTCATTGTCACTGTCCTAATTTCAGCATCATATACAAGTCATTTCTCTGTTTTTCTATCTCATATAACAATATTCCCTCTTGTAACAAGAGCTAATATCTATTAGACAGAGAGATCCAGCATGAAGAGACGCGGGTGGAAATCTTATTACTTGCAAGATAACTAGAAGGTTTACCAACTACTTAAATAAAGATCTATACAAGATTTTGCTATCCAGCATAAGGCGCAAAATCATCAGTCCAAGTGAATGAATCAAGAAGCCCCTCAATGACCATTTCATCACCCCGCTCCTCACTTATCTATAATCTGTCTAGAGCTCTATAAAGATCACACGATGATTCGATTCTCTTAGATCTTGTGGCACGCTACCTCGTAGCGCAGCTTACATAAGGAACACCTACAAGTAGCATAGTCTCTCTAGAGAATAATAAGACAGCTTTTACAACCTTACTATGTTTGCCTTACAGATCTGTTAATTAGACGACGAGCATGCCTACACGCTCAATGTCTCTCGATCAATGACTAAGAGCTCTTTCCTATAGCTCAATAATAATAAAATTAGGCTGCAGTGGAGTAAGAAATTCTAGGAGCATACGTGGGGATTTTCGTCCAACTTCCCTCCTCTTTGGGTTTAAATGACAGCAAAAATACAATATCTCGTCTAATCTCATCTCATCTCATATCCTGATATATTATAGTAAAAGTGTACAAACACTCACTCCTCATACCCCGCATTTCCAGATTCTCCACCAGACAATCGGTTAATATATCCCATTTTCCGAGTACGAATGTTATATAAACCTGCTCATCTATCCATGATCTTCATTAGACACCTGTCAAGTCTCTTACCGCCATGCAGGAAAGACTTGACATACATGCTAGTATTGGCGTTGATGTTCTTGACTATACGGAACATTACAATCCTATACCAACATTTACATGCATCCATCCGGAGTTGTCATCTCATCTAGTATCTCATCGAAAAGAGAATTTTCGTTGTCGTTAATCACATAAATTGCTGTCCAAATTCTACTTACCAAAATATCTACCACCAAATCATACTGTTATCACCATCAATTTCTACTTCTAAATCTTACAGTCACAGAACTAATCAGAACAATGCTATCTTCCTTCGCCCATCACCTAAAGGGAAACAAGCATATTTTCTCTCCCATAAATGCTTCCAGCACAAAGGGCCAATTTAGCCATTCTTAATCCTCATGTATTAGAAAGGGAATATATACAACAAGCCAACCATCTCGAGCTCTCGAAAAGAATAATCAAGAATCAGGAGACAGTGAATGAAATCCTGAAGTTTGGGTACCTAGGTAGGTTTGTTGATGATAACTCGTCAAGTAAATAAAGCATACCTACCGATTTTATCTCTTTGCTCACCCCGCTAATCAACATCCACTCAACATTGTCCAAATCCTAATATATAAAGCTTGTTTTCGCCCGAGGATATAATAAAACCTTGAGCTCTAGTCACAGAAAGTGGCTAAGAAAACACCGAAGTCATTTGACTGCCCGGGTGCTATCAAAAGATTGTAATCTCTATGCTGCTGATGAAAATTGAATAGGATGTGTTTGTTCATCGCTTCCAGGGGCTCTGGATTATAGTACACTTGTTAATTATGCTGAATCTTGCGTTTCGGTTTTCATGAATAGGAGTTTATTTCCTCTGAATGGTAGTATTGTTTGTCATTCTTTACCTTTTATTCTTCACCATCCACTCGTCACCGTCATTCTCGCAAGCAACACCATTATCACTAAAACAAATAAACTAACCACTATCATTCTCATACTAGCCCCATGGCAATCCAATTCCCATCATCAAAGCACGCTGGTCCCTAGAACAAAGTGCACCTATTGTGTACTCCAGCCTCGAATTCCATTGTACACATAAGAAGAGTTTATCCAACTTCAGGACTCCATGATACTAATTTTCGTATCAGTAACCAAATAGGTGCTTTATATATTAGTAGTTAGGTATTTATTCCTTGTCTTGACGCTCGATCTTTACTCCGATACTTTCGCACTATTAACTCGATTCACTTCATCATCCAATTCTATACCTCATTCACTTACCCAGGTCAGTATCAACATGTGGCAGCGAGGGCCGACATTTTAAATTAGACATCTGAATCATTCGTCCCCTCCTTACCCCCTTACCCCTAGTCTCCCATCCCCATATCCACCATAAAAAGCCCCCCCATCTCCCCCTAAAATTCCCCTCCCAGTACAACACCAATATTATATCACTGTCGCTACCCATGGGAGCTCAGATCTTTCGTGTCGTTGCCTTTTGGGATTCCATGCCGTAATTCCAAGACGAGATGTTTGTTTTTCTGGATGATTCGTAAATGGGTTAACGTGTAAATAAGATAGGGTAAGATGGGATTTTTTGCGTAGAGGTGTGGAGGGATGAGAGAGAGGAGATGAGAGAGTATAAAATGGAATCAAGAGTATCCAACATGAATATAAAGAAATTATGTAAGAATGGGATGAGAAAGAAAAGAAGTGATTGATATAGGTGAAAAATTATATTACTAGATATTGGTGTATGTATCAGAAGAGTACATTAATCGAAAACCTGTCAATCATCACACAAAGCAAATTACAAATCATTTAAAATTACATCACATCACATCACATCACAATCACATAAACTCATCAAGTACCAAGGTATCCAGATAAAACATCCATTCGCTTCGCCAGTCTCGCAAAAAGGTATCTACTATCTCTCATCTGCAAATATGTACCCCAATTCATTTTATGTACTTCATCCCCCTCCCCTTTCCTCTGCATCCCCTAACTCTCCCTTCCTCACAACAGCCCCCCCCCCATCATTCACCATAATCATGAAAATGCCTCCCTTCTCCATCCTCAAATGCAGATGCAAATGCAACGATATCCATGCCAGCCCAAACTGCAATCCTAATTGCAAATCGCAAATCGCAAATCCCAATCCCAATGGTACATACATAACCCAAAGTAAAATCCTTAACACCAAAAATGCCTGTTTCTGCCTGTAGCAAGCGAACTACATGTGAGCCGCAATATGCCTCCCAATACCACGCCCACCCCATGTCCATTTGTTTCTAGTTTATTTCATTTCGTGCGTATAATTTAAAAGAGAAGAGCGTAAAAAGTTGAAGAAGAGAAGAAAATGAAGGAAAGAAAAGCTTTGAGAAAGAAAGAATCCTGCACTGCGACGCGAAGCGTTGTGACGATGTTGATTGTTGTTGAAAATGTCGAGTTGAGTTTTGGCAATCTGGAGCTAGAGATAATAGCAGCCAAATCCAACAGGAATTGTTTTGTGGGAAAACCAATGTGCTGCTGTCAAGATGTTGTATCGAATCTCCAGCCATCATTTTTCATTTGTAGCAAGAGCCTCTTGATACCCTTTTGAAACCGATGATAACGAGGGAAACTAGTTCTGATATCGCAACACCCCTTAAAGTTCCCGGTAATCACTCGGTCTCGCCCTCCTCTGTCTTCCCACATGTCTATGAGGATTGACGGGTTTTCTGAAATATGCATTATCTTCTTCGTTTGGTAAAGGTTCCGCAAAAACTGTCTTTTGTTGGTTAGGAAATCCAGCTGCTGCACCATTTGGTACATTCATTCCTCTACCCATTCCATTCATCTGTGGCATATTTCCATTCATCATGGGATTCATATTACCAAATGCGTTTGCGTTGTTGAACATAGGCATATTGTTCATACCCGGGAAATTCATACCCATCATAGGATTCATGCCCATCATTGGATTCATACCTCCCATACCAAATTGGTTCATCATGTTCATGTTTGGCATGCCGTTATTGAAACCATTTGCGTTGCCGTAGAATTGTTGTTGCATGTTGGGCATGTTTGGGAACCCGTTCAGACCATTCATTGCGTTCATTCCGTTCATCATATTTTGTTGTGGATTCATGGCAGATTCTTTTTGGCGCATAGCTTTTGGTCCTTTAGGAATTTTTGGATTCTCGAGTAATTCATCTGCAGGTCGCTTTTTACCCTGAGGTCCTGACGGAGCACCAGGAACACCAACTGGGGTAACTGATTTTCCTTGCTTAGGACTATTTTTCAAGACCTTTGAGACTTCTGGTGACTTTGATTTAGGTGATTGCTTTGGTGTGGGCGATTTGGCTTTTCCTGCAATTATTGATGCTTTAGATTGGGGGGGCGTTTTGGTAGCTTCAGACTTTACGCTAGGACTTTTAGCTCTTTGGTCTTCTTTTTCTTTCTTAGCGGCTGCATCTTTCTCTGCCAAATAAGTCTTGATCTTTTCGGTCATCTCATCATCAGGCTTCAGATCATCAATCAATACTCCATCAGTCTGACATCCTGGGCATGTGAAATCGCTTTCGATAAGAGCATTAGTAATGCAGTCATTGCAATACGTCTTCTCACAACAGGGCGTCTTCATTGGATCTATGAATATTCTCATGTCGAGCGCGCATTCCAATCCTCTATCTCTTAAAACTTTATCTCCTAAAGCAGCAGCTTTCTGGGCAGCAGCAGATGACTTGGTCTTAGCCTGAAATTGTTCCCATGAAGCTTTATCAGGCTCAGCAACGACAAATTCTCCTTCAGCATTAACCATCACACCAGATGGGGTCTTTGTATCATCCACCGTACCATCATTGGTCAACTGAACTGGTTTCTCTACAGTCTTCAAAAAAGATCTTGGAATACCAGTTGTACGCTTAATCCGAGCCTTGTTATCGAAATTTGGGTCATCATTCGTAGGACAGACCTGAATCCAATGACCTTTCTCTCCACATCGATAACAGATATAACCAGTTGGTGGTTCATGATCTGGAACGTTTGGTGGGGGTTGTTGACCTTTCTTGCCACCTGGTCGGAAGACAGGGGTTTGACTAAAGATTTGTTAGAATAGATTACTAGATCGGAAGAGAAAAATTAACTTACTTGGCCATATCTTCTTGTTGTGCTGTCCATTGATCACTTTGAGCCTGAAACATAGCTTCCATCTTCTCCTCCTCAGTCATCGCACTATTCATTTGTGCCAATCCTTGTGTCGATGCAACGGCCTTTGCGTTTGCCTGCTTTCCTTGTTCTTTTCGTGATGAGTTCTTTTGTTTTATCGGCATTTGTCCCGACATGTATCTTGCAGCTCTACCTGCACCCGGCTTGATAGAGGGTAATCGACGAGCGATGATCGAAGTTGATCGTGGGATAACGGTAGTATCGTCATCATATTCTATGTTGGTCAGCATCAGGATCAATAACCAGTTTGCGATATAACAAATGCTTACCTTCGTTGTCTGCTTCATTGTAAATTTGTAGATCGAAATCGGTTCCGTCACCTAATCCACTCTTGATAATGATATCACGCTTGAGTTCAAATACGGAGATACCAGTACCATCAAATTCAACTCTAGAAGGTTCCTTTTGGGACCTGAACTTGAAGAACACGGAGGACGTCATGACTGCTGTTGGTTAAGTTGATCAAAAGGTGGAGTGGTAAAGGAAGTTGTTGATCCTCGAGTTGAATAAATCGAATGCGTTGGCGTGTACAGAGAAACAAACTACTCTTCCAATGCACTCATTAAGATCAAGTAAACACTTGGGAATAAGTTAATATGATGGAATATGGAAGGGTAGAAGGGATAATTCGTGAATGCGACCGGTGCAATATCAAGATTCTTCTCTCCGTTCAAGAAAATGAAGTGAAATCAAGTATGATTGCGATCACTGGAGATAACTCTGGTGACACAGAAAAGGCTCTCTCAAAAGGAAATGATTGTACAAGATTGCAGATAATACTGCTATTGTGATGTTTCTTTCTTTCTTTGAAAACTGCCGCTGTCCTCCACAAGACCAAACACAATTTGCACCACCAAGATGATCCACTCTTCTTTCTCTCTTCTTTGTATTATTCTTTTTCTTTTCCCTCCAAATCAATTGTTTTCCTTTTCCTTGACTTCTTTCCCGACCGCGTAAAAATCTTTTTCCAATTGTACAAATTCTTTTGATGCGAAAATCTGGTCGTAAAGACGTGAAGTTGTGGTTGTGTTGATGTCGAAAAGAAGGCTGATGAAGATGAAGATGTAATGAAGAGAAGGACTCTTGGGGCGAAGTTGACAAACTCTTTGAACTCTTTGTTGTACTGTTAATAATAAGCCGGAACGCTTAATTATCGGAAGGCACAGTAGATGTAAGACGCTAGTATGAATACGGCTTACTGCGGATGAAACCCGTGCTTGCGTGCGGATAGTATCTGTGGGCACGTGATCAGCACAAGTACTGCACGGCCCTCAACTTCCCTTCCTCGGTTTCGGCATTCACAATTTGAATTGGTGGATTGGGTAAGTGTGAATGAGAGAGAATGAATGATTTATTTCTACTTGAAAGCCTTTGGCAGCTGTGGATGGAGTTTATCTGTCATCTTCCGTATGAGTTGAAAACATCCATCGTCATATGCATTTTCGAATGTCAAAAACCTTCTCGAAAGATACATCTGGTAACGGGATAACAAACATACACCAAGTACAGCCAAAGTATTTCGTTTGATCACGTCTCCACTCATTGTTATATAGCATCGTCTTATGTGAATATCTTCTAGATGCCTGAATGTTTAGCAGAGTCAAACATACTCCATTGTGTCAGAGGATGTATCAAGATGACATAAATCGACATTTATTTCTGCTTTTGCTTCCTTCCAAAGTTCAACTCAATGTTCGTATATCTATTGCCAATGAAAGCAGGTGCTTTAAATAGGTAGAGTTTCTCAGAAGAGAATTTCAGGCGTAGTCTCCTCAAGCTCTGGCAAGTTGATGTTCATTGTTCTACGTTTGCTCTCCTCTCATGACAACATTTCCTGAATATAGTTCTACGAGACTAGCGAGAATGGTGCTTCTCAACGGCTCTGTAATTTTCATGGTAGGAATAAACTATCGAGGTTCTTGAGAGATGCCATCATCCCGTCAAGCTGAAAGCCGAAAGTGAAGGCTATCTTGCATTAGAGCCAGTTAATTGTCGACAAGCTTTCTGCAACTCCCCTTCTCTCTCCAAGGACAATCCAAAATATGGAGTAGGCTGCTATTGCGGAACAGCAAACATCAACTTCTACATATCACTTCATCCAAATCAATAACACTCTCCGAGTAACCATCCCTCCCGATAAGATCACAAAAAGCGATACCGATTTCTACTCCCCAGGCTCCAGTCCCGCCGACTTTCGCCCACCACCTGCTACACTCCACCGAGGAAACCTCACCAACCTATGAACAAGTTCAAAGCTTTCAATTGAGATATTTCCACCCTCAAAACTTGAGAATAGTTTGAATCTCAGGATAAAACCTAAGCAGCCCATACTCGTTAAGGACGTATATCCCCTCCTCTCAGCTATTATCTTTGGATCCACCTTCCATCGCTTCCACTAACACCATTCCTGTTATTCTCCCATTTCATTATATCAGACACCGCTTCTCGCACAGCTCTCATCCTCTCGGTGCTTCAATCTATACAAAGCTGGTGCACCCAATCTTGTGGTTTTAGTTAACAAACCATGCATGTATGCCTCGGGCGGCTCTAGATTTAAGCGCACAAAACTTTAGCATTTTCTTCCCTACGATAGATCTACTATCATAAATGCAGAATTGAATCTACTTGGTGATCTCGGATTCATAGAAGTATTGCACGGTTTCATAATCGCATACTTCCCGGCATGGGAAAAGTTACTTGGGATGTACTGTGCAACGAAAAACCGAGACTGCTCGCAAAGTGTCGATGGACGACTTGCTTTTCTAAAGCCTGGCTAGAAGATGTTATTTTTGAGATTTCGATCCTCCGGACTTGTCACCCTCGCTACTGATGTTCCTGTCTGTCAACAAGGAAGTTAGTCAGTGCTCTAAACTCAATGCCGCATCGGAAGCTTCGTTTTACCGCAAGAACAAGCGTGGAGGTAGAATTATTGCTCAATATCAATTCAAATTTTCACAAAATTGCGCAAGTTACAGAGACAACTGGGAGTCACAGTAGTCTGGAGACAAAAGCTTGACAATCATTATGCACCAAACGATAAAGGTCCTACCATGGGATCTTGCCCGGATTCGAATCATGATATTTAAACTCGCCACTTTGTTCTGTCACTTTGAAGCGACACTGCATGCTAAGGCAGGTTTGGTGGGAAACATAATTTCGTTGCTATTTAAATTAAATTCATTGATTAAGTTTGATTTGGCTTCGCTACTTCCGTCTTATCACTAGGAACAATCAAATATATCAACGATTCAATACCCCGCAGACCCCATTCTTGATCCTTCTAGCAGCTTCGTCTCAGCACGAATCAAAATCAAGATCTGTAATCGAAACGGGATGAAGGAATATGATTTTTGGAAATCTGGCAAATGATATTATTCTTAAGCTTCAAAGTCATCTTGTGCATGGTTGGGGTCATGCCCTTATATACATTATTTCGCAAAAGAAGCAATAACATCCATTGGTCAACAGCTGCTCTCCTCGCGTTGTACCCCTTTGGATACATTACCTCTGGGGGCTATACAATTTGACTTTTCACAGAATCATTCAGTACATCCCGAAGAATCATGGCCTGCAGTATCAGACGGAGAATGAGCGATTGTCTGCCAGAACTTTTCTGCTTGCTGGAGCCCTCCCATAGTGAGGATAGCTGAGTAAAATTCATCCGGCAACCTAGAATTAAGATGAGTCTCTGGACCAGATGAATTTGTGGAATAGGGAACTTACCTTTGGGTTCCGAGCTTTGTCTTCTCCTCTCGCCGACCAAACGAAAACTCGGGCCCTTGGGCAAAGGATGCATAGCGTGAACGTCCCTAGTTACTTTGCCGGTAAGTCTTGCAACAATATTCGTACTTCGAATCGCTTTGCTTGATCATTCTGATACGAATGACCTGCTGCTCAGCATTGTTGTCATTGAACGTCCCCAGTTACCTTGCCCGTCGCAGAGGTAAAGTAAGCCAGCAAGATCTGGAGTTGCAACTGAAGTACTCGAGCAAACCTCGAGCTTGTTAACAATCTCGGGAACGCTTGCCTTTTGTATGCGCTTCTCGGCTTCGCTAAGCTCCTCTTCCAGAGAAAGGAAGATAGGCCCATGCTCAATGTGTGAAGTTGCAGCAAGGGACGAGTGGAGTGTGGGTGGCTTTGTATCTCCAAGGATTAGCGAAGAATATTCACAGATCACTTTAGTGTCAGAGGTGAGAGGTGATAGGAGCGGCAAGGTGGTATTGGGAGTTGATGTTGTTGGTAATGCCATGTCGAATATAACGCGCGGAAAGGTGTCGGGTGCCTTTTCACAGAGGGAGCTTGTAGTGTGTCAGCCACACTGGTCCGAGTTCTCATGATTTTCGCTATCTAGATATCTTGATGACAGCTTTTGGAGTAGGTGGCCCCGCCTCTTTGTGTCCAGCCTGCTTCAATGCTGACGGTTATATTGCTCTCCATTCCTAAAAGTGGCCATGTCAAGCTCTATCACCTTCTCTCGGCGGCGATTTCGGTGAATTCCAATTCACATAAATCTCGTTACCTCGGAATCTTTTCACTCCAATGTGAGATGAATTGGCCGGATAATTAGTCGAGTTCACCGGTCGGTTCTCTCGGGTACTTCCTCCCCTAAGCTTAGATATCTCTAGACATTCTTTGAGTGAGCCCTGAGACTTTCCAGTGAAAGTCGTGCAGATCTGATACGATCGCGTCTGCGACTGATGTCGAGAGGGAAAATGAAGAATTGCGCCTCAGATGATTGGTATTTGCGGCTGCCCGAGAAGGCAGAGCCACGAGAACAGTTACGATAGTTAAATGACGCAAGTATCTTGTCTAGGAAATTCGCCTCCTATCGCATCATAAGATTCATCTTTTCCAAGCTTCTAATGAAGCTTTTGAGGAATACTAGAACGTATAGAGAAGCTATGCTCATCTCCAACTCCTCAGAATTCGATCTAGAGATCCGGGCTCTTGGCGCGTCATCGAATTCATCTTTGCCAACGACTTTGGGTGGGAGAAGAAAGGGTTCCCTTCCCCATCTCCAAAGCTAGAAAGTCAAAGTCCCAAATGCCTTGCTTTCTTCTTCTTGCTTTGCTTTTGAGGAATACTACAACGTGCGGAGAGATATTTCTCTCTTGAGATCTGTCGAATTCCGGAGAGATGATTTTGAGATCATCTCCAAGACGGAGATCATGATCCAGGATACTGATGTTTCCTCCGAAGACTCGTGGTAGTTATCCCATCTCAAGACATGGATAAGATGGACTTATCCAAAGCTATTTTCACTATCATTAGCCGAAATCCACTACGATGAGATCTATTACCAATTTCACTTACCTCAAAAGAAGTGAGCACCCGCCGATATCTGCATCAAATACCCAGTGGATTCCCTGGTTATTCCGAGGAGCATGCCTGTTTGAGCGTCCTTTCAACCCTCAAGCTTAGCTTGCTGCGTCCTAGAACTCGTCACTCTCCTTTTCCTGGTATTCGTCAGCTATTCTGGAACCATATCAAGCATAATGAATTCACGAGAAATACGAACCTCAAAATTACATCAGGAAGCTACGCCGAAGCGGCTAGAGAGAACTAAATATATTGCTATCTGAAATGAAGTTACTACAACACAAAAAACATGGTTATAATCTCTAAATCCAGCCAACCTTTGTACCTTCTCTATCTTCAGCCCCTGTATCCTTGCCTTCACAATCCCACGCGGCCATCAACGAATGATGCAAGACCTCGCCCAGTTTCATAACACCTTGAAATCCCCTCCAACATCAACCACTCAAAACAGTACATGAGGAAGAAGATCAAACAATCCATCAATTGGACGTCAGATTGCTGAAAAATCCAATGCTCCATTTGTTGTTGCTTGGCAGAGAGCCTCGCACTAAGTGCGGCTCTGCCAGCCGTCTTTCCAACGCCAGTCTCTCATCTTGCTCTCTGGCCGCAAGTTGCCAGAAAGCCGGGCAATTGTTGGGGCATTCAAATGTTCCTTCTGGACAATCCAGCAATTGGATGTCATATTGCTGATAAATCCAATGCTCCATTTGTTGTTGCTTGGCAGAGAGCCTCGCACTAAGTGCGGCTCTTATTAATAATAAAGTACAATCTGGAAACAAAGTAATTTGATATTGTTAATAAATTTGTTACCAGCCGTCTTTCCAACGCCAGTCTCTCATCTTGCTCTCTAGCCGCAAGTTGCCAGAAAGCCAGGCAATTGTTGGGGCATTCAAATGTTCCTTCTGGAAAATCTTAACAGATTGTGAATTATCGTGATATTCCTGAAGGCAAACATGGCGAACCTTGGAGAGTCCCAACAGTATCTGCTCTTCAAATTCCCCCTCAAATTGATCTTTCCAATCCATACATTCCTGTCTATTAACAATGCACGCAACCGTCCCAATATCCTCAATAGGACGTCCATAAGGAACAGCTTTAAAGCCCGTATTGCCGACTACAATAGTCATAGGAACTAGCTTTTGATGGTGAAGGCCACATCACCAACACCCAAACTGGTGAAGTTAAATCCGTTGATGGGTGCTGTCCAAGAGCGACGGAAACCGCGGCGCTTGGAACTTAAAGAAGTAGCGGCGATGTATGCGGGGGATGTTTTGATGGGAGTCGGTGGCGATTGTGGTTGGTTCGATGGGGTGCGAGAGCCCATAGTCTAGTGGGGGTGTTTGGTCTCGCACCCGGTAATTAGGGGGCATTCAAATGTTCCTTCTGGACAACTCGAGCAACAGCTTGCAAGTTATCATGAAACTCTGGCACAGGGAGTTATGACACCCAGAATCGAGGGGTCGTGCTTGATTTTGCACAACCAGGAATATGGAGGCTTTCAAATTTTCCTTCTGGACAACTCAAACGATAACTTGGAAATTATCATGGAACTCTTGCACGGGAAGGTAGATATGTCGGATCATAGAGAGTCTCTCCACGGCATCAATGAAGTCGAGTGGTGGTGGCTATCCACCCCAAGAATTTGGATGCTTTCAAATGTTCCTTCTGGATAGGAAGGCAAATATGGCGGTTCTATGAGAACCTCTCCACGGAACTTAAGAGCCCCAACAAAGTCGAGGGGGGGTGCTTGGTTATGCACCTCGGCAATGAGGATGGAACCAATGCTAGTAGCTTGTTCTTCCTGGTGTATCTTCAAAAAATCAGGATAGCAGTGTTGTTTTCAGTTCAAGATGAACCGGTTCCAACAAGCTTAATCGAGGACTGCTCCACCGACTTGATTGATAATTGGCGAGAAAGAGCTGAGAAATGGGATTTGATTGTGGAAGGAGCTCAGATCTTGAACTTCCCTCGCATGGTGCTCTAATTTAATGATCATGAGAAGGAAGATGATCGATGGGGAAAGCTGCTAGATCGTGACTGACATCCCCTGTCATGAATGAAACGAAGTAGCGGAGTGGAGCTGGTAGAATTCTATTAGCACGAGTTTCAGAATCAGAACGGCAATTGGTGATATACCTCTCGAAATCCTATTAATCCATTCAAATATACCAGGACGAAAACTTATCAGAACAGACACCACTGTCTACCTGTAGAGAATTAGCAACCATCCAACCAACAATAAGGACAAAGAAACTTACCGATTCCAAAAGACAACAACTCCAATCTCTCCACACGACAAATATCACTTAAACCATATGAAGAGGCACGCCGAAGCGGCTACGGGAAACATGATTTCATTTTCTATAACTATTTATATACAATGTCTGCTGCAGCAGTAATGACAGGTTTCCACCACGATTGTTTCAGCCTCCTAGGACGTCCATCCCTGGTAGAGGTGTGAGAGAGATGTAAGTCTCAATTCTCACCGTCTTCCCTTGAGTCTTTCTTAAAGAGTCGAAAGAAACCACCTGTTTTCTCGTTCTCTCTATAAGCTAGAGTTGGCGAGATGGTCTCGTCACCTTTCTTCAATATCGTTTCGAGCTGAAAATATGTCAGCATCATTCAACAAGAGAGATGCGTGATAGAAATGTGAAGCCTTAGTACATACATTGTGTCACCACGAGAAGGGTGCATCATTGACTATTTTGATGTCGGAAGAATCGCAGGAGCAGTGTACTCGGAGCAGGCTGGTATTGCGAGAAGATCCACAGGACTTCTCCAATGACCGGAACACAGAGAAGTTGCCACTGAGGTGGCCTCTTAATCAACAAAGACTTCAAAGGAAGTTCAGAGTGATGGGTCCGACTACCATTTCGTGAGCATATATCCGTATAAATAAATCCAACATGGTGATGAACTCAGAACTGGAAAACTTACGATGAGTGTTGTGAGTATTGGGAGACAGACAATGCTGCGCAGAAAATGCAATGCAGTTCTGAGATATTTCAAAACCGTTACATCGTCGTCAACGGGATCCCTTTATTCATCGATCACTTCGAGGAGACTATTCATTTCTCCAATCTTTTTGGTTTTCTCTTCATCAAAATGGTGTTCTTTCCCAGTCAGTTTAAAATAAGTCTCTTAAATCAGACAAAAAAGGGAGACTTGAAGAAACTTACCAACTACCCTGCCGAAGGGAGACCACCACATATCAATGTCGGGATTCACCAGACCACCCTTCTTTGTGCCATGGTACTTGGTTGGGTTGAGCTGGAACATTGGTTTATAAATTCCAACCCAACCCATCCATGGCAGACACAGCACCCTTACAGGCGTGTAAGAGTCTTGGACGCATGGTCCAAGTACTCTGTATTGGTCATAATTGGGTAAGCAGCCAATATGCCCTGGCGAGTAGACAGGCGTGGAGGTTGTGACGAAGCCTTGGGAGTGACCTCAAGCTGAAATGACCAAGGGTTGGCGATGGCAAGTATATGTCTGATGAATTGTTAGCGATTGATAAGTCAAGAAATTGGGTAAAAAGAAGACTTACATTATTTGAATCTCGTTGTGAATACTACCACCAGCACCATACACGCAAATTTAGCATTATCCCTTACGATTACAACTATTGAAAAGTTGGATCGTTCGCGGTGAGGCGATGGATGTGCAATGCATTTCACAATTCACATACCAAAAACAAGGATCACTTCCTTGTCATTTTATGACGATCACGGTAATCAGTGAGAAACCAACGGGTAATACATGTTGCCATTGTATGTAACAAACCACTGAACTCCTCCTCCCATTCATTCCGATATTTTCACTCACGCCGAGATGTGTCTCTTGGATGTGTTGTTCAGTATTGTTCCAGGCTCAACCCCTATCAAAAAGTTAGTGAGTGCATATAAACAACCCTAAGATTCAGACTCATACCATGAAGAAACATCCACCTAATTCCCTTTCAATCATTTACTCACCCCGGCTAGGCCAGCTGAATACCAGAGCCAGCGGCGAACCGCACCAGGGTGAGTATGAAGGTGATTGGTGGTGCATTTCGTTTGCTGATCTGCAAGCGATTGAAGCCCTGGATCAATGGGGTCTTGATTCTGCCGACACAAGTAAGAATCAGCGTGCGTCAACGAGAAAGATTTATAAGCATGAGGAACACCAACGCTTGCTCTATCGATAGTATGAGATGGTGAGTTCATATCGGCTCCTCTCATCGCCTCCGGAATCATGTTCGATCATGCCGTCTGAACCGCCAAGCTCTTTACCGACCGAGAAAGCCGGAGCATCTCCACGGCGATGGTGCATTGGCTGAACTCCATCCGCAGTACTAATTTTGTGTTAGTGATGAAAGGTAATTGTTCGAATCAATCACTTACCGCTGATCTTGAACGTAGTAATATCTCTCGTTACAGGCTCTCGGTGCGCTTCTGCGAAAACTCAGATTTTCTATGGTGGGGAAATGGTGTCAAACAAAGCTTGCAGACGATAGACATCTGTAGGACGAGCTTGTATGTAACTTACAGCTCTACCTGTGTGCGGTCCCATCATGACGACGCCTGGATTTTGATTAGCAAAGCTCAGAGACAGAAAGAGGTATTTGTCACTTACTTCTTCTCCTGAAGTTATGCTATTATCGACAACGACAGCGACGAGTTTGCCGCCAAGCGACGTAATTCGGAGACCACAGGAGTCTTTCGAAAGGACGAAAGCCAGAGTAATTCTGCGTCCTCGATCTTTGCAGGTTTGGTGCTCAGAAGCTCAGGTGTTCGAAGTTTGATCTAGCAGTAATTCCAATGTTAGCCAAGTAAGCTCATAGATACTTGATTGATAACTCACCTGCAGAAAGACTCTAGCAGAGTTCGTTTGATCTTGCAGATCAAGTGATCGGCTTGAGGTAACTGGACAGGAACTTCGTTCCTAATTAATCATCGTCAGTTTCGTATCATTAACATTAATTGAAGAATACTGCGAAGAAGTACAAGTGCAGCCTATCAACGCAGTAACTCAAGTGAGTTTGTCTGCCTGTAGCGCAGACTCAAGTCTCGAACGTGAGAGATGAAGCTGGCGGCGATGGCGACTCGAGGTCCAAAGTATGAGGAGAAAGAAACGTAGAAAAGGAAAAAGAAAACTTACAACCCCCATCGAAGAATCATCTATCCATTCAATCAACAAATAAAAAAACAATAACATTGTGTTGTTGGCAACCCAATCCATACCAATTCGTTGAAAGATCGTCGTGTTGAAGTCAAAGAGGTTGTGGTTGTAGTTGGAAACAAAAACCAAAGAAAGAATCACAAATTAAAAGAGGAAGTTCCTAATTTCTCAAAATGGGATTTGTGGGAGCTAATCCCATCTAGGACGCCGAGACACTAAGATGCTCGAGGATGTGGTTTGTAGAGTTTGGAGTTGGGATTGGTTCTGCTGTTTGGTTTGCTTAGTCGTTCGAGTGGTGTGGTGGGAGTACTTGACTTGGAAAGTTGATGGGAGTTTTGAATGAACGTCTTTCATTAAGTATCTAGTATGTGATAGAGCTTTCTGGGACTTTTGTTGAACTTTTGGGAACTTTGCAGTATAGATATGTTGTTTTGTTAGAACTTAGGAGGAAGTCTTTATTATATTTTGGGTTTGGGAGAGTTTTTCTATAGGCATAGGCAGGATATCTATCTAGGTAAGGGATTGAACAATGGGACGAATGCTTGTTTGTTAGATATTCTTTGGTTTGATTGTCTTGCTCAAAGTTATCCTATGATCTAATTCTAATAGCAAAATATAGTTGCTAAATGTGTGTAACATCATCAGTCATATTTTCTGAAGCAATAATATATATGTAGTAGAACTTTAGTCAACATACTCTTGTTGAACAGTATATCAACTGTATACCTGCCTATTTATACTCCTCATCTACCCCTCATCTACCCTTACATACTCCCTATTCCCTTTGTAACCCCCTCACTCCAACTCCAACTCCAACTCCACCCAAAAGCATCATAATAGCATCATAACAGCATAAAACCATAACCAGGATGTCAACCTAAGCCAACTACTCACCTAATATCTCCAACCCCCCATAAAAGAACTTATATCCCATTACCCATCTAATCACCCTCCACTGAACCATCCACTCCCAGTCCTCCATTACATCCCATCACACCAAAACAATTCTCAGCTTCCTAGCTTCCCATGCAGAATCTATCTCACTACTTCTCTATTTCTCTGCTTCTTTTCTTCCTCTCTACTTCTCCTGAACTATATCGCTAAACCCCCGATATTTCCCAAGTCCAAGTTTCTCTAACTAGTTATCCATTTATCTAGGCATATATATTGGGTTTTGAATGATATCTCGGTTGAAATAGTATATGTACTATGAATATTTACATATATTGAACAATGATGATGATATAATACAATACATTTACTCCTCTAGATACCCAAAACAATAACAAATCCACCAATTTCGCACTCGCAATCACTCATTCAATCATCAATATTATACAATTAATATAAACACTACTTCAAATCTTGCATTTATCTTCTATCCATCTCCCCTCCACAACCCCCTTCTCTACACCCTTCTCTACACCCTTCTCTACACCCTTCTCTACATCCATCCCCATCATATCCCCCCTACGCCCCTCCCCATCATATCCCCTCTGCATCCCCCCAACATCCCCCTATATCCTCAATCTCCGCCCTCCTCTCCCCAAATAACCCCCAAAAGCCCACCGAGTATCTCCCCCGTACCTCCCCCCAAAAGTTTCACTCCAAACCCCAGATTTCGAAATACATATAAATCAACACGATGAAATGATTAAAATCCTTTCTTCCTTCTCCCCTTTTCATCTCCTCCTCCTCCTCCTTCCCCTACCCCCAAAAAAACCCCCAAGAAATCCTTTTCCTCCTCCTCAATCTATAACCCTCAAAAGCTAATTCCTAAATATCAATCTCATAATACACTTTTTCACTATACTGTATCCTATTATATCCTATCAATATACCACAATACAATACACCACACTAGATCCCATACCCTATCAAGACCAATCAATGCAGATACCGAAGCAAAAAACTACATCATCATATCATCGATTATCAATCACCATATACATATGCAAAACACAAATATCAATCAGATAAAAAGAGATATTCGACATATATACACAAAGGTCAATCGAGTAGAAAAATATATTTGATATACCTACAACAAAAAAGGTATATTAATACCCCCCCCACATAGGAGAAGCTATGTGCTATGCTATATGACATTATACCATACCATACCATACCATACCATACCATATCACGCCCTATTCCCATCCAGATTTTCCAATGAATCCCATGCTGAGATGATGAACATTTAAGTATCTCTCAAGCCCAAGAGAGAGAAAGAGAGTAAACCCTCGAGATTCTCATCTGTACAAATTAAACCCAATGAGACCTAGCAAAAAGAACCAGAAATTTTCCGTCATGATGCATGCGTTCCTCCTTCCTTCCTGCCTTTCTAGTAAATGTATATCCATCCGTCCGTCATAAATCATAGAGTAGTCACGTTGTAAAGCCCTTTACATCCCATCCCATCGCATACCCGCTCCTCCCACCCCATAATCATTTCAATTATATATTACCACCTCCTCCCCTTCCTATCCCCCTCTTTCCCTAGTCTTCCCCCTCTACAATCCCCCCACCCCACTATCCTTACTCGCCAACCTCTCCCTCTCCACCTCCTTCCTCCTCCGATCCACCCTCCTAATCCTTCTTTTCTGCGCCACCTCCGCATCCCAAATCCCCGCAAAAAGTTCCTCACACTCATCTTCATCTTCCGAATCAAAATTCACCCATCCCTTTGCCTCTTCCTCTTCTTTCGTATCCACATTCAAAGTATGTAATTCTCCATCTCCCCTCCCTCCTCCACCTTTCCCAAATTCCCCCAATCCCACCCCCCCCAAATCCCAAACTATCCTCATCCCCACCCCGAAAATCCAGCGAATGAGTCCGCACATCCTGATCCTCAAACGTCTCCACCACACCCACCCTCTTCGTTTCCAAGATAAATTTTCCAATTTTATATCTCTGGCCCGCTTCTCTCGCATCCACATATTTCCATCCTAAAAGCGTATTACACACCGCGCAATTTACATCTGCGACGACATGATGCCCTGTTAACAATTCTCGATTTGCGGGACGCCCGACGCGGACGTTGGAGATATTTTTAGAGCGATCGTGAGCGGTGGGTGGAAAGGGGGGGATTTGAGGAACCGGGGCAGAAGGAGGCGGAGCAACGAGATAGGCGCGGCCGTGGCGACCGGTAAAGCCCTTGGAGATTATTTGCGAGGAGTAGGAGATGTGGGTGGAGCAGGTGAGACAGCGGATGGTAGAGGGAAAGGGACGAGTGAGATGGGGTTGCGGGAGAGGTGTGGTGCGAGGAGGAGAAGTGGGAGTGCGGGTCAAGTCATGGTTCTCGTTTTGATTCTCATTCTCATGCTCACTCCAACTCCCACTCTTGTGGGTGGATGTAGTTGGAATGCGTGAGAGAAAACTCTCAGATGTAGGTGATGTCAGGGGAGTTTCATTATAGCTACTTGTAGGCGAATCGGTTAATCCTGGGACCAAAGGGTTTGCGCTCGTACTTGTATTGAGCGATGCAGGTTTTGCGCTAGGAGAAGAGGATGTGCGACGACGAAAGGGGAAGGAGAAGGAGGGGAGAAGATAGGTTGGGAACGTAAGGCGTTCGTTGGACATTTTTAGGACGAGGATTCTTTTGTTCTACTCGCAGATAGCTACTTCTCCTGCTTGCTAACTAGCTAATAGTATGGAAGATTTGTATTGTCATTAAAGGTGTATCGTGGTTAGAAATATAATAATCTTGGATATTGTCTGAACATCAAGATTAGAAAGCTGCGATGAAAAGACATGATTGAATAGGGGAAATAGGGAATCCAGTAAGAATTAAGTAAGTAAACCTAAAACATCACACACACAAAGAGTCGCGTGCGAAAGTCTCAAAGGTCTTACAAGATAAGACTGTTTGCGCGACGGAAAGGGATGGCATGGTCACTCACTTCTATAGATGAGACAATGCTTTTGTTGGCATTTGTATGTGTGTGTAGATGAGTTTCGCATGTGAAATTGAGGAATCTTGTGAGCTTTATTTGAAGATGTTGAAGGATATCGAAGGATACAAGGTAGATAGCATAGATGGTAAGGAGACCAAAGAATTGAGGGATAAAAATGAGGTATTTACATGTACCGGTCGGTATATCATCTCATAGCTACTCGCTTCTTCTCGTCACTCAAATGATGAATGAGAGATATTCTAAGCAGAACAACCTGAATCAATTCAATGTCGTAGGACAAGAACAGATAATAGGATAGCGTGGTAATTGACATGTGCTTGTGAAATAAAGATACCGATTTGAATACCGATATATCGTATGAACTGACTTACTTAATCTTGAATTTGAGGATACGGAACATTTTTTTCGACATGCACGACCGAGACGACTTGCAGAAATCATGTGTTTTTCCCACTTTTCACATACCACTTCCCACTTTACTTGACCAGTTGTGCAGAGATGTGTTGTCGCATTCATTTGTACAGAGTCCAGACAGAGCATTATCGTGGGCTTTGTGATTGTGCCTCCGCTTTGCAGAAGATAGATGGAGCTGGTGAGAGGACTAGGGAACTAGGGAGCTGGGTATCTCGGAGCCAAGGTAAGGAGTAGTAGGTAGTAGTAATAATAGATGATTTACCATCACCTCCAAGGTTTTTAGTCGGCTGGCTTATCGATAAGATGATTGTAAGGATGTATGGATGGATGAATGTATGGATGGATGTACGGATGGATAAGGATGATTTATACCAACAGTCAGATGATTACTAGGAAATGATGGCTCGAGGATGGTTGGCTGTTGGTTATTCATCATTCATGAGAGTAGAGTTTGAAGATACAAGATTCGAGATATCCAGATCGAAGATCTTTATCATTCCTGACCAAACTCCATTTATTCCAAAAAAATAGAAAGGGACCATTATACACAGGGATGAATGACTGACTACCTGCATATTCATTCCATCCTTCCAACAATGTTTTGCATAATCAACTAGAATACATCTAGACACGCAGGGCAGGAAAGGAAATGCTTGTTGTTCATCTCAAACTCGGTGATTCAGGTATACTTCGTACTTTCATACTAATAATGTGATGCGAATGTTATGTATGTACCGCGGTTAATCAGAATTGGAAGGATAAGCTGGTCCATTTTCGGATTCAGGTAATAGTTTGTGAATTATAGTGACTCTTGACATTTAACTTTTGACTCTGACTCTTAGCTTGAACTCTTATTTCTTACTCCTGAACGCTTGACGCTTTGCCTTGGTACTTCGGGATCAACAAGTGGAGGTATCCCTAGATATAATAAGGTACATATGATAATGAAAGAATGGATCCAACAAACTGTCGGTATACTTCGTACCCAAGATTCCAGAAGTGGAGTGATGGCATGGAGCTCCGAATAAAGAACAAATCACATTGCATCCAATCCCATATGCATTCATGGTGACTTCAACATTAGAACGATCAAATATCGTATTTACATGATACAGTTCTGTATCATACAGACTCGTATTCCCCTTGGCAGTATCTGTTTCGAGGAAAGTTAGGTTGGCCCGGGAGAAATTGAATGAATAGAATAATAAAGCCAATTGATCGTTTCCTGCTTATTACTACATACAACACTCTGTGCTCCGTGGTAACTCTTTCTTGATGAATGAATCAACAAATATGATTTGATATCCTTCCCACATGACCTCACCAGAAGATGTTGTACCAATCCATTCTTGTATCACATTGATTAATAATAATAATAATAATAATAATAATAAATCAAACTTCACCGAAAACAGGAAATTGAATCCTCCTGGTCCTACCATAGAAATTTCTAGTGGCTTGGAGTCATGGCGGTTGGTTGTTGATGCGTTGCATGAGAATTCATTATCATTGGTTCATTCAAAGCGGGGAAATGAGAAACTAACTTTTCTGCCTTTGTTTAAATCCCAGACTCCACAGTGAAAGAAAGAAAAAAAAGAGAACCAGAGCCGCCTCTTTTCTCCTTCCAGTCACCGATTATCAAATAGTGCACACTCCGAAATTCATCAGAAGAAATCAAATATCACAAATATCACGTCAACGAATTCAACCCTACAGTTCCCACCTGCAAATATTACTTCAATTCATCGTCGCAATCATTCAAATCGTGTTCAATCAAATCGTGTTCAATCAAATCGTGTTCAATCAAATCGTGTTCAATCAAATCGCAATTAAATCATCGAAATCCCGACTTCATTGTCACATTCCATCCCCAAACCTTTCACACCGCAAAACTGGCAATTTTCGAGAACAATGGCTCCAAGTATGAAAAACAGTCATAGTAGTAGTAATTGTGGCGGCGAGGTAGTTAGCTCTCAAGCAAACGTCCTCGCCAGCTGCTACATTGTTGATTCTTCCGCTCGTCTTTCTGGATTCCATTACTCCACTACCGGCGCTGGCGGGTTAGTTTCCCCCTTTTTATTTCACTCCCCGCCCAAATTCCGCAAACCAGCATCAAAATACTAATATTCTTTCCACAGGGCAAAGTGGTATCCCTGAGGTCCGCTCAGGGTCAATATCCCCTCCGTCAAGTCCCCCTCTTGCGGCCTTGACATCTGCCAACGAATTCGCATTAAATAATCATTCAATGAAGAATCGAGGTAGAACTACCAGCCGCAAAGAGGGGGCAGCGTACGCCATCCGGGAAGAGTGTGAGAGACTCTTTTGCGAGAACATGAAAACCATTTTTCTTGGTGAAGAAGAAAGTGCTAGTAGTGACTCAAACGTGATGGGTGCGGACACGTATTCAAGTCTTGACGATGATGTGGATACGCATGATAATTACTTTGGTGTCGTCAAATCAGGCCATTCAATCGATGCTTGGGTCGAGATTTGGGATTACACGGGAGGATGCAGTTTTCGTGGATTTGTGGGCGGAAATGGTGATGAGAAAACATTATTTGCATTCTTTGATAATTCAGTCATTGGAAGGGATTTAAAACAGGGGTAAGGATTACTTTGTTGTCGTCACCACAATTTAAGTTACTAATGAGCAATAGACTTATGGCACTTATTGAACTCGCGGATGAAGTATTCGCAGTTTCAAAAGTCGTTATTAGTGTTGATCGATCAATTCCTGAAGGAGATAGATCTACTTTCCTTAAAAGTCTTCGTTGGGTGGGATTCGAATTGACAACTCTTGACATGTGGTCGCATCAACTGGATACCACGAGTGAAAGATGGTTATTGATGGGATTGGAAGTTTAAGATGGGTCTGATGGATGAGAGGAAACAAGCAAGGTGCTGGGTGGATAGGAAGGAATAATCTTTGATAGGCGTACGGTCGTACGAGCACTTTTCTGCAACATAAGTTGTTCATTGCCGGGGTTCGTGGCGTGGTACTTGATTTTTTCTTGAGTTTTTTGATCATGGCAAATTTGTTCAGTTGAAGGAAGGAAGGGAAGGAAGGGAAAGGAAAGGGAATGGAGGAAATAAGTAGTAATTCTCGTTCTGAGGGGTTCATCTTCATATGAATACGGATAGGGTAAATACTTTTTTAATAAGCTTTACCTAACTCCTTTCGATTCTACCTAGGTTGTTAAATGTGAACTATTGTTCTTACTATTACTAGGCATGTGTGAATTTGATGGTGACTTGACAGTAATACCTAAATATTCGAGATTTCACCTGCTTCCTACTGAGTCTGGATTGTGGGGAACTCGGAGTACACTCTCCGTATGTGCGTACTGTACGTGAGCGTGAGTGAGCCTCATTGAGACGATTTGTATTTGCATTTATATTTGTGCTTGTATTCGTGGTTGTATTCGTATGTGTTTCTAGATTTTGATAATTGATTTGATTGGAACTCGGGAAGGTAGGAAGGAAGATGGAGGACCTCGAGTGATCGGGAGGGGCCCGGGGGGGAAGGATTGCGTGGCGTGTGGTTTGTGGTTTGTGGTGGGTGGTGTGGCGAGATGAGGGGAGGCAAATGGTTGGTTGGTAGGAAGGAGGGGGGAGGAGGGAGGAGGGAGGGTGTGTGGGGGGGTAAGAGGGGTATGGGGGGTGTATGGGGTGTATGGGTGTATGAGTGTATGAGTGTATGAGTGTATGAGTGTATGAGTGTATGAGTGTATGAGTGTATGAGTGTATGAAATGTGAGGGTAAGTTTTAGTATATGATTATGGAGATGGATAAGATGAGAGAAGGTAACGGAGGGAGTAGAGGCAGGAGAGGTAGACACGTGATTGGGGGATACATGGTTGGTAGATAGGGAGGATTGAGGAGGAGGGATGGGAAGGGGAGGTAGAGAGGTTTTTTTATATTTATTTTAGAGGGGGACTTACGGTATGGTAAATTGTAGGGAGTGTATGGTTTTTAGTATAGTAGAGGGTTTGTATATATATATGATCGTATTACTGTGAGTGATTTATTTAGTTATAGTTGTTCTCGGGTTTATGGATAGCTAGGTGTAGAGTAGGTATGAAGGGTTTCGTTAGGCAAATTATAGTAAATTGTAGAGAGTAAATAATAGATAGTATTTACATCTATAATATTATTATTATGATTTATTTATTGATTGATGAGTCTGGGGTTTGGTTTTTGGTTTCTAAAAAATGATATGGATAGTTAGGTGGAGTAGAGTAGATAGAAGTAGAGTTTCGGGGATAGAGCTTGTGAGATGAAGTTAGATGGGATGGAGAGTGAGATAGAGCTGAAGCTGGAGCTGGAGCTCGATAGAAGAGAGGAGAGACATGAGGCAAATAGAGAGATGGATACTACATAGGTAGGTATCTGTACTACGAACCTATCTAGGTAGCTACTCGGTATATCAATATGTAAGTGACCGAGTAGAATATAAGATAATATAATCAGTATATATCCTCGTGCTCCAATGCTCCTATGTATGTATAGACTCCATATGTAGTTCATATGAGCTTAATGCTTGATGCTTGCTCTTCGTCATTCAGAGAGGGGGGTACTGGGACTAGATAAAATAGGGAGCGAGTAGTGAGAGGCGGGAGTCAGAAAGCTGGAGTATTGATAATGAGGAATGAATATTTGATTGTAAAAAGTGTTGTAGGTATTCATTTACCAACAGGAAGCTGGAGATGATTCAACATGATTACCCAGAGCTTGTGGCGGAGAGGATGGATCTCAGACAGAGAAATGTTAGTGATGAAGATATATAATAGATATATATAACTAGAGATATTTACTAAAATCCAGTTATTCATAATACATCATCTCTACAGTACCTAGGCAGCTACAATACAATAGAATCAAATCGAATGAGGCAAAAAATACAAACATTCCCATTAACAAATCTTGATCATATTCATTAATTGATTACCTACCGAGACATTCAATAATGACCGTATTATTATTCTCTCATTCTCTTATTCTCTCATTCACCCTTCACAAGTCGGTCGGTCTATGAACAATTAATTACCTACTGTACAGGCCTTTCCACGTACCCTTCTACGGCAGCCTTGCTTATTGATTTTAGCGATTGGTTTTCTTTGCCTACAACTGGTTTTCGTAAGCTAAACCCAACTCTTATAATACACTCCATTTTGCATCTCACCTACTGCCTACCTACATCTTCCTCTCTCCACTTCTTCTCCATCTTCCATCCTCTATTATTCCTACAACATACAACTTACAACATCAATCAAAAACACATCAATCCACTCTACCTACAACAATTCCCTTTTCACAATCGATCAAAAGAATATCCTTTTATTCTTTGATCGGTTTCTACAAACATCGAATCCTTCGATTCTTCAAAGATATCCTATTCAAATAATCGATTTTCATAATCAAATAGATAAGTAAGTCCGATCCATTCCTGCCACCGTCGCTCTATCGGCACCCGCATCATTCCCTTGCAAGGTCACCGCTCTCTCGCAACATCACTTCATCACTTCATCCCTTCTTGCACATTTACTAACAACAATTCTCTTCCATAGATTTGTTAATCTCTATCATGGCGTCCATGACAGCCCCAACACCAGATACTCTGGTTACCCTTAAGGTTAATATTGAGGGTAGCAATCGAAGATTCAAGCTTCCTCTTCGTGATCTCGGTGCTAGCACTCTTCCCGATAAGGTATGTGATAACATCAATTTATTTACAAACAAAGCTTCGTGATATTGCAAACATACCATCTTGTTTATGCACGATAGATCTTGATGCAATTATTTGAATATAGCTAATCATTCTCATCTACACAGCTTCGATTCCTTCTTGCCATCCCTTCAACATCCGAGGCTATCTTTGAGAGATACTCCGATAGTGCTGCTGCCTTCATCGTACTCGATGCAACCAATCCTTCAGTTTACAAACAATTGTATCGTGCTGCCAAGGCTAAGCTTAAGCTTAGACTCAAGGTCACCATCAAGGACAAAGAACCCGTCATGCCAAAGCCAGCTTCCGTCGAGGATGAAGAGCCAACTTCAGCCAAGCCTGTTGTAACACAACCTGAATACCCCTCATTTGCCAGCCCAGTATCGCACCCATCAACTACTGAGATCCCTGACGCCAGACGCAGCGTAGCTTTAAACTCGGAGGCTATAAGAGAAGCACAACACAAGGACTCAAGTGCCGCAGTGCAAGTGCAATCCAAAGTACAAGAGCAGATTGAAGCAATCATCTCCCTACAGAAATCTTTTGATGAAATGGCTGTCTCCAATCATCGCGCTGATTACCAAGCAACAATTGGACACGCAAAGCCACTTCCTTCCTACTTGTTGGACAGAGATTTTGATGCTGAGGCTCCAGTAAGCTCAAAGTCACCAGAGCCTGTCGTCGGCTCGTTCTCGGTTTACTGTAATAGTTGCAATGCCTCCATTCCAGACATCCACTATCATTGCAGCACCTGTGATAAAGGTGATTTCGACTTGTGCCCAGAGTGCAACGATGCTGGAGTCACCTGCAACGGTGATCATTGGTTGATTAAACGGATCGTGAACAAGGGCCAATACATTCACAGCACAACCGAAAAGCTCGCCCCTAAACAACTCTCTGGCTATAGAGATAACAAGCCGCAATTCTCCGACTCTAAGACTACCCTCGTTGCTCCCGCTGCCGAAGAGAAGGAACCGGTTCCTACTCGCACTTGCAACAGCTGCATCTCCGAATTGTCCGAAGAGAACTTTGTTACTTGCATCGATTGTGAAGATTTCGATTTGTGCATTCAATGTCATGTATCATTGAAGCATGGTCACAACCCTAAGCACGCTTTCGCTTTTGTGGATGAGGATGCTAACTTTGGTGCAATGGCCTGTGCTCTTCTCGCCGCAGGTCGTAACGCCTCTCACTCTGCTATCTGTGATGGATGTGATAGAAACATCTTTGGTGTTCGTCACAAGTGTCTTGATTGTCCAGATTGGGATTACTGCGATGCATGCATTGCGAATGCTGCCTTCATTCACCAAGGTCACAGATTTGTACCCCTCTATGAACCTGTCAGCCGCTCGGGTGCTCGACAACAAACTAGCAGAGTTCGTCACCAGGGTATCTTCTGTGATGGACCTCTTTGCAAACACAAGCACCACAGCGAGGATGACAATGGTAACATTTCTCCCAGTTATATCACTGGAGATCGTTACAAATGTGCAGTCTGCCACGACACCGATTTCTGTGCTGTTTGTGAGGCCAGTCCATCCAACTCTCACAACAAAACTCATCCTTTGATCAAGTTCAAGACACCTGTTCGTAATGTTAGCGTCACAACTCTTGGTGATCATCCAAATGGTAAACCTATGGCACCAATGGGTGATCGTTTTACTCCAACACATTCAAAGGCAACCGAGACTACTCCAACTCCATCCACTAATGCTGCAACACAAGTTCAAACCGTTGCTGAAGTTAAGCCTGTTGAGGATAAATCTGTCGCTGAGGTTGAGCCTGTCGCTGAGGTCAAGTCTGTTGCTGAGGTCGAACCAGTTGAGGTTAAGGAAGAAGTTGTCGAGGAGGTCACTGAAGAAGCTCCAGCTCCTGTTGAAGAGGAATTGGTCGCACACTTTGTTCGTGATGCAGTTGCTGATGGTACCATCATGACACCAAACTCGGTTTTCGAACAAACCTGGTATCTCCGCAATGGTGGTAAGACATCTTGGCCTGCAGGTTGCAGTGTTAGATTTGTTGGTGGCGATAACATGTGTGCTGTTGATCCTGAACACCCAGCCAGTGTACATGAACTCGTCAGTGCTGCTGAGAGCACAACTTGTTATACTGAGGTCGCTCCTGGTCAAGAATACGGTTTCACCGTCTTGATGAGAACTCCAAACCGTGCTGGTAGCTTCATTTCATACTGGCGTCTTACCACTCCTACTGGTGATAAATTTGGTCACAGACTTTGGTGTGACATCACTGTCAATGAGCCAACTCCAGTCATCAAGCCTGAAGTTGCTGAGACTGAAGCTCCTAAGGTTGAAGCTGCCAAGATTGAAGCTCCTAAGGTTGTAGCTGATGAGCAAGAGATTGCCACCGAAGCTCCATCCGAGGTTCAAGAAACTCGTGACGAACCTGAAGCTGAGGGTAGTCGAATGATTTTCCCAAAGCTTGAAAAGGAATCTCCAATTTCAAGCGTTCATGAAGCTCAACCATCACCAAAGGTTGTTCCAACTTCCGAAGACATTTTCAATGATGATTTTGAGGAGTTTAATCAAAACTTTGAAGATGATGAGGGTGAGGATGGATTCATGACTGATGAGGAATACGATATTCTCGATGCCAGTGATGAGGAATACCTTGCTGAGCAAGAATCAGAATCAAAGAAGTAAATACATCACCCAGCAAGTTGTATTAGGGTAAAGATGATTACATAAATAAATGGAAAGGACGTGGATGAATATGGCGAAGGGAATGGGGATGAATTATCACGAATAAGGCAGGCGGCGTAAGATTGACACACAAACAAGCTCTGGATAGCGGATGGATTAAGGGAAATGGATGGAGCTTTTGGGATTTTTTACACGTTCAATATTTTTGGTGAGGGGGAAATGGAATTTATCTCACTCGCTGCTTTCTTTTCTATTACGTCTTTTCCTCCGAGGCTTTTCTTTAATTTTCTTTTACCACTTTTGGTCATATGTGATGATATTTTTTGTAAGGGAAATTTCAATCACAGGATTAAAGATTGGTACTTGTTGTTTATGGTTTATAGTACGGTGGTGCTTTTGTTATTGGGCAGGAATAATCTGTTAGGAAAAATGATGATTTTTAAAATATTTATCTTTGCCTGATTTTTGTGATGTGATTTTAAGATGATGTGAGATCTTGTGACGAACTGGAAACTCTCAAGGGTAGAAAGATACTCGTGGTGTTAGAATCAATAAGTTGATGTAAAGTTATAATGAATAAAAGATGTAATGGGTGTATACGTAGTTGGTTATTGATTGATTAATAGATAGGGGTTATGCGAATAGCATTTTGAAGAGATGGAAAGAAGGAAATAGCTAAGAGAAGATGAAATTGAGGAGTGGAGACTGGAGAGTTAAAAGGTGGAGGTAGGTGGTGATAGTGAAGAGGGAGAGGTGGCGAAGAGGTGGAGAGGGAGAGGGAGAGGGAGAAATAAAGGGGAAATGGGAGGGGAATAGTAGATTGATAATAGAGGGAGAGATAGGGGGGGGGATAAGGAGGGATGGTGGGTTGATGATAGGTTGATGGAGTAGAAGGAGATGGAGAGATAATGAATGGGGTGTGATGGTTGATAAGTGAATGGAGAGGAAGAGGGGGAAGATGGGGGAAGGGGGGGAGAAGGAGAGGGAGAGGGGGTAAAAATGGAATGAAGGGGAGAAGGGGGGAAGAGGGAAGAGGGAAGAGATATTTATTGGGAGTAAAATGGCATGAGAGGAGGAAAGTGAGGTGGAGATTTGAATGGAGCTGGGGGTGGGAGGGAAAAGGGAAGTGGTAGCGAAAAGGGAGATGAGAGGATGACGAGAAGTGAATGGGAGATAAAAGGAAACTGACAGATAATTAATCTTACGCTTATATAGGTACGGGTATGAATAGGATACCCGGTTTTCTATACGGGTTCATATATGGGCTTATATATATATGTATTCGTCCTTACATAGTAATAAGTATCATAGTGTATCAAGGAGGGAAGAAATTAAATGAATTAAAATAGTGTGTGATGGAGTGTAGAGTATGGAGTATGGATGGAGTACAATCTGTGGTGGTTTATTGGTGCTTGTTTTTGGAACTTTTGGTATATTGTTGATGGGGAATGGGGAAATGGGAAACAGGTAGGTAGGTAGGTAGGTAGGTTAAGTTTGACGACGGATGATGGGTGGGATGATGGATGTGGTGAGGTGTGGTGGGTTGAGTTTGGGTGAGCGGGTCTGATAATGGGATGATAGGCGATAGATGGTGGGGTGGTAGATGTTGAGGAGGAAGGAAGGAAGTAAAGAAGAAAGGAAGGATACTCTGACTTAGAATTCGTTATAGAAGCTAGGGAGTTGTTTATTGGGATGGGTCAGGGTTGTGTTTGATAGTATGTGTATAAGAGTAGTCACCACCTATTCCCTTCTACCTCTTCCCCTGTTTCAACCATCAACCCCAATATTTCTCCATCCCCCCTTCCTCCCTTCCTTCCTACTACCTGGATCTCAAGATTATACATACAAAAACCCTATACTTCATTCTTCCAACAACCATAACTCCATAATTCCTAGACTAGATCCGTCGCTAGGCTTGCTTTCTAGTGTACATAGGTACCTCGTGCTTCTTATTCAAATTTGTTCGTTTCAATCCTTCGGAAAATTGGTATATCTTAAATTGTGTCAAAAAGTGGAATATTGCACTTTGAGGTTCGTCTAGTGGTGTGGGAAGGGATTTTTTGTTACTTTTGGAAATTGGGTTTTATTGTCATTCTATTAAGACCTATTCATTATCACTTTCACAGATATACCAAGTATTGAGATAAGAAACAGCGATGATAATTCTCGTCTCAGAAATGAGATGGTAAGGAGTAATGTTCTTCGGGTTTCAATTTTAATGGAATACATTCCCGCGGACGGTCATAGTTTTCTCTGAACTCTATTTAGTATTTAATCTTTTGTTTCTCGCGTTTGACACTTCAAGTAATGAGGAGTTCTGTGTTGATTTATCTACGTGTTTAAGAGAATATCTAATTGATTAGAATTCGACTTGGAGTGAATAATTCTACTCCCCTCTCAATTCCTGGAAGCTCATACCTATGTCTGGGGTGATCCACAATCTCGCTAAACCCCTAATTCTTTTGCTTTTCTTATCTTTAAAAGGGGCTAGCACCTCTAGAATGAGGCCTTTAAGCAACTATAAAACACACGGTCAATTTGTCATTGGGAACTCGATTTGAACACCATGTTTGGAGTATTTCTGTATTTCTTTCCTGCTGGATCTAAGGAATGTCTTTCAGCGGGAATTCGCAAGAACCGTTATCATATTCCATATACAATGATGATGATGATGATGACAATTACACAGCTTTCTAGATCTCAAATTCTCATCCTATTGAAATATTCCTATCGTCACTCGACTTGCGACTTTTCCACCTTCATGATTAATGTCCAACACAACAACTATAGCATTTAGACGGCACCCTATCAAACCTCAAAGATATCACTTCCCTCCACTCGCAACTCCATTCAAAAGATACGATATCCTGCACACTAGACCATGACTAAGCACACACGCAGCCACAACCCTTGATTTAATTTTCAGCCTATCCCAAGTATTCTTGATCCTCTAAACCCTAAAACAGGGTTCCTTTTATAACTCTTGCTTCCTTTGAAATTCCAACTCGGGTTATGATTACCCATTGAGTTGAGAATAGCTTGGTGATTCAGCAAAAAGTTACCACATATGCATACTCATTCACTTCTTCTTTTCCACGATTTTTGTTCTCCACAGTTTCCTTCTCCCTTCCCCGTTCAACATCCTCCGGTATAAAAGGTCCCATTGCCCCAATTTAACACTTCAAAAACTCTATACAAGATGCCCTATCCTCTAGTATGGGTGTGCGATCATTATCGCGTTGGTTTACCCACTTGTGCCATCAACCCCGTAAATAGGATTAAATTATCCATACGGGAAAAATACTCCATAATAGTAATCAATCCCTCCTCTCGTCCAGTCAAAAAACATCGCCATCACTCATGTTACCGCTGTTAAACATCTGTTTTATGGGGATTTCCGTTATCTGCAAATCTCCACCTTTTGAGATTTCCACCGGGAGAGTTGGGTATAGAATCATGACAACACAAAAAGACACGCATCAGTCTACTATTGCCCAAAGACTGTCAAGATTGGCTGGTCTAGAAAAAATAGCAAACCAGAAAAGCCTCCAGGAATGCTACAAACATACTTGCATAATATCATTCTGTTCACAACTTCCGTTTCTCTTCCAGCTCCATGCTAATTTGGTTAACCCGCTTGGGAGCTTTACTTCATAGTGCATTTACTACGCGAGTTGATGTAAATGTAAATGTAAATGCATCATCTACTCCTCCCAAATACAGTGCATGTATGTACCCCTCTCCCAACTTTTTCTATCCTCGCGAAAAAGTTCTCAAGCTATGGATATATAAATAACACTCTCACACTCCAAGTTTCCTCACATCTACCTCATTCATGTTCAACAAGTACCCAAAGGTCCGAACAGCTGAAGTCAATCTCAACTTTCCCGTTATTTTAGGACAATGCATCGACGCATTACTCAGGTGGATATCTGCAACTGACGATGCCTGTGAACTGTCAACTAATGGGTATGTATGATGAAAGAGGCTTTTGCTGTTGTTTATAAATATCCCATCCGCTGTCAAGATGTAAGTGTACATAGATAATGGTATCATCACTCACCACCAACTAAACATTATTAACACACCGCCGCAATCAACTCCATACGAAAAATCCCACACCCCAACTCAGAGACGCCATTTGGGAACCCCACACACTTCAAGCTAAACCATAGTATGCCTTCCAGCATCTTCTATCCAAGTTTACCGTCTTCCTCAAACTTGGATTTCGTACTATTTATATCATCACTCCTTTGAGGTTTTGAAATACATCTGGGACTTCTTGTTAGAGGTACCCGGAAAGTTGGATGTGTATATATCATACTATACTGTAGGGACATTTCGATCTATGAGCTGTGCATGCATAGAGTAGATTATTCACCTGTATACTCATAACAATACCCCTCTTCTCATTCTCTCGCCTCTTAGCCTTCCCTCCAGACATATAAATGACACGTCTTGACCAGTGCAACTAAAAGATCAAACACCGACAACACAGGTTGATGGAGGAGCGCGAAGGCTGCTACCAACTGCATAACTCTCCTTCAAAGTTTCAAAAGCTATCCAATCCCTCGCCCTCAATACTGACCGATGTATACTCAAAGTTTGTAACTGACTTCACTTCCCACTTACGCGAGACAAAAGCGCGAGGAAAATGAGATTTCTTGTTGTTGATTATGCTGCTAGGAAATTTGTTATTGACATTTTCCATCCCATCCAATCACTGATTTCTCTCACAAATACCACTGTCATACTACCGCCAGTGCGAAATACGATTCGGTGAAAGAAATCAGAAACGCCTCCCAAGATATCGTCTTTCTCACACATGAATCACGTGCATATGTCAAAGACACATATCGAGTTTTTCTACAATTTCAAGAAGTATAATGCTCGACCTTGTGATCATCGGGTACTACTCAAACACATTTGTTCTTGTTGAGATGCAAATTCTACCCCTTATATACTCAATCAAGCCCTGCGCTGTGACGTCAAGAATGGAATTTGGCACTACCACGTGCTGTATTCACTTCCCATGGTTATATTGAAAGAGCTTGATCATTGAGATATGACAATCTAAAACTCGCTTGAGAAAACTGAAATGGCTCAGGAAAATGCCTTGCACTTATCCTGGATTACAAAGAATCATCTTGATATTTCTTCTATGTATTAGTTTATATGCTCCTTTACAATCTATACTCCATTCCAACTAATTTAGTCTATTCTATTCTAACCCATCTATATGAACTCGCACATCAACAAACGTCTAACTCCACAAAAAGTCTATATACCCTCACAGCAAATCTCTATATTTACCCAACGCTGGTCCCTGACTTCCCGTAAACTCCTGATGCAACCCTTCCATCGCAGCAAAGTGTTCCGCAAATTGCAATCCTCTTTTATTTTCCCTCTCAACTCTCTCCCAATTCCATTCATTTCCATTTCCCCCCTCCTTAACCTCCTCATCCTCAACTTTCGCCTCCACAAACGACTCATCCATTTCCGGCGTCGAAACCCCCGAATTAGCCATACTATGCCAACCTCCCGGTCTCTCGGGCAATACCCCACTAGCGTTCAACACCACCTCTGGATGAACCGTCAACCGTCCCAACTTCATCACATACTTACTAACCGCACTTGCAAAAATCGCTTTCTCATCCACCTCGACCGCATCCCCCTCACCATCCCTCTCCTCAAACCTCGCATTTCCACCCCCAAGCCAACTTCCATCTCCCAACACAAACCCTCTAGGCCTCACCGTCCCCCTCTTCACAAAATGCGTCACCACATAAATCCACTTACGATCCCAACACAATACCCGACTCCACATCTCATATTTCTCATAAATACCTATCTCCCTCTTGAAATTACACATTACGCCTCCGAGCATAATTCCCCATCTTCCGCGCACCGCTTTCCCTTCCTTATCTAGCACGAGTTTGTTTTTGAGATTCGCTTGCAGAGCGTGAATGCCCGGTTCGAGAAGACAGCATATGATATGCGAACGCGTCACGTCGAGATCGGAAAAATAGGTACTATTCGATTTATGTAGGTTGTAATCGCATTCCCAGAGGGGAGCATGAGAGGTGGTTATGACGGGGAGGAAGAGCGATGCGGGACCGAGTTCGGAGGGGATGTTGGGGATGGTGAAGATGAGATGTTTGAGGATGGCGTTCCAGACTCGGAACTGCGTGTGTTAGTTGATGCTATCTTGCTTCTCCTTTTTATAGAGCGAATGAGGTGGGAGTGAAGAAGAGGAAAACATACATGCCAAACTCCCGGAAAACTTTTCAAATTCGCTAGAATAACAACCGTAGCTGCAATCCGCGAATAACTACCCGGTCCCGTAAAGACATCTGAGAGTAATTTTTGTATGTTGACATGAGAGATTCCCGCTGCGGCTACCACGGCCGTCGTAAACGCGATTGATTTGAGCGGGAGACGAGTTGCGGATGCCATTTTCAGGAGGTGAGTTTCCGGATTCGAAAGCCAGTAACCTTAATCTTAGAAGAAATTGTATATACAAGTAAAGAATGAACCCAATTCGCACACTTATATATAAGCAACTAACAAAAAAGTGAATCAAGAAGAAAAAAAAAACGTTATCGAACACATTAAATCAAAAGTTCCAATCTCAAACAATCTCAAACAAGAATACTACTGGACACCGATAATTAAATATAAATCACTGCACACAACAGAACACAAGCATGCAAGGGTCAACCGAGGCACGCACGGAGGAACCCAAGGCCGACGAATTTCAAATATTGAGAGGATAAAAAAATCTCCAAATCAAATGGTAAAAACACCCCGAGATTATTTTTAGGGGGTTCCGAGAATCTGAGGTGGGGTTTGCCATGCTTTTCTATCTTGGCTGTACTTATCCTGACCTGTATCCAGCATCCAGTTGGTTGGTTACAGATGTCAGTGCCACGCCAGTAATCTTTCACATGAGATATGAGATGTGATATATCTCCGAAGCGTGTAGATCGTCGACTACCTAGTAAAAGATTTTCTTTTTGTCGATAACCCTATGCGGCTCAGTACGGTACACTGATCTCCTGCATGTGATAGACCGGTATTACTACCACTATCATATCGGCACATCCGCACGTTATGTAGACTTCATGTGATAGATACAAAGAAGGGGTCTTCTTTTCCTTCTTTTAAATCCTAAACTATTCATACAGTAGCGATTTTTCCGTGAAGAATTTGTGCTCGCTAAACCCAACCATTTTTTACATCCATCCATCTATTCATCTATCCATCCAATATCCCATATATATATATATATATAAGTATCCATATTTCCCTTTTTATATAAAGACTAGGTACCGATAGAAAAGTCACTCCAGTACTGAGGTATCAATCATAAAATCATTAAAACTCCTCCCATGAACCTATTCATCTCGTCCATCCCTCATGCTCATCACTGTCATCCAGAATAAAATCCCGATGAGACAAAGGATCGACATCTTCAAGAAGTGTCGTATTTCCCACAGTTGTATTTCCTGCTGAATCTCTTTCCCTTCCATGTCTATTATCAGTCCACTCTTGTTCCAACGCCAGGCCATCTTCCAAATCATTTTGTCTCGCCCACGCTTCCCCCGCATCACGTTCGTCTTTGCGCATCCCGGGTCGAGGTGGGTTTCTGGCTGAAGCTGGAAGACTGAAATTAAAGTTGGCTGTTATTGGACTTAGAGTCCGTGTATGAGTGTATACTGATGATCCTGGTCCACTTTTTCCTGTTTGTGTCGTATATTCTGTATATTGTGTCCCGACAGATGTTCGTTGGTTAGGTAACATGCCTCGCATTTTCGCATCCAACACAGCTTGTTCTTCGGGCGTGACGATCTTTGTTCCCATGCTAGGTAATCTTTGAAATTCGGTCCCCTGTTCCTCATCTCCAGATCTCACAACACCTCTTCTTTTGCTTTTAGGAAATTTTGTACGCTGTCCACAGCAGCTAAGGATTAAATCTTTATATTGTGAGAAAGATTTGGCGGTTCCGAACACGAGAAATACTAAGAGTGACGCTGTAACTCCGGGTATGAAGAGAATAATGTCTGTAATACAGCTAGATATCGAAAAGTCGGGAGATGACGATTTCGCAAGTTTTTGAAAGTTTTGTTCGGAGAATAGAGAAAAAATGATTAATACAACTTCGAAAACCCTTTTAAAAATTGTTAGCTGGTGTTTCTATCAGTTTAACCATTAGAAAACCAAAGAGACTCACAGAATAACAACAAATCCAATCGTAAACCGGGTAATAAGTGCACGATCGTATACAGACCTACGAGCTATTTTGCGATTATTGGCATTAAATTGACCGGTTCCAGTTCCAGTTCCAGTACTGGTGCCCGTCGTATCAGTCGCTGTCGCTGTACCGCTTGAAGCCCACCACCCATTACGCTTTTCGTGTGCAAACAGAAGTCGCCGTGTTTTAATATATTTATAAAGAATAAGTACCATGAGGATACTGCCAGTTGACAAGCTTATGAGCACTAGTATCCCACATCAGCCTAAGCTCTGAATATATACCTTTAGATAGAAGATTTGGCTAAGGATGACTTACTTGTGGAGTTCGTTAAAATAAAAGTCGCCACGAGACTTTTTAGCACAGCCGGAGCATGCCCTACGCCCACCAAAATACCGGGCACAATGATTGCAAATATCTTGGATATGAAAGATATATGCTCTAGCAGCCAGCTACCAAGGAAGTTTGCACGAATTTTCCAGGAACCACAGAAAAGTTTAACAGCCCTGATTACTGTTAAATCTCAATACTCAACTCATCTAATCACGGTTCGACTTACCAGAATAACACCATCAAAGCCATAACATTATAACAATAGAATTCTGAGTCAAGAGTTTAGCAGTCATTCGTATTGATAACATCGGGATAAGAACTTACGAATCGTAAATAGTACAAGATCCATGGTATTGCCCACACCCGAAAACCCCAAAGCTGGCGTTTCTACAGCTTTTAAAGCCGTCGCATAAGCGTCATGCTTGACAATGAGCCAAGAGCGATTATAATGTATTTGCTGTACGATAGATCCAACTGTGCTTAAAGCAGAGAACTTTGCGAGGAATGTTACATCTGTCTTGTTAGATATATCGGTACAAGTTTTGATAGAGCAACTTACAGGTCCATCTTTCACCATAGGTCCATAGCATACAAATGAGTAAGCTGACCAAAAGGAGGCATAGAGATGAGTACGTCAGGACGGCAGCAGAAGCACCTATGGCCTCTTGCGGAATCCCGGTGCCCATTCAGTACTTTCAAAAGGGTAGTGATAGTAGGACTTGCATTTAAGTCAACATGGAGATAAATGCATGCCTATCGAATATTCAGGCAATTATCTATCGATGCCAGAGCAACAGATAGTAACATGAGCAAGATGGAGAAAAATGAAAACCCAAAAGGATCAGGAGAAACTTGCTTTACTGGGGAGTCTGGACCTTACATATCGATCCGCATATAGGTTTGTAACATCTGTAGATCAGGCCAAAGGATGAACAAAACTGTCTATTCCTTGCAATGAGTCCACTACCTATAGTAAGAACAAGGTATCTGTACCTGTATCCCAATACCTTCCTTCCTTCCGCATCGAACATCCCAGCTCCTCTAGACCAATGCTATTCATTTGTATTCTGTTAGAAAAGATTTCTCCTATCCCAGAACCCGGGAATTTCACCATCCTAGAAAAAGTGTATGTTCCATGTTTATTCTAGCAGACGTGAGAAACAAGGATGGCACAAAGACTGCGGGATGGATCGAGACAAGGGCGATAAAGAAAAGGCTAGATGAGCGGACGAGATATAGTAATCTGCTAGCCGCAAGCTTTTCCGGAAGGATGTATCTAGATGATCTACAGACCAACTAAAAATTCGCGTGTATTTAAAAACGTGTAAATTGACCCCATTAAACTTCTGAAGCCTTATGTTGTTTTGAACGACGGCGCTTGCTCGGATGATTCTTTTGGTGACACGTTGCCTAGTAATTCGTGTGACCAAATATCCTGTGCGCAAATTTGAAGAAACTTCTAGGAAGTAGTTTGACCTTCTATGAAAGTTCCTTGCTAATGTCGGTAATGAATACAATATTGTAGGACATACCGGTAGGTCTGTGTGTATCGATCGATTCAATGGTTGCAATGACAAAACCCTCCCACGGCAGAGAGACTTCTTCGCAGACCCGAAGGGATGGATGAAATATGAAAGAGCTTACGTGCCATTTGACTTTAGGAAAGTGGTTCCGTGTCTATTTATCATAGAATTGTTGGATTTATATTAAGCGTAGAATTTTCAACGAATTACACCACGAAGTTACTACTTCCTCCATTAGCCATGCATAAAGTGTATTGGGTAATCGATTGGGAATAACCTTTCTTGATAATGCTTGTTACTTATGCAGGCTGTACAATGTCCACTTTAGTAATTTATGCTCAGTAGCTCTAGGAACTGCAGTGACAATGTGACATGTTGTCACCCATCATCTCCATACCCTTAAATTGGCTCAATGGAGCTCCTGTGATGAGTACTTGTCATGTTCAGGCGAACGTTAATCTAAAAGCACAGAGTATTGGCAAATACGCATCTGGTCCAAAGTATCGTTACAGTCCAAGCTCTAAGGTTACCCAGGATTTTCGCTGTGGAGAAGATACGCGACAAGATCAAGGAAGATCATTTGCTGGCTCTCTGACATCGGGGCAATACTCTGAGTGTAACACAACGTGACATGGTATACACTCTAGTTGGACAAGTGCAAAGTATCCTGTCGGGATCGTATGCATGGGAGTCTGAACACTTCTTTTAAAGCTCGGAAATTTGAACATGCCATCAAGATAGAAGATGAGGCGAAAGTCCATGAAATTCTGCAATTGTTTGATTGCCTTGACGAATCGCGCGGCATACCGGATTCCTCGGATATGGAATCTAGATTGCCACACGATCGATATATTGATTCAAGATTCAGTGTATATCGAATGGTTCAGCTCGGAATTGGCCCCTATTGCGATTAGAAAAATGCATGAGGGACTCATAAAAGTTCAAACGAAGAGCTTCTGGAATAGATGGAATAGATGGCATGGCTTCTTGCGAGCCGTACGCTGGATTTGGGAAGGAAGTAGAATTTCGCAAGTTGGGAGCGACCCTGTTTGAGCGGAAAAATATCCACCATGGATCTATTAAGTAAGCTCGTTTATAGGATCCAGTGTACATAACATCTTTCATTTACACTTTCTAGTTGATTGTTCTAGGAACTTACCTGTAGTACACTTAGTGATCTAGTTGTTATAGCTCCTCTTTCAAACACGTATTGATGTTTCAGGGATCTCGAGTTGTGTTGAAATCGGCTTCTAAGAAGCATCAAGTACCAATATTAAAAGAAGAACAAGGTTAGGATGTATTAAAGTAGACTTTGCTATAATGAGGATCCTTCCGCACCTTAGGCTGGCCGGTGAGCTACCAATGCGGAGGAAACGTACTCCGCTACGTTCAGACTCTTCTTTTCGATGGTTTCGTTGCTAGTAATTGTAGACTTTTTGGCATCATCGACCAGTTTGATTGTAAAGAAGGTTCTGAGCGTTAGAATTAGTTCCAAAGTATGCCCAACGTTTAACTTTTGCAAGTTCAAGGTCTGATCACCTAATATCCGATGTGTGAAACTTCGCGTAGCAAGCAATACCTGGGTATTGATGCAAATCCTCAGCCTCAGCCTTGCATGATTAGTCACTCCAAGCTAAACCTTAACGAGTGTTGAGTCGCTTGCAGCAGATATCGTAGCCTTCCAAGATTAACCTCACAGCCTTACTACCCAGGTAGGCATGAACACCACTTGGAAACATACATGTTGAAGACCAAAGAACTCTCGTTATGCAATCCCTCATTTGGGCCTCTAATATACCATTGTATATCACTCATCCTTCCTCCTCCATACCTTATTTGATCAATATACCCCGAGTCTCTTATCTGCCGCTCCTCTTCCCGCGATTATTATCCTTCTTCAGAGAAAATGTTACAAGTTTCTCCTATGAAGGAATTCTATTGAAGAATCTACCAGTTGGTCTATTATGTGATCTATATCAACCAGAATTGCCATGGAGAATAGAGTTAGGAGATGGTCCATCTTTTGATATTCATGATACCTTTATTAATAGCGTCAAAGAAGTATCTACCCTCCCTCGAGTCATTTTCAGCCTCGTTTACTAACGATCGTAATTCAGGCCGATTTCATACGCAATGGAAATGCAAAGAGAATCATGAGCATGTCAAAAGAACACTCGACACAATTATGGAACTCGGTTCAAGATAGTATGATCCCTTTTTGATCTACATTCATATACGATATCGACATAGCATGCGCTAATCTGACACAACCCGCAGATGATCTTCACACCTACCTCAAGATTTCCACCATCCTCCTCAATCCCGCTACTCCTCTAAAACATATTCCATTACGTATATACCTACCTTCATCCTCATCTCCATCTTCAACTCCTCATCCAGCTTCCTCGAGTTCATCAAAAGCTCCAGGTACTTCTTCTCCACCTCCACCACTTTTCGCATTCAAAACAGTTCAGACTCTCATACAACCACAAACTACATCTCGTGAACCTCAAACATTGGGAGGGGCTCTCAACACTATTCTTCCAAGTTTATTTCCAAGTAGGAGAGATGCGATTTTAGCGGATGTTATCTTACATGGGGCAACGGTTCCGTTTAAAGCACCATTGGAGGATTTAATGAGGGAAGCGAGTTATGCGGATGGATGGTTAAATGTGTGTGTGGTTATGCTGAATTAATATTAGAAGTGATGACTATAATGATTACGATGACTTTATGAAAAGGATGAAATGGCGTTTTGAAATCTTTTGGATTTCAGCTGGGGAAGAGACTGAGGCTGTCAATTACAATCACCTAGTGGACAATTGATTGATGAAAACATTACGATGTCCAATCAACTTAAGGGTCAGTGACTGAAGAAGTTTTATGGATTTGGTTCCTATATGATAGTTTTTCTAGCTCATGCAGAATTTGTCAAAATGAGTATTCTGATAGCTTGGTCATAGTTCAATTAGTGTGGTTATTAAGCTATACCAAGCTTCCGTGTACCATTTTCATTGATTTAGTGACCTACAATAGACAGCATGAGCTCATTCGATGTAGGCCAACTCAGTCTATCATAACATCTCACATGCATATTTTGATATAAAGATCCTCAAATTCCTTGCCATTAGCGAGAAGCTCCTCGGCCAGCTGCTCTTCCAAGAGAAGCTGTAGGGAAGTTCTGAACTTGGCTTATTACCAGGCAGCTCAGAGCTTTGAATATCTGGGTAACAAAGGAGAGCCGTCTTGCTAGTGATCCTAGCGATACCGGGAGGTGAGTTTTACATGTAAGATTGACAGACTTGTCCGAGCGAAGATGATTTCTTCAATATTTGCGTATACTGTGTTACCTACCCAGTGGCTTCTCCTCATCACTTTCTTCTATATTCAATGACAGATGAGTTGTTTCTATGATATATACAAATTGCGAGCGGTGATCCGTGTTGATACGTAGTGGTAAGTTAGGGAATTATTGGATGGTTGATTGTTACTCGAGAAGGATAGATGGAAGGTTGACTTGTCTATCTGACTGTCATTTGTATAGAAAGTCGGGGTTTTTTTTTGGTCTCCTGTACGGAGTATGGCAGGTTTGGGATTGGGAGGTTGAAGGAGGAGATGTGGAGTTTTTGAGACATTTTGAATTATGGCGTTTTTTGGATATGATGTTGAGGGTTGATGAGGTTTTTGTGGGTTGGTTTTGTGTATTGGTGTTTTTGTTGGGGTGAAGGAGGGGGTTTGGGGATGGATTTGAGGAGGATTTGAGGGGAATTTTGAGTATTGTACTTAGTAGTACTATCGTATGTAGGGGACTTTGGGAATCTGGAAACTCGGGAATTTCTCTTTACGAGGAAATGGATGTACAAGGGGTGGAAGGGATTGATAGACCTCGAGTTGTGAAATGTAGATGATATGATAACATTGCTTTTCTTATGTTTTGCTAGAACGGATGGTAAATATCATTGTTGTTGTCTGAGTGTGTGATAGGGTGGAAATTGTTATAGATTTTGAGGGTTTGGAGTTGGGATTTGGACTGTGGATCTCTGATGAGATTTTTTTCGGCGGTCGCGGGAGGGAGAGTGAAGATAGAATTGGAAATGGAGAATGGATTTAAGTAGAGTTCTACTAGATCCTGCCCTTCCCTTTGCCCTTGGAGTTTCATTAGTCTATTAGTCTGCAATGAGCTAATGGTATTTGTGGTATTTGTGGTAAACATTTTTGTTTTCATTCTTATTTGTGGCTGTATTTTTACCTTTACCTTCATGAACAAGTATTTTAAATACATTCGTTCTTTACTAAAATTTACACATTTCTTGGTTTTTGGATGTCTAGATTTATATATACATCTTCACACAGTTTGAGAAGTGGATACGTAGTTGGGATTTTGATATTTCTCTTTGTGTTTGGGGGTTCGTTTGTGGATTTATGTTCGTATGTCAGATTTGGTATTTCTTCCATACTATCAATGTTTACAAGCCGAGAGAGTTTTCTAAGTGCGGTCCGGAGGGAGTTTGTAGCATATGTAGAGTTTGCGATTTTGAGAGAATTCGCAGTATGTGTGGAGACTGGGTAGGAGGATGAGAGGAAAGCTATTGATATTGAGAGGTGGGAGAATGAATCGATTAGAGGGAAGATGCGGATGAAGAGTCAATTAAAGAGGAATTTCGTAGCGGTATTAGGTATGTATATATGGGAGAGATTCTCGCTATATTATCTTGCGTGAGATATTATAGGTAAGGGGGAAGGGGAAGGAAAGAAAAGGAAAGGAAAGTTATATGCCTAGAAGTTGCTGAATTATAAGTTTGTTTGGTGATGGAAAGGGAATCGTTCTGGTGGAAGTGGGGGAGAAAAGGGGGTAAGTGAGTGAGTGAGTGAGTAACAGGATGGATAATTGAAATCGAAGTCACAATTTGAGAGCGAGAATAGAACGAAGTGTAGATAATATGATAGTTCATGACTCCAAGATCACAGTAGGTAGCTATATATCAAAGTGTCTATCGAAAGCAAGACTACCTACCGGACAATTCTTACATATCAGTACAGAAGAGATATACCTACACCATGTAAAAACATCCACTACACAATTTCCCAGATTCTCCAGCATATACAATTTTACATGATAACAAAAGATCTCTGTGAAAATCACAGAGAAGATATACTCTCGTCCTCTCCCAGGACTTCATATCCCATCTCCGCTTTACTATTTCTTGATAGGACTTATAGTTATAATGATGATATGTGTATATGCATCGTTAAACGGTTATAGTAGAGGTGAGGTAAGTTATTAGATGGGTGAAGAGACATCACGCAATATTCCATGTCATCGTATACACAACCTTGGTGCTCTTGGTATACACCGCATTATTTCCCTTGCAATCACAATCCCTCCCCTCCTTCTCCCAGGCAACGAGATTATAATATTCAGAAGAAACATGCACTATAACCTAGATATCCGATATCACCGGAACATTCATCCATCCTAAGAGATTTATAAAATACGCCTTGTAATATATAAGAAACTTGATAGGCGCGTGAGTGGATGGATGGAGGGATGGATGTTGAAATAAGATTGTTTAAGCGCTGGTGCGATGGGGGTTAGGGGGTACGGGTTAAGGGTTGCGGGGTGAGCGTTATGGGGTAAGGGTTGAGGATAGTTTTGTATCTTTATAACTTTGGAGGAAGAGAGGGATAGATAATGGTATGGGATATGGGGAAGGAAGTTTGTTGTGCTTTGATCCTGGGTTTAGACTTATGGTATGCGTAATGGTAAGGTTGGTGAGCGAGGGATAGGGGGATGGAAGTAAAGGGTTATTGGTTTGATTCCATTTGATGGAAGCGAGGAGATGTGATCCCAGGTAGTATAGATATGAGACCGAGAAGGATGCTGATAGAGATGCGAATCCTGATATCTACTAGGTATCTGTAAGCGAGCGGATTGATGGGATATATGAGGGAATACGATTTAAGCCTCTTTGGATGTTCTTTGTGAAATAATTGTGCTGTAGGAATTTAAAAGCGTTAGCCGGCGGTAATATTTTATCTCGTCTTGATCATCATGTCTTCGTCATCGAAATATTAATTTGAGATCGAGATTGGAACGGAATGGATAGATGGATGAAGGGAGGGGAGGGATGGATCATGGAAGGGAAGAAAACCAGGGAAAGTTTGTGCAGATCTCTAGAGAGATCAGGTTTGAGGGAGGAATGGAATGGATGGGAGATTGTGATTAAGGTTAGGCAAATTATATAATTTGAAGGATGTTTATATAATCTTATAATATAATGGTTTTTGAGTGATATGAATTATTATGTTAAGATTATAGTATATGATATTTATATGTTATTTATGTGTATTTATATGTTTATGAGGTGTTATATTAATTTATAAAATTAAGTAAATGAATAAAAGTGGGTTTAATTCGATATATTTTTAAGTAAGTAGTAGTAGTAGTAGTAAATTCATAATCGATTTGATCTATATAGTTATACTAAAACTATGTGATGTACTTGTATTTGTATTTAATTAAATAAAGTAGATAGGAAAAAGATATAAAAACCTACTTTTTTTAATGTCCTATTGAATTGTTTATATTATATATCTGTTCTATTTAATACTTATAGCTTATAATATTTATACTTTCGAAAACGATATTGTTATAATTACTTTGTTTCTATTCTATAAGTTAATAATATATAGCTTATTTCTATTCAATATAGTAATATAAGTTCTTTTTCTTTTTTTTAATAATATAACAATTTTTTTATTGTTGTTGATATTATTATTATTATTATAATAATGTAATCTTATAATTATCTACCTTTGCTCTATAGCAATTATATTTCTTTATTTGCTTTTTATTTTCCTTATTCTTTTCCTCTTTATTTACCTCATCTGATCTCTTATTTATCATTTGTTTTATTCTTTATAATGAAATATAAATCCCCTTATATTCCCTCAAATGTCCTATTGTACTTTGTCTTGTGTCTACCTCATCATCCCCTTATCCCCGTCGACTCGAATAAGTAAGTATTTAAAAAGATTATTATATATAAAACTTTAAAAAGGTTTTAATTAATGAAAGTATAATTATATATAATATATATTAAATAATCTAAAAGATAATTAAAGCTCAATTTGAAGAAGAAGAAGAAGATTGTAATTAATAATAATATAACGTGGTTTATCAGTGAGTGGGTCATATCAGTATTACGGGAGCTGCCTCTAGGGTCACATGAAAGTGTCTAGAGTTCTCTTAAAATGGTTTAGATTAAACTTCAAATAAGAATTCAATAAGGTTATAATTAATTGTAATTCTTATAACTATAATAATGAAATTAATAGTTGTTCTTGAGTACAAAACTTTATATTATAATGAAACCTATTCCCTATATAAACCTTTATACTAAAGTCGATTAATAAATCAATTAGCTTTTAATTATATAACATTTGTTCTATAATTCTTATTATTCTAGCTTATCCTTTTGTTCTGGGGCTTAATTTTTTAGAATATTATTAATCCTAATAAAACCTTTTTACTTATTATATTCTATCTTTCCTAAAACCTATTATTCTGGGAACTATATTTTAGGTTTTTAGGATATTCTATAATTAATATTATATATATGCCTAAGGCATTTCTTGGGTGCCTAATGTCCCCTGGTATACTGCAGCTGAATCATTGAGGCCTATAATACTATTATAGCCTATAAGTCAGTGATTCTACAGCCTGTTACTAATCCGTTGTAACAATCAGTGGATGGGTCACCCATTTTACATACAAAATTCGTCTGTGCGTAACCGTGCACTTTCTTTATCTGATAATATAATTTGAAAAAATCTGAAAATATTGAAATTCAACTATATAAATATTATAAAAATTTAATTATTTATTAAAAATTTGAATTATTATAGTAGTTATTATAAAAATAATTTTTTTGTAACGAAAATCGTGACAATTTTCACTTTTTTTTAGAATATAATATAAATATTTATATAAAGAATAGATTTATAAAAAGTTGATTTTTTATTATTATTGAAAATTCTTTTCTTTTTTTAAAATAATGATTAGTTACCAAAATAAGAATATTTAAAAAGACCTAATTTTGATGTATTTTCAAATGACCCATTCACTGATATGACCCACTCACTGATAAACCACGTTAATGAATAAAATTAATAAGATTATTAATAATTTTCATATTGAAAACAATTAAATAAAATTTTACTCTCTTTAATTCAATTAAATTTAAGATTTTCATTCAAGATTTCTTTAAAATTTCTTCAAAATCCCTACTTTATTTTAGGGGATATAATTAATTTGATTATTATTATACTTTATATAATTATAAATCGCCCAACCCTAATTGTAATAGATGAATACCTAGATAATAGAATCATCATAATGAAATGAAATGATTATTGAATACTACCTACCTACCTAACACTTTGTAGATACTAGTAGTCATTCTAAAATTAGTATGTGAGTTGTATTGAGTAAAAATACGAGATTGAGATATGTATGCAGATATTAGTGTACGATAACGTATATGCAGTACTCCATGCTGTGTAAAGGTTTCTTGTGTTGTTTCTAGTGGTGTGTCTGAGGATCGTTGTTGATATCATTATCATATAACTAACTTAGCCAATTTGTAGTTATCAAAAACAAATACGAGTTAGTAGTTTGTCTCGTATCTAACCTTTTCATATGCATTTTGATTTCCATCTCCATTCATTCCAATCTATCATCATCATCATCATCCCAAATACCAAGTAACACCAAAAAATTCATTAGATCAAAAAATCATCATTAATGATGGATTACCTACTACCTCCGTCTTCCCAACGTTTACTTTACCGCACATTGACGGGTAGGAATGTAACTCCACTGTCGATCCCCAATAATCACCAGCACATAACCTACCCGTTAATCCAGGGGTTGATTGAGGAGAAAAAGCGTTCATCAGCCCCATTTTCCAGCCACTTTTATACTGCATACAGTATAGATTGGGTGTATTGATGGTTCCCGAGGTCATAGCAATGAGGTAGATGGTAAATGTATTGAGGTAGATGTGATATGATGTTAGTGATAGGGAGAAGGAGGGACTTTCTTTGATGATACCAGTGCTAGGTATTCTTCTGAAGATTTTAGACATACCTACGCTGTGAATGAATGAGCTTTGATATTATAGCCACCAATACATAGACATTCTATTCTCGAGTTGCACATAGGTGTATTGCATTCGGCTGTACATCACAATACTACATACAATTGGTTAAAGATCATCTAATCATATTCCAGATACATCTGGAAGTTATCAGATTTGCTAAAGAATGATTTGGTTGGAATGGTTGGATTCTTGCATACGAAGGAATACAATGTACAAAGGGTTTGATCTTTCCCCACAGTGTGTTATACAGAGTACGATACGATTATCGGTGGTGATACATTGATTGATACCAGCAGCGTACCTGGTGGATAATGACGATGGATGTGGATGTACAAATGAACAAATCAAAGCTTGTCAAGGAAAAGTGGTGAGACTTAAATCTTTTGTTCTGGTAAAGGAGTAATGATCAACAGGACATGCAAGAATATGTGATGCCGGGCATGCTAGGCACAGAGGTAGATGGAAATAGTTGAGATTGTTTAAGTATAACTTAGTTATATTATACTTCTTTCCTTTCTCAATTCTATCTTCATTCTTTCATCTTTCCATCTTTCCATCCTTCTTACTTGACTCGTACCTCCTTCACTTGAATTAGGATCAACAACAACAAAATAGCCACGCACCAGCAATAGCCACCCGCCATTGCTTAATTTGATTCCACGCATAACGCTGAGAGCTGTCAAAGCTTCAATCAATCAATCAATCGAACCACCTTCTACCTTCTTGTACCACAGCCCCTCACAGCCCCTCTTCACCCCATCCCATCCCGTCTCAACCTCGATACAAAATATAAACACTTAACTCTCCCCTACTTCCTTCATATCAACCTCCTCAAATTCAACCTCTCTTCTCTTATTACTTGTACTCATTTTTAAATCTTCAATCTTCAATCTTCAATCTTGATCCTGCAATCCTAAATACCTCAACACCTAAATACTCTACAACTCTTGAAGATTTCATCATGAAGTACTCAATTTCCCTCCTCGCTCTTGCAGCCACTACAAATGCTGCTGTTCTCCGAAGACAAAGTGTTCCATGTACCTTCTCCATGGCTGCCGTTGGTGATCCCACTGGTTCCATTGTCGAAACCACCATTGGAGAAAATCGCATTGGTGGATCCTGGCCTCAAGGTGTCTATAGCATTAATGCCAAAGTGCTCACCGATGCCGAAGGTCACAATTGCAGTATCTCTCCCACCACTTCTCAATTTCAATGTATTCAAGGTTCTGCCGTTACTCTCTTCACATTGGGCAATAATGGAAATCTCAACTACAATAACTCAACTGAAGATTGGGTAGCTTGTCCAGCAACGGGACCAGGTGAAGATGGAAGTTACAACATCTTTACCCAAGCCAAAACCAACACGACCGGTTGCGAAACTATTCAAATAGTTACCGGAGGATTCAGCTGTGCAGCATTGGGAAGACCATCGAGTTCATCTACTACTTCTGTCGCAGCTGCCACTTCGATTTCTACTTCTGTACCTGTACCTGCATCAATTACTTCTACAGCTGCAGTTTCTTGCCCGACAGTTATCACATCAGGACCTTTCGAATATCCTCATCTGATTGTTCCCGTCTCGTCTGAATCTCCAAATCACCCATTTGGTAATCAATACACTGCACATATCACGCCACAAAATAGCACAATATTCAATTTCGACGTCCCATCCACAGCCCCCTACACCGGTAACTGCGCTTTACTCTTCCTTCTCCCCGTCGCATCAGCTACTCAAGCTGGCACATACAACTTCACCGGCATCGAAGAAGAAACCACTGAAAATGGTGGAATCGATTTCTCGCTTCTAAGTGGTATTGCTAATGCGAATACAACTTACAATACTCTACCAACTGTCGCAACGGATTTTGGAAAAGTTGAAGTTCTTCCCGGCAAGGGATATACGGTTTCGACTTTTGCGTGTCCGGCGGGAAGAACGGTCAGTTATGAGGCGAAGAGTGTGGGGGGTTTGGGATTGGAATATTTTGAGAATAGTGCACCGAGTGCTATTGGTCTTTATTTGGTGCCTTGTGCTTAGATTTTGGGGGTTTGGAGAGGAACTCTGGAGATGTTGTTTGGGTATACGATGGTTGGTGTACTTGAATGATTGGGAACATGGAGTCTGGAAAAGTTTCATGATAGATTGGGATGTGTAGAACTTGTGTACCTATGGGTAGTAATTTTGATGGATTGGGATTTCTTTTTGGAGAGGGGGATATTACTTTAGTTGTCTAATAGATGCGTTGGTTTGATTTGGTTTGGTTTTGGTGCAGATTGGGAGATGGGAAGTGAGAAGGTACATACATGGATACATACATGACTTGATGATCATTTTCATGATAGGAAAGCAATGTCCATATGTAGGTATCTATCTTTATATAATACATGGAAGTAGGTGGGAACTTGGAAAGGAATGGAGGATGAGTAATGAAATGAGAGATGGGAAATGCGGGGTGGAGATGAGGATACATTACGATAAATTCCCTAGGCATTGAGTTTATGATTAATGAATGATAATTCTTTGATGAAGTTTTTTGGTTATAGTTTGCTGTTTGTAGCTTGATGATGTGGAGGGGGGGGTTGAAGAGGTTGCGGAAGGTGTGGGAGGAGTGTGAAGGGTTGCAGGTGTGATGTTGAGGGTTTAAATTGCATAAAGATTTTCTGGAGATTTTCTGGGGATCTTCTGGGGATTTCATGAGAGTTTCAGGCTAGGTAATTAAGTAAGTCAATAGGAGAATATGGGGAGAGCGTTGTGTGGTGTAGTGTCTGGTGTGGAGTGGTATGATATGATGTGAGATTTTTGTTATTTATTGGATGGATTGTGGATAAGAGGAGAGAGAGAGAGAGAGAGAGATATGGAGTGGTGTGATGTGAGATTTGTGAGTTCTATTGGATGGAGATAGACTGCGCACAAATTATCTGTACCCATGGATTATCTGCGGATAATTCACTCTGTAGGTTATTTATCAAAAGTTTTATTTGTTTTGCGGATTATTTGTTAAGGCTTTAACATTATTTGCTTTGTATAGGTAATTTGTGGATTATTTGTAAATAATTTGTAGGTATATGAGTAGACGGATTATCTATAGATTATTTATAGGTATATAGATAATTTGTAGATTATTTGTAAATAATCTATGGATATATAGATTTTCTGAAAAAAGTGGAGATTCGCTTAAAATATGAAGTTATTCTTAGATTATTTTTTAGTTTAAAAGTGATTTAAACTTAGATTTATATTAATTTTTATATTAATTATAAAATTATATTAATATTATAAAAGATTATGAATAGTTATATAATATATGGGTAAATAGATATTTATGGGTAATTTGTACTTGTTTTATGGGTTATTTGTTTAGATTCTGAATTATTCGCTTTACAGACAAATTATCCGCGGATTATCTGTCGAGGCCATTATCCGCCCTGCGGGTACCCGTTGCGCAGTCTAGATGGAGATGGAGAGAGGGGGATTGTGAATACGGAGATAGGGGTGAGTAGTGTAATGTGGTGTGTGTGTGTGATACGAGTTTTGTGTGATTTATTGGATCAATAGGGAAGATGGGGAGGTAGGGAGAGAGGAGAAGGGAGTGGTGATATTGTGTGGTATGATATAGTATAGCATCAGACGATATTACGATATTATGGGTTATATAAGCTTGAAGTAGGGTGAGAAGGAGGGCTATGCAACAATGTGAGGATTGTTTGTATTTTTTGAATAGAGGGTTTTGGGATGGAGTATTAGAGTGTGATATAAGTATGCTATGGTATAGTATGGCATCGTACGATGTGATGAGATTATGGGATTGTATGAACTTGAGCGTGAGCTAGGAATAATAAGAGGAAGGGCTATGGAAAAGTGTGAGGATTGAGGGTTTGGGAAAGAGATGGAGATGGAGATGGAGATGGAGATGGGAATCTTGGGTTTGGGATGTGGTTTTCGGATGGAGGGTTTTGGGATGAGGAATTTGGGATTGAGCTCATGGTGTGAGGCAGGTAGCTGGACAGGTTGGATTTTTGGTGGGTAGATAGGTAGTGTAGATAGGTGGTTAGGTAGGTAGGATTTTCATACATGTGTAAAATGAATGGTTTGATAATCGATTGATTGATATGATTGATATGATTGATATGAAGGATAAGATTGAAATAGTAACTAATATATTTAATATGATTTCTGGATATAAGAGATAGGAGATAAGGAGTATATGAATCTTGTTGATGAGGAAGTGAGAAGCAAAAAAGCTCAATGCATACATGCGTCTTGAATGATGGATATCATACTACATCTCAATCTCATCAATCTTCAGCAAAGCAAGCAAGCAAGCAAACAAAAACACAAATTCAAAATGATCAAAACAAAACATCTTGTATGAATATGCAAGTAATCAATTAATAGGTTGTGTGCGATATTTAGGTAGCATAGGTAGTGTAGGTAGTATTAAGAACAATTGCAAGCTATGCATTTCATTTATTTATTCGTTCGTCCATTCCATCCCGACATAGTCAACCCAACTGAGAGCCAACCCATGAATACAAACTCCATTCCATTCCATCCCATTCCATCTCAGACACTCCCCCCTTAGCAATAACTATTAAAACCTGTGTCCAGAAAGAAAGAAAGGAAGAGAGAAAGAGAGGATTTGTATACACGTTGAAGTTTCAGATCGATTGATTTATGATTGGATACCCCATAATCCCTAAACGAACCGAGTATCGGTAAGTTTGAAACAGACAGAGACAGAGATGGAAGGGAAAGCGAAAGTGAACGCGAAAGTATTACGATGCGCTGCGATACGATGCTACTCCATATCCACAAGTAGCAAACCCACGCTACTCCACCATAGATTAAGAAAATCAATAATGGAAACCCGTTAGAAAGACTCAGAAAAACTCCTAAGCAGTCGCAACCGCATTATCATTTCCATGCTGAGCATGAGAACGATCACTATGCTGTGCCTCTGTTTTCTCATCCACCAAAACTCCTCCATTCTCATGACCATCGACCAAATCAACAAATTGTCTGCTAGGTTTCCAATGAACGGAGTCCTTAGCACTAGTCTTACTCTCATACAATTCATCAATTTGCTCCAATGTCAAGCCCTTGGTTTCATAAATCATGAAGTAGACAAAAGCGATACATACAAAGCAGCAAGCGAACCAGATGAAGAAGATTTTGGATTGAAGATTTGCATTTCCTTTTCCGTAATTGACGAGATAGGGGGTGGAATAGGCAATGGCCCAATTGAGGAGCCAGTTGGTGGCGACCGACATGGAGAGAGCCTTGGCGCGGACTTTGAGAGGGAATATCTCGCCGCAGACAACCCATGCGAGAGGACCCCAGGTGGATGCAAAGAAGAATATGTAGATGCAAATAAAAGCGATGGAAGCCTTTTGTCCAGCGAGGTTTTTGGCAAATACAGATCCATCGGCATTTTGGCCAGTGGTGACGGTACCCAAAACGGCGACGAGGAGTTGACTGATACACATTCCTACAGCTCCCCACAAGAGAAGTGGACGACGACCGAATTTTTCAATACCGTATAAGCCGGGAAGGGTAGATGAAACGTTGACGGCACTGGTAATCATTTGAATGACAAAGGCATTACTGATTCCAGAGTTCTTGAAGTATTGAGTACCGTAGTCTATATGATGATGTCATTAGTAATGTTCCATGTATAAATTTACTTGCAGAAGTAGACCTACAAAAGATGAAGTTAACACCAGTAAGTTGTTGTAAAGCTTGAAGAAGACATCCAGTTGCAAGTCTCTTAGCCATACCTCCTCTGAAACAATCAAGATAAGAAGCTTGGCCGAGTTTGAGTTCATATTCATGATTTGCTTGAATTTCAGCTAATTCTCCACGGATATATGGATCATCGTGGGGTAGGCGACGGAGCTTAGCGAGAGATCTAGCGGCCTTTTCAAAATTGCCGCGCTTGATCAAGTAGCGAGGGGTTTCAGGCAAGAACAATAATCCGATGACCAAGATGATTGCCTTGGTAGATGTTAGTTAGATACAAGTAGGTACAGGATGAAGTGACTTACCCAAAGGAATTGAACGGCAATGGGAATTCTGTATGATCCAGTATCATTTCGGTGTTGTGTAGCGTTATCAACAACAGCTGCAAGAAGGAGACCGATTGTGATAGCTAATTGGTAACATCCAACAATGACACCGCGAATCCATTTAGGTGCCGTCTCGGATTGATAAAGTGGAACTAGGAGAGGCAATGTTAGTTTGATGCTTTATTTTTGGTGTAGTAGAGTTGACTCCTAATGAATCAGATTGTAATAATATGACATGAAAATACTTACTCAAAGCAGAGATGAGACCAACTCCAAAACCCGCAAAGAAACGACCAGCAATGAACATTGGCAATGCAGCAGAGGCGGTTTGTAAGACAACACCAAAGTTAAAAACAATACCAGCAGATATCAACAGAGCAAGACTTCGACCGAAGAAGTCCGCAAGAGGAGCCGCAGTGAGTGCGCCGAAGAAAGTACCAGCGGATAGGATGGAAACAACGGCGGCAGATTGGGATGGGGAAACATCGAGATGTTTATCATTCGGATTCATGTAACCAGTAGAGAATTCGGCTCGCCAATAGCTAGAACAAAGTGTTAGCAAGAAGGTGCTTTAGATTGAAGTCACATAGGTTTCAATGGCATTAACTTACTCCATGGCCAAAATCCCACCAATAGTACCTGTATCATAACCAAAGAGGAGACCACCAAACGCAACGAAACAACCGATGACGATCTAATCAAACTGTTAATTCTATTCAAGAATACCATATAGATAGACACTTACTGCTGGCCATGATCTACCTGGAACGCCCGCGGGCTTGACAATTGAGATGCCCATCTTGTTGAATAATATTCTTATTAGAGATTAAGCAACAGAAATGGATTAAAGAATGAGGATAGACTAGTGTATGCCAAAAAGAATTTCGTAGGGAGAATTTGAATTAAGAGGAAAAGTGGTATGAAATTAATTTTGTGTAAGAATCTAGAATTTGTGAGGTGAAAGGAAGAAGGTCTTTTTTATGTAGAGGGGTGGCAGGTACGATAGCATGTACGAAGTTTATTTGATACGTTTCGCATCTAAAAGGGATTAATTAGATAATTTCCGTGGGGAAAGTACCATACGATGAGCAAGGGATTCACTAATTCGGTATGTAAATTGGGTGATTGGATGCATGGAAGAAAGGCTCCAAGGTTTGCATACGGGAAGTACCTAGGTAGTAGGTACCTACTTAGCTACAGTACATGTGGTGGAAAGGAAATGAATACACAATGAGTAAGTAATATCAAAACAAAACGAGAATCCCAAAACTAATGAGACCATAAACGAATACCAATATCAAATCTGGGGTGATTTGGAGTCTTGGCCAAATTACGTACGGGATAGCAATGTTACAGATGACAGTACGGGACAGTATGTGTAGTGTATTTAAGAATAATAATCATCATATTCAAGACTTCTTACAAGGGTCTTCAAACTCTAATGGTATCTTTAGCCATTGAGAAGTCTAAAAATGCAAGTTGAAGCCCTTGAAAGCATCGAACACCCTCCACAACCAATTGCGGGGAAGGGAGTCTGTTCATCGGAAAGTATCCAACTACTTTCTGGGGTAAGATATAACGTCCAATCACAGTGAATCGGATCAAATTTTCCATGCAGCTCGAGTCTCGAGAAACCATTTTCGGTTGAGCTCTTTCTGTCGTGTGACTTCGTTAATTGAGATAGTTTCTTGGAATTGATGATATTTCAAGTGGATATCAAATGGGATGAATGGATCTCATCCCAACAACGTGGATCATCTTCATCACAATGGCTGGGCCATATTGACCGGCGGAATTGACATTCTTAGCTATCAGTATTCGGTCCGTCAGGTGAACATGATTGTATGAGATGCTGTAAGAACTTGAAGTGAATCGAGGTGTCGTGGCCAATTTTATAGGAATGTGGAGGTTTTTCAAACGAGAGGAGAGCTTGTCCTCGGCACGAACGGCGCTAAGATAACCTAAATTCAACCACGTGTAGCCAGTGTTCATTTGTGAAGGCGACAACGATATCTTACATTCTTCAATTGGAAAATGGTGCAGAAATCATGAAAGAGGTACATAAATTCTCAGTCGTACCTTCATGTCATATATCACATGCATGCTGTGTTCAGAACGGGTTGCAAAGTTACCATGGAATCTTGACCAAAACCTATCCAATACACAGAACGATTATGTACCGAATGTGAAAAACCCCGCCGCACATGGCTGACGCCGAGAAGGGCATTTTTCATGCATTTCAAGACTCGACATACTTGGCGCATTTATCATCGGTCCGAAATCGTTATAGCTATTCGTCTCCTTGCTTCACTTCATTAACTTGGAGGTTGTGTTGTGGTCACACAGGAATATTGTCTTCTTCGAGGCTAGTACATGAAATCGTTTCGCAGTGATATTACGATCTCTGCAAAATCAATCCTGATTCCTGTATTGTCAATTTTCATAGGCAAAGCCCTTTAGAGTCTATACATGAGCATACCCATGATTGGTTTGTCTTGGCTTTGTTCCAGTGGCGCAAACCCAACGATTGCATGGCAATGGTCATTTATGATATTTCCACAGCATATTGTTGTACTCGGCGAATTCTCTATTCATAGATGTCTCTTCAGATTCAGATCCAGATCCATTTTGATTTTGTCTCCTATTTTCTCTTCTGCTCGTTAGAAAGCTATGATGCGAGCAATTACTGCATCGTGCTCTCCAAACCATGGCATTATAGCCGGTCCGACCAAACATTCTCTCTTATTGTTACATAGCGGGAGCTGCTTCAAAGTTTCGTATGAATAGCCAATGAAACTTGCTACCAGTACCTCAAATACAAACGTAGGTCGTCTCGCGAAAGATCCAAACTAGGACGTCGATATTTCGATAATTCTTTGCTCAACTCTTTTTGGCCATGGCCGCTGCATTGGTTGAATGATTCACCGAGTATAAAATGGCCCAAAAGTGCAAAGAATTTAGAATATGAAATATCCAAGTGGATGTAGATACTGAGGAGTGAAATGATAGAAACTTATGTTTATCGCCGCAATGGCCAGTAGTTGTGGAGAGTACCAAGGGTACTACTTGAATCGTGCCTGGAGATCTTGGTTAGTTAGTTTAGCTATCTTCCTACTTGATTTTGGGGATTGTCTTTTTGAGGGTGATCTTGTAAGCGTGTTTGACGTGAATGAAACTAAATATCTTAGAATAGGTGAAGACTCTTGAACAGTCAAAGACTATTTACCAATCGAGAGCTCTGACAGGTTAGAAAGGCCCTGAATATCTAATATAATACAAATATAAAGGACAAAAGTTGTCTCGCTGCTGGAATTTAAACTTGATTCTTAGATAGTCCAGTGGTAAGACTACAATTTGCTGTGTTGCATGGTCAGCTCTACGATGTAGAGAGTGCTCGAATTTCAATTATTCTTCGAGAGCGTCTCTTGGATAGTACCAAGAGGTTCTTGTGAAAATCTTCTTATCCAATTCAGTCACACATCATGTCCAAATCTATGATCATGTAACTGCACACTTCATGATTCTTAAAGCTACCTCCTTCCCAATACTATGTTTCTTCCTTCCAGTATAGAGTTTTAGCCACTGGCATCCTCCCCTCTCACGCTTTTTTCGGCTTCTTTTATTATGCCGATCTTCAGCCATATCATTGACTACCTGATCATCTACTGGCTCCACCTCTTCCTCAATTTCTGGTCCCGGTGTCTCCAACCACGTTCCTCTTTCCATCAAACCCCCATTTTCCAGCGCCAAAGCGTCCATCCTATTACCTAGACTTTCAATTTCGCCTCTTATTAATTGTTCGTTCTCCAAATTCCTATTTCTTAGATTATCCACATCATGTATCAACTCATCTTCCCTCTCTGACCTTTCTGCGTTCCTTGTTTTGAGATCTTGAACTTCTCCCATCAGCCGCCGCTCCATCCCAATATTGTACTCATCCCTCCTCGCTAATTCTTCCATTACTCGTACTTCCATTTGAACGTTGTCCGCATCCCTTCTCGCTAATCCCTCCATGAATCGTAGCTCTATTTGAACGTTGTTCGCATTCCTCAAAACTAGTTCTTCCATAACCTCTCTTCTTAATCTTTCAATAGCCATGGCCGCATCTCTCAACCTCTCTCTTTGTCCCCTATCAGCTTCATCCATGAAATCCAAAACCTCTTCCCTCATCTCTCTCATCCCTCGGATCCCATTCCTCATCTCGCCCCTGAACCCCATAACCTCTCCTTCCAAATCAAAAATCTCCTGTCTTAAACCTCCGAGGTCTTCTCTATATTGTATGCCCTCAATACTCAGCCTCAAGACTTCTGCCCTAGTTCCCCAGAGGTCTCTCCTCGTCATCCTCAGCTCTTCCCTCACGGTCGTCATTTGCCCCCTCATTCCTGCAACTTCATCCCCTAGTCCTATAACTCTCTCCTCTCTCTGTCGCAATTCGGCCTGTAACCCCCTGACTTCCACCCTCATTTCCCTCCTCATTCCTCTAACTTCATTCCCTAATTCTACAATTCTCTGCTCTTGCTGTCGCAATTCCGCCTGTACTCCCCTCACGACCGCCCTCAATTCTGAAGTCTCTTCCATCACGTCCCTCATTTCCTCTCTTATTCCTACAACTTCGTCTCCTAGTCCTACAATTCTCTCCTCTTGCCGCCACAATTCCGCCCGTACCCCTCTAATTTCCTCCCTCAATCCTGCAACCTCTGCTCTTGTAGGCCCCGCATCTATATCCCCTCGAACTCGAACCTCAAACTCATGTTTCCTGTCATAGTCATGGAAGCGAAAGTGTACATCTGCCATTGCTTCGAATGGCCAGAGATCAAATGATGAATGGGCATATGGAATAGAGCGAATGGTAGAAGCCCTCCGTGTACGCTGTGCACGCTGTGTGTAGTTCGCAAAGTGTTATATTAGGGCATTCGCTCGAAATAGAAGACTAAACACAATCCTCAATGGCTGGAAGTAATACAATCGTCCAAACAAATCCAGTGTTCCATGATATTTGAACCATCCAAAGATTCAGAATCTGTAAGCCTCTAATTATCGAATTGCAGGTCGGACTATTGGAAATTAGAATCGTATCGTCTCCGAAAATCTAAGTCGTCGCGTTGGTGACCAGATCGCATTTCATCGAGCACATTTGCCTCTTTGTCTATACACATTGCACAGAGTCAGTAAAGAATCTAGTGACTTCCAGTCTCGGGAAAAGAAAGGAACAAGATGTGCACATCTCATTCCATACAGGAAGGAGCAACAACCAGGAAAGTGCATCTATCCATAACCCACACTTCAACTCCATATTGTCAACTTTCGAGGAGAGAAACTGTCCTCTTACCTATCAACTAATTCATTCGAGCACCGAAAGTAATCCAATCAACTGTGAACCAGACCTACACCACTCAACTTTCTTCGTTTTTCTTTTTTCTCCGTCAGAGTCAGAGGTGCGATACATCATACATACACACATATCATTCACCCTCCATCACCCCCCGCCGATTCCAAATTCCCAGACCTACCCGTGACAAATTCACAGCAACGTACCTATCCACCCATCCACCCATCTATATCCCTCGCCCAGAAATCCAAATATGTACATGTATCAACAACACACACACCACTCACAAAACTATTTCTCCTCATCGATCAATGCATACATACATACAAACTAGATTCAGTACCTCCACAGCACAAATCTTCGAATCCTAGCATTCCCGTACCTGCGCGTATCCGATACATCATTACCATCCCTCTTTTCCACGTAGTGTCCCAGGTCTCCTAATTCGCTGGAGACTGTCAATGACTAGCCGCTACACCCTCCCTAATTACATCTTCACTACTACCCTGCGGACCCTTCTTTCCAAGTTTCTTCTTGATTGCTCAATCTCATCTCCTCTTTCCAGGAAGCACCGCTGATCCCCCCAGCGCAGCTACCCGGATCTCTTTTCCTTGCTTTCTTTTTCGTTTTCGTTTCAACATCCCATCTCCTCAAATCTCCAACTACTAATCCTCCCTTCCTAATTCGAGTCCCCAGTTTCCTAGCATCGATTCCAATTCACCTCATCTCACTTCTCGCCTTCCCCCCTTGCTCCCTTCCTCCCTCCTTCTCACCTTTCCAACTCTCAAAATTCCATTCTCCTCTAACTAACCATCCGCCAAAAAATAAATCCATCCACAAATCTTCCCACCACTCCACCCAATCTGCTCAATCCCCTCTCCTCGAAACTTGACACCCCTCCACGCATATGTGCGTACCCGTCCACCACTAATATTCTCCGCTTGTGGAACGCCTTGTGGAACAATGACTGTTATCACGGGATGTTGCAGAGATTGTCGGATCTCAGAAGACTTTTGGCGCTTATCTCGCTGGTTGTAAATTCGAGTGACTGGGATAAATTGTTCATTGTTTGAGCAGCTTTCCTTCTCGAGATCAAAATACAAGGTATGTGAAATGTGTGTACTATTCATACTCTAAGGGCATATTGAACATTCAAATCTAAACTAATATTCAAAGCTCACACATGCAATCAGTGTAAGTACATCATCTCAAATCTTCGACCCTAGAATACTCAACGCCCATTTTCCCTTACTCCAAGCTCCAACCAGGGGTATCATCACAATTCATCATTATCACTTTCCGTCTCTGCCTCCATCTCAACCTTTGCCTGTTCTCTCGCCCTCTTCATTCTCTCCACAACCTCATCCTCCGCTTTCTGCCTATCCAACTCCTCCAACCTCTCTCTCCTCTTCAAATAAAATCTCTCCAAACAATCCGTCCTCTGTTTCTGCGTCCATCCCTCCACCACAAAAGCAAATTCCGTCGCACTAGAAAACCCAAATGTTTTCGCCATCGTACAGAACTGTCTCTTCATAACCTCCACTGGGGGATGAAATTCATAACGTATATTTCCATTTTCCGCTTGTCGTGACATGGGTCCAAAGAGTAATTCTTCACCATATCCAATTTCACCTCCTGTTTCCTCTGCTCGACGACTTAATCTTTCTTCTACTTTTGACGAGCCGACTACTTCTGAGTTTTCGTGCGTATATTCCACGCCCGCTGATGCTAGTATTGCGGCTATGGGATCAGATTTTGGAGTGGGTCTCTTCATGCGCTTGATATCTTCTTCGTTTTCGGTTATCAGAGCGGCAAGTTGACTCATGGCGCCATCAGGATCATCATCATCCGCGCGAAGATTATCGTCATCATCAAGTGCTGCTTGCACATCAAAACTAGCCATGGCGACTCCTGCTTTTGTCTCCGCAACGTTAGTTTTATTGACAATATCTCGAAGTAGGATTTCATCCGCGTGAAAAGATAATAGATTATCTAATCCGAAGATCTCTCCTTTTTGGCCAGCAGCATTTTGTACACCCTTAAAATACCGACGCTCCATTGAAGCATTGTATCCAATGTTAGCTTGCTGTTGCTTGTAAATTTGGCGAGCATAAACGATTTCTTCTATAGTCCCAGCGGAAACAAGTCGAAATGAGTCTACATCTCGGAGCTGACCTATTCTGTATGCTCGATCTTGAGCTTGCAGATCATAACTGGGGTTCCAATTAGGGTCGAAGATAACAACCTGTAAGATTAGTCATTGCTGGGAAGTGTGTCAATGGATGAGACTTACTTTATTAGCACTGGTGATATTCAAGCCAACGCCTATTAGATATGGTCAGTTTTAAAAAGGACCAAATTTGGATACCAGAAATCTAACAGATATGCAACATAAAATACAATTAAGTAAAAAAAGTAAACGCACCTCCAGCCTTAGTTGATATCAAAAAGATAAATTGATTGGGATCAGAATTGAAATCATCTACCGTATCCTGACGATCTTCATACTTCATTTCGCCGCTAAGGAAGCTAACATTATAGCTAGTACTCTGGAACAAATGTTGAAGCATCCTCAATAGCTTGACACTATGAGAAAAGATCAAAACCTTATCTCCTTCCTCGTGCCAATGTTTCAATAACTTCTTCAACACTTTCCACTTCCCACAAAATTCGGGGTTTGACAGATTTGCAATTGAATCTCGAGCTTTGTATAGTTCCTCCCATCTGTCGGGTAACATCAATTGAAGGAATTCTAGATCCCGTTCTTGCTTCTCTCTAGGATCCCCGTCATTAGGTAGAAGAAGAGCCAAGTGGTTCGATAACTTCTGAAGTGTAGTCATGATAGGAAATACCATAGCCTGCCATTTCGTGTTGGTACCAGGTATCTTAGAATAACAACAGCCGCCACGCGATAAATTTTTGCCATTGCCACAATCGCAAGGCTCGCCATGGTTTCTGACAAATTGTACGACATCACTTTCAAGGAACCTCTCGTATGCTTCTCGTTGAAGATCAGTAAGCGGACATGGTAACAATCGATCCGTCTTCCTTGGAAGTTGATGAGCGATCAAAGTCTTCATCCTCCGCAAAAAGAAATGAGGCATAAGGTTGTTAACCAACCTCTTCGCAGTCTCCCTAGCCCGTTTCACCTGCTGAGTAGTAGAGTCGTGACTTTGTCCAATCCTTAGAGGTTCTGAGATGGTCGAGACCCAAGTAGCCAACGGACCAACCTTTCCAGGTGAGCACCAGTTGAGCAGCGTCCAAAGCTCTTCGTACTTATTTTGTATAGCCGTCCCTGTAAGTCCAATGCGACACAGAGCATTTATTTCATTCATTGCCTGAGTCGTAAGAGATGTCCGTTCCTTGAGTTGATGACATTCATCAGCCACAACACAATCCCAAGAAATGGTATTCAGGGCATCCTTGTGGTTTTTGTATGTTGCATAGGTAGTAATGACAATTTCAACCCGACCAGATTGCGCACTCCGAAGTACGAATTCTTTCTCCTTCACACCTCCATGGAATTTTTCGACGTGCCACCATCCCCATCTCATCAATTCATTCTTCCAGTTTTGTATCAAGGAACCAGGACAAACAATTAGTACTCGAGGATACCATCGTTTTTCGGCGGCGTTCTTCACTTTTCGCATACGTTTTCCATCTCGCTCATCTCCTGTCTTGCCAAACGCAGCAGTCAGAAAAGCAGCCACTTGTACGGTTTTCCCCAGCCCCATGTCGTCCCCTAAGATACCTCCTTTCTGATAAACAAACTTTTCATGAAGAAATTTGACTCCATCAACCTGATAATCTCGAAGATACTGTGCAATAGATGCTGGTATGACACCATTGGATAACTTCATATTGATATCTGCATAGGGTCTTGATGGCTCCACAGTACTAGGAAAGTCCGGACGTTCTTCAAGCTCTGCCAATCTCTCATCGTCCGAGAAATATATATCGGAATAGTCAGGAGGAAGTTGAAGGCCGGCGCTCCTCATTTTTTCAAGATTGGTATCGAATTCCTTCCGCCTTACTTGTAAATATTCGGGGATTTCATCGTCCATTTCGTAATCCGAATCGTCGCCCCATACGCTTTCATTTGTTTTGGACGAACCTCCTTTCTCCTTCGCCTGCTTCGCATCTTTTGCTCGCTCCTTTATCCGTTTCTTTTGTGCATTCAGCTTCTTGCGTTTCTCGGACTTCCTCTTCTTGAATTTCTCGTAAGGGTTTTCCTCTTCATCATCGTCTGACCATTCCACTTGCTCAAGAGCTTTACGTTTGCCTTTCTTGTCAGCATCGGAGGGTTTTGATTCGAATTCGTTATCATCCTCGTCGTCGGAAATTGAAAGGACCTCTGAAGAATAATTAGTGCATTTATTGAAAATACTTCTAATCCACCCACCATCTGCCAGTAGTGCCTTTATTTTATCAGGTCTCTGCTCAAAACCCTCATCTTCTGTGCTCACGTCATCCTCGTTATGCGCAGTGCGAGCCATGATATGATCCTGCTGGAATGCAATCTAGACCCTCGATGCTATTGCTACCGAAACGCCACAAACGTATCGTTTATAGAAGAGGATCTCGAATTAAAACTAGTGAAAATAATTTCATGAATTGCAGACGAGCATTCAAATCAACAAAGTTGATTTCATCAATAATCAACCATGAAAGAGAATTAGAGAAAGATTGACGCGTTTCGAGTTTTGGTACGGCTTTTCGCAGTCAAGACATCGTTGAATGCTGCAATTAAAAACATCCATTTCTAAACCGAACCTCCTGTCATTATCTGTCTCCCCATTACTCGTCTTTCATTTTCTCCAATGCATGATATTGTTGTCTGCTCTGATCAGTTCCGTTCAAACAACAAGATAAGAAAGCGCAGCATCTTCAAAACTAGGGGGATTTCCCGTCGCGTGAACACGTGATACAGATTTCTGATATCTCCCTTTCGTTCATGGCATTGTATCTCTCCAGCCCTACGGCGCTGCATCGATATCCCCTCGAAAAAGTCTCAAACTTTAATCCAAGTGACAAGTGTAAGTCCTCCGATCTACTTAGGTGCCTTGGTATATGATACTCACATATAGCTTTAGCATCAAAACAAGATTTCTCTCGTGTGACCCCACATACGAGATCCCGCACCATCCAACACCCAGAATTTATTTCCACCGGAGACAATCTCCTGTACAATATACAATATATAATTTCAAAATCAGATAATCATTATTATCGATTGAAATATGGATAAATATATCAATAAAACGTCTATAATTTGTCACATTTCATATTCTATTTACAGTTAGATAGAATTTGATTTATCATCAAGTCAAGCAAGTATCGAAACATCGATAGGTGTTGATATCCCAATTCTTCCTTTCAGCCGAAGCTTATCAATCATACCAACTTACAAACGTTTATGCACATTGCACCAACCTAGCTTGTTGTACAGATCTTCCTTCTTTTTGCTATCATCTCATATAAGTTAGCATAACGGGCAGTTCAATAGAGTTTGTTAGGGTGAGCCGGAAAAAGATCTACATTGCATGGCCAGCCAATTACGAAGATTAGTGATCTCGTAAATACACTCATCATTCTATCTCCGTCTTTATATGTACCTCTTCCTATTTATTTTCTTTGAAACCACTACATAGTGGTTTTAAAGTTCGCCACAATCTCGATCCCATATATATGATAAAGTTTATTATACTCGAAGTGGTGGCACCGTGGGTGACGTTTCATTTGGCCACTTTGATCCTAGGGCTCTTAGCTACCGTGGGATGACGAACGTTTCAAGTCATCATTTCATCTCCTCGTTTGTACAGGAATTAAGTTTCAATCTCAACTATGTCCATGTTCCCCACCACAAATGTCCTTGGTATTTGCATGCCTCCATGAACCATTTGTAGTCTAACAACGCCTATGCTCCGTAAACTATTCTCATTAAAACACGTAGGGTCCTTGCAATCCCATTTCCCCCAGTCCGGATATTTTTACCAAAGGTGCTAGTTCGGGATATCTAGCAGCAAATCTCTCGTCCAAGCTCCAGTTTGACAGAGTTTTGATGTGATTCTCAAATTCTTCTGTAACAAATATATCATCGCCTTCGAACCTGAACGCCTCCAGATCCGGACGTGGCCAATTCGCGTTGATGCAAAGTATATATGCATTCTGAAAATCTTCGTTGGCATAAATATCTTGCTTTTCAATAACCCTATCTTTAAGTTTGCCCCAGAAAATGGAATCTGCCCACAAGGGATGAGGCGTGATGAGCTGGGATGTTCGTGGTGAAGTCCAATCTGTCAAATTTCCGTAAGTCGACGACGAGGGATAGATTTGCCATTGGCAAATGTGATACATTAGATAGAGGCAGCCTGCACGTTCGGCGAGACCTTTAACAGCAAGGTTTGTAAGAAGATCCGAAATGATTGTAGAGACCATGTGGGTCTGATTTGGGTCATCGGGGTAGATAAGCGCCTTCATGCTAGGCTGAGGAGGTCCAATGATATGAGCTTCTGGTGCTCCCTGTCTCGCGAGTTCTTTTTGTGCATTTATGATATTCATTAGATATGTGTCAACTCCACACGTTGGTGTCGATGTGTTGAGTATGGGTAGAGCCCAAGGCTGAAGTGACTGAAACGGCGGCAAGGATGGCGGTATTGCTTGTCTGACTGGGGATGTAAGACTTTGTGGTACTAAAGGCCGCGGCCGCGGGGTAGCTAGGCGGGGATCTTGAATGGCATCTGATGGAACAGATCTAGGAGCCCAATTTCCTACTATAAACTGTCATTACTTTAAACTTTCCAAAGAAACTGAACTTTAAAGAAAGAAACAGGACTGCGATACCATCATTGAAATTCACAGCGGGGATCGGATCAAAATATGAAAATCGATTACCCTCATCCAAAGCACTGGTGGAAGCTGGCCCGGATATTGGTGCTGCCATATCCATAGGCCCAAAAGACATGCTGAATGAGTGCCTGTTAGTACCAGATGGATTTCTCGGAGGTAGTGGTTGGTACCACCCTGCTCCGGAGCTAATAGACCTAGTTGAGGCCATTGCTGGACTGATATCTCGTGCTGACGAACCAGGCATACTAGCAGGTTGTCCAGGATTCAACATAGAAGATCGATCCGGACCTTATGTGGCTTAGGGTTAGCCTTAGGATATGATAACTCATAGGAGAAGTTAAAAACTTCAAAGCATGTCAAAATCACACACATCCAGGCGACATTGAACAAGCAACTATTTCGCGATGTCCTTGACATATTCTTCCATATCTGGAATCACTTGATAGCACCAACTTTGACAGCTGAGGATTTAACAGACACCTTGGCCTTCCCCCCCCCCCAAAAAAACCATGAATACGCGAAGAGGCTCGATTTCAAAAATTTGACTGAAAATGAGAGAAAATACAATGTGCATACGTACTCGAACTATCATCATCCCTCAACTGTGCCAGACTTTCACTCAACTGTTTTACTTCTCGCTCTAATGCTTCATTGCGCTTCCGCACCTCTTCGAGCTCTTCACCAGGTTCACGACCGCAGGTAAGCTCTTCAATACGGGCCTCCAATCTCTCAATATGCTCCTACATCTCTAGTCAACAAACCAATTCAATGAGTAGTAGAAGTAAGACCTGGTCAAGTATCTCAACCTGAGGTTGAAATGGACCAAGAAGTAGTTTTCCGCACCTTGGTTCTCAATCTAATGTTCCGCTGCGCTTCACGGTCATTGGCTCTTTTCCTTGCTAGCCTGTTACAAATTAATCAACAATTTTCAATCAAAGAATAAAGGCAGTGTGTTGGATCCTGCTCGACAGCATCACATCAAGGAACTATCATGAAATTCTGTACGTACTGGGCAGGGCTTAGAGTTGAAACACTGCGTGTTCCAGCACGTGATACTATGAAAGTTAGATGACATCTCGAATTGAACATATGGCTATGACATCGGTTCTTGTACATTTGCCCGACTAATTCGTACCTCGTTTCTTTTCACCGGCTTTCTTGCTAGTTGCATTGATCGAGTCTGAATGGTTCATTCCATCTACATCGGTCCCTAATGGTTCGTTGAAGCCGTGGATTGGTTGAGACATGATTGGAGACTTTGTAGATGGTTGCGAGAGAAGATTATAACACAGATTGAATGTTCCCCTGGATTTCCTCGTGACCCATGGGTCGTGTCGTTTGGGGTACGTGCGTTGCTTTCGAATCAATTTCCGTCAACGTGAAAGCTGGCTGCAGATATATGTATTTATCAACGTATGAAATCTCGATTGCAATGGTAAAAACAAGATAGAACAATTCCTACAATGCTCAACTTTCACAGAATATAGATGGTTGTAGATTTGACTTGCGGTAGTTCGGAGATCTGAAAATCACCTACTCGGAAACGTCGTTCGAGCTTGCTTGTGAAGTTACTTTAAACTCTTCGCCACAGCAGAGGATAACAAGACTTGAGGGGCCAGACTGCGGATACGGAAGTCGTACCGATTCCAAACAAGATGAATCAGTATATGATATGTTGCATATAAGGATGAATTGTGAGATAGAAGATTAAAGAAAGTTTGGGCGGTCCGTAGTTACTCTACTGTAAGTACCCAAGTAGTGAGCTAGTGCCAAGATGCACGAGTTTTGGCTCCAAACTACTTTGACTGGTAGTGCAGGTAATTATGGCGTGGCGCAGACGGATTGTGAGCTTGTGAGGAAGCTTGAGGGGTTTTGAAGAAATTCGAACGAGATCGAATTTGAAAATTAAAGTATAATTAACTCAGCCTTGGTAGACGGTACCAGATACCTAGCATAGCATCCAAAGCCCGAAAGCGAAGCTATCTACATTAGAGTATTTCCATTTGTAGGTTACTCCTAGGAATCTAGGTGAACGATGTAGGTAGGCTTGAACGGTGGGTGGAAGGTAGTATGTACGGTGGTAGAGTTTTACCAATGAAACTCCGAGGATAACATCTCGTATGAGCGAGGTCAATGAACTCAATCGAGCTTGACTTGGATGTACGGGGAAAAAAAGGTTCGTTTACAGAATTTCTAGAACTAATAGGTTAGAGGTTCATGCCGTCCCTTCTGCGCACCGTATATACACATGTGTTATGTACTTCGTCCGTATATATTCTCCTTAATTGATTAACTCGACATTCCGTACATAAATCACATCGGCTTATAACTTTACCGGGATTCAAGCACTCAAATTGGATTAGATGTTCCAACAACTAATAATGCATGCAATAGTCCGAGGTCCCCTAGTGTTGGGATCATTGAGTAACTCTTCTAGCGGTGACTATGATAGTACTCCGTATAGTTAAATCAAATTGTTGTAGAATTTACAAATACAGATTTCAATACCTAGCAGTCTTGTGAACAAAATATCGATGTGATACCTAGGTAATAGTTCAATATCTTTCATGTTCGCATGTGTCAGAAACTGTACTCGAGCATTCGTTTCTGTAGTCAGCAGATAGTAACGATGCTAAGAGCCAGGTACTGATGAACCCGCAGTCATGACAACTACAACAGCTAACTCTTGAGGCTTCCTGGGGACTCTTGGAGGATCCAGGTTTTAAAAATCCTTCAAATGCAACGGATTACAGAAATGGATCAAAATTTATTAACAGACTCAAAGATCGGCATTTCCGAATCCGTGCGTTATCACACGTGGGCGTTGGGGCCAGTTCGATCTTCCGCGGCATTACTGGGAAATTCCCGGAAGGATGATAGCAACATCTTATCGCCCTCACTAAAACCTGCAATCAGAGTGGTAGAAAGAAGAAGTGAATTGAGGAGGAGGTCTTTGCGTGAGATTGGCTAGTTAAGTGGAGTATGAGATCATCTCTCGTACTACTTCTTTTAGACAATTATACTTCCTTTACCCACATTAAAACAACCCGTCTTCCGTGATGTGCAGCGACAATAGGCTTAGCTTTCGAGGTGTGGTGGCTCATGCAATTTCGGGGTTGTCTTCCTTCACTGCCTCAACTAATTCTTCCATACCTCCAACTTCGGTTGGTCCATCCATACCGTCAGGAGGTAAAGCCCAGGCTGGGAGAGGACTCACATAACTCCAAGAGCCTCCAGCATCTTCATAACGAAGGCTGTGAAGCCATAGAGACAGCTCCTGTTCACCAGGGTCGGTATATAATGGGGTCTGGCATACTTCACATAACTCTCCAGACATCTTCTCGGCTTTCTTCTTATTGTACTCGTCTACCATTTCATCATGGTAGGCTACAGCATCAGCAACTTCTGACTTGCCCATCCTTGAGAGACGAGTAATAATGTCTTCATCTGTATCCTGAGTTGCGTCCGAGTCATTTGCTCCAAGTCTTGTTCCCCATACACGTTGATTGCAATATATAGGATCGTTGCCAATAGGATGGCCTAGAAACTGTAGATGAACCCTGAGCTGATGCGTACGACCAGTGACTGGAAGGCATCTAACGATCGAGTAGCCTTCCTTTGTCGATTTATCTAGCTCTGTCTGTTCGGAGTTGTCTTCAGCTTGTTCTGGAGGATAATATGCCAGGCGCTTAAAAACCGTGCGGGCAGCTTTACCATTTGCCCTCACACGATTCAAGCCCAGTTTCGGAGATATCTGAAGAATTGGCATATCACACACTACTTCTCCATCTGGAAACTTTCCTTTCACTCGTGCTATGTATTCTTTTCTGACAGTGCGTCCTGATATCTGTAAACTTAGTGCTTCTGCGGCCTTGGCGTGTTTTCCAATGAACATGATACCACTGGTTAGTCTATCCAATCTATTACACGGCAGTGGATTCCAGCCATGGCCGCGCTCAGCCCTCATGATTTCAACTACGGAATTGTAATTATATCGACCAGCTGGGTGAACAGGGACGCCAGAAGGTTTGTTAATGACAATGATGTCTTCATCTTCGTGTACGACTGATATTGGCAGAGCTGTCACAGGAGGTTCATGTCGATGTAAGGTATGTGATATAACATCTCCATTCTTGATGATTTGTGAAGTTGACTCGACCGGTTTTCCATTCACAGCGATAGCTCCGCGCTCCATAGCATCTTTCTACACCTGTCAGTAAGACGAATCATTATCTTGAATCATGCCGAACTTACGTAGTATTCTATTGGCCTATCTCGAAACTCGCTCGAAAATATATCCAATATTTCTCTTCCTCTCCATCTTTGTTTGCAGTATGTATTGTAGGTGAAATGGTACGGCGCGACTCTGCGTAACCCATTATCTAAATAATATGGTCGTGGCCATGGATCGGAAGGTGTGATCACGACTGCGGGGGGTTCTTGAAATGGTTTCTTCTCTTCCACGGGAGGATATCCAGCTGAAGTTGCGACGAGTGCCATGGTAGGATTCATTCTTCCAGCCCTGCGGGCCAAGAGCGCAATTATTCGAGGTGAAGGAGCCACTTGATCAGATTTGAATTAACTTGAGAGGTAACGCAAACGGCTGGTGAACGACTAATCGGAATTATGATGCGCAAGTTCAGATCAATTTAGAAAATTATGTTCTGCCCAAGGCGGTGTGTAGAGTTAATCATCAATCTAATGATTGCAGTACCTAGGCACCTGGCACTTACATGGACAACCTATTCCTGTAGAGCCCAGGGACTTGAACCTTTCAAACCAAAGTTGAGAAGATCCATTTCGGCGCATGATATGAACTTACATTGAGGATCCTTTGCTATTTAATGTCCAGCATTTCCAATAACACCACACTTTGTCTTGGAGTTGACTAGATTACTAGAACATTCAAACATACTTCGGCTGAAAACAAATCTCCTGCTCCCGTTCTCCTTCCCAAAATCCATCCCTTCCGAACCTCTCACCCCTAATATATTCTCTTTGATATCTTGAGAAAAGAACTAAACACTACTCAACATGCCACACGAGGAGCTCAAGAGAAGAAGACGAGAGGATTATGGCTACGTTTTGGAATATAGAACACGCTGGTATGGTGTCTTCACGTCTTCACGCCGTAACACAGATCGCAACATGCTGACACAAGATTTGGAGGTCTGATAATGACATGTATGACCATATGAACAACAGCATTTATAACTTCCTGTAAGTTCCATCGAGAACAGTAGGTATAGTCTATGGCTAAGACGAGAGAAAGGTACGATTCAATCGTAAACTCATATCTTATCGAACATTGTGGTCTGCATCCACCCACCTCATCTCAGTACGGCCTAGTTGTGCACTCCCATGGTGATTTCTTTGGTTCAATCGCATTTCCAGCTGTCGCTGATCTAGCTTTACGTGTCAACAAGCTTGGGAATAGCAGTGTTACTTACGAAATCGGTCTATTCGAGAGGGGAGTTGAAGAAGTCAAGTCAGTGGGTGAAATTATTCACGTGTTTGTTGAAAGAGAGACTGGCCGACCAGCAACGCGGGGTATGAACGACGCAATCAAACAAGGACTCCAAAAGATCCTCCGACCACGGCCAAAACTTTAATCATCTCAAGTTCTCAACAAATGCTCTGATTTTACGTCAACTCACTCATCCAATCAGCCTCGCAGCCCCGGCTGCCAAGAAGTGCTAAGAGAAACCGTTCTACAGATCACAACACGAGATTCTCGATACAAGAAAAGAAGCATCTCACTACACTCCCGTCGCCAATGCTAATAAGTGTCCCGTTGTATTGGGAATACTAAAACAAAAACGGAAATTTCGCTATCTGCATAAACCCCGAACCAATGAAAGTAGATATTGTCTATGAGCGTCGGGTCGGGGAAACCTCGCATGTATGATAATATCCATATGCACATGCTAGTCCGTATTGTCTCGGGATAGATACACGCGTTACTAGTTCAATGTATCATCATGATATGTTGGCTGAGAGGCTGACATATCTCATTGTATCTGGGCAACATTATTGAGAGTTTCTTGGAGCGGGACATAACGGTAGACTCACTTTTCCACTCTTGGCAATGAGGGGGAAGTATTTCAGAGTAGATCAAAAATCAAGAGTCATGTAAATTGTGTTAAAGAATCCGGTTAAATTGCGGAGTCTTCGGCTAACTTCCCCAGTAAGATCAACAATCCCCGCATTCTCGTCGGCACTGCTACTCCTTGTTAATGATCGCTCCTTTACCCTTCCTCCCCGCAGAGTTCCCCCGTGAAATAGCAAGTGATGCAATATGACAGGCACTGATAAGCAATCATTACTACCAAAGCAGGCATAATGACTGGATACACAGATTTTAGATGTTGATGATCATGATCATGATCATGATACCTCATGACTTGTCATGCATATTCACTTCTTTACCCCAATGAAAATATGCTAATGATTATAAGGCGTTCTCTCTATCTAGCTGGCATTCCATCAAGCTTTTCTCAATGCTGGATGCTTTGGTCTGTGATATCAAACTTTAACTTGGCTTCTCTCATTTTGGACGTCCACCACAAGATCTCGACTCTGTGATACATTTAATACCTCACACCAGGAGTAGTGTACCTAGGTAACATAACCACAGATCTGATATCAGAAAAGCCTCTCGAGTCAGCTATCTCATAAATACAGCAACAAAGCGACTCAAGTAACGAGACTATGGCGTCAAATGTCAAGGCACAGTCGGATTATATAGAAGATGTCGACAAGGACGATTCGACGACATCAGCTGCGGTAATAGATCCCGGTCTTCGAGTTCTTGAACCGCCAGAATGGATCGCAGCATTGTCTCCGGAAGAACGCCTCAGTATTGAAGCCAAACTCAAAAGGAAAATCGATCTGAGATTGTTACCTATGGTCATTCTGATGTATATCATGAATTATCTAGATAGGGTGTGTTAATTGCTCCAATTATCATATATCTCCAAAGTTTACTAAATCATGGTAGAACAACATTGCAGCAGCGCGATTAGCAGGAATGGAGGAAGATTTGAATTTAGTGGGAGATCAATATCAGGTATGCAGTAATTTATTCATAGGTGCCAAAAGCTAATCTCCATAGACTTGTGTTAGCATCCTATTCGTAGGATACCTCCTCATGCAAATTCCCTCAAATTTATTCTTGAATAAGATAGGTAAACCAGCAATATATCTTCCGGGAGCAATGATGATTTGGGGTGTGATATCAGGTGCAACAGCTGGTACTCAAAATTTCGCTGGTCTTCTCGTTTGTAGATTCTTCCTCGGTTTTATAGAGGCTGCTTATTTTGTAAGTTTAATGCGTGTGGCTATTTGATATATTACAAGCTCTAACACTACACAGCCTGGCTGCCTTTACTACCTCTCATGTTGGTATACCCGCAAGGAATTAGGTTTGCGCACCGCACTCCTTTATTCCGGATCCCTCATTAGCGGAGCCTTCTCGGGTCTCATCGCTGCTGGTATCACGGGTGGTATGGATGGAGTCCATGGCCTTCTAGCCTGGAGATGGCTTTTCATTATTGAAGGTGCAATCACCGTTGTCATTGCCGCTACTGCCTACTTTATCCTACCCAATTTTCCTCGCACCACAGCTTGGTTGACAGACCGGGAACGAGAATTGGCCGTTTGGCGTTTGGAAGAGGATGTGGGTATGGACGATTGGGTCGACAGCCATCAGCAAACTTTCAGACACGGCTTGAAACTCGCATTTACAGATATCAAAACTTATATCCTGGTGATAATCTTGTTTGGTATTGTTTCAGCTGCATCCGTTACCAATTTCTTCCCGTAAGATTCCCCATGTCCAATACAATCCGAGACAACAAAGTCTAACACATCCCAGAACCGTCGTCGCTACTTTAAAGTACGGCCGTATTCAATCACTCCTTCTGACTGCTCCCCCTTACGTCCTCGCCCTCTTCACCTCCATGCTCAACGCGTGGCACGCCGATAAAACCGGCGAACGCTTCCTCCACGTTGTCATCCCGCTCTGTTTCGCCTTTGTAGCATTCATCCTCGCCGCCGCAACCACAAGTATTGCTCCTCGCTATCTCGCTATGATGCTGATGGTTCCCGGCTGCTACACCGGTTTCGTGGTCGCCCTCGCTTGGATCTCCAACACGCTGCCACGCCCTCCTGCCAAGAGAGCAGTTGCTTTGGCTTTCATCAATGCAGTGAGTAACGCGAGTAGCATTTACTCAAGTTATATGTATCCCAGTAGTGCGGGCCCGCGATACGTGGTTGCGATGAGTGTTAATTGTGGAATGATCTTTATGGCGATGTGTGCGGCGTTGGTGTTGAGAACGATGTTGGTGAGGTTGAATAAGAAGTTGGACAGGGGAGAGGTGGTGGATGGAGCGGTTAATGAGGGCACGGTGGCGGCGGGTCAGAGGGGTTTTAGGTATAAGGTTTGAGGGATGGGATTTGAGCATGGAAGTGAATTTATAGCATAGGATACGGTGAGAGGTAATCTTGACCTCAATCTTCAAACTCGGAGTTCGAGGAAGGAATTACAAACAGCGAGTATCTATCAAGACAGAAATGTCTCAGGATGGAACAATTTCAGTGCATTTCGCACACCAAACCTGGATATCATAATTCGTTCATATAGAAAATACATTAGATAGACAAATAGACATCAATTCTTCAACAATCAGTATTCTCTTCCCTTCCTTTTCTTCAAAACAACATGAGTGCGTCTCTCATTTCCGTACTAATCTTCATCTCCTACACTCAAGATCAAGATCATAATCAAAATCCTCTAAGGATACCTAATTATATCTGCGTAAGGCCTTTTATACCACATGAATTATATACAATTTTGTATATTTCACCTTCCTCTCTTGCTCTCCTCTCTTCTCTCCTCTCTTCCTCAATTAGATATCAAATAATCTTGACATCCAATATCATTCCTCTTTTCTCTTCATATGTATATATTTCCTCTTCCTCTTCCTCTCTCCCCCATCTTTTACTCCCTCATCATCAACAATATAATACACACATACTACCCACTTCATTTTATACCTACATATAACATCTTTATAACTAATTTATCTATTCCTCTCTGTCTTTCTTTCTTTTTTCCCTCACTCTCACTCTCACTCTCATTCTCATTCTCATTCTCATTCTCATCACTAATCAATCAATCAATCTATCCATCTATCATCTATCCAACCCATCTCATAATTCATTACAAATTACAAATTATCCAACTACAAGACAATAAATCAATCAATAAACAGTCCTGTAATGTCCTCCTCTCATCCCTATTCCCCTCTCCCCTATCCTCCCTCCCCTTTTAAAACCCCTCTCCCCCCAAAAACTCATTCATAACTCTATACGCCTCCCCCGCCCCAAAATGCACATTAACCGCATGACCACAACTCTTCAACACATACGCTTTAAACCCCCTACTCCTCGGAAATGCCCCTTTAACCCCCTCCAAAACATTCCCTCCACCCGCCAAACAATTCCCCCCACAAAAAATCGCATCTTCATTCCCCGCCAACACCAACACCGGTCCCTCAAACTCCTTCGCCGACGACGGTTGCGCCGCCAACGTGAGGAGTTCTCCCGTCGTAAACGGTTGCTTATGTATTTCCGTATATTCCGCGATTTCCGGATCATAGTAAGGAGACGCGAGAAAATTAAATTGGTTCGCGCCGAGATTAGCCCAGGTGAGATAGCCGTCGGCGAGATCTTGGGCGTGGATGTTACCTGTATCTCTGTTTGAGCCGGCGGTGTAGAAACATCCTATTTTGGTAAATGTATTTTCGAGTTGAGAGATTGCGGAGCCGAAAAGAGAGAAGATGGAAGGAGAGCCAAATTTGTAAGGTTGGTTTACGGATGCGGATTGGATGTTGAATCCTGCGATTGTCTGGGGAAGTGCAGAACCGTCAAGGGAGAATCCTTGGAGAATGAGTCCATCTGTGATACTTGGATATGCAGAAGCGAGCTCATATGATAGGATTGAACCAAAAGAATGACCAACGTGGACAATCTTATTTGGTTCTGAGATATCGACGCCTGGTAAGTCACCCGCACGTAGTAATTTTGTCACTTCTACGATTGCCGAAAGCTCGGCAGGTGCTTGAATGACTGATGTTGGATCAGCCTTTGAGGATTCACCTATTCCAAGGCGATCGATAGCTAAAGTGCTATAGCCATACTGATCAACCGCAACATCCACGTATGAATAGTTGTAGTTGTTGAATGGCAAATCCCAATACCTGTATCCATAATCAGTACATATATCTGAAAAGACTAGTTTTGTGCTTACGATCTATCAAAGCCAATTCCATGAGTAAGGAATTGCCATGAATCAGAGTTGCTACTTGACTCGCTTGGTACACAAACAGTTGCAGCAATATTGTATTGGCCAGTTATTGTAGTGAATCCTGATAACGTAGATGCACTGTAATTTTGCCCTGCTCTCAGGAAATCTTGCGCGAACTTTGTTACGGCAATAGCATCAGAAAGAGGTGGAATATTAAAATTGCCATTTCGAGCATTGATCGACACTGGAATGGAAATATCAGTGCAAGACTTAGCTTCAACGAAGCTCAAGATAGCTGCTACGACAGCAGCAGAGAGTTTAAGCATGATTATGATTAAAAATTAGCGCAATAAATAAATGGTGATGAAGGGAAAACAAAAAAGAGTAGGAAAACGTTAGAGGTAGTCGGTAGTAATATAGGCACCGCATATCCAACATGTTGTACTAATTGCGATCTGCGGGCCGAAAGATTGAATCCAAGTAGTACCACCATGATGCTCACCACTCGGTGCGACTAACCAGTTTGCGGGTAAATGATCACCAACTTTTGGCAGCTAACTGCCTTCACTAAAGAGACCGTTAGGCATTGGTGTGCCCTTGATGCTAGAAAACCCTTGGGATATCGTCATACATGATTTGGAATGTGGTATGATCCTAGCCGAGATAGAATATCACACACGAGATGATAATCTGGCAGCTCTGAATGGAGATCAAGAGTTTTTTTTAAAAAAGAATCCCCTTCTGCTCCCATAAATACATTCATACCGTTCCTCACTCATTCTCGTGTTGATCTTCCGTAGTTGACACCATTAAAACAACCGGAGTATAAAATGTTGTGCAGGGACCTTGGACCCAGTTTTCTTGGCTTTGATCATAACGACAAACAAGGATTTTCGTCTTCCCCTAAGGAAAGTATCTGGTAAGATTGAATGTTCTCAAAACCAAGTAAACATGAGTAATCTTTATCGACATGGAGGTTCTCTTTAAAAATTCACGAATCCCATATGGAAACGTATCAGAATCAGCGGAAACGTGATGTTACATGATGTCCATTGATTAATGTAAGTATTTGGATCTCATGTCTGAATTGTCGAACTGGATCGATAAATCAAGAGCTCATCCTCAGCACCTGTAGCAATACAGCAACACAATGGGATCCTGCCAATTAAGCCTCGACTCCCAAGATATCTCAAGATTCTGCATATTATTACAATGAATTTTGAGATCGACGTTTTACGCCCCACTCCTTGAGATGACGAGATCCGCATGATTTATGACTCCTTTCGTATTGACATGAATGCTTTGATCAGACAGTGGAACGCTTTGCTGCTTGCTTTTCTTTATAGCGAGCGATCCATCGAGATATTTGAAGACCGATAAGACCAGATGCTACGATGAAGACAATGGCGAATACAACAATGACACCAGGCTCACGAGCTGCCCAGTTCTGTCTCTTAACAAGTTGTTGTGTCGCTTCGCGAATTTGGATAGTTGCCATTTTGATTGGTTACTGTAAATGGGATCTGTTAGTCCAGAGCCCGCAGGATTCAATGGTTGGAAGTTCAGATCAAATCTTCAATTTGAAAAGTTGCTTCAAGCGAAATATCAACATTGCAAATTTGATCCCCGAGTGGACTCAATGTTTAGATGTATGTGGACAGAGATACGTAGACTTTGTGTGGTGGCCGTCGTGCCGCAAGTGCTCCCATTAGATGGAAGGAGAAAGGCGCTACTCACCGATTCAATGCTCTGGGCTTGAAATGAATGGAAAACTGTATGAGGGTTAGTGGAGCCATTCGAGCTTCAAGGGTATCTGCGAGAGTATCACTCACGTTGAAGAATGGCCTCGTGGATGTTTCGACGATCAATGTTCGCGAGTAAAGAGTGGTTGTTTGGTCAATTGATCTAGCTTTTCAGTCGTCAATTCATGGTATCTTTGAGAGTGAACAATTCCCCAAGGGACATGATCCTGAGACCAGTGTTCATGTATATATAGATGGGTGGAGGCATTGCAAAGATGTAGGAATTATGGCAGCTCAACTGTGGAACTCGAGATTGAAATTTGAGATGATTCGCAACAAAAAAGCTGACTGGTCTATCTTCCATGCGGAAAGAAAAGGGGGGAAGGGATGAGGAATTTGAAATTTATAAACAAGAATTTGAGACATACCTGACAGATGTTGATTGTAAAGTCCCGGAGTATACGTGATGTGATATTATAATCTTTTGAACGACGGAGATTGATGAGGTGTCTCTTTTTGAAGACAAGATGAGAGAAGATTGAGGTAAGTAAAGACTTTTCGTGGTTTGTGTAATCATCGGAAAAATAATGAATTGAGTTGAATGGATCGATGAGGAAGTTGCAAACGACTTCAATTCTCACCAAAGTCACTGCTTTCAGAGTCGAAAATACTAAGAACATCAGGAACACCAAATCTTCAAGGATTGAATGAATGAATGAATGATACTATAAAATCTATCTTACTATCTTCTTCTGCCTAATAAGTCAATTGTTATACATGTTGCTCTGTAGTTTCCAAAGAGCCACTTGATACTCAACTTTGATGTATACCCGAGACACAACAATCATCATCTGTAGGTACCCAGGTAGCTTTGCATAGTCCTCGTATTGTGTGTATAGTATAGGCGATTTGGATTTTCATACCGGCCAATGTATCGACTACCAGCTCTGTCATCATATACAATTGTTCGAATTCTCAGAACTGTTGATATTTCTGCTATGGCTGATTGATTCTATCCAATCTGCAGTACCACCACCACTAATCGGGCGCAATTGAACTTTATGTGATGTGACGTGACAGAAATCACTCCAAAGCCCCAGCAATTCGATGTTCAATATTAGACTCGACATATTTTGCAATGCGTCGAAATCTGTGACTTGGATTACTAGGTAGAATCGATTGGTTCTGCCATCACGAGAGAGATACCAAGATCACGTTATGAGATTCACGAGACTCACGAGACTCTCAATCATGTGATGGTAATATCACGTGACATTTCCATCCCTCGGCACTTGAGTCCATAGGGTTCATATTCCTGGTGATCATCACACACAACTTGGGATATTTTTGGATCTGTTATCTTGCCTTGTCATCTACCTCGATCTTGTCATTAAACCCACCACTTCTCTCAATCTGATTTATGAAGTTCCGACCTGGTACACTCTCAAGGTCCTTTCAAGGTACACTTGCAATTAAAATGTAGCCATGGTGTGGTGGAGTGAATGAATGCATTCTCATCGATTCTCTTGGCGATTTCGAAACTTCTCCACTCCATAAGTTCTGTTCCAACATTATCGAATGAAGTCTGAACGACGACAAGCTCAAACATTGGACTTGTAAGAGAAGAGAGGAACTCTGCTTCGGAATTATGGGGATGGTGGTTTGGTGATTACGAAAAGATAAGGGTTCTATTTCATGTTGCGACACCCTTGACTTTGAAGAGAGAAAAGAAGAAGCAAAAATGGATTCTCATATCTCTTGGGGCAAGTTTAAGCACAAAGTTGATGTTGATGTTGATGTTGATGTTGATGTTGATGTTGATGCCAATGCCAATGCTAATGCTAATGCTAATGCCGTGTGAATTTTCATAATGGTTTTTGATTCATCATCGTGGTTAAAGGTTCTATATTTGTATGAACTGAAGTCTCAACACAACGGCAAATTTTAAAATTCACGCGTTAACCGACATCCACCTCTCTCAAGAGTGTCAACCTTGAGCTGACAGCAATGTGTGATTCCCCAAAGGTAAGGTGCCTCGAGAATACCTCCCTCGAGGTCCTAGTACCTGCCACATAAATGCTAAATGCTATGACTTACCTTGACACTGTACATCGATATCAGAATTCCCAAACATTTATCCACATTGTATTACCAGAGGGTTTGATAGCACCGGCACGTGTCAAAGCTCATAGATTCTTGTCGTCTGAAGGAAAGAAAGAGCATCAACAAAAACTAATAAGCGGCGGGAAGGGGAAATCGCGCGTGTCTCAAGGATGATGAATTTCAAGAACTAAGAATCCGAAATAACTATCACACAGCCAAGAAGTTATTATTCCTTATCTTATCTTCTTTGTATTTGCAAGATATTACTTTGTCGAAATTTGAATGAATACAGTGATCTATCAGGTAGGAGGTAGGAGGTAGGAGGTAGGAGGTAGGAGGTAGGTGGTAGGTGGTAGGTAAAAGGTAAAAGGTAAAAAGGTAAACAGATCGATCCATCTCTATCAAATCTCCATCACAATTTCAGTTGGACATGATTTGATACCAGCACCGTCGCCCCATTCCACATCTGCATGTAAGATTTCGTACTCGTGTTAGGTCTTGCTCTCATAATCAGACCTCGGAAATGCTACAAACGCCGGACTGCGAAAGCACAACATTTTATCTTATGATCGGAATTACTAGGGATGCCAACATGACCACTTTTTTATCCTTTGTAGTCAATCATCATCGTGGACTCTATGAGGCTATGACTTTACGACACATCGCATCGAGGATAGTGTGACTGCATGTGAGTCGATTGTAACAAATCACCATCCAGATATCCGTGTCATGGTGGAATTACTGGAGAATCCTGACCATCGGCACAATAGAAATAGTGGACAAAGGAATTTTCCAACGAGAGACTAGAGACCAAAGAAATCCTTAGCACTGGCGATATCACGGAATTTTGAGGGTCCGAATGCAGTGACATCTTACCGGGGTGAAAATTGCGTGCTGGGAGTCCTGGGACGACGTAAAAGAGAAATTGCATTAGCTAGGGAGTGACTCCGAGTGAGGAAGGTACTCTTTTCTATACTATAGAGTAGACGGAGGTACCAAGGTAGGTACTAGGTACGCTCCTTTGAACGATAGCAAAGCTCTCTCTCTCTCTCTCTATCGTAAAGTGATCTCTACTACCCACGAGACTAGGTACCTAGCTAATCGACTAACTACCGGTATACGAATGCACTCTCGATAAATAAGGAAACCAATCAATCGACCCATATCGGAAGGAATCCGTTATCGTTAGATCTAGATAGGTACACGATATATGATTACAGATTACCGGTAAATCGATGATACTAACAAGATCATTACAAAAAACTTGGGACTTGGATCTACCCCAATGACAACAATGCCGACAACACTTGTGAGATAAACTACTTGGTAGTGTACGTGCCATTCAACTATTACTCACATAGGTACTACTAGCCAACTACTATTGACGACTGTTACGACCTGCTACTACCATGTATGATGTACGAAGTACCTACTTCAGAAAGTCTAATTGTCGGCTTTCCCTCTAGTTCCCTCACTTCCCTGCCACCCGTAGTCCATTCATCTTCTGTTCTTCTTCTCTAGCTTCCATACCTAGCTAGAGCTCGTCTAGACAGGAACGGCAAGATCCTTTTCATATTTAAAAACTAATCGCAAGCCCCTCGGTCATCGATTTAGATCGAAGAAATCGTATTCTTATCCACCGTCTTTATCAAATACAGACAGACTATACACAGTCCCGACTAGCCTCCCTAGTATCTAGTATATACCGGTATCAAGACCAGACAATCTTAAGCCACGGCCCACCTCTCAAGTGCACCACTGCTCAGTGTTCAAGTGCTCAGTGCTCTCTGCTCTCTGCTCTCTCTCATCCTCACCTAATCGGTTCCCCCTTCCAAATTGTTTATCAATAAAGGTATTCCACCCCCCTCCCCTCTTCTCCCCTTCACGGTCGTCCCACCCATCGATTACATCCACCACATCTGTCACACAAACCTTGTTCCTCTCTTATTATATTCAAATCCCCCCCATGGCACCCTTCTACAATGCTTTCAGAATGATCCGTAAACGTCGATTCACTTTCCGTTCTATTTGAAGCACCGAAACTTCCCATTACGTGGAGCTCTCGTCTGAGATATCCTAGTCAGAACTCTTACCCACGCTCTAGCCCGCTAGACTCTTTTACGTCCACGATATCATTCTAGAATATAATAAAGCCCATCCGACGAATTGAGAAAGGTAAAAAAGTTATCGAAGTATCTATCCTTATTTGTTCCGGCTAACGTTTTTAATTAAGATCTCTCATATCGGACATCAGCTTTATCTATTATTTTTTTAGAGCCATATAAATCCTTATTCAGAGCAGCGAAGCTGTCCATCGTCTATATACCATCAATCGGCTCTGGAAGCTTAATACCGTATCATATCATCACGCACCAATTATTTAAATTTGTACTTTTTTTTTCACATACCAACAATGGCTTACGATCACCCCGTTCAAAATAGTGAGGTGTACCTTCTCAATTCTGCACCTCATACTTGCCTTCCGGCTTCCGCTCCACCATCGCCACCAACTCCAAGTACGCCATGTGACGAACTTCCTCCTCCACTGGACGACCTGATGTCATTGACTCCCCTAGAAATAGAGGAGGGATGTTCACCCTTTAGTCAACGCTTATCGGGAGCAGTTCATGTTCTTAGTACCGAAGCTACATCACTATCATCATTAACGATGCTCTATGATACCGATCCAGTCGCAAGAGATGGATTCAATCATGCTGTGGACGCGATCAAAAGATCCATTGGCGAGAGAGGAAAGCTCGTCATTTGTGGTGTAGGAAAGAGTGGCTACATTGCTCAAAAACTCGTCGCCACAATGCGTAGTGTCGCTATCCAAGCAGTCTTTATCCACGCCACCGAAGCCGTACACGGAGATCTGGGAGCCATCACTAAATATGATACTATTCTCCTCGTATCTTTCTCGGGCAAAACCCCCGAATTACTAGAGTTGCTTCCTCATCTCGATGCATCTCTCCCCATGATCATCCTCACCGGTCACACCCATCGATCCAATTGCGAAATCATCAGACGTCGACCAAAAACTATTTTATTGCCAGCACCCACTTTTGAACCCGAAACAGTATCATTTGGCTGTGCAGCTCCAACCACATCTACCACGATGGCCATCGCCGTAGGCGATGCTCTCGCTCTCGTCATTGCTCGAGAAATCCACGGAAACATCTCCACCGTCTTTTCCAAATACCATCCCGGTGGTGCCATTGGCGCCGCCTCCAAACCACCCCAAAAATTATCCGATATCGCTATATGTCTCGCCGACATGCCGGATCTAGGTAATGGATCAAACACCGCAGCGGATCTTCTCATCAAAGCATATAGCTCCGAATCCGGATGGGCGAGATGTGGAACCGAAATCGTCGTCCCACCTCGCTCTATCAAACAACTTGGAAAAGCTGACATGGACTTACAAGCGACTTCTATCAAAGGTTTGATGATCCCAAGTACGAAATGGATCACTATTCCTGCTGAGACGGAGGTTGCTGCTGCAAAGGAGATGTATACAAAATCTGGTTCGGAAAAGAACAGCACGTACTGTGGGACTACTATCCTGGCGGTTATGGATGATCTCGAACTTGTAGGAGTTTTGCAAATTGGAGACCTGGTATAAATTGCTTCGTCTTTTGTGATTCAAATTCAGTTCAATTCCCTTCTGGCGTTTTCATAAGGATGGATGGAGGGACCGAGGTTATTGATTTTTTATGGAGGGGTTTTTGGGGAGTGAAGATCCACACGCACTTTTTGGATTAGCGACGTGACATCCAGTCCAAATTTGTATAGCGCTTCGCAAGTTGTTCGTTGGTTGGTTGGTTTATTCGTTTGCTGGGGGTATTATCGATTTTTTCCCCCTCCCTTTCTTGGGTTCTCATTCGTCATCGCGGTAGTGATGGGATGAGGGGTGCGTGGCTTGATCGATTGAGCGGCGGTTCTGAGTGTTTACGGATTAGCAATGGTTGGAGTGATGGAGGAATGGATGCATGCATGAATTATGATTAGGATACTAGGTAGCAGGAAAGAAAGGAAAGAAGGAAGTGTTGTATAAACGGCTTTGGGGATTATAAATTTCTCACTTTTGTGAGGAATGGGGAGGGAGGGAAAGAGAAGGAAAGGAAGAGAAGAGGAGGGTAATCGGATAGTTACCTATCTACCTATCTACCTACCTTACCACAGCGGACAATGTTATACCTATCACCTCTTTGAACTATTGTTTATCTCCCACTCTCTCTGCTTTGGATTGAGTGACTATTTGGTGATTGGATGGATTGTTTACTCATTTTTTCTTCATCGGTGAATGTATGTGTAGGTTTATGCGGGGTGTATGCTTGATATAGATCAGTATATATTTCTTGGTGTATATCGATCTATGTATATCTTTCTTTCTATTCCTATGTCTATGTTTATATCTATATCTATGTCTATGTTTATATCTATATTTATATCTATATCTATATTTATATCTATATTTATATCTATATTTATATCTATATTTATATCTATATCTATATCTATATTTATGTTTATATTTATGTTTATGTTTATGTTTATATCTATGTCTATATCTATATTTATATTTGTATCTATGTCTATATTTATACGTAACATTGTCTACACATATACCCTATCCTATCCTATCCTATCCCATCCTACCTCCCAAAACAGAAGTAGTCTCCATGTTCAAACTATTCAATAGTACACCACGACTCAACAGCACCATAAGTCTGATGCTTTGTAGGAGCAGTTCTTCAATCTTCTCAATTTCCTCGCTTGTTTATACTACTACTTCTTCTTCTTTTCCTACTCCGTTTTTCTGTTTTATTGAAGCTTCTTCTTCTTCTCCTCCTCCTCCTCCTCCTCAAAGAATTGCTCCTAGCTAAGAAGTATGATACTACGATAGGTATGCTAGATATACCGCTCCAGACACATTCCTCGTTTAGCTCAAACGGAGACTCAACTTGGTGGATGTACACTACTAGAGCTCCCTTCAATACTTAACTCTACACGGTCGTTCACCTGGACACAGAGAGGTTGGACGTATCAAGAGTGTTTATGATCGACACGGTGTCTTGTTTTCACTGACAGGGGAATGCTATGTCACTGTAGGGGCAGACATATTGAAGAATCTTTGCAGCAGCTTATTTCCCCGAATACAGCAGCATTCATGAAAGATTGGATCATTCTGCAGACACTATTTGCAACCAAGAGGGCAGTGTCTGCGCTTCAGCTTCGAATTGTCGAGTACACTCGGCGACACCTATCCTACCCCCAAGATTCCCTCGATGCCTTCCTTGATAGCTTTGCGGCGTATGAGCGACAGAGAGCAGCATGCTCTGAAGTATCGGCAGTAATAGACTCGGCTTCGAGCAGTGTATGCCTGCCGAATCACACTGGGGGTTACCCTTTATAGATGGCGCCCCATTGCTACATTGGTATCATCCAGAACCATCCAAACGACGAAGACCAGATTTCCCTACCTGGTCATGGTTTGGGTGGGAGGGAGGTATCGAGTTTAAGGATCGTTACCTTACCAATTCATATAGATCCACCGACTTAACATATGCACCCATATCTGTCAAGATTCCAGACAAGTCGACTAATTTTTGTGAACAAAAAATGATGCATCTGTATGCGACGGGCCCATCAGCCAAACTCAAGCTCGTCGGGGCAAATCAACTACCGAATTCTGGTGAGTTTCCAAACCTAGATTTCAGGACCTGTCACCACCATGTCATGTTTGAGAAAAACCCCCGGGGATATTCGCCGTAATTCGTTTAACGTTGAATATTGAGCCTGAAGTTGGAGAACAAACATTTAGTCTTCTTTTTACAACCGAAATCGAGTCGGGTGAAGAGAAATGTTTCAGTATTCGCGGCCTCATAGTTTTACGAAAGGGCGACAAAAGCTTCACAAGAATTGATTGCATGAAGTTGGAAGACTTCTGGGTGTGCAGATACGTTGGCATCGATGGTGCCTCCATTGCTAAAGAAATGATGCCTCCATTCAATGATCAGCGTTATTTTGGTCAAGAATTTACAAGGCAGCGTATCTGTCTCGAGTAAAGCGTAAACAAGATCGAGTTACGAGAATATTGAGTATAATCTTATGATGGAGCTTGATCGAGTTCCTAATTTTCCATTGACAAGGAGGGTCAACTCGTCCCACCTTACCCGCCATTATGATTGGCGTCAGAATTCTCTCGTCTTCACCGGTTGCTAATTTCGTGCTAAATCAAATGATCAATATTTCAGAAATGATATCGCCAAACCTATCTTTTCCGGAAAACGCTCATCACAATAGCAAGCTTTCCTGACGGTAGGTCCTTTTCAATACTCTTAGAAAGATTAGCTGCAGATGTTCCTGTTCGTTTTGTATATACAAACAACCATTCTTCCTTATCCAACCAGAAAGTGATAGGATCAAGTCCGCATCAGTAAGATCGCATTGTATAGCCTCATGCACAGGCAATCAAACACCTCGATATCCTGATTAGTTAGTACAGCTTTCTGCCCAATCTCTCTACCTACCCTGAGCTGATAATGCCGAATGCTTATCTTGAGCGTGCCCTTGAGAAATACTTTGATTGAGATAAACTGTATATTCTCCCTCATACAAGTAACCAGAATGTTAAGTGAGGAAGTTCACTGTTCTGAAAGTTGTTAGTCACGTTCTTGTTTGGTTGTTTCTGGCTATATTGCACCGCCACAATAATATCTATAGAACCCGATACCAGGGCTACCTACCCGTGGACCTACTAACTGCTCTTAATGGCTGTGCCTGTGGCAAGTGCGAGTGATAAGGAAACTTGATAGGCGTATAATGAATAGCCACAGGAAGAGTAGTTGTTAATGACGTCATTTCGGAGCATTTGCCCCAGACAAGCTTGAGTGATGTCAAAATCGAGAAACTACCATATATTATTGGAATTCGATACAGGTTTATCTACATTGTTGAAACCTTTAAGAATAAAATCCTACGATACCTACAATAACTATTACATACGAGCATCAAAAGTGCTCGCGAAACATACCTCTAAAGAATACAATCTTCACATCACATCACAATGTCTAATCCCACCGAACCACCACCACCCTACACCGAGAGTGCCACTCCCTCCCACCCCCACAAAACACGAAGTGGTATCCCCCCCCAAAGCCGTCGTTCCATGGAAGATGAAGCACGTTCTCTTCCTCCGGATTGGATCCGTCAATACGACACGGAAAGCAACCACCAATTCTTCGTCGACACGCGACAGAACCCTCCCCGCTCCATCTGGCGACATCCCTACGACGACGACGAATATCTCTCTTCGCTCCCCGCCCACGAACGTCAGCGAATCGAAGGTCTACACCGCATCCCCAGCGACGCAGATCTCGAAGCCGAAAGCACAGACGACGATTCTGCTCTTCCTGCGCGTTCTCAGAATGTTCGTCCCAATGAACAAAATCCCACTGGCATCCACAAACTCGGTCGGAAAATGAAAGATAAACTAACTCATTCTACACATCCTGAGCGAGAAGCCCGTCGCAGAAAGAGAGAAGAAGAGGAAGCTGCGATGTATCGACGTCATCAAGCTATTCGAAATGCAATGCGCAAGGCGATTCAGACAGGTGAACCGCAGTTGCTGGGTAAAGATCGTGAGGGGAAAGATGTGTATATTGAACCTCCGAGAAATATGGCAGGATATCATCCTGGTTCAGGAATGGCGGGGGCCGGAACAACGAGATTGGGTATGTATCCTGCGGGAGGTTATGGGTATAATCCGTTTATGCCGGGTGGAGGCGCGTTTGGACCGAGTCCGTATGCGATGGGCATGGGTGCGTATGGAAGACCGGGGATGCCGTATAATAGGGGTTATGCGAGGGGATATGGAGGGGGAGCGGGATTACCGTTGGCGATGGGATTGGGTGGGGGATTGATGTTGGGAGGATTGATGTGTTAGGTGGTTTGGTGATGGGATGGATTATGATTACAGAAATGCAAGACAATTCTTGTGAGAATGAATTATGAGATTATGATGCTTTCGGTTGGCATTCATGGATCACCATGGAATGAGAGGATGGGAAAGGAAAGGGAAATATGAATAATTGCAGGACTTTCCTTTTTATGCTGGAAAATCAGCAGTACCTAGGTAGTGATAAAATACCCAATACGATGAACTTTCAATTACACAACTCGCTTTCATCACTTAACGTAGGCGTTTCTTATAATCATACTTATCACCTACCTCGAGATTTCATAGTCCAGCAGACGATATAATAACTTAGCTAGTGAACTAAAATTGTCTAATGAACTCATCCTTTCTATCAATACTCATCTGGTGTATATATGCACATATCTTCTCTTCCATCTTAAAATACTTTCTAGTATCCCAATTTAACTCATCTCACCTCATAGGCATGTTTATAATCATCCAATATCTACTCCCCATTATCTAGGTATCTCCTGCACACAATTCCGCTTGCACTCCCCATCTCCTTCCCTCCTTCCCCAAACCTTCAATACCTCAACTCCAATCCAGCCATCTTCTCAAAATGCATCTATAACTTAGCCTTCTCTCCCACCGCCCCAATCTTCAGTTTCTCCCCATATTTCTTCAACACACCCTCATTATGATATTTCCAAAACTGTTTCGAAGCGTCCTTACCAGCAACACGTTTCAGAATCTTTGCACCGCCGGGATGTTCTTCGAGGAAATCTGGAAAGGGAGTTAGTTTAGCCGCAGGTTGAAGGGAAAAGCAGTCATAAATATAGAAAAAAGGGGTTTCGTAGAACTAGGATAAAAAGGGGAAATAGAACATACTGGTAACATCATATACATGCTCGTCGATAATTAAGTACATGCCATTTTCGGCATCTTTGTGAGCGGCGACTTCGGAGGGAGAAAAGGTTTTAGACATCTTGAACGGGGGAGGACGATATGTATTTGAATTAGGATGGGAATTCGATGTACTGGAATTATAATATTGTCTCTGGTCTCGATTTCCAATCTGCGATTGATCCCCAGAATATCTTCTTGTTCTACTTCCACTCGAAGTTTGTGAATCGGTGTATCCTCCTCGTGAATTCGGAGGTTGTGTTTGGATTTTCTGTTTCTGTTTCTGAGATGGGGATTGTAATTGAGATAACCGCACGCGTTCTTGTTCGCGTTCCTGGTCGGCTAATAATGTTTTCTGCTGATGTTGATGTAATGCGATCAAGTATATGTAGAGGGAAGATGTGGCGAGGATAGCAGTAAGATTGGCAGTTCCGATGTTGGGGAGGGAGAAAGAGGAGGAGGGCATTTCCCCGGATTTTCAGGAGGTCGTGAGATTAGTATTGGTTGGACGGATGGCTTGAGAGGATTTGAACCGAGGTTAAAGGGTAAGATATGGGGTCAGCGAGATGAGGTGTGCCGTGATTGGTTGAGCTGGTGGTCGGCGCATTTGGAGATGGGTTTGCCGATGTATACGAATCTACGGAGGACAATCTAGATGGAAGTTTTGGGGGTCTTCTTTGGTGTTTCCTGTCTTTGGGAGTAATGAAGGGGTTGATGGCTCTACTGTGGTTCTGTTCAAGATGGAAACGTATAGTATATCTTCATCAATTCTTTATAGTCCTATCTATCATATAATACTTTCTATTCCTACAATATCATTTTCATATAACATATAAATCTTTCAAGGTAATCCAGTCCATACAACACGTGTGCATGAATAACATTGTCATGATCTATAAATGCACATACGTACAAGGGTGTGTTTTTGATGAATGCCGGGATGAAATTTAAGCGAATTCCCTCATCAAAATCACATTCTATTCTGTTTTTTTAGAAATATATAATAATTCAAATATCCATTAAAACTCTTTAAAATCTATATAATTTATAGAGATTTAGTTAATAATTATTTTGATATAAAGAATATCTAGTTTCAAATTATAATTATTGAAGAATTTAGAATTTAATATAGATTTCAAAAATTAGATGAAAGTTATAATACTTTCACCACCTAGAATTCACCATATAAACTTTTTAATCATCATAATCATGAAAAGCTTAATTACTTTTTAATATGTTTTATACCTCTGTAGAAAGGCATTGAAAAATGCTTTGCGCACGGACCCAGCATTCATCAAAAACACGACCTCGTATAACTTAGCAAGATCATCCAAACCCTTGCTATAAAATCAAAATCATGACAATATATAGTTACCTACCAATCAATTTAAGAGTTACTCGCATTCAGGCAATCTCCTTTGGTACCTAATGAGAATGACATTCAAATTACTCCACCTATTCCCGTGCGATTTCTTTTCCTCAAAAGGCTACATTTGTACAACCAACTTATCAGAAACCAGATTTTGAATTGTGGGTGTGAGCATAAGGATGATGAGATATCTCGTATAGATCAGGTGTACATGACATACACTTTTACTACAGTATAGAAAAAACAGTTCTGTTGGTTAGACGTTTGAGAATATATTGATTGGACTTCTCTGGAATATCTTTCAAGGTTCGTGGAAGAAGATCTACCTATTCACTTGCAAGGTAATCTTACGTTTGTATCCTGATATTCTTCCACAAGATACGGGTCTCTGGGATTTCAAAAGGATTGTGATTTCTGTTGAATTACAACTCGGAATCAACATATACATTTCTTTTGACCGACGACGATCATCTAGTTCAAGATGTTTTCTATACCGTCGATACCTTACAGAAAGGAACCCTATCCTCCATATTGGGGCACGATTAACTCGCAAACAAAGTAAGTATATCTTCCTTCTACCATATACTCTCATTCACCATACTAATATCGAGTAGTTTCTGCGAAGAGGTATAGAGATCCTCGATTCATGATGAAATAAATCATGTATCAGTCAACTGATGGAAATCAGGATCATATCATAACTACTTATATCGCCGAGTTTATAAATACACTCACGAATATCACATACCGTACATTCTTCCCTCTTCTCATCCTCTTTCTCATGTTTTACCATTTTATCTTCCGACGTGTTTAATCACGAGGTTCATTTTTACATCAACAGCCGATGAAGTGCTAATACTTCAACGATACATAGTTTACTACGCCTACAGAGGTATTCGCGCGAATTCCAACCGCCAAGATGCCATCCTGCGGAATCTACCCTATCTCGGACTCGCAGCAGTTGGTATCCTTAGTGCTCTGTTCCATGCAACTAATAAAGACTGGACGCAATGGTGTATGTGTAACTTATCTCTCTTTTCTCTCGTCAAGGGAATTCAAACCCCTATATTTCCTATCTGATACCTTTCCTTCTAAATGCTCATACTAATAAATTTTAGTCGACGACACCTCCATGTTGATCGCCACATCTACTGTCGTTCATCGAGTTTTCACATATGACAAATCACTCAGATATACAGTTGTCACCGGAGTATCTTTATTTGTCTTTATGGTTACATTTGTAGCCTGGCATTGTATCACTGACGAAACTCTAATGCATCCTGTTCTTTTCGGTAAGGTTTCTCTCGATTTCCGTCCCCTTTCCCGTTTAATCCACAACCAAGAAAAAAGGCAACAAGCAGCTGACGGACATGAACAGGTATCGAGATCGCATTTGTAGGAATCAAAACACGTAGTATCATCAATCTCCGCGTGGCAGATGTAGCGGTCCAGGAACAGGTTAAAAAGCTCGTTACATATGGAGGTAGTATGTAGAATCTCATCATACTCCCTTCTCACATCACATGATCTTCCTCCAGAGTCCTAACTAACAAACCTAGTAATCTTCGTATCCGGTTTCATTCTCTGGAATATAGATAATCAGTTTTGTGAATCTCTCACCGATACAAAACATTCGTTGGGAATGCCTTGGTCCTTTGTATTGGAACTACATGGCTGGTGGCATATTTTGACGGGAATCGGTGCTTATATCTGTACGTCATTTTCTTTCTATCTTCCTTTCCTTCTATCTCCCTATCTAGCAAATACTCCAAGCACACAAACCATTAAAATCAAGTACATAAAGCCCAACCTAACAACAAAAACAATAGTCATAGCACTAGTCGAATACCTCACCTCCGAAGAAGCAGGCCAAGAACTAGGCAAAAGCTTCGCGTGGCCTGTAGGTTTAATCTTAGCTAGCCGCAAGAACGCAGCGAAAGATTGGGGAAATGGATCTGGAATCGGAAATGGAAGACTTCAGGAGGAGAACGGAAATGAGGATGTGTTTTCGAATGGATTTGGAAATGGTGATTTGCACGCGAATGGAAAGACACAAGTGCATGAGAGATATAAGAGTGAGTAGATGTGTAGATGAAAGATAAAGAGATTGGTAGAGGAGGTGTGGGGGTGTGGGGGTTTGTATGTGTATGTGTGCAGTTGAAGGGAGAGGATAGGGGATTGGATTTACAGGCGAGAAATCGCAATTTGGGATAGGTTGATGCGTGACGGGTGGAAACCTTTTTGATGAGGAAAATCACACGATGGGGGGAGGGAGATGAAGAGGGAGAGAGAGATGTACAGGTGCGTTCCGGTATGAATAGGGCAGGACAGAGCGAGACGCAGGAGACACATCGTGCTACACTAGACCCTAGAACCATATCTCATGTCTCAAATCTCGAATACCAGATCTCGAATCTAGAATACATCCCGGTATCGTGACTCGTAGCCGTCATGTGCAATCAAGCGAAAACACCAGATCAGATGAGGTGAGATAAGATATAAAATCCAATCACCAAAACACATATCCGTGTATAACTCATCCAACCATTCAAACTATCAATCCTCTCTCCCATGTTCTCATGTCATTCTACACCATCCATCCATACATACGTTTATTCATTCTTTAGAATAGGGGAGTGATCATCTCGGCTATTCCTCTTTGATAGTTTCACGATATTTTGGTGCTTCATCCCCATCCCCATCCCCATCCCCATCCACATTCACATCCACATCTACATTTTCATCTACATTCTTCTCCTTCCTCATCCTCCAAAGCTTTCACTATCTCGATACTTGAAATACATCATACATTGAAATAGACCAAGTGAGTAAGTAGGCAGGGAAGTCAAGACTTCCAAAGAAAGGGAGAAAAAAAAACAGCAATCTAATTTCTGCGCAAATCCCTACCTAGGCAGGCACTCAAAGAATGAAAAATTCCAAGTTATCCTTTTTCGTGTTTCAATCTATACCTATGTAAAATAGCATTCCATACCACGCCATACCATGCATGTCTGCTATACAATCTGCATTCTATTCTTTAATATGCTATTCTATTTGATTCTTCCACTTCTGATCTCAATTCTCTTTATATTCAGCTTTATTCTTCTCATGTTTGTCTTCTTTGCTTGCTGTTCTTCACTTGCTGTGTTAAGTGTCTTTCTTTAATGACTCTCCTTAATAACTCTCCTTACTCCATTCAATATATCCTCCCCTCATCTGCCTTCACAATTATCCTTCCCAAAACTACTTTTTCCATCCATCCACCCATCCAATATCCATCCAAAGAGACGACCACCAGCCCTCAAAAATCCTCAAGAACCAGAAAGTAAAAGCAAATTGAAATGTCTCACACCAATCCAAACAAACACCAATGAACCAATGTACCAACCCCGCTACTCCACGCTACGCTCCAAGGCTCAAAAACAGCAAATAAGAATCCCATATTCTATTTGTCAGATAACAAATCAACATATATCCACTCCTCATCTCGTCTCTGCTATATCGTCGGATCATACTCATCGTATATATATAAAATATCTTCTAACCAAGTTCATCCTCAAAATCTTCATCAACATGAATTTGAAAAACGGCGCCTTTGATATATCTCCCAACAGGTTGTGTACTAGGATATTCCGATGGAGTATCACTATCATCACTGTCCTCGCCTTCAATGACTTCTGGTTCTCGTGGAAGAAGACCAGCGGTTGTCATTTTAATTGTTGATTGTGAATCCTCTTTGGGAGTATCATCAACCATGCCTCCCCACACATCATAAAGTTGATGTTCCTCGTCAGATGGATCGTTGGCAAATGGTTCAAAATCGCTCAATGCGTTATCATCATAGCCTTCACCCATATTGATATCATTGTAAGTTGCATTACCAAATGCATCTTCCTGCGTTTGAAAACTCCTTGTACGGGAATTTGTGTCAACATAAGGCGCATTACTATAAGGCGTAGCGTACGCGGATGGAGTGACATTTCTCTTACAGTCTACAACTTCTTGCGATGTAGAAATCCCCGGACTTGAGGGACCAATACTCCAGGCATCACGTGGACGAATAGGTGATTTTGATGTACGGCGACGCTTTAGACTAGAGGTCTTTTGAAGGGGAGAAGAATGTGGTTCACGATCAAAGGAGCCCATTCGGCGTTTTCCCATCTGAGCCGTGATAAGTGGGGCAAGTGCGGACATGGAAGCCGTACGAAGAGGTTTATATGGATAACGGTCTTGTTTGACGGGAGACGATCCTGGTACTCTGGAATGTGCAACCAAACTTGGAGTTGAAGACTCCATGGGTGTGTCAACAGCAGAGTATTCGTCTGATGGAGAGCTGGGCTCAATTTCAGCATCCTCTGCCTCTTGAGATAATCGAATACTCAAAGATGTAGTGAATGATGCGTCATCCTCCGCCGGATCGAGGCGCTCATCCCAAGCCCAGCATGTCTCAGCAGCATCAGCCTCGGGCGTATGGCTTTCCACAAAATCTTCATAATGAACTCGAGGTAACAGACGCAACTTCTGCCAAGTCCATCTTGCCGAGCGATTGACATGATGTTGAAGATAGCTATCCGCTTGTGTGACATAAAGCCTCCGCATATTTTTTGTGCGCATTGCCACACTTGAAGAAAGAAATGGCACGGTCCACAATGCAGGAGTGACCATTTCTGATGGATCTAGAAACCGTAGAACCGACGTTTTATGTAACTTCCTCAGTGGTATCCAAGCAGCGCATAGTCCAAGATAGTTGTCCAGGGATTTAGGAATCCGAGGTGGAGTATGTTTGGACGATGAGAAAACATCTTCGGATAACTTTTTGGGAAGATCTCCGAAGGCTGACATCAGAGCTACTTGCACATCTCGAGCATCGGGGCCTTTGATTTGCACCACCTTCACTAAACCTCTGCTCTTCAAGCGTTCATTGATCGTAGTGGTAGCACCACACGCTCTCGGCATCAAAAGATCATCTTCTGCATTGCCTTTCTTCAACATCATCTTCTCCCAGGACATAGAATAACCTTGATCGCAAAGAGATGCTTGCGCAGCAGCCAAGACGTTTTGTTGAGTTTGAGTCCAATCTTCAGATGCGCAACTATTAGCCCTGGAGCGTTTAGATATTACGTGATTTGTAGACCAAATCCCCATCATCTGGGGTCCATATGGTAAGAATACGACCTCAATCTCCCATGGTCGATCCCATGATGGTGGAAGAGTAGCTTCTATTTGAGTAAGTCTATCTTCAAGCTTTTCCACACGAACGATAAGACCAGAGCGGCTCCTAGCATTCGCTGAGAGAGCAGAGGATGTCTTGGTTGCCTGAGAATCAAATGACTCATTCAGGTTTCTATTGGTACCTATACTGCTCTCGTCAGCGGCAGCATTAATCTTTTCCAGCTCTTCTACTCTATTCTCAAGCTCGTTGATTCGTTCACCATGATCATCAATCTCTCCCTGGAGCTCCTCGAACCCAGTGTTTGAGAATGATGTATTCTCAAGAGCATCGATTCTCTCCTCATGGTTGCGCTTGGTGTTTGGAAAATCTGTTACGATATCACGAAGTCTGGGAACAAGGTGCTTATCGGGCTTATCGAAATTAGCTATGAGATCCATGAGAATATCCTCTTGATCACTGAGTCCAGGTTGAGAAGCCTGAATAGAGGGCGATCTATTGGAGCGCAGAGGCAAAGTAGCAGCTTGAGGGTTGATATTGATATTGGCTAGCGTTTTGTCCATAGCTTGCTCATCTGGGACACCTTTGAATGCGAAATCCTTGGTTGCTTGTAAACTTGGTGTCGTTGTTAATACCTCGGTAGGACTTTCAAGAAATGTTCGACCATCAGAGGTTTTATAAGCCTGTATAGGTCGTCCCTTACCTGTTTGTACAGCTTGCAATTGGGTGTTGAGTCGAGGAATATGACTCAAGGTATTGAGCCCCAAGCCAAAGAAAGGCCGCCTAGCCTGGCTCGAGCTCATTGAAGCAGTCTCTGAGGGCAAGAAGCACTGCGATGGAATTGGCGGGAGTTCTTCTGGCCCGGTTTCGGATTGTACAAGCCGGCTCCATTCAAGGGTTTCCTGGATACTTCGGCGGGCGGGGTCCAGTTTGTCATTTTCAGGTCCGTTGAGATTCTTGGGAGTAGATGGCTGACGGTTCACTTGAGTCATAGGGGTATTAGACTCCAAATTGAGTCCCGAGACATTACTTAAAGCTCGTGATCGCTGGTCCTCTGTTGGCTGTGAAGATTTATGACCATGAAAACAAAGATGATGTCCGCATGCGCAGACTTCCGCTCTAGGTAACCCTCCATTCTCTAATATTGCGCTGGCTGTCGAATTCTGAGATTGAGCCCAGAATTCATAACATCCACATTTTGTTCCAAAATTCAAGTCCGTATAATTACAAGCTCCACCCAATTGTGTTCTCCCAATTGCATTATTAACACTGTTGCTTCTATATTGGTCTGGTGTATCCGGAACGGTCGCAGTATGAGAGGCAGCCATGGAAAGATAGTTGCCAGAAAGGAGGAAGTAGGAAATGTCGCATCGAAATTAGAGGGCGGGGGTTCGTGAGTTGAGATCGCGATAAGAAATACTTTTCGACGTGCCAGCCTTATTAAATTGCAAATTGCAAATGGCAATTAACGCGATGGATTCGGAGAATTCAATATTTGAGCAGAGCAGAGCACAGCAGAGATGGGGCTCGAGATTCGAATAAAATGTCCAAGAAATTCAAGGCGCGCTGAAGTAAAAGGTAAGGCTGTCGACGCGTCGCAATCAATAAATTTCAGTGCATGTCAAGGGTCATCTGTGCCCCAATGATTAGTATTTGTACCACCTTAGCAATCAGTGAGATAAGATACTGACTGTAGATGAATTGATTTGAAAAGCCAACGAAAATACCAGAGAAACAGATTAGAAACAATTAGGAAACCCGTTGATTGACAGAGAAAAGGGAAGGAAAGGCAACAGGAAATTTTGAAGATGGTACGCAAGTTTATTACTAGGTAACCTTAGGTAGATCGGAAGGTAGGAAGTTGGGAATTCTGGTTCTACACATGACACTACAAATCAATAGCAATCGGTGTGTGGGGTAGAGAGAGAGAGAGAGAGAGAGAGAGAGCAAGAGGAAGTGAATTGGTGAATTAGAAGATCTAAAAGTTCGTCAACCAATTCCGTTTCCTGCGGAGTCATATCAGATCCTTAAGCTTGCAGTCTTCTGCATATATGGCGTCTCGATGTACCATAAATCCAATTAATATCCGAGCCCAAGATTGCTACTTACAGTAATTGTTAACACCATAAAAGGTTTTGATAAACGCTTGTACGCCTTACTTTGCTACGCAAAGGTTCCGGGCGTATTCCCCGTATCATCTAATTGGTGGTATTACATGCAGTTCATAAGCAAGGGAGGGATTATTCAATGTAGGTAGGTATGTTTAGCTTGCTTGCCTCGTCGCCGCTTAGAACTGGAGAAAAACTTCATGCATATGATTGGTTGAAGTTCAGATCTCGGGAATAGCTTCAAATGGCAACCTTTACGGTGAACGCATTCGTATAGTTAAATATGATCGGCGTGGCCACAGTAGTAGCCATTGTGCTGCTAATTTACATTATTCAAAGCTTCTCATCGTGACTCTCTTTACAACCATAGATTGATTCTATGGAGCTTTCAACTCCTCAATCTCATCCATCCTCCCAACCATTTATAGCGCAAGTCCCCTCACCCCATTTACTACTAAATATGGCAATGCATCAACCGACTGAACTCCTGCATTATTAGTATAAGAAGCAGTGACTGAATACCCACTGGCCAGCAACATGGCTACCTTTGTTCTCCCTTTGGTGGATTCCTCAACAAAGGTGCAATACTACTTGAAAAGGCTCCCGTGCTTGTTCTCAGGAGTAGAAATAGCATTCTCTTGCGTCGATGGTTACATCGTATCGTTGTCCCATGCTCCTAGAGAGGACTTGGATGGTTTAAGGCACATTCCGACTATATCCAGAGCGATGACAGTGAGATTATGGTTATTGACCATGAGTTTAACATCACTGCCAATGTCGCCATTCACAAGAAGAATTTGATATGCGATAAGATCTTACCAGCTTGTACGGTCATGTTGACGCAGGACAAACGGCGGTCGTGTTGATCAGATAATTATCTCTGATTGTTGACCTCTTGAGTTCGGCTGATGTTGAAATTACACCCTAGGTTCCGTGAGTATGGTCGTTCAACATCATAGTTGGACGTAGCAGGGCTATTGATGATTGTTCCACTTAGAATACCTTCATATGCTTGGAAAGCAAAGTGGAAATGGTACCGTATTGGTCCATCTTGAGAATCTCTTTGTGTGAGTTGAATATATCATGACATGAATCCTTCAAGCGACTAGACATTGGGTGTCGAGAGCTCATCCGACCTCAGATGCTCATCTGACACTGGCCATTATTCAGGTATTCAGCATCCACATGATCTCAGAAAACCTATACGGCTTAAATCACTAGAATGATTTAATATGAAAAAACTTGAGCCAGAAAGATCTCTAAAGTATATGAGAGCTAAGAGAAGGAACCCCGCTTACATTTCAATCTAACACCGCTTTCCCCAGGCCATCGTAAGGATGACCGACAGTAGTGTCCCCCTAGTTAGCAATGATGATACCCAGTGAGACTGAAAATTTTCCCTTACTAAGACATAAACAGAACCATTCGAGCTTCGCAATGTGAGTTGATCTGGAAGTTTTGGTGATCGCTGTGGACTTCAGAAGAATCCATCTGATAAGCCCCAAACTTTGCCAGTATGACATGCTAGAAGACTGATAATTTACGAGAATCCTCAACTTCGAACGTACTTTCGCGAACTGAAAAGGAAGACTGACCAGTGTCTATTTCATTGGTGACGAAAGGGTAATCTCATTTGGTAAGAATGCTTCTTGGTTGACTTCCCTTGAAAGCTTTCTAGCACTAGCTGTAATGCTCGACGCAAGAAACGTGGAAATTTTGGAAACATCCTGGAACGAAGCAATGAAGATATAACCAAAGATAGAAAAGTCGCACGAGATGATGGATTAGAAAATGAAACGGTAAACAAAGCGCAACAAGCAATTTGACTACCGGACCAACGACAGAAAGTCGAAGTTTAGGAAATACAGATTTAGCTCAGATTTACCTGCGATTCGATAATTTCATATTTCCATCATGTTCCATGTAACCCAAATAAATCTATTAATACTCCGACACAAATATCGTCGTCGCATTGCATTGAATCATTACTATATTTGCACGCGGATGTCGGCATTCGATAAGCAATGAGGTTCAATAGCATCCCCGGAAAACTTGACCATCCAATCACACACACGTTCATTCCAATCTGCCAAGATGGTAAAATGTCGCAGTGTTTCCTGTCTCGGAATGGTAGGCTGATGTGCGATCTTATAGGTTAGTGATCACGGCGGCTAGAAGACAAATTCGACACTTCGGCGCCAAAAAAACGTGTTGGCCATAGATATGTTCCAATGTCCCATATATTGAAGTAACATTGAGAGGATGCGGAAGAGATAGAAAAGAATAACCTGATCCTTCATTCTTCATGGTTATTGTAGTTTCATCTCTTTTTGAGAAATCAAACATACGAAATAATATCAGAAAAATAGATAAGTCATGGTTCGAATGATTTTAGGAACGTCAGCGGGTATGTACCAAAGAAAGTTGGGGCTTCGCTTCAGGGTTTTTAGGCCCGAGCGCCTTACCACCGAAGGACACCATGGGATGGAATGACGCTGACAGCTTCTGAAAAGTATCGCTAGTTCTCTCGATAGTCAATGCCATATTAACAACTGCTGCGGGATTTCTCGCAGAGGATACGAGCGTCGCATTTGCTCTCAATATACCAGAGAAAAATACAAATAATGATCTATATTTCAGCTTATCAGGTCCGAGCAGTTGCTCCTGGATAGTAAGTTCGACTCTTCAAACGATCAAATTGTTTCATCTAATCGCATGAACTAGGCGGTTGGCATGGGATCAAACAAGATGAAAAATTCCCTAATGTTTATGATGTATGCCGATTCCACCGGGAAGAATGTAACTCTCAGTCCTCGGATAGCGTCCGGGGAGAATGAACCATCGCATACCACAGATATCGTGGTTGAATCTCTTGCCGGCACGGGGATTTCCAACGACACTTTCACGTGGAATGGAAGATGTCTGAACTGTACCTCATGGAAAGGAGGATCTTTGGGTTTGACAACTAACCCAAACGCATCTTTCATATGGGCAAATGGACCGCCCGGAACTCTGAAGTCTGATTCATTACAAGCCGATGTCAAGAGACATGATTCTTATGGAGTTTTTTCTATGGATTTGTTGAAAGCGGTGGGTATATCAGGTGTTCCTGCCATTCCAACTTCGAATTCCAAAGGCACTATTGAAATTTCTGAGAAAGGGGACGGCACCATCTCATCAGCTGCCCATGCTGTTCTGATGGTTCTAGTATTTGTTGGACTTTTACCATTGGGTATAGTCATTTTGCGATTTCTGAATAGTCCCAGGTGGCATGCTCTCAACCAAACTATATCTCTCGCAATTGCACTTATAGGGCTTGGATTAGGCGCGAAGCTGGGTACACTTTATAATCGGGTATGATAGATTATCTCAGTCCCTAATGATCAACCTCTAACATCAATATAGACGAAAGGTTTCAAATCTGGACATCAAATCTTTGGCCTTGTCATTATCATAGCCATGATCGGACAATGGATCCTCGGCTTTCTTCACCATCGAATGTACAAGGAAACCTCGGCTCCCACCAAATTTGCCCCTATACACGTTTGGCTAGGCCGTGTTATTATCCCCGCTGGAATCATAAACGCTTTCATGTAAGTATCCCCATGCACCCATAAATCAAACCTAACACAAACCCAGCGGTTTCCCTCTCGCACTCAACCCCAAATTCGACTGGGCCCTTCTAGTCTGCACACTTCTCATGATCATCATCTGCGCCCCCGTTCTCTTCTGGGGCTACAAACGTCGCCAAGCGAAGAAAATCGAAGATATTACTAGGGAAGTAGAAGGCTACGAAGCAGAGCCGTGGAGGAATCCCCAGGCACAGTATGATATTGGTCTTAACCATATGAATATGAACTCTAATCTCGGGGTTCCTCCACCTTACCATGCGGGAGGAGAACATCAGCAGCAGACTTCTCAGCAAAGGATACCGGGACAATCGTCGCACAATTTGCCGGTGCAGCAGGGGACGCAGTTTGTTTGAGGATTTGGATCGATTCGAGAATCGATAAACGGTGGTGGATGTTCTTGTAGGGGCGAAGATCAATTAGGGTGATGTATGGAATATGGAATATGGAATTTGGTAAATAAAGTATATGGCGTGTTTTATTCGTGGCTGTTCTCACACACGGTCGAAATTTCGGGGTATCAAGGAAAGATAATGAAGCATAATGACGGCGTTTGGTTTGGGCCATCAGCCGCGGAGGAAAAGGGATACGCATCAAGGATTTATGTAATAGGGCCTGGTTGCCAACATAAAACAGGCCAGCATTTTGGAGTATTCGGTCATTTTTCTTTTGTGAATGCAATGGAGCATTGTACACTCGAAAGTTCACATTGTCGAACCGTCAGAGCATTTGCAGTATCGAAATGATACCTTCAAAGAACTCACCCCAAGCGACAAAATTCATTTTGAACACATAAGAATGTAAATGGCATTAATAATGTTTCATTTTGACTGGGTGTCTCCAAAATCACAATAGATCAATTCCACTTTCTACAACCATTTTACATATCATCACATCAAATACTATCCATTTCTAATCCCTTCCCACCCACAAAAATTAAACATTAAACCCCAACTCCCTATTCCTAACCCTCGCTTCCTCCTCTGCCTCCCTATCTCCCTCCAAAATAATCTCATGTCCATCACCCTCCCTCACAAACGTACTCGCCAAACAAGTCACACCTGCCATTCCCGCCAAAACCCAAAACACGAGCCCTACATATCCATGACTTAATCCTAATCCGTAAAGATAACCGCCTAGAGCAGGTCCTACAGTTCTCGCCGCACTGCTGGCGGTTTGTCCTATTCCGTGAATAGTACCGAGGACAGAGGGATGTGGTGAACAATTGTTGATGAGGATTGTGGTTGCTGGGCCAGCGAAAGTACGAGAGATGGTTTGGATTAGGAGGACGAAGGTTAGAGAGATCCAGATTATGGGGCCGGTTTTTTGGGACGGGGGTGGAGAGGAGGATGGGATTAGGGATAGGAAGGGTGCGAGGGTGTAGGCGATTCGGAAACCGTAGAGGAAAATGCGCCAGCTGCGGACGGTGCCTAGACGGGTGTTTACTATGGGGTATAGGAACAGTTGCATGGTTATACCAATCATGCCTAGAATAGACATGGCGAGACCAACGTCGCGGGGCGGAAGACCGATTCCGCCGGTGAATTTGAAAGGTGGATGTGGGGTGTAGTCTGCTGGAAGAGATTTTGAAGGTTGCAAGGGATTGTAGACGGAGGTGCTGAGGAACGAGTACCAGATACTCTGGAAAGTTCCCATCGAGAATGCTAGTAAGGCATGGGAGACTAAAGTGCACACCACATTATGTGTGAAAATCTGACGGAACGGTAGTCGATTCGTATACCGAGGAGCTACTCGCTTGGGAGATTTAGGAGTAATTGGCGTAAGCCCGATAGTTGGCGAAGATGCATTGCTTGAAATAGCAGTATAATCACCCTTGCTGATGTTTCCTCTTCGAAGACGGCGGAAGAAATGCTTGACAGCTCGGCCGGCATTGATGCCCCAATCCTCTTGGTGGGCATACAGTTCATGTGTCTATATGGGTTAGTAGAGCTTTACTTCACGCAGAGAGAATGAGAATGCTTACTTCTTCTAAAGCAAATATGACCGCAAGGCAGGCGGAGGCAAGAAACAAGGCACTAAGCAAGTTCGGAGGTGCATATGGATACTTTTCTAACCATTTGATACCTCCGAACACACTTGGATAACTTCCTGCTGGATCGGCTAAGAGACCACCTAAGATGGGACCAATGATAGTTCCGATATTACCGCACATTGGTAATATTAAGAAAGCACGACTCTGATATCTAGACACTGTTAATTCTCGGTGTGTTCAAAGAGAGGAGGAACAAATTCTTACTTCTTTTCCTTGACAATCTCGCTAATCATGGTTCTCATCACACCTACATTTCCATTGAGTGCACCACCGATCATTCTGAATATCAATGCTTGCCAAAAGTTCTATGCAAATCCAAAACCCAAACAAGAAATGGCGGTACCACTCAGACCTATCAATGGAACTCTCTTTCTACCCGATCGATCTGAAAATCGTCCCCATAACATAGCAGTAGTTAATTGGGCCAAGGCAAATGACCCAGCCATAATACCTGCCTGTGATGCAATGGTCGAATCTGGTAGTGAGGGATCGAAAGATTTTAATTGGTAGAATAGATAGCTCTTTTGTATATATTAGTGTCTTATAATCTTTCAAAGATTGAAGGTTCAAAAAATAAATCATATTTCAGTGCTCTCATGATTGAATTTAGAACTTACCCTCAAACTAGTCTGTACAAGGGGCTCGGATAACCTCGCGCAAGTAAGAATAGCCAATTGTCTTTTATGCGGCAAACTACTCCAAGCTACAGGCCCCTCCTTTTCCGGCTCGGTAGCTGGGATCTCGATTTGTAGATCTTCGTTATTTTCTTCTTCTATAACAGATTCTCGTCGTCGTAAAGGGTGTTTTCCGTGTACTTGCTCTCCAGTTTTGATTGGTGCGTATGCATTGGTTCGCGACACGGTACCATATGAAATTCCACCATCATTAATAGCATTTATGAATGTCTCCTCATTAGCTTCTTCTCCCGCTGGATGTCTTTCTTTGTTCCGTGATTGACTTTTCGGGACATCCGAATTATGTGAATTTTTCGAACTATTGCTGGGCATTTTTGCAGTCGAGTTCGAGAATATCAGGTGAGCGGCGCATACAAAAGCAACGAGGGTTTTCAAAATGATATGGTATAACTCAGGGTATTCTCAGGCCTTATAAACAAAACTCCAAAACTTGTAAAGAAGGTCAAGACCTGCAACAGACCCAACTCCAACAGAAAAAAGTCTTATATAACAAAAAGAGGGTTTGACCGCCAGTACAGCCGCGACCAATGGCCCTTTAAATAAAATGTTTCCGCAATGTTCACGGATCGAGAAATCCGCAATGAATTATCCTATGTTTGGTTTGATTGGTTGGTGGTGAATATTACGCCATGAGGCCCGGTGCCGAGAATTCTGTCATTGCGAAAACGCTTGACGTACGCATTTATTACACAGCCACAAAGCGCCTTTGATACTATCCATTGAGATGATAACATGGTATATAATAGCATTTGTCTTCTTCATCGTCAAATCCGCGTTTGCTACTTCAGCGTCAGTAAGGAAGACGCTGTAGGAACTTCAAAAACAGACTTGGCTCCTTGCGTGGTAATATCACAAAAGGATAGCCTCGCAAAATATCAATGCATTGCTGGTGAAAGACATCGGCGTAGTGCAGTTGGTTATGTTAGCATTTTCAATATAGTTATTGAATTGTAATAACACGATATCACCCAGTGTGAACCTTCGATGCAAATTCACTCCGTGTAAAATTCTTGGGACGAAGAGCTTGTCGTTTCCGTGACATCTTCTTCTTATAGAACCCCTTTTCGAGAACATTCTGTTGTGATTCAATGCTAGGTCACATGTTTGCTCAGTGATTTCGCATTATCACATACTACTTCTCCAATCGGGTGTGAAATCTGATGTCCTCAAAATTAAGAGGGGTGTAGTAGAAGTCAGGTCAGGTTGGCAAATTCTGTGCTAGGAAAGTGCAAAACATGATGCTTGGTCGTCCAAGTTCAACCACGCTTTCCCAAAATAGCAAATCCTCTTTTACGGTCATTGAAGGGACGACTTGATTATATTATTTATGCATCTACCTATGAAGTTCGTACATGCCTTCATATGTTACTTCAGCATCGGGACCGATTCTTGTCTTGCACCTGCCATTTTTGACACTCGAGGAAATTTCTTCAATTATCTGTAGCTCAGTTATTTGAATTCCCATTTTCAAAAGTTTGGTTCTTTGCATCGCAGACCTAAGCCTTAAGTCTTAGCCATTTTTACAACCTCCTTTGAGTCTGTGACCAGTGCGATTCGGCCTAACAACTATTTGATGCTCATCGATCTAGTTAAATGGTCCATCGAGAAAACATCTCCTGCAAATTCCCCATCTGTCATTGCCATCATGCCAAATGAAAAGCACGAAAAGCCTTTCCATGTGTACGAGGATCATGACGCCACTAAACCAGAATACTGTACTGGCGATTTCCTCTGCTCCCTCTGTTTCAAAGACAGTACAACTCTAGGCCCTTGCACGGCATGCTGTAAAGGATGTCCAAAATGTGGTACCTTACTCAGTGAATCGTTGAAACAAGAACAAAGTGCCTTCCCTGAAGATGCGGTTGTGCATCTCACCAAGTCGGAATCAACAACAAATTCGTTATTCCAGATCCCATCTAACGGTGAAAGTCTAACTACTAAAGCCAGTAGTCAATCTATTAGGAATGGAGATGCAATTAAATCATCATCTCTGCCACCTTATATCTGTGAACGGGGGCTCCCTCCAGATGATGGGTATCAAACATCCATCCCTACAACTCCTATTCGGTCCCAATACGTTTCTAAAAACTACAGTCCAGCTTTTTCTGCTCGTCATAGTGAATTTCACTCGCCCATCAGCCAACACCAATGCAGCCCATACGTTTCCCCACGCGCCATACCAATTCGACAGCCTTCCCGCGACAGCAAGAGCTTATCTTTGACTGGCAGCCAAGATTCGCTCATACCACTTTCACCAGCGGGAACACTCACCGGCCAACAACGCAGCCTGAAAGCATCTTCATACGGTGTTCGAACACATGCTGATAAATTAAGAGCTGCATTAGCATGTCCAGTCGATGAACTTCCCCAGATAAAGTTTAAGCCTTCGAGGAAGACTCCTTTGAGGAAGAAGCTAGGCTTGCTTTTGAGAAGAGTTCAGGTAAGTTGAAGTGCTCGATTCAATGTACCGAAGCGAGCACACTGACTTTTCCTCGTAGTACAAGTTTGAGAAGCCCTTGATTACAAACAACCATCAGTTGATCAAGAGCAGTGATGATGAATTGAACTAATTGAGGGACCAAGAATGTAAGTCTGTTCGTTTCTCTCAACAGTCGCAATTATAGGTGTTTGAATACCAATTTACAACCTCAACCTCAACGTCACCCCAATCCCAACTGTCCACTCTAACCCGATCTTTAAAGACCCATAACACTAATAGCAACCACAGATAAATAATGACCCTCGGCAGAAAACGAAAGGAAGAACATCTTGGAGCAACAGAAGATATACTGTTTACAGCGACTATTTTGGTGGAGCTTTGTCGAAGAAAGAATAATGTGTATGATATGATATACCCAACCAGCGTTTGAGTTTTAATGATAATATTAGTTGCACACGGTTCTTTTCTGGAATGTAATCGCGGTCGTAATTGTTTTCTATGGTGCGTAATAGGCTGGCTGTGTGTAATATCCGATATCACTTACTGGCTGGAGAGATCATGGCATTGTACTGCATATCCAATACAAGATTACAGTCTCAAATGCAACACTGGAAACTAAAGAACTAAGGTGACTGGTGGCTCTCACCCCGATACATGTCACTGAACAAGTACCAGCATCAGGGTGAAAGCACATGTGAAATATAACAGGAAAGGGGCATAGGGATTAAAACCAGTCCGGTCGAGGCTTTGGTATGAGTCCATTTCAAAGCCTGTTCATATCTACAAGTATATCCTTGGTCGTCTTAAACGCCAGCAATGCTACGCTTTTGTGTCCCTATATTTCAGTTTCATAACTTCGATGTCTTCAACATCTTCATCCCCATAAGTCTTGAAGCAATCAATATTCCCTCAGATCATCCTTCTTGCCCCTAATCCTGTGCTCGGGAGCGTTCGAGCCCCAAGTATTTATGATACTCATTTTGGGACTGCAATACCCCATCTTCGTTCTTCTCAGAGCCTTATTCGTAAACCTCCTTAAATCTGCGAGTATCATCCTCGTCTACAACAACTTTAATTTCCCAGTAATCTGATCAATAACACTCTTTGGCGCAGGACCAATTCCCAAAACAGTATGACTCCCACTCGCAATTTGCGTTCTTCCCGCATCCGCAATCTGCTCGGCCACAACTCCCAAACTAATAGCTTGCGCCTGTAAGATTTGCAATTCATCTTCAGACTTTACTTGCAGCGCGACCTTTGCCTGACCTTCCCGTTCCCAGCGTCGTAGAATCAATGCATTGGCGGGTTGGCGCGAGATAGTTTTGTAGCAGGCGAGTGTGGCGTGGGAACATTGTGCAGCGATTTTTCCTAAAGAGAGGGTTGTTAGGTCGTAAGATATCTAAACATTGTGAATAGCTGGAATGGAATCAATAACACACCTTTCGTCATACCCAAATCCGTTCTCACAACCAAGACCAATTTACATTCTTCTCCGGTATCCACCAGTCCGCCTTCACTCTTCTCCTTCTGCTTCTCACTCTTTTTCGCAGTCTCGTTTTGTGTGGCTCGTAACCCATCGCGTTTATCGGCTTCTAATCCATTGGACCAGTTGGGCGCATGGTCTAATATCGATGCATCGATATCTTCTTCCTCGCTTTCTTCCTCGTCGTCGTAATTCGCAATTCCGCGTTCCTTGGGTGCTCGTGGCATAAAAGGAATTGGGAAGAATCCAAGACTAGATGCAATTCCAATCATGTATCCACTGAGACCGGCTATGATGGCGGTGCCGATTAGCATGGCTGTGGGAGTGGGTGGTGCACGCATGTCTGCCATGATTTTTCTGGAAACTTTCCGATCGGAAAGCTATATGTTGGATGAAGAAACAGCTGTAAATTCCTGAAAGAAAGGAAAGTTGGATGAAGTTTGAAGTTGAGCTGCAGGGATTATTTTTGTGGAAGTCTTGGTAGCTCTCTCTGCTATGTCTTTACCTCGATACGTTCGTTGTTAAGCTCTCCCAGAATTTTCAGCCTTAAACATCAGGGGCTATGTTCTAGAACCTCGAAAGCTTAGGATTGTCACATTCTGAAAGCCTCAAAATTCAACAATCTTCATTCGGCGTACCAATTCCGTCCCCCGTATTGCCTGGACTTTCGGGGCTTCAAAGTTCAGATGTGCAACAAATCATTTGTATGGGAAATGAATGTCGTCTGGGATTGTTTAATCTGGGTATGCATGAAGGCCGTGAATCTGGTTTTCAAGGCTGCCAGTTTGTTCTTCTGTTTGCATGGCTTGTTTTCTGCTTCTTCTGTAGAGATTCATATCATATGTGTGAATGGGATTTCAATCATGATGCTGCTGTGGTAATTGATGGGGATTGAAATTGCGAACAGTACTCGGAATACATGTTGCGGAGATCTGATGCAGGACAATTGAAGGGAAGACAAGGCCTTCGTGTAACAAGGTCTATTTTCGTAGGAACACGAGTAACTTCTGTGCCTACAATTGGATGAGTTACTCGGCTTCAATTGATTGGGAGACCTGTCGGAGTCCCGAAGTTGGTCTCCTACACTGAGAGCCAGTGTTGTAGAAGATAACAAGAGAACCTCATTGTGGGAAATGTATTCGAGCATTGATTACACATATATGACGAGAGCAGCCTCGATTTCACGTCTATTTCATATAGTCAGACCTCGCATCGTATTCGAATTCAAACTCCAGTATATAGTTACATTGAGGGCAATGGGGGTTCACTCTTCCACTCCCTCATCGTGGGAACAATCGTGCCTGAATACAAGTCGCCCCAATTAGCCTGATATTTAGTTTAGCCTCATTTTCTTCTCCTACTTTGATCAGCCATGCTGGATAATTCATCTTGTTTTCTCAGAGTTGTTCTCTTTATTCTGGTTATTGCTTTCGATACACCCTGATCAAGAAAGTTCTACAGTACTATCATCATCTTTGAAAGCTTTTTGTTATCCATCATCATCTGGTGATACAAAGGCAGCTCATGAACCTTTTGGAAAACTTCTTTTACTCAAATGAGTACTCATAGACAACAAAACTATAGAGTGCAGGTGGTGTGGTCATCTGTCCCAAGAATTATAACAATTTTCATCTACGAGCACTCTATGAGCAACAAGACAATGTCATCTAGTGATGTTAGATGAGATAGTGTAATTGTCCCGATCAATTCTAACAACCATCATGTTCTACTTCACAATGAGCAGACAACATATTCACGTTTATTGCCTTATCTGAATAGTAATAACTTTGTTTTTTCCTGCTTTTGTCATTGCAATATAAACTCCTTATGTAGATGATTCAGATACCTTGCTTTCAGGATGATGTGGTCTAAGTATGAGCAATTCGCGGGAACAGTTCACAACAAAGCAGCTAAAACATATATTGAAAGCTGCCTTTCCATCAAATCCATGATTCAAGGATTGTTAATTTGTCGCATTGATTGAATAGAAGCAACTGGACTTGGATATCTTACTTAATCGCCTAAGGTTAAGGAGGCCGTATCATCCAGAAGAAACCTGCACGGCAAGTCTGTTTGATCTGCTACATACTGGCATAATTCAACTTCATTCAATAGTATCTTTCTAAGCTTCGAAAGTAGCAATGGATCAGGCAATAGTTATTGATGATGATGTTGCTGTTATCATGATTGAAGATGACGATAGAGATGAGGTGGTGATTCTAGAACGAGGTAGGTCAGCCGGCCCTAGTTTTGCTTGCTCTCGTCCTCTTATCTCACAGGTATATCTATGCTGATACCTCGCAAAAGCTCTCAGTATGCCCTCAACACAATTTTTCAACGCCGACATCAAAAACCGAGCTTCACGTCCAAATACCAGAGAACATCTCACAACACCAACCCTTAGGTCCCAATCCGACAGTCCTCCTGCACCTGACCATTCAGCTAATCTCCCTTTCATTGACTTGACGACCACTGGGGCTTTTAGTAGCACGAAACCCAAAGAGAGCACTAGCCCTGGAGATAAAGTTTGCAGTCTCTTAACTAGTATTCCGGGCTTCATACCCCAAGACGAGGGATACGAATCTTCAAGGCTCTGGAATATCGCTGCTGAAGTCAGAACCAACCAAGAAACATCACAAGACCGCATTCATCTCTCAAGAAGTCCGGGTACTAAAGAAAGCACTTTCAGCTCTCGCAACGAAATGGTTGCCAATTCTCGGAACACGCTTCATACTCATTCTATGCCCGAGCGTCGCTCTTCCAATGCAAGTGTGATCTCGATTTCAGATGAAGGGGGTGGAGACGAAGAGAAAACGTCTTCTGCCAAGGAAATGACGTCGCACACAGGTGATAACGCCGTTGTGATTGAAGACAGCGACGACTTTGAATTTAAACTCGAATCCCAACTTCTAGAGAAATCCGAGTTCGAGTTCTTGCGCTCTGTTAGTGTGAGTGAAAAGTCGAAACCCCAGCCGAAACTCAAAGCCGTTCCGCTGCGCAATCCTCCAATTGTCAGCCCTTATTTCGAATGCGAAAAGTTTTTTCATGGAAAGCTCATCTTAAGACCAGCGAAGACTGTAGAACTGGAGGATGGCGATTTTATTTACATTAAACACATTGTGGGGTACGTAAAGCCTGAAGAAAGCCGTAACCTTAGTCTAGATAACGCTCCAAATACTTCTATCACTATTCGAGGATTCAGATTACAACGATGCAAGTACCTGAACGGTATGCTAGAAAAGAAGATGAACGAAATCTGTCTATGTTACGAAATTGACTTAGATGACCCACGGGCACCAGAAGAGCAAAGCCTTGTCGAAGTACCTGTAAGCTCTGTGAAGACACTACGTAGTCTTCGTTGGACAAATCACAGCTACCCAAAGTATCGCAACCTGAATCGCGATGCTACCTGGACCGATGGGGATACTTACAACAAAGGAGGACTTACTGTACGCTGGAAATACACTTGTAAATATGCATCAGCTTCAGCTAGAGAAAAGAACATATATGCAGAGAGAACTCTAGAACGGATCACGGAGGAATGGTTGTCATCAGTACATCAAAACACGCAATCATACCTAGCCTCAAACACCCAACTTCGAACCGAATGGCGTGGAGAAACGGTTCCTGGTGGTGCTTATGTACCAGAATGCTACGATATTGATGGAGAAGAAACAGCGGCCCAAGTCCGGCGACCTCAAAATTCTGCCGTGGTCGAGGATACCGAAAGTCGTCCTGAAACACTCATAATCGTCGACGAGGACGATGAGGACGATGATGGCGATGATGGCGATGATACTTCTTCAACTGCTAGATCCCAAAACTATGAGGCAGGTGGAATCAAAACTAAACGCAAGTCAGATTTCTCGTCCTCTTCAGACCGATATAGTGACCAAGAAGATAACAAACCAGCAAAAAGAACCCGCCAAGTTCCCGAGGACGATATGGAGCAGATTAGGCAGCGTCTAGGTCGGATGAAGCTTGCGTTCAACGGTAAAGAATATATCAAGCATTCTTACAACATCGAGACATTATCAGAGACGGTTCCAAAGAGTGAGCCCGAAAGCAAGCTGACCTCCACACAACAAATTCGTGATACGAGTAGATCAGCTGGAGGCCTTCGATTCTACAGAGATTTTCGACCAAGATTGAGGGGTCGCTTGACTTTACCAAGAAACAGTGCCCTTAAATCTCGAGCTCCATATCTTGAGGCTAGTGTTTCACTGCCCTCCTCCCCAGCTCCATCCCCAAACATTCCTCCTCAAATCGAGATATCTTCATCTGAGCTAGCCTCTCCACCACCTAACGGAGTTATCAATCTATCGTCCCACCCATCCCGATCTTCCTCATTAGTTTCGGTCCACAGCTCAAAACACCCTCACTCAAAGAACCACTCATTCTGGCTCCCGGACAAACCTTTACTTATGGCGATGCATTTTGTGGAGCAGGAGGTACCACACGCGGCGCCGTCATGGCCGGTCTCCGCGTAAAATGGGGTTTCGACTTCGATCAGCACGCCTGCGCAACCTGGCATCTCAATTTTCCCAACGCAAATTGCTACGAGATGTCCTCCGAACGCTTCGTATCTCTGGCTACTCCTTCTCCGTATTCTTCAGACATTCCTAATGATGTCAAAGTTGATATTCTTCATCTTTCACCTCCGTGTCAGTATTTTTCGCCTGCGCATACAGTCGAAGGTAAGAATGATGAGACGAATACTGCGAGTTTGTTTGCTGTAGCTGCAGTCATCACAGTTGCGAAACCGAGGGTTGTGACGCTGGAAACAGACATTTGGCATTTTATATCCGAGGTTTAGAGGATATTTTTCGAGTTTGGTTTGTATGTTCACTAGTTGTGGGTTTTCGTTGAGATGGGCAATCGTGCCTTTAGCTCAATGGGTGAGTTCCTCTTATTTTCTATGCTTAGCGAGCTCAATTTGTTGATTAATTATTTAGGGACTCCCGCAAAGACGATTCCGTTTGATTATTATCGCATCATGGTGAGTTTTCTTGGGAGGCATTTCGTTTTTATAGTTTAACTAATAGCCTCTTAGCCCTGGCGAGCCCCTTCCCCCCATGCCCCTACCAACACACTCCTCGTCTCCCTCTCTCAATAAGACTAAGCCCTTTAAAACCGTCTCCCAAACTCTCCGCGAAATCCCCAATTCCGCAGCAAACCACTCACCTCACCTCCTTCCAGAAAAAAATCTCAGACCATATAATCCCCACGCGATTCTTCCACGCACAATGACCACCAGCGGTGGTGATAACTGGCATCCGAGCGGAAAACGAGGATTTACCGATCGAGAATTCGCTTGTTTGCAAGGGTTTCCTTTGAAGCATCAGTTCGGACAAAATGGGATTAAAAGACAGATTGGGAATGCGGTACCGCCGGTTGTGGCGAAGGTGTTGTTTGAGGGAATTAGAAGGTTTATGGAGGGGACGGATGGGGTTGTAAGGGATGAGAGAGATGGATATGGAGATGAGAACGGAGATGGGGATGGGGAGATGGACGATAAAATGGATATTTGCGAAGATATCGACATGGACGGAGTGCATATCGAGGATACTGATCATGGTTTAGAGGTCGTGGATCTTGTTGATGATACGGATTCTGAAGCAAAAACTAGGAGTCTGTTGAGCGATGAGAGTGGTGACGAAATTGAAATTGTTGGGGTCGCGGAAGTGGGAAAGCATATAGTTATTGATTAGGTACCTAGTTAGTTGAGAATCTCGACATGAGAGGACAAGGCGTGGGTAGGAAGGCGTTTTCAAATTGCATAAATTAGTATTGTTTGCCTCTTAATATTTGGGTATGTTCTAAAAGGTGAAAATTTGGCTAGTCAAGATATTGCAGTTGCTAGATGGAGCAATGAAGAACTCCTAGCAAAGCCCTGATAAACTAGAAGCCATCTGGGAGATAATTTTCCCGATAGTTTCACATGGCTGCAGAGGTCACCTGTAATTGTTATTTCAATGAGGTATTCTACAATTGTCCACTATATGTCTTCTCCAGCAGTCGTGAGTAGCACAACTATGCTATCGCTGCAGTGCTATCGCTTATATCGTCAGCCTTTTATATAACATGGACAGCTATCGTTGTCCTGCAATTTCACCATCTATTTTTCATAGAGTATAACATTGTCACGGCAGTATAAGTAATAACTCTAGATAGATGCAGGAGGCATAGATATATTCCAACAATATGTTACCAAGAATTATGCAAGACCTTTCAATCGGTGAAATCCATACCGAGTAGGCGAAACTCGAGCCGATAATAACAGATAAGCAGATTTCTTATTTCATACCACGTCCTTTTCATATCCATTTTGAGTAGGTAAATTGCGAATTAACCAGGCAATTAGCCCACAGAGTAGACTTTCGTTCTCTTATTGCACAGATAATATACATTCTCCTTGCCACAAGTCTCAGATGCACATGGTAACTAGTCACTTGACAGTTGGTAACTAAATATTCAGCTTCTCAATATCTATACCATTGCCGAGCTGCGAAGTAGCTCGTTGGAGCATACCATAAGCGAAAGGGAGAGGCACAATGAAGGATTAAAAACGCTTCTGTTTCAGTAGCACATGATTTAGTTTTGATGTATTTTGAAATAAAGATAATATCAAAAATACAGATCCTTTGGATGTCATTGCGATTGAGGCGTGTTGAGCCAGGGTCCCAAAGTCGATGAGCTCGCTACTCCAATATGCTCATATATCTGAATACTTACGTCAAATTTGGACGGAGACCCTTCTCAAGATCTTTATCCAATTCGAGCATTTAAAAGACGATAAAGACGACTAAGACGACAACATCACTTGATGTTCTGATTTAGACTAACAATGCGAGCTATCATTCAACGATTTCTAATGATAGCTCAAAAGTTTACCGCATGCGCAACAAAATTGCATCATTAACAACCATCGCTAATTCATATCGATGCTGGTGAACAGTGGAATAACAACAACTTGTATTGGGTATTTTAAAACTTGTATTCTTACATATTTGCCTCGTCGTGCCAGCCTAGCCTTTTCACCAAAGAGCAATTTAGATCAACCCCAGTAGCGATCCAATTGATCTCGCTACTGTCATTCTATACGCCAATGCAGTACCAACTCATATCCGAGCCACTAACTCACGCTCTTGTAAGTCCCCACATGAAGATCAATTGTACAGGGTATGAGTAGATAAAGAGAAATTGTGTCCTTCGGCTCTTCTGCGATCGTGCAACTGTTTGCATGGTCCCTCGCTCATCAGTTGAGTTTTCGGGAAGCAACACGTATTTTAAGGATCGTAACTATCATATCTATGTCAGGGGCATGAAGAAATGCTATTTGGGGGGAACATACCAGAAACAAAGCATTAGCGAGGAAAGTGTAACTGAAAACAGTCCACCCAATCCAACCGCCAGTTCCTTTTCCGCCGTTGATGATCTCACTGACAACTAAAGTGGCAATAACTCCAACGAACTTATATCCAGAGTACGCTACCAAATCAAGTAGCTGGGACTCGTTGGAAATTGATAGGAGGTAACATCCAAGCTTCAATCCCAGAATTTCAATAAATACAATGAAAAATGCCCATCCTGCCGTTGATCCAAGAAGTTCTGGTTGAAAAGCTCCTCTGAGGCCGGCCAAAAGTGTGGAAAGGAGGATATAAGTTACAAGTGCCATTACTGTGAAGATGTCAATTTATGGAGTTTGCGCCGGGGCAATTAATCATACCTGGAATATACATATCTGGACTATTGAGATCATCTCTTGGAGGTAAAAACCACCCCTCTTGACCGCTGGGGCCAATCGATTGTTTCCTTGACCAAGGCTTATGTCTCCATGGGAATAGGACTAAAAATAGCTTGTTGACCACATATCCATTCGAGACATTGAAGTAATGTTTCAGCGCCGAAACATTGATATATCGATTGAACTATCTAGTTGTCAGAACTGCATCTCCAATATATAAATATATGTATCCTCATATACTAACGTTTTGTTCCACATATTCTGTTCCATGCTTTAAAGCTGTTTGTCCAACTTGGAATCCCATTTGCGCCGTAGGATCATTTATGAAGCCTCCATATGCGCCAAATGCGCCAGCATTTCCTGGAGCTTGTGGTTGATAAGGGTTTCCATAGCCTGACTGATGCTGTTGTTGTGGCATTGGGGGAGGTGGTGATCGTAGCTGAGGCACTGTAGAGACATGTTGAGGTACCGGGTGATGGAGAGGAGGAGAGTTTGCTGGTGGGAAGTTCCCATAATTTGATCTTTGCATATTGACGGTCTGGCAGAAGTAGACGTATAGCGTCTGCTGCGATTAATAGTACGAGAAGTGGAATAATAGGGGGGTGGAAGTGGTATAACTATCATACAATAAGTAAGAATCGCGCCCAGGTCGAACACATTTCCATAAACCATTGAGCTTTGGGTGGCTGCTATAAGCATCTATGGCGGCCGCTTTATCAACCGACGTTTATCAGCTTATCGGTGATGCTTGGCACAATCATTCTGTGTGCTTTAGAAGAAAGTGTCCATATGAATCCATAATCTTCTTTGATGGACTCCTTTTAATAGTGCCACAGTGTTACATCCTACGAATCTATTGTTACGACTCTAACGGCTGTTACGAATTTCTAATACTTAAGATGTTGGATACTTTTGAGATCCTCACTACTTCTGGAGTGGTACTCTGGTCAAAACAATTTTCCCCCGTCAGCCCTGCGGTTATTAACAGCCTTATCACGAATGTCTTCATTGAAGAACGAACCTTACCCGGTGCCGGAGTTGCAGATGATATTTCTGCTGCGAATAATCCTCCTTTCAAACACGATCAACATACTCTGAAATGGACGACGTGCAAAGAATTAGGCTTAATATTTGTGGTATGCAAAAGTGGTCTTGTGGCGCGACTAACTCCATGGGATTTTCGAGGCTTCTCGTGCTAACTTGTCTTGCAGGTTGTGTACAGGTCATTGCTACATCTCTCATGGATTGATAAATTGGTGGATAATGTCAAAACGATTTTCGTGGACTTATATGGTGATCAATTGAGAAAACCACACACAACTGTTGTCGAATGTCCTTTCGACGAATATTTCGATCAACAAGTGCGGGAGTTGGAGAAGAGTGCTTTGAATCAAGATGCTAGAGTTGCAGAAGCTTCTGCATTCGAAGAGTCGATCCCCTTGATCTCTACGACCTCGGATAATGAGCCTCCGCCAATGCCTGGAATACCCTCGAGAGGTATGCGCCAGTGTTTCTCTCAAGCGCAAACTTACTAATATCTCATAGGACAATCAAAGAACAATGTCAAAGATATCCCTTCTCCCGAATCGACTCCTCTTGGAACACCTAATTCGCGACCGAGTACACCTGCGAGTCATATATTGAGCGCGAAAGCAGGACCGGGTGGAAAGGTTTCTCGAAGAGCTCGAAAAGCAGCCCAGACCCCTACGTATGCTTCATCCGGCGACGAATCTCACAGAAAGGGTAGAAGTGTAAAAACCGGACCAAAGAAGGGAAGGAAGTGGGATGCAGACGGGATGGCAGATGAGGATAGCGATACCCCCCTCGACTATTCTGCTCCCGCGAATGGGGCTACTTCGGGGGAGGATGAGGGTCGCCCGGGTGCTGTGGAGGGAGTTGAACAAACCTCATGGGGTTCAAAAACTGGAAAGGGGCAGTTCGTATTGAAGGATCTTGAAGACGAGGTCCATTCGATTTTGGATTCCGCGAATGCGAAGAAGGCAGAATCTAGCGCCCCAGCAGCTGGCCTAGTAGGATCTGGGTTCAGTGCTATTGGAGGATTATTTAGAAATGTGGTCGGAGGAAAGACTTTGACTAAGGAAGATTTGGACAAAGCCATGAAGGGAATGGAGGATCATTTATTACGAAAGAACGTCGCAAGAGAAGCCACGATGAGATTATGCGAGGGTGTAGAACGGGAATTAATAGGAGTGAAGACTGGAAGTTTTGAGAGTATGTATTGCACTTATAATTTTTGCCTGAGCGTCACTGACCATTTGCAGGTGTTCAAACAAGAATCGCAACAGCCATGGAGGCATCACTAAGAAAAATTCTGACTCCTACCTCATCCCTTGATCTCCTTCGAGAAATCGATGCTATTGTCTCGCCTCCAGCTTTGTCGTTGAAGAAAAAGAGGCCATATGTCATGTCCATTGTCGGAGTCAATGGTGTTGGTAAATCCACAAATCTTTCCAAGATTTGTTATTTCCTTCTACAGAATAAGTACAAAGTTCTCGTTGTAGCTTGCGACACCTTCAGATCCGGAGCCGTCGAACAATTAGCCGTTCACGTACGAAATCTGAAAGAACTTACCACCAGAGAAGGTGGTCAAGTAGAACTATATCAAAAAGGCTACGGAAAAGACGCCGCAAACGTAGCCAAAGACTCCGTCACCTTCGCTGCCCAAGAAGGCTACGATGTAGTCTTGATCGATACAGCCGGACGACGTCACAACGATCAACGACTCATGTCCTCGCTTGAAAAATTCGCTAAATTCGCTCAACCGGATAAAATCCTCATGGTAGGCGAAGCACTCGTTGGTACAGATTCAGTCGCGCAAGCAAGAAACTTTAATGCGGCATTTGGCCAGGGCAGATCGTTGGATGGATTTATTATTAGCAAATGCGATACCGTGGGGGATATGGTGGGCACCCTAGTCAGCATGGTGCATGCTACGAATGTACCGGTGCTGTTTATAGGCGTAGGTCAGCATTATAGCGATTTGAGGAATTTGAGCGTTAAGTGGGCAGTCGAGAAATTGATGGCCGGGAATTAAAAGGGGGGATGTGCCTCCTTGCGTTAAGTCATCATTCTAGTACTTTTAACACTACATACATATACCTAGGTATCTTCGGCTCGTGCAAATACATAAATCGAGAATTCCCGTCCCGTTATATACAAATCAGATATCCGAATGAAATGAAAATTAAAGTTCGAAAGCTCAATCAATGACCCTCTCATCTGATCCTCCTTGAGACCACAATGGATGTATATATCAGTTCTTATTAGATCATCGTCTGAGACTGGATTGTAGACATAAGGAGATCCTGAATCTAACTCCCATTTTTCTCTTCCTTCCCTGATTCCATTCTATTATATTTCTTTCTTTTCTGCTCAAGCCATCCATTCATCGACCTCCAAACAGCAGATTATAAATGATCCATACAAAATACAAATGAAAGCTAAAATATCAACGGGATATCTATCCATATCTATATCTAGACCACCAGAAAACCGTTGAATAAGAATACTTATATGATGAAGGAATTGTGATGGAATATGTGGGCTGAGTATACTTGCGCAATGAGTATCGAAGCTGAACTTGGAACTTAGGACTTGAAATATTTGATAAGGAGGTTAGCGAATCTATGCTATGGTTTTTGGGGTCATAGTAATGGTGGTTTGAATTCAGAATTGAAGGTATATATATGTGTAAGTCCCTAGATAGTAGATAGATGGGGAGATGGGATGGGATATTCAGTTGCTATCTTATTATTATTATTGTTGGTACCAAAAGTTCAAAAGAAGGGGAAAGATTGTTTCCTAGACTTCATTAACAAAATTCCATTATTATTCTAAACCCATAAAAATCATAATCCAATATCATCTAGCAAACCGCTCTATGTACTCCATCACTCATTGGTCTGTTTCCACCCTTTCCTTGCCCCTTTCCATGTTTATGTCCTACACTTCCATGATTCTTCTCCGCGCTTCCATGTCCCTTGCTTAAGTGTTGACTCAAAATACTCAAGTCTTGCTTATCATTCTCGATCAAATTCTGCGTCGTGGCACAGATATCCGAAATCAATCGATCCAACAGATCGAAACTCATACTCTCTCTAACCACCACTCTTAGAATCTCAGTCTTTTCCTCGTTTGGAGGAAGTGGGTAGTTGGGGATAATGTATTGTTTAGCGCGGAGAAGATTGGAGATAGTCTCTTGCTCAATGTGTGGAAATTCTTTCTTAAATTCATCTGAGAAGCGGAACGCGACGACGGGGAGACCGGCGTTGTAATCAGCGGACGTTTCGTCTTCTTTGCTGAAGACGGAGGCGCTTAGGCCTTGAAATGTGTGTTCACCTTTCTTGCGGTGAATGTCGGAGACGCATGTGTACCATCCGGTGGCTTCGAGAGATTTGGAAAGGAGACGAGCGTTGCTCATGCAGTTCTCCATGATTTGACGGTAACCATTGAAACCGAGATGGATGAGGTTATAGTACTGAGCGATAACTTGAGCACCTGGTCGAGAAAAGTTGAGAGTGTAAGATTCTTCTGTTCCGCCTAGATAATGGAGTTCGAAGACAAGATGTTTAGGAAGGTAAGACTCGTCGCGCCAGATGATCCAGCCTACACCTGCGTACACGAGACCGAATTTGTGACCGGATGTGTTGATAGATTTGACTCGTGGGAGCTCGAAGTTCCACTTTGGACCACCAGCTTTAGCATGGGTGAATGGAGCTACAAAGCCTCCAGACGCAGCATCGACATGAATTGGGATATCAACTCCAGTCTTAGCCTCATAATCATCTAAGATTTTGGAAATTTCTTCAACTGGTTCATAATGACCAGTGTATGTACTTCCTAAAATAACGAAGATACCAATAGTATTCTCATCGATATTCTCCTTGACCAATTCCGGATCAAGTCTGAAGTTTGACTTTTCAGACACAGGAAGAATTCTAGCCTCGACCTCAAAGTATCTGGCGAATTTCTCAAGAGCTACTTGAGCATTCGAGCCCATGATGATATTTGGCTTGGATTTATCTTTTCCTTCAGCCTCACGCTTTTCTTGCCAACGTCTCTTCATAGCCAAACCACCAAGATGGATAGCTTCTGAAGAACCAGTTGTTGCAGATCCAATAGCTTTCTCTCCCTTTTGTGCTCCCCAAAGATTAGCGATGATGGAAACACATCGGGTGTGCATTTGCATCATTGCTGGATATTCGTCTGCATCGGACATGTTCTTTGAAATGTTCTCGAACATTAATTGTTCAGCATGAGTTTCCATGTATGTACCCACGAAACTGATGGTGAGGTTAGCAATTTTAGACCGGCTTCATGTTCCTCTAATGATCTAATCAACTGAACATACCTTGCCAAGTTTAGATTAGGTCTTCCATCGAGATCCAATTCATCCTTCAACATCTGATGAACAGCATCTGCTGGTGCTCCCTCTCGAGGTATTTCGAACTTGGAGATTTCTTGTTTGGAAGCATATCGAGTCGAGTATGGGGTAATATGAGAGGTTCCTCCTTTGGTGTGCACATGCTTTTGACCGGCTTCTTTCATGTGCATATTCTGTAGATTTTGGATAATCTGGTCAGGGTCAACCTGAATTGGAGATACGGTCAGTATGAGGAGCTTAGCATTGGAAGCATGAGATAACACCAACTTACATGGCGTGCGAGAGACATGGTGATTATATTGGATTAGAAGTTGCAATGGTGGTATAGTATTTGAAATTTCTAGCAAAGTATGGGATAGAGAGTACGTTAATAGTATTGAGAATATCGAGAAGGAAGAAGAGGTTAATTTGATATGTCAATTTCTAGCTGGTAACACAACAGCTTTATTGAAAAGCATCAAACAACCAATTCACTCACTTGTCAGAGCACCTTAATGAAGATGACGACATCTGATGAAATGGACTCAATTGTAACTTGCAAGCACGGGCAAGCACCAGCCACTAAGTACTTAAAGACCACATAAAGAGAGTTTCTTTTACCTGATGAATACTTGTTAATCCAATTGAAGTGGCTTTCCAAACATGCTATTCATAGAAGCATGGATTGACTTATGGTGAAGTTTGACTGCTTGGATCGAAAAGCTCCGCCAAGCGTCATAGTGGCTCCACGGGATATATGGTGAAAAAGCTTGTTTCGTAACCCTGCTATGAGTGTGAACGGTTCTTGAAGCTTGAAATGATAACGATGGAAGTGGTATTGATTGAGAAATTTCATTCATTTTAGAGCAGGCCAAACGAAGCTCAAAAATGCAATGAGATGATTGGAGATATTGGAGATATTGTGGAAGGTGTTCCAGGTGTGTTAGATCCTGGCCAACTTCGAGCCAGATTCTATCAGGCTTTTTGAACCGCAAGCGTGTCGATGGAGTAGACCTTGTTAAGCCAGTGATACCAAAAACGACTAACGGGTGTAGACAGCCAAGTATTAGAGTAAGACTTCTCTCAGAGGATAATCTCTTTATAAGGATATATTTTTCGGTCCCAGAGTAGAAAATTGGAATTGCCACGGAATATAACGAGGATACATAAACACCACAAAAACCGGTATCTTTATAGAGAGATTTTACTATATAGAATAATCCACCTCTTCCACCTCTTCCACCTCTGCAACTTGGATACTCCAAATTTGAATACCCAAAACACTAGGTGGGTATCTAGCACTCCCCCTCACAGCAGCTAGAATTATTTACGATGTTGAATAGGCGAGTAGCTTCCATGCCTCCCGTCCGATGTCTCCTGTTTCTCACCAGACATCTACTCTGTATACGAGAGACCACCACCACTCAACCTTTGCACAACTTTCATTAAAATCTTACACAGAATGCCACCTACAATTGTTCATCAATATCTTCATTTCATCGGACTGAGCGGACTTTCATTTCACACCTTGTCCGTCGGTCTCTGCAACCTCCGATCGAGGGGTAAATGTCAAATGTCAAATGAACATGAATGATTGGCTGGTAAGCTGCATAGAGCAACAAAGCATCATGACGCCTCCTCCTCTTTGGATCGATGATGTTATGGATTTCGTATTCTTACAAAGAAACACGCAAGGATTGACTGCCTTCTAGTCCTTCTTTGGTACGAATATGCGTATGGAAACAAAGTCAAGTTTGAAAGGAACATAAACATATATCAATTGACTTTGCAATATTTGTCGGTGCCTCGGGTGTCACTTCTGTTCGCGTTCTTAATATATATCCACATCACATTGATTAAATCTTCACTGCCAAATTGACTCGGGCTGATTGGCATTCGCCTTAATCTTCTCAGTAAACGAGTCGAACCGAGTTGTCTCTGTTTCAAAGCATTTACGCGGTGTGAGAAGGCGTCATTGAATCGCTAGTACCTTGGCTCTGATCACAGCATTCCATTGTATTTATACCTACGATACTGCCCGCCTCATTTCTCTTTCTTCCATTTATCAATCATATCAACATGAAGTTTTCAACTACTCTTTTGCCCTTTGCGGTAGTTTCTTCTGCCTTGGTTATCCCTGACGAACAGATAACCAATCAGATCATTGTCGAATCTCAGAAGTCTTCAAAGACCTGGCTTGATAGAGTTCCAGAGATTAAAGACAACCTTATCTCTCATGCCGAAAACTCCTTGAAAGATGCAATTGCATTCAGCGAGAATGCCTTTGACAACGCTATCGATACCCTTTCTGAGGCCGGTCAAAAGGCTCAGAATGTCATCGAGTGTCACCACTCAATGTCAAAGTTTGATATCTCCGGCTGGTTGGACTCTGCCATTTCTACCGTCGAGGATATTGATATTTTCGATCATCCTCATGAGAAGCCTCCACATCACGAGAAGCCTCCGCACCACCCAAAGAACCCACATCACGGTCATGGAAAGCCTAACAAGACTGTCTATGAATTGATTGCTAGCAGCAAGTACACTACCAAACTTGCGAAGCTTATCAACGAATATCCAGATCTTGTCGATGCTTTGAACGGCACAGCAGCAAACTACACCGTATTTGCACCAACCGATGCGGCATTTGAGAAGATCCCAGAACAACACAAGAAGCCTTCAAAGGAGTTGATCAAGGCTGTCTTGGAATACCACGTATCTCCGGATTTTTACCCCGCTGGTCGTGTCCTCGTCACGCATACTATTCCAACCGCATTGAAGGAAGGCCGTCTTGGTGACGAACCTCAACGTCTTCGTGTGGGTTTAGGTTTAAAGGGATTAGCCGTCAACTTCTACAGCAGAATCATTGCTGTCAATATTGTATGTTCCAATATCTCTTCCCATATCAAGACTATGCTAACCTGAATTTCACTAGTTCGGTACGAACGGAGTAATTCACGGCGTCGATTCACTTCTCCTACCACCTCCCCCAGTCCTTAAGATCATCGAGCTCCTTCCTAGCGAGTTTTCAACTCTCCAACTTGGTCTCGAAAAAACTGGTCTTTTCGATGACATTGCTGCATCTCATCATACAGGAGGAACATTATTCGCACCCAGCAACTGGGCATTCCAGAAGCTTGGTCCTAGAATCAATGCGTTCCTCTTCAGCAACTACGGTCAAAAATACCTGAAAGCTCTTCTCAAATATCACGTTGTTGCAAATCAAACTCTCTACTCTGATGCTTTCTACAAAGCCAAGTCTGATGATCAGAGCATCAATGAGGTTGATGGAATCGATTCTGCGAACATCCCCAAGGGACATTTCCACGTTGATTTACCTACCTTGTTGAAAGATAAGAGTCTGAGTATCGATGTTGGCAGATTTGGCGGCTTCATCACCATCAGAATCAATGGATTCAGCAGCGTTAGTGTTCAAGATGGTATTGCAAAGGATGGTGTTATTCATGTTTTGAGCTCCGTTTTGATTCCACCCAAGACTCCGGGCGGAGAGATGTGGGCTGGTGAGGAATTGGAGGTGGAAGATTTGATGGAGAGGTTGATTCCTTACATGAATGAGGAATTGTAAGTAGGGGTAGCCACGAAAATGTAACAAGCGATCAGGATTCGGAACACGGAACATGTATAATACTTTTCGATATCGAAAACAAATAAGAAATAACAGACTTCGCAATCAATGTCTTTCCTTTAATTTTGTTGTGCAAGTTCCACTTCTCGTCACATTTTCTGAATTTTGGCACCAAAATCTTACTTGGTGACGTCGGTGCTCGCCGTATGTGTCATAATTCAATCATATATAGAGTACTTGATGTTTTATACTTGTCAACTTGTCAATTATCTTCCTATCTGAATAATTCTTCGATATCCTTCTCATCTTCATCTCCATTCCTCTCAAATCCCATCCTCCATCCTCCATCCTCCATCCAACAACTAGCCACTCCAACCATTCCATTCCACCTCAAGTACAGTTACACATTACCCACACAATGAACTCAAACACCACCAAAATCGAATCTTTGCCCTGTAATCCTTTGGAAAAACAACAAAATCTTAAACTGGCCCCCCTGTCTACAACCGAACATTTGGATGATTTTTGGGAAATTTGGAGAGAGGAAAGGGGGCTTGTTTGGTCGTCTGTTTTTTTTTTCCTCTTGTTCCTATTTTTCCTCTTTCTTATTTCAAATTTCTACTATTCTACCTTTTCTTATTCTCCCTTTTCTTTTCCTTTTTCTTTATTTTAGTACAAAGAATGAGAGATGGATTGAGGAAGAAAAGGGAGAGGAGGAAGAGGAATGGTAAAAAATAATACGTGAGAAAGGTTTCTAACGAAGTTCTTCTACAAAAAAATAGAACACAAGTCCCCATGAAAACAAAAGAAGATGCACTAGAGTTTTTGCAACATATTTTACCGAGGACGGAAGAGAATCCGGGGGGGGAGGCGGAGGGAATTGATAAATTTGCGATTTTGCTTCAGGGCGAGGGGGAGGGTGGTGAGTTGAGCTTTTTTTTTTTTTTTTTTGAGGGTCTTGAGGGGTTTGAGTGTGGTTTTCTGTTTTGTTTTTGTATGGGGTGAGGAGGGGTGACGTGTTGGAGTCTCTTTGGTGGGAGATGGGGATGGGAAAGGGGGGGGGGAGGAGAGAAGTGTAGGGGACAGGGCTGGGAATGTAAGAGAAGAACGTCGGTTCTACGTGAGAGAGGTGAGAAAAAGGGGAGGGAGGTAAGCACACCTGGAAGTTTCCGGGGCAGCTTTAAATTTACTTGATGATGCTTTATTTTTGGGGACCAAGCATGAGATAACATTGCTCGGGGAGAGTAGAATCTTCATGTTGAGCTTGCAGGATAAGTTCTCTCTTTAATCCTTGCGTAAGGATCGAATGAGAGATGGTTCTGTGATTTTGAGATGAGGGAATGAAGTGTGTCAGCTTCATAGGAGTGGAGGGAGTTTAAAGTTTAAACTCATACTCCGGGTTTCGACTCTTGAAGAGACGATCTCGGGATGATCTTCAAAAGCTTGAGGCTTTACCTCATACCATTCTTCTCAAACAGCCTTGTATATCTTGGTTCTCATCCGTCCGCCCCTCCCCCCCCATCTCTCCATTCCATTATCTTCATCACTTCTCCCTCCCCAACTAATATCTTCAGACCGACCCAAATGCGTAGGTTTCGTTGGCACCAACCGCCCATCTCCCGAAGGTCTCGAAATGGGATACTGTGTGAATCCCGATTATTATGGTAATGGATATGCTACGTGGGGAGTAACTGAGTTTTTGAAGATTTATTGGGGAATGGAAGGTATGATTTCTCTTTTTCTTTTATCTCTGTTCTTGTCTGTCCTTTTCATCCTCGGTGTAAAGTATGTTTAGGAGAGAAAGATTCCCTCTTCCATGGCCAACCATAAGCTCCCCTCTAGAAAAAGAAACAGGATATACTAACACAACCATCCGCACAATAGAGAGATCCCATATCCCGCACCTCGTCGCAAAAATTGATCCGAGAAATAAAGCAAGCGAGAGGACAATAGCCAAAGTGGGAGCGAGAAAAAGTGAAGTTCTTAAAAATGTGAGTCTCTTTTGCAGAAGGATTTTTGTTTTGTGGGGAGAGAGATGGTAAGGAGACTAATGATTTTGTGATATGAGTAGTTTTACTCGAGAAGGATAGATGAGGGAAAGTTGAGTGATGTCAGGTGTTGGTACTTGGATAGACCTGGTGTCGGTGGGGATGAGGAGGAAAAGGGAAAGGGAGAGGAGGAGGGGAAATGAGTGGGAAGTTTAAGCTGTTAGGGAAAGGTAATCTTGAATTTGATATAACTTCGATCGGCAATGGATTGAACAAGAGTTCTGGGCTCAGAAAATGTGGTGCCAAAAAGCTTTCTGCCTATTGAATCTTCTGAGAAACCGAACCTGACGATGTGGTGTTGAACAGTAGTAACGGCAGCATCTATGTTGACTATTTCAGGTGTGATCCATAAGTTCTAGAGCATCAGGAGTGTAAGAAAGGGCCGGGCAACCAACTGATTGAAGACGCCGTATGTCACCGACAAATCGAAGGCCCATTGGAGCTCATAATGTGGTGTAGTGATTAGTGGAATTAAAATGAGTGAATTCAAGTAATATCATAGCTCAGCTTCGTTGGTAATTCACTCTTTTGTATTGTACGGCTTATGACATTCTTTTCATCTATAAAGTCCACCGTCCCTTCTTTGAAATCTTTGAAAACAAAATTTTCAATCTCGGCCCTCAACTGACTTGATCACCAAAGTCGTTTCCCATACTAAAAGCAACGGCATGGCATCAGCAACGACTCAAGATACCTCCCATTCATTTCTAAGAGTTCCCCTCGAGCTTCGTCTTAAAATATGGAGATTATCGTTCCCTGGACCCCGGTCGATCCGCATCTCTCTTATTGAGGGTCATTTCATGAGCAATACTAACACCCCTACTGGCCTTCGCATCTGCAAAGGATCAAGAGATGAGACTCTGAGATTCTATAAGCTTTGCTTTGCTGCGGACCCTTCGAACGCCCGTATATACTTCAACGTTGACTGCGATGTACCACACCTTTTCACTCAACCCTTGGATCCATACTTTTATAATCTACACATGTTTAATCACCTTTTCAGGCCATATAATATGGGCGCTCCTCTAGCCACATACCTCAGACTCTTTAGCATAGCTCATGCCTCTATCAAAAACGATATTAAAGCCGTCTGTTTAGAAGATTGTAGGCTCCTTACCGGTGAATACGAAGCTCCTCCCATGCCTTTGTTTGGGCCAAATTGTCAGGTGCTTGACTTCCAAGGAATTTCCTTCCGTACGCAAAAACTGGATCACGGCGAGATTTCGCAACAGAGCTTGCACCAACGGATTGGAGATGTATTTGGCACTTCAAAGTTCGCATACGTTGATGGTCATCTACCAATTGTTCCTATTGGCTGGGGACCAGTTCCTTCCTCTGAACCCTCAGATTTTTTTGCTCCCCTCATCGAACAAGTTTGGGCCGCGGATTGTCATGGATTCAATGACATTGTCTGGCAGTTTATTGAACATAAGGTCAACAAGACTCGTGAGGATTACCGAAAGGCTGACCAGATCAATCGGTCAGCTAGGTAGTTTAGAGAGCAGTCCAGCAAGTCTTGATCTGGCCAGTCTATATTCGAGGATCATGAAGGTGTCCTACACGGAGAATGAGATCCATCGTTTGATATTCAGACTCTCGACAATGTTCTATAGGAACAGCAATAATAAAATACCAATAATAAGACGACGTACATTTATACAAAATAATCATGGCCCGTGCATACCCATTTGTTTACAATGTGCTTTCTGTTAAACACCCGCGGCTTATTGCTGCGCAATATAATTAATATCTCAAGATATCAAACTTAAAGAACGATAATACAAAACTTCCCTTGTTTTTCGAAATCAAAAGATAAATAAGTATCTGCATTCACCGCGAAAAGAGTGCTGTGGTAACTCGGATCAAGTCTTTCTTGATAATTACCTACCCCTCCATAGGTCCAAACTATCTCCTGCGCAACGACAGACTTATCAGCCGTCTCGAATCTTTAGGATTCTTTATTTGGCATTTTGATTTTCGAATTCTTTACTCAATCTCGCAATCCTCCCATCTATTTCCTACGACAATGTCATCCAGACTTCCCAGCGGCGGCGCACCTCGTCTTTCCACTGCACCCAGTAGTAGTACCAAACCACGACAGCTGGTATGATTCCCAAGCCCCTCTAGATACTCTATCAACATTTCATTTTCACTTTGATACTCTGTCACTCAGTACTTTCGTCTCCCATTCAAAACAACGCATACAACAATTCTAACTAACAACCCCAGTCTCATCTACACGCACAACTCGCCCAACTTTCTGCCAACCTTGGTGATCTTGAGAATCTTCTACGAAATACTAGTATACAAGCTGAGTCTATTCGAGGCTTGGGTGCTTATCATGGAGGACTGTAAGTTTACTGTTTCATTCTTTAGATTCTTCAAACCGAGTTCTACAGAAAGGATAAGGCTAACAATTTCTCCATCAGATTCATGGCTGCAAGCAAAGTTCTAGGAGAAGAGACAATCGCGGGGAGTGCACAGCAACAACAACAGGGACAGGGGCAAACAAAAGGAAACAGCAATCGGGCAGCAGAGCGTAAGGAGGACTCGGACTCCGATTTTTGAACGTACGTTTCGCCTACGAATAGTCTAGGAGACAGGAGGCATGTGGATTCGGGTACGAGAGCAAATATTGAAACCTACACACACGCAGTAGGATATCAAACAGCCAGTTCCGGCATGGGCAGAAAATTGCCATCCCATTCAAGACTGCGATTGCCAATAGGGCTCTCGGCATGCATATCTATCTCTTCACGGCTCTATGACACTCTAACTCACGATCCTTCATGAAAGACTGAGATAGTAATCTTATCTCCGAAGCTCTCGTTTCTCATGCTTCTCTCTATCTTGCGTCGACCAAGGAACGTAAGAAGCAGAAGCAGAAGCAGAAGCAGAAGACGAATCTCACTCTGGAGGGCTTGAATCACCAACCTTTGTAGTAGAGAAAGGTTCGAGAAGATTCAAACGAGTCATCGTTAATCGATATTGGCGAGTGAATCGTTTGTTCAACGGGGAGGATAAAATTTAAAATTATCAAACTAAGCTCCCTATATCTCCCACCCTACCCTCATTTCCCTAGCCCTTGTCTTTGCTCATAACCAATCAATGGCTCAGCAAATCCCTTAACTTAATGACTTTTTCAAAAAGCTGGTCTATTTCGATTATGAAGATGTCAATCGTTGAATATCGGCGCAAAAAAACAAAAGATAAGCTCCCTCGCGTGGGGTCGAACCACGAACCTCTCGATTTATCTGTGCGAATGAATGGCTTCACTTAACAGTCGAACGCGCTAGCCAATTGCGCCACGAGGGATGTTTGATGCTGAGCGAGCCGCATATTTTGTTATATAAATCCAAGAATTAAAAGGACCCACATCAATTCCATCAGAAGGTGGGGGACGACATGCACTGAAGACCGACAACCCACAGTTATCCAATCCATGTTCGATATGGCAACCGGCCTCCAAATAATATCTATGAAAACGCGTCTGAAGAGAATTTGGATATCCGCTGGCAAGAATGTGTTTTTTCGTTCGAAGAATATGTGGGTTTGGAATAATGCATATACAATGCTGTCGCTTTTATTTGGGTAAATGAGGGGAAATTACAAGGTCTTTGCCAGCTTATATCGACAACCCCTAAATGATCAGAAAGTCTTATTCATGGAGCTTTCCTTCATTCAGGTTGATGGTACATCTTGTCTTCAAAAATTAGGGTTTGCAAGTTGGTAGAGAGCAGCTCCAAAAGACTCGTCCAGTTGGCGATGCAGGTAACTGGGATTTGGCTCGTAGTCAAGAGCTTCATGCTCACCTTGAGTTTGGAATCAAGATCTGTGGCATACTGTTTTGAATACTGTCAAAAGACATTACAATCCTTTTCCATGGTGAAGCGTCGTGACTTGCAATGTAAATGGCAAAGAAGTGTGATAATGAAGTTGTGTCATTGTAACATCATCAACTTCAACTTTTTACTTTCAATAAATATAGGCAGCAAGAGTTCTGCTTTTGACAGAGGTCATATGAAAGATCTATCCTCGCACTACTTGCTTCTGTGCCATTTCCCCAATGCAACTTTGTCCAGTGAACCACATCCATGACTTTCACATATATTCTTTGCCAGGCACGACGTGTAGAGAGGCGTTGGACAACCGTAGTAAAAAGTGCAACAAGAGCTGCGGCTGAGCCGTTATCTCGTCATAATCGATTAAGAGCGTGAAAGCTCCTTTACTCAAGGCGTCCCAAATGAGGGTCACACCGCAGGACTACCTGATTATATTCCGCTGGGTCAGTAAAACAATCAATATCGAGAGCTCAAGACTATCCTATCCTAGCCTTATATCTCCGATGATATAATCCCAAATTCTGGATTCAACTCAGCAATCCAACTCAATCCTTCCCATCCCAATGGTCCGTCAACTCGGCAACTCGTAGACTCATGTATCTGACAATTTCTCTCAACATCATCGCCCTCAACTGTGAAGCCTTACCTGTAGTCCCCGCAAGTAGAGTCTTCGCGATTCAAGCTCTATGCAAACGCCTTACCTTTCACATAATCTTTTTTAGCCAATGTCTAAGATATTTAAGGCGATCTTATCTAACTTAGATGGGTTATGGTAAATACCAAATAATGCAAACCCAGTAAATCAGATTTCACTTCAATATCTCTCAAATAATGGCACGCCGGTCCCGTGAGACTAGAAGAAATTTTTAAACCTAGACCACTCACAATAAACTACAGTATCAATACAGAAGTACGGACCTTATCTAAACCTTTAATATGAACTTCAAAATCACCAAATCCAACCTAGGCCAGTTCGTTACTCTATCTACAAAGTACAATGAATGCTATGATAAACACATTCGGCAAAAGAAAGGAGAATACCGATTCGCCTACCCCTCATCTCCCCCACTTAGAAGTCTCACCTCGCTACCCTAAAATTCCCATCTCCACCTTTTCCCACAAGATTTTCTCCCCACATTCACCACTACTCAGAACCTCAAAAACATGCTCTTCTACACATTGTAATTATAATCAAAGTTAAGAAAAAAGAAGAAGCAAAAGAAAATTTAAGTCAAGGTGGTCCTCAACTCGCAGAATGCGGCTTCTGTGGATCGAACACAGTGCCTCCAGATAAACAAATTGACTCTATTAGGTTCCTGAAGTGAACTTCAGTCTGGCGCTCTCCCAAGTGAGCTAAAGCCGCTTGGGTTTGTGTTGTTTGTTGAAGGTGCGAAAGAAATGGAGGTATATATATCAAAGTCAAAATTAGATAAAAGGAGATGATGAGGAAGACCAGGATTGGATTGGGGATGGGGAAAGACGATCACTACTATTGGGAGAATATGTAAACGCATGTATATCATTAAGTTTAAAAGTATTCTGCGTAAAATTGAAGTTGCTAGCGGTATCTAATCTATAAATAGTAGTATGTACATTTGATCTATGTGTTTCTCTTCTTGTATCTTATATGTTTCTGATGTAAATCCCCAAATCTATATTGCCAGTCCAATGATCCCAATCGTTGAATCTCCTCTCTGATCTACTCTTTCCTCCCATTCAAAAATCAAAGGATTAATACCAGATACAGGTCTCGAAGGGTTTTGCTCCTCCTCTATTGGGGAGACCATATATCTATCCTCATCATCTCCAGCTTCGCTGCGTTTCTCTCCTCTGAACGATTCTCTTCCCTCCTGATCTGATAAGCCCCGTGAACTCACACTTTCCGCAACATCTGCTAGCGGACCTGAATATCCAGTTTGAGGAGTCCCAACACCAAGACTGATTTCACTTTTCCCAGCCATATCATCCGCATCTTGCTTAAGACTAGGTACGACACCTTTCTTCCACGCTTCGAATGTATTTCTCCTGACTATTTTTTCGTGGACAACGCGTTGTAGATCTCCTACTTTATCCAATTTTAATTCGTAGCCGCCGATGAAAGCGGGACGGTCGGGGTGGTGTTTAGGGGATTTACTTTTGCGACGGCGGGCAAGACAGAAGATGGCGAGGAGAAAAAGGATGGTGATGGCGGCACCACCGACAGCGCCACCGATGTAGGCTCCGAGGTGGCTGGTTGAAGAGTTAGAGTTGGTGGGGAGTGGCGTGGTGGATGTGAGAGAAGCAGGTGCTTGTGTTGATTGTGGTGATGGGGTGGAAGATAATGTTTCTAGAGTGGTGGGAATGATGTATGATGGTGTAAGAGTGGGAGTTGTTGTTAAAGACGTAGGTGAGATATTTGGAAGTATCGTAGAAGAAGGGATGATGTTTATAGTACTTGATGGTGCCGCAGGAACTACGGGAAAGCCAAATAAGACGGAAGTAGATGAAGGGATTGGTGTGACATGTTTAGTTGTTGGTTCAACTGGAGATAGAGTAGGAACCTGAATGACCGGATCTAGATACGGAATGGTCGTTGTTGAGAAGGTAGTAACAACGAGGACATCAGGATCTGGGAACGTGTATGATGGTGAGAGAGTTACCGCGCTCTCAGGAGGAGCAAGGGTATTACCAGTCGACGGTGGAATAGTAGCACTTTCGACCGGAACGATAGAATTAGGAGTCGCAGATGCTAAGATACCAGCTGCTTCCGAAACCGCGTTGTTTACCTTTAAAGAGAAGTTCAGGGTCGCCATCTTGTATGAAGTTGTAGTATTGTATGGAACGGTAGTATTCTTAAATCGGAAGCCATAAGGGACCATGTTTTCCGCTAATGGTAGTTACAAAAGCCATCTTGACTAGACTTCGTCGACTTTATCAAAGAATTTGATGTTGAAGTTGGACCTGGGTGAATGGGCGAAGACAAAGCAAAGTTATTATTTTATTCACGAGTTATTTTGGGAATCATGTGCAGAACAAAGAAGGTGAATTTTGACCAGCTATAGTGACGACGAAAAATTATTGTTATTGTTCAGAGTTAGGAATAACGTCAACGAAGTATCTGCCTTTCCAACAGAGAGAATCAACGTCGCACGAAGAATTTTTGATCGTCATATTGAAGATGTACATCACAACCGATAATGCTTATTGGAGGCTTGTTGAAACATGATTATGATCAAGAATGCAGGCACAAGTTCTGATCAATCGGAGTATTTGTGGAAGTTATTTTAGACGGTAGGGTGTGAGCCGTGAATGGCAAATACTTGTATTGGCGTGAATCCCTTAGGCTAAAAATCTAACACCGGGTTTATGAAGGAACGCTTCATGTGATATTGAAATAGTAAACGGATGTTACAATGGAAATGGAGTGAATTGGTCTTCCTTGAGAGATAAATCCCAAGATATTGTGCCATAGATAAGGCAAACAGATGATGCCGCATCGGATCTTATTTACCCTATCAAATTCATATCGCCTATGATAATTTTTATCCACAGAACACATTAGGAAACAAGACAAACAAAACAGACGAGTCGATGGAATGAAGTCTCAGTAGAGGCTCCCTGATTCATCAACAGCATTAAACTCCTCCTCTCTTGGGACGATCTGACAACTATCAGATGTATGAGCGAAAAGACACTCACTTGAGGTGAATAGACAAGGTTCATAAGAATGAATGACTGAGGTATGAAACTTGTGTGTTTGTACACCTCAACATGGAGGGCATTGAGGAAACTGATGTAAAAAAGATGAGTTGCCTGTTAGGGTGTATATCTTGGAGGATAAGAGGGAAATGATCTCCCGAGTTACTGGGGTCCCACGTTTCTGATATTGTGCGACCTTCCCCCATTCCATCGAATGGTCAAATAGAATGGCATATCTTCACTTATCTCATCTCGATATGACCATCTGGCAGCTATGTTATCAGCGGAATTGAGGGGCGGGTACAAGCGTTGTCGCGAACCGAATGAGAGGCCAAGATACAATCAATCAGTCTTCCCCGGAATGCGAAATACCTTGTCAGTCTTGATTAGATTGTGCAGGATGGTATGATTTGTAGACCCGATGTTGAAACCGATGAAAGATAGATAAGGCGTGATGCAGATGAGATTAGAGTTGTGGTTATATAAGATGTCGTGTGCCCTCATCTCACACTGGACTGAAAGGTACCATATTTTCATGCTCGAGTTTTTGGTGGTGGACAATTTTTCGACTGAACTTCGAGAAGAATTTCGAACTCACATCAAGGAAGGTCACATGATGAATAAATCATAAGGAACTATTCGCCATCCCATCCCATCCCCCATCCTTTCTTCAAGCAAACACAAACACAAAGATTAACAATCGTCGCACACATATACAACAATACAAATACAAACCTCTCACATCCGCAACTACCGTCAATAATTCCCGAAATAAACGATATTCATTATCGACATACCACATTATTAAGATAATAACTCGATCCTCCATCGGACCATCGCTCGATCTTCACATTCAACAAACCAAGTGTTGTACGGAAATTAATAATCCAACGGCGATTCCATCTCTATCGTTTCTTTCCTCAATTTATCCAACGGACGACCTCTCCGAGCCTTCAAAACTAGTTTGACATAGATGGTGGATATCAAATCATTTCCTACTTCAGATTGTACTCGCGAGGGCAGCAGTTCGAATGAATTTACTTTGCATTGTTAACCCCCACGCATATTGGCAACTTCATCCAATGGTTTGGCCAGTTTCCCATCTCAACCATTTCGAAATCCTTCAGACTCGTTTCCTAGGGTATGAGGGTGCCCAGTATCCTAGGTCTCGCTCATCTTTGCCCCCGCATATCCAGTGCAGAGCACATGTAACTCCATGAACGTGCAGAATTAGATCCTTGATGGCTGGCCTGTTCACCATGTTGAACATGCTTGTTCATGGTTCCCCCACGCAAGGATATACTAATCACTAGACAATTTCAAAGTCGTTTCGCTAATTTAACACTGAAGTCTGAAAGCAGGTTACCAGTAGTTACTTCCTAGGATTGGTGCGGAGAATGAACAACACTATCATTTCAGTACAGTCTCAAGTATATTTCCGACTCTGTTTGCGATCAATACACCGCAATCGCTCCGAATTCGGTGGGTCTAGCACGAGGTAATCCTGGTGTCTGTCTCAAAGAAGACAAAAAATAGAAAAGCACTAACTTGAACGTCTGACAGCCCGATGATGGATCTTCTTCACATGCAAAACAACTGCAAGCGAGTGGACATGCCATCTCAAGTCTATCCCCCAAATGGGGGGGATGGCAAAGTCCCTTGCTCACTTTGAACCATCTACGGAGGACTGTACTAATTTCTAACAAACGATCAGTGAAATGTCGCGTGCAAACCACACGGAAACAAGTTAGGTACATTTTCGCTTTTTAATTCTTCCGTCGGTAGTATCGGTAGTCTAATAGTTTCAAGGTGGCCCATGGAAAGCTGGACAACTGATTCACGAAATTGCGCTACAGCCGCGACAACCGGAATTTATCCCAAGGTCAATTTTTTAGAGAAACGATGAAACTTTCGGTAATGTTACAGTGGAATTAACCTCTACACTACGCTCAATAGATCTATACAAAGCTTCAATTCGCATATCTTGCGTTCTGATTTTCAATCATACTTAGAGTCTACGGCTACGTCCGTCCACCATTCGTGAAGCGAAGATACTAAACAGTTACTCCGAAGAGCTCCAAAAGTCGACCCTGATATTAAGGGTCCTTTGATCTAGATTGCATGAGGCTCTTCTTCTTAGGATTTCCCGGTTGCCTATTCCATATGCACGAGGGCCGTTAAGGCATATCCATGTATGATGGGTTTCGGTCGATGGTCTCCAAACAAAATAATGACAATCATTGAAATTCGCTACCCTTCGTTTGATATTTGGGCTTAAGAAGTTAAGATGTAGCATAAGAAATGGGTCTAGTTCGGGCATTTTCGTATTATTTTATTGCGACTTGAACTGTCGGGAGCTTTCGGAATTTCAAATCGGTCTATTAGCTATACACAGTTAGTCTTATTACTGCAATCCCGCTCCGGAAGTATGGTTCTAGGAAGGAAGCGTGCGTCCAAGTGCTAACGGTAAAATCCATCAACTAACGACTGCTTCTTCCCTTGAGAGTCGAAACAACCAATCACTCCTCTCAAAACACTTGAGATGAACGGGCATGAAAATGTTAAGCACACACTTTTGGGAAACCATCGGTCCGAGATATATGTGACGAATGAAGATACATGATCTCAAATGGAAGTACCTAGGTTTGTTACCAGCTATAATGTCACTTCGATAGCGATGAAATGTCACATCGCTCTTGAAATCGCTGCATGTCTAGAAGCATGATCAACAGTCATGGATGGCATCATGGTCATGAAGCTTCAGGCTGAATGAAGTCTGTGTGCATCGATTAAGATCTGTTCATGGAGGGAAGGTCTCACCCCACTAAGCCCCCCCCAAAACCATACAATACTCCTCTCCTCAACACACAAGGACCCCACGAAAACGCGGGAGAGAGGCCGCTTTCGCAAGCAGATTAATATTATTGACATCAGTATACTTGTTGCGCATACTGAGGTACTGACGTCAAATTCAATGGGCAACATCATGTCTACTTCGTGATGAACAAATTACTTTCTATATAGAGGACAGGGGATAAATCAAATGTTTAATTAATCTCATAGTGCTTTGTCGATGATCTGGTTCTTAAGAAGAAACAACGCCGAAAGTCGAGAACAAGTCTATTGTGAATCTGTTGTCACGTACGCGCAACGCCGAAACTAATGAGAGGAACAGCTTGTGGCAATTTCGAGATGCTTACAGTACCTTTCTTTCAAAGTACGACTCGCAAACCTAATCCGTTCAAATCGTCGGCTTTCCGCTGTGATCTAAGTTGCGCCATACCCAACTCTATGCCATGCGAGATTCGAACTAATTGAATAAGGTACATTGTTTAACACGCTTTTCGTAGTTAGGCTCGTGGTACTTGCATGTTGTATTGCATATATACGCACCGAGACAACTGAACTTAGTCTTTAGTCGTTTGTGCAAAAAAATGTCGAGCTTTATGAGTTAAGTCACAAACGAGGGTTTATAGATGAGGGGAGTAGGCGAGTAGGGGGAAGTTGATGTGGACAAGGTTATGCACCAACCACAATATGGTCAAACCGGATGAAATATCAATTCATACTAACACAGCATTGCCGTATGCCACATGCACCAAATTAACTAATTTTCAATTGTATGAATAGAGTTTTCTTTTTTAAATGAATTCTCGTCACTCATTAGCCTTTTGACAAAAGTCAAAATGAAAATTTCCTACACTCTTGCTCTTACTTTGGGACCAAACCCTTTCTCTCCAAAGTAACCACTCTCCTCCTCCTCCTTCATTGAAACAGGATCTCGTGCCCTCTCTCTAAACATTTCGGGGATCTTCAGACCCTGACGTTGTCTTTCACGTTGAGTCTCCATTTCATATTCGGGATCCCACTTTCGCAGAGTCGCACTTCCCAAATCAGATCTTATGTCCGATGTCAACTAGACGAGGACCACAATTTTTAAAGCTGTCAGACATGCTGTTCTTGCCCAATAGCAAATAGTCAATACAATGGTATCCCAGAAAAATTGTAGAACCCTGGGACTAAATATAAATGACACTATAGTCGAAAATGGATATGATATTCGAGAAATGTGACGCTGGTAATCATGTTTAATACTCAATTTGGTGTAATTAAACTCGATGGCTGTCGAAAATCAAGGCCTGGGGAAGCACATCAATCTATTCACACTGGCGATGTCTGTTGAACATGAAACGTTCATTCTTTCTCGGAGGGATACAAACGAATACGATAGCCAAGTACCTGTACTGTTGCCAGCCGTGTGGCTTTAACATAGTTTGTTCCCGGCTGCCTTTTTCCAAATCACACCGAGGTGACCTCCGTTGTCGTCTCGATGTTTAGGTGACTTTCACACTATAAGTTACACCCCCCACTTCGACTACCCATGGTGCCGCGATTCACCCACATAATTTCAGCCATGCTGCGCGGGACACATTACAGGGTAAAGTCAAGCTTCAAATCCTCGCCTCTCAGCCATTCGATGCTCTTGGAATAGGACCGTCTGGCGTCAGCATATCGGATATGTTCCATGATCAAGAAAATCTAAGGCAGTTTTACGCCATGCTTTCGATCATGGTCCATTGGACATTACCGATCGACGTGCAATGGACAGACACTTTTATCCCCTTTCCTTTTACCTGACTTAAACACAGCCCTGTAATCTCCCAGGCTTGGTAACCTTACTCTACTTATGGTCAAATTTTATATATGAAATTTTATATTGGTGTGATCCGGTCCGCGTTGCGTTGAACATGAAGGGGGCATTTTTTGAGCTTGGCAATGACGAGAACGCACTTTGGCTCCGTCCATTTGCTGCAAGAGCGTTTGCTAGTAGTTGTTACGGTGCAGATTGATGGGAGGTATCTTGCATGAGTTGAAGCCCGAACTAGTTATCGAGGAAGGGAAGCGAGTATTGTAGAAGGGGGGCCAAATCAGTGTCAAATTATGGAAATCAACGGATTCCATCGGTCATACAGTGGCCAGAATCTTACCCAAGTAACCAAGCTACTTGTCACTTCATGCAGCATTTTTGTCTTTGTCTGGCAATCACAAAGCAGTAAAGTACAAGGTATCTCAGAATCCCTAGCTATTGCATCGCAGTACATTACAGCATACAGCATACAGTATGTAGTAGAGGCTGTTTTTGCGATGATCCTTGAATCCTATTTCAGTCCCCAATGTGGGGAGAATTGAATCGAAAGTGTCTCCGTCCTTTCTGTTTCGTGAGTCGTGAGTCGTGAGTGAGTTGAGAGGCTGCAAGTTCTGGAGGCGGAGGATATTATATTGTACCCACAAACTAACCCCTCAATGACCCTTTGCCACTCTCCTCGTGGAATACGATATCCTTACATTACTGAGAGGAGATCAATACGTGGACAGCATCATGCTCCGGTCACGATGAAGTAGATCACTGATGGTTCACCATGAATCATGATAGACTTCACATTTTCTTTGCAAGTCAATAGGGTTTCCCAGGAATGATTGAACCTTATTCATGATTCTGGAAGCTTTTTGGCTTTTCGATTTCACTATTGAGCCCTTCCGATGCCAGTGTCCTGTGTCTTCCAGCAGCTACCATTTCCCTTGTTAGTTGTTGACGCTAGATTCGAAGTTGCATTGTGAATCGTGCATCGTGATTCGTGATTCGTGCTCTACTCAAGCACGCGAATCCATCTTGAGCCAATGGAGGTGGTGGAATATCAACAGACAGGAGAGCTAATGTATCAATGTGATACTGACTAGCTTATAACTCTATGTTTGGGTGCCTTCAACTCGGTACCATCTGCTCCGTACATATTACATCGACAGCCAGAACCTTATTGAGAAATGTAGACATGCTCACATGTAGATTGATTGTACTTGATGAATACCAAAATCGATCAGGAATTTCTCTTACACTGTGAATATAACCTGTCTGATAGCCACGCAAGATGCAGCCATTTGGTATTCGGATGTATGTAGTTGAACATGTTTGATCTCCCCCCCAAATTCCAATTCCTCCGTCCATGATATATTTCATCTAAATGCGAATCCATAATTTCATCCACATCTCACACCCATCCGTCCATGATCCATCCATCCATCCATCTTCTCAACGATATCCACAAAGAAGCAAGCATATTAGGTCTTTGCTCCTTCGGTACGACCACCTACAATTTTTTGTTAGTGGGTGGAGGGGAGCAATTTAGTTCTACTCCACTGACCCTCCACCATACGCATACTAGAATTAATACACCCGGATCATACTACGGTACAGTCCTCTTCATATGGAACTACAGAACCTGGAATATCCATTGACAATAATACAATACCATCCCATCCCATGTTATTAGAGTGATTCGGCATTGCTTTGCTGGATGTCTTTCTCCTTCAAAATCCAAAGTTAAATCCAATTTTGTTTGACGAACTCAAAACCTCAGAACCTCGAGTCAGAGCGAGAGACCACCAGAGAAGAAGGGAAAAGTACTTAACAGCCCGACAAGGCAGGACGAGAGAGGCGTGTGGATGCACTGGTCAATCAAAAGCGAAGAAAGGGAAAGAGAAAGAGAAAGAGATAGAAAGTCTCTTTGAAGAGTTGAAGTGAAGTGAAGAAAAGAAAAGAAAAGAAAAGAAATCGGAACTCTTTTTCACACTTCACTACACTACTCTACACTACACTACAGATCGCACTATCTAATATTACCACCAACATACATCCCACAACCCACAATCCACCATTCATATTACAAATTTACCCGTCATACTTTATTTTAAGACTCTTCCATACCTTACCACACCTACCGTCAATCCTTTTTCACATTCGAGTATACATATATTCATACATATATTCACACATATCCGTATTCGATTCATATCCAAGTACTCGAGTATACATTCGGAGACATCCATTCAAGAACCAAGGCATTGGAATCGGGCGGATACCGACCTGAAAAGAGGAACAATACTCAAGTACACCCTTGAACAATTGTCTGTCATCCACCAATCTTCGGCCAAGATTTCCGAAATTTGCGACACCACTTCCATCTGACTCGCTGTATTTGGGGTTGACAGGAAAAAAGAATAGAAAAAAAGATTACGGATACAAACAGTGCATATTTGAAAAACAACTCGAGATTTGTTCAACCTTCGTCCAATCGTCGCAAATTCGGAAAGTTTAAGTTGGTTCAAAGGGATCGTTCGATTTAACAACCCCTCCCCCGAAGAACAAAAACACAAATACATTCAAAGAAAATAGCCATAAGCTCATTTCTGCGGAAGCATCCTAGCATTGGATTTTGTTGCGGGATTACTGTTACATTGGGCGAGGACCGTCCGAGAAGGAGGTGTGTCGCTCCAACACAATGCCTGGAACGGCACAATACCTTGAGCGTGGGGGGTATCTACAAAGATTCCGCGACTCATCTCAAGACTGGCATACAAGTGGAGACTCGCAAATAAATAATGCTTCATCGTCAGAATCGATAGGGACACAGCACGATTATAGATTTCCTCGAAGGCCCGAAAATCAATCTACTCAACCGACATCTGCGAATCAATCAACGAGTACTTACGATAACATTAACGACCAAACAAAGAGCTCTGGCGCGAGCGCAAAAGCCCAGGGAGACAAACTGGATCACCCAGCGTCAAGCCGTGCGCGCGATGATTTGCTTGGTGAGAGTTTCTTTCCGACCTGGAAAGATGGCTCCGCCGGCGAGGAGCTGGATAACACGGATGAGATGCAAAAGAAAGATCCTTTGGCAACACAGATTTGGAAGTTGTACAGTAAAACCAAAAAGACTCTGCCAAACCAGGAGCGATTGGAGAACTTGACATGGCGCATGATGGCAATGAATCTGCGAAAGCGCAAGCAGGAGGAAGAAAATGCTCGGTATGAAGTCGACGAGTCCTTATCCTTTATGAAGGAAAACCCTAACAGTATTTCAATAGATTATCTCAACAAAATCAGAGTTCAACTGGACCAAGTGGAATTGCCCAGCTGAGAAAATCTACAGACCAAAATACTGTAGATACTTCTGATGCCATGAATCTAGACGATTATATCCTTTCCGATAGTATATCCACACCAACAGGAATCGCCACGTCGCCTTCCCCGGAACTTACCAAAAAAGAGATTGACAGATCGACTAACTCGATAGCTTCGGCGATTCCTATCAAAATGCGGAAAGAATCGACACAGCACTTTTCGGTCCCACAATCTGTCCCAGTTCCTCATCACGCTCCTCGAAGCAACGAAGAATTTAATTACGTGCAGAGAAACGTGAGGAAAACAAGTATTGATGAGCGACGTGTAAGTTTACCCTTTCTCGTGGTTCTATATTTAAATCACATCTTAAGCGCCATCAAGGTTGGAGACTGACAAAACTAACAGGCCCGCAAACGACCCGCCGATTTTTCGCCGCAAGTCAACAGCATAATGATTCCAAATGATCCCGATGATCTCCAAGAATATTCATTGAATCAATCTCACCCACCTTTTAACCACGGAGTGCCAGGTGTACCATTTCAACTAGATACTTTCAACATGGACAGTGACCCAATTATCACCTCAGCAGGCCCTTTCCAACAAAACTTTAACTTCTCTCCTTCCCATTCGCCCCTCGTTCCCCATGGACCATTCTCTTCAATGTACAACAACGCTTCGATGCCGTCTTCCTCCTTGAACTCGAACGACTACTATTCACCCCCTGGAAGTGCTTATCCTTCCACAGTGTCTACTCCTCAGCCCATTCCAGAGGGACAGGAAATGTATTTTTCACACGGAATGAATATGCGACACCAACGCCCTCACACTTTCAATCAAGGGCCTTCAAGTCTTTCCAATTCCATGGCACCTCAATATATGTACATCGGCAACGGAGGATCTATGTTCACTGCAGTGACAACCTCCGGCCCCTCGAACAACGCTTTTGCCTCCGCCGGTGGATTTAATCTGTCACAACACATTGATCCATCTCAAGTTTTCCAACCCGATCATCCTGTTCGATCTCCTGGTGTCCAGATTGGCCACGAAAACATGTTTTCATTTGGAGCCGATTCCGATAACGAAGATGATGAGAGTCAAGCTTTTGCCGATCGAACACTCATGTTACAGCATGATTTTGCCCAATCGCCTTTGGATGACCAAAATATGGATATGCATGGAAGTGGTAGCTTGCAGTGGGATGCTAGTTTGTCGGGACAATTCAATACTCGGGCAGCACGGTATCCAGGAGGACCACCAAGAAAACAAGTCACCATTGGAGGAACAGAAATGGTATCGTCGCCATTAGAGTGGGATGGATCTGGAGGATCCCTTGGGAGACATCACGGCTCGACTCAATCTGTTTCCGACAACCGTTCAAGAAATGACAGAAGACAAAAGATTCCTCGAACTGCCTCGACACCAAATGCAGTACTTCTCGGCCAGAATAGCATGTTTGAAAACTCAGGCCCTTCTGCATCAAATTCACCACCAGATACCAACAACATGTCAGGATTTTCATCAGTTGCTCCCAGTAGACCAGGATCTCCTGGTGGATCTAAGCATGGTTCGACTACCAATCTAGCGGCAGCTGGTCAAGGAGATAATGGGGTACCAACAACTTGTACGAACTGTTTTACACAAACAACACCTCTCTGGAGAAGAAACCCTGAAGGCCACCCACTTTGCAATGCCTGCGGTCTCTTCCTCAAGCTCCACGGTGTTGTACGTCCCTTATCCTTGAAAACTGATGTCATCAAGAAGCGAAATAGAGGATCTGGTGCTACACTTCCTATTGGTAACTCGGGTGGCGCTTCAACGAGAGCTTCTAAGAAAATGGGCACAATGAGCAGTGGACCCAACACTAGAAAGAACTCGATGGTTGCAGCAACAAGTATGGTCAACACAGCCCCTCAAACTCAAGTAACAACACCTACTAGCAGTCATGGAAGAAATGCAAATGAGAGTGCAAGTCCCCCTTCAATCACAGGTTCATTAGGAAATGGAGGAAGCACTGCAGGCAGTACTCCAACTTCTTATCATGGTTCTGCGGGCTCTTCTTCAGGCACAGCCGGTGTCAGCGGAGGCAAGGGCGTAGTCCCTATAGCGGCAGCTCCACCGAAAGCAACACCCGGCCCTGGTGCAGCATCTAGTATGCCTCGATCAAATGCAGTGCCCAAGCGACAAAGAAGACACAGCAAAAGTGTTAGTGCAATTGAGAGTATGGATATCGATTCGCCTGAAGCTTCTACTGGTAGCAATGAGGCTGCGAAGTCTATTGGTATGGGATTGATGGGTAACAATGGATCTATGGGCCTAGGCAATGGATTCGGTATGCCAGCAAGACCAATGATGGGACAAGGAGGTTCTGGAATGCAAATGGGTATGGGAGGCTCACAACATGGAATGACTATGAATGGTCAAAATGGACCTAATGGCTCCGGTGCTGGTCCTCAAGAATGGGAATGGCTAACCATGAGTCTCTGATGGAGCTTCTTTGTCGTTCTCTTTACCAATGACGTCACTGGGCGTTCTTTCCTTCCTATGATATTTTCTGGGGTTGGCGGCTACAATTGATTGTTCATCGGAGTTACTTATACTCGGCCTTTTATGATACCAGCGAGGATTCGCGCTTTACATTTTAAGATACAAATGATACGATGATGATGCTTTTTCTTTCTTAATGGATCGAATCAACGTAATGCATCTCAGGTTATATACCCCATGAAGGGGCGGGAAATATTGGGAGGCTCTTTTTAAACTTGTTTTTTCCTTCTTTTTTCAGCATAAAGAGCTTTGATATCATGTTAATTTTCCTTCTATTCTATCCACTCGTTCGATCCTCTAGCTCTTGTACTCAGAGTAAGAGAAGTGAGACTTTGATCGTGCGAATTTGATTTTTCTCCTTTTACATTGTGTGTGAAAGATTTTGAGGGTTGAGAGGTTATGATCATGGTATTTGTATTTGCGCGCGAGCTATTTGCCGCAAATACGGAGGATGGGTATGAACTGTACTGGGTTGGTTGACGTGGGTGGATATGATAGGGGTTGGCCTTGGCTTGGTTCGATTTTACTCTTGTTTTTGCTTGTCGATTTTTAGTCTTTCTGCCGGAGCAGCGCATCAAGGGTTTGAGGGGTTCTTTAATGACATGATTTGATATCCGGATAGACGGGGTTTTATAGGGGCTTCTGTTTCTCGGGGGCATGGAGAGGTAGGGAAGAGCGTGCTGGCTGTGCTGAGTGGATTCACGGGGTTCAAGGGATTGATTGGATTGAGTCGATGGATCTGACTTTGGTTGTTGCGCTTGGATGGTTGGTTGGAAGAGCGATGGCAATGGGGATGGGGATGGGGATGGAATGTAGTAGAGTGCACAGAGAGACCAGAGAAGAGGAGAGAAGATGGCGGAGATACTATGATAGTGGTAGTGGGAGAATAATATGACCTTAATTCATTTGATTGATTGATTTTGACTTCCTTTGACTTTGATTTTTATCTGGATTTGTGAATGGTGAATCTAGTGAATCCAATGCATGAGAGAGAAGATTGATTATTTTGAAAGTTGTTGAATATTGACAGGTAGGTGTTATGAGCAGTAAGAGACCTACATGCATGAGTTTATTAACATCACAGCGAAGGTGTCGAGATGAATATTCCTATGTTAGTATAGAAGACGAGGTACTCGTTACTCCATGATCTCAGATCTCCCAATCGTATGTAGTATGTGTGAGCATTTTCTGGTGAGGTTGTGAGGTTGTGAGGTTGTGATGGAGTTTTTCTTGATTTTGATTTTGATTTTGATTGCAGAAATGGATGTTAGATTTGGAGAGTTGAAGGGTTGCAGGACTGAATAGTTGGAGGGATGGAGAGTTGGTAAAGTTGATGGAGTATGTAGGTAGATAAGTGGGTAGGTGGATGGGTGGTGTTTGTATTTGTACAGTTGTTGGTTTGCTGCATGAGCTGCGCGGATTCTGGTGTGTTGGGCGTTGGTTGTATTATTCCTTGGTATGGGAAATTATGTTATATTTATATATCATATCTTCCGGGGAATGGTGGATTGAAGATTGAAGATTTTTTGGAGATTTCTTTATAAGTTGGGGGGGAGTCACTTGAAGCTAGCTAGCTGGCTGTGATATTTCTTCATGTACTTGGGTAGGGGAAGGTGTTTATTAGAATTCTTAGTTGAGGAAACGGGATTTTTCGTTTTTATAAATTGAAATGTTTACTTATATTGCTACATTTTCTTTTCTTTCTTTCCCTTTTTTTTCTCTACACAGATGTCAGAATACCAAAAAAGCTTGATTTATAGGAATAATACAATCTCAATCTGGATCTGGATCCGAAAAATCTATCCATCCTATCCCTTAGAATTTGATTTCCTCCTCTATGGTTGGTATATCTACAGATATTCCATATTCCTCCTCACGACATCTCGCGGATGATCATTCTAACTTCTAGGGTGAATACCCGATAGACATGTACACTTGAGAATGGAAGCAACATAGATATAAAATTTGACCGCGCTATACTACCCCAATGTACTAAAAAAGATTCATCCCATCATCCAACATCCGTAACCACGTTCAAAATTCGGCCCCCACTAGTTGATATTCTCCTTTCATCGCCAACGACGCACCATATGAATCTCATTCTCTTTGTTTTCTACAAACAGTGCCCTGATACTGACATTCACACACACACATAAAATATCCCCTTAACGCCTATCATCAAAATTCTCCCATCGATCTATATAAAAGACAAAAGACACGTCTATCCAGCCCACATCTTCCTTCTCGTACTTCCTACTCACTGACACCTTTAAAGAACAGCTCTTGCACCACCAGCGACTTTCCCCCGAGACTCTAGGGACACATTCAGTCTCTTGATCACATGCCACACACATACCCTCTGGATGTTCTAGTAATATTACATAGATACATTCGTCTACGACGAGCTGGTATCTATATCTAGGATGATATCTCTCTAAATTGATGTAATAGAAATTGAGAATTATACACTTGGTGTCGTTCACTAGACAAAAGCCTTCTCGTAATAGGTATTCGCTGCTAGTAGAAAGCATGCGGACGTCTATCTTATTCTAGATGAGTGAGCGCCGGCCCTGTTTTGTCTATTCGAATGATAAGTCGACTTGAGTACAATCTAAGTACGTGGTATATGAATTTTGTAATATGGAAATCAGACAACAAGATAAGATATGTATCTTAACAAAGACCAATTCATAGAACCCTGATCAAGCAAATCATTTACGAGAAGGAAAGTCGAATCCTCAGTTAAAATCTCTACAGCCTCGGGTTAACAAACTCTTATGTGAGAGTGTAGGTATCCATAGCCAGATAATTTGGTCTTCTAGAGTCAAGCAAGATAAGGCTGGATAGACATAAAAGAATTTTCAGATAAACATCAAAACAAAACAATCCAAGTCGGGATTCGCGAAAGAAAATTAGACAGCCAAGAAGGCCAGTACTACCAGAAACCCAATATCCGAGGAATGCTTGAATGGCGCACTAAGATGGACGCCGAACACCGTTCACCTCGTAGGTTTGGAGTGATGACCAGTGATAGAAGCGTCCGACAGAGAGAAAAAATGAGACTAAAATCATGCGTCATAATCTCCTGAGAAATTTCAGGATACTTTAGAGCGCCTGTTCTTTACACTCTGAGAGCGAAGATGAACTAGCAACTTGTATGAATACGAATGATAGAGAACATGAAAGGAAACAGACAACTTTGAAGCTCGCTTCATTGATAATTTGGCATTGTACGATAGCGATCAAGAAACCAAACGGCAATTATACTATGGCCTTCATCTCGCGAAGTGCACAAGGAAGAAATAAATATGTTGTACACATAGGATGGAAAACAAGAAAATATGTAAGGAACGCAGAAAAGAGATGAGACCAAGATCCACAACGGTAGTCAAGTGAGGTTGACGATAGTCTGACAGCTTGGTGCCTTTGACAAGTAATGTAAGTTGAGACGTAATGGACGCGACAGTATGACTTCAGTGCGGAGTGTTTCATTCAACTCGTAACATGGCCTTTACTTTTGTATCATATATTGGTGGCGTGTGTTCAGAACACAGCGAGAAAAATGTGAGGAAAACATTGAAACCTTTGATTGTCGTCAGATCCCTATGAAATCTAGGAGACCGAGATTCGTGGCCAGAATCTCTAGTACCCCTGGCCGATAGCTGGCCCATAGCCATTTCTCGAGACCTCGGTCACCTCTCCGCACAAGTGGACCGCCCAGTTCGCCTCTAGCATTTTGCAGCGTAAGAAAACATCGTAATATCACATCACATCTGCAGAAATCAATGAACAAGTATTGAGACGGAGAAAGATCAAGATAACATTGATCTCAATTCAGCAGCAAACCACTTCCTCAGATGTACATATACGCCCATTAAAGAAGATTGCTTTACCTCCAACCAATGGATTCCCGTCCGAACTTGAAGTAGATATTCTCTAGTTCCTGAATCGTAATCGTAAACCCATCGTGGTGAAATTCTTGTGTATAGTAACAAGCAACGCCCCTCTTGTTCCCCATCCATCAGTTTTTGGTTATTTAAGCTCCTGGGTTGGGGTTCATCTATTTCCTGAGTTAGCAAACTATCTTGAATTCGATAATTTTTGTGATGTTGTCGAACCTTTCTCTTGCCACCGGTCAAAGTAACGTTGACGAAACGACGAACGAACTTCTCTCTCTTGGCAGCACGTCCCTTAGGGCGCTTCTTCTTCTCTTGTGGCTCAACCTATTTGTAACAATATCGTATTAGCATGATTTGATTCATCAAGATCATGTAGCCTTTCAAAGTATCCCATTCCCATGTCTATTCTCCCGTGTTGCTGCCTAAGTGACCCTCAAAGAGATCTTGTTCGCCACTCCAACGCGCCCATTTCGATATCCATGACTTCCATTGAGAATTATATCAAAAGAATCGTACCTTTGGTGTTTGAGACTTGACCTTTCCGGCACGAGCGAGGGATCCGTGAACCTTTCCCATGATTGCGGTTTATCGGGATATTGTCGATTGATATTTCCGATAACTGTAAAAGTGGCAAATGTAAGCGGTGATGTTCTTCCCCTTGGGATGCAAATAGATCGGTTTCGCAGAGATGAAGAAATCAATTCGAGAATCTGCGGGCAATTCTAGAGATGGCAGGAACCGTAGATTTGATGAAATAATATGGGTATACGTACGCGGTTGCTGAGTTGTTGGGTTGTCGATGGATTGGTGAGATGCGTCAGTATACTCTTTCTTTGCTGCTTACTCTAGCGCCATCGCTTGATGTTTCGCACTAAAATTGCTAGGGCTTCGAAATTAGGCAGCCCTTTGTATCAGATCACGTGATATTTGCTACACTGAAGAGAAGCCATCTTCTCTTCTCGGTCTTCATTTCTTACGCAGAAGAACACCAAAATACAACACGAACATGCTCAATCGGCATAGCAATTTATTTCTTCCATTAATCAATACATAAGCTCATGGGATTGTCCTCACACTGCACCGTGCTGTACTCGTCTCGAAACTTTGAAGATTTTATTATTTGTTCCAGTCTCTAATAAAGGTACAATTTCAAATTGATAACGAGCTGTGTCAAGATATTCAATCACATGAACGCCAAGAGATCTTATCGTTATCAGATCCATTGTTATCACCGTGACGGCGGAATCCTTTCCGACTTTCGGATTAATACCCGGGTCTTGTTCACGAGTACCATCACATCTCATCAGCGGTAAGGTTACAAACCATCTTACTATGTAACTATTACATAGTGAATGTTGATTTTCTATTGAATATTTACCATACAAATATATCTTTATTTGGCCCCCATCACCTCTCAACATTTATTCTGCTTCCTCAAGCTCTTGCGCAATGTACCTCTCAAAAGCTCCTTTGGGAGCCTTGCTCTTGAGCACTCTCCTTCAACTTACAAGCAGTTCATCTCTACCAATCGACATTTCCACTCCAGAGCAGATCATCAACAATCCATCCTCTGCCGAATCTACAAATCGCATACCTACATCCCGCGAAAGCGCCATTCTCGCCCGTCGCATTCTCCATCTCACGCCACTCGGAACCCTCTCGAGCATCTTCCCCAACTCATCATCAACTTTCGAGAACCGCCCCTCCAATCTGCAAAATATCCCCATCGGGCTCATGGATTACATAGCTGACTGTGAACCGACAACTAACAATCCTACCATCCTCGCTCTCAGCATAGCAACCACCTTCAAAAACGCAGTCTCAAACCCAAATATCTCTCTCTCCCTATCTTGGACCCCTCCTTATCCTCCTAAATCCCGCATAACATCCAAGCGAGACCCATTCGCATTTTCGGCTGCAAACCAACCGCGGTTCAGCATCCTGGGATACCTCGAACCCATCACTATTTCGCCTGCAGAAGATCAAGAATTAAGACAATGTTTTGTTGATACTCATCCCGATGCTAAATATTGGTTACCAGGTAACCATATTCATCACAGTGAGTGGGTTCGCTTGGTTGTGCAGGAAATTTACTGGATAGGAGGATTTGGGGATCGCGCGTATATCGGTTGGATACCTATTGAGGAGTGGAGGTCTGTCGAGAGAGAAGAGTGGGAGAAAGTGAGATTGGTAGGAGAAAAGAAAGGATGGAAGGAATGGGCGGTTGAGGGATTAGGATTGGGAGGTTCTTAGGAGTTGTGATGCTAGGAAGTTGTTATGAGAGCGATTGATAATAACTATGAATATGTATACTAGTAACTTTAGTAGTTAATTATACCTTGCTCAATGTATCTCCCGTCAAATTTTAACCTTCTTTGTCTTTGTTGAAAGATAATTGAGTAACTAATCTATGGTCCAATTTTTACAAGACAGGACCGAAGGGGTTGATATCGAATTGTTAGTTACAATGTCTAGCTGCAAGTAGATCAATGAGTGACACGTTTTTCACATGAAGAAAATAATCACAATCAGCTCAGAATTTTTACGTATTATCCTTATTAACCCAAGCTCTCTAACTCTATCCTACAATAATCAAACCGAACTTCTACCACGTACACCCTTCCTGATGCAATGCTGTAAACCCCCCACAAACAAAGTTCCCAAACACGAAGCCTAGCGCCGACTTAAATACCTCTACTCTGCCCATCGTGCCAAAGGTTTATCAAAAAGCTCTTTACCAGTGAGGAAATGCAGCAAAAGGGACTCCAAAAATGCAACAACCAGAATTTCCTTCAGCCGATCACCATGATAACAACCAGCGTGAAACTTTACGCCGACGATGCAAGATTACCTCTTCACTCTCTTGGAAGATCCATTGCTGTCCGAATCAACCAAAACCCTCTTATTCGAACTAGCCACGGAAGAATTACTCGCCGGGCCCTCACTCGAATCATCTCGGTCCCCTCCAACCTCAGCTTCAAACAACGAATCTAAGCTCGACAAGGTACTGGAATCTGAATTCGATCTTGCCCTCCTTATGCCCCTCTCTGCAGGGATACCCGTTCCATTCTTTTCCCGATGCGATTGCAACCGAAGTGCGAAGTTATTCAGGGGATTGGGATTTCGATGAACATGCTCAGAAATGAATTCCCATGCCGTAGCCCAGCATTGAGCGTTGACTCGTAGATCTTTGTGTTTTAATCGTAGAAAGCGACGGAGGGATTTGATGTCTGAAAGAAGAACGTCGTCTGATCGCCTGTCTTTATGGTATGATATGAGAATACCTGTGGCTACTAATTCCAGTGGCGAAAATGTGCGGACGTGGTTTACATCCGCCTCCTTTAGAAATTCAGGAGCAGGATCGAATACTGAATTTTTTTGAACTTCGTATTGGCCGTCTGGTAACTTCGTAGAAGATAACTTGATCAGCGATTCAAACCTGTCGAACACGTCCTTGAAAGCGAGTTTAAGACCCATAGATATTGGTTCTGGATCTTCTAGGACCCGCATAAGTGCTTGGGGACTGGCCTGGAGTGAGGGCACAGTTTTCCTCCTCCGACCATTGGTTGATCCAGAAAGAACTTCTTGAATCATAGTAAAGATAGTGAGAATAAGGCGAAAGCCTGATGCACGACTTTGCTTCGATACTAATCACCCTTTAGCCATATTCCTCGCGTAAACTATAGGGGACTTACAATTGATCACCATAGCATAATCATCCTCATATATGCGGGTGAATCTAGCCCATTCAGTGGACATTGCTCTCATTTTCTCGGCTGGCGATAAAGCAATTCCCCGTTGGACAAGCTGGAACATGGTTTCTTCAGTCTCTTGTGTCAGATGGTCGTACTCATAGCAACAGAAGACCTTGTCGTCGAAAAACTTCTTCAATCCGCCTGGACAAATATTTCTGTTGCTAGTCGGTGTCAATACACCGTTGATAGTCGGATGACAATAGTACCATTTTTTCGGCGGGTGTGAATTGTCGAGGAAGCCGATCTCTCCGCTCATGAACTTAAAAAGCGAGGTCAAGCGTTGCTTTCCATCAACACAGATGCGCATATGCTTCACCTCTTTCCGGCCGTCCTTTAATTTGTTGATTACTGTTTGGACATTAAGAACGATTGGGGGAATGAAATATCCCATCAACACTGAAGTAATAAGAGTAGAAGCCCGCCCTTCGTCCCATACACTAGCTCTCTGATAGTTTGGATCTAATACTAGATTCCCCTTGACGATAGTATTATAGAGCATTCTTAAAGGCCTCTTAACGATCATTGGTGCAGGAAGTTGTCGGATCTTAAACCCTTATGTGTCTCCATTAGCACGCGGTAACATAGTATTTCACTCGCCAACTTACCTGGACAAACAAAGTGTTCAATACCATTAATGAAAACCAAACCTTCAAAATTTCCATCCACATATTCAGACTCTTCGTCTTCGACATCTACGTCATCGAAAATACCATCTTCTGCGACATCCGGTAAATCCAGTTGCAGAGGTTCATCTCCAGAATCTTCATTCTTTATTAGCTTTACCTCGACAGGCGAGCCTGGCTTGATTTCCACTCTTGCCATAATGAAAGACAGTAATGTCTTGGATACGTATTAAGAAGTGCCCACTGTATCGCAGTATTTGTGCAGATATCCGAATTCAAATCTGACATTCACGATCAGGATACAAAATTCAGTAGAAGGTATGTGACTGTAGCAACGAGCTTAAAGAGTCATCGACCAATTGCAATATCAGAGATACGAAGAGTCATGTGACGTCTTTGGAAAGAGAAAGTGGCGTGATGCTTGAGGTGATTATTAAATTAGCCTACGATAGTTAGTCAGTAACACAATGCCATCGCGTGAAAAAGGGGCGAGATAATAAGCCTATGAGAGCTCGGGGATCTACAGCACTTGTATTTGCGTCGTGCCAACAGAAAGGAACAGTTCCAATACATCAGAAAAGTACTAAGAACATTGTTGAAGCACCCGTGAAGGTAATTGAACAGCTTTGAGTTCTGTTTCAAACCACTGGGCAAGATGATATCCAAAGACAGCGGTGGCGGCCTTATAATGCTACACGTTTACCGCTTGGCATAATGTCTGCATGATAGGGACAGACAAGAAATCGGAATGGGGGTACACATGGACAAAGAAGATCATAAATATTGGCCAACTCACAAATTGTTCTATAGCTGGCAATGATTCTTTCTGAAATGTAATGTTTAGATATTGATTGCCATTTCATCATTACCTAGTGAAGCGCGTGTTTGTTGGACATGACGAGAGCATTGGGTGGGTTGGTGGGTCTTGTTGGTCTTAAAGCGTTTCCGGAAGGTGGGGTACATTTAGTCTAACTTTCTTTGTGCTAGTGTTGAAGCTGCTGTCTGGATCTTCTAAGTATTCAAACATCTAATAAGATCCTTTCTTGGAGCCTCTCATCTATCATTGAATATTCTAGATAATTCGTCAATTCGCATGAAGTCAATGTTTGAGATAGATTCGGGGAGATCACACAATCGAAATCGATACATCACGGGAATCTAGACATGGAAGTTTTCTTCCTTTGACGAGTACATTCTTTGAGATCATTCTGAAATCTGCGGGAAATTCTGCAATTGCTAGAGTCTATATAATTCTTTCGCCCCTAGAGCTTCTGTGCGTAACAATCAAACTGTAGAAGAATAATGCTGCTTCTATGAAGACAATTTTGATGGTACTTCCAAGAGTCATCTGCCACCTGTTTTGAGTTTGGCGAATCACTCGCTACATATACACCAGAAACAAGTGGTACGCCAGAACCAGGATGGGAAATGATGAAATGAGAGATTGGATGAAATGAATTGAACAGCATTGTAAACAATATCCTAGTAAAACACCTTGAACTCCACCTTGAAGTCCTTTTATTGGGTATCATCAACGCCACTATAATCATTCATACCATCCCGTAGAACTTTGGTGAGAACTGCTGCAGCTCTGCCGGCTTCACCAGCTTCCCTTTTAGCATGCTCCACTCCGATGAGTAAATCTGCCTCAAATCTTTTATGGAAAACTCTTTGACGATCTTCCCTATCGATATACATTTCTCCTTCTTCATCTCTCGATGATCCAAAAAGATTGAGATGCGCATATACGTTCGCTCTAGAAGGTATCATATGTCGCTCGACATCGAAAAGCGGGAAATTATTTCCATTCGTAGTAGGCTGCACAACCATTTCCGGTTCCACAAGGCCAGCCTTGAGAAATTGGGAAAGCACCATCAACTGTCTTGGAAGAGTTTTCCCCGACTTCTCAAAACTAGTCCTACTTATTCCAAAACTAACTCTACTTGCAGATGACCATTTTGACGTTGCGCTACTTGTAGTCCAGCCTATCATTGACATGAAACTTTTCAATGTTTTCACCCACCCACCCGGACATGAAACTATATCTTCTCCTGCAACTTGAAGAAGCCATTCTAATACGGCTAAAGCATCAACTCGAATTTCAGTGGCCAAATGTGTCATACCAGCTCTTGTGTATAGTAAGGCGGATTCTGCTCGATCACCGATATCTGCAGGTGGTAAAAGTCGAAGGAATTTGAGGAGCTGTGCTCGCACAGAGGCGTTTCCATCAAGGATCAAAGGTAGGAGTTTCGGGAGAATAACAGCAGTTGGGAGGGGTATTGATTCGTTTACGGGTTGAGAAGAGAGTTGAGTTGTAAGATATGCGAGCGCATCCTTTCGCTGAGTGTCTGATTTCGAGGTCGATGCCAAAGAGAGATAATGAGTGAATTGTACAACATTCGAAGGTGCAGCAGTTTTAAGAGATTGTTGATTTACAACAATTGATTTGGACTTAAAACTGGTGTCTGTAAAGTTATCGGCTTTTGCTTTAGTCTTGCCAACTCGAAGTTTCACTTTCTAGGAATATGAGTCAATTGTGTAAACAGAAATAGGGGAAAATATTCTTACTTGAAAGTCCTTCTTCTTTTCCCTCTTTTTTCTCGCACTTGAACCCATTGCAAATAATTACTATTATGGAAAATGATGCCTTTGGAATAATCTGGAAACTGCAAAATAAAAAAGTTCCCAACTAGGGTCCCGGAATAACTAATTACGCCGCATTCCGATGATACCCCTGCACATGGGTATCATTGATTGTTTACAGCACCCATTTGTTTTCACAACTCACTGATTGTTCTACATTCACAATATGCCTCAGACGACCGACCAGCTTACTGTACGCTATGTTGAACTCTGTTTCTTGCAAGAATTTACTAACAGTAACTGAAGGGCAGCGGCGCAGAAGCTTTGGCAGAGACTCTTGCACGACTCTCTAAGAAACCCGGGGTAGAGGCGACACTGGTGCTCGAAACCTCCAGTGGTACCATCATTCAGAACTCGGGATCGTTTTCAGCCTTCCGCTCTATCTCTAGATCAAACAATCCTAGTGTTTCGACGGAAGATTCGAGTACACCGGCCAATACGGAGAGCCAAGGGATAGAGGAATTAGCTTCCATGGTATGGAGTTTTGTGAAATCAGCCGGGGGACTTGTGCAGGGACTAGATGTTGAGGTTTGTTGAAATCGAACTGTGATGTGGGAATGCCAATCTGACAGAATATTAGGATGAGGTTAAACTCCTGCGTCTACGAACGAAGAAACACGAGCTTGTGATTGTTCCGGATCCAAAATACATTCTCGTTGTTGTGCATGAAACACCCCCAGCTTAAGAAGAAGCGCAGGAAAATTTAGTTTACACATATCGATGGAACGGCGTTCAATACCCAAGGAGCATTTTACGGCGTTATAGTTTATATGAGAGGATATCTTAATGACATAAACCATGCAAATTTGTTTTCCAATGTGTGGTCTATTCAGTGCGTACCCCTGGACGTCAATGTGAATTTCAGAGTGACAAGCGAACCATTATCGAAGGACTGGATGATTGGAGAAATATAGAGTGGCCGATTCAAGATGTACCCCTTGAAGTCAAGAGCGATCTTGTGACATTTCGCGTGGATATAAAACTCCTCAAAGCCGCAAGTTCCCATATTGTATCTCGGATATGAAGTGTATTTTTCAACTTAGCCATCGACCAGTCTTTGATATAGACTGGGCGACTGTTGTTAGAAGTCTAGAGAATCTTCAAGAAAATGCTTGACGTGGATTTGAAAATCAAATACTTATTCTTGAAATCAGACTGCTTCACGATTATACGAAGAAGCTTTCTTTTTATGTTTTGAACTTTCTGTTTTATAGTTCTCCGACTTTGGTCTGTCAGCTTTGCGGTTTTCCCCCGTCCAAGACTGAACGTTGGAGGACTCAGCGAAAAGCGACGGCCAGTTGGATGTTTCTTCTCGTACTAGGTATTTCCTTCCCATTTTCGATCTTACCAATTCCTCTTCGACAACCTTATCTTTACCGGAATTAACCCAACCATTAAGAATGTTCTAATATTTGACATGAAGTCGTGCGGATTAATGCACAATATCTTATCCCGGAGTGATGATGGTGCTTTGGTACATCTTGCGTGCTCACTAGCCGCATGAACGCAATTGGTCGATCCCACCCAGTTTGTGTATCACGAAGAATAAAAAATATCGGCGACCAATAATCACCCAAGAATGAGCCATATATCACGGTATTCATCTATCTAAATTTGCATGGTAAGTGATGGTGGCCATTGCGATTGATGATAACATGTGCGTCAATTTTCACACCACCCATGCTTGCGGAGACTAGATCTGGTCTGCATATTCGACAATGGTTCCTATATATACTATATATCCAAGTCTATCCCAAATTTTACAGATGACTGCTAAGTAATAGTAATTCAACTTTGAACATGCCCGTACAACTTCTTACCCAAGCCGACGGCTATGGCATCATTGTGGGATTATCAATCCTCTTCTGTCTCATCATCCTCGCAGCCGTTCGCATCCAAAAAAGATATCTCTCAGAAGACAGCGATCAATCCGAAATGTTCATGGTAGCAAATCGTTCCGTTGGTACCGGACTCACTGCATCCGCCGTATTCTCAAGCTGGTAATTCCATACATACATCCATACTTCACCCATTCCATTCTGACCCCCCGAGAACCCCATACTAACCAAACTCCACACATCTAGGATGTGGATCAACAAAAGTGTCTTCTCAGCAGCCTACACATATAAATGGGGCATCGCCCTCCCCATCTGGTGAGCCAGCGGTCTCTCCTTCCAAATCGCACTTATGGCTGTACTGGGTATTGTAGCTAAATTGCGGGTTCCGTATGCGCATACCTCGCTTGAGTTTATCCGCATGAGATACGGAAATTACGCGCATTGGATTTTTATTGTGCTGAATCTTATTAATAATATTTTTGGATGCGGGAGTATGATTTTGGCGGGGGCGCAGTTGGTGAGGGGTATGACGGGGATGCATGTTGTGGCGGCTTGTGTGTTGATTCCGGTTGGTGGTGAGTAATTTTGATGGGATTTATGAAAGAAAGGGCTATGGGAATGAGAATGTGGAAGGTGAATGTTGACTTGTTGCTTTGTAGTTGTCATTTATACGGCTGTGGGAGGGTTGAAAGCGACGTTCTTGACGGATTTTCTCCATACTACTGTTGCTCTGATACTCTTGATCTACTTCTCGCTAGCGGTTCTGACCAATGAGCATATTGGGGGTATATCAGGACTCTATGAGAAAGTCAAGGCTACGGATGACTATATCCCCGGAAACTATGAAGGTTCACTCCTGACAATGAAATCCAAGAGCGGTAAGTGAAATCTATAGACTTGCGATGTCCCTCTCAATCAAATATCAATCCTAATCACCTCAAAAGCCGTCTTATTCGGTCTCGTCCTAAAATTCGGCAATCTTGCTCTTGTCCTCATGGACACCGCATTCTGGCAAAAATCCTTCGCGTCCGAAGTCCACTCCACAGTCCCAGCATACGATCTCGTCTCCATCGTCATCATCGCAATCCCATGGTGCACCGGAACCATCATTGGACTCAGCGCCCGCGCAATCGAAAAAACTCCCATCTGGTTCGACTACCCCAACACACTCACCACCACCCAAGTAAATTCCGGCATGGTAATGCCATACATTCTTCGCTCTCTATTAGGTCAAAGCGCAACCACAGGTCTACTCGTCCTTGTATTCATGGCCATCACCAGTACAGTATCTTCATCCATGATCGCAGTGAGCAGTATCATTTCTCTCGATTTATTCCGCACCTATATCAATCCCGCAGCTTCAGATCGCAAGACCCTGAAAGTCAGTCACTGGGGCGTCGTCTTCCATGGTTGTTTCATGGCTGGCTTCGCAATCATGCTCGAATATGCAGGAGCCACAAATAACTGGTCAACGTATTTCCGTCCCATCATCGCGTGTCCGGGGATCCTCCCCATGATCTTCACGCTGCTTTGGTCGCGACAAACAAAGGCAGCAGCTATACTAGCGCCGATTTTGGGTTTGATGTCGGGGGTAGCTACGTGGCTTAGTCTCTCGTGGTATTGGTCTGGCGCCTTGAATATCCAAACAACGCAGGTACAGGTTCCAGGTTTGTATGGCGCTATCGTTTCGTTCTTTTCACCGGGGATATACTCGATTGTGATTTCGATGATTTGGCCAAGCAAATTCGATTGGCGCGAGTTTTTAAGAATTGGACTTATCGAGGATAAAAGCCAAGCAACCAGCTCACTGACATCTGCACTTCATAGTAATGAAGCTGTCAATCAAGTCACTCATGCGGAAGATGAAACGAAGAAAGAATCCTACACCACCAGTGGAGATGAGGCCGGTCCTCCTTCTCCTCCTTCTATGACACCAAACTCCCAACTTCTTCTTGATGATGTGGTTCACCCGTTCGGAGACGAGATAATTAAACACATCAATAAGTGGCTGAAAATTGCTATTGTATTTTTTGTGGTTAATGTGTTGGTTACGATTGTGTTGTGGCCGATACCACTATATCGCGATTGGATCTTTACAAAGAGTTTCTTTAGCGGATGGATTGTGATGGCGATTGTGTGGCATTTTTTTGCGATTTTGGCGGTGGTTGTTTATCCCATTTGGGATGGGAGGATTGAGATTGTGAGGGTGGTGCAGGGGATGAGGGGGGAGTGGAAAAGATAGATGTAGACGAGAGGAGATGCGTGGATGGGGATGGACGATACCTGGGTCTTGATACATAGGTTTTGTGGTTATGGTCTAGACAATATGTAGAATCAGGTTTCGAACTAGTTCCATTGGATACCACACGATATGTTTCTAAGCACTTGGAACTCTCATCTGTGCAGTTGAGAGAATATGTATTTACGTTAGAGATCAGCCCGGATACTACGAGAGTGACGTCTGATAGATCAAAAGAGTGTCAAGAAACGACTGATTGAAACCCGCATATTGAGAAGTTATTATGTGAAGGTATTATTAGTCTTGATCCAATGTATATCTGCAGGATACTATTCTCTAGTATTCGTCGAGTAGAAACAGGATAGTAGGTACTACTAGAAAGGTATCCATATCTTGGAGAAATCATTCTCGGGTGCTTGTCCGAAGTCAAAGAGAGTACTGTTAGAAATACATAAAACTCAATCCCCAAGACGTGGGAAATAATAATCCTCCATCAAAGACATGAGAAATAACATCAACAGTAAGATATTTCTGCAACCACTTTGGAAGGAAGAATGGGATGACATTATCAAATGCTAAAATTCGAAATGCATATCTGGAAAGACTTCTAAGACGTAAATAGAGTACTAATCAATATCTATTCGGTGTTTGAGAATGAAAGAGATGCTGATGTAGTGGCTAAGTCTTCTCTCAAATATCGTGGTATTTTTGTTTCATTCATGAGGGATGATTGTCCTTGATGACCTCCAGCGGCGATGATTGCGTTATTACCACAAGCCCTTATGTGTCTTGTGCCATCGATTCCTCTATCATTGGCACTTGATATGTTTGTGATCGTTAATTGATGTTCATATAGAGATTTCTCGTTGAATGAGATCCAATCATGAAGTATGGGTCATAAGTGTGGGATGAGACGAACATGCTGTATGTACCCACTAAAGGATAGCACTTGCTGAATGGCAGAATGTACCTAGGTAGATATTTAAGTAGATTGGAATATATTCATACTCAGGATATAATTGAAATGCCTCCTGAACATCGGAAAATAATGTCTAAAGTGCTCAATCTGAGAAGCTAATCAGGACAATAGCATAAAGTGAGAGACATCATGACACCGCCAATTGCATTGCGGTCAGCCTTCAAGACAGCTTCATAGGAACGTTTCAGTCTGATGGAACTTATAGCTGTACTCTCCACTCCCCCGCTGGGAGAACGGTTCCATTTGTAGACGTACGTGTCTTGGAACATTTAGTTGGTCATTTGTACGCAGCGCGGAGTATTCATGATTCGACGAGTCTTGGATAACACAGCCCCTTTGAATCCTTTGCGATGGAGATGGAGTAACTGAGACAAGCAATGTACCACATCATAACCTCATACAAATGCGAGATTTCGACACTTCGCACAAGTATTCCATAACTTCCAGAAAGTATTGCGGTACATGTTGTTGGTTTAACAATATCAAAATGGAACCGAGGATTTGCCAGAATGCATGCAAAAGACGGAGATTGATCATAGCTCCAAAACATTGCACCCTGACAGCCTGAGTTTACTGAGCCACCCATGAACTACATATTACTCACCACCTGCACTCCTGAAACCTTCAGGGTCTACACATTGAATTTATATTGAATCATCGGACATTGCCATCAGATCCGACTTTAGTCTGACGGGATGAATATGAATTCTGCGGAATAACGCCAGCTTTATCCCGAACTATGGGTACCAGCCAACGGGAATCTCGAAGGACTGCTCCGTCAATTAAAAGGAGGTTGGTTGATGGTGCAGCAGCTAGTGGGCTTCTGCAGACGACTGCTAGAAATCAAAGTCAGCTGAACATTAACCTTACTCAACGCAAACATAGAAGAGAAGAGAAGAGAAGGAAGTCCGCAGATGGTGATAAGTGAAACGAAAATGAGAGATTGGAAGTTGATGATAGTCATGTCATGGTCAAGGCTACGGTACTTCCATACGCCACACGAAAGATACGGAGTCACAGTTATTCGTTTGTAATTCCTCCCCTCCCCTCCCCTCCAATCAGAAGCAATATTTCAACTGTATATTCCGATAACCTGGAGTACCTATACGGAGTAAACAATAACAAACAACCCACGCGAGAAACAATCGAATCAGCTTGGCGGAAATGCATATCGTACAACAATTCACACAGGTCCAAGATATCAATAACGGCCGAGACCAGCAAGAGATAATGAAAGATGGTTGTTCCTGTTGCTGTCGTTGATTGGAACCGCAAAGGATGATAAATAGAGATACCAAGATCTATGGTCAGTGGTCACCATCAAATGAGTATGCTAGTCAGTATTTACTATTGACCTTGTAAGTCCCTGCCTGTTCCCTACCTAGTGACAAGTTTCAAGGTATGATATTCAAGGTATGTTCAATGTAAGCATTCCCATACCTCAACCCCACCTTCTTTCTTTCGACCCTTTCTCTTCCTTTCTTTTCTTTTCCTACACGTCACTCAAGTCAGTCACTCATTCGTGGATTCGTTTGTTCATTCGTTCAATCAATCCATCAATCCATCAATCCATCATCCATTCATTTACTTCTTCATCAGTCACTCCCTTCACCGACGACAGAAATTGATACATACATATCAGTGCGATCTACAGTCACGGAGGGCCGTATCGCACTGGGCATATGTCGTATTATTATGCAACTGTCACCGACTGCATGCATACACAGAGCCGTGAATCCTTGCTTGAAGTTGCTCAACCACGCATTCTATCATCCACTGCCTTGGAACTCCCAAAAAGAGAGGGATGTGATTGATGATAGATGATTGATTGATTGATTGATAGCTTGCTTCCCTTACCTTACCATACATTACTGGACCTACCATAGTACCCACATACTTATATGCTGCACCACCACAACAAATCTGCATCTCTTGTTGCAGGATTGTGGGTTTCAGAAATCTTTCCGAATATTAATACTTCTTCTTGTATATGCCATCTTGCTCGTACAAGTACTTTCACTGCACTTGTTTGGTCACCTTATTCTCACTTCAACGTTCTTCTTATGCAGCTCCCCGCATACCAGGTTGTCAACATAACTGGCTCCTCATTTATATCCATTTCTATTGCTCCTTTCATTTGTTTTCTGCTATACCTAATCGCGTTTCCTGCATGCTGATCGATCTGATGACCATTGATACATTACTACGCGGTAGCTTTTTTCTTTCTTTTTTCACTTCCAAGATGCCTTCAATATCTTCCCTCCTGAAGCATAGAAACGAAAGTCAAAATGAGAATCGCATGAGCTTCAGTTTGAGCGTGACTCCAGAGAAGTTACAAAGAAAGTCGAAGCGCAACTTCCTTCGAAACCTTTTCAAAATCTCTAGCTTCTCCTCCAAAGACAAGCCGGGGAAGGAGCAGACCGTGGTAATTTACTTTTCCATTGATTCACCAGTGATTGTTTTGTAATATCTTTGGAATGACGCTGATATTACTCGTCGTTACCAGACAATTCCAATACAAACTCCCACAACCAACCCCTCAAGTCCCATGTCGAATCACAATAAACCTCTTCCGCCGCCACCACCTTCAATCGAGGAGCCTGCGTCTTCGGAAGGGATCTCTTCTAGGCCTTACAAGAAATTAGATAGGATAATCTCACCTCTTACGGATCAAGAGCTTCGCGAACTATTTTCTGGAGCTCCTCAATTCTATGCACGTTCCGAAGGTCATCATACAGGCGCACCGTATCCCAAGATAGCTTTCCCATGGGACTCAAGCTTGCAGATACGAGATCTGTCTGATCATGTGCAAATACAAGACGAGGCATGGGGTTGTATCACAGCGTGGCCGCATATCACGAGAGAAGCTCCAATAAGTCTGGAAGGTGCGAAGGTTACTGAGAAACGCCGGGCCCATTTTATGCCACGATGTCGCGAACGACCGAACATGCTCAGTATGCAGGGTATTGAAAAGGGAACTGTAGGGTATCAAGCAGCGTTGGAGTTAGGTGTGGCCGATGCGTTAAAAGAATCTGAGGAGATACAGCCTGATTCTGGACTCTATTCACTTTTCTATAGGCGAAGGGGATTTGCAAATGGTAAGGATGGAATAAGACCTCTCGATGAGTCCGCTGTTTACGAACATCTCATGGATATTGGTGTTTCTTACCACGAGGATCAAATGCATAGCCGCTCTACTGTCGAGCTGTATTCCGAGCTATTCACACAGATTCTATTTCCACCTTCTAGAGTTACCGATACAGATGATCCTTATAGTCTGCAGGTCCAAATCGAGGTTCTTGTGAAGGTCTTAGCTGAACCTAATATTTGGGTTGATTTTAGTTTTGTTGAGTGGAGAATTCGTCTTGGACAGATACTATGGGGCGAGCAACTCGAAAGTGATCTAGGAGACGGTATCTCTAGCAATAGTGAATTCACGAATGACTCCGAGGATCAAAAGTATTGGTTGTTGTTGCAAATACTACTTTCGTGTGAGTTGTTAGTACGACTTGATACAGTATCTCAGAATATCGATAATGGTCTAGAGCCCGCTAAACCTGCTGATGTTAAGAAGCTCGAAAAAAGTATGACGCCCAGTGTCAAGTGGTCACTCATCTTAGCTCGATCCTGGCTCGAAAATATCCGCATTGAACAAAGTATTTCCGAAATCATTCCAGAAAGGAAAGCTTCTGGATGGTTGGCATCGTTGACTGGAGCATCAGCCTCGGCCGAGAATAGTGCACAACCCGAAAGTGTCCAGACATATACATTCCGTGGAAGAAATGAGACTCGACAATTAGCCGGACTATTACACTTCGCTCAAAAATTGAAATGGCCTCATTTGGATAAATTGAACGAGAAAGTCTCGTCAAATGATATATATATCTCCGATAGTACTCAAAATACTCCATCTACTGGAACACCGATGTCCGTTTCAACACAAAAAACTTCCTATTTCATGAGTCAACGGCCTGTTCCACGACGAGGCTTATCAAGATCGACACAGAGAATGTCTGCTTTGATCAATTCTTCTGGATGGCTTTCAAATTCTTACATTAGTGGCCTGATGCTCCCTGGTGAGGGTCTGAGCCATTTTCTAATCTCAACATTATTAGAAAACGATGATGCTGCAGTCGAGAAATTGGGAGACGAGGCCAATCTGTATGGTGGGTTTGTATTCGACCAAAGAAGCTTTTGGAGTACAGCTTGTATAATTGGTCGAGTTCTGGCCGCTGGTAGAAACTCGTCTGAATGTATGGGATGGATCTCATCGGATGTCAAACCTAAAGGAATTTCTGGCGAGGCCTGGGTTAATATAGATGTTGATACAGCGTCACTAGAAGGCAAGTTTTCACTCTAACATGTATTGAATCAAACGATGTGCTGACCAATGAAGCGATAGATGCTACCACAGACACCCCTAGAATCCTCCAGAAAGCTGTCATTGAAAGAGATGGAAGTGTTATTGGTGGAGCAGATCCTTCATCAATACTTCCAGGTGATTTTGTCGCAGTTTATGATTCCCCGACATTGAATCCTCCATCGATAACATTTGAGTCATTAGATCTTTTCGCCGTTGATTCGGATGAGACAACTCCCACTGAAGAAGAGCCAACCCCACAGACAGAGATAACAACAGCGCCCAGTATCAAAACATATTCTGCAATGATGAGATTTTTATTGAGTCTCGATGGAGACGATAAGAAGGAAATCAATGTTGCTCTTACTCATGATGTTCATTTCGTTACCGCCCATCCATGTGTTAAATCTCATAGTATCGAAGTTTTGAAGTCCCCTACAAGTCCATTATTTCAACAAAACGGTGATGAAAGCGATCAAATTCCCGATCCGAATATGGGTATGTCTTATGTATTTCTCTAATCTTGCACAGGAATACTAACGAAAAATAGGTCACCCCCTTCACAAAGCTTTCACATACGCAATCATACCTCTCCAACACATACTCACATCCCCAGCATCGAAATCTCTTGCCTCTCTACTCATCTCCTCACCGAGGTCCCCAGTCGAAGGAGCTTATTCGGCAACTATACAGGCTAGTACTCATACTACTACAAGCAATATCCCCAAAGTTTTGGTGATAGACTGTGCCAGTACCATTTTACCGCCCTCGCCTCCTGATGAGGTGGATGTGAATTTGAATTTGAATGTGGGTGTGGAAGGGGAAATCAGGAGTGGGGAGAGAAACAAAGAATTTGGAAGTGATGCGGAAATGTTGTTAAGAGCTTTATGTGCAGAAAGAGGATGGAATGCGTTGATCAGTAGAAAGGGGAGAGGATGTTTAGCTTGTGCGGTTAGAGAGGCGGGAGCAATAGGATGGGGGGTCGTGATTAGAGTTTAGGTGTGGTGAAATGGAGGCAGGGAATGGATTGTTAGATTTGGAACAGGGAGAGAATGTGTGTTTGTGGATATCTGATGTGAAGGGATGCAGAGAGAAGGAAGTGGATGGAGAGTTATACGATTCATGATGTCATGAATAGTGTTTTTTGTTTTCTTGTTTTCACAAAGCGTTGTTAGGTCTTATTGAAGCGTTATGTTAAGTGATACCCGCCTGATGGCAAGAGGCAATTAGTTAATAGTAATTCATGAATTAAGGATGCGTGTTGATGAGTGATTGTGTAATTGCAGTGATGTCATTCGGGAAGTGGTTGTTGTGTTGATAATGTTTGTAAAGAGTATTTCTAGAGATGAATACTGGGGTTGTATTATAGTAGATGATGGGATTATGGTGGATGTGGAAGGGGTGGAGAGATTTAGAGGTGAAAAATGAGAGAGATCTTGGGGAATGGTGTGGGGGGGATTTTATTGGAGAAGGTTGTGAGATGAGAGATGAGAGATGAGGGATGATTAAGGGGAAGGGAGGAAGAGGTAGAGCTATAGAATGCTATTCACTAATTGTAGAGTTACAGTAGAACTTGGCTATACTGGACTGGGATATACCGGAAACTTGAATATATCGGATTTTTTTTGTGGTTTTTCCGAAATTTATATGGAAATATTACAATTTCAATGAAAATTGGAATATCAAATTAAATTAATTAAATTTTAGTATAAACTTTTATTATTAATTAATATGTTATATATTAGAAAAAATGAATCTTCGAATATAGTATTATTGTTATTATTGTTGTCATCGAAATAGCTGAAAAGAGCTGGTTATTATGACTTTTGAATCAATTTAACAAATTAATAAAAGAGAGCTTTAAGAGTATAGTGAAAGGATTTTAAATATGGGAATAAGAGACACAATGATGTAATAATATAATATAGAGCTCAATATAATATAAAGCTAAAGAAATCGATTATTAATGATCTTTTAAGTAAGAAATTCGAATGCTTAATATAATAGAGCTTTTAGAATACGAATTAATTTAATTTAAAACTCGGTTTTCTATTTACTCTGTTTTCAAAGAAGCTTTAATTAAATAGCAAATTCGATGCAATCGTTATTATAATGTAGGATTTGTTATAAATAATGTTTTATATTTTAAAACTATAGAATTTTGAAAAAAGCTTCTTAAATATAAAAATAAACCTTTATTATTTAATAAAGGGAAGACTTAGTTAATTGATTTTATTAATAGCTTTAAGAAATATAATTTTATATAAAAAAGATATTAATTTAATAAAAATGTCTTTGTAGAGATATGTTACGGGAGCTGCCTCTAGGGTCACGTGGAAGTGTCTAGAGATCTCTCGAGGTGGTTTAGACTAGACTTCAAGTAGGAATTCAATAAGGTTGTAACTGGTTGCAATTCTCGTAACTATAGTAATGAAACTAATGATTGTTCTTGAGCACGAAGCTCTACATGTAAGGAAACCCTTTCCCTTATATAGACCTTTGCACTCTGCGATCCCATCGATCCCACTCACTGAGAGTAGTGGGCGTAGTGGGATCCCACTGATCCCATTGATAATAATCGGTGGGACTGATGGGATGGTCCATCACGTGATACTAGTCCCGTGAGTCTTGTCGTCCTGTCTTATTTCCTGTCCTAGGGCTAATCCCTTGGGAGCTTACTAATCCTAGCAAGACCTCTCTTGCTTACTGTGTCCTGTATTGCTTATTCTTCTTAGGACCCTACTGTCCTAGGAACCATGTCCTATGATTCAGTGTATTCTATAACTAATACTATATACATGCCTGAGGCTTTCCTTGGGTGCCTAGTGTCCCCCGGTATACTGCAGCTGAATCACTGAGGCCTATAATACCAGTATAGCCTATAAGTCAGTGATTCTACAGCCTGTTACTAATCCGTTGTAACAAGATAGGCTTTAAAACAGATATTATAATGGAAAAGATATAATATATTATAACTTTATATAATATAAATGATATCTATAATTGTACTAAAACAGATCTCTTTTGAAAAGATAGATTAGATTGTATACTTTCTATATTCGAATTTGCTAGTAGAAAGAAGGAAAAAGCTTGATTTACAGTACTTCTTATTAATAACTCTATAGGCATTTATAAGCTTCTTTTATAGATTATTAGGAAAGTATAGATTTTATAGATATTTAGAAGAATAGAATTGATTACTTTTAATAATTTAGAAGTGAAATATCAATCAAATTCAAAATCCTGAATAAATAATGATATATTTGCTGAATATCTTATATAATTTGATAGTATTATAAGATAACAGAATAAGAAAGTATTGCTTATTATAAACAACTTTTCAGTATATAAATTAATTGTGAATATTCTGATTAATATAGATAAGTTATATAATATAAAGATTATATAGTTACTCTTAAATTTTATATCTAAATATTAACTTTTTAATCAAGGTATTATATAAAATTGAAAGTTTTATCTATAATATTAATCTATTAGATTTATAATTAGATACTTTGATAACAATTTGAATTATTTTAAAAAGCTTAATATTCTATAAGTAATTTAATAGAATATATTAGTTTGAGTAGAGATTAAAAGCTATATTATTTCAAATTATTGGGATAAATTATAATGTATTAATTTAGAATTATAATCTATAATATTATTAATAGTATAATAAGATTCTAAAGAAGGTTTAAAGTCTTTACACCTTATTTTAGTATATTTAAAGTATTAGGGTATTATAGCTAGTATATCAAATATACAAAAATATATTTCATTTTATTTAGAATATATTATTGAAAGTAACAACAATTTGAATACTCTAATTGATAATATTATTCAAGCTAAAAAGGTGATGAAGAAGAATGAAAAGAATAAAAGAATAGAAAGGGAAATAGAGTTTTTTATTAATTATTTTCAAGCTTTTGAAGCTATTTAGATTTTAATTAAATATTAAGAATAATAAAATATTTTTGATATTAATTTAATTAAAAGTTTATAAAAAAGAAAGTATAAAATAAAACTTAAATTAAATTAATAAAGAATATAAGAAATTATATTAAACTACTTTAATATAAAATGAAATTTATAATTTTGAGCTACAAAATGTTGATACCTTAATGCCTTACCATTTCTATACCGGAATCATGTTTATACCGGATTCAATTGGTCAATTTTTTTATTCCGGTATAGCCAAGTTCTATTGTAGTACCTATTTAAAGATCTCAATTCTCGTCTAGTAGTTGCCAGATGAAATGGTAGATGAAATACTCGTATAACTATGAAATTGCTGCCAGATATCAGATAGTGTAGTTTGATCAGTAGACCTATATATACCTTAGTAATCATGGCTCTCACAGAAATATTGATGACTAAAGATGAAATATCGTTGATAAAGTATAGTTACGTAAAAGGCTCACAGTTCTCGCTTGGTCAAGTATCCTGTGGTGGCAGAATTAATACTTGACGAAGTGAACTCTTCGTCATTATAATAAATTCTTTAATTCTTTAATTATATATTGAATAAATCGTTTTTAAAGTATTAATATAATTAATCTAAATCTTTGTAATTTACGAAGCTTATTTTAATCAATAAAGTCTTAATAAATTTCTTGAATTTCAAAAGCTAATTCTAATTTTTAATCTAAAATAATCACTTTCAAATAAAAAGGGTTATTTATATTAAAATCAAATTATTTATTTAATATATTCTATATTATATAATATAATAATAAAGTTTCTGATTGAAAAATAAATTAAAGATAAAGTAATAGGTAAGTAATATAATTAATAAACAAACTTTTCTTTAGACTTTTAACTAATACTTTTCATTCATTTTAATCTTTATATTTACTCCTTTCCTTTATCTTTATAACCTTCTTTTAATCTTTATATATATATTCTTTTGTTTATCTTTTTTACAATTCTAATATTCAAAGATTTTAGAATCTTAAAGGCCTTCAAGAACCCTTATTTTCTTTTTTTCTATTAAAATTCAATAATAAATGAATCATATTTTATATCAATAATATTCATTATTAATGAAATCGATATTTTATTAATAACAAAAGAAAGATTAATATTGTTATGTATATAATAGAAATTTGTATAGGGATTTATACTGAATTTCTCTTTGTCTGTAATATTAACTTTGTCACCACAGGGGTTTCTCACATTCGACACTACGCCATATATATGAACTCGTATAAACTCTTTATCATCTTTGCCATCTTGACAATGATACGTGTCACTTGTGCCTGGCAGAAGACATGGTTTCAAAGACAGAGAAAGTGCTGTAGCACACATCATGCACCGAGAGTATGGAGTGAGACTACACGAATCAATGTGACTAGAAGAACTCTCCTTGAATAGCCGACATAGCGAATTCCAAACTAAGATTGAATGTCCACGCACATCCCCGCATTTGCGAACACGCGAAGCCGAGGGATCTTTGAGTACCAAGAGGATCGATCACTCCGACGCTATTACTTATGAACTTCCTTTTATGGCCTTTACCAGTTGGTGAGGCTTATTCTGACTTAATTCTACAAGCTTGGAGATAACTAGATAATTATATAGAGCAGCTGCAAACTCGTCGCGCTTTTTTTTGTTCACACAGCTTGGAATTCTTGCACTATCACGTCCCAAGTTGGGACGGACTCTGTAATTGGTCATGCATATGGAAAACTAGGTACTTCAAGAAGTTTCTGCAGTACCTTGACTGTTACCGGACAATTTTATAGCTTAGTAGCTGTTGAAATTTCTGTTTGGGCAAAGCATGAGCTAGAATCAACGAACTATCGCAGTTTTCATACAATCCTTCTCCAGCGTTGTAAGAAAGATCCTTCCTCCACATCTTGCACAGGTACGATAGTGAATATGCGTGGATGGAGCTTATCGATAATAATGCTATTATTTGACAAGAAATTAGCAATCTAAAATCGCCATATGATGACTTGGCTTAGTGGACGAGTGTTCTTCAGGGACTTGCTGGGTTTCCCTTCTCAATCCTACTTTTCGAATGACTACCGAGGTTGATAAATGCAGCTTTTATTTATGCAATGAAATATGGAATGCATAAGTTTGTACAAATAGGTTTTCAAAGATTTTTCAGCTTCCTATTGTAGGGATGTCTGCGAACACTTGTTGATGTTTTAAATCAATTTCGCTAATTTTTCAAAGTACCAGATGGACGAAGAAAGCCGGCCTGAATTTCTCTTTCGTATTGTATGACCACATCTCGAAGACGGAAAGAAATGGTCTTATAAGATGAGCTCGAGAACTGATAGATCAAGTTTAAGCGTCGGTTGACTTAATATGAATATCATGCTCGTTGCTACGCTGTTGCAAGTGGATCCTATCCCGTTTTGGATGATCAGAGTGCCTGCTTCCTGCTGCCTCTGCCTTCTTCTCTTCCCCCGACACCAATCTTTTCATATGCCATGAACCTCCTACTCCCCTGTTTAGATGAGGTTACACACATTTTTATTTGCATCATATCGCAGACCGAGTTATCTAAACGTGATTGAGATCTTCAAAGGATCAGTAACCTTGTTGGCAAGTATGTAAAGATTGGTAGCAAATGCATGTGAAGTACTTTCGCATGCGTGCATTTGTGACAATTATATGCTGTCGCCAGTCCAAGGCCGAGACTGGCGGGTTGAACAAGTTGATGTTACTTCAGTCCTCGAGAATCTTTGAAACCCACTCTTAATTATGAGAAGAAGAATAATCCGGACCTCCAGGATGAGGAATGAATTCTCAGGTATTTCGATTGTAGCAAAGGGACTAGACGTTTTTTGGTAATTTGAACCTGGTAGATGTGCTGGCCTTTGGGAAATTTAGACTATTGGATCCATAATAAAATTAGAAGAAAGGCTTTGAGGGGGTTTTGTATGAATTATTTGCTGCTTAAATCTACCACCTGAGCAGGGCGACGTGGACGGATGCACGATGAAAGATGCTCGGCTTGGAGCTACAACGCCTAATTCCCCTTCCTAATAGTGTGTCTACGAGTTCAGTTATTTATTAGACTTATGATTATCTCTATTGCTTTGCATACCATCAAGTATACTCTCTTATCCGTTCATGGCACGAGTTCTACGACCGGCGAAAAAGGTACGGCGAATCACAGATCATGGAAGCATACTTTACCTTTGGCGGAAGCCAGTTGTTTGACCTGCCTCTAGCCTCTATGAATTATGCTTTTCACAACCAGTCCGTGAGCAATGAGTAGCCTTTGAAGAAAATAAAGGCATGTCGTGTGGCCTATCAGCAATCATTGAGTATGGTGCCAATTCTTATTAAACATAGAAGCTATCGCGATTTCTTGGATTTTTATGCACATAAACTTAGAAATAGCCCCGGTATCATGAGGGACATTGCGTGTGAGCATACGTCGAATCAAGCGACTTGGTTCAATACCTCCGGATGTTCGACACACGCAATGATTGCTCGAGATTTGTTGATCCCTTCCACGACTCTACCTGGCAATTATGGTACCGTAACACAAAGACCTTTCAATTTCTGCATCTTCTTTAGTAAACTCCGCTAAGACCCTCGTCATTGAAGACATAATCTGAGAGCTTGACCTGAAAGGTTGTCCTGTTCTTTCTCAACACGTCAAATCCCACTGGCTCTTGAGTCTAGATCCCTCCTTTACATGTCTTCAGCTTGCCCCGGCAACTTCAAACTCTTATTCACAGCTATTCGGCGTCCCACAAGTGGACATGATAGCTCTTGGAAGCGATTACTTGGAAACTGGGTGATGATTTTGGGGAAGTTCTAGAATCGTTAGACGCAGAGTAATCATATAAGAGGCGACCGATGTCAACCTTCTGCGTTCTGCAACGATCGAAATTCAGCACTGACGCCTCCAGTTTCTACTGCTATCATATTTGAGTTTTGTAAAGTTTCGAAGACAAATACGCAAATACACAATTCGCCAAGTGTTATTACCAGCAAATAGACTAGCAGAAGACAGCCAGCAGCATGTTTCAAAGCAAACTTCATGATAAAGATCTTGTCAATCGAGCAGATGTGCTTTCACCCCCAAAGCCAGTAGATGTAATTATGACACTGCTTTAAGACTTGATAAGACGATTCGCTAGTGCCGTTTTAGTCTGACCCTGATGCATCGGTAAATAATGCATTTCTCAATCATCTGGTTACAATACAGCCTCTAACATTCATCGAAATAGGAACCGAAATCCGTCTGAAAGTGCAAGAAGGTGGCTATTCGTAGCTCAATAGCATGGTCCACAGGACGATTTGAACAAACGCTCATAAGAATACAATACATGGCTCTGTCAAAGGGAATCCTTCATAACCAACTCTCGCTTCCACACCACGCAACTGCCTTGATTTACTAGGGTATCTCACACTTTGAACCGCTAAATCAAATGCTTTTCTCTGGGAACAATGGTGTTGAGAGTGATTTGTTCATATTTGGTAGCTGTAGTTCGGCAGAGAGCTTCACAGTGCGTAAGAGCAGCTTCTTATGGAGCTTTGGGTCCAATGCTACATGAAATTCGCAGAGGCTTGCATACACTTTACGGAAGTGATGGGATAAATTAGTTTTTTGTTAAGGTTTCGTGGCTGTGTGTGAGTTTTGAAGAGAGCGATTGATCGTGTTTGGACTTCCATTGAATTTATGGAGGCAAAATTTGTTGATTTATTTAGTGTTGATCTCAGTACAAGCTGTGAGATGTATTTAGCTACACATGAAATAAAATCCAAAGAATTTCAGTTAGCCTTTCTATCTCGAATTTTCGAACGTTTCGCAACGTCAGATATGAATTGTTGACACAAGATCCTCAAATATCATATTGATCTCCAGTATTTAAAGCTGGGGTCGACAGTGAGATGATTTTTGAGGCTTCAAAACTTTCACTCATTTTCCAATTGCATAATTTGGAAACAAGAATGCAGTTGCTTCTCCAGCTTGTTTTTGAAGGACCTGAAAGCTCCATCGAGTATGAAGACGTGATAGATCAATTCTACGCTCCCATTTTAATTCTACAATAGGTTTCTCACTGTCTAAACAAACAAAAATAACGCTACGGATATTTGTTTCGGCTCTCCAATCCTGAATAAAGTAAGAATAATGTGTCATTACGGACGAATTCGAAAACAGTTAAATATGGACAGCCTTGCGATTAATTGCAGTTCTTTCTGAGTAATACAAAAACAGCGTTTCTCATTTGTTCGCCAACGAGTCATGATGGTGTGGTGATGTTGCAATAAGCTGACACCAACCAGAGTTCTGGGTCTACAGCCTCGAGTGTTGGGCCGCAAAACTGCCTACCTGGTTGAAGAAGTAGGATTTTCACGACGATTTCATTTCCATATCAATTTACTATTCCACTTTCATCATATCGCTTGATATTGAAGCCGCAGCAGAAGCGCCTCGCGCAAGCCCAGCAATGCGCGTACCTTCACAGCGTGACAGTTATGCCAAAGATATTGAGCTCGAGGCTGTAGCAACTTCAGAGCTTACTCAGCCTGAAGAGTTACGTCTTCGCAATACCGATCAGGTTCCCAATCCTATGCGAGATAGAGTTGTCTTACCTACCGATACCGAAGGAACTATGATCCCTGACTTGACTCGTGAGTGGTAAATGAAACTTGAAAGGTAAATCGACCACCCTACTTTCAAGCCATCTCTATTTTGGACCACTCTTTTACACCAAAAATCGCTTTTTAGCCTATTAATATCTCTATCAATATATAGTCTAATTTAATAAAAATTTGAATATATATAATTTAAGTCATTTTAAGCTTATCTTGAAGATTTCAGATTTTTAGGAATTTTTTATATTAAAATCTAAAACTTTAAAATATCGATTTTTAAATTTATATAAGAATCATATACAAATTTAAAACTTTTATAAAACCTTTAATAACTTTTTAATAACAACTATTAAAAGAAAAATATATATCTTTTTAAAAGTTTTGAACTTAAATCTATATAAAAATTTAAATTTTTTTTAAAAAAAATTAATAAATATAAAAATATAATATACAATAAGTTTAGAATAGTATAAATAATCTTTGTAATTTTGAGAGTATTCTTTTAAATATTTATTTATAGGAAATTTTCTTTTTTTTCTGAATCTTTCAAAATAAATATATTATAAATTTTTAAAAAAAATTTATAATTTATTTTTAGTAATTTTTAATAAAAAGTTATTAAAGATTTTATAAAAGTTTCAAATTTATATATGATTCTTATATAAATTTAAAAATCGATATTTTAAAGCTCTAGATCTCAATATAGAAAATTCCTAAAAATCTGAAATTTTCAAGGTAAACTAAAAATAATCTAAATTATATATATATAAATTTTCAATAAATTCTATTCATAAATAAGAAAGTTAAAAATTCCATTTTTGGTGTAAAAAGTGGCCCAAAAGGGGGGTGGCCCGAAAGTAGGGTACCCGACTTACCTCCTAGATGAATAAGAGACCCATTTTGACCGGAGAGGGACTTACTAAAGAAATTTTGAAGCTTTCTTGATTGCTTGGTGGACCAAGCGAGTATAAGACGACCCCAATCGCACATTTGAATCGCCTCTTCCCACGCTGCCGGATAACGAAAAATTAGAGACGAAAAAGAAAAAGCTCACTTATGAAGAAACGAGATGTGATTATAATCTCACTAATAAAATGCTTCCATTAACTGAAATTGCTAACGGCAACCAAGGCAAGACCTCATTACAGGTATACCGAAGCTTGCTCGTTTTCAGCTGACACATGATGACTTTTTGATCTTCTGTCGACACGATGAGAGCCATATGCGTATTTTGATTTATCTGCAGGTACAGATCACCGCAATCGAGCGACAAATTCAAGAGCAGGACGATAAGGATGCTGCAATAAGTAGAACGCGGGAATATTGGAGACTAGGGGGATCTTTGCCTCCTGAGGAAGGTAGAGATGTCGAACATGACAATGGAGAAATTCGGTCCTTTGAGTGGCATGAAGACGCTTTGATGGATAACTTGAAGAGGAAACTGGAGCATTATGGTCAGTACCAATTTTTGAAGCAAAGGATATCAAGAATAACAAGAGCAGATCAAATTTTGCTGTCATACCATCGTACTCGTGGCCTGCCTCTTCCTCCACGCCATAGTCGTGATTCAGTCTCTAATTGGATTTCTGGCACAAGTTCCCTCTGTCGCCAGGCTCAAAAGTATATCCACCTTCACAGGGACTTCTGTTCCTTCAATAATTGAGATAAAGATAACCCTCTCAAATGAACTATTGACAGTGGTCTTTTCAGCAGCCATCGATCGTTTCTTAAGGTGAATGAATATTGCTTTACCCCCTTTCCTTTCGATTTTTGGCGCTGCCATTAAATCAATCAGATATCTTCAGATCTAGGAGGGAGACTGACTCATTTCAGAGGATGCTCAAAAAGAATGTTCACCCCGAGATATCATACTACGATGAAAGACTGAGGTCCATTCTCGCTCATACCTTGTCGCTTGGTGTGTTAACTGGCATGATTCTAACCCCAATATGTCTCTTGTTCTTGCTTGAACTCTCTCGTGAATTGATGACGCTGGTTGTGTTCGTCTTCACAATTTTGACATATGTTGTCATCTTCGTTGGGACCGCCGCCAGTCAATTTGAAGCATTTTTTGCGACTGTCGCGTAGGTACTAGTCATCCTAGAGTAGTCAATTTTGCTGACGTCGATGGCTATTGCGCTTTTCTAGTGCAGTTCTTGGGGAATCTTGGCCGTGGGAATTAGGGTCATTGAGATACAGAAAAATTTCGATCTGGAGCCCTGATGCACAAAGGAAGAGAAATGGCAGAGAAATTTCCATGGTCTTACTTTCTTTCTTCATTCATAGATTCATAAAACTCGCAGGGTGACGCCGGCGATGGAAAGGTCTAGATGTGAATCGGTCGCTCGTTTTTGCGTTAATATTTCGAGGTCATAGTAATAGACTATTCAATGATTGTGTATGTCGTAAAGTACTGTCCAAGAATGAAGTGATTTCGAAAGATTCATGTGGTCGTGCACATGAGGCTCGGATGTGAGTGAACCGGCTTACTGGCATGCATCATTCGGGTGGTTCAGCAACCTTCTCGGCTCCAATTTTATCTCCCAGGAAACCGTCACTACCGATGCACCGTAATTTTCTGACATCTAATTAATATGTTACACGGTCGGCAATAGGGAATAGCTTACCTAGTGCTTAGCTTCACCCTTGTACGATCTATATACAGTCACCAAGTTGTCCTAGCATGGTTATATGACAGGCATAGTCGTCTAACCGTGCCAATCTTCAAGGTCTAGAGGTCTAGAACAATGAATTGCCTTGTGTTATTATGTTCTTGTGTCTAATATAAGAGAAAAAATGAATTAGTGAACCAACAGAATTATGGAATAGAGCCACTCCATGCTCTGATGGTTTCTTCGCTCACTATTTGCAAGAGCAAGTTCTGTCTCGATCCATGTGTAGCGCGATTCATTGTAATGTGAGCAGCGGGGGCTAAGCCCTATTATAAAACTGTTCAGAACAAGGTCGACGATTGCACAGGCCACTGTTCAATGTAGTCTACGGGAGCGGCCGTCGCTCACGACGAGGTTAATTATGAATATGAACATGATTTGCAAGGGTTATCTGGCGGTTCTTATGGTGCTCATTCAAAATACGTCAGGGTAGCGGTTCAGATGAAGAGCAGGGGAAAAAGAAAGGGAGAGTCGCATGGTTAGCCCAAGTTAACTTTATATTTGATTCTTGATGAAAAGGATAATCAGCTTATTACAAAGAAATAGGTAGGAAAGTGTATGAGTCCCCCCCTGTTTCCCTGATAGTTTCGACGGTCTAACTGTCAAATCTGCCACTCAACGATACCTCACGATTAAAGAATTGGAATCTTAGAAAGCCTCGATTGTTCCCGCTATTAGATGAGATTGATAAGTGATCTGTCCTTATCCAATCTCTAGATTGTTCTCAAATCTTCGACCTAGTCATTAATCTTCAGCTCCTCTAGACTATCCGACTCATCTGTCACCCTTACAATTCCTTTTCCTGTCACATTGTTGTCACTCTATGGCGGAACACACAACCAAGTATGCTAAAGATGACAAGCTCATGTTTTCAGTGGTTTATCCTAAGCTTTTGCAAGCAATCGCCACAAAATATCCTCTGAGAACGTGATTTGCACACATTGAAATCATCTGCATAGGTCAACTTGTTCCCGCATCCGCCTTCGCATTATGTGTATAATGAACCACTTCTGGTACTCTCATCCTCATGATCGTCACCCTATGCCAGAATATCATTTGGACACATTAAAATTTAAATAATGAGCATATTTTGATCAAGCCCCGACATGAGTAACGATCCATGCCAGAATTTCATGCCCGATCGCATCATTCGCTGGGCTGTCATCTTATAAATAAGCAATCACAGTGACCATATTATATTTGGATATGTTCAGTGACTTGGCGAAGTCCCTGACCTGTGGATAGTATGATGCAAGGAGCGGCTTTGTGAAGAGTAACACAATCGATTTTTGACTTCAAGCGAGATCAAGCGGCAAGTCATTTTTCTCTGCTTCTAGTGCATTCAATCATTGCGGTTGGTTAAATAATGATTGTTCTATCTAGATTTTATAGAAATCTGGAGATGCGGTATTAGTTGATACCGCACAGTAGCGATATAGCGCCTATAATGTTTAAAGATCGATCGGACAAAAGGTTCAGGATGCGTCTGCAATTCTTCCAACGCATGAATGACTGGTGAACTACATTCATTTCATCGCCTCCAGAAATCAAAAGAGCGTGGCAAATTAGCAAGAATACAAGATTAAATTTGTTTTCTGCGCTAGTCGCTGGTCTGACGAGTGCTTCAAGTGTAAGTTCGTCGATACCGGGTTAGAAGATCGGGAATGATCTCTTGTGCCACTAAATCATCGGATGAAGCTTCATTCAGAATCGCTTCAATATCATCAGACTCCGTGATCCTAGTCAATTTCTGAAAGATAATTGAAAAAGACCCTCTAGCAACTTTTGGGGGTATCTCACGGATCAACTTACGAAGTAGCTTCATTTCTACATCCTGGCCTTGAATAGGATCGAGTGTATTCAAGTCTTGCTCAATAAAAGACTTCGTATCATCTCTGGTATTGTGAGTGACATGAGTCGTTAGATCTAATCATACCTTCCAGTAACCGAGATAAGAAGTTGAAGAGAGCCTTCGCTTGCAAACGATCTCCTCTACCCCCTCAGAAAACCCCCCAAGCTGTGAGCATGGCTTTGGGGAAGCTGATCTAGTCCATCAAGCGGGAGGTCAAGTGGCTGATAAAACAAATATTGCTGAACCAAGTTGTGAGTCGACTAACCCACCCCGCTTTCTGGCCACTTTGTTGGATTCTATGAGAAGGTGGGAATAATGCCATCAGATTGCGATCGCAACACGCAAGTCTTTCTATTCCTGGCTTTATTTGCATAATGATTAATGCACATCCGCATCCGCCTGCAACTTTCCCCACACATCGTGTCGACGGTGCTTGTTGAATATGATGGCATAACCTGTCGAAAGGCCCACTTGCTATTTTCACAATGATTGACAGTGATTCCACTTGTCAATCACAACGCAGAATCTTGTGCATCTCGGAGTACGAGAATCTTTATTGATTTGTGTAGTAGTTGTGATAGGGATGAAATGGAGAACAGCTAGACTAGATTCTGGTCGAAATCCACTGTAGTGAACAAATGGTCAAAGCTCACCGGGGATGCCGGAAGTTCACATCAGAGAGTGGAATTTCTGGGCCCGAATTGCTTCTTTCATCATGGTCTAACTCAAGTTATTGAATGAAACAATCGCAACTGACAGCTGTATTCGCTGGTTGACTCACTGAATGTGTGACTCTTGACCTAATTTATGGAGGCGCGAAAGAGAAATCCAAGCTTGTTTTAGTCTTGCTTCAATTGTTGATAGATTTCGAGTCAGCTCACTACATTGTTTGTAACCGGGGAAGCTACCCACGCTCCCGTCTGAGAGCACCCAACAACATTGGTCCAAAGCAAACACGAGATTTGCTTCTGCCAAATGTCCATCGACCTTATTTTAGGTAGGTTGCCTTGATTCAGGTTTTATTTATTTTCATCTCTACATCTTATAGTATATCTCCTCAATCAATGAATCTGTGATTCTTTTCCTTTCCTTATAGCTTTGAATGATTCCACGCCCTTTGAGCTGAGACGCACAGTCGGCATATCACCAGGTAAAACAGATCGGGATCAAAGTCAATCTGAATATCGATCCAAAATGGATCGCAGTAAAGAAGAAAATCAGAGCCGCGAAGGGCTTCTGCGAGATTATGACGATAATGGTCAAACGCCAATTCGGAAATCATTCGAAGATGCCTATCGAAATTCGGAGGAATCTGATATCGACGCCACGGACTATCTCAATCCGAATCACCCTCACGTTTCAGTGCCCGCATATCATACCAACACTCAATTGAGTAATCTACGACGTACTTTGGCTCGACGGTCGAAATGCCTTATAATAACAATTATCGTTGGTGTAGTGTTTTGGTCGGTTCTCGCTGGAGGAGGGTTCTGGTTATACAAGAAAACACCTGCAACCGGACAGTCGCCGCCATGGTACCCAACACCACCTGGAGGGACAGTCTCACAATGGAGCCAGAGCTATACGAAGGCCGCTGCGTTGGTCGAAAAAATGACGTTGCCAGAAAAGGTGAATATTACCACGGGTACTGGATGGCAGATGGGTCTTGCAGTTGGCAATACTGGTCCTGCATTGAATGTAGGATTCCCTGGTCTCGCCTTGCAAGACGGGCCCTTGGGGCTGCGTTTCGCCGATAATGCAACGGCTTTCCCAGCAGGTATCACTGTCGGCGCGACGTTCAACAAGGAATTGATGTACAAGCGGGGTAAGGCACATGGCCAAGAAGCCAGATTGAAGGGAGTCAATGTACTCTTAGGACCGTGTGTTGGACCAATAGGTCGAATGCCCGCAGGCGGGCGGAACTGGGAAGGATTCGGCACAGATCCATATCTTCAAGGTATTGCCGCAGCTCAAACCATCAAAGGCATTCAAGAAGAAGGCGTTATTGCTACGATTAAGCATTTTGTTGGGAATGAGCAAGAACACTTCAGACAAAGTTATGAGTGGGGATTACCAAATGCCATGTCATCAAACATCGACGATCGATCTCTGCACGAACTGTATGGATGGCCTTTCGGAGATGCTGTAAAAGCTGGAGTGGCCAGCGTTATGTGCAGTTACCAAATGGTGAACAACTCATATTCGTGTGGAAACTCGAAGCTTCTCAACGGAATACTGAAAGATGAACTTGGATTTCAAGGCTTTGTCCAATCCGATTGGCTTGCGCAACGATCTGGTGTAGCAAGCGCACTTGCTGGACTTGATATGACCATGCCAGGAGACGGCCTTATCTGGGTTGATGGAAAATCTTTATGGGGCCCCGAGCTGAGTAAATCAGTTCTGAATGGGTCATTGCCCGTCTCGAGACTCAATGACATGGTGACCAGAATTGTAGCTGCTTGGTATCAGTTGGGACAAGATGATAAATCAAAATTTGATGGTGAGGGTCCCAACTTTTCCTCATGGACCAATGAAGAGAAAGGATATATCAATGCTGGAAGCCCCGATGATAAGGACGAGAAAGTTGTCAATAAATTTATCGATGTTCAAGGTGCAGGCGAAGAAGCGCATTCTATTATAGCACGTCAAGTAGCCACCGAAGGAACTGTGCTACTAAAGAACGAAGACAATTTACTACCCCTGAATAAGAATGGTTGGGGCTCACCAGAAAAGCATGAAATCGTATACAGAATAGGGATCTTCGGCGAGGATGCAAGCGAAGGTGAAGGCCCAAATGTGTGCCCAGATAGAGGTTGCAACAAAGGTACATTAGGATCTGGCTGGGGATCTGGTGCCGTTGACTTTCCTTACTTGATTTCTCCAATCTCGGGTATCAAGAAATCGTTCAACCCGGAACATGTCTACATTACTGTCTTTCCTACAAACTCTCCCCCATTGAAGAAGGCTCCAGCAATTATCAAAGACCAAGATGTTTGCATTGTATTTGTCAATTCCGATGGTGGAGAAGGATATATTAGTTATGAAGGTATTCGTGGCGACCGCAATGACTTGAACCTACAACATGGAGGCGGGAAACTTGTGAAACAAGTCGCTGAAGGGTGTGGAGGAGGGGAAGGTAGCACAATTGTGGTAGTCCATGCTGTTGGACCAGTTGTTATGGATGAATGGATTGATCTGCCAGGAGTCAAAGCAGTGATAATGGCAAATCTTCCTGGGCAGGAGAGTGGAAATGCAATTGCTGATATCTTACTTGGCAACGTCAATCCAAGTGGTAAGCTACCTTATACCATTGGAAAATCTCTGCAAGATTATGGTTCTGGTGGTCAAGTTTTGTACTATCCGAATGCTGTTGTTCCACAGCAGAATTTCACAGAAGGCTTGTACATTGACTATCGCCACTTCGACAAATACAATCTAGAACCTACATTTGAGTTCGGCTTCGGACTCTCATACACCACTTTTGAATACACAAACATCCAGATTGATGCAATTTTACCCAAATCATCTTTCCCAGCCACTCGCCCAGATGGAATTCTCCCACCTACTTTCGAGGAAAAAATTCCAGACCCTAGTGAAGCCCACTTCCCATCAAATTTCAGGAAGCTCTCTAAATTTATTTATCCATATATCGAAAAGGTTTCGGATATCAAGGAGGGCAAATACCCATACCCAGAGGGCTATGACATCGAACAGACCCCATCACCAGCTGGTGGAGATGAAGGCGGTAACCCTGATCTTTGGACTGTTTACGCCACTGTATCGGTCGACCTCAAGAATACTGGGAGTGTGACTGGCAAAGAAGTGGCACAATTATATCTTGAATATGACAAAATTAGTGGTGAAGCTGCCAATATCGACTTTCCAGTCAGAGTCTTGAGAGGATTCGAGAAAGTTGAACTTGCAAAGGATGAGACGACAACAGTGAAATTTGAGTTGACGAGAAGGGATTTAAGTTATTGGGATGTGGTCAGGCAGAATTGGGTTATGCCCACTGAGGGAACTTTTACGATAAGAGTGGGTGCTAGTTCGAGGGATTTGAGGCTCACGGGATCTTTGTGATATGGAACATAAAAAAGGATCGGAACTGGTGTTGGGGATTTTGATTGGGAAGTGAGATTAACATGGATATGTACTTGGAACTGGATATAACATTCTTTGCGATATAGCCAAACATTGATGACATAGGCCGGGTTTTCAAATGCGCGAGACAATCAGTCCACAAATCAATAGGGATGTGAAATTGAAATTGATTGTATAATCTAGATGAAGGTAGATGTACGTCACAAGAATAAGCCAGCATTCTTTCTATGAGACTATGCATGCAATTCGCAGAACATGATTTTTTCAAAGAGCATTCCTGCGACACTACAAGACGTACTGGAAAGAGCAAACACTGTTTGCCACTTCACCAATACTCGCTGGACCTGGATACGAAATCCTGACCACGCTACGAAATGTGCCTACGCGACGAAAGCGCATTGAGCATCCGAGGAAGAATTTCAAGGAGTGGACAGCGACTCCAATCATGGTAAGCTCTCTTTCATATATTTCTAACCTCTTATTCTTATTGATCGCGATGAATACAGAAAATGCCGGCTCTTTGCTTTATTGGTATAGTTAGACACCTTACTTGGTACCACAACGCTTTTGTATCAGTAGACGACGTCGTATCTCCGCCTAAAATATATGTTTGTATTTTTCAGGTGATCAATTGAGTCAAGAAAGTTAGACATTCTGTCTGTGATTCTGCCAATTTTGCTAATTACATGGAGAGATCTTTCCCTACGGTTTTTTTTTATATAACGTGGTTTATTAGTACATACACTATATCAGTACGTGCATTATTATTTTTACATACAAAAAACGATCGTGTATAACCGTGCACTTTCTTTATTTATTGGTATAATTTAATTTTTCCTTATAAATATTATATTTATCTATATAAATAATATAAAAATGAATTAAAATAGTAAAATCTTATAATAATAAAAAAGTTATTTAAAGAAATTGTTACGGAGGTACCCGCACCGCAACATGGATTATAAGATAAACCTAAGGCCTTGGTGTTGGAACCTACGAAAACAGCACTGTAGGGACAGTTGGATTAAAGGGTAACGAAAGATAGCGGTAACCGAATCAATAAGCAATGATTAAAAGATAGGTACCTATCTTTTGTTGGCACCTACCCTACAGTAGGCACAGGAGGGATAGCGGTACAGGTTATCTAGTAAGCACAGGTTAGATAAGCAGTAGTATCATGTAGGTCACGGGGCAAGTGTCACGTGATGGATAGACAGTCTACCCAAGCTATCCAGGCTATCCGTGGATAGACGGGATAGACAGTCTACCCAAGCTATCCAGACGAGAACGAAGGTCTATATAAGGGAATGGGTTTCATTACAATGTAGAGCTTCGTGCTCAAGAACAATCACTAGTTTCATTACTATAGTTACGAGAATTGCAACCAGTTACAACCTTATTGAATTCCTACTTGAAGTTTAGTCTAAACCACCTCGAGAGAACTCTAGACACTTCCACGTGACCCTAGAGGCAGCTCCCGTAACAGAAATAGATTTTTATAATGTAAAGTGTGATATTCTTAAGTTACAATTGAGATATCTATAAAAAGATTAAATTTTATAAATATTTTATTTTTATTATTTATAAGGAAACTTTTCCAAAGAAAAAATAATGATTAATGGTTTAAATAAAAATATTAATAAAAGACTAATTTTGATGTATTTTGAAGTGGTGTACGTATTGATATGGTGTACGCACTAATAAACTACGTTAACTAAAGACAGCTTTTTGCTTAGATTAGAAAAGTGAAGCTGACTAAGCACGCAAACAAAAAAAGGTTGATCTAGCAAGCAAAATTGTCACTCCTCTAGATTCTGTAAACTTCTAAACTTGATGTAAACAACGAAGGTATGTCTTCTCTTCTTGTTCGATTGCATTCCAAATTGGCAATATTCATGGCTAGTATTTGAAGTTGGCCAATTATTAAAGGGGCCTCTGCAAGTTGTCACAATAGTTCCATCAGTTGTTGTTTCTCCCGAGAATCGATCTGCCTGATGAAGGATCTCTCGATAGAACAAATGCAAAGGCGGAATCGCAACCAAAAATATTTGATGGGTGATAATTACGAAATCTTCGAGACTATACACGGAGCGGGTGAATACCTCAATCTTTCGAACCAGGCCCAGGTACGATAGCACGTTAACGTCACCATTGCCAAAGTTCGTATATGCTGGTTTGTTCCTAACTAGTTTGCGCTAGTATCTACCGGTACTCAACCCAGCGTTAAACATGTAAGTGTCATGTGTGGGAACTACGGGATGATAATGTGGACGACTCCGGTGGGCGTAACCCCGGAGCACTATCAGATCGTGTGTTAAAGCGGGGATGGCGGGGATGGCGGGGTTGTCGTTTAACCTTGACGACGAGATTGGGGAGATCGGCAGCCAAATTTTATATAAAGGAAGGCAAGATGCTAAAGCTTTGAGCATGAAAAGAACGTCAGAGGTACACCATCTCGTTTGATTATCATCATGAAGTACGGCATACTCTCTTTGTTTTTGGCAGCCATTGCAGATGGCTCAAATATACTGCAAAGACAGACTATCCTAGGAACTTCTACTGTCAATCTGAACAATAATACTGGTTCTACCGGACACCTTGCTTCGGGCATTCTCTATGGCATTCCAGATACTCAGGGACAGATTCCCACCTCTTTCTATTCTGATATGGGATTTAATTATGCGCGAGCGGGTGGTGCCCAGGTCCCGTCACCAGGACGGGGTTGGATATGGGGACTGTCTGAATATAAGGTCCGTTAGATTGTTTCTTGTCAAGTAAGTGTGTACAAATTGCTGAATAGTCCTAGGTTCGATTCGCGTCAGCGTTGTCAAATTACCGATCTACTCGAGCACATGGTGGTAAATTCATATTCCTCATCCACGATTTGTGGGGTGCAGACGGAACCCAAAACTCGAGTGTTCCTTACCCTGGAGACAATGGGAACTGGGCTTCATGGGATTCCTATTTGACGCAATTGATCTCTGACATCAATGCAAATGGTGCCACGGCTGGTCTTTCAATTGATATTGTAAGTCAAACCGCGTTGAGCTATCGCCATCCGAAGCTTATTAGCTGACTCCCCAAAGTGGAATGAGCCGGATTTCACCGCATTCTGGAACAGAAGTCAAGCCCAGTACTTCCAATTGTGGGGTCGAACTTATTACAGGTTCAGGTAAATAGTAGAATGATCCTGTGCAGAATTATATACTAAATCGATATTTTAGAGCGGCATTTCCAGCTGTTCCTCTCATTGGTCCCGCCTATGCAGGGCCTCCATCTCTCAGCAGTAATTGGTGGACTGGATTTGCTTCATTTGTAAAGACAAACAACAGTGTTCCAGATCAATGGGTCTGGCACATGGAAGGTGGTGGTAGTGCAAACATGGGAACAGCTTATTCAGGGCTTCAGCAAATCCTTACCACTTACGGCCTCCCTCAAAAGACTGTTAACATCGATGAGTATGGAACGAATGCCGAACAAGTCCCTTCTGGCACTGCTTGGTGGATTTCGCAATTGGAGAGATATAACGCTATTGGGCTAAGAGGGAATTGGCTCAGTGGGTGGCCACTTCACGATTTGATGGCCGGTCTTCTTGGTAAACCAAATGCTGGAGCCTCAGCTTATTCTCCGACTGCCACCGGTTACCGGCCAAATGGAGAATGGCAGGTTTACAAGTACTATAACCTCAACATGACCGGGCATCGCGTTGGAACCTCAGCGTCAGCAGATGGTAAGTTGGATACTTATGCTACGATTGGATCGACCAAAGTAAAGATTTTATGCGGAGTACGCGTTGCAACTGGAACTTGGCAAATTACGGTAAACAGTTTATCCTCTGTTGGATTACCAACATCTGGTACTTTGAACATCAATACTTGGGGATTTCCAAATACTGGTGGCCCATTTGGTTCCGTTACAGCGCTGAACGATCTTGGTACTGTGGCTCATACTTACTCGGGGAACAGTGTGACCTTTCCTATTTATCAAGTGGATACAAGTACTGCGTACGCCTTTGAATTTAACGTCAGTTAGATAAGGGAAAAAGAATGTGGTTGAGCAGTTGTGGCTTTCATTGGGACTACTAAATACTTTTAAATGAGCATACCCAATCAAAGTTGTTCTCAATACATAGGAATTTAACCAATCGCTATATCTCTTGGCTTTAGTCGCGTGAGTCCGAGGTACAATTTCTTTGTTCTGATCCTGATTTGGATTTCGTCATAGCCCCTCAACACGCCACTGCTGCATTTCTTTGTCTTTACAAATTTATTTCTACTACAACAGCTTCACATTGATCACCAAATACAATAATAAAATCAAAACACGATTGCAAACCCAAAACAAGATGTCTTCAGATTCAGATACTACGCCAGTACCTACAATCTCCCCTGAGTTTCATGGAGAGACCAAACCAATTAATATTACTTCCTCAACCGGAAATGCCAAGCCTTCACAGCCCGACGTTCACCGACTCAAGCTCCCCACTGAACATCGCGACAGTACTATTTCTACTCCCGACAGCATGAAGGTTGAAACTGGTAGTTCTAGCGATGGAATTGCAGAAGCTGTCAGCCCCGTTGAAGGCCTGCGCGCGAAATCTCATGGCGTCGCACACGAGGCCGAGGTTAACGGTAGCGATGAATCATGGGAGGAGGTGAGGCATGAAAGAACCCAAGCCTTAGAGGAAGGAACACAGGATAATAGACCAGTCTGGGTGGGCCACGTCGAAGAGAAGAATGCGACACAGGAAGAGGAAGGTTCGGGAGATATTGCTCCGGAGTTCCGACCGAGAACTCCAAGACCTTATGGCTCTCATAGTGAATGATCAATCTTGTGAGAGTTTTGTTAAGCAAAGGGATTGGGATTGTAAAGTTTCTAGTTGATGGCGATATCAGTTTGTGATTTCAATTGAAAGAGTTAGACTCAATTCTCGTTGTCATCTCAACCATTTCATCGAGGAAGTCATTGTGTGGAAGGTTCTAAGCGCCCGGATACTTTGACCAAAAAGTTCTTCTCATATCTCATATTAATACTTAGGTATTGTTTGGAGGATTGCTTAAGCTTGGTTGGGAGTTCAGGAAGAAACGAAATTTTCTTGTTCAGGGAGATTGATTGTTATGCAAGCATGGTAGAAAGTTTGTGAACTTTTTAATAAATACCAATTCCTTAAATAGCTAGCCTAGTTCCTGAGAGCTCCTACACATTGTGTTCTTACTTGAGGCCCTATAAGCTACACTAGATCTTCGATGAGATCCTTAAAACCTAGCATTTTGGAAGTAGCGAGTCGGTTGTCGGTGTAAGAAATCGTGACAAGAACCTCGGATCTCACTCCTTCCTATTTGTATTCTGTGCAGATAATTTCTTCTCAAATAAAATCTTTTCCCTCTCGTCTTTTTGATCAATATCATTCACCTCATCAATCCTTATTCCTATTAGCTATCAGCGGATATAGCCTCTCCTCTCTAATTCAGTCTCGTAATTTTTATTTCAAGCTGTGTTTCAAATTTTCCATCTTACCCAAATCAAAACTTCCTATTCACTGAAAGGTATCCAGCTTCAGTCACGAATCTTCCATTAAGTAACGATCTAGTTGTGAAGCTTGATTGTTTGCCATTATCAGTGACGCTACTTGCTCGAATCCTCAAGGTCTTTAGATAAAAGTATTAGCATAAAAACATGGCTAGCTACATACCTCCAACATCCTACTCACTTCCACCGTCCACGGCTTATGTATCATCAATAGTCATTCCACCTGTTCGGCCCGCATCTTTGGACCCCAGATCAAGTGAAAGTTCATGTCCAAATGCAGGATCAAGAGCTTTCAGCTACACTGATCAGGTAACGGATATCGAGGAAGACTCCCGAGCCAAGTCTGTAAAGTCTTGCAATGTTACATTCGGGAAAGAAATTGCTAAAGGGGGGGACTCAACTACCGAACCCCGGCGAAGTTGTAATCAAAGCGCTGGAAGAAAAATTATGAAAAGTTCCAGTTACCGTATAGAAACTGAATATCTCAAAAGCCCCGCGATGCATGCCTCTTTCGGGTTTGATAACGCCAATTGTGTCAAAATCAAACATCTTCCTGAAAGAATCAAGGACGGAATTCGAACACTTCTAGAAAAGGGCTGGGAATATGGTATTCGAAGAGAAGGTCCATGTTCTAAAACCGATGAGTGTTATTACTTTAAACTCAAGAAGAGACCATTTGGTAGCGGAAATACATATGTGGTAACTCGAATGACACGCAACATGATTGCATATCTGGCCTCCGAGGGTTGGAAAGTACAACCTGTCCCATCACTTTTAGATCCATACGACACTTTGAATTTTCGAAAGTGTGCAAAGCCCCTCCCAAAATGTTACTGGCTTGCTCTGGCATACGGGCATGCTGGGAAGTGGTGTCTGAAAGATCAGCTAAGCATTCTGGGTGGAGCAGACGAACTCATTGACACCATCCGCCTTACCTTGCAAGAAATGAATCTGATATCCAAGCTCAAGAAGGAGCATACTGATTCTGCAAGAAGTTGGCACCAGTTCTGCATCAAGGGCTCCTTTCTCCGTTCTGGAGGCCTTGAAAAGAAAAAGACCATGATGCTCAGGATTATGGAGAGGCTTGAGGAACGTGGTTGGGTCTTATATGTCGGCTGGCATCGAATCTATCATGAACAGACAGACTACGAACAGAAAATTGGGACTTGGTTATGTGTGAAGAGTCGTGAATGGACGCCTACTAATCCAGTGAAAATTCGCTGGGAGAGTGATTTGAATTGAGATGGGACATTGATGATAATGCAGGGTCTGAGATTATGCCAGAAGATACAAATTGAAACTCTCAACGGATCATGAACATCCTGTATGTGATCATCTTGTTTATAGGATATCCGCTGAAGATTCATCATGGTGGTGGCTCTTGTGAATGTATATCAGTGATTGTGGAGCACTAGCATGATTCCGAACTCCGACGAGAATGCTCTATCCATAGCAATTATCACACTCGATGACACTACGAAGTTGAACAAAGATTGAAATACCATAATGACACCAAGTAATGTTCTGTGATGTTTAATGGATATGGAAATTACTAACGGACGCAAGAACCTCATCTTCGCGTTTCTGCCGCGTTTGGCCTTCTAGTGTTAGATAGCTGGCCGGAAAGACTTATAATTCACGTGTCCCCGTATTTTGTAGTAACAAATTTATAAAATCAAAAATCAGAGACGAGATTGAAACGGGCCGATTATGCTTTTTAATCAGTTTTTGTGCTCTTGGATGGATAAAGTATATAAGAATATTTGACTTGGGACGAAACTAAATAATTCCCAAACGAGACCTGAAGCATCAATATGGTATCGTTGCTTTCTTCATTCTTCTGAAAGAAATTGAAATTCTAAACAGATTCAAATAAGTCAATGACGGTGTTTTAATTTCTGAAAAATGATGAAGTCTTGGATGCTGGACAGATTGAATGGTAGTTGCAATATGATGAGATGAATGAACAGTCTAGTATTTTGAGCTATTTAATCAACAAAGTGTAGAAGCTTTGTCTGTGGAGCTCGTGTTGATACAAGGCATCTTGAATTTCTGCAAAAGCTGTAAAAGTCAAGCTCTAAGTGTATCTGTACTTCCGCTTACCGGCATGCGTAGATCCATCGGATGTTTTCCTAGTTGGTAAACCTTGACGGAGTTGATCAACCAGTACCTATCATATTTCCATGTCAGCGCCGATCCATATTGCAATCACATCTAACACTCACGTATCTTTAAAGGCATCTGGATTTTCCGCCACAAATTGTTCGCAAGTCAATTTTCCTCCTTGGCTGCAAATTCCACCATCATTTCCCCAGACAGCTCCTGCAAAATCACCACAGAAGGTAGTATCAAACACTAAGCTCTGATTCGCAAAATGGCTGTTAATAATACAGGACGAAGAACCTTGGAATATTGCTTGAGACTTTGACCAGGAGCTGGGCTCTGGAGTTCCTCTTTTGATATCAAACGGAATGGTATTGCGGGGAAAAAACCAGATCTTGATATGTTCTGAGGTCCATTCTGTAGCGTAGATGCCGCCACCGTTGGAGTTGAAAGATTTGCCATAGGTGGATGCTCCGGCTTGAGCTGTTGAGCCGCAGCCAGCGTAGTTGTTTAACTAGTGATGTTATGAGTGGTGTATGCTATGGATGAAGAGGGGTGTCTTACGGTTCCATCACATTGATTGCTATTCATCGTACCTAGTTGTGTGTTGTCTTTGTTTGGCATGGTACAATTTGCCGAGCTTTCACTGTTAGTAGGCTAAACCCATTGAAAGGGCAAACAAATTACGTATGGAGAGTCATTAGGTTGTCGCTTTGTTGATTAACGCCTTCAATGATATCAATCTCCCTTGATTGCAAATTAGACACTTCGCTAAAGGTTCGATTCTGGAAACATACCCGTTATTCGGCCAATCTGGGCCAAGCAACCAAACTGTTTTGTGGATCTTCAATAGCTGCTTTCTTCATTTTGATTGTTTCGAACTTACAAGCTGGCCAGGTACCGCAAGTTCCACCAGGCATGTGTAAAATATCTGCAATAAACAATCCATGTGTCCATGAATTCTGACTCGTTATGCGTACACTCTTTCGTCCTGGACCAGCAGGATCTAAGAAAGTAGTATAATCGACTCCCATATATACCGGTCCATAAGTATCTGTATTGGTGAGATGATTTGCCCTCGAAACTTCTTCGTCGACATATCTGGGAAAGGTCGTTAGTAGCGCTCAGCATCAAAGGGACGACCGACTAACGTGACGTAACCATGAGTGGGATCTGGATCCTATCGAACTTTAGTGAAAAGATGCTTGTCGCAGGGTTCTATGATTTCTTACAACAAAAAATTCCCATCCACTGAAGAAGTTCGCTCCTTCATATCTTGAGTCCAGATGGTAGCGCTGTTTGGTATGTGCTATGACACCTACATACAATAGCCAACAGATTGAGAAGAACAGGCAAGTCGAGATCATCGTCATGGTACTATAACAATTTAATGGAATGAAATATAAGAAACTTGCCCAGGAACGCAGAGAATGATTTTCAAGTTGAACTAATTCTTACCAGCAAGTTCGTGTCACAAATCCACAATGCTTCGAGTAGCATTTCACAGGAACAGTGGCACCACCAAAAAAATCCATCTTGATGTAGTATTACAGTCAATATGCAATCTCTCAAATAATCTCAAATTTCCGAAACATATGGGTGGAAGTCAGCGAATGCAATACTCGATTCACTACTTACCTAGATATTCATGATGAGTGCAATTTATTCTTCGGCTCTAGGCCCAAGATGGTCACACCTCAAATGAGAACCCCAATTACTTACGCAAGAGATCCAATCTTACGGGAATCAATTGAGATGACACTGGTAAGATATTCAGACTTTATTTGCGAGGGCTTGAAGTGGTGATGCACAAGTTTCTCGATGTGTAGAAATAACATAGTCGACGAACTATAAATATGGTTATTCAGATTCGAATGGAGATGAAGCATGGAGACATCGAGCTTCCGATTCCATGTGGTAATTGGATCGCACCAATAATCCACTTTAGTTCGCACAACAGTCTCCCAGTGTTCTGGTTTGATGAGTGATGAGTGCTAGAAAGTTTTGTAACGTCATGACAGTAAAAAGAAATCTGAATTTCATGATTTCGGTCTCTCGAAACCTTTCTTTGGTAGACAACTGTTCCATTACCATGAGCAGGATGTGTCAGGAAGACTGTTGATGGAAATTGAGGGAATCACGTGTGATACACGTGATTAACTTTTCTGCAACATGTACGCTTGTTCAATGCTCGCCATTAATCTGACGGAATTTTAATATGCAGGTTACGTGAGAAATCTCTCCAAAAGCATTGAAAACCATAGTTGTGTGCAGCTAGGTACTCGCCGGAGACTAAGGATTCCTCGCTGACTGAGCTAGTGGACCGTACGAATATAAGTCCTGCTCTCTACCATGGATTTCAGATCTCTAAGGCAAAATCCAATGATGCTAGATGGAAATGGAATTTCGTCAATATAGTTCCCATTTATAAGATGACGAGATTTCATGATGTGGCTGCAAAGGAGTGTTTCTCGTCTATTTATCGGCAAAGATGATGAATTCAGTGACCTTGGTGCTTATGTAATCGAAATTGATGTGTTTGCCCTTCCCAGATAGATCGTATCACCTAAACAATTTATATTTTATAAAGTTTCACATTATGGTGATCTTCTGGTATTGATGGATAATACCGTCGACTATTCTCGTGGTGTCTCATCGGCATTGCGCTGTATGGTAGCATGGAAGCTTTTAGGAATTCATCAACCTGCCATAACACATATCTGCCCCAGCCATCGTATGAGCACCCAGATAATTTCATTGTTCAACCCCTTTTTGAGAAATACTCAATAATTCTACGCGACATGTCGATCATGTATAAGACCGGTAAGTCTACCAAATTCCGTCAAGAACGTGTGATCGTCAGTCTGCTGTTCGTTTCAAGTATGGTTTCACGCGTTTTTGGCAGGATATTATGTCTTGTTGGGAGTAACCTTTCTTTTATTCATATTAATGACTATTGTTCCTCGAAAAATTCGTCAATTCCAACTGATAATACACTGACTAGTCGCGACTGCTGAAGAGCCTATGATATACACACTAATTACTCTAACGAGTGGCCAACGACAAATGTCATTCGAGAAGTATGAAAGTTTCTATCTTTAAAAACTTTCTCTGACGTCATTTTCTGGTATGAGTTGGCTGTCAGTAACATGTGGATTGCTCCAGACGGAATGGAAATATTAGGCATGGTGTTCAACTCTCAATTTCCGGCTCCGATAATTGAAGTGAGTAAATGTAACTTTCACATTTGTGCACTGGCTAATGTCCATGCGACTGTAGGCGGACTGCGGGGATATTTTGAGTACGATACATGACACTGATTATAAGCATGTAGACTGACTGACTATTCAGGAATAACGTTCCACAACAATTTAATGAATCTGAACGGTACCGCAGTTCACTGGCATGGTATTCGCTAATTGAACAGTAATTGGCAAGACGGTGTCCCAGGAGTTTCGCAATGTCCAATCACGGCAAGTCGAGTCTGGACATCCCAAAAAATGGAATACCGATCTTTGGCAGCCTTCTCAGTCCTATACATAAGAGTTTCAAGTGACTCAGTATGGAGTATCTTGGTATCAGAGCAATTTTGCATTGCAATGTAAGTTTGTGTAGCTTTGTAAATTCCTCTTTTGCTCGACGTTGGTTGATGTTTGTGTTAGATCCGGCAGGACTTTATGGTGCCTTGGGAATCGGCGGACCGGCGGGTTGGGGCTGTAGTGTTGGTGTTGGTCCGTTGCTGATATCGGATTGGTTTCACCAAAGTCCCTTCTCGCTATTCTACGAGGAATTATGTTGCGGAGAGCCTGTATCGAACTCGCACCTGCTGCAAGGGCAAGGAGTTTACTACAACGAAACTACAGGTGTCAGAAGTGGCAGTTCCTACTCCCTTGGTGTGGCTAAAGGTAAAAAATATAAGATCAGTCTTGTTAATGCGGGAACTTCCACTCAATTCACATTCTGGATTGATGGTCACACGTTTACTGTGGTTGGAACAGACTTTGTACCTATTAAAGACTGCGAAACAGATACCTTGAACATTGCTGTCGGTGAATGAAGTCGATCAACCACAAGGCAAATTTTTAACACTCTCTAGGTCAACGCTATGATATCTTTATCAAGGAAAATGCGGATTCTTCACACGGTACGAACTTCTGGATTCATGCTAGGGACTGTAACAGTCCAAAACAAATATCTACCTTGGGTATTTTCAGATATGATCAAGCATCAACTGAGCTTCCCGCGGATAGTCGTGATAATCGATCAAACTTCGGATGTTTGGAACCTTCAACCAAAAATTTGATTCCTGTGGTTTCCAAGAAGGTGGAAAAGCCGATCAATGGAATTACACCAGACCAATTCCTCAATATATCCTTGCAGCCATATCGTAGGATGGACCCCAATACCCACCCATTGAAGTGGAGTCTCAAAAACTACCCAATGTATCTTGACTGGAGCGTTCCTTCTCTCAAGCTCATCCAAGATAATTTCGATACATCGGGCATACCTTTCCACAAGATTATGTAACGATATTTCTAGATTATCCGGGCAATGATTGGCTTTATTTCCTCATCGAAGGCATGTTTAATACAACGGACCCAGCTATTGATATTACAAATAGTAGTCACCCTATTCGTCTGCATGGTCATGATCTTTCGATATTAGCTCAATCGCACACACTCTTTGATATCACCACATTTTCCCCAAATATTGATAACCCCCAAGAGGAGACACTGCTATGCTACCTCAAAATGGATACTTGGTAATTGGATTTGAAATGAACAACCCTAGATTCTGGCTTCTCCAATATCACATTGTAAGTAGCCCCGATCCTTTCCTCAATATGTCTATTTGTTTCTCTCAATATGTCTTCTCTTTTGTCTCTCGGAGCTATTTCTTTACCGCTCTAGGCTTGGCACGCATCTTCTGGGGTGGCTGTTCAATTTGTCGAGAGCTCCGGTCAGCTACTGAGCATGATCAGTAAGGCTGGGATAATGCCAGGCTTAGAAGATCAATGTGATGCCTGGACAAGTTAGTGTGATGATCACAATGTACCCGCAGAACACACTCAAGATGCAGAGTCTGGGGTTTAGCCTTTTAAGTCTTGATTACATTCCCTGAGTCTTCGCTTAATTGACTCCACATGGAATTCACTTTCAAAGGCCAATTTTGTTTTGCGTATTTCAATCTTGGATTTCTCATGTGCATTAACATCTAATGTTACAAAATAAAACTGGGAGCTTTCCGTCTAGTCATTTTGAGATTGACAGATGGTTTCGTGCATTGAATTCGAATCCACTGGCCTGTCAAACAGATAACTTTCCAGACAATTGAGAGCCTTACTGAGCTGATTTAGAAAGTTTTCGTGAATCTGGATTAGAACAAGCTTTGTTCAAAAATCGCTTGATACATCACCCGGGGAGCCAAAATTCAAGTGGTTTTCTACACAAACATGAATAGCATCAACCAGTATTTGCAGTGTTATTAGTAGTTTGCTTTGTCAGTAGGTAGGAGTATAAGTAAGACTGTCTAACCCCTCTAAATACCTGTTGAATCAAGTCTGTCACATCTTAATCTCATTAATATTAGCTTTCTGTATATAAAGAAGCTATAACAAACTATCATTTTACCCCAAGTCAAGCATAGTCTTGATTCACTCACAAGATGTCCCAAAGACGGAGCAATACAAGAACAAAATTTCATAGTAGAGTGAATAACTGATAATCACTTGTGTTCGGATGTGTAAATTATTGACCACTAACATCCTCTCGGTGTATGTCAACTAATTTCCGAGACATGGGGTCTACAGTAGGGTCTTAGTGGTCTTAGTACAGATCACTTCCTTCGATTAAGTTTAAGATACCACAATTGATACCCTCTGTCTGAGGGCGTCTTTCAGCTCCACATCAAGAAATCCGAAAACAATTATTCTCTTTATACTCAAAGATCAATCATCTTACCTGGCAATTTAGCTGAAGCTATCGACGCTACAAGGAAGACACCAGTGTATTTGCAACATGGCTATTAAATACTGCGGAAAGTTGTGGGTATAATCCGGGATATGATGACGAAATTCCCAAGCCGCAGTCAATGCAACCAAGCACTAGACTCAAGGGAAAAGCAAGAAAGGAAGCGAAGAGAGCCACAATCGGTTCGACACTAAATGTGCAAACTAAACTGAGGTATATTTCGACGAAAGAGATATTGCTACAGGCAGAAATCGTGGCAAAACACAAGAAGCCGCCCATGGAAATGCCAAAGTATATTCTGAACATCTTGGAGCGTGCAATAAGGGCACGAACACGCTGTGCTAGTGTAAGAAAACTTTCCTCACCTCCAAGCGAAAAATGTTTCACTTTACTATTACGTCATGCTAATTGAACGCACAGTGGTTTTGTAGCACCGAGACAAACCAGCATACCGATCAATCCAACCGCACACATGCGTATTTTATCTCAATACTTGAGAAGGCACTTGCTACACTCGAGCCTTGTGTGAGAAAAGAAAAAGGCGCTGGATCTAGCTCTCAAATACGAGGCAGCGTCGCAGCTCACAACACAAACACATATGGCATGCTGGAGGTTGAAGATGTTGGTGAGGATGACCTGAATATCACGCCTACTGACATCGTCAATGTGAATGCGGTTAAACCGAGAGCAAAGAAACACCTGAACATATGTGAGATGAAAATCGAGGATACGATAGACTTAGATTTTGTCGTATTTTGTTTCTTCGAGGATTTACAGCGCATACAAGAATTCTTGAAAGAGACATGGAAATTGGTTACTAAGGAAGAATTGGACGCCACAACCGCTTCTCTTGTGTCTAACCTGGCTTTCAGTCTTGCACGTCAAATTGAAGATGAGCTTATATCCAGCCACCCAAATTATTTCGGTAATGTTCCATCTTATGTCAAGATTGCGTGAATTCTATATGAAGTTACCCACGTCAGTGGCAAATTGGAACAACAAGATAACGCGTCGAAGAGGTCTACTACAGACGAGTTTGTGTATTACTCCACCTTTCGGACTCTATCCAAGTATCTTCAATACGGGCAGACTCAAAGTAATGGTGCACAGTGTGTCATACCTATCAGTACTTTGTTATCTGCAAACGATCAGGCCTACGAACAGACGGGTCAACATGTTATGCCAGTAACAACATCCTCCATTAATGATTGGAAGAATGAGGACTTACTGCTTTCTCAAATTCTCCTCGACGTCACGAATAAGAGCTTCGTGGAGTACCAGAATGAGATACACTTCAGCGAAGAAGTGAAAGAACAGAGACGTATCGATGAACGCATCATCTCAACACCATTCGAAGATGAATTGACGAAAAGCCTCATGTCCACCAATAGCACGGGCAATATCAGAGTCTCTGTTGTATTTGGAGCTAGAGCTCTCATGGATATTTCAAAGATTTTGGGCAGTGGTGCTAATAAGTCTTACGAAAGCTTGCGCCTCAAGGCATCCATTGCGTCACACGCTCTAGGAATCCGCTTCGATGCTACATTCGAGCACGGGTTTCAGAATACTCTCGAAGAACTGGATAGAGATTGGATCACACCGGAAACAACGCAGCGGGCAATCAATCTTTCTCAATCGATTCAACAAACTGTCAAGGACAACCCCCTAGTGGTCATAAAAAGTAGGCACTTGCGGGACACGGCGAACAAGATTCCAGAGCATCACTCTCTCTTTCGAGAGTTCAAACAGCTACGGGCTGAAACCATCTGGCCATCGAAAGATCGAGCATTCTACTATAACAATAATCCAGTTTATTGTGGACTCGAATGGTTCAGAATTGCCATCAAGCTGGAAAAGGAAGGTGTTGATCTTTGTAACACATTCACACCATTTTTTGCTGTTGCACATCTGTACAATGCGCTCAAGCAAGATGGTCTTGTTCAGAGTAACTGGGCCATATTGGATGGTGCAATTGACTCTCAACTGAAGCATCTCTTCAATGACATCCTACCTACAACTCATAAGCAAATCATCAGTCGATTCATCATGAAGTTGGGTGTTCCAGCTAGCGCCTTTGCACCAAATTGTCGCCCAGCTTCAACCGCAAAGAACTTAGGCGTCAATTTTGTCAAGAATACAGAAGACATGCTCAAGACTACCGAGTTTTCTAGCGCGCTGATGAGCTATCTCAAAGACCCAACCGCTGCTGATACCCTTCTCATGCAAGCTCAAACGCATGGGTGTATGAACGCTAAAGACAAGAAATTCAAGACTCGTCAGGGAACTCCTCTTGAGATCCTCACAGAGATGAGGATTTGGTTACCGCAGATCATCGCCAGAATTGAAATCCCGTACATCAAGCTTACACGCCAATGTAGTCTGTTGCTTTTACGTATCCGGGAAGCTTTGAACAAGGAACTTGGTATGGACAATAAGCACGGTCTTGTCGACTGCGCTGAAGCCAACCCGAAAGAGAATATTCTGACGGTTTTGAGAATCCTCGGCGAAGCTTACGGGATAGAACTTTGGTCGGACAAGGAACGCCGCAAGCTACGTGATAATCCGTATATAAAGCTGGAAACACCTCAATTGCTTATAGCCGCTCGAGTTACACGGAAATTCCTAGTAGAGATTGGTAAAGAGGACCCTGTCAAATCATTTGATGTTCCTGAGGCGTTACAGTTAAAGCGTGAATTAAGCCAGAAAGGACAAGATCTGCAGAGAAGATATCTGGCAGGTGACCAGAGCACAGAAGTTATCGATGGATTGAGAAGGGCAATTGCGGAAGCTTCCATATAGGCACTGATGTCAGGGCGATGTGATGTTCATCAAAGGTTTGAATTGAGTCTGTCCGTAGTAATAGGAATCGGCCGGAATTAAACATTTGTGCAATATTCTGAGCCTGAAATGATTGAGTGATTTCAACGTGCCACATCTTCAACCAAAGTGGTGGAATCTAATTTGAGCACAGAATCGCAATCTCCGTAAAGTGAAAGTTAAGTCTTGAGTGAAATTATACCAGGCATGCTTGTCGTTTAGATAATCTTCATCTAATATGACGCTACCTCACGTCACTTGTTTCCTTGCTCTAAAAGGACGCACACAATTTTCGAAACGTTGCTGTAAAAAAGGGCGGGTTTGTGAGGTTTTCCATTTTCCCCTTTCATCATTAACCTCCTCGTCTACTGTATTCGTTCGAATTTAGCGAACAAGCTTTGAACCCGACTTACTAAAACATTGAATTCAAGATACAAACCCCAATTTTTAATAAAATAACCATCGTTGTGACGTTCTATATAATCTGGAACATTGAGATCTCATTGCTCAGATCAACCTCGAGCACCAGAGCTTCGATGTTCCCTCGAACTTGGATCCTCGCATTTTGTGATTCAGAAATGAATCGTCATCCTGATGTGCAGTGCTCATCTTGTCCTATAGCCATTGTGTCTGTGATAAACACAATGAGAAATTCCCTTGTGACCCCACTACCCTTGGTCAAGATTACCACTAAAGTTTTAGGGAGTCCAGGTTATAGTTTGAGACGTTTTATTGATACTTGTAAATCATACAGCTATCGACTTCATTTTCACATCTTTACCGGAACGTCGCATGATGGCAAGACATAAATTCGCACACGAGTTGATAAAAATCAAGTTGACGATCATGCATGTACAAAAGCTTGATACAGAGACGTAGATCTGCTACTTCTTCGTCGTCTGGCTTTAAGGTTTGGAGGAAAATGAACTAAAGTTTCCTTCATGAGCTTCGCCTGGTCTTGGGTACCAAATCCCACGACAGACATCTTCGAGCTCGTTAAGTTCCGGTAAGTCATGGTAGTTCGTTGCACAGTTGCCAAAGTGATGGCTGCAATAATGAAATATATATACATCGTTGACAGAGTTTCCTTCGTTTTTTACTGTTGCTTTAAGAGCCGTCATATCGAGAGCGAGGGCGGAGGGTACCAAAGAGGTCATCACAAAAGTCAGATAGGACAAAAGTTGCGGTAACCGAGAAAGTATAAGACCACCCCCTAGGCGTTTGTAACATTCTGATTCCATGATGGGCAGATTTGTCAAGAAACAATGCAGCATTGTCGTGTTGCGGTCAAAGATACAAAGATAAGATGCATTTTGACATTCGAATCAAGCCGATATGGGTTTCCGTGGGATTCATAGTTTCAATCCATTAATTGCCACGGGTAATTTCCGACAGCAATATGAATGATTTTGCCGCGACTTGAGGTATCGAAATCAGAAAATAGCAGGCTATGTGAATCTGAACTTTAATTAGACTCTGGGGGTACCAGAACAGCTGAGGTCAAGAACGCAATGTCTTTGACATAAAGAGCAGAGATTTCGAAACTGTGGTACAGACTGTGGATTATATTCACGTTGAAATTTCTAACCAGAGTTTAAGCATGAGTGTTCCTATGAATCAACTGGACCTATGAACATCAATAGCTTATCATTCAAACCTATCTCGATTAAGGGATCCAGTCCGGGCTACTCAGCTTACGATGTACACCTCAGGAACCTGGCACGTGGACATAGTTGAAATAAAGATCGACCTTGGGAACTATATCATTCTAACGTGAGTTGTAGTAGATTCCCACATTCGTAGTGTCGATGTCGAGAACAGTCCATCCGAAGCGAGCATATTCAGATGAATGTGTAACTGCGAGCCTCAAAACCAATCAATGTATCTTTGGCATTCACGTAGGTATCCGGCTTCCATGGCAGGCCAATCATAGGGTGGCGATTGTAGTTGTGTTAAGAGACGAATAGCATAGCCTCATTGTGTTCTCAAGTTCTCAAAATAGCCCCTCCTGCCTAGGAAAAAGTGCATCATGAGACTCTCTGAAAGCTACGGATTTGATACCAGAACAATGTTGTGGTATATCGTCTCCGCTATCTTTGAGCACTGATACCAAGCAGGGAAAGATTGCTGGACTCTATAATTTGAGTGTCTCGAGCGTCCAGCGAATGATGGCGTTGGAGAACCTACAGAAACCTGTACTGGTAAATTTGATTGTTTCAATTATCAAAGTCGTGTTGTGTGCCGATTTGTTAGTTGTGGCAAGTCGCGTTGCTCCAAGGTTCTGAAGCCTATAGAGTTGAAAATCATAGCACCCCACACACTAAAAATCGGAAACACTCGCTAAGCCTAAATAGTCCTAGATAAACTTTTCACCACTCACCGCCAGCTACGTTGACAGCGGACCCATCGTCGACAGCCCCATCTTGACAAGCCCAACTGCTCACGTTTGCATAAATCATAAATATGTATGTGATTCACATAATAGGATTAATGCTGCTGATAAGTTAATGAGGGGCGAGTTATCTGCAATCTTTAGAACCATCTAACTATCAATGTCGTGAGAAAGCAATCCATCTCGAAAAAACATCATCCGCCGTCAAACTTTTATATCATTCATTTGAACCTCGGAAGCTCTCACCGCAATATGGTTACCTGATGACTCTTGATAACAGAGGGGAACATTAGTTCTGCTACTTCTTCCTCTCTCATTTTACTTCTTTCCTGCGTACGCTACACACAAATATATCTGCCCTGGAGGTTGATGTGAGTCTTATTAGTCTCAACGAGTCGATTTGATATTGACATTAGAACAGTATTTTTCGCATTCCCCCCTCAACACACCTCCACGCCCTGTCCCTCTCTGCGTCCATTCATTCATAGAAACAAAATTTCTCGAGATAGGCAGGCCACACAGGAGTGCAGTAAAGCCTAAGACATTACGAAATGGGTCTCGAGAAGCTCTTTGCTGTTGCAGCGCCTAAGAAAGGATCATCGAGATCATCGTCAAATCAAACGTCCATAGCACCAATGCATCTTGAGCAAATCTTTCGATTCCCTGGAGTCTTGACCGAAGTTTCGAGCGTTGTCAAGAATCTATCAGAAGGTTACACAACATATCAAAATGGGGCAGCGCTTAGGAATCAGCTGGAGTCCGTTGTGCCGGAGGTGCAAACGTTTGCTTCAGGGATGAACCGATATTTGAAGAACAAGAACTGGTTGGATTTGTTTCAAACCTTCCTGGTGGGGGCGAATGTTGTTGCTGCCTTCATGGAAGTACTGCAGGGTTCGTCGGGTCTTGAAGAAATCGGTTTAAAAATTTATGGCGAACTCGAAGCACAGACAGGACTTGCTGCCCCTGATAAATTCGCGAAGCATGTTGACAAATATATCCGGAAAGAGGCAGCGAGTGTCTATGGTGGTGACGAGGAGCATCTCTATTTCCTATATCACCCGGATACAGACTGGCACGGCGAGTTCCACGATATCGTTCAAAACAAACCGGTGCCAAGTAATTTTGTCGGCATGTCCGAGAATCTTCACGCCCTGTGTACTTGGATGTTATTCATGCGAAAACGACTTGAGAGATCAAGGATTAATGCACGTTTCCATCTCCTGATTCCTGCATATAGACCTATGGTTGTTAGAACGGCTTTCGTCTTTCCAGAAGAACTCTACCCTTTGACTGTCCGTGGACATATTCACAATTCGAAAGAATATGTCTGGTTAAACCTCCCTACGATGAAAGATGTTCCTTCCGACTTGTTCGAAATGTCAAATGTGGGTAATATTGCCGCTTTACCAAAGCCACCGGCACTATGGCAGCATGCGTTGACCTGGGTAGGGAGTATAGTAATGCCTAGAAAAGAGCCACCCCCAATAGTTCTAGGAAGGGGAAACGTCAGTCCTAATGCTCCTATCTCGTTGGAAGATAATGAAGACGAGAAACTCGAAGCTCCAGAGGATATTCAGATTCAGCCTGAAACACGACAGATCGTAAGAGGCGAGAAAAGACGAAAGCATCGAAGTTCACGCCCGAAGGGCGACTACAAACAGTATTGAATGTCGTTATTACCACGTGGAACGCGGAGTTTTTCGCACGTATCTCGTGCGCGCTACATGTGGGAATTGAACTGGCTGTCATGAGCGCATCTACGTCAGATTCAGTAGAAGCAAGATAGATGGAGATGAGTGATGAAATAGATACCAAATACAAAAGGAAGGAGTAGGATAGGAGAACATTGGTCATTTGCGGTTTACATAGCTTCGCGGTAGCCTCGACGTCGATTCGGAAGATCGAAGCTCATGGATTACTCCGGGAAGTGGCGTTCGCGATTGTTTTCTTTTTTCATGCGATACCAAAGTAGAATAGAAATACAGGTATCATGAAGGATTCTTTGAACAGGTTTTATACATTCGTCGGTGTGGCATGTCATACCTAAAATTTCAATTGTAGAACTATCTGGGAAAGTTCCTGGCTATGTAGATAGCTTTAAGCCACTTTTTTGGAGGAGAGAAATTGACTTAAATCTAACTTTAAGGCTTTAGTAAGTCATGGTCAATTGGTTTTCATTCTGAGAGTCCCATGATGATATAGTTGTCGAGCCTGAGGTTAGCGAAGTCTTCATTTAACTATCATTCAACCATTCCCCACAAGGTTAGTCAATCGAACGTGAATACCCCATCTATATCATCGTGAGATTGTGAGATCTACAACAGCTTTCGCTTGTAATATACACAGATTTTCAAAGAGTGCCCAAACGTTTTTCTCAAGAAGTAACATTTGGAAGGTCAACGAATTCATGGCACCCTTCCACCTAAAAAAAAAGAACAACGTCTGTTCAAAAGCGAAACGAACGGGTGTTGAGTAGCTATTGCGAGCTGGAGATATCAGATAGCTCAATGCGTTGTCAATTTTGGTCAATTTTTACGCAGATATGCTTATACCAGTTGACACTGTGAAGCACTAACGGCTTGCAAGCTGCGACGAGTCATAATATATTGCTAAAAGTGGCTTCAAGAATGGACAATGAAGCCAAGTCTAGACAACCAAGTAAGTTATTCGTGTATTTCCCAACAAAATGTCTGTCGGTCTGTACCAGCCGATGTGTGGTTGTCTCTCAGGCACATCAGACTCTCCTATCGGCGAACGACTTTCGGATATTTGGATTGAATTTCGCAATGTATTAGCATCACTTTGTGAATAGTAGGTAGATGAGGTGCCCTTTTGTTCATATCAAGCACTACACTTTGATGCGATCAGGAACTCGTGTCCACTGTTTCGTAAGTATGATTACTTCGTTGAAATTCAGTCTTGTATCTGTGTAAAGGCGAATTGTTTAGTCTAGGTTTACTAGCGCTATTTTCACTATGTGTTTTGTTTGAATCAATGTGACTAAGTTCTAGTGTGGAGTAAGATTCCGAGAAGCTGGCAAGAAATTGCCGTTGCGTGTTTTTTAATGCCATTCAGATTTTGGATGCAATGCAAACTTCTTAATTGGGTCACTATGCTCTGCTATGTAGTAGGGCTATCTCTGTGTGGCTGAGCCTCCCAGTAAAATCAGAACACCCGCACTACTATCACGCTGCTCCCTTGTTCTAGTACTTGGTATCTACCCTCAGAATTCCTCATCTTCTTCATATTCATCTCTCGAAGATCTATCTCTTGCCACTTTCTCGGCCTTAATCCTTGAATCCATGTACGATATCTTGGGGCGCAGTGGGTATTGTTGTCTTCCTTCAGCTTGTGCTAGTAGTGCATTTCTCGAGAAGTCCTTTTGATTATCTGGCCCACGTTTTCTTGTGTTGTTTGTAGCTCTCTTTCTTGGCGCAATAATTTTTGGAACTCGATTACGCTTCTCTGCTAGCATCGCAGTTAAAGAACTCTGCTTAGAAGCTCCTATTCGCGCGATTTTTCTTTTCCTGCTGCCACTATCGTCATCATCATTATCATCGTCGTCGTCTTCGCCATCGCCATCGTCACCGTCACCGTCACCGTCACCATCACCATCAATTTCATCTCCTCCTGGTCTCACAGCTGGGTACCTTCTAAATTATGTCAATATTGCCGAATTATGAATTACGATGAAGCTTGCTCTGAGCCGCTATTATGAGATCTGATGCTATTGAAGTTTCTGAGTGCTGGAGATAGTAGATGGCAGTTACTTACAAATCATGGCATACGGGACATGACTCCGTTGACATCAATTTTCGCTGGCACCTGTTATGTGCTGTTTGATCACCGAGTTCGCAGTATTTTTTTCGACGATGTGCATTTCGGCAGGCAGTGGTGTGAATAAGAGTAATATCGCCTCGCGGGCATAGATCGGTGTAGTAAACACACATCGCTGTTTAGATCTGTTCCATTGCCTTAATTGCAAAGTCTTGTATGATCTTAGAGCTAAGTGGATATGAGAGCTTAAATACTGTAGCTATAGGTCTAAATCTTCACAAAGAGAAGAATGGCTAGAACGAGCTTTGTTAAGATACCCAAACGAGGTCGAAAGCAAGAACGATTTATTACATGAGCCTCTATCAAGCGGAACATACAACAAACAACTAGACAAGATATCACAGATTAATTTGAAGGTTCTGGAAAAAGTCTTGTTTCTTATAGTATCATTTGAAAGAAAAGTTTCTTTAAAAATAAAAATCTAGCTCAAAGGTCTCTGTGATCTTGCTACTCTAATCACCCTGACTTGGATAGCGTTCAGTGAGGTGAGACATGCGACATTACAATCTGTCGACAGGACAAACAGGTTCCTTGAAAATGCATGACAGTATCTGAATAGACTCACTCAGCATCTGGTTTTCTTTTTATCCAACAGCACCAAAGATTGATGGTATACAATCAATGAAAACAAGAATGGATCTAGTATCCTCATATCTTCTACGTCCTCTATTTGATTTCCCGGGAAATCCTTTGGGAGAAAAAGCTTGGAATTTGCCTAGAAAGTCAGAAAGCTGCTGTTATTAAAACATGATTAAGGAGAGTTTCAAGAGTTTCAAAGTGACAGTGGAGTCTCATTACGGAAGTGTGATTTCTACTCGGAGATATTGATAACTAAAAAATGGTTCGCCATGTTTCTTGAGATCTTTCACGTGTTTGGTTCTACGGATTTCAATGATTCAAAAAGCTTCTGAATATCAAATGAGTCATATGTCTCAGTTTAAACGTTATCACGAACTGGAGAGGACTCTCTAATCTGTAGGCAATCGAATGGTTTCTCTCAGCTGCACCAATAAACCCACATATGTCGCAAGTCAATCTCTGTAACAAGTGAAACTCGGCTCTTCTCATTTTACTTCAACCAGTACCATCCATGGTATTAGACCACTGACTTTCTTGCCTGATTTGTTCTTTGGTTTCTGGCAGTGGGCGTTTTTTCTTCAGACTTCTCATCTTGAACACGTCCACGTTTTGCTGGGGTATTATTCGCCGGCACTGAGCCTTTGAATCCCCTTCCGGTGCTCCTACCGCGTCTTGCTGCGGCTGGAGTTTGAGAACGCTTACTCTGAGTCACTGTACATTGATCTAGTTTGTCTGTTTCCTCCTTCTTCTCATTCTCCTGCTCGTATGCTTCGGCCTTCTTTACCACTGCTATCGGCACCTCTTCTTCTACTTCGTCTTCCTCGTCTTCCTCATTATCCACAGTCGCGGCCTCGGCTGCCTCTTCTTGAGCCTCTGTTTGTCTAAGAATATTTTATTAGTGATATACACTAAATCGCATCAAGACTCGCGAAGCGATTCATGGTTTCTCCTCTGGCATCTTAAAAAGAGCTGGTCCCTGAGATACTTGTAAAATAATCGATCAAAGGATATCACTACTTACTTCTCTACTTCTCAAAACCCACAATACTCTCTCGCGCTCGTACTTTTCCTTATGTTGCCCATTCTGACTTCTTCGATGTCACAATATCGGAGCGGTCTGCAATTGTTTGCATAGTTACAAGCCCTGGCATGAACGAGAGAACATTCGTGACCTTCAAGACAAGTTTCAATGTAGTAGATGCACATTTTCAGTTGGAAGTAGGCTTTCAAGACAAACCTTAATAAGAACCAAACCCTTGGACCAAATTACAGAAGAAGGGGCAATACTTATGTGTAGAGATTTCCACAAAGATAAATTTTAGTACAATAGGGCTAGCTAATTTCAAAAACTTCTTCATAGATTGCCCACAAAAGAAGAAAAAGAAGAAATAATTGCTTCAAAATCTTGTGAAGCGCCTTTTCATCCTCATGTAATTTTCTTCGTGAACAAAACTCAAATGAGAAGGCAGTTTCAGCCTACTTCATTGTTTTTTACGCCATTTGAAGGTCTTGTGAGCAATGCAATTAAATTTGAATATTCACTGGCAATCATTTGTTTTAAAAACGCAGCACTATCAAACTCAACCCTGTGGAAATAACATGAGACGTCATCTGATGATGGCCCCGGTGGAATAGTTTTTGTTAAGAATGAACTAAGCTAAATAAGGGGCCAAATATCTAGCACACTCATACCCCAAGTGGGTATTATCCTCCTCCCATCCTCATTAGAGATCTGCGTGAAATATGGGCCTGTTTGATTCATTTTGAACATTTCTTCTTGCAAGCTGATCTAAGTTAGGATGACTGCATGTAATCTTCTTTGTTGATTTAAAAGCATTTGACCTTGATCACAGGTCCTAGTACAAACTCAATGAAAATCTTTTTGTTTCTAGTACCAGCACTACTATGATTCAATATTAATCTTTCATTCAGTTTAAGACTGTATTCCTTTAGTCTCAGCCGCCTGCATTGAATGTGATTCCTTCAACAAGAGATGCAGTCAAGATGGCCAATATTCTACCATCACTTCTCGCGGCGTGGTTATCTAATCACCGGCTCTGGAATACCCTTTATCTTATAATCCGAGACGTGCTTGGTATCTCGAGCGCCAGAACTCTTACCTCCAAGCGACTGCTTCTTGGTTGTGTTGGCCACGCGCTTCTTGTTTGTCTGGTTTGCCTGGTTATTTGCAATATTCTGAAGTGCATTTGACAAGATACCTGGCCCTGTCTTACGCTCGAGACCTTGTAGCCCGGAAGGTCTGACGTCACCCAGTAACAATTTAGATTTGGTAGCGCTGTCCTCCGCCTCTGCCAATTCTTTCGTCGATTTTCCAACACTTGCTGACCCATCACATGTGAGTCTCTCCCCGCGTAGCTGATGAGAAGATTCAGCATTTCTCCGTGGAGCTTCGTCTTCATCGGTCTTACTGATGGTCTCCATATTTTCGTTCACCAGAGCTCTCTTATGCCCCGAAGTTTCTTCCTTATTTTCAACAGCTTCCTCTTTGCAAAGTTCTTCCTCTTGGGCTTTCATGTCCTTGATGATTTCCCTACAGGTGTCGTCAGCTAGTGGCAAAGAAATTTTTTGAAATGTCGCGCCAATTCCCTCACTCAGGTTAACAGTCCAGAGCTGTTCACCATGTTTCAAGCCCAAATTTTAAGGAGTACTCAGAATTGCTTACCTCACGCACTGTTCACAAATTCTAGATTTAAGAAATTTTCGCTCTACCTCTCCTGCTATTAATGCAGCTTCGTATTTGCAACTTTCCGAGTCGATACCTTCCTCCCAAGAGGAACAGTGTGTGCATTTCCTGCGCCTGGATACCTCGTGATCGTTCCAGCATGCTTCTATCGTGTAGTGACACATGGCAATTTAAAGTTTCGATTTATTCGTTTATGGATTGGGGATTAAGATGATAGTAGCTAGGTGTCAGTTCACAACGTAATATCTATATCTATCATCAGGCAAAAAGGGAACAACAAATTCAAAGAGCACTTCCTAAAAGGCAAGTACTCCTGAAATTTATTCATTTCAAAGACAAATTGCATCTAGAATCTGCGTTTGATGCGTTGGAAGTTTCATTCCTGTGACATTCAAGGGCTCAAAGATAAAATCTGGGAATGCTTCGTCGAAATGTTCAGGAACATGCTTTATTATCTTTTTTTGATATAAATAATTAGTGTGAATAGGATGAAATTTTAATTTTTGTTTGCGTCGTCAAAAGGTTAGTAAAGCCTTACTGACTCATTACAGTGTAACCCAACGAAGTCTTTCAAGCCTATAGTACATGTTTTCAATCACGTTTCTTGTAGTACCATTGAACCACAGGTTCGATCTTCTCAATCGATTTTGCCAGAAATTTGGCATTAATTGAGAAAAGTTTGGGGATTTCATTCCTTGTCCGGCGAAAACTGACGGGTAGGATGACGACACTGGGGAGAAACTTGTAGTCTCGTGTAAAACATATAACCAAAAAGTCATTCGACCTTCATCGCATGGCTTTCGTCTTTGCGTGGAATCATACCACAGATCGAAGATGCACATTCTCGCAACACGATTTTCTAGTCTTCGAGGTAGAGTCAAGAATCACTGAGCTCGACACGTGCTTCCACTAGGTATCATCTGAAAGCGCCCCTAATCAGATTAATTAAGCGAGCTTCGCAGGGAGAGTCTGCATTTAATAGCAAGTCAAAATTTATTGAACACACATCGATTGATTTCTCAGAGTTACACAATTCTGGAATAGAATAACAACCTTCGATACAATGGGATCTATGGCCATAACACAAATAAACTTAAAGCATTGAAAGATTTAATTCCGCAATAAATGAAAGCCTTGAATGGAGTTCAAATGGCAATGTCACCCACTCTCATTCAGCTTTTCAAAAAAATAAATCAAACAGTGATTCTGATTGCTCAGCAGGTTTTGCTGGCTGCTGAACAATTTTGGGCAACAAGTGAAACCGAAGATGCAGCACCACCTTGACTACATCTCAAACTCTACATACTCCAATTTTCCCTCGTTACCTGCACCAAATTGATACTCTGAGATCCGATTGCGAATGTCATCCTGACATATATCAATATGGAAGAGTGATCATAAATGCAAGATTCTAATTCATGACATCATCACTCCTGATTCACGGGAGCGCGGTAACTAGCATCCGTTACCGTCATCCGTACCATCGCGGTCACCTCTCCTATCACACGGTTTGTCGGAAGCATGACTATTTTCGAAATGAAAGTTTCTCTGTGTATCATGTCGAAGATTGTTGGTCGTCGTCTGAGATTGAGAAATGATCTCTTGTTCACTGGACATTGTCCCGATAGGAGTAGACATTGCTTCTTTTCTGGATTGCGTAAATTAGCTGTGGGGAGCTAAGGAATGATTGTGAAGACTGGCGTTTCGGTGTCGGAAATACTTACACATCTTGCTCTATATTGGGATGGCATTTACGGCAAGGTTCAGGATACATCCAATGTGCAAATTTCTGAAGGTGCACTTCTGCCGCTGAGTAGATGTCGCAGGGAACGAAAGTCGACCGTGCTCGCGCACATAGGTGGATCATATCGAGCTTCATCCAGTGTGCATCCTTGGCTGAGCAGGTTATGATGTCAAACATACACATCGTGTAGTTTAGATGTTTGAGAATAAACTTTTGTGTATTTGATATCGAAAGAAGATGGGTAAGGGCCTAGAAACCTGATGTAATATCGTAATTTCAAAACAACTTTTGTGGAGAAATATATAGTCTAGTGTCCCGTACACATGTTTTAGAAGCTGCCGGACCCAAGAATCAAATCACTATTATTCTTTTCTCTTCATGTCTTTCATTTCCCGCCCCTTTATTCACTAAGAGGAAGCGGTCGTACACTCATCTTTCTTTTCAGTTCTCTTTTTCCAAGTGTGAGAAAGCCTTAGATCAGATCATACAACTATGCACAACGACTGTTATGACATCTTACATTATGCACTAAACTTGCCCAAAATATCCGGCACAGTGATTTTCTTACAGGATCTGTCACATTGGAAGCTTTTTATGTAGACTCAAGCAGTGCTTTATTTTGAAAGATGGAAATCTAAGCAGGATGTATGAAAGCTTTTCATAAGAAAAAACTCTACCATAAAAACAAACTCCCACATAGAGACTCCAAAGCAAATTTACTTTGAAAATGCGATCCTTCAAAAATGTTATTTCGGATAGTGATTCCATTCAAACAATCACACCATTTCCCATATGATTTTTAAAGTTCTCCTGTGCACTTCCATAAGACCTCAAAGTAAGGGGTTGAGATATCTTCTTCGTTAGGTCTTTCATCTTATCATTCTGACCCTTTTAGCTCATTCTCTAATGGGAAAGACAAATGAAAAAATACTAGAAGTCCTCTAATTCATATATAAATGTCAGCCTATCTCAACGCCACAGAATTGTTATCAGTACACATTGCCATTCCATCAACAGATATTTATCCCATAGTAGTCACAACCATCGCGCATTCATAGTTCATACAACTGAACATGGTTTCAAATTCCCAATATTTTCTTCGATCCGATATCACAAATTGGCCGTGTATCACCATTCCCATCCTGGTGGAAGTAGAGCACCGACATTGTCGAGCTATAGTCTATGTCTGCAATGGATGTAACGAGAGAGCCGATGTGCGTTATTTCTCCTGGTGTAATGTGCATGAAGGTACCAATTATAATTGTGGAAAACGTCACACTTATTATTATCTTGCACGCTTGGCGAGAGAAACGTGTTATAGTTGTTTGGTCATAATTAGGGGGAAGTAGGTGTCCAAAAAAAAATTGATTCGAAGATTATACGGACTGATTACATCACAGATCCCTAAAACATCCTCCTGGATTTCGTAAAAACCACCCTAAGCGGAGAAAACAGAAGAATTGTAGAGCACTTGCTCCTTTCAATCGCGACAAGAAGAAGCGTAGAGATACAAAGGGCCGAAAAAAATGGGTGAAAAGAGAAAGAAATCGTGATTAATCGGTTGGTTTCAATTTAGGCTTTAGCTTTGTGCACACAGCGTTGAAGAGACGGAGGACATGGATTCATTCAGCTTTTGATGGAATCTGGTTAATCGGAATTTGTGGCTAATCACGTTGTATTCAGTTCGTGTCAAGCATTGAATATCAGAGTGTAAATAGAAATTGTTTGTTGCTTGTTACACTAACTAAACTTGCGAAGTTCCAAGATGTTACATCCGAATAAAGAATAACAACGAAGTTTGTTATACAATCACACTAATCCTAAGATAAGAGTATTTCTCGAGAGGCAGCGTGATATCAATGCTAATATTGCAGGATGGATTCCCGGATAGGAAATACACAATCAAGTTCACAAGAGCACTCAATCTATGCTTCAATATACGAGGGCCTATTGGAGTCTGTCATGCTGAAGCCGTTTCTTTGATTCTATGATAAAATGTATCATTGGTCACCTTGATGTTTAGTCAGAGATCAGACAAAAGATGTTGAGAGAAATTCTCAAGTATCGTTTCTCGGATTTTCGTACTGGATCAAGATAAAAACGGGCAAGGCTCTCAGAAATGATATGTGGTATCACGCACATGACGTGGACGACCACTTGCACAGCATTAAGGATTCGCAAAACGCTACCAATGTGCATCCATTAAACTCTTAATGTAGTTCTCAGCTAATTGGTGCTTCGAGTATGTTACCATATATGAAGCGGCTCATAAGGCTTGTCGCCGAATTGTTTCATTTTTTCTTCAAGGCCCCAAGAGAAACGTCGATTTTGATCAATCAACTCAAATAACTTCCGTATCAAGATGCCTGGTTGTGAAGTATGTTTTGACTTGAATCCTGGCTCCGAAGGTGGATTGATCAACTGGAAGATTCATATTACAGATGATTGTGCCTGTGAATTTCGTCTGGCTTTTGAAAGTGCTCAACTCAAAAACTCTGCTGGAACTCAATGTTCGAGTTGCTCGATGATCCAAAGTGGAATTAGCTTGATTGAAAAGAAGTATTCGACTAGAAATCATCGGATAGATGTGAAAGAAGGGGGGACTTTAATTCTTCGTGAAGGGATTCCACTGATATTGGAACTGAAAAACTTGCTACACTTCGAGTACTTTTCTAAAAGAGGTAGGTCACACAACATTCACATACCAATCTTCTATTCACAGCGATACTAGATACATGTCAAGGAACCGATACCCGAACTCCTTGGATAAAATCCTTTGGCATAACTGAAGACGTGCCTCCAAAACTGTCGATAAAGAGCTGAAAATCTATCATCAATAAAATATTGTTACACTGAGCACGGTTCTTGTTCTATCAAAGCACCAGAGGAACAAGTCCTTCCATCAAGACTACTTGATATAAGAAAAAAAGCTCATAATGCAATCGTTCCTGTGGAGGTTCATAAAAACAACGGCTCGGAGGCAAGAAAAGCCATCACACGTTATGCGACACTCAGTCGTTGTTGGGGAAAAGTCCAGCTTCTGAAAACAACCAAGAGTTCTTTAAACAAACACAAAAATGGAATACGACCAAGCATTCTTCCCAAAACTTTCCGCGAATCGATAAAAGTACTTCAAGCTCTCAGGATTCACTATGTATGGATAGACAGTTTGTGTATAATTCAAGACGACGATGCGGACTGGAAGCGTGAGTCAGCATGTATGGCTGCCATCTACTCTCACAGCTATTTAAATATCGCTGCAACAGGTGCAAGAGATAGTACGGGTGGATGTCTTAACATACGATGTTTGAAGCAACTGTTATTTAAATTTGGAACAAAGTCATACCCCATCACCGATCAAGGCAGGAATATTGATTGGGGAATTCGACTCCGCCCTTCATTTGAATCAGTCCATCACCGTTACAATAGTCGGGTGAGTTCTGAAACAGACCTTTTGGATAAGATAAATACCCCTCTTTTGTCTCGAGCTTGGGTATTTCAAGAACGACAATTAGCACCGCGAACTTTACATTTCCATCCTTCCGAACTCGTAATGGAGTGCAAATCAGGTCTCCGCTATGAATGCACAGTTCTTGAAAGAATGAACGAAGATTCAGGCAGTAATTCGAAGGATCAAGATAGCTTGGGACCTGAGGCTTACGAAACATTCAATGAATGGAATGAATTGGTCAGAGAGCATTCGCAATTGTTGATCACGAGGGAATCAGACCGGTTGATTGCGCTTATTGGAATTGCAACCCAATTCCAGAAAAAAGTGAATTGTGGAAATCTAGCTGGACTATGGAGCTCTGATATTGCAAAGGGCTTGTTGTGGGATATTACTGGAAGCCCTTACATGAGAGAAAGAAAGGATCTAAAACGTTTTGAAGAACCCTTTGCCCCCACTTGGTCCTGGGCCTCTCTGGTTCAAGGCGTAGGCACTTTCACCACCTCAGTTGTGTTTCAGCCAGGCCAAGTGCTCACACCCCACGAAAATTTCAGATACTTGGGGACCAATTTGTCGTATTCGGCCAGTGATTGGCATAATATGCAAGGCAAAGCTTATATCCAGATCCAATGTTTAGCTATACCTGCCATCGTGTACAAGGAACGAAAGCACCCCGGTGGTTCTGTCAGACCCAGACTTGTCTTCAGGAGTGAATACAATCGAAAATTCGAAGCTAACTTGGATATGTCTCCAATTATCTCGACAGCTGATGAGATTTTCTCTGTTGCGAGCAGTACTGATATCTACCGTTTAGTAGTTGCAAGAAGATATCACACAGATGAAAATACCAACCAAAAAAATTCCTGGCTACATGTCCTAATGTGCACATCTTTGGAGACAACAACAACCAAAGAGATCGAGACAATAAGAATTGGGGTCTGCAGCATATTTGAAGCTGAGACACCACTCAAGTTCGCGCAGGATTTGGGTTTCAAGCTGCTATGAGAAGTCAGAATATCAGGTTACATACAACTACCTTTGTTAATCGGGATTTCTGTCGAGTTCACTTCTGCACTATACAAGGTTTCTTTGATCTGTAGAACTGTGAATGATACGAACAGAAATGAAGATAGCAAACCAAAAAAAAGCTCTACACCCCATTGATGAAGAACGAACGTATTATGCCATCACATCGGAAAGAAATATTTGGTGGGGTCTACCGCAAAACATGTCAATCACCGTAATCACTGCCATTCTTTTAGGGCTTCTATTTCTATTCGATAGTAAGTTCTCGTAAATTTGTTCGAGTGGAATGATGGAATGGCTGTCAAACATTCAATTCATTCATCTAATTACTTCCTTGATAACTATTGTCATCAATTTAACACAATGAATTCTGAACTAACGTGGTTTATCATCGAGTAGCCTATATCATTGAGTGGCTCATTTTCATTTCAATTTACATCTATCTTTTTCAATATATGTTTTATCAATAATCTATAATAAATTCGAATAATTAAGAAGCTTATATATTCCTTATTATTGAAGCTATTTATAAAGATAAAAAATTAAGTATTCGAAAGACTATTATACTCTATAATATTCCTTATACAATTTTTTGATATAGAATGGAAGGTTTATTTCTTTATATAGAAACTTAAGCGAATTGTTATAAGATTATAGAATTAAAAGAAAAAGTGATTGTTTAATATATACTTGATATGGATTTAAAAGGATTTCTATTTAAATTAAAGAATATGAAAGATATGGCGAATAATATTCTCGAATTAAAGGATATGAAATATATTAAAAAACTCTGGGTATATTAATTTATAAAATATTGAATCAAATTAAAGACACATTTTAATTGTATTTATAACTATTAAAGAGCTTTCTACAAGAATCCTAAGCTTTTTGAAGAATGGTTTCAACTAATTACAAATATACGAGCGAAATATAATATTTTAGATAGAGATTTCTACAATTTTAATGAAATAGACTTTATAATAGGGATTATATATGTAATAATAATAATAATTAATACTAAACGAAATGGCAGAAGCAAGATAGTACAACCAGGTAATCGAGAATGAGCTATAGTAATAATATACAGAAATAAAGAGAATGAAACTATTTGTTACGACGACATCTAACATACCGAGTCACCTGATCAGAAAGTCACGGGATTAGAGATTCCCACTGGATCCCACTGCTCCCACCTGGTGGGACACGATGGGATCAATGGGACAACAAGGAACGAAGGTCTATATAAGGGAATGGGTTTCATTACAATGTAGAGCTTCGTGCTCAAGAACAATCATTAGTTTCATTACTATAGTTACGAGAATTGCAACCAGTTACAACCTTATTGAATTCCTACTTGAAGTCTAGTCTAAACCACCTCGAGAGATCTCTAGACACTTCCACGTGACCCTAGAGGCAGCTCCCGTAACACTATTCCCTCATTTTTAATAATTTAAGGATAAGTTTATCTTTTTAATTAATATATCGAAACGAATTTTCCTACGAAATAAGCTATTAAATCTATATCTAATAGATGGATAAATAATAAGATAGATTTAAAATAATTGAAATACTTTGATAAATATATTAAGAATTGAAGAAAGGGTAAATATTGAATATTGGTACTAAATAAGTAACGTGATTCATCACCGAGTGGATCATATCACCGAGTGGATCACTTTCACCTCAAATATTCATGTTTCAATTCAATACGCGTTTTATTAATCAATTATTATGTAATCGAATAATAATGAAGCTCGAATATTCTTACTTATTGAGGCTATTTGAAAAGACAAAAAACTCAGCATTCAATAATCTGTTAAGCTATATAATATACTATATACAATACTACACTATAGAATGAATGGTTTTACTTTTCGTATCGAATCTTTATGAAATAGTAGTAACCTTTTGAAATTAGAAAAGGAGATCATTATTCAATATATAATTGATATAGATATGAAAGGTTTTGCACTTAAATATAAGGGGATAGAAGATATAGTGAATTATATTCTTGAATTAAAAGGAGTAAAAAGAGTTGAAAAGCAATAGACGTATCGATTTGTAAAACACAATAAAGAGTTAAGGATGTGTTTTACTTGTATTTATGATTTTCAAAGAGCTCTTTATAAAGATTCTAAGCTTATTGGAGATTGGTTCCGATGTATATCAAATATATGAGACAAATTTGGTATTCTCGATTGTGATTTATGGAATTTTGATGAAACAGGCTTTATGATGGGAATTATAAATGCTGGTATGGTTGTTATTAGCTCTGAAAGATTTGGTAGGAATAAAGCTATAAGTCAACTACCCCACTTTCCGACCACCCCCTCTTTTCGACCACCTCAAAAACCACACCGCTTTGAGTAATTATAAAATTTATACTTTGAATAACTCAACAATGCTTTAATCAATTAATTTGAAATTTTGATATTATTATAATTGTGATATGAAGAATAGATATACCGAAGAAGATATCGCAGAGGCTCTTAGAGCGATTACAAATGGAGCAAGCATACGAAGAGCTAGCTTGGATTATGGTGTTCCACGTACCACACTTCACGATCGAATATATGGTGGAGTTTCGCATCAAAAAGGCGCCCAAATACTTCAAAAGTTATCTCCAATTCAGGAGAATCGACTAGCAGAATGGATATTAGTACAGGAAGCTCTTGGTACTAGCCCTACACATCGTCAAATCAGAGAGATGGCAGAGCACCTCCTTATTGTACGAGGGGAGGATCCCTCACTTGGAAAGAAATGGATACATAGCTTTTTTCGAAGGCATCCTAATATTGGAACTAAGAAGCAACATCAAATCGATTCTGCACGAGTTTCAGGTGCTACATCTGATATTATTAAGAAGTGGTTCCGGAACCTCGCAATCCCTGAAATCAAGGCTATTAAGCCGGCCAACAGATGGAATATGGATGAAGCAGGTATAATGGAGGGTCAGGGTCTTAATGGACTAGTAGTAGGAAGCACTGATCGAAGATTTATTCAAAAAAAGCAACCTGGATCTCGAATTTGGACCTCTTTTATAGAATGCATTTCAGCCAATGGAAAAAGCATTACTCCCCTTGTAATATATAAGGGAAAATCAGTTCAACAACAATGGTTTCCAACAGATTTGACTCTATTCAAGGGTTGGAACTTTACCGCTACAGAAAATGGATGGACTACAGATGCTACAGCTTTAGAATGGCTGAAAAAGATCTATATCCCTCAAACTACCCCTATTCAGCCGGAAAATTCAAGACTCCTCATTTTGGACGGACACGGAAGCCATGAAACTACAGCATTTATGTTAGAATGCTTTAATAACAACATATATCTCTTATTTCTCCCACCACATACGTCACACGTACTACAACCACTCGATTTATCTGTGTTCTCACCCCTAAAAAGTGCATATCGAATCGAACTTAATAAATTAAGTCTATTATCCGATTCCTCACCAATTGGAAAGCGCAATTTCCTTTCTTGCTATCAGAAGGCTAGAATAGAAGGTTTAACTATTCAAAATATCAAGTCTGGGTGGCAAGCTAGTGGTCTTTGGCCCAAAAATATGGCTAAACCTCTTATGAGTCGACTTTTGCTTGAAAATAGCAATAGAGAGGTTTTATCACTTAATCCTGAATCTGATGATGATCCTATTCTTCAATGGAATATATATTCATCGTTTATTCAATGGAAAACCCCTCAAAAAGGAGCCGATATCAGAAAATATAGAGATATAATGATTCAAGAGAAGGAGATCGATTTGCCAACACGAAGATTACTATTTCGCAAGATTATAAAAGGATTCGATGCTAAGGATTATGAACTCTTAGAGGCAGAGAATAAGATTAGAAAGCTAGAATATCAATTAGATGAAGCATTACCTAGAAAAAGGCGAAAGGTTGTGGTATCTCCAAATTCGAAGTTCGCAGGGATTAGAGCTATAAGGCGTACACAAATTGAAGCTGGAGATCGTGAAGATGAGGTAGATGATAGCTCTAGTGCTATAGAAAGTGATTCTACAGGCGATTTCATTGAAGTTCAATAGTTATTGAGTTATTAAAGTTTTAAGTGTAGATAATATGAATTTTTTAGGTGGTCGGAAACAGGGGGTGGTCGGAAAGTGGGGTAGTTGACTTATAGCCAGGCAATCGAGAATAGGTGACAGCAATTATATGTGATAATAGTGAGGGGGATATTATACCTCCATTTCTGATAGTTCAAGGATAGATGTATTTTTCCAATTAGTATACGGAAACCAATCTTCCTGTAGATTGAGCTATTAAATCTACTTCTAATGGATGGACGAATAATGAAATAGGATTAGAATGATTGAAATACTTCGATAAATATATAAGAAATCGAACTAAGGGCAAATATAGAATACTAGTATTGGATGGGTATGAAAACTACGAATCAATATTATTTCAGAATTATTACAAAGAGAATAATATTAAATATATATGTTTACTATTGCATTCAAATCATTTAATTCAGCCTCTTGATATTGAATGTTTTAGTACTTTAAAACGAGAATATAGTATTCAAATTGAAGGGTTTATAAGAGCACATATTAATTATATCTCACAGGTTGAATTCTTTATAGTTTTCAAAGCTGTATATCAATGGTCAATCACAAATCAGAATATGAAAGCTGGGTTTCGAGGAGCAGGATTAGTTCCATTTGATCCTGAAGCAGTGCTTTCCAAATTAGATATTCGAATCCATACGCCTACTCCCCCCCCTTTCAATTTAGATCTCTAGATCTCTCAAACTCCTTATAATCCTATAGAAGCTCTTTCTCAATCAACACTAGTTAAATCTTGAATAACTTGTCATCAATCAAGCTCTTCTACATTTTTATTTAAGATTGTATTAGCTTTAGCTAAGGGTATAAAGAGACTAATATATAAGAATACACTTTTAAGTGTAGAAAACTGTATACTTCGAAAAGCTAATAAAGCATTAAGCCGACATTGACGTACAAAAAAGACACAAATATATCAAGGAAGAGTACTTACTAAACAGGAGGCTATGGATATATTATTTTAATAAGAAGTTGATATTCAGATTCGATATAACAAGCATTAAAATAGGGGGAATTCTAATAAGGAAGTATCTTCTAATCGATGTTATAGTAATTATGGAAAGACAGGTTATAATATAAGAACTTATTAAATTGATATAATAGATCCTAGATTATTAGATTCTTAATAGCTTTAATCAATTGAATCAATAGTTATTGAATAATATGAATTTGAATGTGTCAATTGAGATGAAAGTGATTCACTCGGTGATGAATCACGTTATAAAAGTTATGAATTAATAGCTTTTCAAATATATTATAAAGAGAACAATATTATATGTTTATGTTTATTATTGTATTCAAGTCATTTAACTCAATCATTTGATATTGGCTGTTTTAGCAATCTAAAATATTTATATGATAATTAAATTGATGGATTTATCAAGGTATATATTAATTATATTTCAAAGATTGAATTCTTTATAACTTTTAAAACTATATATAAGGAATCAATCACCTCTCAGAATATAAAATCAGGATTTCGAGAAATAGGTTTAATCCTATTTAATCCTGAAGCTATACTCTCGAAATTAGATATTCAAATTCATATACCTATTCTTCCCTCTTTCAATCTAGATTAATGAATTTCTCAAATCCCTCATAATCCAATAGAAGCTCTTTTTTAATCAATATTAGTTAAATCTTGAATAACTTATTATTAATTAAGCTCTTTTATATCTATATTCGAAATTATACTAGTTTTAGTTAAGGGCATAGAGAGATTAGCTTATAAGAATATACTTTTAAATATAGAGAATTGTACATTTCGGATAGTAAATAAGGTATTAAGCAAATGTTGATGTATAAAAAAAACTTAATTATATTAAGGAGAAGTGCTTATTAGATAAAAGGCTCTTAATATATTATTTTAATAAGAGGTTGATATTCAGATTCAATATGATAAGTATCAAAAAGGGGGGAATTCTAATGGAGAAGTATTTTCTAATCGATATTATAGTAAATGCGGAAAGATAGGATATAATACAAGAACCTATCAAAATAATGTAATAGATCCTAGATTATTAGATTCTTAATAATTTCAATTAATTGATTCAATTATTATTGAATAATATGGGTTTGAAAGTGTAAATTGAGGTGAAAATAGGCCACTTGATGATATGGGCCACTCGATGATAAACCACGTTATATAATCTGTATGATATACCCGACTAATGAATCAAAGTATAACCCTTGCAAAATGAAGATTCAAGTAATAGTTGACTTAGAATATAAGAAATAAAAAACATCTTCAATCTTACCTCCTTGAACCATACTCCTTCATTCTCCCTTTGAATGTACTGCTCTCAACTCTTTAAACCAGTCAATCAACTTGGTAGATTATCGAAAACTCACCCTTTTTTCCATAAACCCCTTAGATCGATGCCAATATGACCATGAAGATTATGAGAAGTGTAAAGATCTCTGAGGTTCAGTGACAGCCATCAGGCATATACCAGTAATTTCTTCCGTTCCTTGATGTATCTCATGGAAGTGCATGGCAAAAACAGTTATACCCATTCATCATGCCTAAGATAAATTGCATCAATACTGCGAGGAGATTCTTAATCTAGAAGCTTCAAATCGCGCAGCATTGGCTCTTTGTAATGTAAGTGTGCCGGCAACTTGCTTGAGTATCTAGTTTGTGAATCAATGAAGGTCTTGTCCTTTTCCAAGGATCCATGGAATTCTGGACATTGAAACAAAAGATTCTCGAACGTGCAGCGGACAGTGACCCTCGTCATTATATAATCTAATTGGGAACGTTGATACTGGTTCTGATTCAAGGCTCTCTTTAGGTGGAAGGCTCTGCTCATCTTGAGCTTTCCACCGACATAACTCCTAGAAGATCTCACCTGAAGTTTCGATCCCTTACTATGCAAACACTTATTCTTTCGGACTGTCATCATACCATAGATTGAAGTTTCGAGCCGTCCAACTATTGTTGTGACCAGCATACAAAGAAGCATGTTATGCATATCTGTAGCATTAGTCGTCCTCCATTTCTTTTCCTTTGGATCGATGAGATTCAACATGGATTAAACTCGAAGCATCTCGTAAGATAGGTTTTACAGATATCTTCAAAATATAGAGTAATACTTCAGTCAAAAAGACATAATCGTTCATATGGGATATGCTCCTTTGTTTTGATATACCATTTGAAAATGATCGTATATACTCTGCAAAACCTGAGAGTTTTAGCAATGGCTACTCCTACAAATCATATCCAGCATGAGTGCCAACTTCCCATTCCAAAATCTACAGAATCTACCTCCTCAGCCTCAACAATGTACTGCATATTGGTCTAAGTACAGATGCGGACATCCGGGTAAGTGTACAAACCTCCACAGATGTGCCATACACGCCTTACCTCCTTGGACCTGTCATCCCATCAGGCGCGTTGAGACCGGAGAGATCAAAAATTACGATTGTCCTGATTGCCAAAATAGGTAAGAGGATTTAATAATTCTTATGGCTAGATCTGAAAGTTATGACTAACAGAGTTGTTTTCCCCTTAGAATATCCAAATATAGAAATAATGACAGAAAGGGCCCGAGACGCCCTGATAGGAGAAGTAAGTCGAATAGGTACAGTAATGATCTGAGAACTAGGAGTACCACTGTCAAGTAGGGCAACACCGAAAGTAATATTGGGACTCAAAGAAAAGATGACGAACATGAGATCGAGGTTGAGGTTCGAGAATAGAAGATATTCATGACGGCGACGGGAGTTCCGTAGCAGACAGCATAAATTAGGTAGTATTTTGTTCTGTAACTATGTCTAATCTGAATCGTTGAGTATTGATCATTTTGTCAAATAATGGCGTTTGGAAATTTGAATGAGCTTCGATGATAGACGGCTATGTGACTCTCACAAATACCGTAATCCCAAGTCACGCAAGTTATTCGAAATATGATTGATCGAGTGTCTAACTAGGAGCTGTCCAAAAGTTCTTTCACGACTGCACTAACGGAAATGCTCACATAAACTATCTTGAGTAAGCAAAAGAGAGCTGAAACCGAAGTATCATTCTGGTGATAAACATTTATGAAAGAAGTGCTTTCCTGAGTATTTTTGCAGTAAGAATTTTCTACCTACAAGTTGTAAGATAAAAAGCTATCAAGAAACGTACCGCATTGCTTGAACCATCGACGATATATTTCACTTAGACTTTATTCACGTCACATGAAGGGGGCTCGCAAAATAGCCGAAGACTCAAACGACCAAATGAATAAGAGTTTGTAGAATCTATGCTAAGTCTCGTATTTAAATAGCAGACCAAATTCAAATGCTAAACAAATAAAATTTAATCTCCCCAATTATTGAGCGATACAGTTTAATACATTCCAATTAGATACTGATCAAAGTAAATACAATTCCCGCTCTACATCAACGCCCAACTAACAAATACTGCTCTTCCTCAATTTTCAAACTCAGCTAAGTGCAATCCAGAAGTGACTAGCTAGTAGCTACCCCACCTAATCGCAAGAAAGAGATCTCAACTTGTGAGATAGATCAGCTACATCATTCTTATCCCCATACCCCTCCATCTCCATATCCACATCCATCTCATCATCTATGATTTCAGCCTCCATCTTCGACTGCAAATGTGCCTTTGCACTCATCCTCGACTTCTTGGGAATCTTCTTGGCGATCCTCGAGGAATTCTTCATCGATGGATTTGTGGGAGTGTTTGCTGGTGCTCTAGAGCCGCCTTCACTGCGGGACTTAGAAATAGCTCTTCTGTATCTCATTTCATCATTTCTAGCCTGTTGAAACTTGACGTCTTTGCTTCTTGCCAACTTATCTCCTCCCGTTCCACTTGGTGTGGATCTTCGCTTAATACCACTGCGGCTTTTATCGAACAAGCTGTGTCGCTTGAATATTCTCTTATCATCGCTTCCTGATGAAGGGGTGCCAGTGGCAGAGTTCGTGGGAGTATTCATATAGATTTCATCGGAAGCATACCCGGAACTTCTACCAAGAATACGCAGTTAGCTACGGATCTCACATCTCCAAATCTTGAATCTCGATTTTTCAAATCGTAGCGGGAAAAGACGTACTAACCTCATAACGCATTCTGCGCAATCTCTATCCTTTACTTCATCCGTGTACACCACCTCAGGGATACAAGGCTGATTGTCAAAATGATTTCTGCATCTTGCGCTGTTTTCCTGCCCGTTGTGAAGACATCTGTATTGGAAAATGCCAATCTGGCAGCGTCCTGAGAAGATCGAATTTGGGGTGTTACTCATTTTGAGGATTTTTGTGACTTGAAGAAGGCGAGTTGATGAGATTTGAAGAAGTTTTTTTGATTCGATTCTGATGGTCTTGGTGTGACTTTGATAATCTTGAAGAGGAACAACTAGCGGTGATGCTTGCGGTTTGGATAAAGTGTTTATCAAGTGTTTATGGAGTGTTGTGACTTTGCGTCTGGAAATCGAGAATAGATAATTGTGTTGGAGCAGACGTAAATGAAACATATATAGGTAGGAGGAGATTCCTAGCCGAAGGGATTAATACGGTGCAAGTGTATATGCTTTCCTCTTAACAATCTTTCGACACGCTGTAAACATAGTACGGCCTGACCGTATCATCCTCAATGTCACTCACATACAAAGCTGTTATGAACTGGGTCTACTGTGCCATACAGAGATAATGTTGATAACAGGTTGCCACTAGAGAGCACTTGATACACCATAAATATCATATGTTCTGACCGTATCACCCTCGATATCATTCACACACAAAGCTGGTACGGACTGAGTATACAGAATATACGGAGGTACGGTCGTTAGTTAATAGCAAAATACCACTAGAATATTCAACTCACCGTAATACAAGATTTCTGAAACACTACGGCGACAAAAGTTGGCGCCTTTGCGTTCTTTAGTGACGGAGAGACAATCGCTACACACCGTTTTGACCAGACAATACAAGAAGTACAGCATCTAAGAGTTTTCAACTTTGAAGGCGAGCTAGGTAATATCTAAAATTTTAAGCGATGAATCTTGTGAGATGGAGTCAAAAAAGAGATATCAGACAACAGCCTCATATTTTTCAAAAGCGATATAAATTATAATGAAGTGATTAGCATCAAAACTACTCTCATTCGGACTGAATCCTTCGTCCCCTCATGCTAAGATAACTACGGCAAATGACTCTCATGCCCCTTTATTCTTACGACACATTCTGCTCATCAGAGACGAGAACCTAATTTTCTTCTCTGGAGAAATGCGGAAAGCATATCAACAGCGATCCTATCAAGCCATTCTAAGTTTCACTCTTCAACGCAACCACTACAAAATCTAGATCTCTCTTGTCCTAACCGATCTACTCACAAAAGCTAGAAGTCAACGGAACGAGAGACATCAGGGCACAAGATAGTATATATCGCCATACAAGCAAAAGCAACTTCAGTATTGTCTGTAGTAAACTTTGATTACCGGTCAATCACCAGCTAGAAAGTTTCAACCCGTCATGAGATTTAAATAACAAATATGTATCTAACACACAAACTTCACTCAAGCTCTAAGTTTCCTCTTTGGCATGTTCAATACCATATGACCCTCCTCATGTTCTGTAAATCCCAATTTCTCTGCCTCCTTCCATACTTCTGGATATAATTCCTTTGCCCATTCCGCCACCAAATCTTTCCTATTTGAGCCTTGAATTGCATTATAAATCGTTCCAATGCTGCTATATGTTAGAAAAGTCTTGAGAGCAACAGAGTAAAAGTGCATCTTACGTCAATATATCCGGACCAAATCCAACATCTTTCTCCATAGCCTCTACCAACACCTTGACCTCATCCAATTTTCCCTGTCCAGCCAATGCGCCAGCAAAAGCAGCATGAACTTCCCTCGTGATCTCAATCTCCATCCTCTTCATCTTATCCCATATCTCCCTTGCCGGTTTATCCCCAAAAGGTTTTCTCTGACATGCTTGAAACACTATTTCCAGACTCTTGTAACTAGGTCCTTCGCGAGAATTTGTGATGTCATCCCAGAAATGTAGAGATCGACTAGCATCTTCGCAAGCCGTGTAAGCCAGCATTAAAGAGTTATATAAACGGGTATTGGGTTCTATGGTACTGTCCATCTTCAACATATTGTGAACCATATCGAGAGATTCGGCATCTGCACATGATGCTATACCAACAAAACAATCAATATAAGTATCAAGCACGGGACGTCTGTTTGGGCTGATGTGCTGACGCATGTGACCAAAGACATGACAAGCCATATCCGATCTTTTGCGATCAAAGAATTCATTCATAATGCGCGTACGTGTAGGAACATCAGTCTCGTCGAAAATGTGGGTGACGACACGATAAGCATCCCATATACGGTCCTCATGATTGTTTCTGTCAAAACAGAAAGCAAGTATCGCGTCCCGTATTTGAGCTCGCTCTAAAAGGGTATAGTGGTATGTATTGGCCTGTAGCAAATCTACTACATCATGGAGTTCATTGCGGGCAATGTACATAGTAGAAAGTGACGAAACTGTATCTGCTTCTAACCTTGCATTACGCTCGTCAAGGTCAGAAACGATTGATGAGATTTCGTTGTAAGGCAGATTCTCCGAAGCACACAGTGCTCGGACGAATCTATTAATCACAGGCAAATCCTCGTCCTTGTAAATCTCCTCACCTTGGAGCAGATTATAGGATGCATGGGAACCCGAAAGATCTCCAGCACCGACTCGATAGTCCATCTGCAGGATGAAAGTCCTTGCATTCGGACGAATATTGAACTTTTGTCCCAGCGCGATGTAACGCTCTGCAAGATATGGATCATTTTTCGATATTGCATATTCGACCAAACCATTGATAGTGTCAATATCAGGTCTCATAGAATAATCGTCAGGATAACGCTTTTCCATGACACGCATCATACGTTCCACATCTTCAACGCCTTTGTCCATAGCACTCGCAGCCCATTGAAACACGACATCCCACTTTTCTTTTTGCAATTTTTCTGATTCCAGAACCTTGCGAAAGATACCCTTACACCAATCCAGCAGTTCCCCATGACGAAGAGAGAATTTGAGTATATCCTGCAGTATACTAGGGGTGAGTTCCAACGGATCATAGAATACTTTTTCAAACCATGCTTGCGCTTCCACAACACGGTCCCTAGACGTATAGAACTTGACGACGATTTCCTTGCTAGTATTATTACGTCCTACGCGTAGTTCTTCCAATCTCTCGTATGTTTTCAATAGTTCCACCTCGTTTCCTTCGCGCGCAAATCCAGATAAAACGGTAAACCAGTTCCGTTTTATGATTTTCCGCTGCGTAGCACTGTACTCTTTGATTGAAGAGCCTGAGAGAGTTTTCTCATCTTCTAGAAAATTTCGAGCCTCCTCTTCGCAAAGCTCTCTAGCTTCTAGAGATTTCCCAACCCCGCTCAGTATCTTTATAAAGCGCTCATAACTTGGCGCATTCTCATTGGATCCAGATAGCCCTGACAACTTCTTGATTTCTAGGAAAAGAAGCCTCGCCAATTCAAGAAAGTCACCCGTTTCGTCTTTAGGAATAATCGTCAATGCTTTCAAAGCCGTCATAAAATCCTTGAGCTGCCCATCTTCCACCCCACAACTAACTAGGTACTTCAGTGTCCTCAACGCATGCCCTGCCTCGATATTATTAACTGCTCGTTCCGTATCGACCTTATGTTTGAAGAATTCATTGAAAGCTTTGAGCATATCATCCTTATTCGCAGTTCGTGCGTGAATCTTCGTCATCAAGCTAAATTCTGCCATCTTTTTCATTCCGGGTTCTAAGTCCGGCGCTTTTGGCTGTCGTGGAGGTTTTCGAGAAAATCCAAAAAGAGAACGGCGCGATCCGTAGGACACCGTAGGGAGTGCATTCCGGCGACGTCGAAGTATTAATGACGATGGTGCCCGGTTTTGGCATGGTAATATGAGGCCTTCGTTTGACAAGAGTCCACGGAAGACTCTGCGGGTCAATTGGGAGCGCATGGTTGAGAAATGGTAATGCTATGTACAGAATCTACAAAACCAAAGGATTAGATGAAAATAGAAGAAGCAGTAAAGTTGTTTGACTCACGGTATAATAGAAAGAATTATAATTGACCTACTAACAAGCCTCAAGGTGTTCATTAACTTTTTTGCCATTGGCCTTCGAAGCTTGGAAAATGTACGGCAACTCCCGTTTAGATCCGCACTAAGATTCAGCCAATCATTGATGTTGAGAAGCTACCCCTCACTAATCCCTATTTGAAACAACGTAACTCGACTGGACTGGGTCACTAATTGAATTAAGATAGCAATGAACCATTTTAGAGACTAAAGCAGAAGAATAAGGTTTTGTCAAGATCAAAACTACCCATCACACATACAGAATAGTCACCTCGAGCTTATACAGAGACATAATTAGTTGCCCTTAAAGATCGTTTCAATTATCTCGATTGCGTGAGAATAAACCTGCCAAAACCATCAGAACCACCAATCTAAAATGTCTAATGGACTACTACCGCGAGAAAGCTCATCATCGATGAATTATCCCCCCAAAACCCGCCAACCAATCTAAAATCCTCCACCACCATCTGCAAAACGCCAATAGAATCATCAATCATACCATCAATGCCCATACCATATATAGCTTAACGCCATCTCCATGTCCAGAAACACATATAAAGCTCAAAATCATAGTAATTCAGGCTCTTCATCTTCCATACCATCTTCATCACTATCCCATTCTACATCGTTTGCAGCTGCTTCGGCTTTGCGTTGAACCTCTGCTAGGCCACTCAATTCGGTGATGTAGTCCTTTTCAGTTAATGCGCGCTTGATAAATTCCCATCCGTCTTCTTTGTATGCATTCACAATCTTGGGTGAGCAGGCTGAACAGCAATCGTAGGAAGGTCCGCTGATTAGCATGGTTTTGTAAGCGGCCAAGAAACCTCGAATCTGATGAGGTACGAGACCTAGAGGATGATTTGGTGGGTCCCGATCGAACTCCAATTGACCGGATTGTTGATTCGAAGAGAGCTTTGGAGCTGGAGCAGCACCTTTCAATGGATGTTGAAGAACAGAAGCAAGCAGTTCTACAAGCTTAGAAGATGCCTCGGGTGCCACACCTGGTCGAGTGACTGTGCATTGTTGATCAAGAGTTTGATCTTTCACGGACTATAAGAGCTATGTTAGCAAGCTATGTATGAATGGTAAGAAATAAAGAGAACTTACGTCAGATGGTGCTACAACGTCATTACAGAAGTAACAGCCTAGAGCGGCAGGACCTCCATCTTCAGGAGTAACCCCATGTCTCATCACAACATACGTGTCAAATCCCAAAGCTGCATTCATTACGATCTTACCGGCCGCTTTTCCCATAACAGTTGGGAGCCATCTGCTCTCACGGGTATCCATTAATAAAAAGATTGCATCGTGATCCTCAATGAGCTTTTGTAAAAGTTCGAAATTCGCCTTTGTAGCAGCTTCATCTGTGATTGGATGCCCAAGCATTGGTACTGACATTACATGTCCCGTGCTATCGACTCCTGGATATATTTCCTGAAGAGCTTCAGACGCTCTATATGCTTTCTTGGCACCACCATCAATACAATCTTTGAAGTCAAACAATGGCTGGCGAACAGGATTTGAAAAAGATACGGAGGCATTGTCAATGAAGGTGATTTTGCGTACTCCCCAACCCATCAGAAGTCTCGAAACGTATGTCCCGAGGGTTCCAGCTCCAAGTAACAAGCATTTTGTGTTCTTGATAGCATCCAAATTCAATTCAGGTGCGATGCGCCACTTCATCAATTTAAGATTTAGATCTACCGCTTGGTCGGCTAATTGAGCGGGATCCATGTATTGAGCCAAGTTGGTGACTTTCGCAGTAAGCTTTCCAAGACTATTACGCTCCCAGCCTGTTACTTTAGGTATCTGATCTGGGGCAGTGAACTGATATTCTGGGTCGTAGATGCTCTCTAAAATCAAGATTAAACTCTGAGGCACATGGCGTTTTGCATGATTATCTCTGTAGCAAAGGATTTGGACTTTGTCGAACTTGTATCTCCGTCTAACTAGAACTAACAGGTTACGTAGCATCCACCCTGGATTCTCATGATAAGTAGACGGGTCTACAAAAGATACATATTGATCCTTTGCATCTACACCATTGAAGAACCCATTTTCAAATTCTCTCAAGGATCCAATAACCCACCTGAAGGGCAAGTCGGAGGTCGATTCGTTCTCCGGATCATGCGGCTGCTCCGAAGAAGCATATACTCGCTTGGCAAGAAAGAATCCATGCTCTCTATTATCGTGGCTGTAACGCCACGTACCAAGTTCTTCCGTAAGTGCCGTGGTTTCTTCTGCGCTAAATTTAGGCGGCTGCTCAACTTTCCGCCATGCCGGCTCCGAATGAAGAGCAGGAAAAGCAAACCAGTAGGTAAAAGTGTATTTCTTCAAATTTGCAAATGACAAAATAGTGAATGAAGAAAGTAATGAAGGGATGGAATAAATGGTGCCATCATTGATAGCATCCCAAATCTGCCCCTGTCAGAACGGCATCGAAGCGAGTCGATCAGATTATCACGGGACTTACTTGTTTAGCAGAAGTTTGTAACATTGCTTGTTTGTCCGTATTTTTGAAATCTTCGATGGTATTCACATTCTTGATTTTGCCCTCAGCTCGAATGTGACCAGATGGAACACTATGAATGAATCAGTGTCCATGTTCGAAACACGAAGGTGAATCCATACTCGTTGCTACTCAAAGCATTACCAAGAACTCTCATACGAGAACTTTGATCCGGACTCTGTGTAGCTCTTGGTTCATATAACCCAAGAACAGGTCTTGCAGAATCGTCCAGTTTATCATGATCGATCTTTAGTTGGGAAAGAGCTGTGTAAAAAGGTAGCTCTATTTCAGAAGCAAATGGGGCGAACTTTAAAGCCATGTCGAGTCGGTTGTTATCCTTTCTCACGCAAATAGCTGTGTACAAATCTTCAATAGTAGAAAATGAGGTTATTAGTTCTTCTTCCTCTCCGTCCCAAGGGCCTTCTTCAATAAAGGCTACGTCGGTATCTTGGGTACAGTCTTGACTCTGAAGATCAAAGGGGTTTGGTTAGCTTTGTTAATGTTTTGGAAGAGATGATGTGATATGTTGAAATCGTGGAAGAGTAAGATATCTTGTGAATGAAGTCAAGTTGTAGGAAGTGTAGTGTGATACCAGAGTCTTAGGTTCAAATCATGGGATAGATGGAAGGAAGGTCAATTAGGTTAGTGGGATACAGAACGTTGAGTTGATTCAGTAAGACAAGGATTCAACTCACATGGTCCGAGTTTATGTAAGCAGCCAATCGGTGATACTCCGGCATATTCATGATTGTTTCCCTCCAAGCTGTCTTTGCTATTTCACGCTTCCATAGGAATTTACAGAACCTCCCACCACACATCTTCACACAATTTGAGAAAGCAAAAATTGGGACAAAGGGTTTAGGAAACTTTGAGACGAAAAAAGGGTTTAAAAGTCATGTTTATTGGTCTGTGTGGAGGTAAGTGAATTTCCTAGGCTTATATACAATAATATCAAGTTGACTTTTGACAATAGGAATTTGTGCGGGCAAGAGTACAATCGCACAATATCTTGTAGAACATCATGGCTTTACTCACCTTTACCTGCGACCAGAGCAAGGCAACAAGAACTCTCCTCGAATCATCAATGGCGTCACAGCTGGAGAAGCAGAGAATGTTGAAGAGAATGGCATAACTCTAAGACAGAGATCAAAACCTCAATCGCAATCGCAATCACAATATACTTTCACAAGCACCACAGACCTCCTCGACTTCGTAACCAAGCGCTGGCGCGAACGATGGGTAACAACCAATATCTACACCGAGTCTATCCTTGACGCCCTTCTCCGACGCCCCTTCTTTATTCTCGTCAGCGTCGACGCCCCCGTCTCCATCCGCTGGAAACGCTTCCAAGCACGTCCCAATACACCCTCCACACCAATCACTCTCGAAGATTTCCTCTTCCGTTCCGATCAGCATCTATACGATCCCGAACACGGTCTACAATCCCTCATATCCCGCGCTACCATTCGTCTCCTCAATACCTCCTCCGATCTCGCCCACCTGTACGCTACACTCGGCAAACTCGATTTAACAAACGAAGACCGTCTCCGACCAAGCTGGGATCAATACTTTATGCAACTGGCTTCCCTCGCCGCCCAGCGCAGTAACTGTATGAAGCGCCGCGTCGGTTGCGTTCTAGTCCGCGAAAAACGAGTCATCTCAACCGGTTACAACGGCACACCCAGAGGTCTTCTTAACTGCGGAGAAGGAGGCTGTTCTCGCTGTAACGAAGGACAAGGCTCTGGAGTAGGACTCGGCACATGTCTCTGTCTCCACGCAGAAGAAAACGCACTTCTCGAAGCTGGTCGAGAAAGAGTCCGCGAAAACGCCATTTTATATTGCGATACCTGTCCCTGTCTCACATGCAGTATCAAGATTGTACAAGTCGGAATTTCAGAAGTAGTTTACAGTCAAGGATACAGCATGGATGCGGAAACGGCAGCAGTATTTGGTCAGGCGGGAATCAAATTGAGGCAGTTTATTCCGGTATGTGAAAATTCCTAGCTAGCCTGCAGCATGAGCGAGTTCACCCACTAATCCCTTTCTTCACAGCCGGCAAATGGTTTAATCCATCTAGAAAAACAGTCATTATATTAGCATTTTAAAGCGATGATACCCAGTTTTTAAAGGCCAAACGAAGGGTGAGAAAAGCAAAAGAGCATTCACACACACGTACACATATTTTCAATGTTTACACACATACGTAGTATGTGAAAGATACCCCCCTCGAGATAATCTTCTTTCTCTTCCCTTTCTGCTCTCAATCTTCTGGTCTTCCCTATCTTACCCCGTACAGTATCGACCAAATAACCATAAGTCTTGGACGAATCGACTCCAATTCCCAACTTCCAGCTTCTAATTTCTAATTTTTAATCTCGAAGTATACTAGCAGCACCAACATCTCCATCTCCTTGCCCCTCTTCATTCTTTCCTCTATTCCCATCCAATACAAATGACATTACACAAAGCAAAATAATACATACATACATACATACATACATCCAAGAATATTATATACATCACACGATCAAGCAAGTAAGGGAGCAAACATATAATCAGGCACGCATCATTCAACAATTCAAACATAACCTTAACCCAGAAATACCACCAAGATTCCACGTCATTCATAACGTATCATTCATAGTCATATTCATATCAAATCATATTCATATCAAATCATATTCATATCAAATCATATTCATATCAAATCATATTCATATCAAATCATATTCATATTCTAGCACATCTCATCCTCGTCCTATGTATGTATCAAGTAGGTAGGTGGGTATTTGAATTCATTTCCATTCATCTCCATCTCCAAATCCGAACGCAAACGCAAACGCAAATCCAAAATCCAGAATGCAAATTCAAAATGCAAAAGAAATTCGTATCCATATTTTAAATTTCATATTTCATATTTCATGTCCAAATTCATGATATCGTAATGCTCATATACGCATATCTAAATTAAAAAAAAGCCAATGCAAAGAAATCCAACGCGTAAAATCCAACGCAAACCAAAAAATAAAGTAGAGGTATTATTTCCACGGCCGTGACATCATTACCCATCCCAAGCATCGCAAAGAGGAAATGAGCGAAAACCCAAAAAATCCAGAAAAGAAAGCACACCCGCTTTATCCAACCCCTAAATCTCTCGATCCCTATCCCTATCCCTCCCTCTACTCCTACTCGCTCTCCTACCATTCCTTCCCCTATTCCCCTCCCTTTCCTCATCCTCTACATCCGCCACAGAGCCACGACTCGAATTCCCCGCCAACCCACCCTCCTTAACAAAGCCCATCAAAAGATCACTCCACGTCTGTTTCCCTGCAACCACCTCTCCCACCCCCCTAACCACCCTCTCAACCATTTCATTCCCACCCCCAAACTCCTTCGCAATATCTTTTTCTCTTTCGCGACTCCCACTCCCATCCCTACTCCTACTCAACGGTCTCCCATCTCTATCAAACCTCGCTGGCAACACCTCCACATCATTATCCTCGCTCTTTTCACTATCACTCTCATCGCCATGTCTTCCTTTCCTATGTTTACGGTGCTTACGGGGTCTAGAAGGTCGATCAGAAGAAGGATCCGAGTTACGTCTTCGTCTTCTTCTATAACGACGATCCGACGATGGATTGGGCTGTTCATACGTATTGACCGTAGAAGTAGATCGATCCGCTTTAGAACTACGAATACGTTCCAAGCGACGAGAGGAAGTGGGAGATAGAGGAGCGAACATGACAGATTTGTTTGAGGGAGTAGCTTCGATTGGTGTTAAGGGTGAATCGGGTCTCGATGGTGTTGGAACATTTAGACGATCTATTAAAACATGTATTAGTATTTTGATGGAATCATGATAAATATGTTGTTGTACACATGGAAAGAAATTAATAAAAACAACGCACCCTCCCGGTCGTATACATGATCAGTTTGAGGTGGAGAGGTTTCATGAAAAGGGAAATAAGACTCCTCTCTTGTATGAGGAGGTACTGTCATAAAAGGTTCGGGAGTCGAAGATTGATGAGTACTCACATTGTCACCAGGAATTCTGGATGAAGGTGGGTATTGATGAGGATCATGAGTGGTAGGGCGTTGACTTGCATAGTCTTGAGGGTTGTAAGGAGGTATAGGAGGGATTTCATTGACAAAAGGTGTAGATTTATTTCCATGATGGGTGAAAGTTTCTGGGTTGGAAGTAGGAGGTGGTGGGAATGCATTTTTTTCAGGATAGTATGAACCTCCGGAAGCGTGAGGCGGCGAAGGCGAATATGTCTCATCACGGAAATTCGTGTAGTAACTCTCAGGTGCTTCGTCTTCATAGCCTGATTGAAAACGAATGTTAGTACAAAAGAAAGAGATACATGAGGCCGAGCCACTCAAACAAGTGATTTAATAGATATTGGAAGTACCTATGGACATGAAAATGAAATAACAAGATCATTCGGGGGCTTTGGGGATAAGATTTGAAAATCTTTTGGATAGAGACGATCTTATTTCCGACGGGGAAACCGAGCGGGAACTTGATCTAGAGTGCTGGGGGACCTCACGTCTGCGTTCGCGCTCACGCTCATGTTTTTCCGCATCCTTTTTCTCTTTTTTCTCCTTTTTCTCTTTTCTCTTTCTGTACTCATTGATTCCAATAGCGGCTGCACCCGTCCCCAACGCACCAGCAGCAAGATCTCGTACTCTGCTACGGCTTCTACTTCGTGATCGCGATCGTGGTCGTTCTCCATCTTCGCTAGATGAATCGCGTTTGTGTCGGCGCGATCGACTTCGACTACGTCTGGTAGCACCGTAAGCAGCTCCAGCTGCGGCCGCCGCGACAGCTGGATCGTACTCGTTAGGTCGATCGAATGGTGCTGGCTGCTGGTGCGTGTATACAGGTTCAGTACCGTACTGAACCATGCCTAATTCTGGGTCAACACCTGGATCAGAATATACGCCTGTAGATCTGGCTCTCGACCTGCTTCTAGTTCTGCTCCTAGTCCTGCTCCTTCTTCTCTCCCGTCTCTCGTATACTTCATCTTCCTCGGCCTCCTGCTTGGCCTTTCTATTCTCATACAAACCGGCCACTGCAGCACCCGCAAGACCTGAGCCAGCTATCTCCGCAGCTGTTCGAATTCGTGATTGTGATCGTTGACCACTACGCCTTCGGGATTTATTTCGGAAATGCTCGGCGACACCAGCGACTATAGCAGCTCCAGCTCCAGCTTTTGCGATGGATTTCTTACGATGCGCTGGATCGGCATGTATACTCTTGCTCCTGCTCCTACTTCCATCACGTATGATGGTAGTACGCTTTTCATACTCATCGGACCAATATTCATCGCCATCAGAATAGCGGCGACCACGAGACATACTTCTTTGTCGACTTCGACCACGAACTAACTCTTCCTTGTTTGCAGTTCTGTTCTGGGCATATTTGACAGCAGCTCCAGCGGCAATTGCAGCAGCAGCCAAACCAAGGGCTGTCTTCAACTTATGATGACCATGTGGGCTGCTTGATCTTGACCTACTTCTGCCCTCACGACTGTCACGATAACGACTGCGTGCTCTTGTAACTACTTCAGCACCAATCGCACCCAATGCAGCTCCCCCAATAACGTTTCTGCCACGATGAGCAACTTCAGATCCTTGCTTTTCCTTATGGCTTGCCAAAAGAGCAGCTGCACCAGCCCCAGCTAAGGCACCTTCTGCCAAATGTCTTCGGTGATGAGGGCTGTGACTACGACTGCGCGTTTCTCTCTTGACAACCTTCTTTCGTATGACATAACCTTCACTATCATATCCATCATCGTAACGACGATCATAATCCTCGTCACGATCTCTTCTCCCGCCAACCTCGCGAACATCCCTGCGATAGTAGTACTCATCTTCTTCTCTTCGTGGATCAGGTCGTGGAACGATTTCTTGTTGTATCTCTGTCTTTCTTTCAATAACTTCAACCCGTTGTGATTCTGGTGCAATTTGGGGTATGATAATTGGAGCCGGACTTGGCGCTTCTTGAACAATAATTCGTTGGGGTTCTGGAGCTTTTTGTCGAATGATAATTGGTGGTGGGGTAGGTTCCGGTCGATCATAGTATTCGGTTTCTCGGGAGTATCTTTCGAGCTCATAGGGTTCATTATGACGTCGAGCTATTGTTTTCTCAACTGTGACATCAGTTTCGTGATCCGTCTCCCATGGTCTATCATTTCGACGCCGTTCCCAAGGTAAGGGACTCCCGCTTCGTTCCCGTTCCCGCTCCCGCTCATAGACTACTGTTCTAGTGCGATCTCGTTCTCGTTCGGGTTCTCTAGCTCGCTCAACTGTACTTCTTTGATATTCAACCGCTCGATCATAGTCGACAGCTGAACGGGGTCTTTCAGGTTCGTATCGCTCACGATCCACTTCTACTCTTCGATCAACCTCGATTCGTTCGGTACGTCTTGGCTCGGGCTCGTATCTTTCGCGCTCAACCTCAACTCTTCGGTCTACTTCGATGCGTTCCGTTCGTCGTACTTCTGGCTCATATCGTTCCCGTTCGCGATCAATTTCGACTCGACGATCCACCTCAACTCGATCACCCTGTCGAGTTTCGTACTCTCGATGGGTAGAACGAACGGATCGAGTGTCGTCTACTTCCTCGACTCGATTCGGTGCGACCCGATAACGTTGGACGGTACGATAAGTACTACCATTTGGTTTCGAGCGACCGTACGTTGACCGTTCTTCATCGGAGGAATAATAGTCGACCTCTCGGTCATGATAAGAGCTGCGAACAACTCGCTCAGGCATTTTGAATTGTTTACCCTGTAGTTATTGCCAAAAGAAAGTGAGGGTAAATCGTATATGTGTCCGAAGACCACACAGTATATGTTTGTAAGTAGATGTGTTGGTTGTAAATGATTTTAATAAAAAGAAGAAAAGGAGGACTAGAAGATGCAAGTTGTTGTTATTTGTTGGTTTGGTTTGGGGGGGGGGGGTTGGAAGTTGGAGGATTACTTTGGATCGAGGCTTCGCTGCTGATACTTTGCGCGCTCACTCTTCCTATTGCCCCTCCTGACACGAGCGTGTGTATGTAGGTCGGTCGGTCGGTAGGTAGTGAATAAATTTGATGATTAGGATTTGATATGGTTGGTCCCACGGGCTTATGCGCCAATAATTAGCTTATGTCGACATCTCTTGATATAAGCCCAGTGATTGATTTATATAGTTTGAGGAGCGAATGAATGATAGATGTTTTGATGATGTTGGTGAGAAGCTTATTAGTTATATGTAATGTGTAACTTATAACTTATCACAAATGAGGGGTGATTCTTTAAATTTCCACAGAGATACTTCGAGTAATTGTGGGGGGGGGGTAAACAATTTGACAGTGGGTACTTCGGATGAAAGTGGGAGTGGACTGGAAATTTGCGTCAGTGTACATATATAGTTAATATATAATATGAATTGGGCGAAGTCAAGCTTTTTTGGCTGGTTGAATGCACAAATGCACAAATCCACACACTCAACTTTTACTCAACGCAAGAATCAAAGCAAGCAACATACTGTAACCTTACAGAGTAATTACAACATGGAATCACAGAGGTATCTCGGGCGTCTACGCTCAACATCTCTTTGGGTACCTATCTTAACCACGGGGAACCTTGGAGTATTTGATCTGGTGAAGCAGAAGAACCCTCGTAGCGCTAGGATTAAGTTTTGGATAATCCAAGGAAGCGTGACAACCAACCTAGGTACAGTATGGGAGGGAAAGGAAGTAATCAAAAGTTTGGGGTTCGGTCCCATTTTGGGCCTCGTGATAATTACTTATTAATGTCTTATAGAGCGTTTCTGACACTGGACTGATATTACAGTTTATATAATTGTTGAGATGTTGGACGAAGACGGAGATGTAGGTAGGTAGATGGTGAGATCTCGTATTTCTTTTGATAAGTTAGTTAACTATAACAAGCATATTACTCAATGATTACCTAGGTAGGTAATTATTAATATGAAGAAGGCACTTGGTCATTACCTTGAATTTAAATTTATATTTATATTTATATTTACATTCATATCATATTATTATTATTATTATTATTATTATTATTATTATTATTATTATTATTATTATTATTATTATTATTATCTTTAATCTCTTTTTTTCTCCCAACCTCTCGAATGGTCGTTCAATTCATTCTTCACATTTTCGTACATATTATAAGAGGGAGGCATTATCATCTGGGTAGGTACCTTCTATCTATTCGTCCTGGCCTGAGAGCTGGAGGGGCGTATCCTTGTAAAAAATGACCAACTTATGCAGCGTGGACGTCGAGAAGGAATGAATGACGATGACGCCTTCGTATCTTGGGAACATTCTACATTCTACATTCTACATTCACAAATAAGGTTCACAATAAAGCAATGAAACAATTCCATCCAAACTTCTCATATTGGTGTGTAACTAGTTATTGTAGTTCCCGCGGCTTGTGCTCGGATGTACATGCTAATGATACAAGCTAGATACTTATTAGCACATCATCTACCACCTAGGCAGACCTCAGCCTTCAACAGAGCCGCAGGTGAAGTTACATAAGATCTAGGTAGACCTTGGGATAGGTCAAATACTAAACTCACATTACTGCGCCACGAGATAACGGGTAGGTATTCGCATTCATTTACCACCAAACGCCCCGTTAGATACAGCCAGACACCTACCTAGTCATACCTTAACCGCCACGTTAGCGGTCAAAATGATCATGGGCGTTAATGGCTTTTCTTCACATCATTACCATCGTTCTAGATGAACTACATTCACAGGTCAAGTCTCACAAACCGGACCATGATTAAAGACCGAGTAGAAACCACAGATCACAGAGTCCAGCCTGCACGCAATCCATGCAAGTAGGGCAATTAGGCTTTTCGATCTACAGCGCCCAACTCTTTGACTTTATTCAAGGAGTCGATCAATGTAAGAATATAAGGCTGGTTTAACCTCGAGATCATCTCGGATCTTTGGGTTTCAAAGCTGGCTGTGTTTGCTGTGGTGGACCGGTGGTGTGGTGAGGGTATGTGATTGGTTGGGTAGGGTAATGCTTACGAGAGGAAATTCAAACGGTATCCACACATCCTTTACTTCGCCTCGTGGAATATATCATAGATGTTATATATCATAGGTGTTTGATGTTTGGTTACACGCGATACGGTCAGGTTGAGATAACGGAGAGCTTGTCGATATACATCGTATTCGTTACTTGATAATCATCAAGGAGTGCAAAGCATTTGGTGCAAATCTCCTTCGACGTAACTGGATTCATTCAGAATTCTTTCTCTACCATCGAGTATCGGTAACACTTTTTGCACAGTTGCTCCTCGTGCGGCAGAGTCGTTTAGTCTGGCTTCTGCTATTTCTCGAGCACGCGCCGATGGCTGATTTATCTCATATCACTGCATATGAGGTATAGTCTGGCATTACCATCTATGTCAAACGCATAACTCTAAAGTGAAAATACATAGCATGCGAGTGCATTCCAATTCCACAAGATGCACCTGTTTTGAAGTTATATGCAGGATAGGACATGGTGATCATCATGGCAAATGACCAGCATTGAACTATATCTTGTGGAAGTCAATAAAATATTCTACACCAATTTTCGATAGCGCTGTTCAATGATCACAATCATTTGATGTCTTTGGATGTGATCACCCACTGCTTAAGTACATGCTGTAGCCTGAAACGATGTCATTGGATCGAGTTTCGGTCTGTGTAGGCAGGATGGAATGATTTGATATCGTAAGATACAGTCAGTAGAGGAAGATTAATAGTTCGATGTTCTCTGTACAAGATTGTGAGCACAAAGAGTACTCTAGATGTGTATTCTCTCGCATGCGAAATTGCAATACCATACAAGCCTATCACGAAACCAGTGCTCTCTGTGAACGTTCCAGTGAACAACAAATGTCATCCAATTTTCCACATGGGATAACTCCAATCTCAATTTCATAACCATACATTCAATATCACGGCACAAAAATCAATTTCAAATCAAAATTCGAAGCATTGAGACGAATACCAGAGCAGTCAGAAAATCTTGATATTCAATTTGCTATGATATCGTCTATATCCTTCCATTTGTTTCTTGATGCCAATTTGTCTTTACGCAGCGGATTCTTCGGAACTGCTGCCACAGCACCACCTACGAAGTCTCTCCCAAATTCCTATGTGTCTTATCGCTGGTATTGGTGCTAGTTCCGCTGATTCTTCCGCTGCTGGTTGCACTGCTGGTTGCACTGCTGGTCGCGCTGCTGGTCGCGCTGCTGATTGCGCTGCTGGTTGCGCTGCTGGTTGCGCTGCTAATGTTGATGGCGATGTTGCTGTTGCTGTTGGTGGTGGTGTTGGTTCTGCTGTTGGTGTTTGTGGTGGTGTTGGTTCCGATGCTAGTGGTGGTGCTCTGGTTATGTTACTATTCCACGATGATGGCGGTGCTGAGGGGGGATTTTGAGACGCTAGGGGTGCTATGGCGTCATCTTGGACTGGAGGTACATGAGCCGAGAATTGTGGGTTTAACGGCGAAAGTGGTATACTTCTAGGCTCGTTGCACCCTCCTGATGACATATTTGGATCGGCAGGATGCGGTGCTTGCGAAGTGTTGGCAGATGCAGGCTGAGTTTCCGCTGTTCCTCCTTGTGTCATATTGCTGCTGGCGGGTACATATTGAATTGCTAGAAGTTCCGGTGACATACGACCCTGATCACTTATATCCAGATCATCACTGCCGATAATTTCTTTTAGTCGTGTACTAGCAAATGTGAAAAGACTCGAAACTCACTCTTCTGCGCAATCTCCACAAAACACATTTCTATCCGGCGTTATCATGGGTATCGCCTCTCTACAATAAGCATCCCCAATCAAATGTCTTTGACATCGGTATCTGTGGCGGTAGTCATCGTGCCCGCATTTTAAGCATCTGAACCTGTCTATCTCGCAATAGAGGCCAGTGGTTACATTATTTGGAGTATTCATGTTGATTGTTTTTGGAATATTTTGCAATTTTGAATATGGTGTTGTGAATGCATGTCATTTATAGACTTCAGTTGGTCTCTTGATATCTTTCATTTCGTTTGTGGTGGGGATATGTTGAAAGGTTGATTGTACTCTTGTTACATGGCATAAAGAGTTCATGATTTTTCTGCGAGTTAGTCCATTACTCTTTAGACTCAGAAAGTGCATGTTAATCAAACACTTAGTGGCCCATGATGCTATTTTCATTTTGAGGTCTACAGAGGAAGGAGACAATGGACTGTAATCATGGGTTATATTCTTTTGCTTCAAATTTCCTAGGTATATTGTTCTATGGGTTTCCTCCTTCTACAATACGAAAGTTCACTGCAAATCTAGAATGCTCTTGATGAATCGAAGAGAACTCGAGATTGGGGTAGGACTTCATTTTTTGCTATTTGCGATAATATTCAATTCTTAGCGACTTGTTAGCCGTTGCTAAAATGTTGTCGTTTTCAGACATGATATCTTCAAGTGTTAAATCTGAATGTTTTCCGCAATTTCGGAGATTGGGGAATTATGATGAAGATGGGTGAATAGCCTGTTCCATCGAGTAAATTTTATCAGAAGACTATATTTTGGGCAGATCACATCAGATGTTGGCACCGTGGGGTGCTTAGATTGCTATCGACTATCAACTGGCTTACATATTCTTCCGAATTATTTCCAAAACAAAATGCTGTTTGAAGTCAAGAGACTTGAGAGCATCGTTTTTACCAATCAAAATTGTATCGTTATCTTTGCAGGCAAGTTATGACTTAGTGGCTCTTTATTTTCATCTCCACGAAACCATTCAAGACGGTAATCAACCATTTATAATTTCTATCATAAAGCCCAAAACTTTCTATTCCGAAATTAACTAGAGAAGATGCAAATGCATCTAGTCCGACCTTTATACTCCTAGGAACCCGTCCTTAAAGAGCTTTTTAGTATCCAACTATGTATGACACTTCTCTGAATACCCAGAAGTATACATCCTAAAAGCATACTAGAGCCACCAAAGTTGTAAAAAAATCTGGTTCAACCACACACAGATATTATCCCACCGATATATGAGGACACATGGAGCTGTATCTGGTCTGTGTGTACATTATTAAAAAAACGTTCTGCTAAGAAACGATCGAAGAGTTGGGCTGGTAGAAGATCTTTTATTGTCTCTTCTTGTTGACTGAAACCCTGTACCCATGACCAGGGATACTTACAAGACAGCCAACGACAATAAATAAGAAGATCGAAAGTCGATCAGTCTGGAGCGTATTAGCAAAGTCAATAATCGCAGCCTAATCAGATAACATACTTTCTTCTTCCTCTTCCTCTCCGTCTTCCTGTTCATCTTCCTGTTCCTCCGCAGGATCTTCTCTTCCAACAGCAGCAGCAGCCGCTCTCGCCTCTCTTCTCCGCTCCTGCTCAATTCGTATATCACGAATAGTCTGCGCGGCACCATTAAGATCGGCAACCACGCCAGCTATATCACAATCGCATTAGCAAGTCTCGAAACATAGTTAGGAGATAAGAGGGATTTACTCAGGGTGTGGATGATAGTATCTACATATTCGTTTAGATCCTCAGCGGGCGGTGCTGCTGTGGCTGAGGACTCTGCCGGTTTCTTAGACTTGGAAACTCGGGATTTTACTTTGGAGGATTTGGACTTGGGCTTCACGATATAAGGTTTGGGAGTGGACCCCGACGCTTTGGCGTTAGATTCCCGCTTCTTCAGAGTGTATCTGCTCTTAGAGCCAGGAAATCCCGCAGCGGAAGAGGTACCCGATGCTTGCATACCATCGCCACCAACAGGGATGGCATGGGAAGCTCCGACTCCGGCTCCCAAAGATGAACCACCGGGTATTCCTTGTTGTGCGCCGATCGAGGTTTCTCCTGGCTGGTAGAGATCCGCGATGGGAAGGGCGGTATAGGGTGGGAGGTTTCTCCTGGTGAAGAGACTTTCCGGGGTGGAGACAGGAGGGTGGAGTTGTGCTGTGTGGGCGTGGAAGGGGGGGTGGATTGGTGGGGGGATAGGATGGGTGTGTGGGTTTTGGTGAGGGTGAGGGTTGAGGGGTCGTGGGGGGGCTGGGATGGTGGTGGTGGTTGTTGTTGTGGTTGTTGTTGGGGGATTTTGGCGGGTTGCTGGTGGAGGGGAGAGAGGGAGGGGGATGCTGGGGGGTGTTAGTGTGCGTAGGGGAGAGAAAAAGGAGAGGAGGGGAGGTAGGGGTAGGACGAGAGGAAGAGAGGAAGAAAGATTCAACATACCCAGTTGTCTCTCTTTGAGATTCCCTTGAATTCCCGTCTGTGGAACATGTCAGTCGAGCGAAGATCTTGATACAGTAGGTGAGTTTCACAGGGGTAATAGGAGATATACATACCGCTACTGCGCTCCGCCGAACCATTACCTTGACGAACCATTTTTCAGGCGTGTGGGTAGTTGAGTCCTTGTTATGTATTGAGAAATGATACAAAGGTGTTGGAAGTACAATGGACTTTATCAAACTTGAAATTAAAGTACAAACAAAGTGTACAAGTATGATACAGAGAGTTCAAAACTGGAACAAGTGTTTCGAAATGGATTGCAGAAAGAATGTATCTGAAGAAAGGTGGACACTTTCACTGAGAGAGAAAGAGAAATAGAAGTAGGTATTACAGAGGTATATATAAACGTTTGTAAACATCTCTTCCCCACTTCTCATTCCCTTTCTAATAAAGTAGCTAAGATTGGTACATGAGGGGTTTGTGTACAAGACATGATGTGATAAGATAATCCGAGCCGAATCCAAAATTAGCTTGTTTTGGTTGGTATTAGTCTATTAGATTGACCTCGGGGTTATCGGGGTATATTGAGAATTTTGTGGTGAAGTAGAGAGGGGATCTCGCGATGTAGAGTTACTTGTTGGATGTAAGGTAGGTAGTTGGGGAGATATTTAGTATATGGTGACTTTCTGGTGAGGATGTTGATAGGATGAATGAATGAATGAATGAATGAATGAATGAGGAATATATAGTTATTGATGAACAGTTCTTCACTTGAAGAAAGAGAGATATTGGTGTGAATTATACAGTTCTTCTGCATTTTGTGTTTGTTGATGAGTTGAATTGTGTTACTCACACAACAAGGTAATTTTAACAAAGATTGTCTACTCTGTGATTCTGTTTACTGTTTGTTACTTGCGACTTGCTACCTACTCTTCATCCAAAAACCATCATCAATACATTCATCAATACACTCAACACAACAGACAACATCACACACCTAGGCAAACATTCATCACAAACTTTCCATCTACCAACTAATTCACTTCTCGGGCTTCGGGGTGATGAAACCCTTTTAAAGGTATCATGATCTGATATCCAATTTCTCATTTCCAATCTGTAACATTCACTATGGGAAATAGACGCATGAAAGAGATTTGAATGAAATCTGGAAGAAAGTGGCTGAGTGGAGTTAATGAATATTTTGTATCTCTCTTGAGTTGCTCCTAGTAGGTCGTCTTTTCATTTCTTGTTTTTCTGGTTCTGTTCTCTTTCTCTTTCTGTTCTCTTTCTGTTTCTTTTCTCTTTCTCCTTGTCCATCTTCTCAGACAGTCCAACTCCCCCTCACATACAAACCCGTCCAATACAATACAAACAAAACCAAACACAAACACAAATCAACCAACCATCAGTCACTCATTCAAAATGTTTGTTCCCGTCTTTACAATCAAGTTCCTTGCAATTCTGTCCTTTCTCTTTGCCATCGTTTCTGGAAACCCTATCAAGCGTAGTGAGGAAGAAGCTACAGGAGTGAGAATTTCAGGTCTTTTTGGTCTTTTTACTACGCTTGCTACTTCTGCTTTGACGACTGGTGAGCAGGTAGGTTCTAGACTTCTTTCCTACCATATTTGATCTTACCACTTCCCCTTTCACATCACCCTACCACTAATATACCCGTGACCACCACTCACATACCTGTTTCAAGAACACCATCACTAACCCCAACCCCAACTCAACAGGTTGGCATCGTCATCCTCTCCAGCCAAACCATCTTCATCCAAGAACCCAACTTCTTCCCCGCCACAGAATGGGGCGTTCCGGAACCCACACGCTCCAGCACCAGCTCTAGCACCAGCACTCTCGCTGCGGGAGCCGTTGCTGTGACGAGTACATTTGGGAATACACCATATAGTTTTCCTACCCCTGGGTTCCCTGCTGCAAGCACGCAGGTTGATGCTTCTGCATCTGAAGATTCGTCTACTGATGCTCAGGCTTCTACTTCCGCATCTGATGCTTCTGTTACCGACACTCCGGCTCCAGCTTCTGCATCTGCATCCGAAGATTCAATCCCACCACTAATCCTAACCCCCTTAATCGGCGACAAACAACAAATCGCCGCCACAACAACATCATGCAACCCCGCCATCGCAGGCGTCACAATCCCCGCTAGCGCTCTCACAACCGGCGAATTTGTCGCGGTCGAAGTTCTCTGCGAGGAAACAATTTATATCCAAGAGCCCAATTTCTACCCCACAAAGACCTTTTACGGTATCCCTGCATCTTGGACACTAAATACCACGGACATCACGTCCACATCTACATCTACGATGTGCAATACCGCTGTTGCAGGTACTACGATCCCCGTCAGTGCTCTCACGACTGGCGAATTGGTCGCGGTGGAAACTCTTTGTGGTGAGACAGTTTATATTCAGGAACCTAATTTTTATCCTACCAAGACGTATTATGGTGTTTCTGCTTCTACTTCTACAATGAGTGCATCTTCAACAAGCACAATTGTAGATGTTGAACCGCAGGTGATGGAGAAGCGTGCTGGAGATAGTGTACCATTCTTTGCGAATAACATGCCGACTTCCCTGCGTCATGTGAATGCGAATCGGATCCAGAGTATTGAGTGTGGTGCAGCTGGGGCTTCTGAGTAGAAAGTTTGTACTAAGATGAATGAAGGATATTCGCAGCGCGTGAGTATTGAGAAATCAGTCCATGTAGACTGTGGAAAGCTTCAGTATAATGAGAAAAAGTGAGCGCAAGAGTTTCAAATATCATGACTTTGTTATGGGAGGAATGATATGCTTTTCAATACTTGTTGTTTGAGCAAATTGCTAGAAAAGCTTCAGATACAATAGTAGTATAGATGACACTTGCCATGATGGCTTTCAGATGATAAATAAAATAGTTTCCCCACGCAGGCAAGCAAGCCAGATGATCAAAAATGTGAAGATGTCAGATGATGGAGCTATATTTCTATAACTACCTCTCGTAGCAGAAGACTGCTTTTTGGTGAACCTTGACCAGAGAATCTAAGTTGACTAATGTGATCGGAACAAGATCAATCAGGGTCATAAAAAATCGGTTGTCTCCTGCGGAAAGACAGCAGTTTGGGATTTCTATGGAAGTGCTTTTTCACAGCATTTGTCATACCGATTTTCCTGGTAAAAGCCATGCATGAGACTGCCCTTCCTCCATATCCCGTAATATCAAGAATTTCTGTTGTCATCCTGCTTCCATCTCTCTTTGCACGATTTCAGTAATCAAGTTAACCAGCACTCCATTTTCAGAAACTTGGGTCCATCGAAATCATTAGTTTCTGACCATACTTTACAACTTATTGTATCCATGAATTATCTCAAGGTATCCATCTCTAATGAATCCATCAACCCCCAAACTCCAAGCAAAGCAATTTTTCCTACTTCCAAGACTCCGACCATGCCAAACCTCGTCTCCAATCCCCTACAACAAATCGAAATCATCCAATTTCTCTCTATATTTCAAGATATTTCTCTTAATCTTCGAACCGTCCACCCAAGTAACGAAATCTTCCATGCTTCTCGTCACTAAAAATGCCGTGTCTGTGATAGTTTCCGTACCCACTCTAACATGCCCTTGCTCAATAATCTTGTTCGCAGCCTGTACCGTCTCTGCCATTCTCAATCTCGTCATTACAACTGGTAAACGTCTTCGACAGAATGCGGAAACGGTAACGTGAGATTCAACGGAGGAGAGTTTGGAAGTGGAAGCGGTGGAGGGAAGAATTCCCATATCGTGAAGTTTAGAGAGGAGGAGTTGCTCATGCTTTAGACGGACTTGGGAGTCGGGAGGTAAGAGTGTGAGTTTGTGGGCGAGCTGACGGAGAGACTATTTATGTATGTATTAGTATCTGATGGTGCTTAACATCAGGAAATATAAACTAACACCGCAGAGTCTGTTGTATTTTTGGTAATCCCCAGGTTTCTGGATCGCATATCTTCGTATCACAGCCGCATCTCGATGATTGTTATCTGATGCGTAGGTTGTGAAGTCGACTTTTCGAAGGAGCTTCTGCTCATGATGCTTAAGTTTACGGACCATTTTGTATAATTGGGTTCAATTGGAAGATTTGAAAGATGTTGTGTCTGGCGCAAGTGCCTATCATTATTCCATTGTAGATATCAAAATAAATTTTTGCGGGTCATCGGAATAACCAGCTCCGATGCGGGGTTTCGGCCCGCTTTGGACTTCAAGATTTTGGTATTGCGCAACACCAAGTGGTCTTGATATTGAATCGCTCAATTATAGCAAACATGCCTCCTCGACTACAATGTTTAAACGCCGTGCGCAATGCGGTATTATCGCCGTTCCTCGGAATGCGGTTTTCAACCAGTAGAATTATGGCCGCAGGTATGTCAATTATGATCCAACCATCTTTCCACTTTAAAGTCAACTGCTAATACTCCTCGCAGAACTTCCTCCAACATCCGACACATCATCCTCGGAAATGAGAGGTTATGATAGTCTCATATCCCTTGTGAGCAAAGCTCAAGAGAAAGGCCTCGAGCGACGCATGGCATTATTAGCCAATACTAGGGTGCAGCAGAGTGTGGCCCAGGAATACGAAGACAATGTTTCGAGATCAGCTCTGACAAAACAAATACATAGAAGGTGGAGAGCTGGAGATGTTTATGCGCCACATGATTTGAGTGGGATAGAGATGGCGAAATGGAAGAAGAGAGGAAAAGTTACGAGGGATGTTTTTGATGTGGTAGCTTTTGATCCTATAGCTACGGGGAGTTACAAGGTTAGTTTTTTTTCCGGGGATTGAGAGTATAGCAAGCGCAGGCGCTGTTGAGGGAAGTACGAGCAGGACTAATGAATGTTTTAGAATTTCTCCATCATGTCAGAATATGTAACCCCGATGGGAAGGATTAGAAGCAGTAAGGAAACTGGATTGAGACCGGTCAATCAGAGAAAGATTGCAAAGGCAATTAGGAGGTCTATTGGTTTGGGTTTGATGCCGAGTGTGCATAGACATCCAGAGGTCCTTTACAAGGCGAAGGAGAGGGATGAAATGAACGATAATTACAGGCGAGGTAGATTGGTGTAAGGTATTTGAAGGCTGGTAGAAATAAAGGAATGTATGATATATGTCGAAATGGTCGCAAATATGCGCCCAGTGGATTGAAGTTGACCGCAATGATATCGAACTCAAGCATGTATCAATTTTGGGCGCGGGATACGCCACATCAACTAAGTACTACTGGAAATGAAGGGAGGAGGCCCACTTCCGTGAATTTACTATCATGCCATCATCTGTTTGACGCTACCGCTGGCGAAGTTGCCCCTGTCACGCTGAATTCCTCATGTCGAAGAGTATGTGTTGGCGAAGAGGCTGATTCCTTCATACTATATGAGCACCGTGAAATGTGTTTTGATGGATACACATACAAATTCAATAAAGATCTAACAAAAATCTATCAATATTCGGTTCTGCAAGTGTATGAATTCAAACATAGCAGATTACATTTATGCCTTGATGATTAGGCCATAAGCCTGAATAGGTAGATAGTTACACAGGCAGGTATCGAAGTCGTGAGCTGTACAAACAAAACATCGCCATTATTCCAACACACTAGTTATCGATACTACGGCTTTTCAATTAACTCTTCCATCATAAATAAGTTTTAAGTTTCTTATAATTTATTCAGACGCTTTGAAGTTCATTGTAAACAAATTCATGCATCAACCTTCAATCAGCTTAACCCAAAATGCGTCTCTTCCGTCCATTTTCTTTACTAAAATGGGGCCGACAGCCTATCCAAAGACCTTTCATGGCTCTTGCCCCCCAAAACTCCCCATACTCATCGGACTTATTCTACTGCCAAGGACTCCAATGTATCAAATTCTGATCTCTCCAATGATCTAATTCCCAAAGACGACATCCATTATGAAGAGTCAATCAAGCTGATTGGTCGAATCAAGGAGGAGCTCGAGGAGAAACGTCTCTTAACGGAACAAGTAAATATGCTTGAATTGATCAGACTGAGATCAATGTATTTCAGAATGGTGAAGGAGAAGGGAACTGCGCGTAGGAAAACACAATCGCAACTAGATGCCATGGAGATGGAACGTAGACAGTCCTTCAAAGTTTTCTTACCAGACTCAATTCGTCAAGCCTATAAACACCCGCAGTTGGAAATCATCTTCGACGCTACGTTTGGAATCTCGAAGGACGATGCCATAGCTTTGTGGATCATGGACAGAAATTGTGAGGAGGAATTCAAAGTACAGCATACTTTGGAAGTACATGGGATGGTTTTTAGTCGTCTCATGCCGGATACATTTCCGCCAGTATTCAAAGAATGGTTGAAAACAATTCAAGAGGTCAAAGCCCAGATCGACAATGCAGAGGCGGTCCATCGAGACAGCGCTGCCGTTGAGGAGGACGATAAATTAACGGCATTAGAGTTGATTTTCAAAGTTGATGCTAGATTGTATGAGAAAGCCAAGGACTTGGCTAAGGCTTGCGATCTCGCTTACTGTGATGATTCCAAGACTTTTGGGAAATCTATTTATCCACTTTGGGAATACAAGGATAGGATGATTGCAGAATGGGAAGAAAGAAATTTGATGCCGGAGTTGATGGCGGCTGCTGAGGATAATGGAAAGATCTACTGGAAGTATCTTTGAGGTTTCTAGTTGTAGTGAGTGGTGTAGGAATTTTGGGGAAGTGGGGAAGAAGGTGGGAGCTCGCTTTGCAAAAGTCTTTTATCACAATACATTCCCCCCTCTTTAAATAGCAAATTTTGCTGCTCCATTACATAAATAGTAATAGTGATAGTGATACTTACAGACCATCCATATTTCTATCACATAATTTTTTATTTTTTATTGGATGTTGCAAAACATGAGATTGTCCTTTAAAAACCGACAGTCGAGAAAGCGGTTGTTCAATCCCTTAACGAAAAATCGAAAATCTTGACAAACTTCGTAAAATCTCAACAACAGGAGGAGCTTGCGCAAAATAAATTGTAGTATCAGCACCAGAGTTACAAAGGCTTCCCTTACAGTCTCGCAGAGAAATGTAAATAGACCTTTTCTACAGAAAGTCCTGTTACCTTCTATGGTTAAGAAAAAAGCGAAAACCGGAAATGAAGCTATTGATTCTAAGATATCTCGACATCTGAATAAGCAAGAACAAAAATGATGAATGCGTTGAAATCGAACTTCTGGGAGCCTTTCTACGCCCTTTGCCGGAAAATAGTGACACCTGTTGATCTATAAACAATCACATTGATGTATCTCATGCTGTCAAAAGATGCATGTGGTTATATGCAACCTCTGTTACGGTAATTCATCAAGACAATAAAATAATTTGAAATTTTGAATCATCGGTCACGACTCACGAAAACTTGTTCTTTTGCTTGAGTAATTCGGAGCGAACCATTCACACTAAGGGCAGAGATTTGGCGCTGGTGCAGTGTACGCCGTGCACAGGCAATGTGAAATTAAATGAAAGGGACATACGAGGTCTCGACCTTCTCAATATCAATTCATGATTATAACGATGGGGTAACGTTCACCTGTGAAAATGTAAAATATCAACAAATATCATGCGGACCCCGCAGGTTCAATCTCGGCCACCAACATCGTTTTGTTCGTCTTTAATACTATTCCATCCCTTGGCAAGCCCAAATTGAAGGTTTCAAATCCATTCCTATTTCCAGAACACAAGGCGCATATTACCAAACTTCAATGGTAGTCAAAAACTGAGAAATCTTTGACATGAGACTTCATATAGTAATGTGTAAAGATTAAACGGTATAAAAAAGTATGGTGGACAAGCTGTCATATTCAGATGGAAGGAGATGGATGTACTTACGCTCGGCTTTTGAACAACTATTTTCAAACGCGAATATCGCCGTGGTTATGTGACCATTGAAATTGCTGTAGTGTTGTGAATATCTACTTTGCTGTGGTGTTGTAAATTGTCGATTTGCTGTGGTCAAATGACTAGTGGTGTTGCCGTGGCTATTGTAGCCTCTCATTTGAGTTGATTGCTGCAATCTTTTGTTGCTGGTGACCATGTGGCCACAGGAATCATGATGGGTGTTTAATAATTATATTTTTTGTGAATGACTGTCTGCGTTCTGTAGAATTGTTAGCTTAGCTTAGATCTTGAGTTTCGGTTTGACTATAACGGTGAATTAGACAGCTAGACCACCAGATGTGTTTGTTTTGATAATCTCTATATACTGAAAATATAAACTAGCGATAGTGAAGCGCAGTTTAAGTGATTGTCACTAGGCTCAGTTTCGTGACGTGGTTCACAAGCAGAACAGAAGATCAAACTAAGTCCAAAAATTAGATTTTTCAAGGAGTAACCGTAAAGTCTTTGCTCTATTTCTGATAGAGATACAGAATTTTCATGAATATCCAACTTTGTTTTAGATATGTCACCTAGGATTGCATGATGGAGATTCGATTCGGTTCACGAAAACAGAATTCATAGCATCCTTGATTCGCTATTGGTCGAAACAAATTCCACGCAGACAGACCTAGCCATGATTGGGCTTCAATAGTTGAGATGATAACTACACAGCAATTGATGGTGTAGGGGCTGGGAAAGTCGAACGCTTCGTTCCATGATGCAAAAAGTATAGCCAAGGCGGCTCGTTAGTGCTGCGCAAGCTCTTACTGCTGAGAACATAAGCAAGGTAGGAAACTACGCAGCAGCATGATGTCTCATACTGTTGAGATCACGAGTTTTATTGTATGTCGAAGCGAGTGTCATACTCGGGACAACAATTCTAGAATCCCATACCATATAAATGGAGGGGCTTAGATAGGCGAAGATAATCGCTGCTTTCGATGCCTTTGCCAATATTCAACCAAAGTCTCAACCTAAAGTTTTGTCTTTTCAAGGGTTTTACTCAAGCTTTATGAAAACGGTATGACATGAAACATGTGCATTGAGGTGGTGCTTGTCTGTAGGTTGAGATCCAGAATGTGAAGTGTAATAGTTCCACTGAAAACCTTTCTACACTTGTAGAAAACGAAACTAAAGATGATGTAAAAAATAGGCTAATCCTTTAACTGTTTTCTAAACAGGAGCCTGCATTAATGTCCTAGTTTCTACTCTTAACTTGAATTTGCAAGAAGTCAGGGGGGTCTAGTAGGATAAAACTAGCTTACAAGAACCAAACCTTTATGAAAAGCTAGAACACCAACTGTAAAGTACCAGGCGTCAGCCTTCTGTGCTTTGAAGCTATAAACAGTATAATTTTGAGATAACTATATGTGACAATGTCTTTAACTGTGGTTCCCAATGATCCAAGGAAATTCCCCAAGACCAAGATATTAGACTGCGTAGATCTTCAAGCTTTGAGAATATTCCCGAAGGAGAAGAGAGTCTATACTATGTCTTCTCTTACTAGACTCTTACTCAAAAAGAACCAGAAAAGGGTTGCTACGGTTGCTTTTCAAACAGAAGGAAGAGGGAATGGTAGTATCAAGTGAGGTCTGAATCTACTGAAGTTGTGAGCCATATGGACCGTGCGCATGTGGATCCATATTGATTACATAAACACTTCAAAATGGCTGCTATTCAATCGCTAGGCTGTCGGGGATTATTTACTCTCAGCCTTGCATCTTTTCTCGAGATTTCATTATTTCAATGCTTTGAACCTGGATTTTCAAATACAATAACGCTTGAAATTATGTCTGGTCGACGCGATTTTCTCAGTCAAAAGGCGCCAGAAAATTATGTTGCTGGTTTAGGTCGAGGAGCGACAGGATTTACAACACGATCTGACTTAGGTCCTGCGCGAGAGGGACCAAGTGAAGATCAAATTAAAGAGGCTCTGGCAAAGCGTGCTGCTCAACTCGGTCAAGCAGCTCCTACAGCATACGGAGCTACAGAAAAGAAAGATGATGATGAGGACGATGAGCGCTTTCAGGATCCGGACAATGAAGTTGGGTTATTTTCAGGTGGCGTTTACGACAAGGACGATGATGAAGCAGATAGAATTTACCAGGAGGTAGATGAGAAGATGGATAGAAGGCGGAAAATAAGAAGGTTTGTCTCCCCATTTATTTCAAGTACCCATCCTCCAATGCATTTGGTTTATCATATGAAAATAGATGAGCAGATTACCGACGAGTTTACCTACAGGGAAGCACGAGAAAAAGCAGAAAGGGAAGAATACGAACGAAATAACCCCAAAATCCAACAACAATTCGCGGACCTGAAACGAGCGTTGGGAACAGTCAGTGATGAAGATTGGGCAAACTTACCAGAAGTGGGTGATTTGACTGGTAAAAATCGACGAAGCAAGCAAGAATTGAGAAAGAGGTTTTATGCAGTCCCTGATAGTGTTATTGCTGGAGCTCGGGATACGACTGAGTTGGGAACTACTGTAATGGACGATGGCGGGGAAAGTGCAGGAGGAGATGGACCTGATGGAACTATGACCAATTTTGCGGATATTGGAGCGGCGAGAGACAAAGTGCTCAAAGTAAAACTCGATCAAGCATCTCAGGGCACCGATTCAATGTCTGGGAGTGCGACCAATATCGACCCGAAAGGATATCTTACAAGTTTAGCCAAGTCCCAAATTAACGAGGGAGAAACCCAAGTTGGTGATATCGTCCGTGTACGAACTCTGCTGGAGTCTGTTATCAAAACAAATCCAAAGCATGCTCCGGGATGGATTGCGGCCGCTCGTGTTGAAGAGCTTGCAGGAAAAACTGTAGCGGCACGTAATATCATCGCACGTGGTTGCGAGTATTGTCCTAAGAGCGAGGATATCTGGCTGGAGAACATTCGATTAAATGACAACCACAACGCAAAGATTATTGCAGCAAATGCCATCAGGAATAACGATCGTTCAGTGCGTTTATGGGTTGAATCGATGAAATTGGAATCAGAACCCAGGGCTAAGAAACGTGTCATTAGGCACGCGTTAGATCACATTCCTCAATCTGTGAATCTTTGGAAAGAAGCTGTCAATCTCGAGGAAGATCCTAGTGATGCACGTCTACTTCTTGCAAAGGCCACGGAAATTATTCCTCTTTCAGTCGAGTTGTGGTTAGCGCTTGCGAGGTTAGAAACATCTGAAAATGCTCAAAAGGTCCTCAATAAGGCTCGCAAAGCTATACCTACTTCTCATGAAATTTGGATAGCTGCTGCCCGTCTTGGTGAACAAATGGGCACAGCTTCTAAAATAAATGTCATGAACCGTGCTGTTAAAGCTCTAGCAAAGGAGTCTGCCATGTTAAAAAGAGAAGACTGGATCACTGAAGCAGAAAAGTGTGAGGAAGAGGGAGCAGTTCTAACTTGTGGTAACATCATTCGTGAAACTCTTGGATGGGGACTGGACGAAGATGATGATCGAAAAGACATTTGGATGGAGGATGCAAAAGCTAGCATCAACCGTGGAAAGTATGAGACTGCTCGTGCTATTTATGCTTATGCCCTTCGAGTATTTGTTACTAGCACAAAGCTTTGGCTTGCAGCTGCAGATTTAGAAAAAAATCATGGTACCAAGGAAGCTTTGTGGCAATTACTCGAGAAGGCTGTCGAAGCACGCCCTACCAGTGAAGTGTTGTGGATGATGTTAGCCAAGGAGAAGTGGCTAGCTGGTGAAGTTGATAACGCACGAAGAGTCCTCGGTAAAGCATTCAACCAAAATCCAAACAACGAGGAGATTTGGCTGGCGGCGGTAAAGCTAGAGGCAGAAAACAACCAACCGGAACAAGCACGAGAACTTCTCAAAACGGCACGACAAGAAGCCCCAACTGATCGTGTATGGACAAAGAGTGTTGCATATGAAAGACAGTTAGGCAATATTGACGCAGCTCTGGATCTCGCGAATCAAGGATTAAATCTGTTCCCCGGTGCAGCCAAATTATGGATGATGAAAGGTCAAATCTACGAAGGCGAAGGTAAAATGCCACAAGCTCGTGAAGCTTACAGCACAGGGACCAAAGCATGTCCAAAATCTGTTCCGCTCTGGCTACTGTATTCACGACTGGAAGAGCGAGCTGGTATGGTAGTCAAAGCACGTAGTATTCTCGACAGAGCCCGGTTGGCAGTCCCCAAATCACCAGAATTATGGACAGAATCCGTGAGAGTTGAACGACGCGCAAACAACACTGCGCAGGCTAAAATCATGATGGCAAAAGCTCTTCAAGAGGTACCCAACAGTGGATTATTATACACAGAATCGATTTGGAATCTTGAAGCACGCACACAAAGGAAACCGAGAGCATTGGATGCTATCAAGAAAGTCGACAACGACCCGATCCTTTTCGTCACTATTGCCCGTATTTTCTGGGGCGAGAGAAGGTTGGAAAAGGCGCAGAATTGGTTCGAGAAGGCCATTTTACTAGATAGTGATTTGGGTGATACGTGGGCTTGGTATTACAAGTTTTTATCGCAGCATGGTACTGAAGTAAGTCCTAACCTCCCTACTTCCAGACGTTAAAAATGAGGATAGGCGGCTCGGTGACGTGGCTGAGTTTGGGATGTAAATCGAGACTAACATGTTTCACTCAGGAAAAACGAGCAGATGTGATACAGAAATGTATACTGAGCGAACCTCGCCACGGCGAGTATTGGCAGGCGGTAGCGAAGGATCCGAAGAATGCGGGGAAGGGCATCGAGGAGATATTGAAGATGGTCGTGGAGAAAGTAGAGTAAGGGGTTTTCATGGATAGGAATGGGAATGCAATCAAATGCAATAGATTGAGATGAGGTTAAGGGTGGGGAAGTAATGGGTGTATCATATGATATTGAAGAAATACAAAGATTTCAAATGAGTACTTGCTTGGTGCATGATTTGATGTCAAAGAAGTTGTGTGCTGTGTTAGTGATGCCTAGGATAACAAAGTCTAATTATCGAAGTCGAAATGGAGGGAAAGGAGCTTTGAAAACCAGATGAGAAGTCGCAGGGTTATTATTCGGCAGAGAGGAATTGAGAAAACCTATTGCGTGAGAGGGTTCGATGCAAGAGGTGCGGGTAACTTTACAGTGACATTCATATTCAATTTCATGTCACAATCAAGAAAGACAAGAACGCGTGTATGCGTGAAGGTATTTCTATTTACCAACACTAAGACTATTACCAGTCGTTCATTCCTTCCTTCCTTCCGGATATCGTACATTCATAAAAGCATGCCATCATGTGTAGCAAGCAAAAGTAAAGCCCATTCAATCCCAACGCTAAAAGAAATAACAGTGCTTCGATTCAATCATCATCCTGCCCTCCTTCGCAACAGTGTGAATTATTCGAAAGAGAAGAATTTATTTGTTGCCAGTGAGGGAAGAGGCTATTGGACGGGTTAGCTATTGTTTATTGTTCGAGGGATGCAGAGGGATGCAGAGGGATGTTACGTACCAGTGTTGGAGAGGGTGTCAGAGACAGTGTTGGCAGCGTCGCCGGCAGTGTCTGAGACGGAACCGAGAATACCCTTTCCTTGGCTTTGGGCATCGTCTGTTCCAGAGCGGGTCTTGTCAGAGAGTTCTTGGGTGGTGGACTTGGAGTCGGCTGTGAGGACAGATTGTTAGTATCTTGTGCGAGAAGATTAGAGAGGAAGAGTGGAAGAGGATTGCATACAAGGTTGAACGGCACCAGCAGCCTTGTCAGCACCTCCGGAGATGTTCTCTCCGATCTTGGTGGTGGTGGATTTTTGGGAGTCGGGAGTGACCTTCTCGGAGACTTGCTCGCCAACACCTTTGCGGAGACTGTCAGACATGTTGATGGAGTTTTGTTTTGAGGTGAAGAGTTGAAAAAGTTGGTTGAAGTTTGTGATTGTAGGTGTGAAGTGAGTTTGTTGATATTTTCTTGATGTGAATGAGGAATGGAAAATGAGTGGAAGAAGTGTCATTCTTATACTTAGGAGGAGAGAGGAAATATGACACTAGCCATGCTTCAAACGAGGCAGGTACGCACGCATGCTTCTTTCAATCCAAGTTAAAGCAGGTTTGAGAAGGAGGCATGAGGCAAGTGGCTAGTGAACAATACCCTCCTACCTTGTACCTGCTCCTTCCGATCCTGCTTGCTCTTTGCTTGTTTGTAGGCAACTTCTGGCTGGCATCTGGACCTGCCACACCAAGACAAGTCAATCATTATTGGGTAGTAACATCTAACAAAAGAGTATGCAATAGAGAAAAACGTCATATATCCACAGGCAACGCCACACGGTCGCATGATCATAAATGTGGCTATTTTTCCGATGGATCCATTTGATCTATTGGATCCATTTGTTCGGGAACCAAAAAAAGCCTCTCATAAGGTGTGTATCATATCATATTATGTACCCAGTATGTACGGCGGGAGGGTGATGATTCCCACTGGTTCGTTCCGCCGCATTCTCGCTAATGGGCAAATTGAAAATCCCATATCAGAAGACATCGAGATTTGATTTCAAGGAAATCTATCCAAGATACATTGACGCATCCACCAATTAAACAAATGGAGCAGTAAGAGACGGAGATGATGCAAAAGGATCTACCAACATATGCGCTGATGCCCGGTTGCAGAAGATGGTTCTTTCATCCTCCCAGTGCTTATGATGTAATATGTAACAGGGGATCTCTGTGTCGTCATTACCAACAATTGAAAGATGGGGAATTGCGAACCACAATAATCGGAATCAATAATACTTCGTAGCAACCAAGCAATATTGGTGTATGGTGGTGGATGAATGATTCCATAATAATGGCTGGCAAAATTGATAGTTATTATATTGGGGAGATGAGATAATAATGACACAATGCCTGGGTAAGGTTAAGAAAGAATCGATGGTGAACCATGGTGGTAGAATTGGAATGGAGGGGTATGAATGACAAACACGTGATGAGTAATGGAAGAATCTTTGTGACTTTTTGCTACCACAGAATATACCATTTACATCATGATGACGGCGATGTTGCCATGTTTTTTAATCTTCTAGTGAAAGATTCAAAAAGGGGTTGAAGTCGTCGGAAGAATTGGTGGGAATTGAGTTTTGATTACCTAGCCAGTCCAGTGCTAAACCAATTAAAGAATGGCTGCCGGCACGTCAATCGTCTTTACACGTGCTCACGCGAATGTTGAGTTCTGCCCGTTTGATGAACCGTTTGTACGTTGGTACAGCTAAGACACAACGGCAATGATCGAACCTGGATGTCAAATCATCTGCTTGCATACTGTTATTCGTATGAATCCTCTTTCAACTTGATAAAATGAGGGGATACAGCACATCGAGCCCTGTAGTTCATTTTCTCGAAAACCCCCTATACTTTGCTTCATTATCGTGCCTTGAGGATGATAGATTTCCCATCAAAACTCACTACGAATATACATATCGAAAGTACGAGCTCTCTAGCCAATCATCCGTCAACGAGCGATCTAGCTCAATCTTTTGTTGCACATCTATTATAGGGTCTAGTGCCTGGAACTTAGAGTCTTAAAGCCCTGGGATGAATCTAACATGGTAACGGTATTATGTACAGACTCAAGGCAGCCTACAGTACTAATCATTTCACGACAGATCAAGACGCATGGTAGAATTATATAGGGGTAAAAGAGAAGTACGCACACAACATTCCTAGATGAATTAAAGTGAGAACTTTCACTAGAGATATCTACACAGTGCACCACATTGTTAATATCATACATATCTATAACAGGACTCAGACCTCCCTGACCGTCCCAGCATTTGTACTTTTCTCGCTGCCATCCAGTGGCACTACGACATGCTCATCGACATCCTTCCTTCTGACATCTTCATTGACAACTTTGAAGAGTACATCCATTTCCTCCAAACTCAAGCCTTTGGTCTCCGGAAGGAACAACGTAAAGATGAATGCGACCGAGTTAAATGTTCCGAAAATCTGTTCCCACCAAAAATCATTAGCTTCTCGCGACTCTCCCAAGCTTTATTGTTTTTCTCTGGAAATAACATACCATCCATGTTTTCCATCCAATGTTCAACACTGCGATGGGAGTTTCTCTGGAAACGACATAGTTGAAAAGCCAGACAACCATAACACTGATAGCCATTCCCCAATCACGGATGCGGGTAGGATAAATCCTGGCATTGTTAGCCTGTTGAAGAAATAATGTGGTAATATGACAACTTACTCCCCAATATAAACCCAAGCGATAGGACCCCAGGACATTGAATAGAATACGACGAAGAGGTAAATGATTGCCATCTGAAGAAGTCAGTATTTGGCTCAGCCTGTGGTATTGAAGTACACTTACCATTCCCTTTCCGCTTGGCGTATTGTTTGTTAAACTTCCAGCGGTTGGTGGATGTGTGGCTAGGACTGCACCAAGAGCAAACATACAAATTGCCATGCCAGCACTACCGATACTCAATAGGTTTTTCCTCTTGAAATGTTGGATCTAAACGTATCAGTGTCAGGATGATCCACTTGTGAATTGAGACGCAATGAACAGCAAAGGTATGATCGAACTTACTCCTGCGATCAAGAAAAGGATAGTAGTCGCCACCTTAAGACAGGTGAAGATTCCACTGGCAAAGAGAGCAGCATTTTGAGCGGTAAACCCAATTTGTTTGAATACTGTTGGTCCGTAGTACAGAATTCCGTTATGTCCACACCAGATGCTAAAGAAAGAAACACCACATCCCCAAACAAGACGAAGAAGGTTTCTGGATTGAAACAGTTCAGTAACCGATCTACCAGAAGTTGCGGCAATTTCCTCTTCAATTTGCGCATGCATCTCTGCAATTTCGGTCTTGATGTCCAAGTCCTCCGATGTTGAGCCTCGGAGATAACACAAGGCGTGTTCGGCTTCATCCCATCGATTTTGTTTGGCCAGCCATCTTGGCGATTCGATTATAAGGAATGATCCGATCATAATGATTGCAGCGAGGACGATCTGGATGCTCAGTGGAATTCGCCACTGTTTGCTCGTGGCCTCTAAATGTAACGAGCATCCATATGTTGTCCAGTAAGCCAATAATCCACCACTCACAAGGAACATTTCGAAAAGTCCCATAAGGAATCCTCTCAGTTCTTTCGGCGCAGTCTCGGCAACAAGAACTGGAGTAAGGTTACTAACCATGCCGACACCGAAACCTGCTATAACACGACCAGCATAAATCATAGACAGGGAAGGTGGCTGAGCTGCAGTTTGAAGAATTCCACCGAGCATGAAAAAGGCGGCTGCAATAGTCATGGTTGGTTTTCGACCAATGTATTTCGTGAGTAGGGCCGGAACTATAGCTCCAAAGAATGCACCGGCATTGAGAAGAGCTACAATGTTAGAGGAAATGTATGCCGAATGTGCAGGGCTTGTCGAGAGTTTGAACTCCGTAGAAAAACTATTCAAGAGGTCAGTGACGTTTACTCCCGTGGTAGTTGTTTGATAGTCACCTTCTCAATGCGACTACAGAACCAGCGACTCCTGTATCGTAACCAAACAGCATAGAAGCTGTATTAGCCACTGCGGCAACGGTAACCGCGCCTCTATGCTTTGACAAGAGTGCTAAAGTCGAAGACATGATTGATCTGGTACCTGAAGAAACATGTGAAAAAAGAACAAACGAGACATGATATATCTATGTCAGATAAGATTATGTGTAGAATCTCTCCACTGCTGCGATACGACTTGCAATTGCAATATTTCTCAGGATAGCAAATGGTCCGTCTCTTACCTTCTGTTCGCCCAATGGACGATGCTGAGGAAAACCGACGCAATGGCGCCCCGTGGGGCAGTTGATAACGGCTGCTTCTATATTAGGTAGATACCCCGCGCAAGCCCATGAACCTTGCGCTGTCATTTCATTTCAGTACAACCTAGACTGCAGCTTACTGTCCTTCATAGTCTATGCAGGATATATAGCACCAATGAAACTCTGCATATGAATTTTATGGTTTCGAAATTTATCATTCGATTTTGCCGTTTCTGCGAGTGGGTCTCTCACCATTCTCACCTGTACACTGGAGCAGGAGCTACACATTAGGCTGTAGACTCGGTAAACTCGCATCCGAGTTCGACGGCAAATTGACTCCAAATTGTATCAGTGATGTGAGTGGAGAGATAATATCCTTATCATCAGCATTTCTAGATATTGTTCGTGTGTGGCAAACCATGAATCTCCATTTTCCTATCAGGTAATTTCTTGGTAAAGCGATTATGGTCATTTTCGTGGAGCAATTCTCACTCATCTTCGAGGTTGGGTAATTACAAAACAGATCCGTTGAGCGGAAGAATTTCTGGAAAAACCTCAAACTCGACCGCTACTGAGTACATGTTTGAAGCCAAGCAAGATACTTGATTGACAAGCTATATGCATATGCAACGAGGGCAATGAGACATTTCCCGTTCGGAGATAGCTCTCATCCTTCAAGCATGGTTTGCTACGATTATAAAATATCGCAAGATTGTGCACCGGATGTATCAATAGTATCCGTGAGTCTAGACTTTTCAAAGATTATCTTGGTCCTCTGGGCCTAACCTTGGGAAAGTAAAAGCTTTTTGCTTCAGACAATTGCATTCTGGTATTCATGGGATTAAGTTTACAAAGTTTACAAGCCTGAAACGAGTTGGATTGCTCTCGAGATTGGCAGTCTTTTATTGAGTCTCCTGAAACTGATGCGCAGGAATTAGCCACAGAGTCAAATTGGTGTGTCTACCTACACAGACGACTGTTTATTGATTTAGCACTCGTCAGCTCGTCCAATGTTACGTCCGTACGATCAAGATTTTATCACATGGCCGAATTAACGAAAAACCTTATGGACAGACTGTAGTTCGGCTTTTGCATGATAAAAGCGGGTCAGCCCTAGCGAATCATTTTTAGTTGTCAATTATGAAGGGGGCCGGAACGATCCCGTGAACTAAGAGTTGGCTTCCGAGCCCGTTCTTTATTTCTTAATACAACTTCAACAAACGGTACTTGAATAAAGTGTTTTGATTCCTTCTATCATCCTTCGAATAAATTTCGAGGTTTATTGTAAGAGAGGGATAACAATCCTAGGAAAATCTTTGACATGTCACCACGACAAGGAACTATGATCAGGAATATCACCTCGGCAGGTATCCTCGAGGTATTCCGCTGATTTTAGACAGGGTTGAAACTCGGACGATTTGCCTCGAGCTATGAATCGTTGATGTTTGGTTGGGGAAAATCAAAATCTGATCCGAATTGTGGGGATTTTGGATCAAAACCCTGTTCGCGACGGGGGCTTGGGGGGAATGCCGGTGCAAAGATACGGAGCCTTTACCAATTTGGATATTTTTGCGTGAAATATGCAACGCCTGGCAATTTGCTATTGATTATTTACACTAGGGTACTCATTCGAATTTCTAGGGGCCCAAGGTCCAAGAGGACTGTCAAATTTTCAGCAGACACAATTGCTTCGCATAGGAATATGAACAAGGCCAGACCATCTTGTTAACGGTCCATCTTCTTGGACATCCGGGTCTCTGAGACCCCATCCCCGTAGGATAATGTGTGGCGTGTTTCTATTTGAGAGATGCCTCGTTTTCGAGTACGGCAATTGAAGCAATACTTGTGTAATGTGCCAATGACACAGATGATATTAGCAACAAACAAACTTCAACACAGTAATATGTTAGAGTTATGACTCGATTCCCAAATAACAGGAGCCGAAACTAGTGGCTGCGTTGATCGAAGTTACATTGCAGAAATCTCTCAGCTTACTGTTGTATCGTAGGCATTTGGTAACAACCGTGGCACTATACCTGTCGCGGCCCCTGTAGACGACATGGGGGAAATGACATCTCCAACACGAACAGGTCGATAATCAAAACGACATAACAACTTAACAAGGAGTTTCTTCAGGAGCTTGGCAATAGTGATAAATCCATAATGATTGAGGATCGTCCAAGCACGTCAAGGTATATACATATCTCTGATCCAGTGTTCAGATGCTATGTGATCGTTGATAAATTTGGAGCTTTTGTAGAAAATCTTCTAGAAATTGTATCATCATGCCCACTTTGTGGGTCTACAACTCGACACCAGAGGTTAATGCTCAATCCAATTATCCTTCGATTTTAGGAGCTTCCTTTCCATTGCTTGTGTTGATGCTCATCACTGTCAGCGCGAGATTGTATGTCAGAGTTCGGACTGTGCGAGGTGTTGGTGCTGATGACTGGGCCGTCTTTTTCGCTGCGGTAGGTCTTTCTTCGTTTATCTTTGCAGATTATGCTGATTATAACCGTGGGTAGATATGTAGTATTGTTTACAACGCTTGTACTATTGCTCGTAAGAAGCATCTTGAACAAATTTGGTATGAGCTAATGATGAAATAGAATCAAGATGGGGATTAGGTTTGCCGTTGACTCTCCGACCAATTGTCAACTTGAACACATATTCTAGAGTCAGTAACAATCGACTGATGCACGAAAGATCAGCCACTGATAAAAGAACAGATTAATTATGCCGGGCGACCTTTCTATATGATGGGCATCTTAGCCTTCAAAGTCTCACTTTGCTTCTCTTATCTTCGCATTCTCTCCAAGGGACAACCAACTTACCGTCTCATAGTATGGGCCGTGATGGTTCTCTGCATTATAGGCCATACAGTCGGGACTCTGGTACTAATATTTAATTGCAACCCGGTACATACAGATCCTCTTTCCCTCTTTTCCAATGCGTTCCTCACAAAATGAAACATACTAATCTATGGGTCCATCAGATCAAAAGATCATGGAATCCAACGACTGCAGGAACCTGTCTTCCCGTTGGTCCGCTATTTCTCGGTCTCGCTATTACAACTATCGTCTTTGATGTCATAATCTTCTTTCTTCCTATCCCATTTCTGTACGGTTTACGAATGGATAAATCCAAGAAATTCGGCATCATTGGCGTTTTCGCCCTCGGTATTCTCACAACGGTGTGTTCGGTTATGCGGACGACTGAAATCCCCGTTATTGCGACCGGTAGTGGTAATTCCACAATGTTGGTCGTGTGGGGGAATATAGAATTAAATGTCGGGGTATGTCCTTTGCCACTTCTCCTTCCCCTTCAAACTAGAAATATGAAAATGAAAAGAAAAAGTGTATGAAACATGAAGCTAACACAAAACAAGATCATCCTAACCTCCATGCCCGTCCTCGCTCCCCTCTTCAAAGTCTTCGGCAAGAAACTCGCCTCAACCGGGAAAGGCTCCTCAAACCCCTACGCCCATACCGCCTCCTACAACATGCAAGTTTTCAGTAACTCGAAAAGTCAGCACCACACCACCACTTCCAATATCAATACTCTCACGAATTCGCGAAAAGAAAGAGCAGCGAGGGCCGCAGCTCGATATCCGGGGGACGTAAGTGATAATGAGAGTCAGGAGACGATTTTGGGGAAAACTGGGGAGGAGGGGATGATTGCGAGAGAAAGAAGTGTGGATGAGAGGAGTGGGATGCAGAGTCTGGAGAGGGAGAGGGAGAGGGATTTGGAGAGTGCGACGGGAGGCGCACAGGGACAGGGAAAGGAAATTGAAGGGATTATGAGGACGGTGCAGGTGGAGGTTTCGAGTGAGGTGCGGGATGTGCAGGTGGGGGAGTTTGGGGGACCGAAGAATAGGTGATTGATTGATTGATTGATTGATTGATTATCGAACGCCCCTTTCTCCTTCGGCTGTGGAATATTCTTTGTGTTCATGGATATTGTCATGTATTTCATACCTCTCATACTGATGTTCGAGAAATGATGCATTTAGGTTTATCTTCTGGTATCTTAAATGATGTAGCAGGATCGATATCCATCTATCCATCCAGCCATCCGTCCGTCCGTCCATCAAAAAAAAATACGAAGCACAGCATTATCAATATTCCCAGATCTTGATTCAAATCCAAAATCAAAATATAATAACTAAAACTACACTCGTTTGATTTCTTTTGTTATTTCTTTGTATGTAAATAGAAGGGTGAATTATTTTGGGTTACAATACCACGTTGAGATGGATAGATAGGTAGAGTTAGTTGTAATGGCTTATTGTGCCTCGCTGGCGAATATTGTGCGTTTTTCTTGGAGGTTGAGTTGTGGGTGTGGATATGGATGTGCTGTTCTCGGGGGAAGATGGATTGGTTTTGATGGCTGTTTGGTTTTTGGGGGACGTTTGTGGATATTTGAAGTGGTGGTAAAGCTAGTGCTAGTATTATGTATGAGATAGGGGAGGTTTTTTTTGGCTAATTGGGACGGCAAATGGAGGATTCGGAGAGCAATATCTTTGCATATAATATGCTATGAGAATATTAGACACGTCTGAATCTAACCCGCTATTTGTCTATGCTTATGCAGTTGTTCCCATTGCGCCATGTATTTCTCCATTCATCCATTCATCCATTCATCCTCCCTCAATACTGTCAGTCTCATCTCTTTTCTATCCCATCATCTGAAAGTTTCTTCCCTTCCCCATCTCACCAGTTTATCTTTTCCCATCAAACTACCTCCTCTTTCCCACTATATCCATCACAACCCCATTCCATGTACCCCCAAAGTCAATTTATACTGTTTCGCCTTTTCCATAGCTCTCTTCAACGACTCATGATCTTTTTGCAATCGAGCTCGTTCCGCTAATTGAGTTGCTGTTTCGCCTGCGATCTTTCGTAGAGCTTCTTCGTTCTATTTATTCTTCGTTAATTTGGTTCTCGCTTATTATCTACAGAGAACTCGCAGAGACAAAGAAACAATGAACGAGAAAAAAAAGTAAAAAGAACTAAAACTCACCCCCTGAAACTTCTTCGTAATCATATCCGGCCCTAGCGTCCTCAATGGACTCTTCCCCCCCAAGAGATGTCTCTCACAAACCTGATGACAAATATTATCCACAAACCTCACCATCCCAATCTGATAATAGCTCGCCAACTTATCATGGGTGGTAAAAATCGCATCAACTTTCGCATTATGTCCCAACCAACTCTTGACCTGCGTTTTCACAATATCCTTATCGCGTCTCTGGATCTCATCCAGTCGCGCCGTCATGAGTTTGAATCTCCCCTCGCGCAAATCGGATAGCTGATATACGTTCCATTTGTTGAGGGTGACGATCAGTCCGGATTTCTCGTCGTTGAGAAGTTTATCCAGTTCGTGCATGGCGTCCTCGTGAACAGTGGTTTTGTCTTCTTCGAGGAAGTTTTGCACATTCATTAAGAGAGATTCTTCTTCGCATATCGCGTGCAAGAGACATCCGACGGATATCCAAATCGCGTTGACTAATGATTCTATCAGAGTTTTGGATTGATCTCTCCAAACGGGTGTTAGTTCGGACCAGAGACTACGGATCACAGCGCCGTTTACTTCGTCGGCCATTTCTTTGCCGCGATTGGCTTCGATACATTGGCTAATCTCGTTAAAATATTTGTTTCGAAGTACGGCACGTTCCCATGTTTTCTCATCCACCGATTCGAGAGAGAAGCCCAGCACTTTACTATTGAAGCGCTGATCGTAAACCGCGGTCATGCCATCCCTAAACTCATCTAGAGTATCGCGAACGATTTTCCGGATTTTGACTTCAGGACAATTGACAGGTAACCGATCATTATGACCATCAATAGCATCTCCCGCATGCAAAGAATACTTCGTCGCGAGGTTAACCAAACAATTCAACTGACTCTCAGGTGTGATGCGCGGTGGACCTAGAGCATCGATTTTGTTTCCGATGGTTTTGAGACGGTCTGCGATTTCGGGAATGAGTTCGGGGATACTGCGTGTTACGTGTTCGTTGTGCATTTGTGTCAATGCCACTTTGAGATTCTTGATGCCTAGTTTCTCTTGTCGTTCGAGATCTGTCCAGACTTTTTGGCTGAATAGTTTTTCTTCCTTCTGGTCTCGGATGGTTTGGAGTTCTTTGCCCGGACTGGATTTTCTTTCAGAGGGAGAGAGATTGCGTAGTGCAAACCAGCCGTATTTGAGACATCTGTCGAATTCGGGATCGCTCTCATCGTTCTTGATTGCTCTGAATACCTGCAAAGTTGTTTTTATTAGTATTTTGACATGATGAACATTACGATAGAGGCGAATACGCACCCAATCATCACCCTCTGGTTCTATCTTGTCACATTTTGTGATAACGCCAATCACTCTGTTCTTCCAATTTGCAATGCCTTGAATGATTTGGAACATATCCTGAGTCTCGACATTTGCAGGATGGGCAACAGCTCTGTTAATGATTAGTAAGCACTTTCCGAATCTTTCCTGGCATTTCTTACAGAACAATGCTTCGAGGATTCAATATGTAGTGATCCACTAATGCTTTTGCCATTTTATGAGCTGGGTGAGTTGCTAGCGGGCGTTAGAAAGGTGGTCAAAAATCAACTCCACTCTTAGGATTTACATGAAACCAATCCAGGAATATCAATAATCGTGATATTGATTTCTCCTGGACCCTTTTTGACAATCTTCAAGGTAGCATCGCTTAGTAGATTCTTCTTATTCTTTGCAACGTTTATCTTTTTGGCCGACTGCCCAGGCTCGACGGTATCTCCCATGATTACTTTTTTCGCCTAAATTTCTATTAGCTTTGTACTCTATCATGATAATTTAGAGCAGAGACGATACTTTACTTCTGTAATCATCTCACAAAAATCATCCATCTGCGCACCCTTCCCTCCCCACTTCGCATTAAACTCATCGATCCGTGTAGATTGCTTCTCGAGCCACATTTTCTGCGCAGAAGTTTGATTTGGCGCATCAAATGCACGAACTGCTTTTGAAATACTGATCTCTAAAACGTCTTCCGATGCTCGTTGAAGGGAAACTTCGGTAGGGAAACGTGTACAGAGACCGTCGTCAACGGGGAACGAAAGTCGTGTGATAGCTTGGAGAACGGAGCTTTTTCCGGAGCTTTGGTCGCCAATGACGACGAGCTATTTTATCCGTTAATATGTATACAGTTCTGTAATCGGGACTTGCAATTGTGAAATGCAAAATGGGATGCTTACCTGAGGAAGATTGAGAAGCTCATTAATAGCGAATAATTTCTTCAATTCATCGATGAAACCGAGTTTTATCATCGTGTCTTCGTTTCCTAGATGCTCAGGAACGATTGTCGTGGACGGATTCTCATCGGGCTCAAGATCCATTGGATCGTCGGAAGAAATGGAAGAACACATCTTTATTGTGTTTCAGATGGAGTAGAAGGATCTGAGTAGAAATCTAAAGTTCAAAAATAACAGATGCGCTTCAAATCCACGGAGCAAATTTGCAAATTTAAGATAGAAATCTCAAGCCACGAGATGTAGACATATAAATACCCATGATCTAATCACTACTTCCATCTCAATGAGTCCATATAAAGATGCAGTGCTCCAAGACTTCTTAGATTTCCTCTATTTTTTGTATTGATGCTCCATACTAGCACTATAGAGTAAGAATATTCTGGTTTTGGTAAGATGACCGACATCTATGGAAATGAAACCGGACTCAATTAACTTCCATGACAAACTATGGAACAGAACTTGATACATAAAGTCACACAAGAAAATGAACGTTCAAACACTAGATCCACCTAGCAACTTTTCTAACATAAAAAAAATCAAATAAGGGACGTTGAAATCCTCGTACTACCAAAGTCTTCACTTGCTACGAATAAAAGCTCAAACCATAAACAATATAATTAGCTCGACGCTTTGTATGAAGATATCCAATATCCTCCTTCGAAATACCTACACTACATAATACCACACCCTATCCGCCGCCCTATCCACCATATTCGAAGATACTCTTCGAATATCAAAGAACCTTTGAATTTCTATTGTACCTAAAAGAAACTAGATGAACCTCTTGACCACAAAGAATCTTGATCCATCCCCATATCATCAAGGAAGAAGATAAAAGAAAAGCGAAATACTTCCCATCCATTCCATTCCATTCAATTCCAACTACAACTCCAATTCCAACTGAGCGGAAAGATACCAGCAGATACAATAGCATCGAGCGAAATGGAAGCGAGATGAGGTCCATCAAGATCTGTAAAGTGTGCTAAGCATATATATGAAGCTATAGAAATACCCACTCTATCCATTCCAGAAACAGCCAAAAAAGGGGGGGCGGAGGAGAATTGAGAGAAGGAACTTATTCAAAAACCAACATATCCATCTAACAAAAACACAAGAAACACAAGAAGCATAAAATCATCCATTCATATTCTTCACTACCGATCCTAAAACACAATATTCCCATGAAGGACTGTGAGAAGAAGATTTTGTAAGCGACAGAGAACACATGTGAAAAATTGATAACGCTAGGGAGATTCTGCGAGGTACATTCATTTGTTTTATGTGTCAACTTGAATAATGAGATAATTACAATCTTATAATACTATTATATATTAATGTAATTATTCAAAATCAGGAATAGTAATGGGAGTGAAATTATATAGTAATGGGTTCTAGATATATATATAAGTAATTTTATATATCTAATTAATAGATATTCATTCATTCATCTATTTGTTTATTCATTTATTTATTCATTTAATATAATTCATTAGCATATAGACTATATCATTATATGAGCTACTTTATTTTAGATATAAAATTCATCTAAATATAATTATATACTTTCTTTATTAATTAAGTGTTACGGGAGCTGCCTCTAGGGTTACGTAAAAATGTCTAGAGATCTCTTGAAGTAGTTTAGATTAAACTTCAAGTAGGAATTCAATAAGGTTGTAATTGGTTATAATTCTTATAATTATAATAATAAAACTAATGATTGTTCTTGAGTATAAAGCTCTATATTATAATAAAACCTATTCCCTTATATAGACCTTCGTGTTACGACGGCATCCAATATACCGCGTCACATGGTCAGGAAGTCACGTGATGGACCTAGAGGATCTAGGGGATCGAAGAATAAACATCTAGATCCATAGGATCCAGAGGATCCAGACAAGACAGAACTGTAGGTTCTGCAGAGCAGGAAGGTCTATATAAGAGAACAGATTTCATTACAATGTAGAGCTTCGTGCTCAAGAACAATCATTAGTTTCATTACTATAGTTACGAGAATTGCAACCAGTTACCAACCTTATTGAATTCCTACTTGAAGTTTAGTCTAAACCACCTCGAGAGAACTCTAGACACTTCCACGTGACCCTAGAGGCAGCTCCCGTAACACTTCGTACCCTATAAATCAACAAGTCGATTATCATAAAGCCGATTTCGATAAGTCGGTTTCCTGATCATATAACGTCCATCTTGTGATTGGTAATGATACTACTGCTTATCTAACCTATACTCTTTAGCCGATTGTCCCTACAGTACTGTTTCCGTAGGTCCCAACATCAAGGCCTTAGGTTTACCTTATAATCCATGTTGCGGTGCGGGTACCCTCCGTAACATTAAGAGAATTTTTCAAAATCTTCTTGTATAAGACTTAATTTTTCGATTATTTCAAAAATCTAATTTCTTTTTTCAAAATCTCAATTATTATTAAAGTTGTTAAAGAAATAGAGTTTTTGAAATATAACGTATAATAATTTCGAATTAACATGAATTTTTTTAAAAAAAACCTAAATATTAAAAATATTTTATTTTTATTATGATTTTATTTGATTTTTCTTTTAAAAATAATAATTAATTATTAAAATATAAATATTAAGAAAACCTTAATTTCAATATATCTTCAAAGTAGTCTATATACTGATATAACTTATATACTAATGAACTACGTTATTCATTCATCTATCTCTCTACACCCCCCCCCCCCCCCCCCCCCCCCCCCCCCCAAAACCTCACCTTCAATTCCTTCCTCACTATGCCCCCATCCTCCCCGGAAAAAAAAAACGGAAAAAAACCATAAAAAACAAACAAAGGGTAAGATCGCTATCCGCGATATAAGTATTAGGTAGATAGATAGATAAATAAGTAGCTCTTAATCTCATTCATCTATTCATTCATTCATTCAATCATCTACGAAACCTCGTATAAAACCCTCCTTTAAAAAACTCAAAAAATTGAAAAATTAAATAAACTAATAAAGGCCTAAAAACATATCCTCTCTGTATGAACACTGATCATTAGGATCTAGTGAATAGCTTCAATTCATTAGCTACTATATTGTAGTTGTTAGCGAATACGGGATATAATAGCTTTAAGCGAAAGTAGAAGAGATTAGTTCTTCTTGTAGCGTTTATATAAGACCTACAACTTCCTGTACTTAGCCAGCTCTTTAGACATAGGACCTACGAATACCGTGAGTGCTACGTCTTCCGTATCCTTCTCGAACCAACAATATCCTCTCACTCGCTTATCCCTTCCCCCTTTTTATTCCTCCTCATCCCCTTCTCTTCCCTTTCTAATTCTCTATCGAGGCCTATTTGAACAATATTACCAAGACGTTAAAAATAAAATTCTATTTAAGCTAAATGCATATTAAATATTTCATAATATAGTTTTAATAAAAACTTATTAATCTAAGCCTTTTAAATTCATTATATATTCGAATTTTTATAAAAAAGTAATATTTTGAGTTAAAAAGTTATACTCCCAATTGAGTGAATTTTATTGATTTCATTCTTGAGATTTTAATCCTAATAATTTTGATAAAATTAATTATTAAAGTTAAAGTCATTGAAAAAATTAAAAGGGAGAAATTAATTTTTTTAATTTCTTATTTTATTAATTAAGTAAATACAATCTTATTTTATCATTTTAAATATTAAGAATTTAAATTAAATCAATTTAGATTAATAATATCATTTCATATTAAGTAATTTCTCGATTTATTAATTATTCAATTTTCGAAATAATATATAATTTTAAATAAACATATGAAAATTTAACAAAGGGTGATATTATTATTAATTAAAATTTCAGGAATCGATTAATATAAGTTTTAAAAATTGAAATAGAAATTGAAATTGTTATTGAATTTATTAAAATTTAAATCACTTTAATTATTAGAATTACTTATTTTATTATTTACCTTTTTATAATTTTGAAATTCTTATATTCAATATTAAATTTCACTTTTATTAGAAAATCTTGAGATATATGTTAATCGATTAACACGCTACCCCGTAGCGTAGCTTATTATTACGACAGCATTCAACATACCGTGTCACATAACATAAATTATACGTGATGGAGCGTCAAGGAGCTTTAGTGCTTTTGGAGTGTGTTGTGATTCTTAATGATCCAATATATTGGAGAGATTCTAGGGATTAGGATAAAGAACGAAGGTCTATATAAGGGAATGGGTTTCATTACAATGTAGAGCTTTGTACTCAAGAATAATCATTAGTTTTATTACTATAATTACGAGAATTACAACTAGTTACAACCTTATTGAATTCCTACTTAAAGTCTAGTCTAAACCACTTCGGAAGATCTCTAGACACTTCCACGTGACCCTAGAGGCAGCTCCCGTAACACTTATATAAGGAACATCTATATAAGTAGTAACGTAGTTTATTAGTATGTATATTATATTAGTATATGTACTACTTTAAAAATACATCAAAATTAAGCTTTTCTTAATATTTATATTTAATAATAATAAATATTGAATATTCAAAAATCTAATATTTATTTAAATATTCTTATTACATTCTAAAAAAAAGTTAACATTCTTACGATTTTCATTACAAAAAAATTCTTTTTACAATAACTATTATAATAATTCAAATTTTCGATTTATTATTAGAAATTCATAATATTTAAATATTATATATTTCATTTTCAGAAAAGTCTATTAATAAATAAAGAAAGTATATAATTACATATAGACGAATTTTATATGTAAAAAGAGTAGTATATATACTCATATGATATACATACTAATAAACTATATTATAGATTATATAAATTCAAAATTGAAAAAACTGAATTTTTTTAATTTATAATCTTTTTCTTATATAGAATAAATGATTTTCAATTTTTTATAATTCTTATCTTTAATAGCTTATAATCTTATAAATAAAAAATTCAAAATAAAATAGCTTGTGTTTTTATATATAATCAAATTAATTCTAAATTGTTTTTAAATTCTTTTCATTATTTTATGTAAAATTTTAGTAAAGAAATAGAAATCTTAAAAGCTGAAAAATCAAAAGTTTTAGTAGGGAAATCGAATTCTATATAGTGAGACGATTCTAGAACTCTTATTATAAAACCTCTTTTTCTTTAATGACTTTATATTAAAACACGTAATTAGGAGCATGACATTACATATTACGCTTTATCCTATATATATATTTCATATATAAATAGAGTTGATATACGTATATATAATTAGTAAGTCCCTCTTCGTATAAAGAGAGTAGATAAAATAAACAAACTCCTTTTACTCTTATACTTCGTATATATATCTTATCAAGTCTACTTAATACTTTAAAAATAATTAGAATTTTAAAATAATTGAAAAATTAGATCTTATATAAAAGGTTTTGAAAAATTCTCTTAATGAATAAAGAAAGTATATGATTATATATAATGAATATTGTATACAAAATGAAGTAGCTTATATGATAATATAGCCTATATGCTAAAGAATTACATTACTTGAAAGCGGTACACCAAGAGATAGCTTATTCAAATCGCTCATCAATCTAACTCTCCCACCCTATCTCAAAACAATGCAATAAATAACATCATTTATTCACTTGTATCCCCATTCCGAACCCAATTATATTACTTGGGTATTTTGATTGTCTTTTCATTCACTCGCTACGTACGTACTTTATAGTACATTCACTTCTCATCATGCTATTCCTATCCTTTCCCCTCCCTCCTCATCCATTCATCCACCCTCAACCCAACTAAAAGAGGCCAACCCCTCTCTCAAATCCCCTCGCCTCTTTTCCTACTTCCACTTCCCATTCCCCATCTGCTAATCGCTCCATCAATTACCATACCATAGCCACACAAATCATTCGTACAAATTCCTCCATCTTTCTTCCCCTGTCCACCTCTCCTCTTCATCTCACACTTTCCATCCATTCATCTCATCACAATCACAATCATAAAAGCCGTTAATTCTTCCATCCCATCCATTTCTTCTGCAAGAAAGCCCAGCCAAAAACAAAAACCAAAGCCAGGCCCTATACCATCTATATGAATTTCATGTCACAAAGACTGAACAAACAGAAATCTATGATCATTTCAATATCGCCCATCCCAATCAAAAAAAAAAGAAAAAAGTAGAAAAACGCAAACCACTCCCCACCAGACCTCCAAAAAAAAAGCACCCATCCCAACCCAACCTATCCACCCGATGCCCCCATAAGATAGTGAAAGATAAGAAAAAATTTGACGATGTGATGTTTTCGTCAGTTACTATATCTTCTCATCTGTGGTGAACGGGAGAGGTTGTCGTATTCTGCTCGACAAAGGAAACTCGTTGATTAATACTTTTTAGTGGCAGTATATCGGAAATTTTCATGATCCCGAAAGAATTCAAAGCGCTAAGTTGATTTTGTTTCATGTAATCCAACGGAAGAAATAGAAGAAGAAGAAAAGTCCATCCTATGTGCGTCACGCGAAGAAAGCAAATTGTTGATCGCCTGTGCCTGCCATTTAAGCCCCCATGAAAAGCGCCTTCGCCTGAATTTTTATAATCTGACTGATGATACCGCTCAATTTACAGAATTGCAAGCAAAGTAGGATAAAGAAAAGAAATATTTGGTGGTTGATGCACCACCCGTGCTGTAATTTGGAGTCATACACTCCTCTAATCGAATAAGTGATGAGTCCCATCGATGATGTGAACATTATCAGGATCTTGATCAGCGGCATTTGGTTTGACTGTGGCTCGACCTTCTACTCCAATACTCTTAGCTTTTGAACTGAGTGGAAGTGTATATTTTAGTGTTCCTCGGACGATAAGGTCGAACTCGTGTTGAAGAACTCGCCCCCAGCGCTCTGATCCACGTGGCTCCGTCTGATTCCCAGGTTTTAGTATTCGCATCTCACCTATTGATACAGATGATGTAGGTTTGAATGGCGACCCTTCAAAGATCAAGGGACTCTCGAAATTATAGACATGTCCAATTTCCAAATTTGGATTGGTGTTTGGATCATCATCCATCGGCGGATCATTGATCGGATCGTCCCGTCTATGTTTGAATCCACGTCTCCACGAAAACTTGGTTGGCGGCTGTGTCCACCACTCGGAATCCGTACCTGCATATTTGGATTTCGCAAAAATAACCATATCCATAGAATCGATAGTGACAGCAACCAGGTTTGGGTTTTGAGCCGTAACCTGTAAATCTATAATGACATCTTGCTCGCTAGCCAATATATTCCTCAAAGCCAACACCTTCACATTTGCTAGTGGTTGAGTTGTCGCAAAGAGGAATGCCACAAGACCTGCCGCGACGAGGAGAAGCAGTAAAGATACAAACATGCATCCAGCAGACCGAGCGATAAATGAGCGATTGTTTCTTTGATGTTCCATGTGTCTTGATGATGGGGCATTTCCACGGCGTATGCGACTTGATCGCGTTGAACGAATGGTAGATGGAATAAGTGGTGTTCTTTCATCGTCCGCAGCATCATCCAGATCGTATCCCGAACTGATTGGTGAGGTCTTCCTGCCGTTCGCATTTCCTCCCATGGACATTCTCGCCGTATTCACCACTCTGGGACTCGTGGGTCTCGAACCTTGTCGAGTTGGGTTTGCGGAAAATTTGGATTTCGCGGCATTTGGAAACGGTGATTCGTTATCGAAGAGAGATGCATGGCCATTCCCCCCATTTCTTCCCCAACGACTAAAATGATGATGTGCAGTCCCTCGGCCCAAGTTACTCCGTGCTGTGCCCTTGCCGTCGTCTTCTGTTGACATTTCTTGACCCGCGCTATTGTAAGAGTTTGCGAACTTCATACTCTTCTTCATCGCTACACTGTGATTGCTACTGTCCATCATTGAGCGCAATCCGTTTCTTGCATCTATTTGACTGGCCATGGATGTAGCACTGGGGGTTCGAGAATGAAATCGACGAGGTCTCTCTTGTTCTGGTGGATTGGATTCGTACACAAAGGTCTCTTCGGAGTCGGAGGAATTCGCTTCGTCGACCGCGCTCGCGACTTTGGCCTCGAAGATGTCTGCCTTGGAAGAAGCTGGACGTTGTCTGGTTAGCAAAAGGGAAGCACTGTACAAATTGAGACTGGGTCTACGAGAAGATCTCTCTGATAACGTCCGCTCGGGACTCGTCGAGTCCATACTTCCTTTACGTGGCGAGGGTCCTTGTCCACACGCCCTGTCTGGAGACCGAGCGGAATACGCACTTGAAATTGATCTTGTAGAATGATGATGGAGTAATCTGGATCTTGAAATTGACTGCTCACCCGTTCCAGAAGTTACCGATGGGGCTTTTCGACTCTTCTTCTTTTCCTTCCTAGGTCGAATGGTCTCGGTACTTTGCTTGGCCCGTAAACTTGCACTAACCAATCCTCCCGCACCAGTCGCCAGGGCAATTTGTGGGATCGAGCTCACAGTCTCCGTCTCAACTGTCATGTTTTTCGCCGAGCCTTCCCCGGATGGTTTGCCCCGCGCGGCTGCTGGTCCACTAAATGATTTGGGTGGCCCCGTTCGAGTTGCCGTTGGCGTAGTATTCTTCATCTTGCCATCCCCCTTCCCCCCACTCTCACTCCCGCTCTCATTTGTCACAATCGTGGGCTTCTTCAACGTTTCCACCGATGCGCCATCCATTAGGTCCTGTTCTGTTGGTAAAGGTGGACTGCCATTCGTGGTTGTGTCGATTGCGCCATCGAGTTCGAACGATGGGGTATTGGGTTGGCTGATCTCCTGAACGGTTTCTAACGTTGAGCTACCACCACTAACACCTCTCGCAGGTGTTCGCATCCCTGGTGTTAACAAGTTCTCTTCTGATTCACTCTCGGCAGCAGATTTTCCTTCCGCTCTTTGCTCTGCAGTGGGAGAGGTTCTTTGCACATTGATCGCTGGAATTTCTTGTTCCGTCTTGCGGGGCGATAGCAGGCTACTTTGTCTGGGAGGAGGTGATCTTATTCTCGGGGATACAGGCCAACGTGGACCATCTCTGATTTCACTCGTTACTAGCGGCTTCTGAGGTATTGGTGCTCTAATCGAAGGTTCGGATGCAACGTGATTCAAAGTAGGAAGCTTTTGAGCTGATAACCCTCGTTGGAGCGCAGCCGCAGATGGTGGATGTTGACTACTTGTTGAGCGTGAAGGACTAATGTCTTGGCTATTCTTCCGTGATCTCGAAGGGGTACCTGAGCGAACGGCAGAGGGATTTCTTAGTTGAGGTCGGACTGGTGACGATTCGCGTGATCCTATTGGACTGTTTGTTGCAGACGATGCTCGGTTTGTTTGTAATCTCTTAACAGTAGGTTTAGTTGATGTATCGTAGTTCCGTCTAGATGAAGCGAAAGGTTTTGAATCTGAAGTTGGTGATGGAATGTTTGTATCTAATGGTGATGGTGAAGGAGTTTCTCGCATCTCTGCAGTGTTCTGGGTGTATGATTTGTCGTCCATTGTCACTTACTTCTTGATTTTTGGGGGGAGGCCGTACGAGTACAACGTAACGAAAAGTTAAAAGAGGGTAGCTTTGGGTAGGTACGACGAGTGAGAAGGTAGTGCGTTATTTTAGAGGGTACTGTACTCAGTAGCGAATGGGGAGGTACCCGAACCCAACTTTTTCTTTGCCAGCAAAACTTTAATGATGAAGTAATCTTGTGGATGAATGGATGGATGGATGGATGGGTGGATGGATGGGTAGATGGAATTTAACGAGCCGACTGATGGATTGAGTTAAGAAAGATCATATCATCCATTCGAGGAAGATTTCCTGAATGCTGGCTGTATCGAATCCAATCAGAAAGAGTTTTTGATTTTGCTTTTTTCTCTCCTGGGTTTTGGGGGAATGGTAAAGAGGGGTCGCGAAGTCGTTGAGGTGGTGATGAGTGGTGATGAGTGGTGTGTTTGTTGTGTTGTCGTAAATGTTTCAATAAGGCTATGTATGTGTATGTATGTGTGTACCTATGGATATGTGTGTGTGTGTACACTCCGGATGTGTATGTAATCTAACTTGTGTAGGAATCAATAGATGGGATTGGATTGATTGGAAGCGTAAATGGTAAAATGTGATTTGGGGTTATTGTTAGAATTTGGCTTGTGTCCTCCGTGTGTGTGTGTGTTTGTGTAATGAACCCAGCCCAGCAGGATGATAAACAAATATGATTTGGTAGGGCAGAGCAAGGCAGAGCAAGGCAGAGCAGAGCAGGGCAGAGAGACAAGCCAACTATTGTGTAATTAGGATAAGATGGGAAAGTAAGAATCGGTAGCAGAATCTTCCATCTATGAAAGAAGGGAGAGGAAGGGAGAGAGGGACAGATAGAAAGATGATTTGGTTCTCTGGTTTCTCTTCGTCGGTACGGACGGAGGGTAGGATGGATGGATTGTTTTTTTGTTCAAGATGATCCACCATATCAATCAAACCCTTCCCTTCCACTCCATTCGCAATTCATTCATTCCACTTGCATCTCTTCTTTCTTTGGACTCGCTTTCTTTGCTGTGCTCCGCTTTCTACCAAACTCTTCTCGAACTGCGATTTTGAATGGTCTATGCTAACAATGAGCAGTAGTCCTCCGCACCAGTTACCAATAATGTGGATTCACCAACGGTTCAATTGAGCGGCACAGGGGAAATATGCCTGGTAGGCTTTTTCCTGCTCCATTTGACTAAGCCCAAGTCGGATTAATCGATGACCTGTGAAGAAAAATTCAAACCATCGGAGGTCAAGAAAGAAATTCCGAAATTCTAGATGTTGGTCGGCTGTGTTGTGAATGTTAAACTGGATTGGTATTAATTCAACATACTTAATAAGTACGGAGTAGGTACTCTACGCAGGTTGGGTTACTCGAGTAAGTTGTATCGATAAATCAGTCAATCCATCAATCCATCCATCCATATCCTGATACCTTCATCACCTAGCACGATACAATGACGATGACGATATCATCACTGACCATTGTATATGAAACATAATTTAAGCTTCCTTAACAATACTCTACTCTTGTGCTATCTACCCTACCTCCCTACCTACCTACTTAGAGGAGGTATCTATCATGATTGCAGATAGCAGATAGCTATTAGATACCTCGTATCGTATTATTAACTAAATCTTGCTCTGTTTAAAACTTACGCTGTACTCTTCTTCCTATATCCGATTCCCATGCTCATATCCTAGATACACCACTATAGGTAATATAGGTAATTACATTCTACAGAGTAGAAAGCCCTTTCCTTCCTTTACCGATTTCTCCACCCTACAGTCTACACTCACTCTATACTCTATACTCTATACTCTATACTCTATACTCTATACTCTATACTCTACATTCTACACCCTACACTACACCCTACACCCTCCACCCAATCATACCATCCAAATCCCACCTCCAAATCCCACCTTTCACAAATAAAACATGACCTAGTATCACCCCAAAACCCTCGGGAGTAACTCACCTCACTCCTCTCATCTCGATGGTACCTGAAAACCGATCTTCTCCTCCTAGTCCTCCATCACAAATCCCACCTCACACAACCCATAACCCTACCCTCCATTGGCATCCCCCCCATCGGAACCCACGGGAAATGTGATGAAAAAAATATTCTCGACATGAAATTCCCCTTGTCAATCCCTACGTGTTTTTGATGTTACCTGAGCATCTTATAACCATCTTACTGTATCAGATATCTCGAACCACAAGGCTGCATATGACACCTAGGGGAATCGAGATATTCATTCTCCTCATACCCTTTTATTCCACCCGAACCTTCCTAATGAATTAATCAAACAATACACCCCTCAATCCCTGTTTTTCCCTCTGTTCATACCTACTGCACCTACGACTCAATATCACAAATGACGAAATAACAATAATGACGACAAGAATCCCAAGAACCCCAATCAAATCACACCAAGTCAGTCAACACCTACCTACCTACCTACCTACCTGCCTAGGACCTAGGTAAATATGATGAAAGCGGCTCCTCTCACCAGTTCCCCTACCTATCTACCCCGGGATCCGGAGACAAACCTCCTAAGCACAAAATCCCGTCATCGGAATTGTTGCAGCGTACACTCCGTACATTCACACAGCCGATGAATTATCTAACCCCATCCTAATTCCTATCCCCATCCCATTTTTGTTTTCAAGAGTGTCGCTCTATAAGAATATGTAATGGGATAGCAGGTGTACTGCCCTTGTGAATCCTGATCTAAAACATTCATAATAAAGGAGGCTGAAATTTCCCCTCCTTTCCTTTCCTTTCCTTTCCTTACTCCATCGTGATTCGTACAGTACTTTATTACTCTAGAAACCCAGCAATTCTTCCCCTCCAACTTCATCACAAAGGCTCAGCAGGATCCATCGATATAACACCCCATACCCAATACCGCGCAGAGAAAAGAAAGAAGCTTGCTTTCCTCCACTTTTCCCTCCATCCAATTGGTTCATTATCTCCCTACCTAGCACTCGAGTATGCCCAGATGACCCACTTTTTATGCACACTTTTTGTACTCTTTATGCCAGGGAATGGTCTAGAAGGTCTAGACTCTAGATGCTTGTGCGCATGCTTATGTTGATGATGATCTCACATGAATGAAGATGGAAAACAGGTTATGAAACGAGAAGTGAGAAATGAATGTGAGCGGCTTGGAATTGGGGAGTTGGATACGTCGTTTGAGGGATGGGATAGTAGGATTGGGAGGGAACGAGGGATATTTTCTTGCTTGGAATATTTCGAGAACATGGGATTATCGGGTTGATGTATGTGGTAGGTTCTCATTACTAAGAAGCTGTTATGGCTGGAGATGGAAGCTCGGTGCGGATTGTAATATGGACTCTGAGGGTAGTAAGGTTATTTATGTATATACTCAATCTATGTATGTACCTACTTAGGTTTGTTCACTTGGGATTTGAATGCTATTTCAATCCTTACTTTCATTCCTGTTATCTGTATTTTTGATTGAATACTAATAATAGAATAATTAAATCATATTATAACGTGGTTTATTAGTACGTGTACTATATCAGTACATGAATTATTATAAAATATATATAAAATTCATTTATATATAATCCACGTATACTTTCTTTATTTATCGATATAATTTAATTCTTTTTTTTAAATGTTATAATTCTTTATGTAGATAATATAAATTTTCTAATCACTAATTAGAAATTTAATTTTATTTAATAGTTATTATAAAAATAGTATTTTTGTAGTGATTTTATCGTAATAATTTTTATTATTTTTAAAATATAATAGAAATATTTATGATTTCTAATTATCTATAATTTTATTATTATTAAATATGTTTTTTTTTTGAAAAATATTAATTAACTATTATCATATAAATATTAAGAAAAGATCAATTTTGACGTACTAATAAACTACGTTATACTAATTATAATCTTTCAAATCACAAACTACAATCAATTAATCCTCAAAATCTCAAATATTGAATCGGAGCTTAAATTCGAACTTGTATTTGTATCAGTATCGTATCCCCTCACTCCCTTCTGGGAATTCCAATACATTGGTTTCATTCTTGTTCACTCACCGTACCCAGCTACCTATACCTAGGTATTTCTATCTGTCATTTTGTTTCGGGTGGATATTGATTGGCCTGGGTATTTAGATGGATAGATGAATAGATGGATATTGAGGGGAGATTTCATACTTAGGTACGAAGGAGTTGGTTAGTTGGGGAATTGAGGGGAATGACGCTGTATGGGTTTGGAAATGAGGATGAGGATATGAGTGTAAGAATATATAAACTACCTATCCAAAACTTCAGATTATAGGAAACAAACGAATACTTGGATAATCAATTGAGTGTATAGTAAATATATCTCTTGATTAGAGTAATATTTAGTACTTAGTATTTAGTATGGCTGTGAGGGTGGTATTTCTATCTTGTATACGTTCGCATATATAAATGTATGTGTATACATCTCCCCCTGACCAATCCGAATCCTCGTATTAAAAATCAGATGGAAAGGGAGTGGTGCATGTCCAGAATCTAGATGGATGATGATGATGATGATGATGATGATATGCAGATACCTACTTTTATTCTCGAAATCCAATCCTATCTAATGCAATCTAATGCAATCTAATCTTGACACTGACTGACTGACTGACTGACTGATTGGCTATTTATATAGATAGATAAGAAAGGAAGAAATTGAGGATCCATCTTCCTATAGGTAGAGTATTTGTTTTCTTTTCTGACAAGTTCAAGATTTGAGCTATGCGTTAAACCCAGTTCCGCGGCTGATGCTGACTGATGCTGATGCTGATAGGTACTGACGCTGCTCACATCATCATCTGTATCTCCTACTAGGTAATCTACTTACAATCCTCCGTTTCCATTCCTAGACATCAAAAATCGCATGAAAAGGATAGTATAATAGAATCAAAGAGAATAGATACACCGATCCGACTCAAATTCCCCATCACATTATTGAAACCCCCTTCGTCCATCCATCCCCATCTATTCATCCACCACCCACCCACCAATCCCTTCCTTCACAAATCATAGCATCTAAAGCATCATAAACAAGTAAACCCTAGAACCAACCACCTAACACCCATCCATCCTTTTTCTAGTTCAAGATACACAATACACAGTAGCAGTAAGTCAGTCACTCATTCCATCAACCACAATACTTGATAAATACTTGATCCATCTATCTGTCTCACAACCCCGTATGTTCATGCTCTAATCCGCATTTTGCATTTCATTTGTCTTGATTGGATTTTTCTCCACACATAGTAAACTCTACCTACAGAGTACAAAACCTACCCTCCCTACCTAACCTTGTGGTTAATTCGGCGTCTGTGGATTGGATCCTTACTGTACCCCCACGCACATCAATACGCACGTGGCGGGTGGACAGCGCATTGAAACCTTGGGTTTTGATACCGAGGCCCATTTGAATCATTTTGCCAATACCTAAAAAGTTAGGTTTTACATGAACTAAAAACATATTTAGAATTTAATAATGTATTTATATTAATAAGAATATTCAATTCAATACATAACCTTAAGAAAATATATGAAATAAAAAGAAAAGAGATATTAATATGAATTAGAATTTAAGAAATCGATTGATATAAAAAATTTCGAATTATCTTAAAAATTGAAATTTATATTCAATATAAAAGTATTTAAAAAAAATTAAATATTGAAATTATGTTATTATTCAAGTTTATTCAAATAATTTTATATTGAATATAAATTTCAATTTTTGAGATAATTCGAATTTTTTTATATTAATCGATTCCTTAAATTCTAATTCATACTAATATCTCTTTTCTTTTCTTTTTATCAATCTTTTAAGGTTTTATATTGAATAAAAAAATTCTATAATTTCTAGATATTAATTAATAAAAGCTTGATTAATTATATATTCTAATATTTAAGGCATGAATAAAAATAACTTAGTTATTATAGTTAAATTAATTATAATTTTATTAAATTGAATTAGAATTTTAGTTTTTGATATAATTTAAATATAATTATATTAGTCGATTCATTGAATTTGAATTAATAATTTTCTTTTTTTCTTTTTTATTTCTTTTATTCTTTTGAAGTTATATACTAAATTGAATAATTTTTTTCAATATTATAAAAACTGATTTCTAATTCGAATAAGCGAGATAAGGAATCCTTATCGAAATTCTTTTACTTATTAGTAATTAGTTTATACATAAAAAGAAAACTATTTAAAAAAGATTATATATTAGAATTTAAATATTAGTATACTTCTTATAGAAAATTCTGAAATAAATTCTAAAATCATATTAATAATATTAATAATATTAATAATATTAATAATATTAATAATAAAAGCTTTCTAATAATATAATTTTTTTTATAAAATTATTATTTATTATATAATTCTATATAATATAATTCTTTTTCTAAGATTTCTATATATATATTATATAAATTTTAGAAATTCTTTTTAAATTATGTAAAACCTAACTTTTCAGGTATTGGCAAAATGATTCAAATGGGCCCCGGTATTTGACGGCTGGGGTATGTAAGAGTTATCGAACTTACTTACTACACTCTGTAAATTTTGTAATAAAATCCCTATAAAAATAATGTTTTTCTATACAAATTAAAAAAGTTAATAACTTTTTCAATTTAAATTTTAAATTTTTCAAAACTTCAAAATAATTAATTAATATTATTCTTTATTTAATAAAAATAATAACCTTATATAGTATCATTCTATATATTAATACCTCAAATATCAGGAATATAATTAAAATTATTTCAACTAGCATTTTTGATATTTCAATCTCAACTTTTTTTGATAATGTTATTATTCTAGTCTCAATTTGATTTGAATAAAAAATTCATATTCTGATTTTAAAAATATATGATATTCTGGTTTCAAACTGATTTAATATTCTAATTTCAAATTGATTTGATATTCTGGTTTTAAAAATCATATATTATTTTGATCTTAAAAACCATATATCATTTTGATTTTAAAAGTCATATTCTAATTATAATATAATATAAAGTATATTGAATAATTATAAACTACAAATCTATAGATTTAAGATCTCTTTTTTAATCTTTTAGATTTATAAATATCTTCCTTTTTTTTTTCTCTTTATGCTTTCCTTTCTTATTTTTCTTACTTTTCTTAGTCTTCTTCTTCTTCTTCTTTTTCTTATTCTTATTTATACTCTTAACCGAAATCAGAATATTAATATTCCTATAAATTTGAATCAAATTAATACTTTTCAAATTGAAACCAGAATAGTGTTACGGGAGCTGCCTCTAGGGTCACGTGGAAGTGTCTAGAGATCTCTCGAGGTGGTTTAGACTAGACTTCAAGTAGGAATTCAATAAGGTTGTAACTGGTTGCAATTCTCGTAACTATAGTAATGAAACTAATGATTGTTCTTGAGCACGAAGCTCTACATTGTAATGAAATCCCATTCCCTTATATAGATCTTCGTACTCTGATGTTGGTTGGAGTTTCTTGGAGTCCTGGCTCCCAAGGACCTCCTTGGAGCCCTGGCTCCTGGGGACTCCACCACGTGACACTTGTCACATGGCATTCTGTTACCCATCGTAACAAATAGCAATATTTTGAAAATCAAAACGACCTGAAATAATATATACTAGACCCCAACTAGCACTTTTGACATTTGAGGTATTAATATATAGAATGATGCTATATGAGGTTATTATCGTTAAAAAAAAATTGTTTTTCATGATTTTTTATTTATAAATTATATAAATTTGAAATTGAAAATAATAGTTTTTTTATTAATTATTTTATATAAAGTTTCAATAAAGAAATAAGAATTTTAAAAGCTAAAAAATTAATAGTTTTAATAAGGAAATCGAAATCTATATGATGAGGAGGTTCTACAACTCTTACTAATGGAGAGTGCTTGTTCGTCTTACTTCTAGGTACTTGGTACTTACCATTTATCGTTTTTTATTTGCGGTTGTGCGCTGTGAAGTGGAGTTGCATTCGCGGTTTTGGGTATCGGAGAGAGGTGTACAAGTAAGGATTGCGGCGTGGTGTCAATTCTTAGAGTTCGCTGGAGTGCAAGTTTTCGCTTGGGGTTTGGAGTTGAGGGTAATGTTGAAGTGAGGATTTGGGGGGTGTTTGGTGTGTGTTGAACGCGAGGAGAGATGTGGGAGGAGAGGATATAAATGAGGGGATAAATCTAGTGATTGGAAGATGGGGATGAATATCTACACTTCTTCTTTTGGGAAAATGTGGTGAAAAAGTCTATAACGCTGAGAGCTGGAGAGAGTGGGATTTGTGGTTTGGTGGTCTGAATGGTTGGAGTGGTGTTTTGTTGAGGAGAAATTTCATATAGATAGTACGCCCAGGTATGATTCCATGTATCTATATACCGTCGCCATCTGAGGTATAATACTATAATTTATCATAGTGTGAAATCTTCTGAATAGTATCGGGATTCTAGACCTCGAATGGCAGGCAAAGATCAAGATACTTCATCATGTTATTAGTGTGGTGTGATTATGCAAAGATATTCTCACAGCTTACATACATGTATACATATACATCATTCATTACTCACAGTCATCATTTCACATATCCATACCATTCTCCAACGTATGTAAGATAAAACTCCGTCAGATATAGCCGTAGACTACTGAGCTCTTCATCAAACGGAGAAGGATAGCGACGACTGAGATATAATTGTTCAGGACTAATTGCCAAGTTCTCTGCATTTCACATCCATTTTGCCAGATACTTTACACAGGGCACTTGATGCAATTCTTCGACATGTTGGGATTTTTATATCCTTTTCAGTTGGAGACCGATTGGAGAGTTGGACGGTGATGAGATGAAATAGTATTTTCCCGAAGTCGTAAATATGCTATATACCCACTATTTCATTTACTTTCATGGACGGGACAAGATAAAGCATCATGAACCCATGGTGAATCTCTTCGTGATGATGGTAATCATTGTAATCTTCTTGAGTCTATCTTGAATTTGTACACAGTGGAAGAGGTCAACACTACCACCATCTTAAGAATGACACCAGCAATTCTTCAATTCTTCAATCCTTCGCTTGGCTTTTATTTCTCGCCAGCTGTAATCTTGTAGCTTCTTCTGCTTCTTCGCATGCGCGTGATGGATCTGTGTTTGCAAAAAGCTATGATTACATCATTGTTGGCGGTGGAACCAGTGGTCTAGTCGTGGCAAATCGATGATCTGAAGATCCTGAAAGTTAGTAATTTATCCAAAATTCGATTCTAGTGTACAAAGACAACTTTTCTACAGAACCCGTATTGGTGACTGAACATGGTCTTACAGAAAATAGCTCTCTCACCTTCATCCCAAGACTCGGTCTCTAATATTTCCCCAACAATGTGAAGAACTGGAATTTCGTTTCCGCACCCGCCGAAACACTGCCAAATGCAACTTTCAACGTCTACATCGCGGATGTAGTAGGAGGTAGTTCAATACACAAGGGTATATTTGCCGATCGAGGATCTAAAGCAGACTATGATGCATGGGGAACTCTCATCGGAGACGATACCTGGAGTTGGGAAGGACTCTGTCCCTACTCCATCAAAAGCACGACTTACACTCCACCATCAGAGGAACTAAAAACACATTTCGATATCAGGAATAACGCTTCAGCATATGGGAATGGACCTATCCAAATCAGTTATCCTTCTATCATCTTTCCCGATTACAGCAACCAAACTCTAGCCGCGGAAGATATTGGAATCAATATATCTGATGCATCGGAATTCGGTAATGCGATTGGTTTCTGCTGGGTTCCTCAGACTCTTGATCCCAAAACGAGGTTTCGTTCGCATTCATGCATCGCTCATTATGATCCTATTGCTCGCAGACCAAATCTTCATCTCATCACGGGTCATTTAGTGGAAAAGATTCTTTGCGATGACAATCTCACTGCTACTGGTGTGAAATTCACATCTGTCCAAACAAATCATACACATATAGTATCAGCAAATAAAGAAGTTATTTTAGCAGCCGGAGCGATCAACACACCCAAGCTTCTACAACTCAGTGGGATAGTTTCCAGACACGCACTCGAAGCTGCGGGGTGGAGGTTCTCCTCGATGCACCGGCTGTAGGGGCAAATTTTCAGGATCATCCGGTTACGTATCTCAGCTGGAATGTTACGAATTCGGCGTTTCCGAATGATGCGACGACTGCGATGAATGTTTCGTATAATGCGAGTGCGTGGCAGGAATACATCACGAATCATACGGTTGGTCTTTCCTTTCTTTATTTACAACCTTTTTGACGTATAGTCAGAGCATACTGAATACATCACATGGACCATGTACTCAAGGCACTTCTCCAGATGCAGCATTTATCTCTCTCTCTCAACTCACATCCCAAAGCCAAGAAATCATCGATCAAGCACGCGCTCAAAATGTATCGTACTACCTCCCACCCATCTATCGTAACAATCCAGCACTCCTCAAAGGGTATCTAGCTCAACGTGATATCATCCTCGATCATTTCTCCCGAGCCGACGCAGCAGTAAAAGAAATTCCCGTTGGCACCACAGGTCCCAGTATGTACCTGATCTCTCTCCCCCATAATATCAAATATCCCATAACCCCCTCTAAACACAACCCTCACCACCTACTAACCCCATCTCAGGCGCCTGCGCCGTCGGAAAACCTCTCTCCCGAGGAATCATCACACTCTCCTCCTCTTCCCCCCATTCCCAACCCATCATAAACCCACCACACATTTTTCTCCCCTACCGACTCCCTCATTCTCACCTCCTTCATCCGCTTCATCCGCTCCTATTATTCCTCCCCCCTGCTGTCCTCCTACTTCCCCACCGAAAACTTTCCCAGTCCCACAGCTCAAACAGATGCCGAGATTTTCGCCGCGCTGATTAGCGCAAGGGCTATCGGCCCGAGTTTTGCGCATCCATCTGGAACGCGTGCGTTAGGAAGAGGAAATTGGGAGGTTGTGTGGGAAAAGATTTGTTGGTGTATGGGGTGCGGAGAGTGAGTGTTGTGGATGCGAGTGTCATGCCGATTATTCCCGCGACGCATTTGCAGTTGGCGGTTTATGCGGTGGCGGAGAAGGCGGGGGATATTATTAAGGGGAGGGTGTGGTTTTGATTGGGTGGTTGGGTGGTTGGGTGAGAAGGGGTGGGAGCGTTAGGAGGAGGAATGGATGTGGTTAATTTGACTTGGATTTGGACTTGGATTTGACCTTGAATTGAAATTTGAATTCGGTAGAACTTTAAAGTTAGGAATGAAAAAATAAATTTCACATCTTAAAAGAGAAACCCCAATAGAAAGACGCTGGAAAACATGAAGGTTTTGAATTCTTAAACTATCTCGTGTTGACTTGTGCTGAGGGCAAGGTGAAGGTGAAGGCGAAGAAATCGTGTATTGAGATCAGAAGGAATTCATTTTTAATATGTGTACGGACGGTTTGTTTTGGAATGGTTATAGATATTGGTATTGGCGAATGGTAAGTTGGCGAATGAATGAACGAATGAATGATTTGGGTGCAACAGAAAGTAGACATTGATGAATGATGATAGCAGCATGCGGTGGCGGTGATTAGGGCTTAATGTTTCGATAACTGGATATTGAATATCAAAACATTAGAAAAAATTACACAATACAAATATCCTGGTAGAGAATTGCGAAGCGAGGGGGTAGGGTGAGATATTATCTTCACTTTAAGAAGTCTGTGGATTGAGGGGAGGAGAATTGTTGTCATCTATGTGAAGATTGTATTCTTTGATGGAAAATTATGGAAGATGAGGGGTTTCTTGGGTGTCGTGTTTGGGTTTGTGTTTGGGTTTGTGTTTGGTATGCGTGGAGATGGAGTAGGTAGATAATTTCGCTTATATGAATGGAGACTCGGGTGAGATGATATTCTTTCCCAAGAAGAATTGAGTGTCGTGTAGATTTTAGGAGGATATTAATATACAATATGCTTGATGTCTTCTTCGTGTTTTTTGTGATCATTTTCTTGGAGCTTGGTTTGGCGAGGGGTGTGATGAGAATACGCGAGCGAGGGAATAGTTGACGTCTAGCTTATGTTTTGTTTGGACAATTAGTTTGAGAGTTTACGGATAAGAATGATCATTGCGATGAATAGAGATTGGTAAGTTTTGGACATTTGGAAATGTGAAGTGATCATTTGCACCGCGAAATTGGAGCATATCTCTGAATATTCAGGACTACTTATTACATTTTCTCAATCTAATTACTATTCCTGATCCTGTGAATAACCAAGTGGATATGCTACCGACCCCCACTTTCCCAAATATTCGATCATCCAAGTCGATAAGTATTTCCTTCCAAAAACTCCTCCAACATCACCAATTTCCCCCACGCATTCTCCACAGTCCACATAATCACTTTCTCGGATCCCAAACCCCAATATCCAAATTCCTTACAGAAGCTAAAATACTCCGCAAACATCTCAGCTTCAGTAGATATACTACTCTCAAAACCATCCTCACTAACTTGTTCATAAACAATAGTCTTTCCACTCGATTTCATCAACGCAGCAACAATTTCGATTTGCTTCCATTACATAAATTTTTGCAGCGGCACAGAGAATCTTCCTTTCATACTTTTTATCCCACCCAGAGAGAATAGCACCCAACCACAAACTTCCCCGAATCAGCTACCGCATCGAGTGAGGAACCTGCATTTTCGAGCTCGTAAGTCTTATATCAAGATAACACCATATTCCATCAGCCGCCTCTCGCAGAGCCAGAAATATCTACACTTGAGAATTCTGCATAAAGGAACCGAGAGATGAATAAATTTTTAAATGGGAGTGCGCGGTATATATTGCTCGATCTTGGGGTTTGTATTATAAGCGGATCTTGGTGTATTTATCGTTCTGAGAGCGTGGATATGTGAAGGAGGGTGCGGGATATTATATATTATTTATTGGATTCATATCTCGATAGCTATATCAACGATGGCTTTACGAATCACCGCTGTGGTATTCGATTCAATATCTACAGCGTTGAGATTAAATCGGAGGAGTCATGATGAACACAGTATGTACGTTTTTTAATTCTGTAAGGTACGAATGGGGATTGGTGACGTCGTTGTGGATAAGGGAGATTTTCTCGGCGAGGGTTTGGGATAAGGAAGATGGTGTTGAGGGTTATGCCGCGGATGGTGTATTGTTGGTTAGGGATGAGTTGTCTGGTAGTTTGTGGATGAGGGGGCTTCATTGTTGGCTGGTGGCTTGGCTTTAAAGACTACGAGGCTTTTGGACATTTCGTTTGAGGTGTGTGGTTTTGAAAGATAAGCTCTTGAAGCAGTTGTTTCTAAGAGAAGTTTGTGGAGTTTGGGGGTTGTGTTCAAAATTACAGGCTTTTATAGATATCCAAAGTCACTCCCTCCCAATTTTGAGTTGGTGTTCTAATTCCATAAATAGTATAGCTTGAAGCGACTCGCTTGTTCGCTTTCAACTATGATTGGATGTTTGGAACTACACTTAGTTATTTAGTGCGTATATATCAAAAAGTGAATCGATCATATCCTACTTGTCAATCCATCTTCAAAACAGCCAGGTATCGGAAGCTCGCAGGTTCGCGTGTTCGCGTGTTCGCATCTTCGTCATCTCATTAGGATAAGAATTATATTTAAACATTATACAAAGCCTATCAAAATTATCTAGGATTTGAAAAGATAATTGTATATTTAGGTTCTCTCATGCGATCTGAGCCGCATGTCTATGCATCCGATTGGCATTACCCCCCGCTCAGCTCAAGCTTATATTATGTAATACTGAACCACTACCAACCGATTTTTCCATAAAGCCCACTGTAACAGTTCATGTATTTATCACTGAGATATTCTCAGCATACATATTCAATGACTCCTCAAGAAAGATCTAAATGAGTTTCTTAGAACGCATACAGTGCGCTTATGGTCGATATAAAACAGTGTCCAATTTCAACGGGCATCTCTAAACGCTTGATATCATTGAGGCTAGGAAACCGGTTCGTACCAGAGTTCATAGGTACTCTCCCCAAATAATATGATGCTCCAAGGAGCAGATATGCTGACAAAACAAGATGCCATGTATACAGGTAGTTCAAAGCTATTGACTCCATGGACTACCGCTAGTTCGAGAAGCCAGACGAAGATAGTGAGACACCATATTTGCTATTGCTCAATCAAAAATGTAAGGTGCTAAATTTGTACACAGGTTCTAGTAATATATGCTCAAACTAATCATTCACTAAAAGCAATTGCAGAACATTGATTACTTATCATAATCTCGAGACTTTGAGGCTCCCATTTTCTTCTCGAGAACACTTCGAGAAGACTTTTCGGCCAAGATTCGGCACTTAGAAGATGACTTCGGGAGACACCGAGGTGATCGAGATACAGAGTAATAATTCTATACAACGTCAACAAGATCTACTATCGATTTTGTAGAAATATGAATCACCAGGAGAAGGTTCGTGGAATTAGTTGTATTAATGTAGGTTCTATAGAAAGAGGAGTGCTCTTAAATAAGCAATTATATACTTGTTCAGCTACCGTACTGACGACATTGAACAGATTTAACATTAAATACTCCCCTAACTATACTTGTACCACATCGATCTGCTGGGAGAAGACTTTGCAGACTCTGAGGCCGATTTACACGAAGCGTGATCTCCTGTAGAATTACTAGCTACGAGAAAGATCTGGTAACACAACCATTCGGGCTATTTTTAATAGAGACGTCGGTACAAACTGATATTCATTTACAGTACCCAAAGATAAATGCCGCAGCAGGTTAAAGAGATCCATCTTCACGAGATCGGATCTTGATTCAGTTACATCTTTGTTGTATTAAAAAAGGCCATTGCGAACCTTTGATGGCTGCCGTCATCAAACACCATTAATCATAAATATGAAGCAGATGTAAACTACCATTGTCATGCGTTGATAACTAATAATGTCAAGATATGGTCAATTATTTTCTCATAATGTTGGATATGCCAGCTTTATCACGATGCAGATTGACCGTGAGTGAGACGGAGCCGAGGATGCCACATAATGTCTTTACCCCATAATATCAAGAGCATTCCAGCGAAAAGGTATACAGTGAGCCAAATTGGGGACGAATTGATCGATTCATTAATTGCCAACTTATCCAAGCTATCTCCGATTCACCTCAGATATGGCCCATGCAACAGCATCCTGATCTGATTTCCGCCTGGTTAGGCTTTCTTAAGGATTATCTCGGTGTCTATAGTCTCCCATTCACTTCATACCATTACATCGTGGCTGATGACTACTTCATTATTCTCCTTCGCATGATCTACGACGGAATAATCTACCGTAACCGTGATATCGTTAGGATGTGGAAACTTCTTCCTAGAACTATCTTCGAGACGCTGAAATCCATGACTACTTCTATGAGCTTGTAATGGTATCCCGTCATTGCCGCGAGTCTGCTTTTTGTTTGAGCCAAGGGCCGACGTCTTCGAAGGGTGTATAATTCGAGGTAATATCTTTTCGATCAAGGGTCTCCACGTCGGTAGGCATGCAGATATCAAATAGACACCAGGCTCCACCTGAGTCCAAGTCATATGTTCGACAGAAGTCCAAGTTGAGTCGGTAAAGGAGTTAGAGCCGAAGAAGCTGGAAAATCTTATGACAGATGTAACTAGGCCCCTGTTACCAAGCGAATCAGATTAGCCTTGGTCTTTCTTGTCCATGTTATTTGAGCAGCCTAAATACAAAAGACACTTACAGACTCCCTACAGCAAAAGTTATGGTCAAAAGTATCTGCGAGATCATAGTCAGCATCATCAGATCAATACATTAAGTGCTAAGAGAAGCTATTTTTTTATATAGTAAAGTCGATTACCTTTGTACGCCTGGTTGCATGAAGGTTCCACACTACAGGTATAGGCAATGCCAAAATGGCAAGATCGGTCGCAATATTCGGGATACTTGTCCAAATATAAAAGGCATTTCGATCAATACAGGCAGATGGGATTGAGGCGTCCCAGTTGGCTGCAAAAGGTTTACATTCAGCAAAATTAACTATGAACGTCGCAATAGTCATTCCAATCAGAACTATAGCAGCATGTTGTTAGTGTATTGTCATTTTATGTATCTGGGAGACCGGTAAATTATGCCCAGGGTAACCTTCAATCAGAATAAGTGACAAATGTTCCCCAAAATGGTATTGTGTTGGTGTGCTAAACAGTTCGATTGTGAAATACTTCTTGGGATGTTACTTACCAAACATGACAATACTTATCATGATACGAGTCCATTTTGCAATGAATAGTCGACGATAAAGACACAAAATCGCAATCTTCGGAAGATTTACAGCAACCCAGTAGATAGCAGCTAGTGCGAGGAGATGCTTAAACCAGACGGCAACTTGGTCAGGGTGATGCTTTTCGAGATAGGCAAGATGATGGCCAGCGCCTCCATGTTTGACCGCACCTGAAGCAGTAAGCTAATGCTTCCCACTTTCCCCGGGTAGTACTCACTTATGTCTACACCTGCCTGGCATATTTGAAGAAACAGTGCAGTAAATATGAGAAAATCATCCCTAACCCAAGGTCCTTTGATCAACCATCGTGCAACATAACGCAACGCGATACATATGATTTGAACTGGAATCCAGATGGCGGTGAAGACGATGACTCGGTTCCCTCTAAATGTGGAATCGTCTTCAAGAGGCACACTCGTCATGATATTCAAGGTAAACGCAATGATATTTCCAAGAGAGAATAGTGAAAAGAAGTGGAGAATGTGTGTCTTGACTGAATTTCTAAGCTATTGATCACGCTTCAGTCCTCCGGGGTTGGCTGATTATAAGTGCCATTAACTTGACTGGCTATTTCCACTGTGACTAAAGATAGGCAACGTACTGCCAGTGATTTGAGCTCTTCATTTCAGCCTTGAAGGGTTCCATTGAATCCACGATTTCAGCTTACGAACTGCAGATTGCATAACATTAACATTACTTGCGGGATCGACATGTGAGCTACCTGCCTTGTATAGAGATTGCGAAGGAACAATTACGATCCTCCGGATCGATAAAATGGTGCTTGGAGAGGAGAAAGATTCAATGCCAGGAGCTCGGTCGAAAAAGGAGGGTGGTCAGACGCGTTTTGTGGCATCCTGAGGCAAAATCTGGGTGACCCAGCAAGGATCTAAAATACCACACACTAAACAGTAATATAACTATCATGTCAAACCAAAACCCAAATTTAAGATACCTCATATGTACTAGGGCGACAATTTAATATTGCTTCAATCGTATAAATATATTAGCAATTACCTGGCTCAGCTTTGTGTTGTGTTGCATTTTTGTTAGCGTGCAGATGCCTTGATGCGGCGTCCGTTTGGTGTGAGGATCATCATATTCATCGAAAAATTGGATCCGCGTCCAAATTAACCCCCAATCATATCGACCTTATGGAAAAGATAACCTGCGAGTTATGACATTGTTTGAAAGAACGCATGCAATGAAGGGGCGCAGACCGGTTAAACGAGAAAGTCAAGGATTTGAATGACAGACAATCGAGCTCTCACTGGTGGCAGATAGACTTTATACTAGATGAGCCCTGATTTTGTATCAGAAGGTTGTGAATATTTAGCTAGGCTACAGACTCGTTACCCTTGTAAGCAGCCCCTCGCTTTTGGAGGAAAACTTCGACTTCCTCAATTCTTACATGCCTTGAGAGTAACACATACCAGCTAGTGTTTACTTAAGTCGAGATTAGAACTCTGGAAATTATCAATGATCTCTCAAATCTCACCATAAGAAAATACTTCTATCTCCGATTCGAAATTCTCATTATGAAGGCACTTATCGTCCAAGATGTAGGCGTCGCCAAAGTTGTCGATGACGCCAATGAGCCCTCCCTTCGACCAGACTACGTGAAAGTGAAAGTGGCTGCTGTAGCCTTGAATCCAAGTAAACTTTCTGATTAGCCTCAACCACAACTCGTATCAGCTGCTAAACATTTTATTAGCTGATTGGAAGACACTCGACGAGATTGGAAGAGCAGGTTCTAGAGTTGGTAAGAACACTTACTTGAACTCTTTTCCAAATTACCCAATCTCAGAAGCTAATGTTTTGAAACGAAAAAAGGATGTGACTTTTCTGGAACTGTTGTGAAAATTGGATCAGAGGTCAAATCTGATGTCAAGGAGGGCGACAGAATTTGGGGGTTCGTCCACGGCTGCAATCACTTGAATCCTGAAGATGGAGCATTTGCAGAATACATCGTTGCAAAAGATGGAATATTTGGGAAAGTTCCTGATTTTATGAGCATGGAAGATGCTGCTACTTTAGGTGTTGCTGTGGGTACCAACGGCCAGGTAATTTGATAAATTCGCAACCATTAGCGTTGAGACAGCTATCTGATTTGAGAACAGGCCATATACCAGACGCTCAAGCTCCCTCTCCCGACTCAACCTGCAGAAACTCCCCTTCCACTGCTCATTTATGGTGGAAGCACTGCAACTGGAACAATTGGTATTCAATTGGCCAAACTGTCAGTCTTGATATTCGTCTAGCTCTTAGTCTTCTCGCGCTCACAAGTCAACAGATCAGGCTTACAGGTTATAACTACTGCTAGCCCAAATAATTTTGAACTCCTCAAGTCTCGTGGAGCTGACAAAGTTTTCGATTACAACGACCCTGAAGTTGGCGAAAAGATCCGAGAGTCCACCAACAACAACTTGAAATATGTCTTTGACACAATTTCCTTGCCACCATCGGTAGCTATTTGCGCTGCAGCTATCTCGAGTCAATCTGAGCCTAGAGCAAAGTACACAGCGCTGCTTCCAGTAGATTTCCCAAGAAATGATGTTGATTCTGGTTTCACAATGGCCTATACATGTTGGGGGGAGAAGTTTCAGAGAGGAGACTGGCATTGCCCTGCTAAGCCGGAAGACTACGAGTTTGCAGTCAAATTCATAAAAGAGGTGGACAGCTTGATTTCCCAGAAAAAAGTTGTCCCACATCCCGCTACTGTGGGTACAAAGGGCTTGCACGGAATTTTGGATGCGTAAGTCATCATCTCACTATCATGGGGGTCTTTGCTAACAGGACCATAGGCTTCAGTTAATGAGGGAAGACAAGGTTCGTGGAACCAAACTTGTCTTCCGAATCTCAGACACAGTCTGAGGGGTTGAAGAACCTTTGATGTTATTTCCTGGAAACTTTTCTTGGAGTATTAAGTAGTTTTTACAAACTATCCTAGGCACAACAATAAAGTTTCAGTGTCTATATTTTGAGAATCATTCAGAACTTTGTGACTCTTGTTGAGTCCTTTGAATCAAAACACAAGCCCAGTAAAGAGTCTTCATAATATTGGATTTGAGCAACTAAAGGCTCATTTTTTCCCCCCTGCACCCGCCAATTACTAAGAAATGCGTGATAAACTACATTGGGTGACTTAAAGCGAGACCAACAATTGCATGTCATTTTTGGAAATCACATGCGACAGCGGCAAGCCTTGGCCACAATCTGAGCCTCTTTTCAACAGCTTTATAAATGCAAAGAATAGCGGAGCTAAAGTCTTACTTTGTAAATGCGGGACTCATGCATTTGTTATTGCATAATTCCACTTCACAAACCCAGAATGTTACATGCGGATCGAATAGTCCTAACCTCTAATCTCTCAGAAATTTTAGGTCCCACACTATAAGTCAATGGCACATTTAAATGCGAATTTACAAAGAAAAGTGACATTAAGCCTTGTAAGTAGATGGCTTCATTGAGTACATGTAAGTTGCAGCAAACTCGCCCCTGACGATGTGGGTAACATTAACGTGAGCTGGTGTAAAGGGGTCAATGTGAACGCGAGGGACCAGTGGGGGTACATACATCATTTCGTTTAACATCACCTAGGCAGGGCGAGGCGGGGTCTAATAAACGGCACAGTACATCACATGCATTCAGAATTAGACCATAAGGGAAGCTCGATTGGTGAACGCAAGCGGCGTAGGTGGGTTGATTCACACAGATGGCAGAAGGTGCGTGGAAAAGATAGTAGAAATACATTATCAAAGTAGCAGTAATCCCGGAAATCACGATCTGCAATATCACTCAAGTCAACTTCTCATCGGGCTGACAATTGAGGTGCTTCTTCACGAATCATTGCCACGAGTATGCTTACGCTCTTCAAGTAGGGATAAGAGGCGCTAGCTAGGAACGCGCAGTTCAGTCATCTCATGAATTCAAGGTGTATTCTGCAAGACTTCTTGAAAATCGAAGGGTTCCCGTTGTACGTCGTATTGAAGATGTAAGCAAGCTTTCATACTTTTCGATCTATAGCGCCTGTGGTGCCTTGCCAGCACCTTAGTCGAGGTAACCTAGAGCAAGATATGTTCATAGCTCAACTAAAGGAATTTGGACTAGGATTGCACGTCCATTAGCGACCTGGGGCATCTTCAGAGCCGTGTCCCACATACAGATGATCAATTCAAAACCGACAAGATTCCAACGTCATAGATTGTTTTTAACATCAATGGTAAGATACGGTCAATATTATATATTTGTTCATATCAATGCCGATCCGGGGTGTTGCCCAATCGAAGCTACACTGTATAATTGCGGTGAAATATACTCGAAGCGATGTGTTCCAGCCTAGGGCATTAACCTCATACGAGGGCGAATATCACGTCGTCAGATTTGGAAGCTTAAACAGGGGGCTATCTTAAACGGTCCTCACGCGGACCATTGCCTTAAACGCTTTCTACCGGCAAACCGGCTTACTCACTACTGTATGACATTGATTTTCTTTACATGATGATGGAGTACCAAGCGGTAGTTCATCTGCAGCACAGTACAATTGTTCGTACGGCTAAATCAAAAGATGGGTTTTTGCGAAGGGACTTTGACTGTGCCTCATCTACTCATCCACACACACCAACAGCGCTTTTGATGTATAATAAAGGAAATGGAATTGTCGATCTATCACGCGATTGGTGTTTTCTCTCCTCTCCAATGAATACCATACTCCGGTGCTCTGCTTGATCTACTGAAACACAGTGGCTTGTGTGATTGAAACTATAACCTGCAGTACAGAACCATGAACAAAATCGAAGCTCCATGTGGACGGTATCAGCATCGGAATATATAGTATTGAGATACTCTGCACCTTATGTAACAGCTGCCTCTTCAGGTATTCCGCTGCTATTAATTCGAGATTAATGTGGTCTATGTTCGTACGTATGTATTATCATTATTCAACCAATGTGCTTTTCATTTTGCCCATTTGTGAGTACCCCACGGCGGCAAACAAAAGACCAGGTAGCAGTGCGAAATCTTTCTCTTCGTTTGCAGAAGAGACTATTTGATATGCAGACTTTCGACTGCACGATTCCGAGATGAAGCTCATAAGTGGTGGCTTGGAGCACTCCATTTCATTGAGTACCAAGAAATTGATGAACTTTTATTGGTGTTGTAGCTTAGTATATAAACGAATTACTTAATGGGTACAGCTAGAAATGCACAACATGTCGTTCAAAGACAAAGGTAAAATGAAGCAGACTGTATCGCAAGTCCTACTCATAGTGGTGTTGTTGAGCCTTGATAACTTACTTTCATGTAGTGGTTACTGGCGTCGAAGACTTTGCAATGTTACTTCTTTGACGCAGATAAGGTCCCCATTTCAATAGAACCCAGGGAATTGGCATCAGAGCCACCGAAATAAACCCAAAAATACTTGTAGCCCATCCCACATGGAGGTGGGAGTACACTGTGAGATAATCTTTAGCGAATCCACCGCAAAAGATAAGACATTTGAGAACTTACTTGGTGTGATAAACAAAGGAAATATCGCAGCAAGAACATATCTTAGAAGCGATGTCGCTGCTATTGCCGAAGCACCCATCAATGCTTCATACACGTCGAGAAGATACAGTAATCCGCTCATCTAGAGTAACGGTCAGTTGAATCACATGATCAAAAAAGGTGACAATACTCACAAATACACATAGATTTCCCCATGCAATGAAGGTAGATGCGATTACGGAACTGATCCAGTGAATTTCCGATTTAGCAGTCCATGCAAACCAGAACAATCCAATCGGCAATCCAAAGCCGCCGAGCATTGCGGAGTGTAAGCGATATTCAGGCGGTACTAGGCCGTCGTTCCATCTGGAGTTTCTTGCAGCATGTTTTTTTTGATACCAGAGGCGATCTACTAAAATTACAGTAATAGTAGCCCCAATGCTGCCAATAGCAAATGGAATGAATGTAAGTCCAGTTTGCTGCGTATCGAATCCATAGACAGTACTATAGACGAATGGGAAGGCAGCAAAAAAAGAATACAAAACCGCAAAATTGAAGCCAATATAAAAAGACCATGCGATAACAATTGGTTCTGTATAAAGCATATGCAATGGCCGGAGTAAGGTGATGTAAAACATAAATCTCAGAGCAACCATACCAGATAGCTTCGGTTTTGCTTTACCACCTTTGGCATTTCGTTCCAAAATAGTTTTCTTGTAAGTTTCCTTCATACCAAGAGCGGCCACAAGAGAAACGAGGGCAAAGAAAAGAATTATCCATTCTGTCCAACGCCAGCCCTTCCTTGGAACTGCAAACCCGCCGATCAATGGTCTACTCCGACGTCAGAGGAGTATTCAAGACTTAGGTGACAACTTACCCAAGTGCGGGACCCAAGTATGGACATAGCGCAAAGAGTGTAGCTGTCACAGCTCTAGACTCTGGCTTCCAGAGATCTGCATTGGTACCTGCACCAACGACAAGTGGAGGGCTGCCAAAAACACCAGCAAGCAAGCGACATGCAACTAGCCCCCCAAAAGTCTGCGAAGCTCCTGCTCCAACAATAAATAAAGCAAATATCGGAAGTGAAATCATATATGTTGATGTTCTACCAAACTTTTCGCTAAGGGGTGCTGCAAGAACAGGCCCGAAGCCTAGCCCGAGCAAGAAAAGACAAAAAGGAAGTAGAGCGGCCGTCTCTGAAACATTGAATACTCGCATTATTTCCGGCACCGCTGGCGTGTATACAGATGATGCGAACGTCCTGTGCAAGCACACATTAGATGAAAGAGTTAAAAAAGTTTGTAGAAATCAAACTTACACGGTCAGACCAAACATCCCGATGAGAAGTGTATGATAGACTCTCTTGGCCATAGACCAATTATATGGGTTTTGACCATCTTCATCCCAACTGACAACGACAGTTGGTGGTTCTTCAGATTTTTTGCCTGAAAGCTTGGTTCCATCATTGATCTCCATATCTTTGTTGCAGGAAAGCATCGAGGTGTCTCGAAGATCTAACTCACTACTTCCATTCTTGCTCTCTGGTTTGCTCTCTTCAGCCGCCGCCATTATGATAATGGAAACTGCAACGTCTGATTTGTTTGAATCTAAATGTAAACATAGGACACTGTTCTTGTCTTTGAATGAGTTTGGAAATCGACCTTGTTATGTCTACAGCAGAAATTACGGACCTAAGAACTTGAGATTTCCCATAGATTGAGATCATCAAAGACTGGAATTTTTTGACTCAGCCTGCAAGCGCTTCGTCTCCCAAAGGGTCGACTTCTTGAACGGATCAAACGGCACATAATCCACGTATTCGTGTATATTGATACTAGTACCTTGATCGTGGTATCCAAAGTTGGGTGTATGGCAAAATAATCAGATTGACCCACTGAAATGATACAGTAAAATTTGATGTGTAAGGCGCAGTAAATCATTCGCACGGCGTGGTATGCAGTAGTCTTTGGAATCGAGCAAACTAACATGCTTGCTTTCACTCGGTTCTTGCAGACACAAGGGTGTTGATTTTAGCTGCCCTCATATGAGGATAAACGCCAAGATATGACTCTGGACACGATTCAGGAATATGACAGTAAGTAAACCTGAGAAAAACATCGCAAACGAGGTGCCTTACTGCCTTCGTATAGTAAGCCTCCACAAAACTTCAGCCGATGATTTAGTGCCGGCACTTCCAAGCGTTAAAATAAGCCTCTAAAGATAATAACGGCCAGTATTAAATTGAGCGAGATCAGACAGAGATAGCTGCAGGGCTCTGGAGGCTGGCTTGAGACTAATGCTGTGCTGTCTGCATTTCCGCTTTCAGTTTTACGCCTCCCAGGTGCTAAGATGGTGTTGCGTGGAAACCCACATCTAGACTTGAGCAAAGGCATGATAAGTGATGTTTTTAGTATTAGTCCATCGATTTCAAATTCGGTACCGAACGTTCAAAAAATTGCCGTCCTAGTCAGCGTTCTCGGGACATGCTACAAGAAGATTTATTTGCATCTAGCTTATGTAAATACTGTCAATTTGAGGAATAACATGGTAGACAAAGGTGGGTGTAGTGGCTAATCAACAGAGTCATAGTTTCTTCTCTTTCTTTCGTCCATATATCCAGGTTTCACATCATCCCCACGTAACAATCTTCAGTTGTGGATAACCTTACCGAACCATCGCAACCTTTTAGACTATCCCTGTACCGTGCCACTCGCCTTGCGCCCGCCATTATCATTACGGAAAGATGTCTACATTCAGACATTGGTACATTCAAAATTTATCTCGTGTCCAAATAAAGCAACAATAAGCTTATCCTATGTGTACATCCAAGTAAGTACATCCAAATAAGTGAGCCGGGACTATTACTAAGAGAAATTAATCACATGGTGCTCTACAGGGAGTCATTGGGGGCGTGAAGTGACAACAGAGTCACAAATATATACACGAAGTGCCATTATTTAACGTAGAATAGAGTGTTCCTAGCCCCAATGCGAGAGTCTTTTTCTGAAAAAATAAAATAATAAAAACTACCCCGAAGTTTTGGCCAATAATCGCGTGGAGCAGGCAGCTAAAAGAAAGAAAAACATGGCTACACCCGTGCCAAGATCTACGCACCAGTTTTCGCAAAGTGAAGAAACATTGGATTATGAATATTAAGCTTTCCACTGGGATATTATTCAAACCCAAGTCAAAATCAGAAAAGTCATTGAAGCTTAGTAACTGTTAGAATATCGAAGGCTAGGCACCTTCCGCGACCCAATTGGTCCTTTTTGGTGGTCACCTTGCGAAGATGATCTATTAATTGTAGATCCCAGGGTCAGTGAAGATTCATTCTCCTTCTGATGCATTGTGGTCCGTTGTATGATTCTTCTGGAGACAAGCACGAACGACGTATTAGATGACTGAAGAGCCGACCACACGCCGCGGACGGATGAAATCCTCGGTAGATGACCTCACGCAGTCGGTCTAAGATAGGTGTGCTTATTTCTCTTGAAGTGACGTGGATTATGATGGATGGTATGCTACGCGTAAAAACCGATGCAACGGGGAGTGTGAGGATAATGGCATTGGTGAAGGTGTGGCGGAATTTACAAAGCTATCTGTGGGCATGTGCATCCCATTCGATTTTGAATCCTCGCAGACTGACGGAATATCGCCTTACTCACAACATCAAGAACTTCTGCACCGCAATATCCCCTCTGATTACCACCGCAAAACGAAACTATGAGGTTGACTGTTCGCTCGCCTGCTTTTCAAGGACAGACATAGAAATACCAGACATCTCTAGGTAATTTTAGAACCTTTTCTTATGAAGAGATAGATCTTTTCAAGTATATTCAATAAGTTCAACTCAAACATCTACATCTTTACATCTTACTCACGTGGTACTTGACTGTCACTCGTAATTGCTGAAAAGCGTATACATATAACTGTCTTTGGGAGATAAAAGGTTTCAGAACTTGACTGCTCAACTGACGAAAATCGCATCTAAGAGTGCAGTAAACATAATGGCTCCTCTAAAAGCACCAACAGACCCCATTGCACTTGTTGGCATGAGTGAGTAATGGCCCTTTCGTCAATTAGTAAAGAGATTTAACATCTGTGGCAGGTTGTCGTTTACCCGGTGGTGCCTCCGATACCTCGAAGCTTTGGGATCTCCTAGTTAATGGAAGGTCAGGATTGAGCGAAATCCCCAAATCACGCTTCAATATAGACGCTTTTTACCATCCAGAGTCTAATAAGACAGGCACTATTAATGCAAAGGGTGGATACTTCTTAGAACACGACGTTCGGTTATTCGATAACGCCTTCTTTGGCATTAACAACTTAGAAGCAAAATACATGGATCCTCAGCAAAGACAACTACTAGAGGTTGTCTATGAATGTTTCGAGAGTGCTGGAATCACTCTCGAAGATGTATCAGGTGCAAACATTGGCTGTTACGTCGCAAACTTCACTACCGACTTCGTGAATGTCCAAGCGAAGGATCCAGATCTATATCATAGATATAGTGCAACAGGCTTTGGGCCTACAATTTTAGCAAACCGAATCAGCCATGCATTCAATTTGAAAGGCCCAAGTCTTGTACTTGATACAGCATGCTCATCATCATTATATGCTCTTCATGTGGCGTGTGCAGCATTGAACGTTGGTGAATGCGACTCCGCGATTGTGGCTGGAGCTAACCTGGTTCAATCTCCGGAAGCTTATATTGCCATGACAAAAGCCGGTGTTTTATCAAGTACATCAGTATCCCATACATTTGACTCTTCGGCAGATGGATATGGAAGAGGAGAAGGAATAGCCGCGTTGTACTTAAAGCGATTGGATCATCTGAATGCTTCGGATCCTGTACGCTCAATCATTCGTGGAACAGCGGTGAACAGGTAATATTCAATAATGCCACTCGAATCGTTTTCAAAGAGCTAACTTATGTACGTCTACCAGTAATGGATATACTCCTGGGATTACAATGCCAGGTGTTGATGGACAGGAAGCTGTTATTCGGAAAGCTTACGCCATGGCTGGATTGCCTCTCCATGACACTACGTACATTGAGGTATGTTGAAGAACCTCAACATAGAGATCTTCGCTTCAAATTCAACCCACTTACTAATCTCTTATTCTTAGAGTCACGGAACTGGCACAAGTATTGGAGATCCTATTGAAGTTGAAGCTATCTCACGATGCTTCAGCTCCAAATCTGGCCATCAGCCCCTCCTTATAGGCTCGGTTAAGCCTAATCTTGGTCATGGCGAAGCTGTTAGTGGTATCACTAGCATTATAAAAGCAACTCTTGCTCTTGAACGCCAAACCATTCCCCCCACGATTGGTGTTCGGAGTCTGAATCCACAGCTCAAACTCAAAGAGCGCAACATCAGAGTTGTTATGACCTCCGAATCATGGCCTGCAACCGCAACTGAAAGGATAAGTGTGAACTCCTTCGGCTACGGTGGAGCAAATGCGCATGCAATTATCGATTCTGCTAGGATGCACGTACCTCCACACAATCAAAGAAACCACAAAGATGTCGAGGATATTCATGCCACCATGATTTTACCCTTTTCTGCCCACAATACAGACTCCCTGACAAGAAACGCAACCGCCATTGCTTCTTCTAGAGTGCTGTCAAAGGATTTGCAAAAACTTGCATATACTTTGGCGTCGCATCGCTCGAGCCTGCAAGTCCGAGGTTATGTTCTTGCTCACAAGGAAGGTATCGAATCAAATATTTCGACAACACCTCTCAAATTCCAGCCATCGAGCGTCTCTAGCTCACCCATCGCCTTTGTTCTGACAGGTCAAGGGGCTCAGTCTGCAAGAATGGGTGCCAACTTGCTGGATAGATTCCCCGTTTTCACTCAAACAATTGATCATCTTGATGTATATCTTAAATCTTTAGATCAAGCACCAATATGGTCCCTCAGGGGTAAGTTGGGTCTCGTTCGGTTTCATTCAGTCTTGTTACCATTAGCTAACAGTATGTAAAGAAATCATATTGGAAAGCGAAGAATATAGCACAATTAATCAAGCATCAAGATCACAACCTATTTGTACCGCTCTGCAGATAGGATTGGTAACTTTACTCAAAGATTGGAACATTGAGCCAACAGCTGTGATCGGGCATTCTTCTGGTATGTATCAACTTCCTACTTGATGTTTCTATAGCTTAGCAATCAAATAGGGGAAATATGTGCAGCGTATGCTGCCGGCTTCATAACAATGGAAGAGGCAATGGCAATTGCTTATTATCGCGGGCTTGTCGTCTCAAAGATGAGTACACGAGGCGCAATGATGGTTGTTGGACTTGACCACGAAAGAGTCGTTAAACATATTGCAATGAACCACTTGCACGAAAGTCTTCGCGTCGCTTGTATTAATTCACCGGAGAGTACTACTGTTAGTGGGGACGCGGACGCCATCGATATTTTACTTTCAGCTCTCGAAGGACGGAAAATTTTCGTCCGGAAACTCAAAACAGACGGCAAAGCCTATCATTCTCATTTGATGCAAGAGATTGGGCAGTTCTACGAAGACCTTCTCCTTCCGATCTTATCTAGGAGAGATAAATCTAAGCTAGATGAGCTACGACCAGATGTCAAAATGTTTTCTTCGGTGGTCTCAGACTTAGTGCAGGAAAATGTGGTCAGAACACCAGCTTACTGGCGCAAGAACCTTGAGTCCCCTGTCCTTTTTTCTGGCGCAATGAAATCGCTATTATCATCTGGATCCTATCATATGATAGAAGTAGGACCTCACCCAGCATTAGCACAACCCGTGCGAGACGTTCAGCTCAGGGCCAACACAATGCAGTCCACCTATTTCTCAACATTGTCTCGCGGAGCTCATGATGAAATCTCTATGCTCAATCTGGTCGGCTCGCTCTACCTTCAAGGTCACAACCTGCCTTTCTCCAAGATAAACGCCATACAGAATGGTCTGCAAGTTATTCAAGATCTACCGACTTATTCCTGGGCTCATAAGAACATTCTTTGGAACGAATCTCGGATTAGCTCAGAATATCGCACGCAGAAATACAAAAGACACGATCTTCTTGGATCAAAAGTCCCTGGAACACCTGGCAGAGCTTTCTGGTGGCGCAATACTCTGAAGCTGCAAGAAGTGCCATGGATCCAAGACCACAAGTTGGGACAGACTATCGTATTTCCAGCCGCAGCTTACCTTGCCATGGCTATTGAAGGGCTACTTCAAGCTCATGATCACCTGATTGAAAGTAAAGTCACATTGAAGCAGGTCCACTTGCTCAATCTACTCGTTCTAGAAGCTGAGGGAGACGGAGTGGAATTGACCATGCAACTAGAACCAGCTAGGCTTTCAAGTGCCACAACCTCTGAAATATGGTGGCGATTCGAAATTTGTTCGCGCGTTGCAAATGTCGTCACAGTGCATGCCAATGGATTGATAGCCACGCATGGCCCGGACAATCTTTATATAGAGAGCTCATTCTCTTCTGCTGACTCTATCATGGAGGAGCAAAGTACCAAAACTTGGTACAAAAAACTGGCAAAAGAGGGGTTATGTTTTGGTCCGGAGTTTCACTCTCTGGTGGAGATCAAGACAGATCGTAGCAAAAGATATCCTGGTGTTTTGGCACAGACCAAATATCGTCGTGGAAGCGATTTGGGCGCGTATATTGAGTCCGATTACGTTATACATCCTGTAACAATCGACGCAATGTTGCAAGCAGCGATTGTTGGCTCCGCGGCTGGAGTAGTTCATGATTTCAGAGGCAAGATTCCAGTCATGGTGAGCGAATTCAATGTATTTATCAGCAAAATACCAAATGCTGCAGAGATCTGCAACATCAAAACAAGCTGCAGAAAAGTCGGTATCGAATCTGTATTACTCTCAGGAGAGCTACAGAGCCCCGATGGAAAGCTCTTAGCTCGCATGGAGGACATTCGTGCCATTCCTTACAAAGAGCACAAGTTGCGAGACCCGACTGAGCGAAACCCGTATCTTCAAATCTTGTGGAAGCCCAATGTCTCAACATTAACGAGTGAGAATTCTCATGTCTTCGCGAGCTATTTGGAGCAATTCAGCAGCTTTCTTCCTTCTCAATTTCAAGGTAGCGACATGGCATACTTGACCGGTGCAGTAGATCTCATTACTCATAGCAACGGGCGAGCCAAGATTTTGGAGTTGAGCGATGGTAACAATGATCAACTAGAGCAGTCAATGATTGCAGCAGGAATTGGTGGTAAACACCAACGTTTCGATTCGTATATGAGCGCTGTAATCACACCTGACGGCAGTATAACGTGCGACGCCAAAAATCTCAAACCAGAGCATCTTTTTGATGTTATAGTTGTTTCATCTGTAGGTTTTTGACTCTCCAGACGTTTTTCGCTGACTTTTTCGCCACAGAAATCATCGACGGCCTATGTTTTGGATCATTTCGATGCTCTTAAACCGTACTTTGCTCCAAACACATTCTTCGTCTTCACAAGTGATTCAACAGCATCTCTGTCGCTCCATCAAAAACAACTATCTTTGCTCTCAGCACGTTTGAATCATTCCAAAACTACAATCACAATTGCACGTCCCGAATCTCGTTTATTTGACGGGAAGGTGGCTCCAGATGGATCGAAATTCATTCTGGTATTCCCGAACGCTACACTTCCATACTCACCCTTGAACCACGCGATAATCAATGAACTATCAAGGTTTCTCAAAACTCCCATTCAGCTACTAGGTTTAGAAGAGGTTTCCCATGATACGCTCCCCCCAAACTCAATGGTTGTCTGCACCCTCGAACTCGAATCTCCACTTCTAAACAATATGACGTCCAATCAGCTCGAACACCTGAAGATCATCTCAGAGAATGCAGCATTTATCCTTTGGTTGACGGGCGGCTCTCTCTACACCGCTTCAGATCCAAATTATGCTATCGTCCTTGGTCTGTCCCGTTCGCTGATGCTGGAACGTCCATCGCTCCAAATGCCCGTGTATGATATTGATCTTGCAACACCTCCAATCATCTCTGCACAAAATGTGGTTTCGGTAATAAAAGAGGTCTTGGGCAGTGAAACGGTTCCGGATACTGAGTATCGCCAACATGAAGGTGTCATTTACCACAGTCGCGTCATTCCCGATGCTAGTCTCAACATAAGCTTCAGACGTGCACAAGATGAAGAGGTTACACTCATCCCGCTTCAGGAAGCAGGGTTTTGCAGGCTAGCGATGAAGAATGTACGAAATATCAACACTTTGCGCTTTCAGCAGCTTGAAGAGGAGGAATTGCTTCCAAGAGGATATGTTCAGGTACAAGTCAGAGCTATGGGCATCAATGCCAGAGTAAGGACTACTGTAGACAAACCTATTGTCGTAGAAAGATACTGATGTAATTGTAGGACTATGATGCTCTGACCGAGAAAGTCGATGTCCAAAATGGCACCTGCTCGCTGGAATTTAGTGGTATAATCACAGCAACAAACTCACAGGTAACAACATTCCTGCCCGGTGACCGTGTGGTAGTGCTGGCTCCAAATCATGGGGGAACGCACGAGCAAGTACCAGAATGGGCGTGTTGTAGATTGAAAGATGATGAGGACTTCACCGTGAGTATTCCTATGGAGCTCTGATGCGCTATTGTAAGCTGACATAGACCGATACAGAATATGGCCACAGTTCCAGTGGCTTTTAGTACAGCATTATTTGCGCTGGAAGAACGCGCGAAATTGGAGACAGGCCAGGTAAAGCGTTCTTTCCAAGATAATGTAAAATAGTGTATTAACATGTTAGTCAATTCTCATTCATTCAGCCACGGATAGCGTTGGACTGGCTGCTATACAGATTGCACGACTCAAGGGTGCAGAAGTGCGTGTATCTTTTCCGAGAAAATTCTTAGACCCGCTGACTTAAATTTTTCAGATATATGCTACTGTCGACACAGATGCCAAGAAAGCTTTCTTGGTAAACAAGTTACACCTCCCATCGTCCCAGGTGTTCTTTCAATCTCCCAGTAACACCATGCTAACCGATATCTTGTGCGCAACGTCGGGCAAAGGAGTAGACGTCGTGATGAATTGTCTTGCGGGTGATTTGCTACAAGCCAGCTGGAAAGCCGTAGCCGACTTCGGGACTTTCATTGAGCTCGAGAAACGCGATATCGCTGATGGCGGCCTATTGGACATGTGTATGTTCAATTCGGGCGTCACGTTTACGGTGCTGGACTTGAATGATATATTTTGGTCCGAAAAGGAAACTAGACGCCAGACTATCCACAAGTGTGTTTCCTTGTTTCGAATCGGCAATGGAGAGTGCTAACGGAAATTAGATTGCTACATAGAAGTATAGAGCTGCTTAGGGAAGAGAGAATCAGGCCAGTATCACCATTGACGGTCTTTCCCGCATCTCAGATTGTCGAAGCATTCCGTTATTTTTCATCCAACGACCGCATCGGGAAAGTTGCACTGACCCTTTCCCCTTTCGCTGTCATCCCAGTAAGTTTTCTTTCCTTTTCTGAGATCCACATCATGAATTTTTTTTAGAAAGCATAAGTATGAACCCAGAAATTTAGGTAGTTCCACTGAAATACCACACGCGCTTCGATGCTCAAAAAGCATACATACTTGTCGGCTGCCTCGGTGGTCTTGGGAGAAGCCTATCACAGTGGATGTTGAAGCGTGGGGCAAAAAACTTCATCTTCATTGGGCGCTCTGGGACCTCCAAAGCTGCTGCACGAAACACGGTTGCAGATCTACGAGCCGCAGGCGCAGATGTGGAGGTTGTGCAGGGAGATGTGGTCAACTATGCCGACGTTGAACGGGGGGTATTAGCAGCCAAACAACCAATTGGAGGCGTCGTCCAAGCGGCTATGAGTATCCATGTAAGTCTTCATGATCTGCCATCGCTTGTCGAAGCTAATCAAGCAGGTTGCGCTGTTCAATGAAACCACGACTGAGAATTGGCACTCGGGTATAAGCCAAAAAGTGCAAGGCACTATGAATCTCTATAGAGCCTTATCAAGCACTCGCAATACCACACAACTAGACTTCTTCCTTATGCTCTCCTCCGTAACGGGAAGTGTCGGGGTTGCCACAGAGAGCAATTATTGTGCCGCCGGTGCCTTCCAAGATGCGTTTGGAGCTCATCTCCGCAGTATTGGCCTCCCCGGTATCTCGCTCGGTCTCGGCATGGTTTCCGAGGTTGGATTCTTACACGAGAGACCAGACACAGAAGCGGTACTTTTGAGAAAAGGATTGCATCCGCTTACCGAGGATGAATTCCTGCAGGTGGTAGACGGGGCTCTCAACTCCTTGAAAACGACTGACGAGTCAGAAGACACAGCTTGGGGTAAGAAGCATCATATGGGCGGTCATATATTGACCGGGCTCGAACTCCAAGGCTTTCAAAAACATCGCGACATGGGTTTTGTGAGAGGAGTTGTGGTGCTCGAGGACCCTCGTTTGACGTACATGGCGAGGGCATTTGCGGCATCTGCACCTGCTAATAGCAGTGCTGATACTGTTGATGCAGGCGGCTTTCCTGAAGCTGTCGCTGCAGCTTTGGCGATGAATGACAATGACGCATTGCCGAGTGCAGGTTTGACTGACGCGATTGCAAACGTGGTGATATCACGAATTTCAACATTACTATTGGTTCCTGCGACGCAGCTGCAAGCGACGACGCTCCTCTCAGACTTTGGGATGGAGAGCATGCTTGCGGCGGAATTTCGATCGGATATGTTTAGGGCCTTTAGGGTTGATGTGCCCTTTGCCATTCTCATGACTCAAGGTACTCAGATACAGAGTATAGCAGAACTCGTCGGCCAAAGTTTGCTCGAGCAGAGGTAATGCGTGGAACTCATCAGTTTTCCAAAGTAGTTGAGTTTCAATATCAACCAATCACAATTAATCTCAAAATCTCTCCAGTAAAAACTCATTTGAACCAGCAATTCATTCAGCAAGTAAGTTGCTCATCCGTCCATCAACACGATACGTGTTCAGGAGTTAGGGTGTTCTATATCTACAATTCGCCACTACCATACCACATGTATCCATTCACCTAATACACTACACCACCATGTCCCACTTCCATTTCATTTCCACTTCCACCCTCACCTCCACCCCAAAAAAACAAAGAAAAAATCAACAAATGAAAAACTCCTCCCAACCCATCCATCCCAGCTAGTTCAGATCCCATCTTTGAAGACTAGCACAAAAACACCCCAGATATTCCCCATCCATCAAATCAATCAATCAATCCATTCCATCCTCCCATATGATTAGGAATTCGTAGAATACCTCCAACTCCCCTATCAAAAGACAAAAAACATCTCTAACCTCATGCACCCCAATATTTGAGCACCTAGGCATGTAGAAAACAAAAGAGAAAAACAAGGCAAAACCCTTCGAAAAGGGACATAGTTAATACAAAGCAACCAAAATCCGGTTAAGCTTATAGCAAGCAAGAATAGATACTATTTATCTTTGTAAACAAATCCATATGCCTGCCTATCAGCTCGTAAAAAAAGACACAAGTAAAAAGTAAATAAGAATCGCCTTCTTTTTTCTTTCATAATAATCTTGACATGATAATTCGTTCAATAACTCGATCAGTGATCCCACCAAATATTATCGTTCTTCTTTTTTGATTTTGATGTTGTATTTTTAGATGCTGTGGGTCTCGTGAATGTGTAAAATGAGCAGGTAACTCATGTGTCAAAGAATAATATATACAAGAATTGTAAAGGTCGTAAGGCTAGGAAGGCAAATCGTGAATCGTAGAGGTAGTGGTCGTAAAGTAGAGGTAGATATCGTTTGGTACGCCGTTGATATCCTGCTAACGCCGTAAACACATAATCAAATTCAAATTGATGTGAATCCAAATCCCGTCAAGTCCTATCCAGGATTGAGCGAGTACTTGGCGATAATGTTAACAGCGAATGCTCCCAGCGAAATCTTGAAAGATTTTAAACGTCCATCATCTCAGCATCATCTAAGACTTCATCTGCTGGTCCCCAGTTTCCTTCAAAAACAGTGGCACCAGCACGACGTCTATTGCTAACCCATTGAAGTCCTGGTGATTCGAGCACTTCATGAATCAAAGGTCGATCTTGGGGACGTGGTGAGATCATCCATCGAACAAGCTTATCGAGTGTACACTCATGATTAGGATCTCTCATGAATTCTGGGGCTTCTTCGAGTTCGCCTCGTCTAGAAGAGCCGAACAAGTTGCTTGGGTCATGGGCGAATGACTTGGAGGATGAAGTGAATCGTTTCCGGCTAGCAGCAATTGGTGAACCAAAATCGACCTCAAGTTCATCATCGCTAGTCATGGAATCATCGCTAGGTACGATGGGGATACCATTGGCATCACGGGGCATGCTACTTGCTTCGCTCCAAGTAAGACTTGGAGCTTCACTCATATCTCCGGATCTTAGACGTTGCCAAGAAACTCCGTTGTCGGGCAAGTATACGTTGGTGGCGATCTCGAAGATGACCATACCAAGAGCGAAGACATCTGCTGGTTTATCGTATTGCCCCAGGAGAATCTCGGGTCCAATGTATTCACGGTCTCCTTCACCTTCAATCGCATCGGAAGCAGGCCATGAAGTTGCCATGCCAAAATCGCCAATCTTCAAGACACCCTCAAAGGTGATCATGATATTGGCGGGTTTGATATCAAGATGAATGAAGCCAGAATCATGAATATGTTTAAGGCCCTGTTAAATGTTAGTTGAAAGTGGCAAAGTTTGATAAGGATTTAACTTGCCTGTCCGATCTCCAGTAAAATCTTCCAGATTCTGAAATCATCTACTCTACCTTTGCGACCATTTTGAGAAAGGAATATATCAAGACTGCCTTCTTCACAATACTCCGTTTGAATGTACAGGTAATTCTTCTCTTCCCAGAAATCGGCATAATGAATGACATTGTCAGCTTGACCAAGTGCCTTGATAACCTCAACTTCCTTGAGCTTTCTTGATCGATCCTTGTAACCTTGATATGGTTGTTTTGACTTCTTAACAGCAAAGACACGGTCTGGTGTAGGTGTTGGTGGTGTTCTACCAGTCATTGGGGAATCGACTGAATCACTAAACATGAATGTTGAAGCCTTGTGCGCACTTTGAGTGACTTTGTATACTTGAGAAAATTCTCCTGTTCCGATCAACTCGATTTTGTTGAATCGTGATACGAGGGACTCATCCACATCTCGGGGCGGAAAACTACCAACGGGGGTAGTGCTAGTTTTACCGAAATAATCTCGACCAGTGGTTGGTGTCGCTGGAGGTGGAGCAACGGGAGCGCTGTTGGCACCTAGGTGAGCATAACCATCTCTATGGTTGGAGATGGAAAGGCTACTAGGATCGGGGAACAACATGTTGTCTTGAGGTGTACAAGGCGACAATTTCTCGAGGAAATCTACACGCTCCAATGGACTGGCTGGAGCCACGTGACTAATTTTAGCAAAACCGGGCTTTCTTGAAGGACTCAAAAAGGAAGTAGTAAGAGATTTAGCCATCAACGGCGAAGGAGATTGGAGGCCCCGCAATGCTCGGGACCTGGAAAAGGATGGTACAGAAATGGAAGTACTGAAGGAAAGTCCGGCAGTGGCAGGTGTTGGAGATTCGTTCATATCCATGGATGTATCACTGTCTCCCTCTTCCTGCTCGCCTGGACTCGTAGAGAGGTTCAACTTACTGCTTGATCTTGGTATCTTTCCTAAGCTAAAACCACCCACGGCAGATGTTGAGGCCGGAATCGAGCGATGACTTGTGGGACTACCGTTTTGGAAATGAGAGAAGCTCGACGCTTGTTTCGTTGGAGTTGGTGGTAAATCAAAGTCACCGATTTGGCTGTCGGTCTTGAAGTCTGGGGATCCACCGTCATCTCCGTCAATACTCAGAAAGCTACCTCGTCTGGTTAAACCTCGTGGCTGGCCGAAACCACTACCGAATACGCCGCTGCCCTTTCCAAAGGTACCGATAGCCGGGACACCGTGGGGGTTGAAAGGAGTAGATGGGGTACCAAACGAATGGCGGATTTGTCTAGCCTTTGCGATGGCACTAGTGGGTACTGCAGCTGGGTAAGTGCCGAAAATGTTGTTCTGCTTTTTACATGGGGTATCTGGAACATTTGACTTGGTATTTCCACGGAGCATCTGGACTTCTTCGGGTCTTCTGTTGACCTTTGAAATCAGACCTGTAGACATGAAAGCAGCAGGTAATGGTTTGACGGATTTGAAATTCTTTGGAGTCGAGAAGTCATCAGGAGCATCCAAGTTGAATGGCCTCAGAGCTCCAGCGGGTAAAGATTTCGAGAAATCAATCTTTGGTTTTTGGCTGCCACCAAAGTTAACAGGAACATGCTGGACAGGTGAGTCCTCGGCGATGCTCGAGTTGGAGGAAGAGGTTGTCATGGTTCGTGAGAGTGGGTGAGGTTGATGGGTCGGGTGTTGAGTAGTTTGTTGCGATTGATTAATCATATGCATCGAAGCATTTGGAAGGTTACCTTGGTGGCTGAACGGACTATCACGGTTCAGGGGTGCAACAAATTGATCCAATGACAATCTTGGACGATTCTTTTGCTTACTGGGGCTAACAATATCCTGATTCGCAATCGCAAAAGGCTGTTGCTGTGCGGATTGTTGTGCAGCCAGAAGCTGAGCGGCATGTCTTCTACCCCAGGAAGTCTTCTCGCCATTTCTTTGAAGTAATGTCGATTTGCGCAGAGAGGAGGAACGTCGAGGGGTAGAGGTAAAAGGAGATGCGGTACTTTCCGAAGTAAGAACTGTAGCTGATAACTCATATTCGTGATTCAAATCGCTGTGGATATCGAATTTGGTAGGTGAAGTTGGTACTGGTGCCTGTTCAAGAAGATTGAAATCATGACCAAAGTTGGCAGAACCGTGAAGACTTCTGCGCTTTGCGACTGGACTTCCGAGGGTCGCTTGTTCCAGATTCATGACGGGATCGCTGCGCTTCAGTGGACTTGGAGTGGATGCGCAATCACTAGCTCCGTCACTGCCCAATCTCAATAATGCCTGGTTGGCCGGCGCGTGTGCGTCCAAGCTCAGTTGCATTCTAGGGAGCTTCTCGAGTGCCTTTCTCTCCGCCGGGCTGCTACCTCCAGAATTTTCTTGTCCACCCATGTAACCCAGTGGTGTTGGGGTCGCGTTACCCGTATCGATTGTTTGGCTCAATGCCCGCTTCATAGGACTTCTGGGGGAGGTTCGTAGGCGGGTATTCTGTCGAGGAGGGGCAGTCTTGGCTCGCGACGAGGATCGAAGTGCCAATCTTGCGCTTGGAGGAAATGGAACGGCGAGTGGCGATGGAGTGTGAGGTGTATTTGTACCTGCGAATAGCGCAGGGTATGAAGACGCGCGCTTGGATGGTGACACTGGAGATGGCGACAGTGGAGATTTTGGAGATGGACTTGGGGATTTAGTGGCCAGGCGGAATTTGGATGGAGAACGCGATAGAGAACGTCTTAGCGATCTGACTGCGGAGGTTACATCAACATGGTGAACATGTGTGGGTGATGGTAAAGTGAGAGTGCCTCCGCCGCTGTTGGAGTACGACATGATGTTTGTTGGAATGTCGCGGCTTGACAATTTAAGATGAGTGATCTTCTGTTTTTGGCGCTGGATTCGGAAATTATCTGTCTTGCGACATTCGTTACAGAAAGTGAATGTCTTTTCTTTTCGTTCTAATGTGAAATGGTGTCGCGTCGTCTTGTCGCAAACTTTCGATTCTAGAAGGAAAAGGATTGGGAATGAAATGGACCAGTTAATACAGAGTTCTTTTTATGTTGCCGGTTGGTTCGAATGGTCGACAGAATAGACTACAAGTTGAGAAAAGAAATAATCAACAGGTATTGTCCAAAATGGGTAGCTTATTGGAAATCGATCGGAATGTAGACTGTACAGGTAATAGAAACAAATCGAGGAATGTTGTAGGAAGAGGATAGTGGTGGCGTGGCGTGAGAAAAGAGAGAAGAAGAGAGATGTGATGGAACCGAAATCGTAAGTTCGATGGGGTGAAGTGAGTCGAGAATAAGGCGGATGTGTATTATTGGAAGTTGCGACTGCAACGTTGAAATATCTTCAGTTGATTGTTGAAATGGAAAAAGAGAAGGAAGTCTTCACGTCATAATTTGAATGTCCTTCTTTCTTTCCCCCTTTCAAGAAGATGTCGCGAAATGAAAGATACAGTGGAAACGACTGTAGATTGTGGACTGTAGATTGTGGACCGTAGACCGTAGACCGTACGTCGACCGTAAATGCTGTACTGGACTTGACTGGACTTGAAATCGAGTTTTGATGTTTCTGTTGGTTTTCGGAATTTGGCGTTGGTTGACTTAAAGATCAATCAATGAGTGGGTGGGCGGGTAATGACTTGTCGCAAAAGTACCTACCCTAATAGGTATTACTAGTACTAGTTCTGGGCACTAGAGAATAGTGTCGAAATGTCGAATTTGAAGGTTTCGTGCTTCTTTCCTTCTGTCTATCTTTCGTACTACTTTGTGGCTCTGTTTTCTCTCTTTCCCATAAGAAAACCGGTTTCTTATTGACAATGTTGTGTTTGGGAGAGAGGGAGATGGAGGTGAAGACGTTGATATTATTCGAAATAGGAAAGGATTTTTAAATGTCGTTTAATTTTCAATTTCGAGATTTCTATATGAAAGGAATTATTGAATTTGAAGGGGAGTTGAGTGAAAAGAATTAAATGTGTGTGTGTATGTGTGTGTGTGTATTATAATCATGGATTTATTAGTATACCAAGTGGTGAGATTGTATGGTATGGTATGTATTGTATGTATGTGTGATATGGTAGTGAGTGTATGGATGGATGGATGGATGGATGGTTGGATGGTTGGATGGATGGTTGGTTGGATGGTTGGTTGGATGGTTGGATGCTTGATATTGAACGATGGGGGAAACAAAATGGGGGGGCGGAGTTCTATTGGGGGGAAAGTCTACAAGGCAGAAAGAAAAAGTTGTTTACTCACGAACGCGTCTTTTTTCCTTTTTTTCTTCTTTTACCCGTTTTTTCGCTTATCCTTGACCTTGACGCGTTTAAGACAAGAGTTGATAGGTACTAGGTACGTACTGTACTACTCTATTCTAGTACTCACTTGGTATCGACATTTACTAATTATTATCATATTACCTACCTAGGCAACACTTCATTACTACTTTACTAGACTAAGGTTGCTTGTCTTGAAGAAACATTGACCACTTCACTCCACCAGCTCTTCTCTTTTCGTCCAATCTATCGACTCTGGAAGAAAGTCTCCCGGATATCCAAAAACCCCAAGAAAAGCTGATACCTCAGTGCTACGGTGTACAACATAGAAACCGTTACAAATTTCATATTTCGATCCAACGAAGAAGCAAGGAGACACACATCACCCCTCCGCTCTATTCCATTGGGTTTGAGCCTCCAGTATAACATTCTTCCTAGTCTTCCAACTTTTCATGTCGTTTCAAGTTTACTGTACAGCATACATACTACATAGGTACCCAGTTTCCAAATGAAGTTCATGTTCGCCCAGTCTAGTCGGGTGTGGTACAACAGCATGCAAGATGCACAGGTATGCATAGGATACCGATTGCTGTGTTGTTTATTTATTTTGCTTATCAACAAACTTGAACCAATAAAACGCGTACAGCACAGATCACATCCAGGTATATCTTCACGTCTTCCAGCCTTTCAAGTAATTAAAGCAGCAGCAAGTACATCAGATGGATTGAATCACCACCAATCAAATTCCTTCTTCGTCTTCTAGTCGGCACTAGAACTTCCTTGTTCCATCCACCCACCTGGGCATCCACCGGGCGTTCACATTCACATTCACCTTGTTCAACTCTATTCCGCTACTACCCAGTCGCTTGGACCAATTTTACTACTGCAGCCCAAAACAGTCCTCGATCAAAATGCACACTTGACTGGATAGACAGCTGGACACCAATAAACTTTTGACATACCTCCAAGTTCCAACCCAAGTCGAACATTGGGAACTCTGTTGTGAAATCCCCCTCAAAGACTCTAAGAATAAACTATCATCCGATCCATCCAAACTCAAGGAAACATGACATCTAAGAGGCTGTCAATAAAACATCTCCTATTTCCCCTCCATGCATACACGCTGTAGAGAAAGAATTCTCAATATCTCTCACGCGCTTCGTTTTGTGCCACGTATATTTTAGACTCCAGACACGCATCACGAGAACTAATGTACTTTTTCAAAGAGAAGGTCTATTCCCATGCTCTACTCTGCTCACCATAAATATTAATAAGTCTGCACGGAAAGGATCTTCTTTCTTTCGTTTGAAACTCATTAGTACCAGCCATCCTCGATGAGAAATGTGCGCATGGATAAATGTTTGTTTACTTTCATTCCCAATTCAGTCGACGTGTTTATTATTTACATCAACATAACATCAACAACATCCACATCAAAACAAACAAACCAAACCTCATTCCACTGTACACCGTTCACCTACCTATATAAACAACCGATACCTAGGTACCCAGACCAACATCCAAACTCTCGAATTCGGATTCGAAACTCGATTAAAAAATGCACACTATACTACGAACATACTAGTCCATCAAACAAGTCTCTCCAATCGCCCACAGGATTAAATATATAAACTTAGCCTATTCCTCATTTGTAGTTCTCCTCCGAAAGGAAACAAGTCGATGATGATCCAGAAAGATATCCCTAGGGAGGACCCGCCTGTCCAGTGCCTTGTCTGCCCGCGCCGTCAATCTTGACGATTCGATGGTGGACAAGGATGGGAGAGGGATGGGAGAGGATATGGAAAACTCTCTCTCCACAATACTCGGGATGGGAATCTTGGGCGACGAATTACAGAATTCTTTTCATGTACTTTGTAGAGAAGTACAGGAGCACGTGAGGAGGAAGATGAGAGAGAGAGAGAATAGGGGTTAGATCTAGAGAGGCTGGGAACAAACATTTATCACTGATTGATTGATTGATTGATTGATTGATTGTTCATGTGAGGGTTTTGAAAACCTAGATATATAGGATAGGTACCTGGGCATGAGTAATTAAAATTGAGTAACGATACAATTGGGACAATTATTACTATACTGTGATAATCCACCCGCATGAAATTCATCTTACCCATCAATTTCCATACACGAAACTCTCCCTCCAATGTATCCATAAACCTCCATCCTACTACCGCTAGCTCTCTATCCCTCCCTCCATTCAAACCCACCACAATATCTACCTAGTACCACCTAGGTACGGAGACAAACCGTATAAAGTTTTTCCAAGCCGTCCGACACCCATCCACCATCCCTCCCGCATTTCTATTTATTCCCTAGTATGAGTATTTAGCACTTTGTGATTAGTATTAGTGTGATGCGTCAAACTCCGTGCAAAGGTCATTCATTCATTCATTCATTCATTGATCGACTGATCGATTGATTTAGTACGAATCCGATAGAGATATTCGCAAGGAGGAAAGAGGGAGGGGTCTTCCGCATTTGATCGCTATCGTGTCAGATTGTAGGTATCATAGCACTATCGGCATCGTATCGATGATAATCCGCTCCCGAGTTTATGATACGATTCATCGATAGATGATGGGTATGATTGAGAGAGAGAGACGATGGAGATGGAAATTGAAAAGAAGGGAAAATTGTGTTATATGTATATATAACGTGGTTTAATATTGAGTGCATTATATCATTAAATGTACTACTTTTACCTCAATTTATATTGTTCAACTTCAATATATGATTTATTAATCATTTATTATACAATTAACAAGAAAAGAAGCTTAAATACTTTTAGTTATTGAAGTTATTCAAAAAGATAAAAAGCTTAGTATTTATAAAACTATTAAACTATATAATATAATATATATAATACTTCTTTATAGAATAAAAGGTTTGTTTTCCTATATGGAAATTTGAGCAAATAGTTATAAGATTATAAAATTAAAAGAAAAGGTAATTATTTAATATATATTCGATATAGATTTAAGAGGATTTTTATTTAAATTAAAGAATGTAGAAGATATAATGAATAATATTTTCGAATTGAGGGGTACGAAATATATTGAAAAGCTTTGGGTATATCGATTTGTAAAGTGTCGAATTGAATTAAAGATGTGTTTTAATTATATTTATAATTTTCAAAAAAACTTTTTATAAGGATTCTAAACTTCTTGAAACATTATTTCAATTAATTACAAATATACAAGCGAAATATGGCATTTTGAATAAAGATTTCTACAATTTCGATGAAATAAACTTTATAATGAGGATTATATGTATAATAATGATAGTAATTAATATTAAACGAAATAATAGAAACAAGACAGTACAATCAGACAATCGAGAATGAACTATAATAATAATATACGAAAATGAAGAGAATGAAACTATTCCCTCATTTTTAATAGTTTAAGAACAAGTTTATATTTCAATTGATATATCGAAACAAATCTTTCTATAGAATGAGCTATTAAATCTATATCTAATAAATAAATAAATAATAAGACGGATTTAGAATAATTGAAACACTTTGATAAGTATATTAAGAATTAAAGAAAGAGTAAATATTGAATGTTAATATTAAATAGATATAAAAGTTATAAATCAATAGCTTTTCAAATATATTATAAAGAGAATAATATTATATATTTATATTTACTACTATATTCAAATCATTTAATTTAATTATTTAATATTAATTATTTTAGCAATCTAAAATGTTTATATAATAATCAAATTAATGAATTTATTAAAATATATATTAATTATATTTTAAAGATTAAATTCTTTATAGCTTTTAAAACTATATATAAGAAATCAATTATTTCTTAAAATATAAAATTAGGATTTCGAGGAACAGATTTAATTCTATTTAATCCTAAAGCTATACTCTCGAAATTAGATATTCGAATTTGTACATTTACCCCCCCCCTCTTTCGATTTAAATCAATGAATCTTTCAAACCCCTTATAACTTAATTGAAGCTCTTTTTCAATTAATATTAATTAAATCTCGAATAACTTATCATTAAATAAACTCCTTTATATCTATATTCAAGATTGTACTAACTCTAATTAAAAATATAAAAAAATTAGCTTACAAAAATATACTTTTAAATATAAAGATTTATATACTTTAAATAACAAATAAAATATTAAGTAAATATTGATATATAAAAAAACTCAATTATATTAAAAAAGAATGTTTATCGAATAAGAGGCTTTTGATATATTATTCTAATAAGAGATTGATATTTAAATTTAATATAATAAGTATCAAAAAGGGGGGAATTCTAATAAGGAAGTATCTTTTAATTGATATTATAGTAAATATGAAAAGACAGATTATAATATAAGAATTTATCAAAATAATATAATAGATTCTAGATTGTTAGATTCTTAATAGTTTTAATTAATTGATTTAATTATTGTTGAATAATATAAGATTGAAAACGTAAATTGAGGTAAAAGTAGTATATTCGGTGATATGGTGTACTCGGTGTTAAACCATGTTATACCGGTACAGGTACATTGTGCTGACGCACAACACAGGCCTCTTCCAAAGGGCAAAAGAACAGATTTTTGGAAATACTGATTATGAAAAATTTATTCAAAAAGTACCAAGAATTTCTCAGTGAAAAGTGAAGCTTACACTTGAGTTGCCTCCCCCTAAAAGCGCTTTTGTAATGCTTTTCAAAAGACCTCTCCTGATACTTCGGAAGAGGCATATACCTAAGTACCTTACCTTGCCTATCTATCCAGCTTCAGTATCTTATCCATGTGCATCATTATCAGATTAGGTACCCCGTCCCGTGCAATGAATGCAATGCTTGATATTTTTTTGTCTATGTCTTTGTCTCAGATACTACTTATTATCTGTATCTTACCAGAGCGATATAGATAGTAAGATAATATATCTAGGTACCTATCTAGAGAAACTCAATCTTTATCACTCATTCACATCCTATAAATTCCCTACTTTATCCAATTTGTCATGACTATCTAGATATCTATCTAATATAATACCATCGATATAACTACCTAGTAAGTATCCAGAATATATTAGTATCCTACCATAAAACCTCAACTCCCCAACTCTAATTTTCTATCTTATTATTTCATATCATATCTTCATATCTCTAAATTTCAAACCCCAACTCACTCGCAGTGCTACTTGCTTGGTTTTTAAGGGTTCTATCTTATGGTATCTAGTTATCTATATTTCTATTATCTTACTTCTTGTCTGTCTAGATTTTCAAGTGGATGAGTGAGGTAGGTACCTATACTAGGTTGAGATATGGAATTAGGATAGGATGGGATGGATGGGATGTTTAGCTTGGGTATGGATCATTTCATTTTAAAAAATTCATGCAATAAACTAATTGATTGATGGAGGTGTCAAAACGGGAGAGGAGGTGAGTAATTGATGAGCTAGATAGATACCTATTTTACCTTACCAACCACACCTACCTACCTATCACCCCATTATTGCATATATATTATCATTACCTATCCCATCGAAATCAGTTATAATTCTAATGTCAATTCCAATCTCAATCTCAATCTCAACTCCAATCTCAATTCCAATCACAGGAATGCAATGGATTGGAAACACGGGGTACATAAACACAAGAAAACAATGGAATGTAAGGTTAATATGCAATGAGAAACTTTTGAGACATGATATGATAAGGTGGTGATGATGAATGGACGGCAGAATCAGAGTCCTGAGATTTGGGGATTCCTTGTGGGATTCTGGAATTTTGTGACTCGTTTTTGAGGATTGATTTGAGATTTGGGGGAATGTTAGGGGGGGTTGGGGGGAGATTTGGGTTGGTGGGTACGTATTTTTTGTTTTATTTTTCATCTCGCTTGGTTTGGGTTTGTTTCGTTTAGGGGGAAAGAAGGGGGTATTCTCAAATTGTTGAATATCCGCCTATTTACCTATCTATCTATTGAAATTAATCTTGTGTATAGGTGAGGTTATGTATACTATCTATAGTTATATTTATTCTCAAATATTTATACATCTATTTAATACCAAGCACCTAGGTATAGCTATCTCATCAAAACAATCATATACACATCCATACATACATCCACACTCAAGAACTCCAGAACCAGAAATGAAGAATTAAAGGGAGGAAGAACTCGAATTTGGACTTCTTGAGAGACAGGTTGTCTAATTTTTTAGGTGAGATAATCATCTATTACATTAGTACGTACCTATCTACCATTTTCACACAATCAAGATGATATTATATAGTTTGTAATTCTGGGAAAGTTCCTCGAGTGATTTGATGTTTCTTGCCTTGCTTGCTTTATCTTGCTCTCTCTTCCTTTGCTCCATCTTGCTTTATCTTATATTGAGACTTTCTGTCTAGTATCTACTAGTAGTTCATATAGCATACCTATGATAGTATCTTATCATAAATGAGAATAAATTTCTCAATTCTCACAATTTCAATTTCATATCCTCAGTATCCCACCTCATCAAAATAGTTATATGAATCATGAGATAAATATGAATAGATTCATCCAAATCTAGTATCTCCCGCACGATTTCTTTCCCGGACAACAGTATAGAAAATTGAAACTACAGGTGGGAAAATTGGAAGTGATAGATATACTATGTAGTTTTGGTGAGTATATGTTGAAATATGGTCACAGTGAGAAATGAATTAGTTGAATTGTGAGTATAGTTTATAGTATTAAATCGGGTACCCTATTTTCGGGCCACTCCTATTTTAGGCCACTCTTTATTATCAAAAATCTCAAAAAATGGAATTTTTTATTTTTTATTTATAAATAGAATTTATTGAAAATTTGTATATATATAATTCAAATCGTTTTGAATCTAATCTGAAATTTTTAAATTTTTTAGATTTTTCTGTATTGAGATTTAAAGCTTTAAAATATTGATTTTTTAATTTATATAAGAATCTCATACAAATTTAGAACTTTTATAAAATCTTTAATAACTTTTTAACAACAATTATTAAAAGAAAACTATATATTTTTTGGAAAGTTTTGAATTTAAATCTATATAAAAATTTAAAAAAAATTTAAAAAAATTAACAGATATAAAGATATAGTATATAATGAGTTTAAAATAATATAAATATGTTACGGGAGCTGCCTCTAGGGTCACGTGGAAGTGTCTAGAGATCTCTCGAGGTGGTTTAGACTAGACTTCAAGTAGGAATTCAATAAGGTTGTAACTGGTTGCAATTCTCGTAACTATAGTAATGAAACTAATGATTGTTCTTGAGCACGAAGCTCTACATGTAAGGAAACCCTTTCCCTTATATAGACCTTCGTACTGTACTGGAGCGTTCAGGACCTAGAGAGGTCCTGGACCTTTGGTCTGTATGGACCTACATTCCGTTATGCCTGTCATGCAGGGTCCATCACGTGCTAAGAGTCATGTGACGCGGTACCGAGGATGGACCGGCGTAACAAAATAATCCCTATAATTTTGAAAATATTCTTTTAAATATCTATTTATAAGAAGTTTTTTATTTTTTCTTATTTTTTCAAAATAAATATATTATAAACTTATAATAAAACTTCTTAGTTTATTTTTAATAATTTTTATTAAAAAGTTATTGAAGATTTTGTAAAAGTTTTAAACTTGTATGTGATTCTGTTACAACGGATTAGTAACAGGCTGTAGAATCACTGACTTATAGGCTATAATGGTATTATAGGCCTCAGTGATTCAGCTGCAGTATACCGGGGGACACTAGGCACCCAAGGAAAGCCTCAGGCATGTATATAGTATTAGTTATAGAATACACTGAATCATAGGACATGGTTCCTAGGACAGTAGGGTCCTAAGAAGAATAAGCAATACAGGACACAGTAAGCAAGAGAGGTCTTGCTAGGATTAGTAAGCTCCCAAGGGATTAGCCCTAGGACAGGAAATAAGACAGGACGACAAGACTCACGGGACTAGTATCACGTGATGGACCATCCCATCAGTCCCACCGATTATTATCAATGGGATCAGTGGGATCCCACTACGCCCACTACTCTCAGTGAGTGGGATCGATGGGATCGCAGAGTGCAAAGGTCTATATAAGGGAAAGGGTTTCCTTACATGTAGAGCTTCGTGCTCAAGAACAATCATTAGTTTCATTACTATAGTTACGAGAATTGCAACCAGTTACAACCTTATTGAATTCCTACTTGAAGTCTAGTCTAAACCACCTCGAGAGATCTCTAGACACTTCCACGTGACCCTAGAGGCAGCTCCCGTAACAGATTCTTATACAAATTTAAAAATCGATATTTTGAAGCTTCAGATTTCAATATAGAAAAATCCTAAAAATCTAAAAATTTCAGATTAGATTCAAAACGATTTGAATTATATATATATATAAATTTTCAATAAATTCCATTCATAAATAAAAGAGTTAAAAATTCCATTTTTGATGTAAAAAGTGGCCCAAAAGAGGGGTGGCCCGAAAGTAGGGTACCCGACTCATCATTTTGACTAAAGAGAGAGCTAGAATATGGTTGTGCCCTCTATGAGGTGCAACCACCTTACGAATTGACGCTAGTACCAATTAGGCCATGGCGCCAATACTACGGAAACTGACTATTTTCAACAGTATATATAGTTACCTGCTAGTGTTTTCTCTATAGTTGAAGCTAGCTGTATAATCAAGATTCAAGATTGAGAGGAATGGTAATCTTGATGTGGATCTTGACTCTTGAGATTTGTATACAGGATGATGGATGCTGGATGTTAGATGCTGGATGTTAGGTGTAATATGATACTCGGTTTTGTTTATTGAGATGAAGATGAAGATGAAGATTCCCCCTTTTGAGGGCTAGGAAACTTCTCTCTCTTCCTCTCTCTCTCTCTTCATTCCTTGTAGTTTTCTCTCTGAAAGATTGATGGTTTGACTCTTTCGATGAGAGAATTGTTATTCGCTATTCTCTATACTTTTCTCGCTCTTAAGAAAGAAGTAGAAACGGCATTAGAGTAATATATCTCTCTCCTCTATATTGTTTAATTCTCCCACCTCGGGTCTCTTTTCTTGTTCCAAACCGTTTTTGTTTCTATCACTTTTATGATTACTTCTAGGATTCTGAGATTCGGGATTTTATATCAAGATTTGCGAGTTTAAAGATTTGGGAGCATTTTTGTGTTTGATTATGTGAAGGGATGGGATGAGATGGATGAGAATATATAGGATTATATGAATGTGATGTTTAATGCTTGTGGGAAGAGTCAATTTTCTAAGGGGGGGTTGCTATCATTTTCCAAAACTACTTTTGGGGCGAGGGGGGGAAGATAATTTGAAAGTTGAAAAATAATCTCTCTTCTAATCCTCGCGCCTTCTTGCGTCTTTATTTAAATGCTTTCGACAAGTTCTCCTTTGTCCAAGTAATTACTATGATATAAAAATTCAAGTTTTTGACCCTCGCCCTGAAGATGATCTTCTTAGGAAAATGAGATTTACTGTACCGACTATCCTATCCGGCAAGGAACTCAAACATGGGAAAAATAATTCTGGATAATGATTCAATGGTTTTTAGATTCAAATTTGGGGATTTAATTTGCGAGGAGGGAATGAGAATGAAGATTGTAAGCGTGAGTATGAGATTGATTGTTGATGGCGATGGTTTAATTATAGTGGATGATGGGGATAAGTGGAGGAAATGATGTTGATGAGGAAGTGAAATACTTCTTAATATTATTAGACCTTTTCTTCCATAATATAATCTCAATCCGGAGATAAATTTCCTCGTTATAAGGAAAGGAGAGTTTCCTCTCGTCAAGCTAGAGCCAGGGAAATTTCTGAATGGAAGATGTGGAAGAATGAGTTTGCTAGGGTTTCATCTTGAGTTGAGAATGGGTAGTTTTGAGATCTTTGCTCTAGGATTTATATTCCCGGTTTCTTCTCTATTATCAATTTTCTTTTGTAGTGGATGAGTATTAAAGTCTCTTTTCGGTTGTCCTTTTCCTTTTTGATCTTTACTAGGGAACAGGAACCATTTTTTTTTGAAAGTTGAGAGTAATGAAATAGGGATTGCTCATTTGGTGCGTAATGGATGAGGGGTGAAAGATTTCTAAGAAAACAATGATATTGGATATGAAATACTATGTAATGATGATGATCAGGAAGGGATGATAGTAACAGTCAAAAGTAGAAGATATTGTCATGTTTTATTCTTTATGTAAAGTGATGAAAATGGGAATAACGATACGATTCGATGTCAGGAAAACAGAATGAGTCTTTCTGCAATTACGTCTTAATAACCTCGAATGGTCTGACCAGAAAGCTTCTAGAGATTTATTTGATGATATAACTACCCTCTAGAGTATCTAGATATCAAGAGAGAAATGGGTATGATATTTTCGGAATCGCTAAATAAAAATGACAGAATGATGAAAAAGATCTGGCCTAGTCGACAATGCGATTACCAATAACTCAATCCGATAATAATAAAGTAAGAAGCTTTGATAACGAGAATACGAATATGACATGATGATATATATTCTTTGCGGTAACAGGAAAGTGGGGTTTTCATCCGTCTATTGGAACTTGAGATCTTGAGATGTATATCCTAATTTGAAAATTAACATTTAGAAAATGATATATAATCATTTTGAGAGATACGAATTTGATATAGACTGTTCGTCATGATTTCTTATATGGATAGGTCATAAGTGTAGGGTTGAATGGGGAGTGTTTATAAAGTATTCTTGAATGAAGATTGAGTTGTAAGAGGGTTTGGAAAGAGATTGATTACTAGATGATTCGACTACTTCATGATTGAAGTTCGTTACTGAGAACTTTGATTCCTAGGCGGAACTAATAATATGATTTATGATGAGGTGCTATGATTTTGATGTAATAGTTGGCATGTGGATGAGAGAGAGGAGTTGACCGGTTTAACCTGAGGGTCAGTATACGATACCAGATTGTACAACCTTTTGGATTTATATCTTATATGCCAGTTAGATCTTCTGAACTGACTATCCCTTCAATCTTCTATTCCTAGTTGAGAATAATTTAAGCGAATTCATGTATGTCATGTTGCGGGTGAATTAGATGTATGTAGTTGATGGATTTTACTTTAGAACTATAAATATGTGTGAATATTCTTGTTTAATTTCTCGAAATGGTATCGATATCCCGCTTTGGGAAGTGAGTTATGAATATCAAGAATGATAGTTATGTTTCTGAATACTTTGTCTTGATATCTCTTTTTGGGTAAATGTCGATAAGAAGAGTCGGACTTAGAAGGATATTGTTTTCTTAATACTGGACGGTAGGGCTTTGAGTTGATTCGAAGATTTGTGGAGTAAATAAGTGTAGAGTTGCTGATGTGTAGTGTTTCCTAATGTCATTGCTAGGCTTGTGTTGTGGAATAAAATCCCATGATTGGTAATACAATTGAGTATATACAAACAATGAAACAAAATCATATCATGTATCACAGGTTGATACTGATCCACCTCGGACCCTCACCAGCAAGAAAACATCGATTGGCTGCTCGTGATCATGGAAAATAACGACTCATTACTTCACTACATCCTATTCATCATCCTGTTCCGTCGTCCTCTCCGAGAACAACAGTTCACCAAATTTCTTTGGTCCATGCAAACCAATCTCATCAACGTCGAGGCGAAAAATACCCAGCGCATCTAACCTCCAAGCATCCCACATTACGTATCCCCAGCTTCTCAAACACTTTCCTGTCTGGGACCACTTTCTGTCATCTCTTTCCCATTGTCTACGCACCCAGCACCATGCTGCATTGCTTCCTGACTCATCCCATGCAGATTGTTCTCTCAAACACTTCTGCAAGGTTTGAATGGAGATGTCTTCTCTCGTTGCATCCTTGGTCCTTAAGATGTTCCATTCTTCCAATGTAATCGACAGATAACCGTCCAGGTCAATGAAGTAGATTGCACCACTGTCTATAGCACTGTATATAAGGTTAACTTTCTCCTTTCCAGTTTCTTTGCGTTTTACTTCCGCCAACAACTCAAACCCCTTGCTCATAGACAATTCGTTCACATTTTCCCAATCCACCCAATCCTTTTCCCTGAGCCATTCGCTATTTGCGGCTTCCTCGAGGGAGCGGTACGGGTCTCCATCTATCCATTCTTGATAAATCCAAACGTCTTTCCATTCCTTCGGATATTGCTCATATAGAAGACTATATTCCCTACGATACCACTCTCGTACGCAAATCATTTCTTCTATTTCCCATTCCTCGTATCTATCCAAGAAGAGAGCTTGCTGCTCACTGGATAGTTCAAACGGACGTCGGCGTCGATTCCAGTCGTGTCGGTAAATACGATTTAACTCTTGCTCCTTGAATGGACCACTTGGATCTTGATCGTATGCTGAAGAATCGTGGTCTTCAAGTGAAAATAAATAGGTAAAAGCCTCTATTCGGAGAAAGGCACGTTGGATGCGACAGAACTCGCTCTTGGAGGGAGATTTTCCTTGGAGTGATGACAAAGCGATCCGTTCTCCAGTAATTGGATGATTTTCTAGCATACTTTTAAAAAATGCCATCGTCATTTCTTGGAGTGCGGGCAGCTTCTTTGAAAACCAAATTATATCCTCCAGTGTGATACCCAGCTCACTTCTATCTAGATTTCTTCCACTTCTTAATAGTTCTGATAATGCCTTTCGTGATGTATCATCCAATTCGTCACTGTAACGATTACTGGTTCGCAGATGTAGGTGCCGTGCTGCTCTAATCACGAACCACGCTTCTTTAAAAACTTCGCTTCCAAGTTCGTTCTCTACTACTTGTTCGAAAATTCTTGCATATTCCTCGCTATGGTAAGCATTGTAGAATCGAGGTGATGAGTGGGTCAGAGATTTCAGAGAGGACACGCTTCTGAGACATCGAAGGACTTTTATTTTGAGTTCGGTGGGCAGTGCTTCGAGATGTGATTCTGCTTGTGAAGCCGACATTTTGAGAAAAGACGATTTGTTGTATGATGGACATTAACTTATAATTTGGGTGGACGTTTGCGTTCGGAATGTGACTCGTGACTCGATGACATGAGTAATGATGTTCCTATTCAGTGGGAAGTTCTTTTACCAACCTCTCTATTATATTCTGAACATTCAATATAACAAGCAGTACTTAAATACCCCAGATTACGGATGAAACTCCACAAATTAAATGATGAGTCTTCATACACAAGTCAAATGAATCAATTAAGTTTAGGCTGACGTTGATCGCAAGTGTGGCATGTGCGTCGCAGCCTAATTTTCTTAGCCGCCCTCTTCTATGTAAGCGAAAAAAAGGCTCACTAGTGGGTGCATAGATTGACGGGACATTTCCCAACTTTCAAATAACTAACAAATTCAATCTTTGATTGTTTGGTATTAGAATTTCTACTTTGATCGTTTCATCTCGAATAAACGATTGTAATAATTCTCAAAATATAAATTCAATATATCAAGTTAAATATATCAAGAGATATTTGAAAGTTCATTTTTAGAGTGTCTCATTAGTCTGTACACCCACTGGTAACCCAACTTAACCTTTTCGAGTCTGTTTCAATATCATTTATTTATTGGACTATTAATTCAACCCAAAAGAAATATTAGAATTTGAAAAAATCAATCAAAAGTTTAAGCTTTTTATATATTAATAATTGAAGTTTCTAATATATAATATGATATCAAAAAGAGATCTGAATTGTTAAAATTTGTTCGAATAGTAGTTAAATCCCGCCTGTTGTTTCGCTGATGTAAGGTTGGAGCCGCCCGCCGCACTTTTCGCTTATGATATCTACGCTAGGATCTTATCTACAATAGAAGTTGGCTATGTATCTTCCGCGAATCGCTTTCACTTTGTTGTTCCAACTCAATACCATGTTGAGTATCATCCCCACTACCCACTTCCTGCTGCATTCGAAACCAGCCTTGACTCAATGCGACTAGTGTTGCTGTTCCAGCCATGACACTTGATAGCGCGATTGCCATTCGGATACCTCGGAAGCAGACCAGAAAGTCGTCTCGAGACTTCCGCAACTTGCAAACCCACCCCCGCGTTACCGTCGTCCTGTTACTCATACCCCATACCGTCTTTACAAACACATATCGCCTCTCCCTACATTAGATTTAGAAGTTGACGGGAATACCATCGTATTCATCGGAAAAGTAGGCGTAGGAAACTACTTCCCCGTCGTACAATGCCAATCTATGTGAGCGATCGCATATCTGGATGGCAAACTAGCTCTCCCGCCAAGCCAAGAATAGCAAGGGGAAGTTGCATTATTCACAGCGTGTAATAGTAGCAGATATTCAAGCAGTGGGGATGAGGGAAACAATATGATGTTTAAGTTGGCGGGGTATTGTGATAGTCTTCTGCAAGACTTGGGATTGGAAAGTTATCGAAGAGGTTGGTTTAAAGACTTATTTGCTCCGCTTGTGGCAAGCAACTTTGCGGGATTGAAGGATGAACATTTGAAGAAGTATGGTAGTGATGAGAGTAAAAGAGCTTGAATTTCTGAAGATCTGAGAAAGCTGAGGTTTGATAAGAAATACAACATCAGCTGCAAAGTTTGTGTAAATAGATAGTTCAGTGCTCTTGTTTGAGTAAAGACAATACTCTATTTTAAAGCAGTCAAATACCATAGATTCGTTATTTGAGATAGATGCAACAGCAGTTTACTTTTCTTATCCGTAGATCGAGATGAGATAGCTGCGTTACCTGCCATGGCTTCGGATATTAATTTACGAAGTTTCATCCAGCACGGAATTCATAACTTACTTCATGATGCTTGTACAATATGCCGCTTCATTTCCCATATTGCAGATGTGTGAATGATTTTTGACAATTGCTGTAAGAGAAAATAGGATCTTGAAGATCTTTCCGACAACCTGATTGAGTTTGGCGAGTATAAGGAAGGTTCATTGCAGGTATTATTGTCGATACTGGAGGACATCATCCAGGATACATTGGATCAGCTGTAGATCTCTTTCCACATCGACTTTCCACGTGCTGATTGCGAATCTGCAGGCTGGTCTCTCTTCCCATTTCGTTCCCGACACATACAATTTTCTCGTTGCATTGATTCTTTTGACCAATTCATTGTTAGTGCTGTCATCTTTTGCTCGAAATATGACGATGATGTGAATATTATCAATGACTCTTTCATCCTCAAACTTGCTTTTGGCAAGCAGTTCGTATCCTACATGTGCATCCAAAAACTTTGAGATTCCCCTTGCTAATCTGACTTGACGAGCAAACATCTGACTCAAGCCTTCACGACCGTACGCCAATAGCACTGAATATACTGGCAGGGCTCTGAAGCGGCGTGAGTTCTCAAGACCAATATTCAAAGGTGATGGAATGCTTGATGGTCCAGATGAGAGGTATGCTGCATTCGGATTTTGAAATACAGATGTCAGTGTTGACACCGACCTTGTGAAGAAAAAGCCGCAGTCATAAGGCTGATTAGATGTTAGCCAGAAGGATTTGAAAGAATCAGTTTAACGAATGAGGGTCGTATAGCATACCACATTAAGCATTTTATGGCCATCCCCTGTTATTGAATCCGCTAATTGGATACCCTGAGATATGCTTCGCAGAGAGGCAAATTCTGAAATATCTGGAAGACTCTGAGCGAATATCCCGAAGGCTAAAGGCTTGTTAGTTGTAGATGCAAGAGACAACCGCCGTTTTTAACTTACCTCCATCGACATGTAGCCAGGCGCCATAGCGATCGCAAAGTTCACGGACTTTTTGCATCTCGTGCTTTCCATCAGTTGAAAATCTTCCAGTATTGACCTCTCCAGCACTCAACGAAACTATGCTAGCTACTCCATCTTTCTCTTTGGCCAACTCTTGTTCCAATAGAAGCATGTCAATTTTCCATGGCTCGGACGGACTAGTCCCAATATTCTTAACACAAGCTCGTCCAAGCCCAACAATACTTGCAGATTTGTATATAGAGCTATGAGCCATGGCGGTCAAGACCTGAATGTCTTTAATCCCAGCTTTATTACAGGCCATAAGTAACCCCAATTCTCCAACGCCTCTGCTCTCTCCCTTCTTCTCGAGCCGCCGAGAAATTATAGCTTCCCGTCCACATGCCAGTCCAAGAGTGTTTGCACCGGTAGCCCCGGTAGTAAATGTACTTCCTTTCCAGTCGTCTCCAAGATTCAACAGATCTGCAAGCATTCTCAAGGCCTTCTCTTCGACAGCAGTGCTGACGCTTTGATCTGGTAGATGCACTTGCACATTTTGATCGAAAGCGGTGACAATGTTGTCAGCGACTTCTGCGATTGGCAAGACACCACCAGTGACAAACCCATAATAGTTAGATGAAGTTTTCGGGCCATTGAAGCCAGGAGTTATATCTGAAAGAAGATGTGCTGCAGTGGCTTCTTCTCCGACTCCAATTGCAGGGAGATTTGTGGCAAGGGACTGAGTGGCTACCGCGATGGCATTGGGTGCGGGTAAAGCATCATTCGAAGTATCACTAAGGAGTAATCGAAGCTTTTCGTATGATGATGCAACCGAGAACGCCATTGTGAAATGAAAGACAATGGGAGGGTAGTAGGACGCGTTGGTGGGATTGCACGTTGAAAAATCGTGTCACATTACACGACTAAAAAGTTGAAGCGAAACCATGAAGTTTATATAGTCACTGTCAACAACTTGCTATCTCATGACCTTTTCAATTGATGATCGCAAACTCCTGCCTCAAAATGTGTAGATTTCCATTTTAGGTCAAATCCTCAGTCGCCCCTCTTTCAGGTGGAGAGACTTGATGCCACACCGAGTGCAGCCACATTGTTGCGCCACACGGGTATTCAACGTCTCAACCTGCGGAGTACACCACTCCTCGTTAACATTCATGCCTTGAGCTTAGGTTTATTGCACCATCAAACCCTGGACCGGTTTACAAGTCGAACATGATTGTGTCTTACGAATTAATTGAAAGGTGTGAGGCATTCACAGGATTGGAACCAATTGAGGATTGTTTGAAATGTTGCATTATGTGTCCTGCAACGAAACTCTGGCGCGTGCCATCCTCCTGTGTCATTGATCAAGTCTTCTTCGTAACAATGAATGACAAGAGAAAGCTACCGGTATTCAACGGTAGATGAAAAGAATCCGAGGAGTCGGAGGTAACCTTCTTCACTTTGCACAAAGGGTACTTCCTCCCGCAACTAAAGTCTTGTCGAGACCTGGACTGGGTCGGAATCAAACACGAGTGGTTATACAGCTCTTTATGTATGACTAGGAAGACAGAAAGCATGTAGGTCTCGGTTCCCATTGCCATGTCGTCGGGTGATGGAACTTCCTCCTTTGGCCACTCATCTAGATATGGAGCCCAGTTGAACCCAGGCGGGTATACGCATGATCATCAAACGAAATTGAATGCTTGTTGTTGGAAACCACTTCCTCATTTGACAACATGCATATTATTTTATCACTATTGAAAATATTCGGGAGGCCACAAGGTGCGGACAACCATGACTGCTAGTGTCGTGGCCCATTACATAAATGTTGCAGCTCCAACAATTTGTTGGTCCAGGCCGAATGCATTTATCCGTAGCTGGCACGAGTTCCGTACGCCAAGCTGCATGCAACAACAAACGAAATACCAACCAGTAGGCTGGGCTCCCATGCATCTGGCTAACGCATCCCAACACATGGATTCCGAAGGTTGAATTGACTCCCGGCATTGAGTCAGACCACTATGGCGGAATTTAGATTCGCGAAAGAGATAGATGAAATAGGGCTACAAAACTACCAACATGTATAACATGATTGTCGAAAACCTGCGGGCAAATTGCCATGCTGTCTTATGTTGGCTTTGTTTTGGCCAACCATTGTAGAGAGTTGAGCACGAAGATTTCAACCAGCAGAAGCAATGCGAACTCTCAACCTGCTGCGGTAGTCATGCCTACTTGCAGGAGAAGCAAGCACTCAGTAGCCATACAAAATTCCACAAAACTTCTCCCCGTAGAATTAAACGTACCAAATACACTAAACAAACCCGAGGATTTGGGTCCGCCCCTTTTGCATCTCTCACGGTTAGATCTTTTCGACACGCACAAACATGTCTAAGTATCAAGAACCTGGACAATGTGCTCTTCCCTCAACAGCGACTCAACCACAACATGCAGAAAATATCGAGGCACAGCTAGGATGTAAATCTCCAGGTGCAAACATGAATGCAGATTCCCGCCGCGAGCGCGATACACAATCAACCGAAACTCCTGAGTCTAACGATGGGTTCGTGCGAGCTGCCTTGCTGGAATAGCTCCGAGAACGCTAACTCCGTATCCAGATCATCATCCAAATCTTTGACAAGCAGTGTTGTGGATTTTCCCGAAGAAAATGGCAGAACATATCATGGCTATCGTCCAGGAAGTACTGATGTCCAATTTAGCTTTTTCGTCAATAGCTAACTAGCCTACTAGCATACCACTTCCCAAATGACGTCAATGAGCAAGACAGACTTGAAGCACAATTCGATATGCTAAAATGTGCTTTCTCGGGTCGCAACTTCTTCGCTCCTCTATCCGACCCTCGCTACATTCTAGATATTGGTACCGGTACAGGTCAATGGGCAATTGAAATGGGCGATACCTTTCCAAAGGCGGAAGTCCAAGCCACTGATCTCTCTCCAATCCAACCGGTATCTGTTCCAGAAAACGTTCATTTCTATATCGATGATGCTAGCGATGACGATTGGGTACTGCCGTCCAACCACTTTGATTACATTCACACTCGGGTGTTACTAGGATGCTTCAAAGATTTTGAAACCATCATAAAAAGAGGATTCCATTACACGAAACCAGGAGGCTATATGGAGAGTCAAGAGCTTCTATTCACTCCATATTGTGACGATGAATCGATGCCTGAAACCTGGCCATTCTTAGAGTGGATAGGGTTTGTCGAAAAAGCGGCAATCAAAGCCGGTAGATCAATGAATATTGCCAAAAACCTCAAGAACTGGTACGAAGCAGCTGGATTTGTGGACGTGCGAGAAAAAGTGTTCAAATTGCCAGTTAATCCTTGGTCTAAAGACAAGCACTTACAAAACCTTGGGGAGATGTCTGAAGAGAATTGGCTTGCGTGCTTATCGAGCTTTAGTATGGCTTTATTTTCTCGCATCTTAGATTGGAAGCAAGAACAAATTGAGGTTAGTTTACTCCACCGAATTGCTCTTTTGCGTTTTAGTTGGCTAATAGGGATGACTGACAGGTGTATTTGGTGAATGTTCGAAAATCTATCCCGAATCGAAATTTTCACGCTTACAATAAGATATACGTTGTCTGGGGCAGGAAACCAGAAGAGAGCGAGAAAATCTCCAGCAGTACCTCGGAAGAGATGCCTTCCAAGGTTGATGTGGCCCAAGATGAGCCTGCAAAAGAAGGCTCCTAATGGACTTCACGATTTTTTGATCGAAGGGTTAAGATTTTCATAGAAGTTCGAAGTGTCAAATACAAGCCATTCGACTAGTATTGAAGATATGAAATAGCAGACTGAAAGAAAATAGGAATTCAAATACTTTTCTGGAAAATATAGCCACTTCCTCCACTTTCATAAGCAAGACACAATTCATTGATAGAAGTCCATATTAATACAAATCCACATTAATAACGAAGTGATGCTGCAGCTTATGTATCACCGTATCAAGCGGATACTGTGATCCGGTTCTAGCCCAGTGAGTTCGACTCATCGGATCACACTCCAACGTGCTTTCTCCAGAACATGGTGAAAGACCATATCCTCAGCATAAAATATTATTTCATCAATGTCTCCTCACAACGACTCGGTACTTGAACTTTCTTCCACTACCGCACTATACTATAGTCGATCCCACCGACATCATACATGTATTCAAGCTCACTCTCTCCTAAAATACTATTATCCCCTCAAGTCCATCATCCCATATCCTCTCAATTTCTGTACAAACTCGCCATATTTCCGTCACCCGCCTACTTCTCCTAATCTCGTAGATCTCTAGCTCATGTAGACACTCACACTCACCAATGCTCTAATTAATTAAAGCTCAACATCACATTCCACCTGAGATATTTATATTTCCATTTCTTTGCCATCTCGCAGACTCGTAGTATTTGAGAGAAAAGTCCTGGTATGGTGAAATTAGTGAAATTAGTGGCATAGTGACATTTGCATACTTTCATCCCCCTAATGGAAATGACTTGATCTTCTTGTTTAGGCCTGCAGAGGGATATTCAGAAAGAATACCATTCATGGGAGCTGTGAAGTAAGAAAAAAATTCAGTGAGTATTTGTTCAGGAAGGGTGGTCTAAATGCTGAGTTTGCGGCGGTGATTATCTTGTTCTTGATCGAATCTTGTGAAAGTAGAATCTTTTTCGATCATCTCTCATCTCGTAGAAATAAAATCACGCTTGAGATCACGCATTCAGCTAACTGAAATAAAGTTTTAGAGATTACTCTTCTTAGAATCAGGTCACACCCCTCATAAATAGATCTCCGTCACCACAAGGTAGCAAGTTCTCAGCAAGATCGTGGGCATTATCAAGATATCTCATTCATTACATCATATCATATCACTTGTATAAGCCTATTATTCAATCCAACCCCCCCTCTAACCTCCCACAACAACAAACTCCCCCACCGTCGCGCCCTTCCCATCGTTTTCCCAACACCCCTCCACCACCAACCTCACATACTTCCCACTCCACGCGCCACCCTCTACCACCAACCTCGTTTCATTTCCCACCACCGGAACCACACTTTCCGTATTCGAAGTTTGCGTTGCATTACTCGGCGCATATGGAAGACTTGGAGAGATATCCTCGATATCAATTGACCATTCGTTTCCAAATATCTGACCTTCATCTGTAGTTTCGTTTCCGAAAAAGATGGAGGCGCGGAGGGGAGGTCGAAGACCCCAGTTAAAGTAGATGCTCCAGATAGGGGATGCAGAGATGGAAGTACTGTTTATGAGAAGGGAAGAGGATTCATTTGTGGATGGTTGCCAGGAAGTTGATGATGCGCCGTCGATTGCTGCGACGGGGAATTGTCCGGCTGAGTATGGGTCATTGGAGGTTACGGGCAAGCATTGGAGGAGATTGTTAGGTTTGGTCAATTTTTGGAAGTAGAGACGGTTGGGAATAGTGAGGGTTTCATTTATCGCAATGCTGTAGGATGTTGTATTCGAGGCGGCAGAACCGGGTGTTCCGACCACAAAGGGGAGCGTAGTGTTTTGGTAAAGATCGCTAAGTTTGGTAGAAGGGAAACGAGTGATGTTTGTGTGGGTAGTGTTCATGCTAGCCGAGAGAGTTGCTCCCGCATAGTGAAAGGTGCGAACTTTGATGTGGGAGATCTGAGGAGGAAGTGAAGGGTTAAAAAAGAGAGTTGGTTGGTCTGTTCGAATACCTAGATAACCAAAGGGTACGACCTGATCGGCTCCTCCGTGCCCAGTCAAAAATGGAAATGCTGGGTTAGTTCCTCCATTCAATGTGACATCGTCAACAGCTTGCTCCGAAAATTGAAACCAGGGTGCTCGGAGATATGGAAGAAACCCATTCAAAGTGTAAGTGTACGCAGAGCACCCAGATTGAGACAAAGCGTTTGCATCAATAGCAAAAATAGAATAAGTCATAGCCGGTCCGTCAGGCGATTGCTTATTTGCATACTTGAGTTCATGTAAGTAAGATCACAATTAACAAAAGGGGAAGGATACATACATAATCTAAGTCTAATAATTTATCTGCTTCAGTATAATTTTGATTGAAATCCAAGGGGTAAGTCAATAAAACCACGTCAGCTTGTTTGACAGCAACACTATTGTTCATCGTTTGATATTCTAATGTGATGTTGGAGGCTGCAGATGGAAATTCAATATTTTGTTGTTGCTGTTGCCAAGTTGAATTGGCTTCTAAGCCCTGAGAAATTCTCAAATCGTTTGCCAATTCTAAAAGAGTCGCAGCAGAAGCTACAGTAAATGCTCCGTTGTCCTTGTTGTTAGCATATTCATCTGGATCAGTCATATTGTATATCCAATATGATTGTGTGGTTTCGTTATACATCAGTAAATGCCCTGTCATAATAGCAGTACTCTCAATAATTTGTTTAGGTCCATTATCGAACCAAGTCTTGTTATTAGTGATATTGTATTCCTGCATCAAATTGAACGCGATGTCATAGTTGAGATGATATTCATAGTCGACGCAAGGACCTGTACCCGTACAATTTCCGTATCTTCCAGTAGTCCAAGAGTAAAGCGAGCTTCCATTGGGATAGTTGTTGAATGCTGCATTTGCCAAAGATTGATTGTGCTGCTTAATTCGGAAATTGCTAATTTGCTTACTCCATTCTGGAAATGCCAGGTTGAGCCCGGGTGCCATCCAATAATCAGCATCCCAAAATACCAAGCCAGCATACGAGTCGGAATATAATCCTCCAACTGAAATGCTGTTATCATTCAACCCGCTCCCATCGGGTTGTAAATTTTGGAGAAGATAATAGGTATTTGCAACTGAAGCAATGTGGAGTGCCTGAACGTTGGGATCATCTGGTAATTCTCCTGTGACTGGATCTGCGAAATCGTCGACGGAGTCTGCTGTCAGGATCGTGGCCCAAGCTGCAATATGTTCCGCTAGTAGGGTGTCCCATCCAGACTCCTGTGCTGACCTTTGAGCTTCTCGAGCTGCACTTTCAGCATCGCTAAATTTATCTGTCGAAGCTATTCCGACATACTTGTAGAAAACGGCAGTTTCTCCAGCTTTCAGGCTAATGTTGAAAGATTGTCCAATTGTTGTATCATTTGCCGAGCTTACGTATGCTCCACTGGCATTGCTTCTCGAGGAAGTATCTGTGTAATTGTTCGTAAAGTTGACACCAGAAACAACAAATCCTGTGATATCCGGAAGATTATTAGGATTTACTGCTGAATAAATGGTGGTCCCATTATCATCTAATCCTTTGGAAGATAGAGTGGATCGAAGGGCACTTTGACCATCTAGCAAGTCTGTAACCTGCCCTTCGGAATCTGTGGAGGAGATGATAGTAGATTTGACGGCCACGACATTCGGTCTTTCCCTACTGAAAAATGCAGCATACGAAACATTAAAGGTAGAATTCTGATTTGGGGACCATATATAGTTCCATTCCGCCACACCAGTCCGGAATGAAATTTTGGAAGTAAAATTTGATATTGAGGTGTTGCTAGCCGTTGCATCCAGGAAATTAGATCCGAAGGAGAAAATAATCCCCGTTGGATGTGGAATTCCACTGATGAAGGACTCCCAGCCATACTGGTTCAACCAAGGATAATTAGTCCCTTGAGGAGGGACTTTCGCTGGTTCTACATCATAGAATCCGGAAATGGTAGAGAAGGAAATTCTATCGTCGAATAATGGCCACCCGTTGGAAGGTAATATACCATTTGCATCTGTTTGATTGACATCTTTTTCAAAGAATGGACCTGGAGGACAGTTATAAATAAGAACTAATAGCAGATTCTCTCAATTAGTCGTCATACCTGCTGCTGCAAGAGAAGCACCAATATACCCATTGGCAAGAGACAATCTGGATTGATATTGTCCCGGAATATATGTAGTAGTAGTCAAGGACCAATCACTTTGATTCCAGGTCGACAATCCCGCATTTACAGAGAAGTCTGTGGTACCAGATACACTCAAAGGGAGCAGCCATATGTTTCCGAGGAAACAAAGAAGTATTGACGTTACCGTATTGAAGCTCATGATGAGATATGCGGGTTATCAATTGGGGTTCAATGGGAGAATATCAGTCTTGAATTCATACGGAGTAGAGATGAAGTGTTGAAAGCCGCGACATTCAACCAAATATATAAAAGCCTTTTTTCAAGCTCATGATGACGTGCCTCCCATAGGACCAATCATTATCAAAAGTTTCAAGTCTCCATTGGTTCATTAGTAAAAACCATCATTTCTCTCCTCTGCATATCGAACAAAGAGGTTTAGGAACCCGTAAAAATCGAATAATGGCCCACGAAAACCAAGTTTCTAGAAGCCGTGTGCATTTTGCGGGGCTGGAGGCGGGGTAGAGGAGCCGCCTAGCCTTTTTACGTGAGATCCGGAGGTTTCATTTGTTAGCAAGCTTTCACCGTATTTGCTGACATGCGGGAAGAAAATACAATAGCACGAAGACTACACATGATATATCGTCTTGGAAAAGAATCGTCTTTTACTGCGGTGTTCGGATTTCATTTCATGGTTTCTTGATAACTTGTTCCTAGGTCAAGAATGATTTATTCTCGCTATAAAAGTTACGTTTCTCCTCTATTTACCGCCTCCCACTAATTTGTCCCCATGCATCTGGACTATGTCTTCCATTTTGCCAACTCCCTGCATCTATCATCATACTCTCCCGACTGATTTGCCTACCAGATCCGTTGGCCGAAGTCGGTGCTGCCGCTACGTTGGACATGAAGGGGTTATTACTGCCGCCTGGCATTTGTCCATTGGGCTGGGGCATTTCTACGACTTGAGGTGCCTGGTGTTGCATAGGTTCTGGTTGTTGCTGTTGCTGAATCTGAGTAGGCGCTAATTGAGGATAATTGTAAAGATCCAAAATACTGCGCTTATCAACTAATCGACCAGTCTGCTGTGGCATCATAGGGTAGGTTTGCTGTCTATATTGATCATACTGAGCTTGCTGGGGTTGGACTTGAGGCTGTTGGTATTGTGATTGCGGTTGCTGTTGTTGCTGGTATCCATACTGCAATTGCGACCTTTGTTGTTGCTGTTGTTGTGCCTGCTGTTGTTGTGCTTGTTGTTGTTGTTGTTGACTCGCCTGGTTAAAGAAAGGATTCATTTGCTGTGGAGGATTCTGCATTCCCATGTTGTAGCTCCCGGAAGGATACTGCTGTTGTGGTGTTTGAGTGACTGGACTTGCGAATAGAGGTTGTTTCATCACCGATTGTTGCATATAGGGGTTCGACTGAAGATTTGTATTGACGACCGGTTGCGGTGATGCTTGTTGCATGAATGGATTAGTGTTCAAGTTATTTCGATCCATTTGCTGTGATTGAGGCTGTTGACCTGGATTTTCGTATGTGACTGGAGCATAATGGTGTTGTGGTAAGGATGGAACAGGGGGTGTCATAGATTGCTGATATAATTGTTGCACTGGTGGGGGTTGAGAACCAGGAAGCCCCCCTGTGTGGTGAGGGAAAAGAGGCTGTGACGAAGACACTGACATGTTTTGAAAGGCTTGGCTAAGATTGAGTTGTGACTGTGACGGCATTAATCCGAATGGATTTGTGCTCGCAATATTTTGATATGGATTTCCTTCCATTATCTGATTTTGCCCATGTGCCATTGAACCAGTAGATTGTGTAGACTGTGTCTGAAGAAATACTGGATTATCAAGTCTATCAAATGGGTTGTTTGAGGCCGATGATATACTGGGACTAGTTGCTCGAGGTCGCTCAAATGATAGACCGGGTGGACTAGCTGGGGTTCGCGGCCCAGAAGAATTTATAGACGATGCCGTTCTTGCACTGGAACCACCTTCGCCCAGTCGAACTAGAGTTTCAATAGCTTTCTCCAAATTTCCACCCAAGCCTTTTAGCACGGCCGTATTTCTCTTCTCGTCCCTGAACCCCATGTCTCGCAACTTCACCAACTTCGACTCGAGATCATCCGTTGCGTCAAGGGAAGTTCCAAATATTCTTGAATGCTTATTCTTTCTCGGAGGCGATGGCGCTTGGCTATAGTCATCAAATTCTGCCTGCGCATCTGCATTGTCTTTTTTCGCCTTTGAGGATAGGGGGAAAATCGAAGAAGCCGATCTGAAGCCGAATTTGGTCCCATTTTTGGGAGGTAGCGGTGGAGGATGATCGTCTGAGCTCGAACTACCAGTATTATTCCGTCTCTGGGCTGGCGGTCCGTTGGCATATTTCTGTCGTATAAATCGTTCCATGGCCGAATCTGCTTCATCGGCGTCAATGGGAATCGGAGGTCGAGTATTTTTAGGATTGTAGATTCGATTTGACGCGACATTTCCAGTCTTCTTCATATGCTATCAAACCATTAGAAATATACCAAGATAGATTACTTGTCAACGCACATCTACTTGATCTTTCGACCATGAATCCATACTCAATGATTTAACCTTTGTAATATGTGTTCCCAGCTTTCGGTGTAAGGCCGCGCAACGCATGCATAAGAATATTCCCAGCTATTTCAGAGTCAGTTGTTGTCGGAACGTAATTACTCTTCGTTCAACGAATCGTGCGCCAGTGATCGATATTGACTTACACTCCAACTTGCCCATCCTACATCTTTGAATTAGTGCATGTTGAGGCCAATATAGATCTTGGATGCTTACCTGGATTCCTGGCCTGGCAGTCTGCGCAAACATTGTTTCCTGGCAATTTCACAAGTTCCTGAAGCGCCTGCTCATTCCGCGCAAGCTGTCGCTTGCTTAAAATTCCCGACATGATATGATTGCAAGAAAGTAATTATTAATAAAGTTGTATTGGATGTCAAGTCGAGGGAGAAATGGACAGAATGAGATTGAATTGAATTGAATTGAAGTAAGTAGTTGGTTGGTCAAGGAAAGTTATCTCGACAAATGGAGAATGTACTTCTTCGGTATAATTACAGGTTTATACAAAGACATACAGTTGAATGTACAAGAAGTCGTGAGTTGCTTTTTCCTCCCGTCGTGAAATCGTTAAATGAGGAAAAATGGCTGATTAAGGTCGTGTTTCTTATTTAGTTTCACGCAATGCCGGCTGCTAAAGTGGATGAAAGCAGCAGAAGTGGAGAGTTGGGAAATAAGGTATGAGATGATGAGATGAGTTATGGAGAATTGGAGAACGTATCGTATGAGAAGCTTTGGAAGAGATGGAAAGATTGGAGAAAGGAGAATAAATGACTACTTCGTACTGGGTAGGTGGTAGATGGATGGGAAAAGGGAAACAGACAGAATAGTGAGGGAGTTGAGTGAGTTTGATTGAGCGAGAGAATTAGATAGACCAAGAAGAAAGTCAGAGCTTCGGATGAAGGTCCTCATTTGTCAGAAATACAGAAATATGGAAAGATGGAAAGATGGAAATCCATTAACTAGTTAAAAGTAACTATTGTTCCTAATAATATCTCCTGGGGGGGGTCTGCAACCAATCTGCAACCAACATGGCTCGAGCATGGGACTTTTCAGGTACTCTGTGAGTTTTGGGATGCCTTATTGCCTGATATTGGCATTCTGTCGTCAAAGACATCAATTCACGGCTTCTCTATGGACTACGAGACAACCGTAACCTAGCACTCCCCCCCCAGTAGGTATTGACTAGGTACTAGGTAGGTATGCAGCAATCATAAAGTCGACAAATCATCGTTCGATTTGATTTCCAAAAGGATGGAAAAGCTTAATACAGGAGTCCTGTCACACTCATAAATCCTTCATCCTTCATGGGTTGGAAGCTTTCTTCTTATTGAATTTCACAAACCATCATCACACTCTTACTACGGCCCTTTACTACCTACCTACCTACCTATGTTTTTTCCCTCAAATATATACGTCTGTAAGGATTGGGTAATAAGATATAGTTAACTATCGAAAATCAATATTTCCTCGACCCGAAATTATGATTTCCATCTGTTGATCATCCATCTCATTCCGGTTAGATTCATCCGCAGAATTCCAACATGCGATGCAACGGATGAAAGTAATCTAACGGCTATGCAATCCAATCATGTCAGCATGGTGGTAAATCTTGCTTACTGGCGCTTCATGAGTCGAGGGCCGAGATAAGAATGAAATCTTGTCACTTATTACGCGATTATCAATATCGGCGATCTCCAATGACATAGTGCTTACTTTTCATCACGGTCCACTAACCTTATGCCCAATGGAAGAATCTACGGGAAAGGGAGAGGGGCGATCAAAACCCCTCAGTTCCCTCAATTCCCCTCAATTCCCCTCGAATCGTCGTTGTTCCTTAGGTATTTACAGTCCCTAATACATAACAATAACACTATTTGACTTCTAGCATTCATATCTCTTCACAATGGGTTCAACTTATCAACTTTTAAAGCCTAGCTTTTATCCTTCCTCGGAACCCGACTCATCCCCACAAATTCAAGAAGTCATCAAAGCACTCAATCTTCTCCCACACATCGAGGGCGGCTTCTTTGCCGAAACAGATCGTGCCCCAGACGTCATTCCCTCACCATTCGGCTCCGATAAATCCTCCACTACAGATCTTGCGCCCCAAAGACCTGGCTTTGATCCCACCGTGCGAAATTCATCGACTAGTATCTTCTATCTGCTTACGCCGCATGGTCCGCAAGGTGGCTTTCATCGGAATAAGGGGAGAACGGTTCATACACTACACAAAGGCCGAGGCAGATATGTTTTGATACACGCTGATGAAGAGGGTTCGGAAAAGAGGATCGAGACATTCATTGTTGGCCAGAATGTTGCTGCTGGCGAAAAGTTACAATGGATTGTAGATGGTGGGAAATACAAGGCATCCTACTTGTTACCAGATGTCCAAGGTGGCCAAGCCAGTGATGGGCTTTTGATCAGCGAGACTGTTGTTCCTGGGTTTGAGTATTGTGATCATGATTTTTTATCTCCCGAGGGATTGAAAGAACTTGTGACTTCCGAAAAAGCGGAGGAATTGAGTTGGCTGCTCAGTCCTTTGGGGAAACAAGAGTGACGTAAAGTTTCTTTACTCATAGAACATAAAATCACATAAAATTTCGTGAATTTTAGTGAGCGAAATCGTTCGTGAATTTTATTCGCACACGCGATTGGTTGATCCCAGATTTTAATCTTTCCTATATCAAGAAAACGTCTAGCTCTTGCTATAATCTGTATTACGAATGACAGATGAACTGGTTAAAGAGGCTCTTCTCGTCCGGCCAGCGCCGATAAGGAAGCTTCTCAACATGCTCAAAATCTCTATAACTCCCAATTCATTGCCCACATTCGCTTTAGATCGTTGTTTCACCGTACAGATCTTGACCATTCTCAGGTTTTTTGGTAATCCCCAGGAACCATGTCGACTAGAATTGTATTTACAGTTGTACAAGCGATATTCGTACGTTGTCGAAACCATACATCATCGAGATACACAACACTATTCATAGTGGTATGTTCTCCTTTTATTGGCGAGATAGTCTCTTTTGCTCTCTTTCATCATGTTGATAGTAGAGGGTTCAAGGACCCTCGTCAATATCCGCAGGAAAAATAGATCGAGGTAATGAATGAGTGGACATTCACGAAATTCTTATCTGGTAGATTTTCAAGCCTTTATATGAATAGATCGTTTCCAAATTTTATACCATGGTATCTTCTCAAATTCACCAAGATTTATACTTTTACCATTTTGAACAAGTTCTTCGCAGACTTTGCCTTGCTTATCACGCTAGTAACTCTGCTCACTTTCTGGGCCACCATGGGGTCTCGAGGCACAGAATTTTTGCTCCTTGACCTTGGCTTCATGATTGACAGCATCATCATGCCAGTCTTTTGCAACTCTGATATCTTCCATGCTCGCACAAGCCAAAGGGAAACTGTTGCTCCCATATACATAAAGCCAGTGGATATCTGGGCACGCAGAAAATTCGTTCCATTGTTGGTTCGCAACCAAAGTGCAATTGGCTCGGTAAATGTGCTCGGCATGACCACCGAAACCTAGAATATGGACAGAGCAGATGGTAAGAGTTGTAACCCCACAACTTCAGCGGTCACCGAAGCAACGGTAGTGGTAAAGGTTGCAGAAACAGCACCACCAATCAAAGCATAGAAGATCAGTACTCCAAAACTTTTGGCAAAGATCCAGACTACAAGAGAAAAAAGACCGGCCAAGAATGTACAAACAAGTGCGGAGTTATTTCATCCAACGTCATCGCCAACGTACCCTATAACGGGTCCGCCAAGGCCTCCTCCAAGATTAAACATAGCACCAAGAATCGACCCTTGAGATACGGTAAGGCCCACCGTGTTTGCGTAGGCGGGTATTGAGAAACAAGAGCCACATAACCCAAGACGCTCAAACTGCCCCAGGATAAAGTGAGTAAAAACTCTGGTCTTTTCAGAAGACTGGTATGAGAGGCTATTTGAACAGCTCCAATGGCCTTGTTTCGATCTTTTATGATGATAGTTGAAAAGCCACACGAAAAAGCTGATGCTATAGCCAGAACTCGACACGCCCAACCAGTACCCCATCTCTGAATGAGCGCGCTGGAAGCCAACGAATGTATGAGCCCTCTAATTCCCGACCGCGTCGTCCAAATACCATTTGCAAGAGAGCGCCGACGATCAGACCACTGAGGGATCATACCAACAGTAGCACTAAACTGCATTCCCATCTCAAAACCAAAACACACGCCCTGGCTCAAAAATAACTGCCAAATTTCAGTCGACCATGACGCGCCTAATAATGCTGCGGTTTGCAATATAATTCCTATTGTTAAGGTGGTCCGAGCCCCCCATTCTCGCGTGGTGATTGTGGCAACGGGCGCGATAAATTGGGCCATGCTGAGGGAAAGACCGCCTACAAATGCGAAATCTAAATCGCTGGCTCCTGGGAATGTGTTGGTTTCTAGGTAGTGAGCGGGAAAGATTCCGTAGGACTGGTTATTATGATATTGAATCAGTAAATGGAGCGTTGTCTGAAGACGAAGAGGTCTTACGCTATTGATTCCCCACATGTGGGCATTGATCAAAAATACACAGAGTACGTAGATCCAGCCGTAACCGTCGTCTGGAGGAGCTTCTATCTCGGTACGTGTTATGGGGTAGGCTTGCTCGGTGTCAATATCATTGTCTCGTTTGTTGACCGGGAAGTCGTTTTCGGATGGTGACTTCTCTGGAAAGTCATTGGAAGGATAGATGGAGTCGTGGGCCATTAGAGGCACTGATATCGCATGATTCAAGTCATTATTCTTTTTTAAATGCATTTTCTTCGTTCATCACCCGCAGATGAGTTTTGAGAATTCTCGCAATTCTAAACGAGGGGAAATGGCATCGGAGTTTTGGGAAATGTTGCTGTATAGATCAGATACAGTTTCGCGAATCTCAATGGGATATCCGGCAGGGGTGAAATCTTGCTGCGCAATAAGATGTCGAAGATGGACAAATTAGGCCGGGCAGCAGGTATCGGCTACCATTTATTCACCCCCCAGTGTGAGTCATGATAATAACAAGCAATAACCGTGCACTTGATATTCTGATACATACATAACTTACTTCATGCTAACGCGGAAAATCACAGCCCTGGACACACTTAATCATCACATTCCTCGCCAGAGTTCAAATCTCGTATCTGGAAATCGATATTCACCAGTTGTTTTTGAATAGAGATATATATTTGCAGCCAAAGTTTCTGGGAGATCGGGGATTAAGTGGTGATGATGAGGATGAGGCTTGGCGCGCCCTTTGGTTTCTGTTTCTGTATTTGGGGACACGGGGATGGGAACAGGATGAGAATGAAATGAGGGGTGGTGGTTTGGCGGGTGAGACTTATGAAAGAGTTTTTGGAGCCGCAGATTTATGTCGTCGGATCTGAATCGGATGAGGTGCGTTAGGGAGTAGGTCTTTGTGGGATAGGTGGTGGGCTGGCATCTTTTGGGGAAGGTAGTGGGGTTAGAGAGTAAGGAAGGTGATTGGATTGTTGGGTACGGTGAGGGTGGTGGGGAGGGGGGATGCTTTGTGAGGATTGTTGGGGGGAGAATTGGAGAAGAATTGGAGGAGAAAAGTGATGGTTTTTGGAGCAAGTCTCTTGATTGAAGTTTTCACCCTTAGGGTCTGGATTTCTTTAGTTGTGTCGGACTCGCACGTCACGACTCTAGCTTTCATATTTTTTCGGCAAATGTTTGTGTATAACGGCGAATGGCCCATGAAGAGCGTACAAACTTTGAGTAATCTCGGATGCATGTTATCGAAAGAGATGCATGAGTATACAGGTATTCAATGATTTCCAGCAGATTGGATAATAGGAACTAGAAATTCGAAAACACAACGAAAACGCATTCGAGAACCTGAAGCAGTGATTTGTACGGATTGGATAAGGAGGACCAGATACTCAAACACCAAACGAAGATACAAGCGAGAATCTAAAGCAAATCCTTGACCCACCTCACTTCAACGTCTTTTGAAACTCGCCAAATCTCTTATACATCTCTTTCTCAAACAGCTGTTGCATCTCATGACTCTTTGGATCCCCAAAAGGCAATATGTTGCTAGCATAGAGACAAGCCAACCCCGTCTGTTTATCGATACTCCACAACAAATTCGGCATACCACTCCAAGTCAAGGTACCTTTCTTCTTGCTTCCCTCGACGTCTTCTTCTATGAGTAATCCACCCAGTCCATGGTTCAATTTTCGCCCCGGGGGTTGACTAGAAAATGTTCCCTGGAGGAAATCTGCGGCCACAAAATTATCACACATATTCTTTACCGCATTTTCTGAGATCTGCGGTTTGAACATTTCCGCCGTGGTGGACTTCTTGAGTAGAATCTCATCGTCGCGCAGAAGAGATGTCAGGATTTTGAGATACGAACTTGCGGATCCGGCAAGTCCATGGCCTCCAAAACAATCTCTTTGTTCAATGATACACAGAAGTTCATCAGTCCATTCTATTTTCCCGTTGCCTTTGCCTGGCAACGGGAAGACTGATGTGGAATTATCTAATCCACTACGAAGAGTCATTTTCACGAGTTTTTCTTGAACATGTGGGTTGCGGTCACGATGGAATGTTATGTCATTAATATTGAGGGGGTTGAAAATGTGGGTTTGAGCGTAGTCTTCCAATGATTGGCCGTTATTGAGACGAGTCACAAGAAGAGATACCCATTCGAGACTGTAACCGTAAGCCCAAGATGTACCGGGCTCGAACAAAAGTGGGAGAGTGATAGTCTTTAACATATCGGTGTTATGAGTATGAACGGAGTTGATACCCTGAGAGGCGCGGAATCTGACGAGCTCTGGTGCAACACTATCGTAGCCGACTCCCGATGTATGCGAAAGCAAATGTCTATATGTTTTTTGTCAATGACTTTGAATTTATGGGTGTCTATACATCGTGCCGCCTACCTTAAAGTGATCTTGTTCTTAGCTGGCTTGAGAATGGGAATTTCCTTTCCATCTGCTCCAGTTTCAAAGCCCTCAATGATTTGGATGTCTTTGAACTCTGTCAAGACGGGAGACAGATCATCGTCAAGACCAATCTGTCCCTGTTCTACGCACCGCAAACCCGCGATAGAAGTTACTAGCTTCGTGCATGATGCCAAGACAAAAGTCGAGTCAAGCTCAATTTGAGAGTTTGGAGTTGCAGGGCCAATTGCCTTTTCGTATTTGAACGTTCCTACTACTTTTCAGTATTCTAGAGCGTTTGAGATGGATGAATATGCGAAGGAAAAGAGTCTTACCATCGGCATTACTGGCAAGAAGGACAACACCAGGGATCTCTCGAGCTGAGGTTGCTGCCTCGAATTGCTGTTCCAGAGTAGCCATAATTTAAAGATCTCTTTCGGATTTTCGTGATATGTGATATGTAAGAGGTGATTCTTAATGAAAGATTCAGAAAAGAAAGCGGACATGGACTGCGAATTAAACATGTAATAGCAACACCAACTCTTATATACCTGCCATCAATTACGGATTTCCGATGATTTGAAATGTCCGGAATCCGTGTGCAGGTGCCCAACCTTGAGATTCTAGTTGCTGTCCAATTGTACATGGAGAGTCCAAAAATCCAGGCTGCTTCACCTCAACCTTGTCTTCGGACTCCAAAATCAAGGGGGAAAGCATCCCAGGCGATCCACTCATACGAGCATCACAGACCCGTTTCTCCTTACGTGTTCCCTTCTGCGCAGGAATATTCTCAGAGAATATTCCTACGCTTTGTGGATATAAAGTTTGATTATGCGATCATTTTGATCATGTGAAACCTTTTGCAAGAATTGATGGAATTGGATGGTTAAGCATTTGTCAGTACATGTCGGAATTGGTTGGTATATGAGCAAGCAAAGGGAGCGGCGGCCGCAGAGTTGCCGCATGCATAGTGCGATTTTAGTGGATCGAGATATAACAAACATTAGATCCATAGCATTCCTTAACCATTCCTACTTTGAAAAAAGTCAGTTTGGAATTTGGCACCACCAAATCTTTCAGTCATTGAATTCAATATTGTCAATGTCATGAAGAATCGCACCGCATCGCTATGCACGGCGCAAATACTAACGTCAAAGAACTCTTTTCCTGCTCCTAATAGAAAGAGCTTGCAGTCCTGTCGAAAGTACGGTCTGCACAAGTTGTGGATACTCTTGAAGGGAGGGAAGAGAACATCTCCTGAAAGTTCCAACCGCGGAATCATAAAGAGCCGAGACAAGTCAAGTGATGAACAACACTCAGATCTCGGGATATTCGTGGAAGAAGGTTATCTGATTGCCGAGATATGTTGTCAACCGGATGAATTCTACCTTCCATTTGGGGCATCATCTCACATGCAACTAAATTGCATCTCCTCGTAAGGACCAGGACGGCGCATGGAAAAGTTAGAACTGCAGGTTTGACCCCAGATAAAGCATGTTCGCTCAATTAATATTTAGCAGCGACATACAGCTGTGCGGGGTAGCTTTCAAGGACCCAATTATTCTTCTATTTTTGATGTTGACAGTCGTCGTTTTTTGGTCGGTGTATATTGTGTTCGTGCAGTCACGAATTCTGAAGATTGTTGCTGGAACTACTGAGAATTTTCGAAGATATTCATTATTCATGTTGCGGAGAATTAGAACAGCATGGGTACAGGTATCTTCCAAGAGAACCGACCTACTTTGGATTTTTGATTGAACGTTGAATCAACATTGAACCAAGATCTCTCATATTGTAGGCAGGTACAGGCCTGAGCAGCTAGGCGGGGTATGCGAGCCATTCAAGTGCGTTCCACAGGTACCAAGACCCGAGACAAGACAACCCGATCTAAAATTGGCATCACACGTATCTTTTTTATTTACAAATCTCGATTACTCCATGAGGGGTAAAATCTACTTCCGCGCCCGGCAGTTCAAAGTTTGATGCCAAGTTTAATGCTAGTTGTATTGCAATAGCTCTGACGAAGATCGAATCGTTCTTGCGCTCCAATGAACACCACACTCCCATACTACTAGGTGTCACTTCGAATAAGATTAAATAAACACCGTGGATTGCAGAATCTGCATATATATCATCATCGAGTTTGTGATTGGCATCAAAAGCAAATTGATGATAACATCCTTGAATGACATAGGGCCAGGTTGCCAATTACCCACCTTTTTTGGTGTACTTGTCGGAAAAACTATCACAGTAAGTGAGGGGAAATGTTAGTAGGTCTTTGATTCATCTTTATATATATACATCCCTTCCACAAAATGTCGGATTGTCCAATCATTGGAAAATATATCTTCATCAATCATGGGCTTCAAAAGCCTGTCTAGGGCTCTAGCAGTCGCTTTTCTCTTGGTCTTTCATTCAGTAGATGCTGCTACTCTCACAGTATCCACAACTGGTGGCAATGCATCCAGCCCTATTCTTTACGGTCTCATGTTTGAGGTAAGCTGTTCAAATTCAAGCAATCTAGCAAACCGGACTGCAGTCTGGCAACAAGAAACCCTCAGGCTCGATTCAAAGACGCCTTTAATATTCATCTCTTTTTCTATATTCAGCTTTATCCAAGATTTCAGCAATTTCATTTGTGATCTCCTGTCTGCTACTCTCGAAGATCCTACCCAAATTACGGAGAAAACTTTGAGCTAACTGATTTCCAGGATATAAATAACTCCGGTATATTTCCAAGATGACGAAGACTGTGTTATTTAAGCTAAAATTCTATAGGTGATGGCGGTATACATGGTCAGTTGCTACGAAACAATGGATTCCAAGGAACAAATCCTGGATTAACAGCTTATGCTGCTGTTGGTGGCACAAATCTCACAGTTGACACTGCCAATCCTCTCACCTCAGCGCTCCCAAGATCCTTGAGAGTTTCCGTTCCATCTGGAACAACTGGACAAGTTGGCTTTTCGAATGCTGGATACCTTGGTGTCCCTGTGAATGACGATACTTATGCAAACTACTTCTGGATGAAGGGTTCATACTCTGGATCAGTTACATTATCTCTTGTCGGTGTCGCAAGTGGAAAAGTATATGCTACCAAGACCATCACAGTCAATAGTGTGGCCACTTCTTTCACTTACTATGAGACTACATACCACTCCACACAGGCTCCAGATGGTAATAATGTTTGGAAATTAACATTTGATGGAGCTAAAGTTGCCGGCAGTGCGCTAAACTTTGGTCTACCTCAACTTTTTCCAGTCACATTTCACCAGCGGTATGATAAAATTAATACATATGGTTGTGGAGTGATATTGACTTCTTGCAGTTACAACGGTATCAGAAATGATGTGGGATCCTTTCTTCAGGCACTCGAACCTTCTTTCTTCCGCTTTCCAGGTGGAAACAACATGTAAGATAAAAGTCTCAAATGGAAAACATCTAAATCTATAAGCTAACATTGAACAGAGAAGGTTCGTCGCCAGGTAACAGATGGAAATGGAATGAAACCATTGGTCCAGTTCAAAATCGACCAGGAAGGCAAGGTGATTGGGGTTATCCAAATACAGATGCTTTAGGTATTTTGTCTTCTGGTCGAGTCAGCATTGCTTAACTGACAATCTCTCAGGGTTGATGGAATATCTTCAATTCATCTCGGATACAAATATGATACCAGTATTAGCCGTCTGGTCAGGTCTTTCCCTCGAAGGAGGTGGCGTTGTATCCGGTGCAGCTCTTACACCCTATGTCGATGACATCCTGGATGAGCTTGAATTCCTTCTTGGATCTACATCAACGACATGGGGTGCACTTCGTGAATCTTACGGCCATGCTGCACCATATAATATTCCCTTTATTGAGGTCGGGAACGAGGACAATCTAAGCGCAGGTTGCAGTACATACGCTTCACGATTCACAGATATCTACAACGCAATTCATGCGGCTTACCCTGATATCACAGTCATAGCCTCAACATCCCAAGCATCTTGTCTTCCAGATCCAATTCCAGCCGGTGTTTGGACTGATACTCATCACTACCTCTCGCCAAATGGATTTGTTTCCCTTTTCAACGAGTTCGACAATAAACCTCGTGACGGCCCAGGGATTTTTGTCGGTGAATACGCCAGCACAACTGACAATAGTGGCGCTACTACCTACTGGTCAACAATCCAAGGCGCAGTTTCCGAAGCAGTCTATATGATCGGCATGGAACGAAACTCCGATATCGTCAAGATGGCTTCATACGCTCCTCTATTTGAACATTTCGACATGGCCGAATGGTCACCTGATCTCGCTGGTCTGAATGCCGATCCTGGATCTCTCACCGGCAGCGCAAGTTATTACGTTCAACAAATGTTCTCTATTCATCGTGGCGAAACGATTCTTCCCGTTACTTCTGATGTTGGGTTTGGTCCTCTGTATTGGGTCGCAAGTAGTACGTCCGCTGGAACATACTATGTTAAGATTGCCAATTATGGTACTGCGACTCACAATGTTACGGTGGATATTCCCGGCGCATCAGGTGCTAGTTCGAGTGCTAAATTGGTTTCTTTGACGGGCCCCCCTGGTGCGAGCAATTATCCGTTGAATGTTACTTTGCAGCCGGTTACAAGTACGGTGAGTGGAAGTGTGGCTGCGGGATGGACTTTCAATGTTGCTGCTTATGGTGTTGCGATTATTACTGTTACTACTTAGATATTTCCCTCGGGTTTGCGTATTGGAAAGATTGTCTGGTCTCGCCTTTTGGATAGATTACTGGATACTTCGATGATCAGAAATGAAAAGTCATTTAATAGTACCCGATGCTCCCTTCTTCGAGTCCGGATGCCAACCGAGAATTTAAAAAATGGGACGGAGAGTTTGTAGCTTGCACCGAGGAAAGAAGACGATTATATCAATCAATTCACGTTTTCGGATGCGAGATACAAATATTAGCTCTTCGACATCATCTTATGCAGCTTTATAAAATCATTACATTTTGTGTTCTAGCATTAGGTCATGAAGTAACTACTATCATACAACCGATTCAATCCCAGGAGGCCATCTCTATAACTTCTTACATCTCCTCTCAAGGCTCAAGCTGACCATCTCAAGCTGGCATCGACGCACTATTATCTTAACTCTCGATTCCAAGCCCACAAACAGCCAGCCCCACATTCGAAATCCGAACTCATCCCCTCCCCATCTATCTTCCATACCCCGTAACAAGACGCTCTGAAATATACTGAATCTCGGCCGCCCTATAATAATCCGGCTCCACATACGCCAAACCCGTCTTATTAACATCAAAGACGAAATTCTTCGGATCCTCAAGCGAATATTTCGGCCAAGAAACATTACTCAGTTTCCCTGTATTCGGATCCCCGTGCACAATAAAACTAATCCACATGCCACTCATCATAACCGCCAACTGATCAAACGTTTCCGGTTCGCCCTCGAACGGATTTTGGGAAACAACAGTCTCGTATCCGACTCCTCCAGTATTGTTAAACACAAACGCTACCTCTTGGAAATGGGTAGCGCCGTATGAGAGTTTCACTCCATTGACCAATACATTCCAGCGATAGGAAAAACTGCTCACGTTGTATTTTGCCCACGATTGGGTCATGAGGCGTCGCGGCGCATGTTGTTGCAAATCTCCCGCGTAAGCCGCTGAGCGTTTCCACTGTACGCCCAGGGATGCTTCGCTGGGTGATGGACGGCCCACGAGCGCGGCTGGGATTCCCACCGCGGGAATATCGGGATACAATGCTGCGATTGTGTTTGTAGTGGCGTTGTCGAGACCCGATGATTGAACCATACTTAGAAATTGAGCGGTGGTGTTGATTTCCTTTGTAGCATACTGAGTTCCCTCGTCGAAGTTTCTTCCGGTGAGAAGAGGTACTTTGACGAATTCTCCAGCGAGGAGTTGCGCGGTAGCAGATTTCTGCACAAAGTCGTTGTCAATCTGGATACCCCAGCTTGCGGACGCTGTTACGGAGCTATTAAAGATCGCGCTCAGCTGATCCGTCGGCACAGTACGCAGACAATCAAGCGTATCACTCGCATTAGAGCAACCCGCCGCAATGGTAATATTATTATAAACCGGTTGCCAAGCCTCAATACTCAGACGTTTGGCCGCAACTGGACTTCCACTCTGGGTAATAGCACCTCTGAATAATCCATCATCTCTCCCGCCATAAGCGATCAGTTGCAAACTGACACCCGTCGCACCGGCACTTTCTCCCCATAGCGTAACTTTTTTCTTATCGCCACCGAAAAATCCAATATTCTCTTGCACCCAATGAAGCGCCAATCTCTGATCTCTGAATCCGAGATTCGCACTTCCGGCATCGAGAACTTCCTTTCCGAATAGGAATCCCCACCCAGAAACTCGGTATTGGATACTCACAGCAATAATAGGAGTTTCAGCTTCCACCGATTGTGCAACAATAAATGAAAGATTGTATCGGGGATCCATGGCTCCACCTGCGGTATTACCACCTCCATGAATCCAGACTGCTACGGGCAGATTTGCATCTGGAGAAATACCACTAGGACGCACGACATTTAATGTTAAACAGTCTTCTGAGATGATGTTTCCCAAGACCCAATTATCGGAACTGTAGCCGATGCACTCAGGAGAATACTCCGTGGCATTGCGCGGAGTATCCCAGGTGGTATTGAGAGATTGAGGCGGATTGAAACGGAGTGCTCCAACGGGTGGCTGGGCGAAGGGAATACCTAGGAAAATATCTTCATCGTATGTTGGAAGATAGGTACCATAGTATGTACCGTTTAAAACACTAACCGTTGGGGATGAGGTATTGTTGACACTTCGAGGTGCACTCGCTGCGACAGTTCCGAATGTGAGTAATGGCAACGAAAGAAGCAGCTTGGTCAAGATAGGATTGAACATCTTGCCGGGATCTGGCGGAACTAAAAAGCCTTTATGAGATGAAAAATCGTTCCGTCAAATGCGAAAGGCAAATAGCCAGAAGTATCTACTTCAGACACGGAGAAACAAACCGGATATCGTGAATCCAACAGCCAAACTAAGATAAGCACACAAACATATCAACGAGAACAAAACGAAACAAGAGGAAGAAGTGAGGCAGAATCATGAATGCTCTCCACTCATTATATATTCGAGTACGGAGTCCCAATCCCATTTCATCATAAGTTATAACCCCAAGATTCCCCGCCCCGAAAGCTCTACTGGGATGATCCGTACCCCGCAATGCGGGGCATCCCACTCCCGACGAGCACGCGATGAAAGAAGACTTCTTCCCAATTCAGGTTCCTGGGCTCTGAATATAAGATGAAATCCATACTTTGCCAATCCAATCCAAAAGAAATCTTTAAGCGACCCGAAATTTGACCGGCTCGGCTTTTGCTAAACTTCATCTCAATCATGTACGGTACTTCATCCGAACGCAAGAAATGTGGATGTGAAATGTTAATTCGGTTCGAGAGATTCAATGATACCAACAATTCCTTTCAATTACATATAGACCATTTCATTATATGGGCCACTTCATTTTGCATACAAAATTCGTCTGTACGTAGCCATGCACTTTCTTTACTAGCCAATAAAATCATTCAAAAAAAATCTATAAACCAATTTTTTTTCTTTAGAAATTCTACTTATTATTAAAGTTATTAAAGAAAAAGAGGTTTTGTAACATAAAGTATAATAATTTCAAACGAAAATAAATTGTTTAGAAAAAAAAACCTAAATATTAAATAAAAAAAATTAATTGTGATTTTTGATAACTTTTTCTTTCAAAAAATAATAATTAATAATTAATTAATTATTAAAATATAAATATTAAAAAAAGCTCGATTTTGATGCATTTCTAAAGTGGCCCATATGATGATATGGCACACATCCTGATTAAATATACAGGTTCACAACACCGCCATTTCGTGTGGGGCGAAAATGAAAAGCAAAGGGGCATTCATGGACAAAGAGCCAAGGTTAAAGCAAATGCAATAATGAATGTAGCAAAAATCATACATGATCGCTCATGATAGAAATGACCGCCTGTGAAGCAAATCAACAGCTTTTCAAAAAATATACCATCACTTCACAAATCTCTTCGACTGAACATTGCAGTACCAAATATAAATCAAAGTCCTGGAATATCAAAACCAGAAGCATTGGGCCAATTCCCCAATTGCGCTGGATCCCCACCAATTCTTACCCATGCCCCAACAGACGGAGTGGGTCCATCGAGGACAAATACCATATACCAGCCTGGCGGACAAATATGTGCATCTGGAGGCGCAGTAACTGTACAAGTATTATTAAATCCACAGGCCAATTGAGGAAAAAGTGTTCGTTGACCCATAGAATTACCATGCGTGCTCACGACGGAGTCAAGGATGGAAAATTTGAGATTTGCAGTTGAAGTAAAGTTGGAAGTAATCGTGAAAGGAACAATTTGCGAATAAGACCAATCCGTGTTGTTCATGTCAAAAATTGGACGAGGAAGACCGGAGAGAAGATAAGGAGGCGTGAATACCTCAACTCGATATTCTTCTGGATGAACATTGTCTTGTGGATCAGATCCGGACACCATCACTCGTCCATCGAGAAGAAGAATTGCTTCGGAATGGTAAAGACGGGCGACTGACGTATTGGCCATTATCCTCATGCGTGAGTTTATGGGTAGGCGGGGGTCGTATAGGACAGCGTTGAAATTAGGGTCTGAGCCGAGTCCGAATCCGGCGAAACCATGATGTGCGCCATTCAGGATGAGTGTTGTACCATCTGGAAGAGAGGCCAAACATGGCATTACACGACGTGAGGGCTAAAATATGTTAGTCAACCGCTGCGATATCACCGTAATGATCATCTCGAGCCCAAGATTGCCGAAAACACTTGCTGTACTTCATGTGCTCGTGAAACCAACTTCCCATCTGGAGACGACTAGTATCATACCCAGAAAGCAGTTCAAACTCATCATTAAGATGGCACAATTGATCATGGTGCAAAGAAAAGAAAAAGCCTCACCATTCTTTCAATCACCCAAGTAGCATTCTCAGCTTCAGGTTGCATAGAAACACAATTATCGATGGCGAAGCCGCCCCCAGGTGTGGAACCGCCACAGATGAGCACTCCGATGGAATCCGTATAAGGGTAAAACTGAGGTAGTAAAACCATGGCTCCCTCGAGAGGATAGTTTCGTCCACCATTCGGATCATTTACAGCACCGGGAATGTTAGGCAGTGTCTTGATAGTCTCAAATGTGACTTCATCGAGAATTCTTGCTTCATTATAGTATGCAACAAAAATACCTGATGGAATAACGGCCAAGAACGGATACAGATTATTGGGGTCTGTACGAGCAAGAAAGTCTAGATTAAGAACTGGAGCACCCGTTGGAGGGAGTAACCCTAAGCTTGGAGATGCGGGGGCATTCGATCCTTCTTCGCCACCGACGATCAAGATTGAGCCACTTGCCTTGTAATGGTATTAGTAAATGCTACTTCAAAGCGGGGAGATAGTTAGACGCACCATAATCATTGCCGTGGGGTACCACCGAGCAACAAGAAGGCGCACCTCGTTCACATTTTCTTGCCAGTCATTGGTTCCCCAGAGATTAAGGGATCCATCCGGCTAGTAAAGTCTCACACCGTATGTTGATTCACCGGACCACTAAGACTCACAAATATCAGCATCATGATATTAGTTTCAGAAGTAGCGTAAGAAAAAACCGCGTGACAAGCTGAGCTGAGATCTTGAGATGTTACACAGAAACAAAGTGTACAATGGGTGCACCACAATTCGTGAATTATTGAGAAGATTTGCTCTTACCCCTCCCACATCTATCTGTCTCCCAGCAATATCCGGAAGAATAAGTCCTGCGGAGCAAAAGACATCAGTTTTAACATGCATTGGTCTCCATGCCAGGGTAAAATTATCGATTGCTGAAAGATCTAACTCATATGCGCCTGTCGAGTTTGGCTCGCCCGTCCCGAACTTTTCAACGAATGTCACCTTGCCAGTAATCATTTGGGACGTCATCAATGGTATGCATACACCACCTATAAGGAATGAGTGTTCACCAGCACTTGGGCCCACTGGAAATGACCAGTTGTAGAGCGCCGGTCCATCCCATGAGTAATAAGATAAGAGACTATCTCCGCCGCATATAGTAGAAGAATTACCAGAGCAGACAACCTGGCAGTTAGATTCACTCATCAATGATGCTCCAGCCGTTACAACATTCTCCACGTCGCCACAAACTGAAGATTATGTCAATGTACGTGATATTTGGGGAAAGCAATCATGACTTACAGCATTGGGAGCCGTACTCGAGGCCAGCTGCATTATAGCCGAATTCTTGACACTGCGAAAGACAATTTGGTGCGGTATTATTTGAAGTGATTATTTGATAGGGGAACGTTCTAACGCCTCCTATGTTATCTCTAAAGTTTTACTCTATCAGCCTGCATGAAATCTGATAGCTATTAATAGGCAACTGACTCGAGGCACCCTTTATAGTTCCAATCACCAGGTAAATTCCTTTGCTGAACAGTTGCAAGCTGAGATGTTTGTACATTGCCAAAGGAGTAGACGGACAATCGATTTCCAGCACCGCATATCTCGCTTGAATTACCACTGCACGGCATGTTACAATCAGCAGGTGAAATTGCAAGAACACCTCCATTTCCGACAAGATTATCACAGAAACATTCAGAGCTATACTCCATGCCTGCGACAATGTAATTTAGTCCGGAGCATGCCGCAACACAAGACTCGACAGTAAGATTCTGATTGTCAGGTTGCTGATACGTGAGAACACGACCTTGCGCTCCATCAACCCAGCAGCCACTATAGACCCATCCAGTAGGAAGATCTGTCACAACTGTGGACGAGGTGGAAAGAGGAGCTGCGGAGCTTAGAGTATTATTTAGCAAATACACGGTCAATCTTCCGGAAGCACCGCAGAATTCTGATCCATTTCCCGCACAAGGAAAGTTACAGTCTGTATTTGGAGCTGACACAGAGCCGGCGGAAAACGTGTTACCACAATAGCCTGTCATTGTTATTAGTTAGTTATTTTGTTGAAAATTTCGGAAGGGTGACGGACACTCTCGTCCATATTCGGTTCCAAAATAGGTGTAACCAATGCAGCTTGCTTCGCATGACTCTAGTGTTATGTTTCCACTATCAGAAGCCTTAGAAGCAAGTGCTCGAGCGCTTGTAGCTTCAGTCTGACACCCGAAGTAGTTATATACACCAACTGTTTGTTGAATCGATGGGGAACCCGTGGGAGAAGGTGCTGTTCCAACTGTGGTTGTAGTAAATGGCGCGGTGACAATAACAGTATTGTTAAAATCATATACATCCAGTCGATTGGTCCCACCACAAAACTCTGAAGAGTTGCCTGCACACAATGCAGAACAGCCATTAACACCCTCCGGTGCGAGAGCTCCTCCGTTAGACAATTGATTTCCACACCCTAAAATATGGTGAGCTTCCAGAAGAGAAGACGTTTTGCGTGGTGTTATCATATACGTACAGCATTCATCAGCATATTCAACTCCAGCTAATGAATAGCCTTGTTCTTGACATGCCGCTGTACAAATATCAACCGTCATGGGAGAAGCTATAACTTGATATATTAAAAGTCGGCCCGTTTGACCTTCTCTGCCATCTGTCAGATCCTATGGTAGTCATTTATTAGGTAGACAACTAACGTATAGCACCCGGTAAAGCTCCATAGTCCAGAACCAGGGTTAGTTTGAGGTGGACTTTTACCGTTCCAGAAAAGATTCAATCTATTTGGACCACCTGCAAAATCAACGAGTTAGCCCTGCATAGAAAGGCTTGAGAACAATAAAACCAATAAGACAATTAGACTTACCACAAAACTCGGTAGTATTTCCGGGGCACTTCATGCTACAGTCTGAAGCTGGCGCACGTCCAGCTCCAGCTGCAAGACTATTGCCACAATCTGGATGAAATTTTAGTGTTTGTATATCGAAAATTTGGAAGTCGGGAAGCAACCTACAGCATTCTGAGGCATACTCTGTTCCGGCATAGTTGAGGCTCTCAGAGGTACAATATGAAATACACGATTCATCTGTCATATTTGTGTTGTCAATGTACTCTCCTTCAAACAATGTCCGACCAACATCTACATAGCATCCTTGAGATACCCAAGTGCCTGGCAGAGCCTGTGAAGTAGTAAGTTCGTTTCGAAAAGCATCATTAGAGGCAGCTACGAAAGTGACAAGCTATTGTGAGTTAGCAAAATCAAGTAAATCCAAAGAACAATAGTTTCAACTCACGAATGCTACAAATAGTGTCACAGATGGACTGTAAATATAGTTTAGAATCATGGCTGTCCGTATTTTGATCTCGTATACAGAGAGTAGTGTCAGAATGTGAAGAAAATGTGAAAGGGTTGACTTGAATTGACTTGAATTGCAGATTCTTTATATAGAAGAATCCACGTCTGTCTTTTGTAGATAGGTTGTAACTGAGATGTAAGCTGAGAAAGAAACAGACAGTAATTGCACAGCATATCGATAAGGGCAGGTGCCTGCTTGTATTTTAAGTATGATATTTTCCCCGATTTCAAATAGAGAAAGCATCGCCTCCCGTTTGTTCCTTCCCTTAACATTGGAGGACCAAATTGAAAGACTTTGCATCGATCATCATCTCAAAACTTACATCTCACAGCGTACGACAGTCCATATCAAGTATCACTACATAACATGACACTCGAACGGATTTATGTCGTGTTGAACAGTTTTTGGTCGGATTAGATGCATGTGAGGCTCATTGGCTCTCAATCATCTCTATCAATATTTATATTACCCATAACACGGCAAATTACCATAATCGCGTTGACTTTATGAAGGTAAAGTGTATCTCATAGAACGCTCGAGTAAAAGGATGTAATAATTAAGGAAGCTTTACCTACGTGTAAATGGGTGTTTGGGCCAAAAAAGAGATCTTGGGGTGATATAGTAGATAGCTAACTTAGTAGATGCTGTGACCACAAAAATGCTAGGGTGTCGGTCAGGGGTACGAACCATTCTATTAATGTGTTAGTACCACCATAGGTATGGTTACCACTGGCCGTGCCGAAGTTTACCCAGCCCGGGTAAAGGAACAAAATTGTTAAAGAAACAAAACAAACCTCAAATCATGGACTTCTCCCACTTGTTACCACTCGCAATATGTCTATCTCCCAGTGATAGAAATCTTTTAGTAATCTTGGCTTCCATAATTTAATCAATCGTTTCTATCATGAAGCTTGGAGATATTGCGACGAGGAGATAGATCATGGCAAAAAAAGGTGAGAGGGCGAGAGGGAAAGGGAGAGGGAGAGATGCAATCTCATATGTTTGGGGCCGAATGACGAAAATATGTACATCTCAAAGGACTAGGTAAGTTTTTATTATGACTATCCTCAGTTGCGGATAATTCCTTGATTCAGTGGAATAGCTTCACGTTCTGTTCTACAGTTGCGAAGGTACACATGCCAAAAATTCAATGGAGGTTATCTTGTGTGGTAGCTTTACCTCCGTGGATGTTGGCTGTATTGAAACTGCTCTCTTCAAACATGAACAGGATTGGGTTTCAGGAGTGGGCTTGGGTCAACTTCCAAGGTGTTCATTATGAAAGCTTGGAAGAGTGTTTTCTGCTGGAACGTCAAGGTGATGTGGGTTTGTTCTTCCTTTTCCGAGTTCATATCTAGCTTCTCTACACCACTGCATGTAGTATCACCAGAGTTCATTGCACGCGCATGATTTTCCCCAGACCCTGCGCACATCAAAGGTAACAATTACCTGAAGGGTGGGCTGATTGAGATACCTTGGGAAGTTAAAGTCCTTAGCTTTCTCAGCTGGAAGTTACAATCCACAAGACTTCAATGCTTGACCGCGCTTAAACTAAAGATTTGGAGTTTCCGAATTTCGAGAGCCGCCTTCAACGCAGCAAACTTTCTAATCGATAAGTTATTAAATTTGCCCAGGTTTGGCCGTTTTGGCCTAGATCTCGATCCCGTGAACCTGCGGCCAGGCCAAATCCGCGATCCGATATGGGTTTATTCAGGCCATTGCCATATACCATCCATACTGCCAAGCTCTACAAATGATTTTATTTGTTTTTAATCATAGCAGATTTCAAGAAGATGCTCGTTTCAATCAAGCTTAAATTCATTTCGACCCTTTTATTATATCTTCTTTGCTTTAAGACGTCATGATCCAGTAATATCCCATACAGCATTATGTCAAGTTGCATTGTTATCTTTATCAATTGCAAGCCTGCTATCGAGTCTCAGAAGTGGCTCAAACCTAAGAAATTTCTAGTTTCATGAATTCGATGGCGATTAGTACAATTGCGCTCCATAGTGGAAAGGTCGTAAAGAAAAGTTCTCATCAGGCAACTGAAAAATACCATTCCAAGTCTACCTTTCAAGACTGTAAGGAGAACGCTTTTTTAATCCACTGCTGTTTTACTTTCGTTGCTTGATGTGAAGGGTTTGAGAAAATCTCCATGCAGCTATGTTGCTATATTAGCAGGCCAGATTGCCACATTCTTCAGCTTAGTGGTCGGCAGCAAGGCAAGGCAGCATTTTTCTATGAGTGAAATTAAGATTCAAATGAGATACTTGTAGAGGAAAATACACACGACAAGAGCACTTTTGAGTTGTAATTTGAGTTAATTAATAAAGAAACATGAAGCTTATCATACCTTCATAGCCGCGGCACTGCTCGGCTATGATATTGTTTCGCCTACAGTCTCTGTTTGCTGCACAGGTATTTTAGTATACACAGCTTCATCAGTATCGGTCACTGTTCACACTTCTGGCTTTACAACAAGTTCGTCGGTCTTGACTTGATGAAAATCACATCTCTTTCCACCACTACTACCACGAGCGACCGAGAGCTTATAACTGCCAGCACCAATCTGACAACTTCAGCTCCATCGATTCAATCAGCCAAACCCACATCATCTTCATCTGCTTTATCTACGTCTGCGACATCGTCAGTATCAATCGCGTGTACCTCCACGTCCTCGCCTTCTATTCCTGATTCTATCGCGCCCCTGTTCCCGCTCAAGAAAATGAAATTATACCTGTGAAGAGAAATTTTCTACCTTCAGCCTATTCTCGTATCCTACTAAGTATCGATCTGGCGACTGATTCTTCCAGTATCATCATAGCCACCCTAATCTATGGATGTTTAATGGGTTTCTGGTCACCTCATTACCAAATACATGCCGATTTCACTTGCATTTGAATAGCGTTATCGGACATAAACGGAGAGAATACTCCGAATTTTATGGTTCAAGATACTGCAACGGATTCAAGGCTAACTCATTCACCTCCAGGCTCCAGCTTAAGATCTCCTACCTCTCCAAATAAATGATGAATGGTTGCTGATATAAGAAGAGGCAGATACGGTGCTATGTCTGCAAAGTTATCTTCTAGAATCTAGATAATGCACATCGATTACATGTGATGTTCTCAGAAATTACACTTTTACGACGCTCGTAGATTGTTGTGTTCATTGTGGACTTCGCAAGCTTAGCGGAGCAGGCTGGGGGTCAACATGGATACTGTGGGATTTCCAATATAAATATGTGAACGGGTCTCAATACAGCAGGTCAAAGTCTTTCGCCGGCTGGGCAATATGCAAGGTTTTTTTTCTTTCGGCCAGCCGAACAAGATCCATGGCCAGCTGGCTGCCCGCCGTCGAGATCATCCTGTACATTATGTCTGCGATCTTTCATGCTCAAAGGACCAATTGTTCTTTTACCGTTTTCCTAATGGTTCGAAAGATGGAGCGTGCTGCCTTGATCTAGGCTCCCGGAAGACAACCGTCGGATCATGTTTCTTCAAAAGTCGTACACCACAATTGAAAACAAAACACGGAATTTTCTCCGAGTTTCTGCACAATCCAATAGATATATCAATAGTTTCGAAGCAGTAATCAAATTCCTTGGATATCGATGTCGATCATTTCTCTAACGAGTCCCTCGTGGTAGGAATTTGCACCATGATAATCTATATATTGTCAGATTTGTTATGGTTGTCAGCATTCTTCAGTCAGATTTCAGCTGATGCCAGCAGAGTTCTCACTGGATTCGGATTTATCTCCTGAAAAGGGAGGACAACTGAGGGAAGCTGCCCATGTTATGCATGTGTCGGTATCGTATTCGGAAGCACAGGTGAAGAATGGTTATTGTGGCGTCGAACCATTGGGTTGGCATATATTTGACACATCTGCTACCGATAAACAAATCCTGGGACCTGCTAAGACTAGACTGAGTGCATTAGTTGGTAGTAATCATCTGCATGATAACAATCAGTTGTGACATTGCACCAATGGCCAGAAATCTGTGTAACGAATTTGTTTGGAAGAAGAAGCCACCGAGTCTAATACAACCTATAGACATGTGATCAAGGATTCTATTGGCAACCAAGAGTCTCACGGCCGTAAACGGTTTGGGTAAGCAACAATATGATTCGCTCATAGTATTGCGATGACACATTGGCCTTTTCTACAAACAAGTTTCCCAAGCTGAGAGCTTCCTTTTCAATCAAAGTCTGCATAGAGATGGATGAGAGCCGCGCTAAAGTATTCCGTGTACCGAGCTTATTTATATATTAACCACTCGCGTATCTACCTTCAGACATGGGAATCTGAAAATATTGAATTTTCATACGGGATAAAAATGGGGGTTCTGAAAACCCCATATCGATAAGCTAATGCGGGCAACGCCGCCGTTGCAGGGGCCCCAGATATCTATCTCATCGCCTTCAAAATGCGGAGGTAAGCTTATTTCACTTCCCCGCTTCATCCTACTATTAAAGAACGGGAATGATGATCTTGGAGTTTCAAATCAGGCTGTTTTACTTGAGTAACTTCATTGTACGTCATTTACCCAATATCAACGACACAACGTGGATCATACTCACATTCTATAAGGTCTTGTCCTCAAAAATATTGCACTGTACCTTCCGAGCACCAATATGCTCGCACTATGGTCTTTTCTCTTGCTGCCAGTGACGCAGACTGTGCAAGCAGCAATGAGCATTGGGGTATCGAGTTCCCAAGCTACAAATCCAGCTTCATATGCTGTTGATGGAAACTCCAGCACATTCTGGCACAGCGAATACAGCCCTGTTCTTGTTCCCTTGCCACACATCATCTATCTTGACACAGGCTCTGCACAAGTTCTCAATGCATTTACCTATACACCAAGGCAGGATGGTAAACGCAATGGAAACATCGGTGCCTACTCATTGGCTGTCAGTACAGATAACGAGACTTGGTCAACAGTTGCGACTTCCACTTTCCAAGACGACGCTACCAAGAAGACTGTAGGGTTTCAAAATACACAAGCTCGATATTTCCGCTTAAATGCTACCACCGAAGCTGGAAATCGTGGTAGTTGGACTAACGCAGCAGAATTCGGTTTCTCAGTCGCTCCTACTGCTGTTGGGGGCGTGGGAGAATGGGGTCCAGTGATTAATATGCCACTTGTTCCAGTTGCTGGTTTTATAGAGTATTCCACAGGAAACATATGGACTTATGCAGCATACAGTCCTCTGGCTTTTCAAATAGGTTTACATGGCTACACTATTTCAGCAGTGTACAATCCTGCAACCGGTGCCATATCTTCAGCGAATGTTTCTAACACGCAGCATGATATGTTCTGCCCCGGTATGTCTTTGATGTTTGATGGACGCGCCATTGTCACAGGAGGAGATACTGCAAATAAGACGAGCATTTATGACTCTACTACCGATCAGTGGGTAGCAGGACCCGTTATGAAACTTCCTCGCGGCTACCAATCGACCACTACAACATCAACAGGAAAGGTCTTCAACATCGGCGGATCTTGGAGTGGTGGCTATGGTGGAAAGAATGGAGAGATTTATGATCCAAGCACCAACACATGGTCCCTACTATCAGGCTGCCCAGTCAAACCAATGCTGACTGCTGATGCACAAGGGGCCTTTCGTACTGATAATCATGCATGGCTATTTGCTTGGAAGAATGGATCTGTATTCCAAGCTGGTCCGAGTAAAGCAATGAACTGGTACGGAACGACTGGTACTGGATCTCAAGTCGCTGCAGGCCTTCGCGCTTCCGATACAGACTCCATGTGTGGAAATGCAGTCATGTATGATGCAGTCGCCGGAAAAATCTTCACGGCCGGTGGATCTCCTAGCTATCAGAATTCGGCTGCGACTAACAGTGTTCATCTGATCACAATCGGAAATCCTAATGTGAAGCCTACAGTCCAAGCTCTGACATCAATGACATACAAACGATCTTTCGCAAACGGTGTTGTACTACCAAACGGGAAGATCTTTGTGGTAGGAGGCCAACCATATGCAGTTCCATTCACAGACACAGATGCAGTATTGACACCAGAATTGTGGGATCCTACAACACAAAATTTTACAATCTTACCTCCGCATGATATCGCAAGAACATACCACAGTATGGCTCTTTTAATGCTTGATGGAAGAGTTTTCACAGGAGGCGGAGGACTTTGTGGATCAAGCTGTGCCACAAACCATGCCGATGCACAAATATACAGTCCAGCATATCTTTTCAACGCCGATGGAACCGCCGCAACGAGACCCGTTATCTCCTTAGCCACTCCTACTGTTGCCATCGGTGGAACACTCACAATCGTAACCAACACCGCTGTAACCAATTTCTCAATCACTCGATTTGGATCAGCGACTCACACTGTTAACACCGATCAGCGACGCATTGCACTCACGCCTATTACAGCAAGTGGCAACAACACTTACACGTTTACCATCCCAAATGATGCAGGAATTGCGCTCCCAGGATACTGGATGTTCTGGGCCATGACTTCTGCAGGTGTACCCAGCGTCGCATCCACCATCAAAATCACACTCTAAACAATCGAACGGAAGTGATTGGAAGTTCGGAACCCGGAAGTAAACACGACTGAATATGTTCATAATCTCTTACCCAAATTGCATCTTATATAATGAGTAATCCAATATTTAGCAGTTTTAATTCAAGCATTTGACAACTTCTCGCGAGCGCTAGCGTGAACGGGACCCGCGTACACGAGATGTGATATGATATGTGATACCAACAGTTGGATCCAGTAAGCCGCCACCTTTATATTAACTAATCATCATACCGCACGCCAAACGTATTTAATTGGTTATTCATGGTATTCCTACACGAAAGGTGAACCACTAACAACTTACTGATAAACAATCAACCTCAATTGTACAACGTCGTCCAATGACAGCTAGTATTCGGGTCCCGGATAGAGGGGTTATTCCAAATTCCAGAATCAAAACACATCATGAATTGTGTTAACACATCAACATTCCTAGAAGGATTTGGGATTTTGCGGCGTGGTATTCACTCGAGAGGGAGATGCAAACGTATAAAGTGTAGGAGGAATCCTTTGTCCCTACCTGAAACTCACTTTCGAATCTTATTCCATTTGCAAAACAGTCAATACCACCAATCCTCAAAGTTATATCGAAAAACAAATAAATTTATCAGAAAGTTAATAAATCGCAACCATGCCTGTCCCATCCGACCCCGCAGTCGTCAAAACAAGTGAAGAACTAGTCCATCAACTCCAATCCATGTTTGGCAAACATGCCGGCAAACGCCCCGGTAAACCACCCACCCACCTCATCACCTATCCATTCCCCAACCGAATCCCTAGCTAACTCCCTCCAGCCCACGCAAAAGGACTCCTCCTAACCGGAACCTTCATCCCCACTCCAACGGCACGCACACTCTCCAGCGCTCCTCACTTCACCTCCCCCAGCACCCCCATCTGGATCCGCTTCTCCAACTCCACCGGGATCCCCTCGATCCCCGATTTCGATGCCAACGCAGATCCCCGCGGTATCGCCATCCGTTTTATTCTCGATGTCGAGAAACATAAACATACGGATATCGTTGCGCACTCCACACCTTTTTTCCCGACGCGTACCGGGGATGAATTTCTCGAATTCCTAAAAGCTGCAGCGAGTAGTGGAGAGGGAGTCGAGAGTCCGAAACCGATTGAGAAATTCCTCGATGCGCATCCGAAGGCGTTGGCTTTTGTTACGGCGCCGAAGCCGGCGCCGACGAGTTGGGCGAGGGAGAATTATTGGGGGGTTAATGCTTTTAAGTTTATTGCTTCGGATGGGAAGGAAACTTTTGTGAGATATAGGATTGTTCCTGTGGAGGGTGTGGAGATTGCGAGTGAGGAGCAGAAAAAGAGTTTAGGGGAGAATTATCTAACGGAAGAGATTAAAGCGAGATTGGAAAAGGGTGCGACGGAGTTTAAATTGGAAGTGCAGATTGCGGAGGAGGGAGATGTGACGGATGATGCGACGGTGCATTGGCCGGAAGAGAGAAAGGTTGTGGAATTGGGACGGGTTAGGGTTGAGGGATTATTGGAGGAAAATGAGAAAGAGCAGAAACATATTATTTTTGATCCGGTACCCAGGGTAGAGGGTATTGATGTTAGTGGTGATCCGTTGGTGGATGTTAGAGCGGGTGTTTACTTGATCAGTGGAAAAGAGAGGAGAGCTGCATAAGGAATGAATGGTGAGAGGAGCATGGAGAATGAGAAAGATCTTGGAAACCAGACATATATGAGTTCTCGGCTTTCAGCTCACTTGAGAAATCAAGGTTTATGATACTGCTGTTTCTTCATTGACTGAAGCGCAAATACATGGATTCTGCAACATCTGAAATTATTTCATGGAACTGTATCTAATGGTTGATGTTAGTTAGACCAGTCTCATTCTTGCCATTCAATAATCTTCGTCTCCAGGCACGAAAGAAATGCAACAAATTCCCCAAGGGTAGACATTCATAACCTGTATCACTTAAGTACTCTTCCTCAACTCCTTCATACCATCAATCCCCGCCTCCTCAATCCCAACCCCCTTCTCCACAGCCGTCAGCACAAACATCATTCTCGCCCAACCCTCCCCCTCCGTCGCATTTCTCCAAGCATGATTTGTCGCCCGCTGAACACAAACATCACCCCTCTGCATAATTTTCTTCTCTCCCGAATCCAACACCAGTTCAATCGTTCCCTCCAACACAACCCCATAATCCAAACTCACAGTTTTATGCATTGGACATGTGTAACCCGGCGCAAAATCCACAAAGCGAACGACGGTTCCTGTAGAGATGGAGAGACCGGGGGGTGAAGAGAGATCTGATGTGTAGGAAGCTATGTCGATGGGTGTAGTGGATGTGAAGTTTTGGGATGAGGGGGCATGGGAAAGGGAGGCTGGGAATTGATGGGTAGTGTATGCGAGGAAAAAAGCCATGTCGTTGTTTTGGATTGGTTGCCAGACGGATTTGGGAGATATGCTGGGTTCGAGAATGGCTTTGCCATTTGGATCGGTGGTTGTTATGAGACGTTGAAGATTTGGAAGACCATTTGGAAGGGGGTCTCGTTGTTCGGTCGACATACTAGCCAGGTTTTGGTGTTTAGTAGTTTGACTGATTGAATGTAATTTATGCCTAAGCAGTAAAGTCCTCTGTATGATTCTGGACTCGTTTAAGGCGCCAGGGGAATTGGATCGATGTGTTATTCCTCAAAGTTGCTCAAGATTGTGTTGTATTTCAATATCATGTTCAAGTTTAAGTCGGATGTCCGAGTAGCTAGCTCTCTATGCGGGGTAAAATGAGGGGTTGAAAAGACGCCATGTGTATTTAATAGGTAGCTCGCCCTTTCTCCATTCGGCAAAACTTCGTCTGACGTGCATCGATAAGGATATGACTGATGTACAACACTCCACAATTCTGGACTCCACTGTCTTTCAATATTTTAATATTCCCTTTAGTTATATATGCCCAAGTATCAAGTTCAGTTTTATACATCTTCATTATTCACATATTTCACCCGTCGCCGAGGCCCAAATAGCTTGGTACTCTTACAATTCAACCAAATCGGCATCGATCTTATATTCAAAGCTATAGTTTTATTATTCCTTATTAGTTAATGATTTCCACAATCCTCAAAAGCAAGTAAGTACCTCTAGATCATATTGACCACGTCAAAGGAGCTGAAAGCTCTTATCGTTGAGTTCAATTTCGCTAGCCCTAAACTTTCATATTAGAGACTGTTGTATGATATAAATATTAGATATTGTACAAGGATTTTTGAATCCATATTGCATTGCACCTCTTTCGAAAATAATATCTTTTGGGTCGGCGAAGACAGATTTTGTTGTTGAATCTAAACCATGGGAACTTGGAACAAAACCTCTCGCTTGGTCACCCCTTTAGTACATTAGCATTGTCTCTACCAAGTCACGTTCCATTACAGAGACTGATAAGCAATACGCATCAGACAGTTAAGGATTCTGAGGCAGCATTAGTGATCACTACACATTATGAAGATATATTCAGTAGCTTATCTTAAATTCCATATACCGAGCCAAGACTTACGAATTCGCAAAAGGCAGCTTGGAATTGTGGAAATCAAAACCATATTAAAGCTCAACACTTGTAAAGTTTAACATCCGGAGGGTTGTATAATTAAACACTACGAAGTTCTCAATCTTCCCAAGTATCCCAAGACAGTCACCGAGTTTGATGTATGCGGATTGCCGTGTTTCAGACGTACAGATAAAGACGAGAAATGAATGGAAAGTATGACCGAGTGACATTTGGCGCAAAACAATGTAACACTATTTCATGAAAGAGGAGCAGGCTTGGGTGTAACGATGATTGATCACAGTCATGATGCTATGATGTTTCAAGGAGAAATACTCGAGATTTCTAGTGAATTTTCAAAGCCAAATATATCACAAGACCCTGAACTTCAATCGAGATACAACCAGTCTTCAACATACTTGGTCTTGATTGTTGATTAGCAAAAACTTGCATCGCTCTAACTTACACGCTACCTACGGAACTTCAAATAATATTCGTTGAAAGGAAATTAAAGAGATTGTGAAAAAGACAAAGTTCAGTAATAATAAAATAGGAGAGTTTGTCTATAGCGATCGTGATAGATGCTCATCTGTGATGGCAGGGTCGCACGAACGTCAAAATTCGCAATCAAAGCATATAGCAAATCGCCAGGAGACCAATGACCGATGTCACAACATATAACTGCGGTAATTCAGTGGAGCTCTAGAGTTTCGAGCCACGCTGTTCATCTCTCTCCTTGAGAGCTCGCTCAATCATTCTCTTCTTTCGCATCTCCACGCCGGCTCGGGGCGAACGACCATCTACATAGCCCATGAAATCATGCGTAGAGAATCCCATCAATCTCAAGAGTTCCTCTGGAACCTTGTCTAAATCATCCCAGCCCATCGCAATTGTCATATTTTCAAATGTCCGTATCCAGGGTTGACAATACTGAACTGTAATACTGCGCCGAGCTCTATTTGAGGTATTCGCTCCACCCGAATGCCAAAGAGTATTGAGAAAATAGACCATGCTGCCTGCTGGCATTATTACCGGAATCATTTCTTCTCGGGTTGGTATACGGTCGTCCGACCATAAATGCGACCCTGGAATTACAGTAGTTGCACCGTTGTCGGCAGTGAAATCATCGAATGAAACCATGGTGCCCTATTCAGGTTGTGAGCCTTTCCTTCCCGATTCATACAATGTAGAAAAGAGCCTAAGCATAACATACAACACCGATCAATGGCCTTGGTCTTGGCAGTGCGATCAATCCATCATCACAATGTATAGCCTGCGCAGTTTGTCCAGGATAGATCACCACAGTATGCAGACTAGTAATTAAATAATTAGGTTGGAGGAAGTAATCGTTCAATGCCAAAACAGTGGGGTGTATTGGAAACTGGTCAAACGCTCTGGATTTGTCTGCGAGAGCATATACTCTTCCAGTCTTGAAACCCTCAAAATAGTTTCGACCAGCAATTGCAGCAGGCCCAGCGTCAAGTGTTTCAAGTCGTGCCACTTCGGAATTTGCTATCTCTACTTGCTCGGGCGTGAATATGTTAGGGAGGATAACATAGCCGTGTTCGAGGACGTGGTCGATGAGATGCTGTACTGATGGATCCTTCTTCCCGAGCAAAAAGGTTGTCCCTTGTCCAAGTTGAACACGATCACTAACTCCTGTTGTGAATTTGACTATTGGCGGATTATTGTCAGACTACACGTGGATGACATTCATGTTAATAACGACTGGTAGATATCGGGGGTTTTCATCAAAGGTTGCTCACCATTGTCATCCTCAAATTCCCGGTACTCTGGATCTAGCTTGCAGTGTAATGAGGTAGAAGAGGAAGCAACTCTCTTTGCATGATTAAGATGAGAATGGCGGGTATGTGTATGAAGAGTACAACCTCAGCCTGGTTAGTCTTGCGAACCTAGCTAGAGAGAAAACGAAGTGTTTCGGGAATCCTGTACTCGCTCGAGTAGTAGCACGAAGCTGATGATTGCCTTGATTGGAAAAAGCTGGGGAAGCACAAGCCGAGTGGAATGAGGGGTAACCTACTTAGTCAGCTTCTACATCCTTAGAAATAGATCCGCTTTTCCCGCCATTTCCCCCCCCCCCCCCCCCCCCCGCTTGTTTTGACCTGCCCCAGCTCACCTACCTTTCTACTCATTCTTGTTCTAATCACCGCCTTTTCCGCAGAGCGCAGCGACAGGAACCCCTAGAATGCGTTTTATTGGGATTAATACGTCTTGACTAGCTCGTGAACAACTTCTGGTAAGTATTTGTGTGCAGACTCGGCCCAATCCTACAACGAATTATGACTCTAGAGAACTACATTCCGAAATTATGTTGTGTAAACAACTTCGAATCTCATTGTAGCGATATCCTTCTTGTGGACCGAGTTAAATAGTGAAGTTGCTGTACTACATTGTACAAAAATTGTCTCTCCTGAAAGTGTAATGTTCAGTTCTCCAGTAGCTCGAGCACTATTCCAGTCAATTGCATGACCTCAGTTACCCTTATGAGTATCATCATCTCATCATGTTTTGTAAACGCGTCTCTACAAACCCTCAAATGATGATCTTCGCCTTATTGACCTTTCATCATGTTCGCCTTCTTCTCATGCAACCGCTCCTTCTGCTTTTGCCTCTCCTCCATTTCCACATTAATATTGACATGTTTACTCATGAAGCGCCGATATAGATTCTCCATCTTCAATCCCTTCATTGGCTTCTTCCATCGTCCCGTAATCGGTGTTCTTAATTCATCCGTATCAATGGACACATCTTCATGACCCCGAAGTACAAAAACTATCGAGTATCTATAATATTTCCTTGCCGACATCTCTCGTTTATCTTCATTCTCCTTTTCATCTGGCTCGTGCCTGGTCACAGTTTTTGAATACATACGAACTGAGTGGCCGCCAGCCTGATATCTGTTATTGCTTAAGAAATTTAGCTCCCTCCCCACGAGTAAAGTTCCTATATCTCTCCCCTCGAATGATCGTTCAATTGCGAACGACTTTTTGGATTGCATGTCCAAAACTTCCAGACCAGGAGCATCACTGATTGATAGACTCAAGAGACCGAGGTCACGATGTGCTAACAAAGTTAGCTTCTTGATACTTTTGTTTCGAATGAGATAACGATGACATACGCTCTGAAACGACCTTCCCTTCTATTCCATTACTTTCATACCTGAACAATCTGATCATAGTTGCTGTTTTTTCATGATGGAGCTTGAGACATGGCTCAGAATACCTTGTGAGCAACTCTTTCTTCATGCCCAAGCTACTAGCAATTTCGCCCAATATCTTGTTCAAAACATCCCCAGTAATATCCCAGAATTCTTTCACAGTTTCCAACAATTCGGGAGGTGTGGTATTGATCTCACGTAGAGTGATAAATTCCTTCTCGCCTTCCACACGATTCCATCCTTCCTCAGTACCCTTCCCAGTAAGAAACTGAGACTTGTACTCAAGCGGAAGATCAAAGAAGGATTTACTTGCTTGCAGAAGCTTCTGAGATGAAATGTGGAAAGGGTCTGTGGGCGAGAAAGATATGGTGGACCATCCTTGATCGGGAAAATGGGGTGCATGGGCAGGAAGAATAAGAGGGAATTTGACAGGTCGAAGAGGTAATTCATAGTCTTCATTCGATGAATGAATAGCGGAGATATGGTGGTCTGTCATACCAGCAACTTGGTTTGATCCCTTTTGTTTGGCTTGCTTGCTGTAGAATCTCAAACTTTCTGTTTGCCGTTGTGGTGAGTATTGGGATTGTTGCGTCAGATATTATCATCCGAATAAGTAAGAAAGTTGACTGATCTCAATTGCGATGAACTTTCAAAAATGGAATGATTTCTTGGTGTTGCTCTTATATTTCTGTTTGTGGTGATGATTGAAATGAACCACAGATGGTTCTCTGAGGTCATGGTTCGTCACCGGCTAAATTTAGGTTCTTGCTGTGCTAAGTTCTAGGTTTGTCTTTCTGAACTTGCGACTTGCGACTTTCGAATTATTATTTTCTTCAAAGAACCGCCCAAGACATGATCTATACGTGAATCAAAACCACTCCAAGGCCATTCTAGATAGTTCTCATCTCAATGCGTTCCAATATTCTATGAAACGAGATTCATTGATCTTCTTAGACTTGTTGGCGGTGGTGGTGGGTGCTCCATGTGTTCGATCAAAACAATTCCTTTATTTGCATTTCAGTTATGTTTAATACAACAAAGTATTTCTAGAAAAGTGCAAGCACAAGTGTGCAACACATCCATCATTGAAGTCATGATATCGCAATCGCTATTGAATTGATTCACCTTGTTGGGCGCCAGCCATGACTGTTGATGTATAAGAAGGGCCACGACAAGTTCTCAATCTCCCAACTCAACTTCACAATCGTCTTATATAAGGTGCCTAGCTTATTATCATTAAGTCCATACATCTCTTCAAGGTCGTCTATCCTTCAGTTTGTGCAACCTTTGGCTCCAACTTTTTCTGTCCCGTCGCAATGTCTTTATGCGCAGAAGATATCCACGTAGGTTGTATCCTTCGCCCTCGCCATGACGTTCAAAAGAAATTTCCAGGAATTACATGCGAATGGAACAGATTATCGGATCACCGAGACCTGCACCCAGATCTGGGCAGGTGTCCATCGAATTGTCGCCAGGATATTACAGGCCAAAAACATCCCATCATTGTCCTCCGAAAAAACGGTGATAGGATTCTCTATGTCGCAGTTGGTAGCCCTTAATCCCTCAACAATCTTCTTTCATTTATTAATGCTTACTAGATGACTGGTAACCCAATTCGTCCTGATCAAGAGGGTACACAGTACTCGCCTATCGGTCACTACTTTCCTCCCGGCAATGGCATATCACATCCTGCCAGATTTCGGTCCCGTTATTGGCTTGACAATCCCAATCCTTGGGACGAGAGAACGATCGATGCAGCTCGTCAGAAGCCCTCATCATAGACTCATAGAACTGGCAAAACACTCCAAACTACGCTTGCCACACGTCTATGTTCAGACAGTAGATAGATTCAAAGCCTTTGGAGGTCATAACACATCAGCTTCAGAATACAGGTTGGACGAGGGATCTTATTATAGACTAATGGATAGATTGGGGCTACATGCTAGCAATTATGCTTCTGATGTGTTCCCAAGCACATTACATAGACCCCATTCAACAGTATCGGTTTCAACTCCGCTGTCATCTCAAGTGCCAACTTCATCAACACCACAAAATCAGTCTGATGTTTACTACGCTCCTGGACGTTCGCCATATGGTCCATCGCAGTCCGAGCGACACCAAAATGGTAGAAATCAAGATCGTAAGTCACTGCTCCCCATTAACCCCATAGTGTTTCGAATGAGCTTGGTGTTAACTCGGTATTTCTAGATAAGTCACCGAACAATAACATGCCCAATTGGCTGGCAATACTTCGCAGTTGGATTCGACCATACAACGGACAAGATAGAAATAGAAAGAGTTGTAAAAACTGCAAAGTTCGGGAAATATCGAATCCCGTTCCAGAAGGCTTGCTATCTACTGAGCCCGGGCTGAGCGAGCCTCCTCTTCCTTATATCATCACACTTCAGTGTACCGTCTGATATAACACAAAGCTTCATATTGTTCGAATATTCATCAGTTTCCGTTGACACTGTCGTTACACTGAATATCTCTTAACTTCTTTGTTCCTCATGTATTTTCCCTTTTGCTTTCAGTTTATTGTGCGTAATAGATCAATACTTCAGCGTTGGATGTTGGAAGCGGTTATCAGAATAAATACAGTACAATCTCAAGATCATCTACCGTGACATTTGTATTGCACTTTGGAGCAGTTCGAGATCCAAAAGTTGTGAAATGCGTCTACGTGATGGTCACGAATTTCTCTTGGCTGCTCGCAAGCTATAAGTACTGGTCTTGCATACATTCAGTCGAATCCAGAAATTTTATCCTATTCTCAATGATTCCGCGCTAGGCAGAGATATCTTCTCCATTCTGCTTGCAAAATATTCATGGTCTGTGGCTTTCGCTTGCCTTCAGAATTCATGCAATGTTCAAGGATATTGGACGATGATCAATTAATCATTCATATTCATGCTTTACTCGTGTGGATATCATTCATAAATCTTAAATTGGCATTTCATGTATCTCGTCTGAGCTTTTTGATATATCAGACTGAATCGCAACTCAGGTCTAATCATGTTAAATATGAATATTTGGCTGGTCCCTAGCGACGTAGCCTTCTCCACGTTAAATTATTCTTCTCCTAAGCGCAACCTCAGCCGAACCAAAAGAACAAGATCCACTTCAAGGTAGAACAACCAGACAAAGATGCAAACTTGACCAACGAACAGCAAGACGCACAATCACTATCAGACTCACAACAAGAGACTCCACAGAAACTTTCAGAGAAGAAACATCAAACCATCTTGTAAGCTAAACTCCATAACCTTAAAAATGTTGGACCATCACACCCATCAACCCGCGTTTCCCCAACGCCAACTTCTCCATTATCACAATTTCCCGATTGCCAACATCAACTCCATCTTCACCAGACTCCCCAGCATAACACCACAGTCCCTTCACACACCCCCTCCTCAAACTCCACCTTATCTTCTTCTCCTACCCCTACCACCTCTTAGACCACTTCCACCTCCACATCCCCTATCTCCACCACTCCCCGCATCCCATCTACTATCCCACCCATAGTCAATCACATTCATCACCCCAATTCCATTTCCATTTCCAAGCCCCATTCCCATTCCCATTCCTCGTGGATTCATATTTCCCATCTGAGGATACCCAAATGGATGCGGTAGACCTAGTCCTTGCATTGGCGGTCCATAAATAGGTCTATTTCCACCGAGATTTGTGCGAGGAACGTAGGGAGAGAGTTGAGATAATAGACCTCCTGCGCGAGGAATATGGGGTGCGTGTGGACCGAAGATATCACCGACAAGAGGATGGATGTAGTTTATTCTGTTATGGGGGTGTGGATGATGAGGTTGAGGATGATGAATTTGAGGATGATGAGGTTGAGGATGATGAGCTTGCGGACGATGAGCTTGCGGATGAACAAGAGGATGCACATAATTAACTGGAGTTTGTAGATGTTGAGCTCGACCTTGACCTTGACCTTGAGCCTGAGCATGCATTCCCGATGCACTCACATGCTGAGAAGCCCTCGCTCCACTCCTATTTCCGCTTCCACCACCTCCACCTCCAGTAGTCATATTTCGACCCTGACTTCCCCCCCCTCGCAGCACTCTGTCCCGAAGCCGCCCTCGCACTCGCACTCCTACCTCCCGAATCCGACACAATACCTCCACTACCACCACCATTACCATTCTGCACACTTCCCGTCTGTCCTCCTCCTGTACCTCCCGTACCTCCCGTACCCGCAGATCCCTGAAGCTGACCTTGTCCTTGACTCAACAGAACCGGAATCGTACATATACGATTACGATTACCGCTCTGAATTGCGTATTGGGGGTTTGTGGGTGCATTGTAGATATTTTGTGCGGGGTTTGGGTTTGGGTTTGGGTTGTGGATTGTCATTTTTGATTTTCTGATATATTTTCCTGAAGATTTGGGATTTGAATGTGGATTGTTGAAAAGATTCTTGGAATGTGATGGAGGAGGGTTGAAAGTATTGAAAGGAGGAAATTGAAGGACTTTTATATCTCCAATTCCCTACCTTGTGGTCTTCTTGGTGCGGTACGGTATGAGACTGGGTGATTAGGTGATTGGGTGGAAATGTATTTGTGATTAGGATGCATATGTTGATGGTGATGTGGTGAATTCGGCACTGTACTAAGTTTGGAATGTGTTGATTCATATTCTTGATATCATGGTTCTTATTCATATTTAGCGGACCGTGTATAGGGATATGGGGGTATAGTATATCCGTTTCGTGATGATTTGGGTGCTGGGAGTATGATCTACCTTGTTGGGGGGATTATGATATCGAGTACATATTCAGATGTACTGTACTGTGTCAGTTTCACCTGAATTCCCGTGAATATGTTCTAATACAAATATTTTGGTACAGGAATCAACTGAGTTTACCTACGTATTCATATCTCCTTCTCTAATTCACACCAAAGCGAGCTTCAGTTCATCTTGAATCCATATTCACTTTACCCATCATATTCGTGTTCCTATTCACATCCCAAAGATACCAAGAGATTCATAGAAATCCATAAAGACGAAAGTGATTAGACACTCAACTCCATAACCGACAAAGAAATAAAAAAGCTACTGGTTCCTAATTTCACTCCGCCCCCTTATTAAACGAGATCCACCCCTTCCCCTCCTCTAAAAGATCATTTAGCCTATACACCTCCCTCCTCTGAATGAATACACTCATTACTTGAATATTCACGCTCCTATCCCATATCACAACCCATCCCACCACAACTCATCTCAACCCCTCACAACAACTCTCTCCCAATGAATCACCATTACCATCATCATAATCTTCGTTATCCTCCTCCTGCCTCAACATCCCAACTTTCAATCCGTTTCATAATGCAAACCCTCTCTCCAACAGACTTAATAGCTAGTCATCATAACTATTGGTTTACCAATCTAGGATTTACAGCACGCCATTGCATTTTATTTCATCCCCACTCCATCTCCATCTCCATCTCCATATTCATCTAGTAGTGGCAATCTTGATTATTGACCCCTCCAAATCATTTCGTCCACGCGCTATCATGTTGTATTGCTATAATGCAGCAAAGAAAAGCGAATGTATTTCTTCAAAGTAGATAGGCTTTGAGTGACACATTATACATATTCCTGGGAAGAAGTAAAGCCTGCCTTTCATTACGATGTATATGTGTATTCATGAGATATATCTGATCTCTCTTTCAATCCGTGCATAAACATGTATGTATAAACCTTCATGATTTGAATACATCTCCAATCCCACGTTTCATGACCCTAGCCCATCGCTACCCCTCATACGCCAATACCCCCCCAAAAGCGCCGATCAAAATCCATACCAATATTAATTAAATAAAATCCTCGTTCATTCTCAATCCCATCATCGTCCTCTGTCCTTTCCTCAATACGGCACCACGACTCTCTAACCAAATTTCCTGGTTCCTCCCTTCTCTCCCCCATGAATCGTTGCACCCGCATTTCCCTTCCCCTTGGTCTCTCCAGCGTTCTTCCCATCCTTCCCTTTACTCTTCTTTCCTACTCCCAACAACTCCAGATGACCAGCTTTCGCACCGAGTGTCTTTTCCGTCATGGCTGTGAGACCTGCTGAATGTTTCTATCAAGAGAAAACTGGTTAGCTGAGATTCTTTCCCGATATCTTTTGAGATCTTTTTTCTCTCCACCTCCCAATATCGTTGCATCTTTGAAGCAACAATCATTAGTGTAGAAATCAGACAGGTACTTAAACTCGTCAAAGAAGTCTCAACTCTTTCGAGGAGACCACTAGGAAAGCCATGCATATGTAAGTGCGTCATCATATTTCTCCTTTTCCCCCCTCTATCTTCTCTTCCCCTCTTCCCTCCTTCTCTCCCCACCAACCAAGAAAACAACAAAAGAAACAACCAACCTTCCTCAAAACCTCACTCCTCCTCAACCCGTCCTTCTTCGCCTTGATAACTCTCTGTCCCTTCTTCGGACCCAACGCCGCTTTTTTCCCCGCCCCATTCGATCGATTCCCGCCCGCCAATGCGCTCTTTGTCGATTTGAGTGCGCCTTGAACCATTTTGATTGTGCTTCTTTCTTTCCTCCTCTCGTATAATCAGCTCTTCAAAAGATTAACCTATGCGACAGCAAGGTGCGCCTCGATGTAGAATCAATGATGCGATACACCGATCAATTCGTTGATTCTGGCCCGAGAGGTTTATTTCGTTTCTCAAGATATAAATTTGCGATTAGTTGACCATTGATAATGCATCCAATGAAACAGCACAATGAATTACAGGATTGTGTATGTGCAGTGAAGCTTCTTTGAATGTGTGGTGTAAACTTTTATGTTGTTCATTTTCTTAAGCTGAGCTTTTGCGAGATAATTTTTAAAGAGGTGGAGAAACTATTTCGCGGAATGCAGCCGCTAGCTCTCACTAGCATGAGTGTCGTTGAATTTTCGCTTCAAATCTTGTGACATTCACATTTCAAGCCTCAATTTGATCAATAAATTTTGTATATTATTTTATGTATTCATTCCATTTCATAATCTAAGGATTTTAATTTTGAGTCATAACATTTGCACATGCATCTCTCATCACGTAGCTCATTCAAACCTCTTCCAACCACAACTCGTTCGTTTTACCCCTCCATCAAAGATTTTGATACCACGCCCGACCAATATCTCCTACCTCCAGCCAGCATATGTAAAGACACCACCTTCATTTTTTACTTATAGCTGTACCTACCATGAAAGATAACAGATTTCTGAATTCAAGAGATGCTTCCATCGTTAAAATAGGAGTAAAACAAAAGCAGACTATGAGCTTGAGCATAAATAGAAAAACTTGACTAGAAAAGTACCAAGTTGAAAACAATGGAGTAAATCTTTTATCATCAGCCATCCAAAGAACGAAGTGGTCCTAGAGTATCCATCATCCATAACTTTATCCATTCGATCGCCAATCAACTCATAAGAAAGAGATAACAGACGAAACATCCAAGCCTGCTTGATGCATCATCGTTGAAAAGGAACATGGAGAGGAAACGCATCGCGAAGAAAAATGAACACACAGCAGATACAGAATAGAATAGTACATGTAGAAAAGCAAAAGTAAAAGCTGGCAAAAAAAATCATCAAATCTTTCCTTCATAATACATGTGTTGGTCGTAAATTTGTTGCTTTCATCCATATGTGGTGGTAATCCCACGTTGTCCAAGAAATTGTCCAGATGCGCCGGTATTTTCGTTCGCCCAATTCTATCAAGTCATTCAATCGTTAATCCCACCGGGTATATCCATCCTCATACTGCGTCATTCACTTCTCTGCCTTTTCAAATCAAATTGTGTGACTCTGCGCTTCTTGATTCCAAGACCTCATCAACCCCGTTTCTCAATCCCCGGGGCCCACTGATAGTGGCTCGCAACTTTGCATTTCTCTGTTCTCTTCTTCTTTCACTGAGTTTTTTCCCTAGTCCTTTCAAACCCACATATTCAATCCTTAAACCTAATCCAGGAATTGTGTGAATGCGACCACCATTCCCCTCTTTGAAGCCATGACCGAACTCTCCAGGCTTGGCTTCACGAAGAACTCTCTGGTCTGCCTCTCGTCTTAATGTGTTATTGCTTCTTTGCTTTACAACTCTTAAAGCATTGCCACTAGGAGACCTTCGCATTGTCTTTCGATCTAACGGGGCTTGAATGTAATCCTCATCACCATAAGATAACGGGAGGATCGCAAATGTACGTTTTAATTTCCCACCAAGGCCACGTTTTGATATCACACGTCTATTCCCTGGACTGTGATATTCAGGGAAATAATCTTCCTCGTCACCTGAATCGTTATCATTCTCTTCTAGATCGTCCCAGAAATTTGCCGGTCTCCAGAATGGGTGTAACTTGCTATCATCAGCGGGCTGATCGAGAACTGATGGATAAAGTGTAGAAGGATTCGCCTCTGGTTTCGAGGTTTGGGTTGAAATATCTTTGCGACGACCACTCAGTGAAAATGTGCGTTTTAACAAACCAGTTTCTGGTATTACAACGTCTGAATAACGTCGGTTGGTAAAAGCACGACGAAGAGAGAAGTTACGTCTGAATTTGTCTGACGATGATGGTCGATCATCATCATCTTCGTCCATTCGAGTATCGAAGTCAAACCCTAATTGACGTTCTTCTGCTGCTCCAGGCGACATATCAGATGGAGTTGGAGGAATAAATTTGATCGCCGGTGGTTCAGGCGGGGCCCGAGGATTTCGCAACGGTGAGATAACTCCATCCATTGTATGTAGATTTTGAGGAGTTGTAGGACCGTTATTAGCTTCACCATTCACCTCAACAGTTGGCTGTGTAATCAATCGTCTCAAAGTGGGAGGTGATGGCTCGGATTCCCCATGTATCATTGTCCATGACTTGTTTTGATGTGGCACCATCGACACTGCCATAGCCTGCGAAATTTCAGCGGTTGTTGCTGCAGTACCTGCTGTTTCATATGACGCTTGTGAAAATGGTGTAGCTTGTGTAGATCGCCGTGCATGAAATTGACGTTCGTCAGGATGATCAATACTTAATCGATTATGATCTATGCTTGAACGAGCATGTTGTGGGTCAATCTCTTTCTCCGAGACAATAGGCTTTGACGCTTCTACTATTTCTATCTTTAAAGAATGTTTTTCCTGAAGCATATTGTGAGCTTTGAGACTCTCCGCAGTCAATGAACCAGCTCTCGAAGTGTTTCGGCTCGTTGGAGCGGAAAGTGAAGATCTTCGAGTTGGGATACTTGGAGGATAATCGATAGTATGTACAGAGTTACTCGATCCTGCAGATTCTGACATTGTACGTTTGTTGGTGGGTCGCATGATATCAAAATATCCAGGCTCATTAGTTCTCGAAGATTGTGACAAAGGAGCCGACTTTAGGGAGTTACTCCTTTTAGTTTGTCGACTACTTGTTGAACGTAGAGATGGAGGTTTAGAGGACTTTGCCGAAGACATGCGATCTGGAATGACCACAACAGGTACTCCACCCTCACGTATGATCTTTCTGCGCGATTTGTGACTCGAAGCGATGCTAGGGGTAGCATTCGATGCCGAACTTCCATTGTGTCGTTCAGGTATTCGATCGGCTTTGTGCAATAGACGATGATGTCGTTCACTCGATTTCTCAGATGGTGTTGCGGAGCTTATCGTTGATTCAGTTGAACTAAAATCCCTCAACCCAATCTGCTTTTTGGTATGGCGGAGGGTTCTCATTCGGGAGGGCGGCACATCAACGACAAACGCTTCAACGACTGTAGATGTGGTTGAGCGACCAGACATAGTAGAAAATCTTCTTGTATCTGATAATGCGGGAGATTCTGTGGTGTCTTTCCGTACTCTAGGCCATGTGCCACCTTTTGACGTAGGCTCCACCTTATCTTCCTCCAGCCGGCGGCTTTCAAAGTCCTCTTGTAAAGGTAATCTTCGAACAATCTTCGTGGCTTCTGTCGGTGAAATCAAATGATCTTCCCCTACTTCGTCGTTCGCACCTCCTTCGTCAAAGCTCGCATTCCTCTCTCTGCGTTTCCTAACTACTACATTCCTCATGAGATTATCATCCCATTCCCGTTCCACTTCGCTTATTTCTCCTTGAGAGGTAGCCCATTCTCCATCAAAACCGCTAAATTCTTGCTCTAATAATGATAGTTCCTTTGCCTTTGGTGTCGCAGAACCCTCGTTGTCGGATTCTAAACCCAAGCCCAGCCCAATTTCTTTACGTGGAATTTGTAATACTGCTGCCTCTGATGGGTTTGCAGAGGGGATTCGTGGTCGAACTGTGGATGTTTCGTCCTCGTCTGACGAATATAAAATTTCCCGCGCTGTTCTGAAGGAATCTGTTCGCGAAGAGGGATACCGCGAGTTTGCTAATGCTGGACGGAATGCCAATGGTGGCATTGCGCGTGGAGGTGTGACATCGGGAGTGGGTGGACTTTTTTGAATTGTTGGCGTGGTGGGTTTTGATTCTACACTAGATTCTTTCACAGACTGGACCTCGGAATTTGGCGCAGGTATAACAAGAATACTGCTAGTGCCAGATGATTGTCGCGAATGCGCTGGTGGAGTTGGCGGAAGTAGGGGAGCGCCAATCCTTTTCGAAGTATGCTTCAACATACGCGGATTTGTATTCTCGGAATTTTGTGACGGCGTTGATTCTGCTTCTGCACTTCTATCGCGAGCTTTGAATGTTTGTGATTGAGACGACAAATCGGAAGGACGGACTTCTCTTGGATGAGGTAGGATTTTATGCCTTTTCAATAAAGTTGTTCCAACACTTTGAGCGCTGTTTGGAGCTTCAGAAGAGCTTCCCAGCTCCCGGGACGGCATCCTGAGCCAGTTCGTCGTCTGTGTGATGAGCATAAAGTTGAATAAAAATGGGGCCTCTTGAAAAGAAAATAATTCCGGGAAAAGCTTGTGTTAGTTTTCGAGTTTATTCTTATTTCAACAGATTATTGTTCTCATAGCGAGAAGGTTCGGTAAGTTGCATAAAGGTAGTCCTTGTGGTAACGGCTTCGTGCAGTATCGCAAGTTGGCAGATGGCATAAATTAGGCTGGGTGGTGAGAGATGTGAATGGTGGTAGTGGTGGTAGTGGTGGTAGTGGTGGTAGTGGTGGTAGTGGTGGTAATGGTGGGTGATGGAGGTGAATTATTATTGTGGTACACTTGATTAAAAACGCGAGAAATTGATGATTGAATGGAGAAAAAGGAAATTCGTAAAATCGTGTCGATCCAGTCTCGACTGAAGAGGATCAAAAGATGTGTAGATTTTATTGGATATTGGTGATACACTTGGGACCAAGATTCGAATCCAGTACAGATTGCAGGTTGTAAGTTGCGGATTATGGGTCAGATTATGCTCCACGAAGCCCTCTCTGATGGGAAGGCAAGCTTTCAATTCTCCAATCCAATTGAAACAATCATACACTCTGAGATGTTGAGTGCATTTGGGACTGATAGAAGTGAATATGTAATGGATTCGAGGGTAACAGTATAATATCGAGAAAGGCAAAAGGAATGGATGGAGTGGAGCGGAGTGGATAGCTGCGTGTGTGTTTAGGTGCAGAAAAGTAAACGTTCGAATTGAATCAATGACAGATGGCAATGCGAGGTGCCTAACAAGAAGAGGAAAAGAAGCAGAAATCGAAACAGTCAACGTTGTCCGATTCTAGATGGATGAATGGAGAAGTGGAGAAGTGAAGGAGCGAGATATTATTCGTCAACTTTATCATGTTCCCAAGATTTCTTACGTCGCAGTGTTTATTGCTGTAGATGTGTGTTTGTGTGTGTGTGTGTGTGTGTGTGTGTGTGAGAGTGTAAGTATCCAGAGTACTACCTGGCATGTATGAGTACCCGGTATGTCAGATACGCAGGATGTCGCGAATCCTCGTGAATTACTGAATCGTGATAAAGTTTTGGGTAGCTACTTGAGGTCCTTCAGCGCGTCAATTGGTTGGCAGGGTGGGGGATTCTAGTACGTGCGTGCTGCACTGAGTGAGAGTGAGGTCTGAATCCTGCCTGCACCGTAATTGTGTATCTCCAACTGTCAAAGCCAACGGCAGAAGTGATTCACTTCACTACATACAGACTACATCTAGTAAGTACAGAGTACAGGTGTACATCAAGCGTTGGGTATAAGCAGGTCTGTACAACAACTTGGCCTTTTTTCTTCTTCTCTTCCAGGTTATCCCCATACAATATAATATGGCGATACTTCCTTTATGAATCATTGCAAGCCGTCATTCTTTTCAATCAACGAATCAAAGTATCAAGATGCCATACGAAAACAAGCATTATTTATTTTTTCCAAAGGACGAAGAAGGACGATATACCCTCGTGCATTCATATGCAACCGACCACCAATTCTAGATTGACGAATAAAGATCCATCATGCATATTGATGCAAAGAATTCAGTTTATGTGATAGGAAGGGAATTTAATGGCTAAACAAGATTTTTTTTACGAAGCTCTTTTTCTGACTTCCTTACGCATTGCATCATGTCTCCCTACGGAAAGCTTCACGCTCAAATCTATTCGGGAGAAGGATAAGGAGCAAAAGGAAAAGGAAAAAAGATGGCTGGTATGAAAGTTTTGCCTTTTATTAATGTTGAACCTTCTTTGCTTGGGCTATATATACTTGGGTAGGACTAACATACTTTTACCCCTCGCTTGTAATTGATCCGTTGGCCTTCTAGCCCGCTTCCAAGGAAGTATAAAATTCCTCCCCCTTCAGATGAACGATGATCGATCTGTCTACTACCTACCTGGGTAGATAAGCTCACCAAGATTTCAACTAAAATCGTCGATTATATCTTCATCTCCGTTTACAAGAATGTTTCATTAAATTGCTCTACACGATTTCAATCATGAAAAAGAGAAGGGCAAAAATTAAGTAATGGTTGCCCACGTATCTATTTGGGTCAAAGGTTCTCATTGTCCAGCTGGACAGACGGACATACAGACAATCAGACAATCAGACAGACAGCGCCGTTGAGGTGCAGAAAAAGCTCAAACATGGTTCGCTTCCCATTGACTTGAGCCAAAAGGACCGGCCCAGAAACGGAGTCAGCCGCAGAATCTCGCGTACCGAGTGCACCACGTGTATCATTAGCAGAAGTACAGCGTACGTCACTTGGATTACTTAATAACTTGATGCTGCTTTTAATAACTTATATGATCTTGCATCGTATCATTTACCAGTCCAATTATCATGATATGAAGGCTTCTCTCCTTGTAGTATTATTAATCGTCCACCTAGTGGTTGACGACTGCTCGCCTTGTTTTTGCACTCCGGTACTCCTTTCAGAATCTTTTGCTATATATTCTATCAATTGTTTAAACGATTGATTACGTAATGTAAGTTTGTTCATCGATTTGTTTCCTCAACAGAACGTGAAAATATATCACAGAGAGCACATATGCAATTCCTGTCGATATTTCAAGGAAATGCAGGCGCATACCTTGGTGCCTCAGGCCCTCTACCCCAAACCCAAATGCCGCTTTCTGGGGATTTCTTACCCCTCCTTGTGATAAAGCTCCAACTTTCTTATCATTCTCTATCTATTACCTCACTACAATAATCCGATAACACGGTTTTGTCTACCTAGGTACCTTGAAACCGAACGTTGTGATCTTCATGATCTATACAAATTCTTTCCACATCGAAGGAGCTCTATCCAATTAATCAAGACTTCATTCTGTTATTCACCGCATCACAATCTACGATGGACTTCCTATCACAGTTACACCAAAATCGTTTATCTTTGCATCATGCAGATTTCCATGGGAACCATCTTCTAGATTCCACATGCTCTTCATCCAGCCATCATTTGCTCTGGCTGGCCGCTGGCGCCGGTTTACCTAACGAGAATATGAAAGCATTATCCATCAGCACTGATTTTCATTATTCATGATTGCTATCATGTATGTTGCCGGCAAGATAACCATTATGCGATTGATTAGCATTTATCTACCGACCCTTGACGGGATAAGGCCATACATAGGCATCAGGCCAATTGGTCTATGATAATTGATGTGTTGATCTACAAGGCATTGGAGTTTTCGCCAGCGCAAAATGTCTATAAAAACTCATGGAAGCCTCTGAATTTCCTATTTTCTTCTCATTCTTATCAATTGTGAACTTTTATCACTCATAATGTTGACTAACATCCTCACTGTTGCTGCATTATGTGCAAGTGCACTGGCGCATGGCGACCATGAAAATCAACTTCCAATTGCTGGACCACACAAATCACTTTGGTATAACACTTTACCGGGAGATGGAGGAACTCAAGTATGTTCCACGGGAGGCAATCTCTGAGAGCTAGCTAATAAAAATCAGGCCGATTCGGTGTTTTCGGGCATCTCAACCTTTGGTAGATTGCCATATTCTCCATGCTTAGCAACAGATGATGTGAAATATGACATTGCGTTTATTGGTACGTCTTGACTCCTTGCAAGGTTTCAATGTCTCGAGGAATCGTATGCATACTGATTTGCTTGCAGGAGCTCCATTTGACACCGGAACTTCCTATCGACCGGGAGCTCGATTCGGTCCATCGGGGATTAGACAAGGCTCAAGACGTTTGAATCTTTAGTACGTATACCTTTGAGATGTTTGCTAGTATACGTCTCTAGATATGCGTAGACTCACATGTTCGTTTTACCCAGTGGAGGATACAATGTTCCTCTAGCCACCAACCCTTTCAATAGTTGGGCAACAGTAATTGACTGTGGAGATATTCCTGTCACATCGTATGTCTGCCTATTCACCAATTACTATAATTATGTCGTTAAAACAGACTTCATCTTAGCTACGATAATACGTGGGCCCTTCATCAAATTGAAGAAGGCCATAACTCTATTCTCTCGCGTGCCCCCGCAACCGATGCCAAGAAACTTGGACCTGCCAAAAATGGCAAAACTCTCCCAAGAGTTATCACCTTAGGTGGAGATCATACAATTACTCTCCCTCTCCTCCGCTCCATCAACCGGGCATATGGTCCCGTTTCCGTCATCCATTTTGATTCCCATCTTGATACCTGGAAACCAAAGGTATTTGGTGGAAGTCCATCGAAAGTTGCTTCCATCAATCATGGTACTTACTTCTACCATGCTGCACAAGAGGGTTTGCTTGCAAATGATACAAATATCCATGCTGGTATCAGAACTACTCTGAGTGGTCCCAGCGACTATGAGAATGATGGGTACTGCGGTTTTGAAATTGTTGAAGCGAGAGAAATCGACACGATTGGTATGGATGGTATCATCAAGAAAATCCGAGAGCGTGTCGGACTTGAAAGACCTGTTTACCTATCTATTGATATCGATACCCTTGACCCTGCCTGTAAGTCAGCCTATCAATCATTGGCCCTTGTCCTATAAGCCCAAATGCTAATCTCCTAAAAGTTGCTCCTGCAACAGGAACTCCGGAAACAGGAGGATGGTCTACTAGAGAACTGAGAACCATCTTAAGAGGATTGGAGGGTATCAACTTGATTGCTGCAGATATTGTCGAAGTAGCCCCAGCGTATGATACGAATGCGGAACACACTACCATGGCAGCGGCAGATGCGCTCTATGAAGTACTTAGTTTGATGGTTAAGAAAGGGCCATTGAGTATGATGATGGATAAGATTATCGAGGACAAGGTCGAGATTTAAAGGATCAATTCATCAGAGTTCCAATGCTTCATTAGCTAATCTCTATGATAAAGCCGAGTGTTCTGGGAGGTTTTTGCAGCGAGGTTTCTAAATAGGCACCATCATGCAGTCTTAAAACCAAGCATTGTCGATTGAAGAGAGAGAGAGAAATGAAATACATATCAAATGTTCACGACAAGAGCCTGGAGCACTCCTACTGGTTCTAAAGCTACAATAGTTGTGCAAATAATGATATCCCGACATTTTGGAATCTGAATTTATAAATATCTAGTTGAATCAGATTTATATTGCTACGCAGTTGCGAAAATTACTACGTCATTCAGTAGTCGCGTTTGCGATAAGATAAGAAATTATGTCATCGGCGTCAATCGACAACCCTAGATGCTCAACGACCAAGTGGTAAACAAATGCGACGACACTTTCCCCTTAATATTTGCAAACCTAATCAATAATCATGGCTCCCTGGTCATCGAAATCAGAGTCTTCCAAAGATCATGAACATGATCTTAGTACAATGTTGGAAACAGAGGAACGTGTTGATCTAACACTTCTTGTTGCCAATATTACAGAAGTCATGCAAAAGCAAATCAGTAATACTTTTGACGCCTCGATTACCACAGGAGAAACTTCAAGCAAAGCTTTGGAAATTGGAGATAAGAATCCTAATACTGATGATAGTCAATCGAAAGAAGAATCTGAAGAAGAGGAAAAAGCTCGGAATCTGAGAGAGAAGAGAGAAAAGGAATTATCGGCTCCTAAAATGCTGGAGCTGAAGCGTGATGCTCTGAAGTTTTTCCAGGAATGGCAGGAAAATGTGATATCGAGGATTGGTTCGGTTGTTAATAACCCCAAAGAAGTTACCGAAGAGCAGAAGAAAAAGGCCAGCGCAAATGCTACCCCTGATGCGGAATCAAAAACAAAGGTTGTTAGTATGTACCTCTAATGATTGCTTCAAGCTTCTACCTGGATTGAGGTAAATTGATGATTAACTCTCTTAGAACAAACTACCAATGTTGTGGAAGCAGATGCGGCTTTAGTAGAGCTTTATCCACCGACGTCTACTGCTCTTTATTCGTTACAAGAGGAGAAAAGAGTAATGCTCCTACACGCCATGCTATTGCTGCTCCTTTCATTAGAGCACTACACGGCGCATTCCCGTATTCTCTTACTGCATATAGCATCATCTCTCCATCTTCCCCTTCACACTTTGGCGGAGACAGAAGTGAAAGTCGCACAGGGACTCCTAGAAGCCGCCAAGAAAATGTCCGGCAATGAAGAAACCCAAAAGAGAAGCGAAGAGAACAAAGTATCTCGAAGATGGAAAGTCGGACTTGCCGGTGTTGCAGGCGCCGCGATAGTCGGAGTCACAGGTGGTCTTGCCGCTCCACTAGTTGCAGGCGCTCTGGGCACTGTAATGGGAGGGCTCGGTCTTGGTGCAACGACCGCTGCAGGCTTGCTGGGAGCGCTGGCGGAAAGTGGAGTTATTGTTGGAAGTCTTTTTGGTGCTTATGGTGCGAGTATGACGGGAAAAATGATGGATTCGTACGCGAAGGAGGTTTCGGATTTTGCATTTCTGCCGCTGAGGGGATCACCATATCAGAAATCTGTCAAGGAAATGGCAGCAAAAGACCGAAGGTTGAGAGTCACAATAGGGGTTAGCGGATGGTTGACCCAGAAAGAAGATGTTATCACTCCATGGCGTGTCCTCGGCCATCAAAGCGAAGTATTCGCTCTCCGATACGAACTCGAAGCCCTATCCAAACTCGGAACATCCCTAGAATCGGTAGTCAAAAGTGCAGCCTGGTCTCTCGCCAAGAAAGAAATCATCGCTCGCACCATCTTCGCGAGTCTGATGACCGCTCTGTGGCCCCTTGGTCTATTAAAAATCTCTAAAGTCGTCGACAATCCATTCTCCGTCGCGAAAAATCGCGCGGATAAAGCGGGCTTGGTTCTTGCTGATGCACTTATTAATAAGGCGCAGGGAGAACGACCAGTTACTCTCATTGGTTATAGTTTGGGAGCTAGATTAATCTATTCATGTTTGATGAGTCTAGCTGAACGTCGAGCGTTCGGTTTAGTCGAGTAAGTTCCCCCCTAAATCCTATACATCTCACTCACGCCCCCCCCCCCCCCCACTCAATAAAATATCTCCTAATGCTTCAAAGATCCGCCGTCCTAATCGGCGCCCCCACTCCCTCCGACGCCGCCGCCTGGCGCGCAATGCGCAGCGTCGTCTCCGGACGTCTCGTCAACGTCTATTCCGAAAACGACTACATCCTCGCTTTTCTCTACCGCACCAGTAGCATCCAATTCGGCGTTGCGGGTCTGCAACCCGCGCAAGATGTGAAAGGGGTGGAAAATGTAGATGTGAGTGAGATGGTTAGTGGACATCTCAGGTATCAGTATCTTGTCGGGACCATTTTGGAAAAGATTGGATGGGAGGATATTGATGTGGAAGAGGTGGCGAAGGAGGAGGAGACGTTGGAGTTGTTGGATGAGAGGGAGAAGATGGAGATGGAGAGGAAGGGGGATGAGGGAGGAGATGCGGATTTAGAGGATGAGGCGAGGAAATTGGAGAGTGAGGTGAGTAGGAAAAATGAGGAGTTGAAGTTGCCGGAGGATGTGGAGAAGTTGCATGTCAATTGAGCTGGAGATGTTTTTATACTGTTTGGTTCATCGAAGATAGATTCGAGGGATTAGATATATGATGGATGATGTTTGGAACGTATATTTATTTTCATTTTTATGATTGGCGTTTTGAATGTTTTATTGTTTATGCATGAATCATCATTTCATCAATTCCTTGATCAACATTTGACTTCACTCCACTGTATCTACTGTTGGCAAATCTTATTCCTCCCCCTTTCCTTCACTCTTCATCATCTATATCATATCTCATTCCATCAACCTGGATATACTATAGAAATAGTTCACCAGAAAACATGACTTCAGTCAAAAACATGTCGTATCTCAAGCACTGACCTAAAAATTGGATTCGAACAATTGTATACAGACTAATCATTTTCGTACTGATATTTGTTTAGCCAAAGCTTAAGACCATGACAATATATTTCTCCGCGGCTAACTCAAAAGATATCACCCAAAACCCAAACGCCAAACTGCAAGAGCGAACTCTAATTGAACAGAGTATTGATCATGAGAAATCATCACCCTTCTCCTCAATCGCACCCTTGATTTTCAACAAAATTGTTGTCTTCCACTTGTCCAACTTGCTCATTTGATCATACTGGAATAATTTGTCGGCGAATTGTTCTTGGTCGCCTGCATCAACGGCCTCGGCAAGGTCGATTAATAATTGGTGTTCCCTTGTGCTTGCGAATGTTGGATCCATGTCTCTGTACTTTTCGAAAGCTCGCCCGGTGGCCACTGTATCGCCGACAGCTAGATGACACAGACCGGCCTTGAGGAAATAATCCTTTACCGACCATTTCATGAGATTGTTCGAGACGGATGATGCGGCTACTTTCTCGAAATGTTCGATGGCTTTGTAATAGTCGCCATCGAGAGCGGCAATATCGGCGACCTTGAGATAAAGTTTATTGGCCAGTCTGTCAATATATCAGTATATGTTCATCTCTATCACCAAAACATAGGTGTCAGAAATAGAGGTCAAAACTCACGCCTCAGCATTATCGGCCTCGAACCAACTGGCGGCTAATTCATAACTTTCAATCGCCTTCTTCATATCCCCAATCTCCATCTCATATACTTCTGCCAAATTCTGCTTATGTGTGGCAGCTCTCCTGAAGTTTCCTTTCGATGTGTAATGATTGATCGCAACGTCTAAGCATCGAGCCGCATCTAGTGGTTCTCCCTTTTTGTATACCTTGAAGGCTTCTGTGAGCGTATTGGCAGCATCATCCGGTTCGTTCAATTTGTTGGTTTGGATATCGGCAGCGCGCTCGAAGGCTTGTCCGGCTTCCTTGTCTGTAAAACGGGTATCAGTATAAATCTAAAGGTGCAAAGACTTGGGAAAGTATTACTTTGCTTTTGCATGCGGAACGCATTCGCAGCTTGGTTATATAATTCAGCAGCATTTTCCCACTTCTCTTGTCGTCCACCGAAAAGACTGAAGCCACCAGAAGCACCTGCAACTGCTTTTTCTGCCTTGGGAAATGGTCAATATGAAGCTTATCGAGTAGCAGATGGTGGGGTTGGTACCTTTTGCATTAGAGTGCGAGGATCTTGTGCCATGATTGCGATTTTCTGTGTGATATTCTTTTGTGCAATATATGTCTCGTGCAAAAATTATCAATGAATGAGTTTAATCAAGAGTTGTACGTATTAATGAGTTGTTAGAGTTGACATGTGTTCGTGGTTTTGAAGACAACTCTTGCAAGGGTTGTTTGTTTCTAGTCCTAGCGCTCTGACATAGCCTTGCCCCGCCTGTGATTCACACTAGCGTACTTCTGGGGAACGCATGGGAACTTTTTACAATGTAAAATGTAAACAATCGATGCTTTTCATGAAACACAACGATATCACCTAATTGATCGCAAAATGTCGAGGTCTACATGTTTGCGTTGTCGCGCATCGCTGCGGCACTCCTTTTTTACCACAAGATACACATACGCTCAAATTTCCCTTCCTCGAACATACAGTACTTCAGAAGCCCCTCGAGAGACATCTGCAGTAGGTGGAAACTCATCACCCGAATCAGGAAGTAGCACGGGTCGCTTTGTGCCGCGGAGTGTAAAGCTTCACGGAAGTAAAATAACAACACCTCTGACCCCCAAGCCGGAAGATCAACAAGTCCCAGTCCGCCGAGTATATGCTCGAATAAACGTGGATCTTTCTCACCGAAAGACAAATATCGATGAGCTCTTATCAAAACCCACTTGGTCCGTTCGATCTCTTTTACCATCTCCAAATGAGAAGCCTGCGGAAGAAATTACCGTCAAACAACTTCATCATTTATGTCGACTCTCCGCACTTCCTCTTCCCAAAACACCAGAAGAAGAAAGGAAATTACTAGATACACTACATTTACAATTGCACTTTTTGAGGGATATTCAGAAGGTCAATACAGAGGGCATTGAGCCACTAAGGAGTATTAGGGATGAGACGTTGGAGGCAGAAGCGCATGAGTCCATTGGATTGCAAACTAAGGAAATCCAAGAAGCATTGAAGAAAGAGGAATATAAAGGAAGAAACAAAAGACCGAGAAGGCAGCCGGGGATTGCGATAGAGACACAAGGTGTAGAAGAGTGGGATGTGACTGGGACTGCGACTGAAAAGGTTGAATTCGGGGGCGGAAAGTATTTTATCGTAAGAAGTGGAAAGGAAGCAACGGAAAAGAAAATGGAGGGGGACAATCAATCGGGAACGGACGCAGAATTTTTTCCGGACACAGAAACAGAGAACCCTGAGGCGCGCGGTGGGAAGTGATGGAAATATGTTGAAGATGGTTTTAATATTGATACCCCATTTGCAGCGTCACAGTATTCAGGAAAGTTGCCCTGTATACTATACTTTTTTGTTCCATGCAAATTTCCTCATGGCCGTTGTCATGAGTACTCATGAAATATTGGAAGTATGGTCCCCAAACTTGCCTGCAATCTTGAGGACACTGTGCGAGTCGACATTCTCTCCTCAGCCAACCCAGATATTCAATTGATCAATCGTGAACAGGCTGAAAGAAAGCAAAAACACAGATTTGGCAAATCAAAGGTCTCCCGCTTCAAGATAGTGATGGCTATGCCTGTCGGCTGTAGATCATCACTACACCACAACGTATCGTTTGAGATAGATACGGTAGAATTCCAACTCCAAGCATCAGGAAATCATTGGGAAAGGTACCAAGCAATTATTTTAACATAGAAACTGGCTCAACATTTAAGACTAGTGGAAATGTAGGTGTAAGTCAGTTTGCTTCATTCTGAAAGAGTTTGATTTGAGGAGCCGCACTATTGCAATATATTCACATCATAATTGTCCACTATTTACAGAGCCGAGCAGGATTTTTTTGCATTGGGGGAAACCCTTTCATATTCACTTTGTCAGAAGCAATTCATTATACATAAACCTTTTTTTTTTCTGCAAACTCGTGGACGAAGAGTTCACTAGGAATCTTTCGCCCATCCAATAGTCGTAGTCGACTATTCGTGGGGGCCGGCTTTGAATCCGGCTATGTAGAACTGCAGTGCTACCCAACTTGCATACTCAGCCTCTCATATCATGGGCAAGGCAAGATCAGATCAGCGAAGCGTATTAATTTACAAGAAGCCTATACTCTCTGAGTAAGGCACATTCGTTGCGCTTCGTATGCTTTATGGCTACTTGAATTACTTTTTCGCTTCTCAAAACTCTCATCTGCCCTCGACATCCTCCCAGATAGCATTAACTTTCACTATATTATTTTTTAATTAAAACAATGAATGCATCCTTACACCCCCCACTGGAAAATGCTCAAGCTACCAATATAGCAGCATGTAGTGCGGTATATTGGCTGGCTAATGTTTGTACTGCAATCTCGAGATATATCAAGGCTCGTAGAAAGGTACTATATGTTATCGATGATGGGCTTATGATTCTTGCAACAGTGAGTCTACTTCAAACCACAATTGTGGACAATGCATAATTGATATTTTGCATGCACGCTGACTAGTTCATAGGTATCAAGCTCAGGTTTGGAAAACATATGAAAGTCTTAGCGTAACTTCCATCACTACTATCTACAAAGTCTTTTATATCCTGGAGATTCTTTATATGCTCACCGTTGTTGCCGCTAAGATTCCCCTTTCGATGATGGTTTACCGTATATTTCACGTGCACCGTTCAATGAAGATAATGGAATAAATGAAGTCAACATCGGCATACACGTAACACATCAACACTCTTGAGTGAACAGCTAGTCAAAAGGTCATGGGCAGAATCAATGAGCTTTGTTATCAGTGATATTATCAGAAGCTGCCGCTAGGGTAGAATACCAAGATAATACTTCGCTGAGCCAAAACATCGATCTAGTTGTCTGTCCTTAGCTTGGACACAAATCATTGTCTTCTAGTTTCTCCACTATCTATCCCAACCGCTTATACCTGCATTAACTATATCCTCGTAACCTAAACTTTCGTCTGGTTAGATTGAATATGAGGTACAGAAGGCTTCCGGGCGTATTCTGTTCAGTAATAAGAGTTCTTTGAGTGATAAAAGAAGTATGACACTTCCTCACGCCTCTTCTTTTGCTTTCAATTCATTGAAAATTGCGCGGAACGCTTTCCGAGCGTGAGTATTCCGAGTTCTCTTACTGCTCGTTCGGCGAAGAAGTCTCGAACTTTGTACTTCAACCATTCGAGCTCCGAGGCGTCCCTTATTTCCTGTCGAATTCTCTGCCTGATTGATGCCTGCTCCTTTTGGGTGCGAATTGAAAGGGAACGATTCCCCGTTATGTCAGCATAGATACCGAACCCATCGCCATCAATGTACAACTCTCCGCCGTCGTTGTATTGAGTATAGTGGTGCCCCGCTGATGAATCGTCAGGTTTTAACTCAAAAATGTAGAAGAAGGAAGGATGACGAACTCCCAAAAGTATGTCTGCAATAACAATTCGAGTGCTCTTCCAGTTCGAAGGTTGAGAAAATACACTCGAGATCAGCCTTTAATTTGGTTGGCTGGCGCCGCTTTGGAGGTGAGATGTGCTGGACAGGGGTCAATAGGCTGCTTGCCATACTTGTTGAAGTTTGGGTTGAGTGCTGACACAATATCAAAAGCTTTGACAGGAATGGATTACTGTACTTCTAAGAATGCGTCTTAAAAATATCTTGAACGAAAAATATTTGATGCAATATTTGTGAGTGTATGGTTGAGACAAACAATCAGCTTTCGAAGATGCTGAAGCGAGTCCATCTAGCCTCATGGTATCGCACTTACCTTGCTGCTGTCGTTGCATAGCAACCCAAAAACTAGGAAGGTGCTTGTCTGGGCCTGTAGATATCTCGGGGTTTGTACGATCTCAATGTTCTGGTGGCGGCCTATCACCTTTTTGAATCTAGATATTAATGGCATGGTCGTTGCTCACAAGTGAGCATTCTAGCATCAGAAAGTTGGAAAAATTCCAGCGCCTATTATAAGACAATTTTTCACTCCACCTTTGGCTTATGGCCATGGTACTAGGAAGGCACGACGATCAGAACAAAAGTTTATCCCATAATTAGAAGATTCAAAAGTAGGTGAGCTTAAGTCTCGGACAGGAAGAAAGCTGTATTGAATCTTACCACCATAGAAATAATGCTTGCAGTATCAGAGGGCAGATTGTGTAATCATATCTTTTGTTTACACATTTCATCTGTACTGCTTAGCTGGTGAATCCGGCAGAAAAAGACAAGTCACTCATCTCGCTTAAGGCAGTGATCATGAGTCTTTCCAGTTAATGATCCAAACGTTGTACAAGCTTCACATCATACTAACTTCTAACCAGAGTAAACTCCTCGACAGTGTGATTACGTATGTGTCTGTCCGCCATAACTATCTCATTCATAATGCTTCTCAATTCGATGACCAAAACTTGGGTTGTAAGTCGATTGTCCCATGCCATGGTCACTACAGAGTATGGACATCTGTGCACTATCCTCCCCTCTTCGGCCCTTCGGGATCGCGACGTATAGTACTTGATAGAGCTGTGATTTACAATAAAAAATTGGATAAGTCGATGGATTATTTGAAAAGCGATGATGAAGAAGTTGTTTCAATGGAACCGCAGCTGAAGAATTACAGAGAATGAGAACTGATTCAGATGAGATTTTGAGGTAATCCATTTATCAAGCAAGAGCTTCGGGAGGAAAGTATAGGCATGAGGACAGCACATAATCCATCTCTCAGGATTCTGTGGGACGATAGTACACATGGAACTGTGCAAAGAATACAATAAGACGATAGTGATACATTGAAATTTTGAGAGAAATACCACGGCAGAAAAGGAGGTTGGTATGCAGGATGACTGTCACTGATTGTGAAGCTGTTTGTCGATTCGGGAAATAAAATTCAACTAGGAATGGATCCTGCATCAAAGATGATACTGGCAATTGTGAATACCTATGTTAAAGCGTAAAATGGATTCAATTTCATCCGAGGAGTTCAATTTAATGTATTCGCTATACTTGTCTCCGTTCTAAATCCCAACTGTTCCGACACTATCTCACCATCCTTTTCCAAGATAATACATCGGCCATTCATCGAAACAGATACATAAGGTATTCAATTTGCGCCATTGATATCATGAAAGACCACCCTTGAAATTCATTCCTAACATCATCATCTCGAGTTCGTGCCGAAACGCAATCATTATCATGTAGCCATCCCAATCGTCCAAATCTTCTTTAAGCGAAATGTCATTCTTATAGTTCCTGTAGAGATGATAGTAGATGCTTTCATAGAAAATGCTAACTTCCGATCATAGATCTCCTCTTTGTAAATTCGAATCGCTTAGAAATACTCCTTCATCCGCGCTTGTTACATCTTCTTAGATGGTTGGTCCTTCAGGCTCATCTTGGAGGGATGAAGCCCTGATCATTCATGTACCAGCTATCATAGACGATTTGGTCCGCAGTTTATTCTTGGAGTGCGGTTTTCGTTCCTGGCAACGCGATTGATTTCGTCGAAGCGGCATGGTATTGATCGCTGATTACGACGAATGCCGCTCCCTGACATCTCACGAGGAGGCGTCGTCTAAGCTTTTAATCGACAGGAGTAGCAGCGTCAGCGAAATGTTTGGCCCACGATTCGGCATTCTGTCGCTCGTCTCTTCGGATGTACCTTTGTAGTCGCTGAACCGATGCATTTTCTCTTCGAACTCGCTGTGCTATTTGCTCAAGGATGCGCTTTTGACGTTCTGGTGTCAACTGATCGCTGGGAGGGATCTTGAATTCGGTTTCTCCGATTCCACCAGTGCTGGAATATAATTGACTACCATCGGGAAAGAGCGCATAATAGCGGTTGCCTGTGTGATAATCATGTTAGCTGCTGATGAAATAACATATGCATACTGTAAAGGGAAGGTAACTTACATCTTCTGGTATGATAAATTCGAACTCCCCTGTAATTTGGAGCACGAAGCATGCTTCCGGCAAGACCGACCTCCTTCATTGTGAGGTAGACAAACTCCCAGATATCCATTTTGTCGATAGGTTCCTAGAAATTTGTATGAAGTGACTGAATGTATGATCAGAGAAGTTGTGAAGTTTTCGATAAAATAAAAAATTCTCGTAGGATCGACGTGACGTTAATCTAGTTAATTTAGTTGACTATTACTACGTTTGAGCAGAAGAGAAAGATAGTTAGGGCTAGGTCTTCAGGAACCAATCAAATGTAGCTTTGCCAATAGCTAATGCTTGGTTCTCAGGAGCACCTGGATTCATCCAATCAAATGAATGAATTTATACCTTTGTAACAAGAGTAAACTTCTGAAGGGACACGTAAACTTCAAAGTGATCTATTGAAGGAAGCCACTTGACATGATTCATTTTCTTCTCCTCTATTTTACACTGGAACTCAATTACGGCCTCTGTACAATCCTCTCTGGACAGTTCAAGGTACTTTCCCTTGCCATGAGTTGAGATTCAACGTTAGGTAAAGTCCGCTGGATATCGAACCTACCGACGAATGCCCTACTCCAAAGATTCAGATGCTTGCAACTTGTGTTTTCTCTTTTCACTCTAACAGTTCTGAGGTAAGGGTTAGCATAGCTATTAAAACTTAGATTCCATTTCTGGGCCCGAGCCGTACTCTCTACCTCATCAACTTGCTGTCCCTACTTCTGTTTTATCTGATGTTGACTCAATGCAGTTCTCCGTCAGCAGCTCACCTAGAAGTCTCATGATAGACCCAATTATCTCCGAATCCTCCCAATTTGGAGCAAGATGATATGCGTTGGTGGAGGGACATCTTGGTATACCGCCATTCCCATTTTACGAATTTCACCGAAAGATCACTGAGGCTCAAGATCCAAGAACTTACTCCAATGCATGACCTCCGCGTAAGCAGGCCCAGATTACACTTGATCCCTGGCCACAGAAACAAATTAAATGAGGGTATTACTTTCAGTAATTAGGGGATTCCTTCATTCATACTTTGTGACACATGATGGTATCCGTGATCCTATGAGTCGAGATCGCTAGGACAATCGAGAATTGATGTGACATTTTTCGACATCCGCCTGTTTTTGGCAGTTGTGTTTGGGCGTTTCACGTCCCATATCAAACCATCCAACAGTCCCCAGGGATTTGTATACCTTGAGCGATTAATCAAGCTTAGGTAACTTGAGATTGACAGATGATTCTGGACAGTCTACAACCGGAACTATTGACATTTTTGGCCATACTCTTGATGTTTCCGATGAGTTCGTTCGTTGCGCTACCAAGAACTTCGAGAATTCAGGAGCGCGTGTAGAATACAATCTACTGCCCAGCTTTTGGGGAGGATCTATATGGTTATCCTCATATCATGTGCGTGGTTTGCACAAGATCTTGGAATGATGAATATCTCAACGAAGAATTTGAGAAGGTAAAATGTGAATAAGAAACATGTTTACAAGTAGATAGATGCGAGTTTTGAACCTTTGTAACGGGGATCATTAATACGTGTTTGTGCTGCAATAAACAGCATTTTACAGGATTCTGCATTGAGTCTGCGTAGTCTTGTGGGTTGCGTTGCTCGAGCGGGATCTCTTTCAGTGTATTTATTGGGAATGATGGAGAGTTGATCTTGAGGATAGCACTTAGTAGCCCGTTTTCATGACTTGGATCGTATGGTAGAGAAATCTTGAACTTGAATGGTAATATAGTGCGGGAGGACGCGATTCGCGTTCACGAATTGCGGACGCGACTGAAGCGAGTGAGATAATAGTGACGAGAGCCTTGACGTGGGCTGCGCGTTTTCTTTTTGAAATCTTAAATTGAGTGAAGGTAGGAAGTTATTGTTTTGAAAACAAAAAGATGATACTGCACGGGTGCTCTCGGGGGAACAAACAAGCAATAATATCTTTCAGATTTATGATAACAACAATGATAGCTTTCTGGTGATTCATCAGCCTTGTTTTGATGTTACTAAGTCAGGGAAAGCTATGTCACAGGTTTGGCGTTCTAGGGATATTGTTGGCAAAAGATAAGTGGTTATGTCAATATTTGACTTCATAGCCATTCAAATTCATATGATTCTGTAGAGCTGATTCAATGCAACTTACAATTTTGGAATACAATTACGCAAATATGATTAATCATTATCAACAGTCTGAGCCTGTATGCATTGGCTGACAGGAATTGTATGGAGATATGAAATGAGCCACTGGTAGGTGCATGGATTGACAAGACACTTCTCAACTTTCGAAATTTTCATTCTCTAATTGTTTGATATTAGAATTTACTTTTTGATTGTTTTATTTCTAATAAATAATCGGAATACTTTTTAAGATATATGATTTGATACATTCACAAGTCAATTTTTGTAGTGTCCCATCAGTCCGTACACCTACTGGTGAGCTTCACTATGAATCAATAAGTACTTGAATGGATGACCAAATTTCCCCAGAAAATCCATTGACTTAAGCTCGAAAACAAAATATATGATAAATCCATCTTCCAACCAATCAACACAACAAGAGAATCGAATTTGGTTACTATTCATCCTAAGAAGACTCAACACCTAAGCGAGAATATACCCCAAATCACTAATCACACTCTTCCAGCAAAAAAACTACTATCGGCAATAATAAACCTATCTACAATAATCCAGAATAATTCCCGGATCGGAGAAAGAAACCCTCTGATATCGGGGTATGGAGGGGTATTTCATTACGACAAGCGTGAGGACAAGTAACTGCTAGAGACCCGCACCAACTCAATCTTTGTAGCCATACGATCTGTCATTTCACACTAGATTTATAGTTCTGCACTATCTCCACATAGCCAAGATACTATAAACCGTTGGAGCTAGTCCTAGCTTTGGTGTTGTTGACTTCAATTTCGTACTTTCATTAATAGATCTACAATGACCGCTTAATAACGGTCCTTGTGAGCGATTAATCATGTGACTTCAACTTCTCGTGAATCCTTTTGGCTGACGACTAATGCGGATGGTGAATTGTAGGAACTATTTGGGTACATTGTTTGAATAATAATTTCTTGAGCAAGTGGATGTAAATTTGATGCAAATGCCAATAAAAACGCCAATGTGGATGAGATAAACGGAATCATGATTATGGTGAGGCTATGCGCTTAGCGGGAAGCTAAAGGGGGGCCAAGAAAACATCAGGATCAGTCTTGTTCCAACAGATGACAGATGATGAAACAATTTGATAGCTAATGATATAATGGCGCGAAACTTTATCACATTTAAAGAGATGGGGAGTTAGGGTATGTAGTGTTTGTTTGATTAAAGAAGTTAAATTTTAAGGTTACATTGAGAGTTGCCGAGAAATTCCTATCCATTTTCCCGACATCTTGGTGTATGATGATGTGTGAAAGCCCATAAGAAGGCAGAAATAGCCGGTCGGTCCCTTTTCCTTCCCTATGAAGTTTACCGTTGGCACCGGTTCAATACTTGAGATTCTAGCTAAATGCGTGCAGTCCAGTCATCTGACGCAATAATGTCCTTCTCTTTAACGTACAGAGAGGATTAGCATCGGTACCAAGCTTCTCTGCTCTCTCACCATTTCACGCTGCGGAATCTACTTTCTTACTCCCGAGACCCCCAGGCATAAACCGCTTCAATCCCATCCAAGGAGTATTGATGGGGCTCTCACCAGTGAAGATGAAGACATCTATACCATTTAATTAGAAAATATTCGCCAAAAGCATGAGCATGAAGGATAGTAAGCACATACCATACAACCAACCTCCAAATAAGCATCCGAAAAATGGCGCTACCATAGGTACCCAAAAGTAATAGTTTCCCGCGCTCCATACTTCGTGACCATACCCAAGGAAGTAGCTCATCAATCTTGGACCAAAGTCTCTAGCCATATTAATTGCATAACCAGTTTCCCCTGGTGAATAGTCGCATATTAGTATCTTGGCAATATATAGTGCGATGAGTGAGTTCAAAAAATACAACTTACATCCAAAGCAAGCTCCAATACCGAAGATCACGAAGAAGAGTCCAAGTGGGGTAAGATTTCCAGAACCTAAATTACCATTATCTTGTAAAGCGTAGATACAAAACATGAGTATCGTACTTGCGATGAACTCCGAAAAGAATTGTCCTGTCTTTGTCATAAAAGGGGCGGGGTAGGTACAAAATATGCCTGCAGATGATGTGTTGAGGCCCACAGTTCGAATGTTATTCCCCCCTTCGAAAATATCAATGGCAGATTTATAGTTTGCTATAAGGATCAGCGTATTAGATGTTGGCTTTATAAAATTTTGGGAATGGCATACCATAGACCACGCCGGCGGCACACATTGCTCCCAACACTTGCGCCAACATATAGATGGGGAATTTGCGCCAGGGAAATTTTCGAAAGACGCAGTTTGCGAATGTCACAGCTGGGTTGATATGGGCACCACTAACGCCTGAAGCATAGACTCCAAGCATAACTCCAATGCTATTAAAGCTTTTAGCCAATATATCGTTGAGAGCAGGGCAAATACCCACCCCCATCCCCAAGATATTGATTGATAGGAGCCCTTCTCCCCCGAGCTAAGGACTACTTGCGCAACTACGCCATCTCCAAACAAGATCCTATTTGAATGTCAGTGACTATTGAACGAGCAAGAAAGAGATTGTCTGTATCGCGGAGCCTTAAGGCTTGAGTGTATTCTTACAAAATAAATACACCAAAGAATTCCGAGAACGGTTCTCGCATGGTATGTCGAATACGACTCCATAAAAGGTCTGGCTTTGACTGTATCTCGAGCTCTTGTGGGATCTTATGATCAATTCCAGGACCATGTTCTGCATAAGCACCGCTACCTTCACTGGAGACCGTGTGAACGTTGTTTTCATTCAGTGTGGACTCGTGTGATGAGAGGTTTGGCGAGGAGTTTTGGGATTCCATCATCCCCATTTGCTTGTCATTGCTAACAGTAGGAATGGGCGGCCCTTGCTTATCTGAACTCATTTTGGGGAATTGAGAAAGTAAAGGCGTGGAACGGCGATTTTGTGAATATCAACTTGGATGATGATGGGCCTGAAAGAGATGGATGCTGTTCTATATGTAACTTGGGGTTTTTGAGTAATACAGTTTTGTATGATTCTTAGAGGCGGAAGACACCGCGTTGTAGCCGAAGTTACCACCCCTAATGAAATGAACATGTGCACAAAAAGTATGTAATATTGGAACCATCGCAATGCGATTGAGAAGCTAGCATGCCGAGGCAGTAATCTACAGATAAAAACTTAAGAATAAGCCATGTTAGCGCTTCTGAGTTGCGTGAAGAGGTCAAGTTGCCGTTCTGGACAATCTTATCAAGGGAAGACTTAGCCATCCCAACTGCCAATTTGAAAGGAGACACCAAAGTACCTCCAAGATGGTCCAAACTCCTTCCTTGTGAGTGCGGAACGTATGGATAGAGAACTGACAAGGTCGCTCAGTTTGAATCACCCGAGAGATTGACGTATCAATAAGTGTGAATTCAGCTGCATCGGAGTAATCTCAACGCGGAAATAATCAAGAAAATGATGTGTCGTGAGTATGTTAACGGCATGTATAACACACCTTCGTGCCGACTAATGGAAAGTGGCATCACCACAGCATACTATGATGAGCTCTGGGTGACCACCAAACAATGTAAGAGGGGTGCCTTATCGATAAGTTCGGTCTATCCTTGTTGCAACCAGACGGTGGTTGACGGCGCAGTCTTGGTCACTTAACCCCGCATCAACATTACCAATAGAGTATTAAGGTTGATCACACTGTGAAATAAACTTGGTTCCTCCGGTCCACACTAAGTTGAAAGCAAGTTCGATGGTAATTCAAAAGACTATTATGACCAAACCAAACACACGTCGATCTTGACAAAGATAGTGCGAGCTATGATGGCATCTTCAATAATAGCGAAGAGTATGGAGCGTCACCATCAACAAAATTTTGCCTATTCAAGGTAACAAGACTTCAATTTTCCAACTTTGGATGAATTCATTCTTTGTACATTCTCCTCGATGAAATCAATGGTATGACAGTATATAGGTCGTATTCGCAAGAATATTTCCAAAGCGGTACTTCCAATCAAACTTCATTTTTCAGGTAGGTGTGGTCAATTTGACTGCCCGACGGGTAGATATTTACTTATCCTAGTCTCGACTGTATAACTCTGTGATACTCGACATCGTATCAATACCTTTCTCCGCATGGTATAGACCCAATTCACGGCACAGTACATGGAGATAGTTCTAGGAGAACAGGCACGACGGTGTTGCCGATATCTATGCTAGATGGCTAAGCGCACGAATGGCGATTGTAAATACATACCTCCTTGTTATTAGAATAACGCCAGCATTCACACATTTGCCAATTTTACAAATGCATGGCGTTCTATTCTAGTGGCTCCAAGCCAATGGCTGGCGGACACCCGAACTGTCTTCGGAAGGCTTGAAGGATTTTTTGCCATGAAATTCACCATTGGCGACTTATCTCATAATGCGATATGTCAAAGGCTGTGTACATTTGAGCAAAATTTCGTCCTAGAATTAACTTCCAGTTATCAGACGGTTCCCAGGTAGAAACCCACTAGGATCATCGTTGTAGGTGGTCTGGACTTTTGAACTGTCCCAAGCATTTGAGGATCAGGTCGTTGGAATTCTTGGTGGGGCGCCATATGCATAACGACTCGTAAGATTTAAAACCGTTGGAACATCCTTAATGCAGATCTAACTTGAGTGGGGACGCTGACCCGAATGTTCTTTTGGCGTTGGTAATCATTTGTGGGTTGCAAATGATGGTCATTTTGCACTAAAGTCAGTGCTCTTGCATATGGCGAGATTGCGGGGTAGTGGATGGCGGTTGCAAGAGCCGTCTCATGAACCGAGAACTTCACTAGTCTTGCTTGTTCTAGAAGCCTTCAGCAAACGCAGTAGCTCTGCCACTCCATCTTCACTTGTATTCGGCCTACACCATCAGTGGTTTGAATTCCAAGCGCACAATAATCGTAAACAATAATATACCAGAATCCCGAGTCTTGTTGGGTCAATTCCGTCGCAATGAAGGTGCAATTGGCATCATCTGGTGGTGTCCAAGAATGCAGTGTGCCGATACCTACCGAGGCAACGAGAAAACAAGCATGGTGCGAGAAATTTGCTTGGTGAAAAAGCTCAATGGAGGTAATCGTCCGAGTTCTTGACATCAACATATCGATATATCGACATGCATCTGCTGTACTATGTAAGCGTCACCCTTCATTTCTGATGGAAATTTCGCTATGTCTATCCCTGAGTGTTTTGACCAGGATTGTGCCCCCTCCCCCACAATCGCACTTTCCTCCTAGTTCTTGGGCTAGTTAAGCCGCTAGTTAAGATGTTGGTTCAATTCGTCCCTGATCCCTGTAAATATTGACGGCATAGATCGAATGGTATGATAGTATCAAACATTCTGATGTCCGAGTGAATTAATCACTCAATATGCAGATTTCGAGAACTGTGATACCGTACCGTTGCGCTAGTAAGTTAATTTGTTGGCCAATACTAATACCAAGACCATAAGACTTTGCTCGGCCACAAGATGTTAGCGGAATTGGCCCCGCTCCTCCAGTGCAAGCCATTCGAATCGGCTAGGTTGATTTAATAAGTTTGACGTCCGTTGAAGCATCACATGCTTAAAATATGGAGAAATTTTATCCGGGCGAGGGGTTCTAGATGCCTTGCTCCATACAACCCTCTTCCATCGTGGCTACAAAAGCCAGAGGTTTTGGCACATTTATCTGCAGAATAGTAACATAATCAATATGGGTGACCACACTTCAGTTTCTAGCCATGAGTCCTTCGTGTCCGTGTCCAATCATGGATCTTTCATAGGTTCCATAGACCAAGGTACAACAAGCACAAGATTTTTGATCTTCAACAAAGACGGCGAGCCGGTTGCATCGCATCAAGTCGAGTTTTCTCAGATATATCCACAATCAGGGTTTGTACATCCATCAACACTGACAATTCGTAGCTGACCTTGACAAGGTGGCACGAACATGATCCTCTTGAAATTATCGACTCAATAGAAGTTTGTATTGAAGGTGCCGTCAAACAATTTGAGCAACAAGGTCATTCGGCGAGACAGATTAAAGCCGTAGGACTCACAAATCAAAGAGAAACAACAGTGGTCTGGGATCACGAAACAGGGGAACCTCTAGCAAATGCTATAGTGTGGACAGATACCAGAAACCAGGCATTAGTCAGAAAGTTGAAAGCTCGACTTGGATCTAATCAACTGCAGGGTCTCTGCGGTCTTCCTTTATCGACTTATCCTTCTGTTGGTAAGCTTTTGTGGTTGATTGAAAACAATGGCAAAGTCGCAGACGCATATGCTCGAGGTCATCTGGCGTTTGGTACTGTTGATTCCTGGGTTATTTATAAACTTAATGGTGGACCAAAGAAGAATGTGTTCGTTACAGATCCCACAAATGCATCGCGTTCAATGTTCATGAATCTGCATACTCTCAAGTATGATGAGCAACTTTTAGATTTTTTTAGATTTGATATGGACAAGCTTCAGTAAGTTTCTTGCTCTTTCGCCATTAAAGTACGCATTAACGTACTAGTCTTCCCAAAATTGTCCGCTCGTCGGATCGCGAATCCTTCGGCACTCTTACAACAGGAATCTTGAAAGGGGTCCCTATCACGGGCGTGCTAGGTGATCAAAGTGCGGCGCTCGTCGGACAGAAAGGTTTCACACCAGGTAGAGCGGAAAATACCTATGGGACAGGTTGCTTCCTTCTCTACCATGTTGGAGATAAGCCTGTGATTTCCACACACGGGCTTTTGAGTACAGTTGCGTATGACTTTGATGGTAAACCGCAATATGCTTTGGAAGGAAGTATCGCGGTCGCAGGCTCCAGTATCAAATTTCTTCAAAATAACCTTGGCTTCATCGACTCTTCGGCCAAGGTCAGTCAGCTAGCTGAAACTGTAGAAGATAATGGCGGTGTCACTTTTGTGACTGCATTCAGTGGACTCTTCGCACCGTACTGGTATGACGACGCTCGCGGCACTCTTTGTAAGATCCATTGCGACATCTATTAACTCAAGTACTGACCAATTAATAGTCGGTATCACAGCATATACACAAAAAGGTCATATTGCTCGCGCTACTTTGGAGGCGACTTGTTTCCAAACGAAAGCAATATTAAACGCGATGGAAAAAGATAGTGGGAAGAAACTTGCTGAACTCGCTGTCGATGGAGGCATGAGTAATTCTGATCTCTGCATGCAAGTAAGTTTTCTTGTACCATTCTTTCCATCTTGGACAATGTCTAAAGCCGTTTCAGATTCAAGCCGATCTTATCTCGATCCCGGTTGAACGTCCAAGAATGCTGGAGACAACAGCCTTAGGTGCCGCCATCGCTGCAGGTTTTGCCGTGGGGGTTTGGGAAACTTTTGACGAATTAAAGAATATCAATACCGTAGGCAAAACTGAATTTCATCCGAAAATAACTCCAGAAGAAAGTAAAGAGAAGTTTTCGCGATGGACGAAAGCTGTCGAAATGTGTAAGGGTTGGCTTTAGAGGTTGGAAAGTAGACACAAGAGGATTTTTACAGATTTTGGATTCGTATCTTCGTAGTTCATATACCGTACCTGCGTATTTTAGATGTGGTCGCGGCCCTGTTCATTTGTTTGTCCTCATTTCACAAATTCCCACGAATAAGATCTTGCCACAAATTTTATCACATGATTTGATGCATGTGGATAGCACGTGATTATACCTCAAGTGATCCTGAACCTTGACACGTGAGATATGCCAGAAGAAAGCTGAGGGTACTTATGTTCATGCGATTTGTGATGTCTTCATCAAAAGTTCGGAGTTCAAATCATCGTTCGCACATCTTCCGCTTAGTCCAATCTCGTTCTATATGACTAGAGTGAATGTGGGTACATATACAGAATTAATAGTTGAAGTCGTCGGCTATGTACCAATCATACAGTATGTCTCCTTTTCTTCACAGTCCCAAGTCCTTGAACACCTTATTATGCGGCAGAAAGTTCGAAATCTACGTTGCCAGCATTTACCTTAGCTCCACCAATACAAGTACTGGTAAAAGGACTGTCTCCACACACCGCTCGCGCTGCTCTCATACATCCTTCCCATCTGCCTTTCGTGATATCAATTGTCTGACCGGATGTGGCAGCATTAAGTTTCAAGAGAGCAGTACCCGATTCTCCGGTTGTTGACGTAGGCTCACCACCACACTGATTTACGGAGTGTTAATAATTTGTTGTAGAGATTAAAGTAGAGACGAGTGTTCTTCCGCTCATACTCTTTCAAACCCAAGGATGAGCTACTTAGGTTCCTCGATTTTTCATCTCGTCTTGTAATGATGAGCGTGTATGGCAAAGATCTTGTGATTTGTCTCCGAAGAAAGCATAATTTGATCGGAAAATGATCCAAACCAATTTGGTGTTATCACTTGAAATATACACATCTCTTTCTACCCTCTTATCCCAGGCGGCTCATATCCTGCCATATCCTGGTAAAACTCCATAAGGCTTTTCACTCTCCTCTTCTCCCAAAATAGAGGAATTAACTCACTTGTTGAATAGTTCCTGCTATACCTCCACAAATTCCGAGAAGAGCCACGTTGATATCATGGGATACAAGAGTTCTGGTAACACATCAGTGCTTGAAATTCTCATTACATCATTAAATACTTACGTTGAAGGATCGGTACATGTTGTTCCCGCAACTGCATCAGGGTTTACAGTTGTAGATGCTGGAGCCGCGTTGACGACAGCCATGGCTCCGAGGACTGCAACAAATAGTACTAAATGCATCATGGTTGTTGTTGTTTTGTGCTTTTGTTCGGTGAAGTGACAATGAAAAGTAAAAGGATGTGAGAAGAATATGTATTAGGAAGTAAAAACACTTAATGAAAGACGTTCCAGACGTGGAAAATAGACAAACAGCGAAAACGAACGTGTGAGAGAGAGTGAAAGAGAGAGAGAAGATACTAGAGATCGAGACAACCAAAAAGAAGATGATCGGATCTCAGAGGGAAGGGTTTTATATGATATGCATTTTCTTGAGACGAGAAACATGGGTGTATTTCTGATTTTTTCCCCCATATTGCCAAGACGGCGTTCATGGAAGAAATCTAACAAGAATTAAAGGTAAGCTAGATCTGTTTGATGCGAGCTTGAGCAACATTTGAGTTTCGGTGAACCTTGTTCAAAAATTCCGAGATAATATTTGCCTGGCATGATCAGACGAAGCTCATCAGATTGTATTGATGGAAATGGCAATCCGGTATGAGTAAGGCTGAAGGGGGTTTTTTAGCAATCAATTGATGAGTCTCATCCAATGCAGCCTTTCATCCTATGCCCGCCTGAGATGTTGTTGTCTTCGTCTCATGTTACCCGCTGTAACCTACATGTTCTGAGACAATGACAGGGATGAGGTTACGCGGCGATGAGATAAGATGGCCCGATTGCTTTTCGATACTTCACGTCCTCATCAACCATCAAAATTCTGACATTAATAACTTCTTACATGAATTTTGAATATATCATCACATTCTGGACAATGTCAGCATTCACAATATCCAAAAAGCTAATAAGTTGAATGCCCATGTTGGTGGCATGAATTGATGCATTCACGCTTCCCTAAAGTTTTGGGGTTTAGGGGTATCATATTATTGTTGCTTAAGGTTACAATTCCAGACGCGAGATTTTCATCTCTTGCAACAACCGTATCATATCTTAACATTCGAGACATGTTCATCCCAAGCTACAGTACCCATGAAAATATGGAGGACTTCTCATCGCTAAGCCTTTCCGTCATAGTCCTCGTACCTCTTGCGTCTTTCTCAACGGCCGTGCTAATATTGTCCTCTCTGCAATCCATCTTCACTCTATAAGACCACAAGGCTGGGTTACAATAGCCCTGCATTACCTATTACCCTCCGATTCTTCTTGGGACGAAACTGTTATACAGCCTGTTCATATCTCCTGGAAGCCGAAACCATTAATCGAGATGTGTGAATCAAACAGGCTGATACATATCCAATTGACAACTTCAAGTCTTGCTAGCAAATGAAATCGTCGAATCTGGTCGAGATCAAGCTGGGCTTGCCATCCATCGTCGGCTCACGGCACAGACATGTCAGTTGAAATTCAATGAGATGAAATATATGAGTGTTGGTGCTGCCGTCATGTAAACCTCTTCTCTCATCATAAGTCTTAATCTCGACTTCTCGGTTCACCTTCTTTTTGTGCGCACTCTTTCTTTCTTGATATTTACATTATTTTTCATGCTTTGATAGTACTTTCTTCATTCTTTTCATCAGGACTTGTACGACTGCGTCGCTTATACATACTGTAATATATATATACCATATCTTTTATACTTTCATCCCTTTATTGCGAATATATCAAAAGGCACAAAAAGCGATCAACTAACAATCATAATGCTTTTTCAGCCAATAGCTCTCGCCCTCTTTACGTCAACTTTCCTGGTCGAGGGTTCAAGTGTAAAGAGACACCAGGATATCTATAAACGTGCCACGGCAACGAGCGGCGATGACACCAGTCTTACCCTTGCACAAAATGCCATCGCAAGCGGCTCATTCAGTGATGGACTCGCTAAAATTGGTGGTAGTGAAGCGGCCCAGGCTACTTCTGCCACTTCACAAAACAACTTCATAAACTTTTGCGCAGGAGAAACTCTTACCAATGGCCTTCAGATTGTAACGGGGTCTTGTAATGGAATTCGTGAGTGCCTCTCTATCTCTAATTTAATGCCTACTGATTTCCCTTTCAGCAATGGGTCAAATTCCCGCGAAAAACAAAATGATGTCGTCGATCATTACATTCCCTTTGGCTGGTAGCGCATCGATTAAATCCGATACAACATTCAACATTACTGTCCAAATGTCCAACATCACTCCAGGTTCCTTTTCTAATGCGGCCTCCACTTACTTCTCTGCTCCACAACAGCTTGACTCATCCGGAGTAGGCCTTCTCACTTCACACTACCTGACCTTCATTTGTTATCTAAATTTATCATTGTCCTACTGATGTCCCCTGCTTGCTAGGCCATTGCTGATCATATTTTTTTATTGTAGGTAGTGATTGGGCATACACACGTAACCGTGCAGGATATGGGGTCCAGTCTCAACCCAACTGGAACTTTGGATCCTACTCAATTCGCCTTCTTTAAGGGTATAAATGATGCTGGAAATGGACAAGGGCTTCTTTCGGCTACTGTTAATGGAGGCTTACCGGCTGGCAACTATCGTGTGTGCACAATGGCTTCCTCAACTAATCATCAGCCTGCGATTATGCCTGTTGCCCAGCGAGGTACAGCAGATGATTGTACTAAATTTACCGTCATCGGATCTGGAAATACTGCAAATGCTGCGTCTAATAATGGTAAGTCAAATTTTTGTAGCCTTCCGCTCATGGAACAAAAAGCCATGCTGACAATCTTAAGGTTCCGGTGGACAAGCTGCTGCAGCTCTAGCAGCTAGTGCAGTCGCAGCTGGTCCAGACAACACCAACCCAGTGGCTAGCTCCTCCGAAAGTTCGAAAGCATCAGCTTCGTCTTCTTTCTCTGCAGCGAAAGCGTCCAAGATTACCGGCTCCAGCGCATCAAGTGTACCTTCCATTACATCATCATCAGTACCTGCCTTTAGTAGCACATCACCTGCCACTTCATCTTCCGCAGGCTCCTCAACTTCTGCACTAGGAGGTATAGCGGCGCCACCTGTCACCAACAGTGGAGATTCAACTCGTCCTTTCTCAGTCAATGGCAATACATTTGTGAATGAAGCTGCGGCTTTACAAAGAAGTTGTGATATACAGTTTAATGCATGTGCGGATGCATTTAATGGTGGGAATGCAAGTGGGTTTGATATTGGTGACTGTCAGACGCAGGAAACTTCATGTTTAGCTGGGTAGTGTGGTGGTATTGGATGAGGGTTATTTAACGGCTTTCATGGGTTTTTTATGGGCGACAGAATAGTGATGGCGTTATGGGATTATGGCATTGGAGCTGAATGAATTATTTGTTGTACTTCTTTTGTGAAGAAAGAATCAAACAATCGAGTGATGTTTTTGGTTTGATTAAACTTTTTTTTTCAAAATATATCATTCATGTCTGAAATAACTGTGAAGTCTATCGGCACATGAAGACTGGCTAATAATGGATATGGGCATGCAAGTCTCAAGGACATAAATAAGTATCGTGAGAAAACGCTAGTGGATCCTGAGCCATATAGTCTTGATTGGTCCACACATTGTAAACTTCTCATCGCGTTTTCACAAGCCTTGTGTCAAAGTCATCGATGCTTACAATTCTCAAAATCATCAAACCATTTGACGGCATCATAAACGAGACCTGGATAACTGTTCTCATCAAAACGACGCATGAACTCGCTACTCAACCTTCCCCCACAACTACAAAAACCAAAGTCCTCCCACAGAAGCAACCACCCCCACAGCCCATCCATACATCTGCAATCCCCTCGCCACATTAGGTACCCCAGCATCGTCTTATTTACGTTCAACCGCCTCAGCCTCTTCATTTGAACTCCATTTGCTCCATTGCGCTGTATAACCAGTATCGGCCAAATTTCCATAACTGCTGTTTCGTAGAGTGAGGTGTTACTTACATTATGCACCCAGGATGCACTGAAGAAGTATGCGTTTCCATTAGCATCGCTTTTATTGAATCCTAGTATACGTTAGACAGAGAAGAAAAGAGAGTTGGACTACACGCGAGAAGAAACCATACCACTCCCATAATCCCCGCAATTTTACCATCGCAACTCGTAGGTATAGCCAGAGCTGGTGATAGTGGATACCCCGCGGATATATTTACCAAAGCGGCATTGCTCAAGTATTCTTGTACACAGATCTGACCTAGTGTTGCATAGCAGTTTCCTGTATCTTTTTGGCCAGAAACAATGGTGTTCCTATGGGAGAATTCGAGGATAAAGATGGTGGTGGTTCATGGTGAGTTTTCGATCCAGGTACCGAGAGAATTGACTCCGATTACGGAGTTGGTGATGGTGTCTGTTGCGGCGTCGGTGTAGTTGAGATGGGCGACTGTGGTAATGTTTAAAGTTGCTTGCTACTAGAGGATTTTTTGTCGGTGATTTTCTGTCGAAAATGGGTTTGTATGGATCGGGGAAATTGCAAGATTAGCTTTTTCGAAGCAACAACGAGCATGTATAATATCATGCGTAGCTTCAGTGGGACAGCGCCAGATTCAACATATGGGTAGATAGTATCATATTTGTTAGCGATGGTCAAGGCAAATATTGCACAAAGGCAAGACGTAAAGTATGGTAAAGAGTTGAGCCACATTTCTGATTGATTGATGATTTCCAAATAGGATGACTGGTGCGTTCGTGATATCTTTTGTGCTCGACGATCGAGGGAGGGTCTACAGAAACCACAATTCTATTTGAACATATAAGTCATACGTCTTCAATCTCGAATTACCACAAGTATCATCCACTGCGCATTCGATAAAGGGCTTTCTTGGCCCTGTCTGGGGCAAGCTTACAGAAGCATTGACATGAAATGCTACGCCACCATCACAACATGTTGGTAACTTATAATTTGTGAGGCAAAACATTGCTGAGAAGCAGTTGATCATAAGTGAACCCTGTGCTCAAATCCTTAAGCGCAGTTCGCTTTAAAGCAGAATTGACAATTGGAATTCAAGCAAAATTACACTGCCTCTGACATGTCCAATGCTCCAATATAACATCATTGAGAATGATCATAGAATAATAATAAAATGATTATGTCACATGAATGCCGTGCCACCAGACTGATAGGTGTGCCTTTCTTCTTGGGAGAATGTCAAATAAAAGGGACAATCCACCACGCATGGCATGATGTGCGAGATCTATCAAGCCCAGAGGAACTCAACCATCAGATACTCCAGCAATCCCTTGAATGGCTCATTCTCTGACTAAGTACCCCGAGCGAAGAGATCTTGGAACAAAGCCGACAGATTCCCGTGGTATTCGGGCATTTACAAGACGGTAAGTAAACCTTTTCTGTAATACTGACGGTTGTTCCAACAATATCATTAGATTGAAGGGAGAGAAAAAAAGAAAATGGGCCAGAGAAACTGCCAGAGGAACTGCCAGAGAAACTGCATTTGTTGGATAGAAAAAATTTCAACACAATGTCCTTAGTGGTCCAAGTATTGTTCACGCAATGAAATTAAAGTGGTTGAGATTGATGAATGTTTGATACTGATATAACAATTGAAAAAGTAGTCTGAAAAGAGAATTACAGGTACTCTCGGTTTTGCTCCTTCACTTTCTTGTATATGAACAGAAGTTTCACAAGTCAAATAGTAATTAATGATAAATAGTAGATAATAATTAAGAAATAAATTCAAAAAATCCATCTAGTAAATGATAGATAGTTATTTGAGTGAATTCAAATTTCAAATAAACCCACCCCTCTCTCTCTGAGAGGGAGTCGAACCCCAAGAATTTGTGACCGACAATTTTACGATATGCAACAAAACTATTGAAAAACCGAAAATACACGTGAGATTGACAAGCGGAAGATTGTCATTGGCTACCAGCTTCGGAGTAATATCGGGAATCACGCGCGACCTGGAATGTCACTTTTCTGACAAAAAAAGGGATGCCATAAAAAAATTCATATCACATAAAATTGCTTTCAAAAACTGTTTCGTCTTCAACCTGTATGTATGTAGCTTTCTTGGGAGAAAAAATTTGCTCCCCAAATATGCACAAAAGGAATGAGACAGGAGCTCAGATCTCTCTGACGGGGAGTCGAACCCCGGTCTCCCGCGACTTGCCAAATTGATGACAAGCGGAAATCATGACCGTTAGACCATCAAAGATGCTTGTTATTTGTTGCAGGTGCCGTCAATGTTTTAACATATATTCATATAATACATTTTTTCCACAGACCACACTAAGAGTTTTTGCTTCTTTTTATTGGACATGTAACCGAGGTAATTTTCGTGCCAAAACCACGTGAGACGACAACCTCGAAAACTTCTCGAAGCATACCATTTATTGATATATTGATTGATGTAACAAATGAAATCGACTGGATTCAAAGTCAGGAATCTGAGACGGGGCGTAGATAACATTTATCTCTGAAGAATAAAAAGTTCGATTCAGTTGCGCCTATCTAAAATCGAACTTTATAACTATCGTCCTAGTCTATTCTATGAGAGTATTCCAAGACTAGAGTGACAAGATGGATGAATCGATACGGACGGGAATGATGGTATAAGCTGAAATCTTGGGAACAAATAATCACGAATCAACAAACCAATTGTTTCTAGTATATCGATGAAATAATGACATTCATGCTCGGAATCCAGAAGTTAGAAAAACCCTTCCTGAAAATGGAGGATAGGATGAGAAGGTGTAGAAGATAAGATAGCGTAGGAGAAGAGACTATTCATTATCAATATGCGGGATACCCTGGAAATGATGAAGGCTTCTACTCTTCAAATTGTCCAGAATAAGGATACCATGGTCAACATGAGCTCAGTTAGTGGACTTGATAATACTCTATCTCAGTAAACTCCCAGTTCTTCTAAATAATGTATCTACCGGTAATCTCCTCAAGAAGAATATAAGTAAACCTTATTCTCTATGGCTGGGTATTAGCAAATGGTTTCCATACAATGTTATTCAGTATCATCTTCATCGTCACTTTCTCTAGTCACTTATAGGGGAGAGGTTGAAATACACTTTGATAGGAGGTACTCATTACAAAACAAAAAGGTTAGGTCAGGCGCTGTGATCACGTGACACATTTGCACCTCTCTAGATTTGACATCTCTCGTACCTGTTTGAATAGTTACGGGAAAAAACACGACTACATAACCAATTCAACACTCATTGAATCTGGCGGCACTATTAGCATGATGAAAAACTACAACCGCGAGATAAAATCCTCCCTCTATCCTTTCCAATCCTTTACTTCATTTGAGGTGTGTCTTGGAAGGCTTCGCAACCAACAGAAGAAGCCGAACACCAAAAATCCACACTTCAATCGAAATTCGATATCAAAACAATACATCAATATAGCTTCTTCAAAATTCTTACTGATGATGAATTTTTGAATACCAATTCTCGATCTATAATTTGAAAGGATTAAAATATCCAAATCGCATTTCAATCCGATTTTGAAAAAGATTCATTTCAAAAATCTCATTGCATTTCGCGAGTTTGATGTTCGATGTTTTGTCAAATTCTGAAGCTAGCAATATAAACTAGGATCCTATCAACGGCTGACATGTCTCCACCCGGGATGAACAGATGGGGTACTTTAATCGCCGTAACCTATCCCTGATTACTATGTTGCATTTGATGGAATTCTAGACACAAATCCATACCTGATGCAAAATGCTATTCTCTTCACTCGTAAGAGATATTCCGCACAGTCAGCATTAGATATCGTGGAAAAGCAGCAAACCTACCTCTATCTATACGAACAACCTCCTCCTAGCCAATCAGACCTTCGAGATCCTTCAAATTAGAGTTTGAACACCAATTTACCAATGAGGGACATTCACTGGCGAGTACCTACCTAGTAATTTCCTCAAAAAGTACTTCGAAAGTGGGTGAGATCGCTGCCTTGATGTCCTGCTTAGTAAGCTGATATTCGTATACTTTTTTCAGGAAGTTCCAACTTGGATCTTCCCATACTGCCACACAGTGATAGATGATGATCATAGATCCATCATTTTTCTGGAGAAAATTGCCGCATTTCATATTCGGTAGCCAGCTTCTATAGGTTTTTGACGATGTTTCATGTAGATGCAAGCGGTATTGCAGTCTTGGGGTTGCAGGGTATCATATCCATATTATGTTGGAATCAATCCTGTAATTTCTACTTCTTCACGGATTCTTTGAATGTTTAAAAGTTTCTAAACTTCTTTTTTTCCCTAATTCGGCAATCTTCTTTATTTTTAGTTACTTCTTTTCTAGCCAAGATGGCTCGCACACTCCTTTTCCAACTTTTTCTATTCGTAAATACTACATTCGCTTTCGTTCATCCTGGGCTCCTCGTGTCTGAGACCGACATCACACGCATCCAATCCAAACTCAGCCAAAAACTCGATCCATGGCAAAGTTCCTGGGATAAACTCACCAGCATTTCCTACAGTCAATCAAACTACACAAGCAATGCTGTCGCGCGGATTTATCGCGATACTACTATTGATGTAACTGCCAACGCCCAACTTCTCTGGCACGATGCAGCTGCAGCTTTCGCACTGGGATTGCGCTGGAAAATAGAGGGGGATGCGCAGTATGCTGAAGCTGCAGCGGCCATTCTCACAGCGTGGGGAGAAAAGTTTGAGGATTTCGATGATGAGGGTGTGGATGATCAATATCTTACAGCTGGTTTGCAAGGTCACGAATTGGTTAATGCTGCAGAACTCATTCGTGACTATGCTCCTTTTGCGAAGAGCGGTTTGGCTACTTTCACAGCTATGTTTGAGAGGACTTTCTTGGCTAAGAATCTCTATTTCCTCAACCATAGCGCGGGTTCCGAACATAATATCAAGCATTTCTTTGCTAATTGGGAACTTTGCAATATGGCCTCTGTGATGGCATTTGGGGTTTTGACAGACAATTCCACACTCTTCGATTACGCGGTCGATTATTTCAAGACTGGATCGGGAAATGGTGGAATCAACAATTGTATTTCGAATCTCGTTACCGAGCCAGAGACGGGAAAAATCATGGGACAACCCCAAGAAGCTGGACGTGATCAAGGACACACGGGTCTTGATTTCCAATTACTCGGAGTCCTTGCCCAGCAGGCCTGGAATCAAGGCGAGGATTTGTACAGTTACAACAATAGCAAAATCTTACTCGGGTACTTATCTCATTCCCCAGACATATAAAATCATCAAACTAACACCTCTCAGTGCCGAATACTACGCGCGCTACAACCTCAACAACGACGTCCCCTTTGAACCCTACACCAACGGCATCGTCTCCTTCACTGTCGTCAGTAACATTTCCCGCGGTTCCTACCGTCCCACATGGGAACTCCTCCACGCGCACTACGCACAAATCAAAGGCGTCGATGCGCCCTGGACAAAAGAATACATGAACTACACCATCACCATGATGGGCGGTTTCGAGGGTGGAACAGGTTCGTGGGGCGAGGGATCAGGTCATTATGATGGGCTTGGGTGGGGTTCCTTGCTTTATCATTTGGATCCGGAGGATGTGGTGAGAGCGGGGAATAATTCTCGGCCGACTGCGAATTCTACGGTCCCTGCTACAAATACGACGATGTCGTCTACTTTCACATCGACTAGCGCGCCGAGCTCTACAGCCGTTGTGGCAGTTTCGGGCTCTGTCACTTCGAAAGAGACAATCGCAACTACACTTCCAGTAGCTAGTTCCGCTCTGCTAGTACTCTACAAACTGTTATTATCCCCACAACATCTATTCTCACATCCCCCTCCCCAAGTCTCACAAGCTCAGCTGTAATTTCTGCTCCAACTGCAACTGAAGACGAAGAAGAAGACGAATGTTTCGAAATGGAACAAATGTAGATACTGGTCCATCTCACAACTGTGATTCATCGAGTTGGTTTGTATTTTACGTGCAGGCAAACGTCTCATTCTACGTATATACATTTATAGAAATTTGCAATCATTCATTGCACGGCTTTGTGAAATTGTACAGATTGGAGTGATTATTAGCTGTGCACGGAGTAGTTATCGAGATCTATGTGCCAATAGTTTAGAGATGAATACCACGATAATTACCCTTGGAGTTGAGAATTTCCAGGTTCTGATCTGAAGTAATAAGACTGAGTAAAGGTAATGTGGAAGCTTAATAAAAAGTACACATTATTAAAGACTAAAAAAAAATATCTCATATGCCTGATACTTGAGAAGGAAGTCAGTGAATAAAGTAAGCCATCAATTCATCTTAATCCTCAATTTCCCTCTCACAATCTGAATTCAAGTACCAACTCCTATCCTAATTCATAAGGTTTTTTCTCCCTCCCTCCGTATACCCAAGAAACCCCATCTCATCCCTACTTCATATCAAAAATTCTCCACAAGCCCGCAATCGGATTGATAGTCGCCTGTCTATACAAATCCTTTTTGAAGATATCCTCTCCCAACTTCAAATGTTCAAAATTTCGCATCTGCCAGGATTTCACCGCCATCATTCCTTGCAGTGCTTCTGGCGAGGTATCTCCTAGTAAGATTCTTCTCTCTTCTTCTGCTTTTGCTTGTTGTTGCATTCTCAGCTGCATTTGTTGCCAGTTATGATAATAAGCTTGGTCGTAATCCAAACTGGCGTATAAAATATCAGGAACAAAGTCTTGTGTTGCAGGTGTTGCGAGTCCATAGGAAAACTGTGGGTTAGAGGAAGGATCCATTGTGTATCCGGTGCTGTACTGTGCGTTTATGTATTGATTTCCAGCAAAAGGATCATGGGCATTGTTCAAAACCTGGAAATTTGTGTTGATTCCAGAATCCTGATCCCAACAACTCAATTCCAATGGATTGATATTCTTCGTGTTTGCTCTCAAAACTTCCAACATCATTCCATATCCTCCATGTCTAATTTGAGTTATTCTCTCTTGCCATGCCACGCCCCATATTCTCTCTTTGTAGGGTGATGGAACCGCTACCATCATATCTATAAACACAACTGCCGATATCGCAAGGGAACATGCGGAAAGAAATGAAGGTAGCCAATCGCGTCGAGAGCGAAAGTCAGAGGGAGCGAGTGCGAGGGTCTGAAATTCTTTGAAAGCTCTACGCATCGTGCTTCGTGTGGTGCGGATCTTTTCGAGGAGATTAAGAACTGGAATTGGAGCTGGTGGCATCGTTGTTGTGATAAAGCATTTGTATAATTCGCAACATTCGATCAAGATTCTGCAAGAAGCTTCGAGAGATTTGTTCTATATACGAACATGTCAGAAGACTTTCTTGAAATAATATAAACAAAGGTACTAACAGGTTGGGGAATAGACTCTTGGTATGATTGAGCTATGGCCATTAGATCTGAGTATTTCTCGTCGAAAACTCCGGTTGAACGAGCCTGTTCTTGTGCTAAAACGAAGTGATCTCTAAATACTGTATTGTCGAAATCGTGATCGAATGCCTTTTCGGCCCTCTCAGCCGAGAACATTCGCCAAGTTTTGGTTTTTAGCGCATTTCGAGGAATGGCGCGTAGATTTTCTTCCATATGTGCTAAGACTTGATTAGATACTGTGTATTCTAAGGATGATTGAAAGGAAAGCCGAACATGGTAATAGATATAATACTAGACTTTCTAAATTTTCCGTTCTCGTGCCTTGAGTGCTTGGAGCGACATTGAAGTTTGATACTCGGATGCAAGAATCGCAAAATCCTGATATCAGGTGCTGTCGTGTAGTAAAGTCAGTTGAGGTTCACCAAGAGGAGCTTCTCGCTGTCAATCAATGGATGCTGCGAAAGAAAGGTATAATTTACGTTTGAATTATGCTTGCGGCATCTCCAGCAAAGTGAAGCATCACTTTCCCACCATTCGGAGCTAAATGAAGGTTTTGGAGAAGCAGAAGAATTGAATTCACGCCGACGCTTAGCATTTGCGACCCTTCTTGGACGTGATGAGTTAGGATCCGGCGATGGGGAAGGGCTAAAAGATTGTTTTCGTTTTCCTTTAGCTAATGAGGGCGGTAGTACCGGACCTAGTTGAATTTCCAATGGTTGCGAAAACACATCAACATCGCCGTACAGAAATGGATCATTTACAGCCAGAGTCGTGGGATATGACGCAGAAGGTTGATAAGAAATCGGCCTTGATAAAAGAGATTAGCCGGGGATTTGTATACCTAGGGAATGAGATACTGACTGTGCATTTTGGACTTGTTGTTCAGGATAGCGAGAATGTGTAGGAGGTTGTCGAAGAGGCAGTAGCTCATCGGTTGCGGATTGTTGAGGATGCCTCGATTGGGTCTTGACAGGTTGTTGAGAAGTATCTCTTTGTGTAGGTACTGGTGCTAAGTATTTGAGCGCTTCTGGTAATCCTTGGGGCTTGGGATTTTTCGTTATATTTGTAGCTTTGTTGATGGTATGTGAACCATCTAGCAGATCTAGTAAAGATTCCTCGGTCACGGAGGATCGTTCCAAGCTATTAGGATCACGGGATAATCTCGATGTGTCGGATGGATACTGACTTTCCAGAGTGTTCACCGGTAGCGGAACTATGTATCGGAAATCAGGGTCGATATAGCTATTCTCGTAATTCCAATGCTCAATCGTATCGATGATATTTTGTTGAATAGGACCCTGATATTCCGAGTCGGTGACAGGAGCGGGGGCGGGGATGAAAGAGTATTCATAAGGCTCGGATCGGCCTGGTATCTGTCGGCGTCCTTCAGTCATAATTTGAAGCCGATCTTGGTATGGAATTGATCAATAAAATGACAATCACACCAGACAACCGGCTCATGGCTTCATTTAACTACTTTACGAAGTAATGCTTTGTGGATCAAAGTTGACGATCAAGCGGAGCATTAACAACTTCCGGTTCAATCTCCGTCCGTTGACATGGATTATAGCAAAGAAATAGACGGTGTCAACTTACAACTCCTCCACAAGAAGCTCGGAGTGTTATTAGTTACACAGTCAATACCGCTGCAGGGGTCTCGATCAATATGATTGCTACCATGTAATAAGAGGTCGATGAGTACCGAATGCAACCTCTATACTCGGTACAAGGAAGATTCGTGATGGATGATCTTTTTCGATTGATGGTGAAATAGATGACCGACCATATACATATTTACTGGATGGGATAGGATGACATTCTACTGTACCTCGATACTCTGGCTGCTCACACATGAGGCTCTTGTTCTATAGATGCAAGAGAAGATCTGGACTGGACAGAGACTCTTTCGAAGTGGCTTCCTTCCACCAAATAGTATTTGTTAGTTTCGGTACTTGTCATAGTATCGAGATCACCGAATAGAAGAAGAAATAAGGATAAACTTCACGATCAATACCAGTGGACATTCTGTTCTTTTTCCCTTTGAGTTAATGATTGTCGGCCACTCCGAATTTCTTGGCATATCACTTCCCCATAATGCTAGTCAATGGATGTGAGTGTTCCTTTTGCCGTGTGTTGTTCCACTACCTTGAAACCCCTTCAAGCGGGAAGAATAATAACTGGTTATCTCTTTACTCTGTTCTTAGGTAGCTTTTGCAAAATGGATGAACTCTTTATCTTGGTTTCGTTGTGAATAGATGTTGTCTCGACGATTTTCCTTATCGTATCAATATTACCGGTTCACATACCTAGTACGTCTATAAAGGTCCAGACACTTCTTTGCCCCTTCATCAATCTTCGCAGAAGCGACAATCCGAAAAAATCAATAATAAAGGATAAAGATAAAATCGGTCAATGACTCAAATTCAAGGTCATCAAACATGATGTCTGCTCTGCTCTCTCTCTCTCTATTGGAATCAGCTCCAGTCTCCAAAATTTGAAAGACATCTTTAACATATCCCTTGATGATAAGGATAAGATCTAATCCCGATATGCCTAGGTCATCTTTTGAACGCGGTTCTAGTAGGATGAGAAGATGAACAGGATCAAACAGCAATACACTTCAGGATAATTTGCTAAATCGTTTTATTCAATCTGCAACTAAGATATCTACCATGTGTTTGTGATTTATGATAATTTAAACTCCCCTTGATCTCGAACATTGTTCCTCCACTTCTGTTCGATCTAGATTTCAAGGTGTTCTTCGAAAGATTGACATGCCGGGGTTTTCGTCCTGCTGTCCCGGGTACGTATCGTTGTATCCCACACCTACCTAGGTATGTATGCTATGCACTTACCCCTCATCTGGTGTATGATTTTCGTGCTCGGTGTATCAGGACAGAGTAGATCCAATCATCGCAATGACCTCCCTTTTTGCATCATAAACGTCATCATTGAGCAACATCAACTTTCTATGAAAAGAAATGAAAGACATCTCCAATCGAATGTGCAGATCCTGATGGAATCAAATCATGTACATATTCATCAAAATCGATAGAGATCCCTTACTTCTCCGAGTTTCACGGCCAAAGGGTGCTTCTGAGTAAATACCTACATAATCATGAATCGGTCATCTCAACCTGATCGGTATACAAGCTCAACCAATACTGAAATACAAGTCCTGACATTTCGATCCGATGACCCTTCTGATCCTCGCAACTTTTCTTTCTGGAGAAAATGGTCTATCGTGGGTAGCATCACTTTAATCGACCTAACAGTCTCTTGGGGAGCATCGGGATATTCACCAGCACAGGAAAAATTTACCCAGTCATTCAATGTCAGTTCCGAAGTTGGAGTATTGGGTCTTTCACTCTATATTCTCGGTCTAGCATTGGGACCGATGACATTGGCGCCTTTATCTGAATATTATGGGAGGTCTTATCTATACATCATTCCTTATGGAACATTTCTTCTATTTCTGCTTGGAACAGCACTCGTACAGAATATCGAAGGGTTTCTAATTTTAAGATTTCTATCAGGTCTTTTTGCGAGTGTGACAATTGCCAACTTTGGTGGAACAATAGCTGATCTCTGGCCAAGAGATCAAATAGGGCCAGCGATGAGTATTTTCCTCTGGGCCGCAGTGTGTGGAAGTCCTTCCGGATATTTCTTGATGTCTTTCGTTGCACAAAGATATGGCTGGCGAGAAGTTTTCTGGGCTTTGCTAGGGATTTGTGGTGGATTCTGGTTGATACTCGTGGTGGTACTTCTTGTTTTCGGAAATGAGACGAGACGTTCAGTGCTTCTTCGAAGACGTGCAAATCGACTAAATAAAGCTGCCGGAAGAATCGTCGCCACGGTACCCATGGAAATGCAGAGTAAATCCCTGGGACAATTGTTCAAAAATACACTTTCTCGACCTTTCCGCTTCCTAGCAACCGAGCCTGTGATCATCTTTGCAGCGCTCTACAACGGTTTCTTGTACGGACTCTCATTTCTCTTCAACAGTGCTTTCAATCTCGTGTTTGGGAAGATGGGATATGGTTTCGGTACAATCGGCGTTGGTCTTTGTTTTCTTGGACTTATCGTCGGCATCAGTATAGGCCCGTTTATCAATATATGGCAAGAAAACCATTATCAGAGACGAATTCGTGCAGCCGGAACAAGGGAATCACAATCTGAAGAGGAAATCGATCCTGAAAGATTCAAAAATATACCGGAAGCACGAGTCCAATTGAGCAAACTTGCGGCTATTCTACTACCGATCAGTCTCTTCTGGTTCGCATGGACTTCACCACCTCAATATCATATTCATTGGATTGTACCCATACTTGCTACCACTTTATTTGGGTATTCTTTCTACACACTTATTTTGATGACTTATCTTTATGTTGAAGATAGCTACATGGTCTTTTCAGCAAGTGCTTTAGCTGGCGTGGGGTTGATACGAAATTTGGCCGGGGCGGGTTTCCCCTTGTTTGGGAAACAAATGTTTCTGAATTTGGGATATAATTGGGCGGGAACAATATTAGCATGTTTGGCTGTGTTGTTGGTTCCTATTCCTTTTATCTTGGAGAAATATGGTTATAGACTTAGAGCGAGGAGTTCGTTCGCGAGACAGCATATGGATAATTAGGCTTATGATGATGAAATGAGGTTATAAGGTTATGAATATAGGGGGGTTTGACGGAGAATAGGGGTCTTAGATAAGGTCTATTTGAAAAAGCTAGTCTCTTGGGTATTCGCTTGGGATTATATTATAGTAGCTATTGAATTGAAGTTATGAGCTATGTTTATACACTTTTAGTTCATTTCTCAGAGTCGCAGTACAGATTCTTGAGCTAAGGCCTGTAGCTCAACTCTCCCATACAAATTTCTTGAACTAGAGGCCTTTAGTTCAATTCTGCCAGTACAAATATTCGCGCTAAAGGCCTTTTAGTCTCACAGCGCTAAAGATAGAACAATTAGTACTACTGTACTATCATTCTTAGCGAAAATAGCTAACCATCCTGTATCTTACATCGAGGGGAGGGAGAAAAAGAACCAATGGCTTCTTGATTTCTAGTTGAAGGGCTAGTTGCCTTTTTAGAGGTTTGGTATTGTTGGTGATAGAGGGTGAAAAGGGGATTTCAATGATGTGTTGAGATGGATAGCCATTTCGTGTGTTGATAATTGCGATTAAAACATTGTTCTTTGCTGTGTAGTTCCATCGGTATGTCCAAGTAGACTTTAAGAAAGAAGATGTCGGTTGAACAAGGGAGTTTTGAGGACTGCCTTGAAATTGAATAGCAGCTCTGCTCAACAAATTGTAGCAATAAGTACATATATAGTATCATAGTATCCAAACTTATCATCTAATGCACACAAACTCATATATCAATTCCGATCTCAAAATCATAACATCTCAATTTATTCAGATACCTGGTGTAGTATTCGAGTCAATTCATCTCATTCATCACGAACTCATCTGAACTTTGAAGCTCACAAATCGGGGACTATGATCTATTAGCATCATGCCATCACTTCTGAGTCGTAATGACTTTCACTTTCTCAATTCTTCCTATATTGTCATGTTTTGTGTTGTGTGTGTTGTTTCGGTTCATATCTGATGCCAGAAGTTTACTCTAGACTCTGGCTCTGCATTAGCAAAAGAGGTTACCCATGGGAATTTGATGCATCCTCCTGAGTTCTAACATTTAATTATGATGGCAAGAATACTTATATTCAGAGAGATACCTATGCGAGAACACAGTATCTAGAATGAAAAGAAGATAAATAACCTCGGTGATTATTCCACCGCCAGCACGCGCAAAATGCAAGAAGATTTTCACCTACGCAGCCGAGAAAATTCACCGACGACTTCAACGTCCCGAATCAGCAGAAGGAGATTTCATGACGGTGATGTTTGACCCGCAAAACAATCCCGACTTATCAAGAATGAGCATGCCCGAAATCGAAAGCACAACCGCGCTTTTACTTCTCGGAGGAAGCGAAACCACCGGCACGACGATTTGTGGAATCCTTAATTGTTTGGTGTAGGATCCGTAGGAGCTGCGGAAATTGCAAACGGAGGTTCGAACGATTTTTGAGAGGGATGAGGATATTACGCTGAGTGCGCTTCAGCAGTTGCCATTCTTGAATGCGGTGGGTAGTGAAGGGTTGCGGATTTGTAATCCTGTTCCGGGTGGACTTCTTCGGGTTTTACCTCCTGGAGGTGCAACTGTTTGTGGATACTTTCTTCCTGACGGTGTGAGTATTTTTCTTTTCTTTTCTTCCATTTTCCAAGAGAGGAAACTCTCCTGATATAGTCATCCATCCACACATACTAACCCATCCCACCCCACCCCCAGACACACATCGCATGCAACACCATCGCCATGGCTCTCAGCGCGGATAATTTCCACAACCCTCTCCAATTCCTCCCTGATCGCTATCTCCCCTCCCGCCTCCGCCCCAACGAATACGTCAACGATAATCGCAACATCCTCAAACCCTGGGGACTAGGTTCACGCGTCTGTTTTAGGACGATCTTTCGGCCAGGCAGAATTGCGATCAGTGCTTGCGCGCTTGGTGTGGAATTTTGACATGCAGAGAGAGGGTGGAAAGGAGGCGCATTGGTTTGAGCTGAAGAAATATATCGTGGTGCATAAGGAACCGATTTGGGTTAGGGTTAGGGAGAGGGAAAAGAATGTGGAGGGTTGAGAGTGAGTTTGATGACGTGATGTTGGGTGGATTTGGATGTGGAGATTGGGAGATGGTGATAGACTGGTATGCTGTAGTATTTAAAAGGCACGGCTTCATAGGAATGGTTATCTCGTCTAGAGCACGACTTCTTTCTACTGATGAGGATTGTGGACTTCCTTGGTGGTATTGAGATACCTAGCATTTCTAAAGTTCATATTTAGACCAACTAGTTAGCTGATTAGATCATGATCTCATATTTCCGTATCCCGAAAGAGTGACATCACATCACTTCACTTCACTTAACCGAAACGGTATCTAATTACAATGTTTCAATGTATGAAATCTAATTTCATGAAAGAAAATTTCACAGATACGAGCATTCTCAACTTCAAATATACAAAGAATATCAGTCTAATTTTTTTTAAAAGATTCATATGTATGTTCAGATTTCCTACTAAATGATACTTGAAAAAAAGGGAGCCACCTAGTAGCCCCTATGCCTAAACTATGTGTGTAACCAAAACCGCCGGATCCTAACCCCTTCGCCCATCCATTCCCATCAATTCATCTTGATATTTGTTTTTCCACTGTACTTCCTCTAGTAACTTGACAAGCAACCAAACAACCATTCATTTAATCATTTCATAACAAATCGTGCAGCCATTACTCTCCAATCACGTTCTCTCCAGCACCACCCAGCCTATTCCTTAAATCTCCAATATAATCTTGTTGTTGTTGTTTCTCCATCTTTGCCGCCACAAGCGCAATTAATGCAGCACCGACACCAGATCCATCCTTAGCAATACCAATTCTAATTCTTCTCTCGCCAGCAGCTCCAATACCATCCATAGCTCTCAAAGCTTCTCTCATATAATCTTCAAATCCTGGATAGAATTCAACAAGAGAACCATCCACACCAATATCAATGACATCTTCCTCGTTGACAGCCAAGCCTGCTGTGTCAGCGAGTTTATTGGCAGTAGCTGATGCTGCATCGGCAATCTTCAAATCCTTAACATCTTGAATAATAGCAGCTGTTGATTTTGGTCCAGGGGCATCAGATTTGACATCGAGACGACCAGTTTGGAGAACAATGGCACCAATTGCAACAGCGGCTAAACGAGCTGCACGTTTACCGATAGCATGAGCGATTTCCTTGACGGTTTGAGCATCTTCCAATGACGCAGCTGAGACACCGAGAGACTTCTCAAGTTCTTGACGAAGGGCACGAAGACCAACGCTGTTGTCAGCTTCCGCGATCGAGAGAATAGAACTATCAACTGTCCATTGCTTGAAAAGAGGACCGGCTTCATCGACTGTAGTTGTTGAGCGATAGTCGTTATCTGCAGAAGATTGATCTCTGAAAAGTGGAATAGTAGGGCTCTTGATCATTTGAACGAGAACCGTTCTGAGAATTTCACCCAAGAACATGCCAGAAACTCGCTTTTCGAACATTTGAATGCCAGGGTTGACACTGTCCTTGTCAAGGATTTGATCATAAATGGTGTTTGGCAAAACTTTGAGACCATTGTCGAACGAGCCCCATTCTGTGTTGACAACCATTTCACCAGTTGTCTTATCAAAATCTCCTTCCATAGGCTTAGTCAACTTCTCGAGCTTCTCAACATAGGCACCATTGGTACCAGTACCAAAAATTGCTCCGAGTAAGGTCTGAGTCTTTCCAGGTGAGGTATATGCTCTTGCCATCAATGTTCCGACTGTATCGTTGACAAGAGCAGCGACCTTGACTGGCAAGTGCAGTTTATCAATCTCCTTTTGTAGCAAATCACAAACATCTTGTCCAACCGCATCCGCAATATCGAAACCCTTTGTCCATCTAATCAAAGTTCCTCTGTTGATACCAATTTGGTGAACTGGGAAACTGAACGTGAATCCAAGTCTAAAGATATGTTCATCTCTGAAACCTTCTGGTGTGCTGACGGTATTGCGACGTCTGATGTGGGCCGCGAAACGGTCCTCGTGATGGGTCTTGAGAAAAAGTTCGATTTGTTTTGCCAAAAACGAAAAAAGGTCCGATGCGGTCTTAGCCAACATCAAGTCCCGGGGTATCGCAACCTTTGATTGTGTAAGACTGAAGGTGGTATCTCCGTGCAATTGGATTGAGCAAACTCGGAAATTGGTTCCTCCAAGATCGACCGCTAGATATAGTCCCTATTGATTCATCAGCTTTGTGCGTCGGAAATGGGGGTCCACTTCTCCTACCTTTTCCGTTCCATTAGGGACTCCAGTAACGTACGTTGGAATTTGACTCATGTTTGTTGCATTCTTTTCCAATCCCTCATCTATGCAGACGTTAATTTCAAGCCATAAATTGATTGGCAGATAAACATACTCATCTCCGCGACAAATTCAGCAACACCTCGTCGCACATCCTCGTCTGTGTAATCAAACTCGGCGGCAACGCGCTTTGATTCTGCCAATAAAGACATTTTGTGCGGTCTTGATATTGGGGCTTCTGTAGGAAATGGATGTGGTGATTCGCAAGTTCCTTGATCCAAAACGTTGGCTCTAGGAGAGTACGATGTTGGTGAGAATGGATGAGAAGATCCTGAATGAAGCGGAGGGGTATCAGTGAATAAGAGTTGAACAATCTACGCATAAAGAATTAGCAACAGCCAACAGAATCTTGATAATGGCTCGTGATCAATTTACCAAGGCAATAACCACAAAGGTCACAGAGGCTAAATGTATGAGGCTGATTGGATTTGGTCTCGAGACTTTGTGAGGTTTAAATAGGTTGGATTCTTTGAAGGATGTTGGTATTGGGGTTGTTGATTGAGAAGGAATTTTGGAAGAAAAGAAGTGAGCAAAAATAGAAGAAGAAGGAGCAGAAGAAGGAGCAGAAGATTGAGAATATAATTCGGAAGTTAAAGGAAACTTCTTCTTTTTAGAATTGAAGTTGGTGGGCGGGTCGCCCTTTCCAATTGAGGACGTAATTTTGGTTAGGATGGGGGAGTTTATGGCCAACTTGGCGGGAGGCGGGGCAATTCAGATATCTCGATTACACACTCGTAACACAACCAAAGCCTGGGAATCTTATGGAGGGGCAGAGTTTGGAGTCGGGATCCAAGATAACTCCACTTATGTGTGAGGAATCCGATGATTCGATTGGTTAATATCAATAAGGCCCTCTCCAAAAAAGGGCCGTCTAAAGCGGTGCTAGTTGTGTTACTTTCAACCTCTTCCTCCAAGGAACAAAGGAAGAAAGGGAAAAAATGCACCTGAGGGGGGAAGGGGGGAAGGGGGTGAAAATGATGATGATGATGATGATGATGCTGTTGTTTCTCTATGAAGACCCTCCTTGAAACGGATTAGTTCAAACTCCGAGGATTGAAAAGTTAGAGAGTCTCAATTCATCAATGGTCAAAGGGAGATGCGTATCGTATATCGAGCAGTGAGAGGAAGAGAGAGAGAGAGAGAGAGAAACCATTCGATGCATTAACAAGAGTCGATATAATTAGATCTTGAATTGGTACGAGTGTGGTGGGTAGGGAGGTATGAATGACTATTTGATATATTAATTCGATCGGATTATCGTGTGATCGGTAGTAAGATTTGGGTGAATGCTGCAGATAGATGGATGGATATCTGTCGCACTAGAAGAGTGCATGTATGTATGTATGTACTCTCTCGTGCAGTTATAAGTAGATGACAATTCCGAGTATAATAAAGGTTTCGTAATGAAAGCTTTGTTCTCTTGTGCTCTCTTGTGCTCTCTCCCTCTCTCTTGTCTGGGAACCCCAAATGATGGTGGAGGTAGTGGATGCGGTGCAATTGAATGGTCCTTCCTTGCTTTTTTTAAAAGAGGAGAGAAAAATGATGGAGTCTCCGAGATTTCGCGGAGAATCGAATCGTGCTTGGAGGCAGTTGAAAGAATCCGTGATTATTCCGTTCGTGGAGAAAGAAAAAAAGTTTGAAAATTGGTTGAATTGTATAGAAGTATTGTGACGTCGTAATATGCAGTCGTTACCTCGAGAATGGAGAGAGAAAAATGGAACAAACGAATGGGGAAGCTTGATTGATGCAGGTTCTCCCTTCGGTCAAATGATATCTCGGATTAGTATTGGACAGCTGTTGATATCGATATCATACAAGTTCGAGACCTTTTGCCATACGCATCGACCCCTTCATTACCATCGACAAAAAATAGATTATGATGTTTTCTTCAAATGATAACTGTCGTGAGTATCCCCTGTATATGATTTGTTATTTTGATTTTGATTTCGATCCTGATTATCTTTCTCTCCTTCCCTTTCCTTTATATCCTCAGAACTACTCATAGGTTTGGCTGATCGGTCGAATACAACTGGCTGGTATGATGGTGACTTCTCTATTTTCGGTTGTGCCGTAACGTGTACATGAACATTCACCACCACGTTTGGATGAAACGAAAGGATATGTACGGAAACGTATTTCAAGAGAATTCCGATACACATCTGAAATGAATGGTATTTATGCTTTGAAGATTCAAATGGAAATTTACTATACAATCTACATTTTTTTGCTGAGGATCACCGGGGCAATTAAGTATCAAAGATGGGGAAGCTTGTTAAGGACGCGCCTCCATTCACACCTGAAGAGACCCATCATAGCTCAGATTCAAGTGTATGGAATCTGTCGCATCTGTCAACTGGTTCATCAATTTCCCCAGAACTTCATAGGAAATATGATGTAAGTTTGTTTCATCAATACATAGCACAGCAATGTCTAATAAGAACATCGGCGATTTAAGATCACAATGAATGATATCGAAAAGTTGGGACAACCTGATGAGGATGTGGCTCTTCCCCTCGAGTCTGTGTTTCTGTAATGTACACCAGCCTCTCTTGAGTCTGGACCCAAATTTCAAGTGTTATCGAAGTATGGTTACTTGAACTCGAGATTCCATGGACTGCTTCGACACTCTACTTACCGTTTCACTCTAGATCAGTTCTGATCACCAACATTGAAGCGAACACTCCTCAAACTCACGTTGATCATCCCACAGTTCATGTCACACTACCGTATATATTATGATCATGGCTTTCTGAAATTAGCAATAACTAGACGCCGGGTCAGGGGACAATGCAGATCGTAAATCGTCAGCAAGTATCAGATGTTCATGCAGTTACAGATTGTTCAGATCGTATTGTATTGTTGCCATGCCTGGCTTCTAGTCCAATATCAATTTCGGTCTCGTAAACATCACAGATTTATTATATCGGTTGTCTGATCTCGCCGAAGGGACGAAGGAGAAATCTTTTCTTTCCGTTCCGTATATAAAGTGGGCTCGAAACACGTTACCATAATTCCAAGGCATACTGGAAGTTCGCGAAGTTCGCAGAAGAGTCATTGGACATCCTCGTTGGATTCGACCGTGAATACCCTCTCTTTGTTGCAGAAGGAAAGCGTGAAGCAAACATAAAACTGCTTCAAATCTTACGATGTAGACGGATGCCGATTTACCGAAACCTTTCCTGTAAAACCTCGCGGGTTGAGAATCGATTGTGCCGCTCCCGCTGCCGGTTTCCGAAGTTCGGTTCAGAAGGACCTTCTGATCACTTCCAATCCAAGTGATACCGCACGATACCAATAATAAGTAATAAGGGAACTCTCGTATCATTCATCTCCTTGCGAAAAGCGCCTTGATTATTCCTGGTGGGCACGAAGGGTTGGTTGTTGATGAAATTACCACATGGTATCAAAACAATAGGAAAAGACCTCTTGCCAGCTCGTGTGTACTTCTAATTAGTGCTTATCCCACGTGTTGATGATTGCCACTTCTTATGCTCGCCGTCGATTCTTTGTTGTTCATGCACGTGCTGAGAGTTCGTATGATTGCCAATGAAAGATTTGATGTACATGTAAGATTGGGAACGCATGAGAGTGAACGATTTCATACCGAAGTTTTGCATCGGCGAATACAAGCAATTCCTCCTTGATGCTTCAGAGCTTTCTTGCGTGTAATCATTCAAGGTTGGATATTGATATCTCCTGGTACACCAATCATGTGAAATGCAAGCGGAGAGTATATGAAGTTGGGGGCGGAAAACCAACACCTTGGGTTCTAGATGGTCTCGTAAATTGGTTACAATGTATCCAAAAGTGCAAGGCCAAGACTGGAATTGAGATTTCAAAAACGGTGAGCAGATAGAAGAGCGGGAAAGTCTTATAGACCTACATACTTGGACCTACAAGGAATCCCAAAATGCTGGGGAGATTTCCGGATTGGATTCCTTTGATAGGCATTCGTAGGTACCTCCAGCTACGTTAAATATATGCTGATGAGGCTGAGTCTTGTTTTATTTCCTCCATCAAGCCACCGGTGTAGGTTCATATGCATCGTTACTGGTGTTGTTGTGCCGTGCGACCAAAAAAAGAAAGACCCCTCGTTCGTTACAAATCTCTAGTCCGTCCTACATCAGAAAGGGTAGGTAGGAAGAGGGAATCCGTTTTCCGCTGCAACAACAATATATATATATATGTATATATATCACTATATATAAATCACCCATCTGTTTTGGGAATATTTCTTGAAGTGAATTGTTCTTTGAGATCGAATCCTTCTCGATTGAAAAAGGACATATAATCTCGGACTGGCCGGATATTTTGACTATTTTATGTGGCTGCCCCCTTTTCCTCCTTCTTGTTGCTTCTCTCTTTCCATCGTGTCTCTACTTCTATGTGCTCCGTCGGTATGCATACCTAGACATACTTAGGTACATGCGATTTCCAGACAGGCAAATGATTATAAACCAGCAAGCAATCCTTACTTGCTATGAAAGAACAAAGCGAGCCTGAACCTGCATAAAACCTTAGTTGACTTATTACTGCTGTCAGCATACCATCGAGAAAGAACACATTCACTATCCATTTACAAGCTGCTTCCCCCCATCGCCCTCCGTTAACCTTCCACTTTCATCGATTCCACCGATTCCACCAATTCTATCCTCTCATCACCCAACAACGACCCATCCCACAAAGAATCACCCAATACCACCCACTACAACACCCAACCCTACTCTCCTTACCTTACTTGACCTCTCTCCCCTTCAAAGTTACAATTCATACCTATCTAGGTACTCCAAATACCCTAGGTGTGGCCTCTTTATCCCATCTTGCAATATACAAAATTTCGTTGTTCGCATCCCCTTCTTATCAATCTCGCGACCTACCAAAAGATCCATTTTATTTATCACTTAACGTGGTTTATCATCATGCGGCCCATATCATCATGCGGCCCACTTTCACCTCAATTTGCACCCTTTTATTTCAACACGCGTTTTATCAACAACCCACGATGCATTCGAATAATGAAGAAGCCCGTATACTCCTAGCTATCGATGCTATTCATAAAGACAAAAAACTAAGTGTTAGAAAGGTTGCTACGATGTATAATATACCACGTACAACACTACGGCGTAGAATAGACGGTTTTACCCCTCGTACAGAATATCGACATAAAACCCATAAACTTACAGAATTAGAAGAAGAGATCATTATTCAATATATTCTTGATATGGATTCGAGAGGTTTTCCACCTAAACTTAAAGGGGTGGAAGATATGGCGAATCATATTCTTGAATCGAGAGGTGGAAAAGCGGTTGGAAAGCTCTGGGCGCATCGATTCGTAAAGCGTCACAAAGAATTAAAGACGCGTTTTAGTCGTGTTTATGACTTTCAAAGAGCTTTGTGCGAGGATCCTGAGTTTATTCGAAAGTGGTTTCGTCTTATATCGAATATGCGAGCGAAATTTGGTATACAAGATTGCGATATGTGGAATTTCGACGAAACAGGCTTTATGATGGGAGTTATAAATGCTGGTATGGTAGTTACTAGTGCTGAGAGGAGTGGTAGGAGTAAAGCAGTACAACCAGGCAATAGGGAATGGGCGACAGCGATCATATGCGGTAGTAGTGTAGGGGAAATCATACCTCCATTCCTGGTGGTTCAAGGACAGGTGCATCTTTCCAATTGGTATACGGAAACCGATCTTCCTGCAGATTGGGCTATTAAACCTACTAGCAATGGGTGGACGAACAATGAGACAGGATTGGAATGGTTAAAACACTTCGATAAACATACAAAGGATTGCAGAGTAGGCAAATACCGAATGTTGGTGCTAGACGAACACGAAAGCCACGAATCCATACCTTTTCAATCATATTGCAAGGAGAATGATATTATATGCGTATGCCTACCACCGCATTCAAGTCATTTAACTCAACCACTTGATGTCGGATGTTTTAATAGGTTAAAACAAGAATATGGTACTCAAATTGAGGGGTTTATAAGGGCACATATCAATCATATCTCAAAGGTTGAATTCTTTATAGCTTTCAAAGCTGCATATCAACGATCGATCACGAATCAGAATATGAAATCTGGATTCCGAGGAACAGGATTAGTCCCCTTTGATCCTGAAATAGTACTCTCAAAATTAGATATTCGAATACATACACCTAGTCCTCCTCCTTTTGTCAATTTAGACCTCTGAATCTCTCAAACTCCTCACAATCCTATGGAAGCTCTTTCTCAATCAACATTAGTTAAATCTCGAATCAATCGTCATCAATCAAGCTCTTCTACACTTATATTTGAGACTGTACTAGCTCTAGCTAAAGGCACAGAGAGATTAGTTTATGAGAATACACTTTTAAGTGCAGAGATCTGTATACTTCGGGTAGCAAATGAGGCATTAAGCAAGCGTCGACGTGCGAAAAAAACCCAATTGCGTTAAGGAGGAGTATTTACTGGACAAGAGGCTCTTGATATATTATCTCAGCAAAAGGTTGATGTTCAGATTCAACGCGACGAGCATCAAAAAGGGAGGAATCCTAATGGGGAAGTATCTTCTAATAGATGCTGTAGTAAGTGTGGAAAACCAGGTCATAATTCAAGAACTTGTCAAAACGATATAATAGATCTTAGATTATTAGATTCTTAATAGTTTTAATCAATTGAATCAATTGTTGTTGAGTAATATGGATTTAAAAATACAAATTGAGGTGAAAGTGGGCCGCATGATGATATGGGCCGCATGATGATAAACCACGTTACACATAAACTCCAGTCGCTCATCCACTAGTCCTCAATAATCATTCATACCTACCTACAATATTACTATTTGGCTCAGGAGGACTTACTTATCTAATATCCCGTTCCTGCAGATTTCATGTTATCCGTACACTTTGGACGAGAAATCCTTCCGACCAGGTCAAAAAGAATTTCGATCGACTCAGCCCCAAGTCGCTAGGGACCTAGCGACAAAGTCAATAGGTTGGCTGACACCGGCGACTGGATATCCATCGCATATGAGATACGATTACGATACCATTTCATTCCTGCTCCGTCCTTCGCTTTCTACGACTTTTACTTCTTTCAAGAGGTTTTCTTTATAATACCACCCTTCGTAGACCTTATGAGTTCTATGAACGCCCGCTTCAAAAGCCTTGGGTTCGGTTCCAAACGTAAATCAAGTGCAAACAATATCTCAACCTCTATCCCGCAGAACCCCACTTCCACTTCCTCGTCACCACAACTCGCGCAATTATCCGGACAGCCTGCCCCTACTACACAAACTGCTTCCTCTTCCACGGCCAGCCTACCTATGAATCATCAGGGAGGTGCTGGCGTAAGACCGCCCAGCTACTCTAATCAATATACTCCTGTTGGACGCACGGCGTCTCCCATGGCTCAAGGTACTCCACGAACCCCTCCTACACAGATGATGGGCGGACCACCACCGATTAATACAGCTGCTACCGGCGGCTATCCTCCTCAACAAGGAGGTATGGGAGGACCTCCTCCTCCAGCTGGGCCACCTCAATACAATCATCCTCCTCAGTATGGTGCTGGAGGAGCACCGATGCAAGCTGCCGGCCCTCAATATGGTGCAAGGAACAATGCGGTAGAGGTCGAAGGCGCTGGTAAGAGTAAGGCACAGCTTATCGTCGGAATAGATTTTGTAAGCACACATCATGATCTCTCTCGAATTTCGCATAACTAATTCACGACTTCTAGGGCACGACTTTCTCAGGTGTAGCCTTCGCTTTTGCGACCAACACCGAGGCAAAAGAAGACATTATCACCGAATGGCCTGGAGCGGGATCTTACACAAAGCAAAAGGTGATATATGGACATTTGCTGTTGCAGGTTCATAGATGTGCTAACATCTTTAGATTCCCACCGTTCTTTACTATGATCAATACCAGAAAGTCGTTGGATGGGGTCCTGATATTGCAGATGCTTTGGCACCAACTGGTTACCCAAAGCCAGGTGTTCAAAAGGTTGAATGGTTCAAGCTTCAATTGATGCTATCCGGAAACACATATATCGATCCCATCAACCTTCCTCCCCTTCCACCAGGAAAGTCCGAGATCGACGTCGCAGCAGATTACCTCTTTAAACTTCGACAAGCAATGAGAAATCAATTACAAAAGACTTTGGGAGAGGTATTCAACCGCGAAGAAAGGAATATTCGATATTATCTTACAGTCCCTGCTATCTGGAATGATGCTGGAAAAGCTGCAACCCGAGCTGCCGCCATTCAGGCTGGATTCTTGAGGGATGAGAATGACAATCGATTGACACTGATTACAGAACCCGAAGCTGCTGCTTTGTTTTGCTCAAAGGCTGGTCTCTTAAATCTCAAGATTCACGACGCTGTACTCATTGTTGATTGTGGTGGTGGAACTGTCGATTTGATTGCATATGAGGTCGAGGAAGAGTCACCATTCACGGTTTCCGAGTGTACGGCAGGATCTGGTGATTCTTGCGGGTCTACTGCACTGAATCGAAACTTTAGTAATATCTTACGAACCAAGATCCGAAAGATGAAGTTACCTGAAGGTTCGAAGACAGCCGGAAGAGTGTATGCAAAGTGTATTATGGATTTTGAGAACAGAATCAAGGCAGATTTCAGAAATAACAATCAGAAATGGGCAGTGGATGTGGGAATTGAAGCAGAGTTCCCCGAGGCAGGAATTGAAGAGGGATATATGACTTTCACCAACGAAGAAATTCTACAATGTTTTGAGCCAGTCGTCAACCGAATTCTGGAATTGGTTCGCAACCAAATCATTGCTATTCAAGCACAAAACCGAACACTCCAGAATGTCTTGGTTGTTGGTGGTTTTGGTGCATCTGAGTATCTTTTCCAACAGATCAAACTTCATGTACCACCTCAGTTCCAAGCTAAGGTAGTTCGTCCTATGGATTCAGTAGCTGCTATTGTTAAGGGTGCCGTTACTGCTGGTATCACCGAAAGAGTGATTACTTCTCGTGTAGCTCGTCGTCATTACCTCATGGCAACTTTGCAACCTTTCAAAGAGGGACATCATCCAGAAGCTTACCGTGTTCCATCCTTGGATGGTAAGGATCGATGCAAGTTTACTCGTCAAATTTTTGTACAAAAGGGACAAAGAGTCAAGATTGGTGAACCAGTCAAGGTATCATTCTTCAGACAGGTTGCACCGGGAGCAACTCTGATGTATGAGGATATCTTGTATGCTTGTGATGATGATGTTTGCCCAGAATATACAAAGGATCCACGTAAGTTTCTTCTCAACAAGCTTTATTCTAGTATCTACTAACACATCAACAGGTGTCAAGGAAGTTGTTACTCTTACCTCGGATCTCTCTCGCAAGAATCTTGAAAAGGATTTCGAGAGAATGGATACCCCACAAGGCACATTCTACCGAGTGTACTTTGATATCTACCTCACCCTCGATGGATCCGAATTCAATGCAGAACTTGTTTGCCAAGGAGAAGTCATGGGTCGTTGCACTTCTAGATTCAGATAATCTTTCCTCTCCCATCAACCATAAAAAAATAATAAGGATTGGATTCGACGAATTTCATTTTTCTACTACTTTGCGTTGTTCGATATCAGGTTACTTACAGTAGTATCACAATTTGCGATGCACGGCGCTGGAGTGTAAGGAAGCAATTTAAGATTTGATAGCAGAAAGCGTTTCTGCAATGATTTTCATGACGAACTGGGGAGATTATTGAGCAAAGAAGAAGTGCCTGCCTGGGTCGATTGATGAGGAGTGATCAGATCTAAAACTGGTGGTGTGATTTGCATGATGGATGGATGAAAAATAAGTCGTTTGGATCAGATGGGGTTATTTTTTCTAAAGAATGGATGATTTTTTGCGTCTTAATGATAGGGACGAATGGATCCATAGTTTAGAGAGTTGATATGATACCTATTTGCTCAATTTGGTCTGTAGTTGGTGAAATGTACACGACTCTTGGAAAATTTGGATATAGAATTGCAAATGTGATTGGGTGAGTGATGTCTATATAATGATTTCGGTATTTAGGTCTCTATCGAATCAAATCTATTGCAGTGGAACTATATATCCTCATACTCTGTGTAGTATCCCTAAGCCCTATGACTAGTCGTCCCTCCCTTGTAACGCTTGTGTCTCGGTATCGGTAGGACCCGTGAATAGTTTCCTTCCCTTCCTAGTAATCACTATTTACAATTACCGTTCTCTAAAAACCATCCAATGAGACCTTCTAAAATGGAAGGCACTAATGCCATCGTATCTGACGTTTACCACGCTAAGTCGATGTCAAAGTGTCAACAATACCTACCTAGACACATTGAAATGAACCCTTTTTCACTGTGTACATACTTACCAGAGATTCGTTATTCTTTAATTCTTTACGATTCTTTACACTCTTTTGAATACACATTCTTACACATCTGTTCTTTAATCACGCTCTTTTACACCTATTTGTATATTTATCATTGGATAGCCTCCACTGGGGCGCTTACCTACCTACATTCTTTTGCTTGAAGTGTTTTTTGGGGTCAAAACTTTCGCAGGCGGTTAATATATCATTCCATACCTACCTAGCAGTGTACGTGCTGGCTGGCTCACAGACTTCCCTTCCAAACCCTTACAAGCTCCCGCTGTCAAGAATTAAACTTCGACCATAAAGCGTCCAGGAATTGAGGGTTGGACTGCGGAGTGGAGGGGTCGTACGGAGGGATAGGAATAAGGATAAGAGGGGTCGAAATCAAGTATTGGATCCTGGTCGTTTCGTTTCGTTTGAGGGGGAGGAATTTATATTTAGAGCGGTCTTGCAATTGGTACTGCAATTGGTACTGCAATTGATACTTATCCCACCCTTTCGACTTTTTATAAACGAGGGTTCGGCCAAGATACGCGGATACATCATTTTCGGGGTTTGGAAGGTGTGATAGGATAGGGTACTTGGGTATACGATACCTAGGATATAGACTTGGGGATTTGGTGGAGGGGTAGATTTGGAGGGCTGAAGAGGAATTTAGATGATCGATTGATCAAACGGCTCTTCTGAGTATTATTGAAGGGTTACTGCTTGTTTACCTGAGAGCTTTCGTCCGGGGTCTGTCTACCTTGACTGGTCGTCGGCTTTTCTCCATAATTGCAACTTTGAATTTTTGACTTGGAAAATTGGATCTGGGAAGTCTGGTCTTGGTTTAGGAGTGGTTGAGTGATTGGTATTGAAACGATTTGTTTGGGAAGTTTCTTAACCAACCATATCCATTCACATCAGATCGAAGGAGAATAACCATATCAGACGAGACCAACCAGGCCAATTCAATCAAGTCGAAGAAATCTTGCTTCATCTTATCCACGATATCAAGGAATAATCCGTGGCGATCAGGGATCCTTAATTCTATTATACCTTTACCTTCCTTTGGCTTGTTTTTTTTTTTTTTTTTTTTTTGATACTTTGCTTTCTTCTTTACGAACTTGTGTTGAGATACAAAATCTACGAATGTGAACGCGAGTTACGACTTTACGAATTGAACGATCACATATTCTGAGGACGAGTTCATCATGAAGTGCGAAAAAGCACAGGACATAATGGGTTCTACCAAATCGGACCGATCGCGAAAATCCTCATCAATATCCAGAGAACTCCTGGTTGCTAGTATATGTCTTGCTATACTTCCTATTGCAGATGCTCATACATACTATCGCAACAGAGCTGCTTGGAGACCAAATTGGGACCCTAATAGACCTGTTCGAAAAGGTCCTCCTAAGAAGAGAGATGGAGCAATTCCACTAGTAATAAGCAACATGTGTCCTGAAACGATATGGCCTGGAATTGGTACTCAAGCAGGAACTGGTGCTGGAGTTGGAGGATTTGCTCTTCAGTCTGGAGAGAGTAAGTCCTTGACAGTCAGTGCTGACTGGCAAGGAAGAGTTTGGGGACGCACCAATTGTAGTTTTGCCGTTGGAGGTGATGGAGCTAGTAATGCTGCTGGAAATGATGGTTCTGGTTCTGCTTGTGTTACTGGTGATTGTGGTGGTCTATTGGATTGTTCTATTACTGTAAGTTTGTTCAATATCATTACATGCGAATAGTTGCTTACGGTTATAGGGAGAAACACCTGTTACTCTAGCCGAGTTTGATTTGGCAGGAAATGGAGGTTCTCAGACTTTCTATGATATTTCTCTAGTGGACGGCTACAATATACCTATGGGAGTTGTGTATATCCCCGGTGAAAATGCCGCACTCCAGGCTATTCCTCCAAACCTTGTAAATGCCGCTTGTATTGGCTCAGCCGGTTATCTCGCGCCCCCAGCTGCCACAGGCACAAATGGCAACTCCTCAAATTCTACATACCCTATCCCGTTAGAGAGCAAAGTCACCAACGATGCAGTTATGAGTTGGTGTCCATGGGATCTTCAAAAGACACCACCCGACAAACCAGGTGATGGCGTCTACCCTTACCCAGACGACACCATCCAACGTCCGACATTCGATCCCTGTCTTTCCGCCTGTGCTAAAGACAACAAGCCGGCGGATTGCTGTACAGGTGCTTATGATCAACCTCAACTATGTCCTCGCAATGATTTTGCAAATGCGGCAAATACTATCTGTCCAGATGCATATGGTTATCCGTTCGATGATCAAACATCCACATTTGTTATTCCGACCGGAGGTGGATGGGAAGTTGTGTTTTGCCCAATAGGAAGGAGTACGAATATTTTGAAGGTATTAGGGGATCAGATGAGGAAAATCGCCAGTGCTGGAAAGGTTACAAAGGATATTATTGAGACTGCGATGAATGAAACGTATATTAATGAAATGGTGGTTAAGAGTACGGCAGGAGAGGGATTGTCGGAAAAAGCGAAATTGGGAAGCTGGGGGGCGTTGGTGGGAGTGCTGGTTTGGGGAATTTGGTTGTGTTGATGATTTGATAGTGGAAGATGAGTGAATAGATTGGGATAGATTGGATTGGATGGGAGGATGGGAGGATAGAGATGAGGATGGTAGAGTGAAGATGGGGAATGGTATGGAGAGGGGAGATGGATGGGAGACGGGGAATGCATGTTTTATAGCGTTGAGATACCCTTATTGTTGTGTATTAGCTTTTTATTTATTTGCTTTCGTCTGGTGGAGAGATGGGATGATATGAGAGGATGAGATGAGAAAGATGAGATGAGATGAATGACGTACCTAAGTTTTTCTTATGATACCTTTACTTATCAGATACCTACCTAGCAATACATTACATGGTACCATACCTTCACAATCCTAATATGTTCATCCTTCGAATCTGACCACCTTCAAAGAGTAGAAGTTGTAATAACAAGGAATGAATAAATGAATGTAACATGAGATACCTATTTGTTCAATCATCCAATCATCTAACCCATACATAACGATTCGATGTGGTTATGTACGGAGTATGTACAAGGGAAACGGAAAAGCGGTTATCGGTAGGGGCCCGCGTTTCCGCGGTTAGAGGGGTTGAGGATTTGATTGGTTGAGGGTTGGTAGTGTTTGGGTTTGAGATGCTGCAAAGGACCCCACTTGTAGGTGTGAGTGTGGGTTTGGGTTTGGGTTTGGGGGGTAGTGTGAGAGTGTGTGTGGGAGAGAGAGAGAGGTTTGGTTGGCTGGTGGGGATTGGGTTTTGAGTTAAGCGCTGGGGTGGAGGGGGGAGGGGGGGCGGGAAGGGGATTGGTGGATGAGGTAGGGAGGGGGAAAGTAAGTAGGTAGTCATAACAAGGAGGGTTTTCAAGGGAGAGATTGTGGTTTGTATATTTTTGGGTCTGGGTTTGTGGTTTGTTCGAGTGGAAACGATGGGTTTGGTAGGGGATGTTATGGTATGGTATGGCAAAGCGTAGGAAATGGTAATGGTAATCTAAATAATGTTAATATATCGAATTAGAAGATGAGTACGATACCTGAGTACAAAGTCTAGGAATACTCACCCAATTCCCCAATTCGATTCCTGAACAGGGGGATAGGAAGAGAAGGATCAACGGCGTGGAGGGGTTGCGTTTTATATTTATATATGTATATTATATGTATACATGCATGCAATACTACTCTACTCTGCCAGTTTACTACTCTATACTACGCTATGCTGCTGCGCCGTTTACATTCTCGCATGGTATTGATCTTGATGCGTTATGCAGATGGACGCCCGTGTCATGGATATATGCATGTATACATGGGTATATGCGTATGTGTGTATATATGTGTGTGTGTGGGTTTTTTGCCACGGTACGGTACGGACCGAGAAGGAGGAGGGAGGAGGATGGAAGGTGAAGAAATATTATGATACTTGTTCCTTGAATCTACTTTGAAGAATGTTTTATGATAATTTTTTTGGTTTGGTTTGGTTTGGTTTGAGGGATTTAGTTATAGTTATTGTGGTTGTGATTGTGATTGTGCTTAAGTTTTCGGAGCTGATTACCGGATTTGGTGCGAGAGAGAGAGAAAGGTATGCTGTGTGCTCTCTGCGATAGCATTAATGTGACCGATCTTATTCTCCTAGCGAAAGCCAACTGGGAAGCCCTCCAACAACGTCAACAGGCAGAATCCTATGTTCCTCTTCGCTTCAACCACTATTCTAGATACAATGAAATTGTATCTGCTGCCGACGCCGGCTGCGAGCTTTGTAAGGTTGTGGAGAGAGCGTTAGAAGGGGTTTTTGTGTTGGATGGAGGGATCTTGAAGACGTATAAGGCTGAGATGTTGGAGATGGAGGGTGAGGGGAGGGGATTGGATGTGGAGATTCAGACGGAGGTGAAGAGGGGAGGTGCTGATGAGGAGGTGGAGAAGGACAGTGCGTATGATAAGCTGGTGTTTTATTTGAGGGGGAGGAGTGAAAAGGTGGTTTTGATGTTGTCGTTGCAGAAGCGGAGAGGTAAGGTATTAACTTAGCTTTTTGGTCATCAAGAAAGATCACTGATGTATGAATATGTTACTTGTTATAGGGCAGGTGAAATCAGTTGAAGGGATAAAAATTGGGCATTTTGCTCTTGATCCTAATTTGGCATCGGAAACGAATTTCGGGATTGCTCGAGATTGGATAAATACCTGCAGTTCAACGCATTACGAATGTCCGGTGATAGAAGATAGACCGTTACCCACGAGGGTGATTGATGTCGGCTCCGACGTCAAGGAACCACATCTTCTATCGACGCATGGTATGAAGGGCAAATATATCGCACTGAGCCATTGTTGGGGTGGTAAGATCAGTGATCTCTCCAAGCTCAACAAAACGACTGCGAAAACTTTTGGTATAAAGATTGCTCTGATGGGCTTGCCGCCGAATTTTCGAGATGCGATTCTCATCACTCGAGGACTGCGCTTTCAATTCCTATGGATCGATTGTTTGTGCATTATGCAAGACTCAAGCGAGGACTGGGAAGTAGAATCTAAACACATGGGAGATGTATACCGCGATGCGACTTTAACCATTGCAGCTGCCGCCTCATCGAATTCTACAGATGGCATCTTGAAAATATTTCCAGACTACGATCTCACAGGTCTCAGCATCAGTTTAAAACTGTCCAAAGATAGCCCACCAGAAGACCACATCGATCTCGTGCTCCGAGACAATCATCGCGAACAGCTCGATCATCTGCTACAGGACGGGCCACTCGCAGACAGAGGGTGGACTTTCCAAGAGGAGATTTTGGCCGCAAGGACCTTGTATTATGGACGCATGCAAATTTACTGGCAGTGTCTCCATGACCACGCATCAGCCGATGGTCTGCGCTCACGAGCTCCTTTTTACCAACGCGCATTTCGTTATGAGAGGATTAGAGATCAGATACATGAACCGCAAGGGCTCAAGAAACCTGACACGATAAAAAGTCCCTACGTTTTCGTCGATAGAGATCAAACACCCTTAGCGATACAAAAGCGTACGAGCGCCAACATTATCGTAGAATATCACAAACAGATGGTCGTAGACTATTGTTCGCGACACCTCTCATTTTTGCGGGATAAATTCCCCGCCTTTTCGGGTATCGTTACGCTGGTTCGAGATATTTTGCAAAGCAATGGGTTTCCGAATTCGAAATATATAGCAGGGATTTGGACTAGTCATTTTCGGGAAGGATTGGTATGGTATTATGGAGATGATGCGGTTCCTTCTGTTGAGAGGGCACCTACTTGGTCGTGGGCTACGACGAATGGGAAAATTGTGTTCCATCCATCAACTTTCGCAAGCAATCCTTTCCAATCCACGTCTATTGATCCTGAACTCTTGTCCCACCGTGTGGAGCTTGCGGGGCAGAATCCTTATGGCGAGATCAAGGACGCATTGTTGGAAATGCAAGGTAGTTTGATGGTAGCAAGGGGGATGGATCGAGTGGTGACGCATAGGAAGAGTATGTGTTGCGGATATATACACTGGGATACACGAGTTACTGGGAAAGGACGACGAACGAATGCATTATTTGTGTGTAGGGTAGGGAGTTCGGCAATGTTTTTGTTTAGTCCACAGGATGAGAAGATGAGCTTGCCTCGCGCAAGTTCGAATATGGATAAGCAAAACATACACAAAGCTAATAATACGAGGTATAAGATTATGTTTGTGGCGACGCAGACACGGCAGGCACATGGTTTGATTCTGAAAGAGTATGCGACAAATCAGGATGTTATGTCGAAGGGTGGTAATGGAGATGACGGCGAGAAAATGCAAGTCGAATCACAAGCTGGAGATGGAGCTACAAATGAAGTAGATGGTGATGAAAACTTGGATGTTGAATCTCAAGCTGGAGACAAGGATAGAATCAAACATGAAGCACAAGACGAGAAGAATGAGCCGGAGACTAGAGCTGCGATTAACATAACCACTTATCGTCGTGTTGGTTATGTTAGGTTATACTCGAAGCATGCAAATGTAACAAAGTTTCATGATGCATATAATTGGGCAGATCTAAAGGGATGGAAAAGGGAACATTTGGTGTTGATTTAAGATTTGGTATAAGGGCTTGTAACTATATACTTCAGTTGTAATCAATGATTAACTTTTATAAAACCATTTGCTTGACTTTATGATATAGTTCGGTTGAGGTCGCATTTGATGTATTCTTTCATTCTGGGTGCCGTACCACTTGGCCGGTAATTCATAAAACAAAGCCAAGCGACGTGAAGCGAGTAAAAATAAACAAAGACGGGACGACAGGGCTAATCTAACAAGGGTCTTCTTCATTTCTATCTATATAGATAACTGAGTGTATACAATAAAGCACCAAAATGCTATGCTTCTAGGACTAGTCCACTCATCGAAAATCCAAGCTAATTTCAATGATCATCTTCCATTGCTGGAATTCCATCATGTACAGTTTGCATATCCATATTATCATATGTATCTACAATCCTAGTATAGCAATCGTCCAGTTCCAAACCCAAAATACAAGAGAACAAAGAGAAGATAATTGAGGAATTCAAGGCTAGACTTATTTCGCAAACTTCTCAGCTCGGCGTCTCTGCCACTCTTGTTCCTCTTCACTATCACTCCCACTGTATACACTTCCAACATCATCATCACCCCCGGCATCACCATCAACCAAATCCGCATAATCATATCCGTTCTTCTTAGGAGCAGGCTCTTCCTCTTCCTCTTCATCCGAAGGTGGCTCATATTCGAAGTCTGCAAAAAGTTTTTTTAGTTGGGTGTTTTCAGGGTTGACTAAATCTTCGGCTCTGTGGCCATCTTTGTTGCGAATTCGCGGGTCGCTACCGTCGCGGAGCATCATCTTGATCATCTCAAGACCATCGTCCCAAACGCTTCTTCCCACTTTATTGACTCGGCCTTCTTTGTTGATCCATCTAACGGCGCAGTGAAGAGGTGTATCACCAATGCTGTTGCGGGGATCACATTCGAATCCATCTTGACCGAGAAGCTCATCGATTATTTTATCTACGTGGAAAGTCTTATGTTAATATCATTGTATTCTCCTTTCAATCTTGGAGTGTAGAATTTAAGATCTGAAGATAGAGGTAAGAAGTATCTTACCTTGTCCAAGAGACGCAGCAACATGAGCAGCAACATTCCCAGCTTCCACTTTCACATCCCGATCCTGGTATCTGTATGCCAAGGCGTGTGTATTCAGGTATTCAACAGCAACTTCAGGGCTATCGAAGCGTTCTAAGACTGCGTTGAAGGTTCCAACCGAATTGTACTTTATAGCAGATATGAGTTGCTCATGAATGGGCGTTTCCTCCTCTTCGTAGTCAACATCCCTTGGATCCGTCATCTTATCTAATCTTTCCCTTCTCTTCTCCTTTCGTCCAAAGTCCAACAATTCCAAACCTTACAATCCGAAGACCTCAGATGACTCAAGACAAATCACCAACAAAGCAGCGTACAACACTTCCTAAACCTAACTCAAACAATCGTCGACCAAACTCTCTTCCTCAACTTCCGTATCTCGTGAAATCGTATATGCAAATCCTTCCTTCTCAACTAATCAGACGAGAGATCGATACGTCTCCCTTTCAAAAAAGATAAAAATAATAATAAGACGAGAGAGAAAAAAGGTATCTGATCTGATCTAATCTTCCCAATGCTCCGTGTATATGCACGTCTGTATCGTGCGTAAATGAGTAAGTACTGGTATGGAAAGTCGAGAGTCCAGCGCTTCTCCAAACACCCATCAATCAATCCATCCACTCCTCCAAACGAAACGCACCGACTCTGTAACAACCGGCCAACATTTTTCAGCCCAGAGTCTAGCATCCCTGTTCATCGAGCCTGACCCATCCCATCTGGCTCAGCCGTGAGGGTAGCACCTATCGGTGGAGTTTTTAGGTTTGGGTCCGAGGACGAGTTTTGCTGGGAGGATTGTGATTGGGGGGTGTGATGAGATGCGCTGTGTAATGGTGGGTTAGAATTATGTAAGCGAGTGAGCGGGAAAAAAAGTTCCTATGATGAGGTTGATGAATTGATAAAGAAAGAGCTTGAGATTATTTGAATTGTGAAATTGCGCACGACGTTGAATTAAAACAACAATACAATTCGGGACTTTCGCGGGAGCTAGTAATTGAAAGATTCGCAGAAATAAATTGGGAAGAAAAGGAAGAAAGAATTACCTACCTAACACTTCGAAAATCCGATATCAATCCCAAACCATCAAAATGCTTCTCTGTTCGTCCCTCTCTCCCTGCCCCTCCATCTTCCCTCTCCCTAACTAACTTCTCCCTCCCACCAGTCTGTCCCTCCTGCAGCAACATCCTCACCGTCTCCGTAACACCTCATTCCTCAACCCCCACGCCCACCTCGACGCAAGATCTCACCGGCGCAAACCGTCTCGAATGTCTCACCTGTCCCTACCAATACATTCTGACCCGCTCTATCTTCGACCGCAAAACTTTTGTGCGTGAAGAAAAAGAAGATGTATTTGGAGGCAAAGATGCCTGGGCAAATGCCGATACGTATCCCAAACAGTGCGCGAATAGTGAGTGTAATGGTATGGTGGCCGCGGCGAGATTTGTGCAGATTCGCAGTGCGGATGAACCGATGACGGGATTTTACAGGGTGAGTTTTTCTTTGCCCTATTTTTTACTTGGGCTGTTTGGGGTTTTGAAAGCAGGGATTGTAGTAGGACGAGGAGAAAAAGGAAGAGGGTCGTGAATGATTATGATGAAAGAGAAACGAGGCTAACAATTTGGGTGTAGTGTATGACATGTGCGAACCAATGGAGAGAGAATTAGATCAATGGGGCAGTTGGTAGAATTATCGTTGCTACGAAGTTGGGGGACGTCGACATGAAAAGCATATTAGATGTGTGTTCGCGAAGGGAATTGTCACGCAGGTTATGCTAGGAAACTTAAGAACAAAGTTTTGAGCGTACATGGCGTAGGACATCTGGGCTGGGATTTTGCAATACGGCGTAATGGTTAATATACCTCGTGAGATAGGTCGTCTGCATATGGGTGTAGATTATATATCATAAAAGGCGTCGGATTGTTTTTAATTAAGAAGCATTAAAAAAGAAGCCTTTACTTCTCAGTCATACTCATTCTCTAATGTAATCACTTCGAGGTATTCAAATAGTTCGTATCCCAAATCTAGAACTCCTGGTATATCGCAAAACACATTTCCCCCGTCGTCCATGACTTCGGGTAAGCCTGATGTCCCAACACTTCAAATCACTACTGGTAGACCCTTCCTCGAGTACGGTATCGTGATGGCCTTCAGGATGCGGATGAGCGCAAGTAGCTCTGCATCTATTCTATAAGAGGATCCCCTGATACAAGGCGAGCGAAAGCAAAGCCGTTTGAAATCATTTGCTCTCGGAATCAAATCTAATAGGTCTACCCATGGGAAATTGATGACTTGTTGATTTCTCCGTTCCTTCCACTGCATCATTCTTTCTGCCACCTCTCTACTGCTGCCATATCCTCACTAGCGAGCATACTTATAATATCTATACTCAAGCAATCCCTTCTGAAATTCTCATTTTGTAATAGTTCTAGATGTTTCAGACTAGGTCCAGGATAGGAGAGGAATTTGAGATATGGGGGTTTGGTGAAGTATTGTAAATATTTGAGGTAGGCGATGAATGGCGGGGAGCTGAGGAGAGTGCCAGAGGAGAGGGAGGCTAAGTGCATTAGGTAGTAGGGCGACGAGATGGCGTTTATGAACTAAAGTGAGTTAGCAGGTGGGAATTGAGTGGATGGAGGTTGGAAGGGGGGAAAAAGAATTGGGAATTGTAGAGAGAACATTCGAATTCAAATGGAATGGATATTCTGTTCAAGCCCTCATATGCGAACTTGCAGTAGATAATACGTGCAGCTCTCCTAATTCCATTATATCCCTTTGTCCCACAATTCCGTTGTCCTAAACTCAAGGAAACATTTAGATTCCCCAACATACCTCAAGTTCGATTTCAAACCTTGTAAACCCTCCAAATTTTGGTTCCTCATTCTCCCCAGATACCGAAAGGGTTACCCTGGTCCCATCCTCCATCTTAATATCATCCGGAGGGGAATTGATCGTCGTCATTTTGTTTTCGCGTTGCGTATGCTGAGTTGCGCAAGATGTACCTCTCAAGCAAGGGACAGTATTTGATGGTGCCCAGGGAAATCGCGAAATATGCGGATGTTTCGCGGAACCTTTGGCGGTGGAACAGGCGGAACGGAAGACGAAGGTGTGATGACGTCGTTAAAGTTTGAATTGGTAGAGAAATGGATATAGGAGATTGAGTTTAAGCTTACGATTCGATGCGTGGGGGATGATGGTATGATGGATGGAAGGAAATGATTTTGTTTGATTGTGATATACAAGGCTGTAGATCAGACTGATAAAGCATTGATGCAAGCTTGATAAGGCTAGCTCAGCTAGGCCGAATTTGGCCTTACATTAACCGATTAGTCAGTCAGTACCTATCTAATAATTCAAATCAACCACCAGGGGGCCCGAATCTTTTGAATTATGAGATGCCTGAGGAGATCTTTTGCATGAATCTGAGTTTTCGAAGACTTGTCTAGATTCTTTAATGGATTCTCGTTGCATAAATATGAAGCTGTCATACTTCATACTCTATCTGTCTCGTCGGTCTTGTAAGATTGGACCTTTTTTCCATGAAATTTTGTTGGTGCTTTGAAGCTTAAAATGAGGAACATCAGGAACATCAGGAACATCAAACTACCAACTAACTAGAGTGGAGACTTTGACTCTTGTACCTGAAGCTATCATAGGTCCCCTATTCCCAACCCCTCTTGAGATCTCTCCTCCCTGGCGATGCTGGCTAGTAGATCCACTTGGATGTCCAAAATCTCCAGTTCTCGGCATTGGGCATTGCTGTCAAATTTATGTGTTCTCTGTTCAGTCTAGCCAGTGCAAACAAATCTCGGCAATAGAAATATTGATGAGTGGAAACTTGAAAGGAATCGATCAGTTTATTCTGTATTGAATCTTCAACCCAAAAGAATCTAGAATCTTCAAATATGTCCAATTCTTAGCATCGATTGATGATAGATACACTATGAACACTACTCTTCTAACTTACGCGATCTTGCACAAAGTCTTGAGATACACCAATTGTCAAACCCTCTTCCCCCCTTCCCCATCTTGAGGAAGCTCTTTCGAACAATCGGGATAAGGTCTGATAGCAGTACGTAGTAGTGTCTGAGTTAGGTACGATCTTGACTTGGCTACTGGATACCATGAGCCGGTTACTTTGGAGACGGTCAAGTTAAATGACGCCAAACTAAACTCGTCCAGGTAAGTGTTCCTCCACAAACTCTCGGTTGGGGGTGGCTCAGAAGTCGGTGGCTTTTGCCAAATACTACTACCATTACTCTTATGTCTCTTCGACAGCAGGCGACAGGCGGGACTATTTTCGAGCTATTCAGCCAAAAAGACTTAATCAATCCTTCCTCTAACAAAATCGATATTGGGATTCATCAGTGGGATCTAGAGAAAGGTAGCTATAATAGCTCAGGAGTAGTTAGTAGAGTAATAGATTTCTCGTGTGTACCATGTATCTTACATCGGCAGCTCCTTTGGAGGTTGCATTCGGATTTGTACAGAGTCGTACCTGCTTCTAGGAGGAGTTGAGGCTTTGCATTATTTTGGAGAGATTTCATATTTCGATCGGACGATGGTATCCAAATATTAGCAAGGTTTCCCCGAACTTTTAATGTAGCTTCCTTGTCCGAATCCAAACCCCTTCTAGAAAATCTTACATTGGCATTGGATATTGATGCAAAAAGAAAAGTACAACATACATAGGGAATCGGGAATGAGCGAAAGGTAACAAGGAAAGAAGATTGAAGATATATGAGATTCAAGGTAGTGTAGGGAGGGTGAGGGGGAGGTATTACTAGGTAGGTATCCATTATTCATTCAATACTTTGTAATATCCATCAGATATTAGATAGTTACTACATACTAGATACTAGACAATTACCAAATATAGAAGGAAGTGTGATTCAAAAGGTCAAGAGATACCTTCATCAGCTGCTCATCTGATGTTTTGATCCATTCACAATTCACCCAAAAAAGGAAGAAAGCTTCTTCTTTACCTCTCTGACATATCATAGGTATACTCCTACCTACCTATCACCTACCTATAGAGACTTTATCAACATTCAAAACCTTTTCTTTCACTACAACATACTCGGTACAGTTTCTACACAGCTCCTCTCAACAACCTCATTTACAACTACATTGCACAATACACATCAACAGTGGGAAATACTACATAATAATATCAATCGTTCTTCGCCCAACTATCGTTTTTATACCACCAAAAAAGAGAGTTGCATTGTCATAGCAAAAGACATCGTCATCGTACCAAAGAGAACTTTGCCTGCCTGCCTACCTACCTATGCTTCTACCCGTTTGGATAATTTGAAATACATACCTACCTGGGTAGATTCTGGTGATCGAAATCATTTAAAAAGGGAATAGATTACCTTCAAAGGGACGATTACAATATACGCAACCACGTCACATCACACCCACAATCAGATTATCATATCTACATCCTGTAATCATTGTTATTGAAAAGAGAAGAGATAGGAAGAAAAGGACGAACAGCTACTCCCCGCTTTTTCCACACCTGGATTCCGCATCAAACGTCCGCTGCTCCCCTCCTCCTTCTCGTCCTCTCCTTCTCGTCCTCTATCCCTCTATCCCTCTATCCCTCCATCTCTCAACCTCTCAACCTCTTCATCTCCTTCATTCCAACGAAAGAGGAATCGGTCAAATTTATACATCCACACATCCATACAAGTTACAACCTCATTCTCACTCATTCATCCTGCCGTTAATCAATCAAACATCTGGAACTTCAAACTTCATTTCGCCCTTCATTTGCTTTTCCATTCAAACCCCCACAACTTACAAATCCACATTATTATCGACTCCTGAACAATTTCAACCCTCGGTTCCCTACTTGTACTTTGCAGATTTGACAAGGAATTTGGGAGAGAACCATAATTACTAAATTTGAAGATCGTCAAGCAGTCGAAATCGAATCCACACTTGATACACACTCCTCGAATCAAATTCGGCTCTAAATTCAATTTTAGCAGAGGGTATCAAGGGAGACGAACGGGGATATAAGATTACGATTGTTCATCAAGCATTTTCGCATCTCACATCCTATCCATCGCTATCCACATTTCTTTCCCTTCCCCTCCCATCCCTTCCTTACCATCTTTGAGGTTCCCCAAAGGATTTTAATTTGTTTGATTGCGAGCAATTAATCCTGAGACTTAAAGCGAAAGGACCACAGGAAAGGAAACGAGGACGACACGACGCCTTTCTTAAGCTTAAGGGGGGAAGGAATATCAGATCAATATTGACATATGTATTGATATTGGTATCCAATCGATTCTACACGTCTCAAACACAAATTTACACATCACATAGGTAGTGAGTGCTTGCTTAAGCCTCGGTCGCTAAGGAATTCACCGTTTATCCTGACACGGACCAAAATCGATCGGTCTGTTCTCTCTTACCTTGCTCACCCAGGTGGTTTCCTCTTGATTCAATTCCAGTACGATATAGTACAGTAACTCGTGTACAAGTTGCTCTAGAAGCGGGAGAGCTAGAGGAACCAACAAGAATCGTCAAAACCCATCCCGTACCATCCCAATCTCCAAGAAAACGGATTCATTCTTTCAAATCAGTCGACCTCCTAATACCTTACCAACAACCAGTCATCGTCATCCATCACCCACACACTTCTTCTTTTCCGTGAACTAGAAAGAAACCTATCAAACTTTCAAACATACTTCGAAAAGAGGAACGACGAATAACAAAAACTGTATTTGCTTTCTACACCAATACAACGACGTCAAATTGGAAAATAAACCGGATCACATTCCCCTGATTCCTTTAATCAACTCATCACAACTTATTACAGCAATTAATTCGGAGATCTGTGTCGTCATCATAATCACGGCCACAATGTCGTTAAGCTCTATCCAACCAGATTTTGATGGTAAGTTCATGTCATTCTTGTAATCTATGCGCCGCAAGTCTGCGACGACAAAACTGTCATCCCCACTTATCACGGCTGGCCTGTATCAAGTTGGATGTTCAGCGTTTCACTCTTCCTATTATTCCCCATCATCGACAAGCATGAATCCATAGACTGATATCTGAATCTTATTTTCTAAACAGGCAATCGATCGCCTGGACTTTCAGCCAATCTATCATCCAACAACCCCTTTAGGAATCGAGCCGTGTCTCCAGCTATGCCTTCTTCTACCCAACGTTCCCCCCGAGAACCTCCTCCGAGACCTTTATCACGAAATCCATTTCTCGATTCTTCAACTACGAATCAAACATCACCAGACACTATGGCATATTCTCGAACGAGCCCGACTTCAGCAGGGCCAGCTTTAACAGGAAATGCAGCGGGTTTATTTGTACGTTCATCTCAAACCATGAATACCCTTCTCATAATCTCTTCGCCTAGACGTAGAGCCTGAAGGACCCACAAACACACTTCAGGAGGACCTCAACCTACAATATGGCTACATAAGAAAGTATCGCTAACATCAATAATGCAGGACGAACTGATGATCGGAGATAGACCTGTTCCAAACAGAAATAACAAACCAGGGATGGTACGCTCAAACACAAGTACAACCCGACCACAGGGAGAGAACATTCCTCCGGGAAGGCCACCGGGACACAGGCCAATGAGGTCACAAGAAGAGGCAATGCGTGCGAGAAGAGCAGCTGGAAAGCCATCTATAAGCAGCAGCCCACGCGAAGAAGAAGTATTAGATATTTTTGCCGACCCCAACGATAGCCCAAGACGTAGAGCAAGACGTAACTCCGACACATCTATCCTGGAGCGAAAGCCCAGATTACTTGATCCAGAAGATGAACGTAGACGCTTAGAGAAAGAAAAGAGACATCGTGATCGTAAGCGCGCTGCAGGCAAGACCAAAAAGAAGGCACCTCTCGATGTTATTGATCAACTAGATGCCACCAGCATTTTCGGAATTGGCAGTAAGTTAAAAATTATCATTCTCTATCATAATAACACTACTAATCGGCGCATAGCATTCCATCATGATGGCCCATTCGATGCTTGCAGGCCAGACCGTAATAAAGCAGGAAGTCGTCGTGCACCAATGCAAGCCTTCGCTAAGGATTCAGCCAACAATTCACTTGGTGGTGGAGGACCTCTGAACAAGAAACCTGACCATGCAACATTTATGGGTAATAATGACGCAGAAGCACATCTTGATTATTCCCGTGGAGGAGATAAAGTCGATAACTTTGAACCTTATACTCATCGCCCGGGAATGCCTAGCCGCACAGAATCTGCCATTGAAAGTGCAACCACACGTGTTGAGCCAGTTCATGGTGAAGAATCCATGGGCCTGGGAACTTCTACTTTCCTTGAAGGTGCTCCAGCCTCTCGTTCAGCTGTTCAAAAGAACCAGAGTGAGCAATTTGGTATGGATGGCGGGCTCTCTCGAAAGAAGTCATTGGCACAGAAGATCCGCGGCATCAATAGCCGGCGCGATTACGGACCCCTCGGGAGAATGACTAGCCCAGAAGGCATGTACAACGCCACTTCTCCAGACGGATACACACCCGGTGGAAGTAGGACAACTGAAGCCAACCCATTTTTCAATGAATTTGGCAAGGGCGACGATACTATCAAGGAGGAAACAGTCAAATTCGCAGAACTGCCACCAAGACCTGGTCGCTCTCGTGCTCCTTCTAACCCCCCAGGAATCGAAAGGCGTGTCACTAGCGATAGCATCGGGGATTCTTCCAGGCCCCCCGTATCCAATGGTGGAGGGTTCTTGTCGAGAGTTAAGAGTTTGAAGGGAGGGCCACGAAAGCCAAGGGTTGAGAATAAGCCATTGCCAACACCAACACCTCAGCTACTTTGAATTACCAATCGACATCAAGTTCGTTAATTGTTTCCTTATTGCACTCTAGATATCAAGGACCTAGACGCCTGCGTTTGATTTAACATTCATCGAGCACCCATGGTTACCACATATTGTTCTCCTATCCCTGCATTGCTATTACCCTTCGTGTGGCATATCACTCTTGCCTAACGTCCCGGAGTTTGGATATGGTACTCTGCTCGAACTTTCGGACTAAAGACCTTTTCTTCTTATTTTTTCACTTGAGCTCCGACTTTGGTTCTTACATCATGGAGAATCTTTCTTTTCTTCAATTATTTTGAGGGGTCGAATGGCTCACAAATTGTTATTTGATTTCATAGGCGTATGGGAGTACACATGAACAACCCCGTAGCTCGAGGGAGGTTGGAGGGGGTCGAGGAAGATAGGAAATCTTTTTTAATGCCAGTAAGATTTCAGGACTGGAATGAATTTTGAGAAACAAGGTCAGGGTTTGTGACTGGATCGAATGGACTCAAATGTACCCATTCTCGTGAATTTGGTTAGAGATTAGACGTCTTGAGGAAAGAGAGAGTTGTTGGAGTGGAATCAAGTATGAGAGTAATGTATACTCGATGGTCAAAGGTCAAGGGGTGGATAAGAGCGGCAGGGGTGGGACTGTTGGGTAGAAAGGAGAAACCTAGTAGTAGATGAAAATGCACACGTACACTCAATAAATTGATTTGATTGGCAATTGATAGGACTTTGTGTTCAATGAGTGTTGCATGGATTGGTGAGGTGTAAGATTTGAGATGAGATTATCTATGTTTGCGACGCAATTTTTGTGTCGATAGGAGTCAAGTGCTATTGAGGTGGCTAGTGCTAATGATTCATTATGTATGGATTTGGGGGGTGTAAGGAATGAGATATAGACCTTTGGTTAGTGGGAGGTTGGTTGTTGTTTTCTTTGACAGACACTCGAAGTATAGTTATTTTGGGTCGGGAAGTGGAATGAGAGATTATAGATTTAGGCATGCTAATAGATTAGATAGAGGATTAAATAGAGGGTTGGATAGAGGGTGTGATGTGTTCAAGTTTCGGGACGGTATGGTGGTACTATGAGATGGTGGTGCTATGGAGAAGGAAGGGGAGGGGGAAATGTGAGTGCAAGTGTGGGGTTGATGGATGTCAAGTTCTTGAGTGAGATATTTGATAGGATTGTATATGTATGTATATATGTATGTACGTATGGGTTTGAAGGGGAAGAGAACATGATATTGGAATGGGCATGGGATGGTTTTGTTGTGCTTTTGCTTTTGGGAGACGTTGGAGATCCTAGGGGGAGTGGGTTGTTCATAATGCTAATATTTTATCAGTGGCAATGTCAATATGATCTTTGATATTTATTGACTTGCACGTTAGTGGTTCGCTTTTCAGTAATATAGAGTCACATGTGATTTATGCGTTAATTATCATGAATATATGTTTATATTCAACTCATCGAGCTAAGGAAATTGAAGAAGAAAAAGGATATCCTATGTACACACGTATGTCTGACTACTCAACATTATACACGACTAACGCCATCTCGTGGCACCTCCCCTCCCCACAAAGACGGACCCGAAGATTCCGAAGCAAAAGTCGAATCACTTCCATAATACGAACCGGAAACCGATTCCGTGTCTTCCGATTCGGTATCTTCCGATTTCTCTTCATCTTTTTCCTTTTTCTCTTTGGCTGGCTTGGGATATTCTTTTCTGAAGAGGAGAAATATGATCAGAAGAGAGGCGAGATACCAGAGCCAGAGAGAGTGAACGAGGAGCATGTACAGATTCCCGATTTTGGAATAGGATTTGGGGATTCCGTCGCCGTTGCCGGAGATGCCGCTGCCAAGGTAGGAGGCCTGGGTTAGGCAGGAGGCGGGGATGCAGAAGATGGTTAGGCCGATCTGGTGGGGGGTTTGAGGTGTTAATTTCTTTTTCTTTTTTTTTTGAAAAGGGGGGGGGAGGGTTAGGCGGAGATAGATATTAGAGGGAAATACGTACAATACACGCCAACATCAACTTCTCGAAACTTTTCTTGGGAACTTTTTCTCCCGGGTCAAAGTGTCGATTAAACCAGCGCCACCAGAGATATATTGTGAGACCGACCACGTGACAGCCTACGTAGTAGAATGTGAATGCGACGGTCATTAACGCGTAGAAGGTGGTGAGATCACTGGGTTCGGCTTGGATGTTGGTTGTAGCGACAATGTAGCCGAGAGCTGGGACGTGTGGTGTTGGGTTAGTTTTTTCTTTTTTTCGGGGCGTGTGTGATTATATCATGCAGTTGTGGAATTTGGGAATAGAGATAGGAAATGAGAAAATCTTTTACGGTTAAGATCTAAATGACACCCCAATCCATCTTTCGCATTTGGGTTTTTGTCAACCCCGCTATCGTTTTCGTGGCCGCTAGAAACGCAGTATTGGAAAATATAGATTTTATAAGTGATACTTGGGGTTTCGATATCGAGGATGGAGTTATTTTTTCCCGGGAATTGATAGACGAGAGATATGAGAATGAAGATAATGACGATGATGGAGGTGGCGGTGACGGTGCAGAGACCGTGGTAGTATCTACGGGCAGGACCTTGGCGTTTTTCTTGGGGGATTTGGAGAAATTTCAACATGATGGTATTTGAGTGTTGATTGTTTGGAGTTGGTACTTTGGAGTGGGTATCTGGGGTATGATGTTTATGTTTGGTTAAAGACTTGGCTTGCGAAAGTGGAAATGGTAAAGGAGCAGAGAAGAAAAGGATGAAGTGGAAAGTTTATGAGTCTTCCTCGAACTAGACTCTATGGATCGCATGCAATGAATTATGATCACGAAAAGGTATGACTTGTGTTTAACTTCTATCTGACTCCTCCGAGTCATCCTCAAATATCCAAACATCCCATCGAAAGTTCAACTTGAGAAAAAAGACATGAAAATTCATGCCATGGATTGACTCGACTAACTCCTCCATTCATCCCAAATCTAGGAGTTCCACCAAAATGTGACGCAATGAAAGAATCATAGTATTACAAAAATACAATTTTCAAACAACAAATCCTCTAAGTACTTAGTTTTCTACATCCCTTTCTTGTTCTCGCTTCCCCTTGTTCTTGCGTTTTCCAGACTGTGCTTGATACGCGCTGTTCTGCATGGGATCAGAGATAGGCATAAGCATAGGCATTTGCGCACCATAGCCATGACCATAATAACCCTGGTTCTGCATACCGGGATGAGGATATGTGGGTACAGCATATTGGGGTATACCATATTGAGGCATAGCATACTGCGGCACACCACGCGGAGACATATTGTGATCATCATCACTTGACTCCGAATCACCGGGCTCAGCTGGACTAATACATACTTTAGTATCGCCCTCTAGAGGTTCTCTTTCTTTGAGCTCTTGTGCATCTGCATCTAGAGCTTGTAGTTGTCGCTTCGCGCGACGGCGCTTAATGCATGTTGTGATGGGGATAATGAGGACGTTGAGGAGAAGGATAATCCAGAAGAGATGGATGATGAGGAGGTAGAGAATACCGGGTGTGATGGATATTTGGAGAGTGGATTTGGAATGTTCCATGGTTTGGTTGATGATGTAGATGGTTTGGTGGCAGAGATAGGTTTGAAGTGCTGCAAGGGTTGCGAAACAACCTGTGAATATCTAGGGGGTGATGTGTTAGGAGCTTTATTGGGATGAGTGAGCTGTGTTGGAGGAGAAAAGGAATGGGTAACTTACGGAAAGTACGAGCATAAGTGTTTTCTTATGTGGCGTGGCAGTAGCACCGAACCACCAATTGAACAAACTGGCAAATATGATTAAGAGGAAGATGGCGGCGACGTAGGAGGCAAAGGCTGGATATGCGTAGTTCTGGAAGAGAACATTTATCGCCATGATAGGACCAGAGACATCGTATCCAGGAAGAGGAGGTGTAAAGGTTGAGTTGAGGGAAGGGAGAATGTGATAGGTCAATGCTGTGTTAAAGAGACGAGTGTTAGACATGCAGTTTTATGACAAGAAAAGAATATAAATATTGGGAGGTACATACCTTGTCTCGATTGATGACAACTATCCGTTATATTCACCAAATTACCACTTCCAGTAGCAACACCCGAGACACAATAATACCATAGATATATCTTATAGGTGAGATTATCTCTGCTCCCATTTGTTGTATTCAAACCTCCACTAACTTTACCAGGAGCAGTAGATGCGGTGGTAAGCGTAAGAAGTTGAAGAGCTTTTTGATGATAGCACGCAAGAGCGAGACCGGGAATCATAAGAAGAGTGGTGATCGTGAAGATGCTGAGGGTGGAAAAGTATGAAACGCAGTTTTTTCCTGTCTGCCAGATGCCTCCTCGCACAACGAGTTTCTCCTTGAGAGCGGCGTCTTCTCCTGAGGATGGATTCAAAGCGGCCTTTTCGGCCTCATCTTGGGCTTTATCAGTCATGGTGCAAACTTTTTAATTTCTTTGACTCTTCGAAACTGATTTCTGGGGATGAAAGATAGTTGGGCGAGAGAAGATACAGTTGGGAAGGATTATAAAAAAATTATGGCATGGAGCTTTAATTCTACACGGAGCTATTTGCCCCGAGCTGGGAAATTACACAATGTTACTATTCATTTCTGTAAATTTGAAACCTATAGCATCTAATAGTAATGCACTCACATGTAGGTGAATCTGAAAAGATAGATATCCTGTGTGCAGGATTTCGATATGAGAAAAAGGGGCTGAGCATAAGGTGCCATTTTTCACAAAACTCGACGAAAATTCTCATACTCTACGTACCGAAGAGGTTGATTCGAGATGTAATATCAAGTGCTAACTCGAATATTATAAGCCGCAAATCCAGTCATACACCTCAGAATTCACTCAGCCTCATATGTCCTCATTTGCGAGTCCATGTGGGCATGTGATGATAAGATGATTGATCTTGAGAGATTTTAAGGAAGAAGAGAATGGCTGTCATTGTAATACATTATAAAAATATAAATAGGCAGAAAGGGAGCTACTTTCATATCAACTTCCAATAACTGCACACCTAGCTTCCATTTTCTCTTCGTACACACTATTTGATAATGTTAACCAATTGAGAACAGGTTTTTACTTCCAAACTTGAGTCCATCTGCAAATATAGCTCCAAGTTGATAAAAACATCACATGTGCTGTGTTGGAGTGCATATTTTAAAATCACGAATTGTTATTTTCAGGAAACCTCAAAGAAGATTTCAAATCCACAGTACAGTAATAAACCTGAAACTCTGCAGATAGATGAACCTATTTTTTCGTCTTAGGAACGAGAACCACAACAGCAGTATGACTGTATCTGCTCCCAAATCCAATTTTCATCTTCATCCCTCCAAATAACTTTCCAGCCAAGAGCAAGAAAAGCACATAAAGTGACACAACTAATGATTGTTGTAAGGCAGCTTACAAACAAGACCCAAATTCCCCTTACCACCAACATTTGTTTTGATTGTGCAGTTGCAGTAGTCGCGTTCAAGACCTGTGAAGGTAGTTGAGAGATAACCGTCGTTGCTAGTACGAGAAATATAAAGGTGATCTAATTGCAGTTAGGGGTTAGAACGTAGTGTCAACGAGGAATGGAAGTTGGATGTCTAACAAGATTGCAAACTGATAGAGCGATACATTGTTTCCTGATTGTGGAGAGCTTGAATATGAAGATGATAAATAGTGAAGCAATTATAGACATTGTTGACGAAAGAAAGTATGCCAACAGTCTATTCTTTCGCATCTTTAGAACCCTAGAAATCAAGTCTCGCATTTCAGGTGGGATAAATTGAGGCAATACATCTGTAGAGAGTTGTCAGATTTTACACTATTGTGATTTCTTCGGAACCAAGCAAGACTCTTATATCTGACATACCTGAAGGCCGCACGGAGCATGTAACATCGTACACTGCCGACCCAGACGGGCTATGAGCAAGGCAGGTTTTCGTTACGTAGAATTCTACATGATCGTGAGTGGAGGGATTTGCTTCGCCGTTCTTGATACCATCTTCTAATTTGAGAATAAACAGGCCAGAAAGCGACGCGAACATGAAGATAGTGATAAACAATGGTATGACGAGAAAGTACAGAACCAGCCCAGTAACTCTGACTTTATGACGGTACTGAAACAATTGTAGTTGCATATTCCGAATATGTTGGGTGCTTTAAGATATGGGATTTACAATGTGATATGTAGATTTTCGGAAGTATCTTGAAGAATGAGAAAATGAGATGCCAACGTACATGTACGTTATAGTAGAGGCGCGTACACCCCCATGGTACTAATAAGTGGCTCACGACTTTCGTTGTGTAAAGTCACTAGACGACAAAAGACTCATAATGATGGTGGCATGGTGATTGTCCATCATATAATTGTCCTTGGAGCCTTTAACTATGAAGGACTCGTGGCATTCACCTAAAGTAAATTATCAAAATACTACTGAAAACAACGAGTAAATCAAGGGGTCTTAAACGTGATCAGATTTGAAAGTATATGCTTTAATACTAATTACTTTCTGAAATTTTGAATATAACACTGACGCTCTTCACATGTAGTATTAAATGAAAACAAAGAAGGGCTTGTCAATAAGATATTTGGAAACCATGATTGATCGATATTCATCAAGGAGACTTCTCGAGACTTTTACACGTAATGATGTATGGAAGAGTGAGTGAAGTGAATTTTGTTGTCCACCTAGGTAGTCTCACAAATTGATTACTTCATGTAGCTACTCCTCAGACATTTAACTTCAGAACGAATGTGCATTCGTAAATTTGAGGACATAGCACCCCCCACTTTGTAAGAACGCACTTCAATTCTCGAAGTCAAGAACTGCCTTTCGTTTCTTGCATCACAAACAAATATCTACGACGATGTGCATGTTGCCGCAGAAATGACACAGGTGACAACTGGAATTCTTTGTATTGAAGCTTTGAGATGCATTGATGCGGACCTATGATCAATGAATGATCGGCGAGAATGCAACAGTAGGCGATGCTTAGTGTTGTATACTCAGCGGTGTGGGAAGGAACCTTTGTGACGAAAATGGGATTTGTTGCAAAATCTTGGTGTCCAGAATTCGACTCTGAAATCTGTGCTCATTCTTCATTAAGGGAATGACGACTACCATATCAAATCTCTTCAATTAATATTTGTACAATCATCCACTTAGCAACGGACTTAACTCATGCCATCTTGTCTCAGCCAGCTCCAAAACATGCTTCATCTCATCCTTCCCTACAGTAGTTCCACCAACTTTTGACAGTCCCAGTATTTTTGGCTTGTCTGCTTTGCAATCAACAACCATTGTGATTGACTCGTCGCACAATCCCTCCTCAAATGTATCCGGATCTGCCAAAATCCAGAACTTCTTATCCTTTCCGCGCTTTTGCTCTTTTGCCCTGAATACTAAAAATGTGATAGCGATTGGCAGTCCTCTCAAATTTAGTTTTTTCGACAATGATACCTCGTCATCGCAGAGTATCATCTCCCGATCCGCGTCCCAATGTGCCTTTGGTAATCTCACATTCCTCAAAGCAGATACAACAGCGGCCCAAGCAGCATCAAGTGGATTTCCATCGAGTGAAATGAACAAAATATCGATATATAAAGTCCAAAATGCCTTGACTTCGGGTTCGATGGTCTCTGATTCTTCATCATCGTCCATTCTATCCTGCTCACTCAGATCTGGTGATTGATACCAAATCCTCAAGTCCTCATCATCTACCATGCGCGAACTGTGTAATAATGAATATATTCTTGTGCTCAGGCTTTGTGCCAATGTGCTCGGTGGTTGACCAGGTAAGAATGCAGGCGAACATCCTGTAGCGAGCTCAATGTTTGGAACTAGTAGATCCAATTCTTTTGCTTCATTGTAACCTGGTCGCGACGAGGGAGCGGTGGTTGATTTATCGACTCGGTACGTTCCAACATTGCTGGCAAGTAGAATTTCACCTCGAACTCCGCAGACAACGGCAGTGTCTCCTATACGCACGACTGCGCTACCTTCCGCATGTGTGAGTGAACCGGTATTGATGTGTGGAGCGCGAAACTGGGTTGGTGTTCGACCGTTTGCACGTTTTGATGAATTGGTTGGAGAGCTTGGTTGGAGATGTGCAAGAAGGTATGGGTGAGGAGAGAGCTTTGCGAAAGTCTCGCGAGGAAATGAAAGAGTGGGTTGAGCTGTAGATGTCATTGCTAAAGGTTGTATTATCTAGCCACTTCGAATTAATTATCACGAGGCGGAAGCTTTAGTTTATCAATTGAATGTCGTCGGCTGAACTTTTTTTCCTTTTGGAGCTAAAATTGCTAGTTGCGGCTGTGGCCGTGTCACCTTAGCCAATGAAAAGATCGCTAAGCGCTAGGCTGTAAATTTGATAGGACGAGGCTGAGAATTGTCCATGCTGGTTCTAGACTGCCAAAAAGTTCATCTCACCTATGTGGTACAGCACCATATGGTTACGGAGTAGTGCAATGCTCGCATCTCACCGCTCTCGTTTTCGAATTCTCAGTTTAACCTCAAGTCAAGGTGTCATATTCGGTTCAGAGAGAAGCCTTTGTCACTTTCGTACCTGCAGGGAAGAGACAAGAGATAAATGAGGGGTGTGAAATTGTCTCAGCTGTCCCCACTTCAGCAGCGGATCAACCCTTGGTGAAGGAGATCAAATGGAGGCCCAAGGACTGAGGTAAGTCCAGAGTAGATGTCCTAACTGGTCCACTGAGATCAGTTTCCTCTTTTCGCAGACGCAATCTTGATGGAGTGCAGTCCAATTTCCCCTCCATCACAAATTTTATGACTCGGTTTTGCTAGAAAGTCGACTGTCATCGACTGCCGATCATGTTAGTTCGGAGACGGGTATCACTGATAAGCGCTTTCCACCTTCACTCGAGCTTCATTCATTCAATGACATTGGAGCTTAATATTCCATTTCAAGATATACCTCTGGAGCCTAACGGAAATGTATCGGAGCACATGGCTAGATTGAGTCAAAATCAAATAGCTCTAGATTATGTAAGTTTTTAAATACTCCCAATTCGACGATAGTATGCACACATTGGTCAGTACTGGCAACCATTCGTTATTGTCTTTGTGATAACGAATAGTTGTGATGGAGCGACAGGAGAAGTGGTAATGAATCATGAGCGGTTTCAACATGTTATACCTCAACTTCCTTCAATATCCCCAATATCGGGATCTGATCAACGATCAGTTGTTAATTGGTAACGGCCATGTACTTCCGATCAAGCATCGAGTTTATCCGGCAGATGGTTATACAAATGTGACCTGAACTGCACAACCCTACCAAGTCGGGGGATATCGAAAGTTGCAGGGGCCCCTATCAGCAACTAGTTTTTAAGCGAAGCAATCAACGTGCGTCTGTTGGCGCTCAAAATGCACTGCAACCTTCAGAAAAATTGATACTCGCGTGGTGGTTGGTTGAGACAACTACAGAATCATAACAAAATTTTGCAAAATTACACAATGGCGGGGGGCACGTTTTTTATGTCTCATTGGAGAAAGCCATCCTTGAAGTTTGATTGGCCAATTTCTTTCGGGCCATAGGAAAAATCTTGGCCTTGAACTCTGCTCAACGATGCCTTTTCAGCATGTGCTCTCGGCCATGCATGTGTATCACACTCACAATGCTGAGATCGTGCTGCATGGATTGCTCTTCTTCGTTTTCTGTTGGGCATAAAGCAACATTGCAGTCAGTCATATTGAATAGCCTTCGCGCAAGTATTGTTATCATTAACTCCTCAGATCGTTTACGCACGTCCTTGAAATTCTTCCCTCTGTATATCATTTATTAGGCCGGAATCACTTGCATGATATTCGATAACGGAAACCGCGGCATCTTCCTAGATCAAGACAGGCATATCCGTTTTGGGGTCCAAATCCTGGACTCGCCGCCATCATCCTGGGGTGGCACAATCAATGCCAATATAGAACAAGCCGCAATTTCTGCCAACAATTACCAATAGCATACATTATGTTCCGTCAATTTTACATTGCCACCCATCATATCAAAGTATAAGTGTGTTCAAGGTCTTCGCCTTGATTTTGCTAACTCTTTCTGTCCCTGAACGCCATTTGGTTCCGGGTGTGCGCAGATTTGGAGGTGACCAGATGCAATAAATCAGTGGTTGCAGGTGATAAGGTGACGGATTTGCTCCACCTGCAGGAACATTGTGGATCTTGGCATACTAACCATCGGGCATTCCCCACACCGATAACCTTGTGATATTTCAATATATCTTGTCCTCTGAGGCTTTACCCGGAGAACTGTATAGATGTGTCGTGTCTCGCTTTGGTTGGGATCTATCTTGACGCTTTATCATCACTATTTTCCGTTCAAAGCTTTTGCGTCTCTTGAGAAATCTGGATTTCTCTACAGCTAGGAAATTCAACATCTCTGAGACGCACCGAATTAGATAAATGACATTACGCTTTGCAAGACTCGATGTTCGTCCTATTTGCTAGATTCATCCATTTGGGGTCTCGACCGTTTTGAAACTGATCTGTCGAGTTCTTTGAACATACGCTGCTCGGACAAGCTTAGGCCGACTTATATCGATTTCAAACTGGATATCCTCGATACAAGTCACCTAATACCTTGATTTTTTTGAGAATTTGATCCACTTCCAGATTCGCAATGGTTGATCTTACATCAAAGGGAGTATCTGCCATGGGGGCTGCGTCTCAGGCCGTTCAGAGTCTCGCAAAACGAATTTACATTCCGTTCACGGCTACTAGTCCTCCTGGTTTGATCGCAGCTAATACGCTGGACCCGTGGAACAAAGCTGGGAAGTACGCGTTGGCATGGACTTACTTTCCCGTGATTATAGTCTGTCTAGTCGCAATAACTAGAGCATATCATCTTTGGACCGACAAGCTGCGACAAGCATACCACAAAAATGAAGTTGAGAAACAATTAGTACGTTACTATCAACAACAGCAAGATGAATATACTATGACGAATATTCACACTGGGGAATCAGAACAGCAATTCTTTCCTGCAGCAACTCTTGACGAGAAGCCGTATATCGCTGTCACAAAAGGGTCGCATTGGTCATCAATACCATTGATAAATGACACATTAGCATTGTTTAGATGGGTGTTCTATCGTCCAATTCCAGAACTTCGATACAAGAAAAAGCTTATCACCGCATTTCCATCCTTGGCGGTTGTCGCCTTGCTGACAATTGGCCTTATCTTCGTAACACTCCAGTGTTTCTTACCCCAACCTCTCTATTGGGAAAGCATTCGCTATGGGTCCCCTCCACTGGCTGTCAGAGCAGGAATGATGTCTGTAGCGATGACCCCATGGTTGATTCTCACAGCCATGAAGTCCAATCTAATATCTTGGATAACAGGAATAGGCCATGACCGGCTTGGCGTCTTTCATAGATGGGGAGGCTACTTGTGTCTCTTCTTGGCCCTTGTGCACACGATTCCCTTTTACATACAACCTGTATGGGATGATGGAGGAATGACAGTTTTCGGAAAACTTTTTCCAGCCAGTCGTGGCATTATCTATGGGACTGGAATCGCTTGCCTGGCACCACTCGGATGGCTCGTTATTGGATCCTTACCAATCGTCCGAAGGCTCGCATATGAACTATTTGTAGTTCTCCACATCCCTGCAGCGGTTGTTTATGTGGCCATGCTGTTTTGGCATACCAATAACTATCTCACTTCCTGGAACTACCTTTATGCAACCGTTGCCATATGGGCTTTAGCTTATATTACACGTATTGGTAACTTGAACTGGGCAAAACCATGGAGAAATTCATTTTTGATTGGTGACGAGGCTGCTATCACGCTGATGGCCGAGAACGCAATTAAGGTGACCGTTCCAACGCAAATGACATGGAGACCCGGTCAGTATGTCTATCTCCGTATGCCCGGGATTTCCGTATTCGAAAACCATCCTTTTACCATTTCTTCTCTTTGCAGTGAAGACTTCCCATCCGAGTACGGCGAGCAATATAGGGATTGTACCATGGTATTCAGACCATTCGGAGGGTTTACCAAGAAAGTTCTCGAAACTGCTACCCACAATGGCCCCTTCAAAACATATCGTGCCTATCTGGACGGGCCATACGGCGGTATGCAACGAGAACTTGCCGCATTCGACACTGTCATTCTGTTCGCTGGTGGAAGTGGTATCACGGCAATTGTTTCACAATTACTAAATCTTATCAAAAGGATGAGGGATGGTAAGGCAGTCACCCAAAAGATTGAAGTTGTGTGGGCATTGAAAAGATTAGAATCTATGGATTGGTTCAGAGAGGAGCTTAGAATTTGTCGGGAATATGCACCTCCTGACACTATCAATTGTCAATTTTTTGTAACGACTGCAAAACGATACTCAAAGGTTGATGTTGCCGGACGAGCTCAAAGACCGCTAAGCACAGCATTCCACGATAAATTAGACGGGTTTGTAGCGGGCATTGCGTCTAAACGGAACTCGGCTCTCATTCGTGATGAAGCTCAAGGCAATGAAGAGAGGGAAGGAGAGTTAAGAATGGAGGATGAAGATGCTATAACATCATTACCACACTCGAAACATCTACAGCCAAGAGTACACCCCAATGTACAAACATCATTTCCCCCACCACCCACAACTGAGTCTAAGTCAAAGAACTCAGAAAAAAGACGCTCTCTGTTAGCAGCACTCTCTCCAGATTCTCACGAGGCCACTCGGAAATTCTTGTCGCCACTAGGATTTGCTGCTAAACCACAAAGCGATTCTAAAGAATCATTTCATTTCCCAGTACCTGCACAAAAGCTAGATCCTCCTCATTTTCAATATGCTCCGCCATCAGCGAATCCCAACCGAGCTAGCTTTGTTCCTGATACAGCACGCAATAGTTATAATCCTCAGGACCATATTGACGATCCAGCAGAAGCGTATAACCCCTATATGCAATCCTCAGAGGAAGGTCAACTCTCAGACCAATTCGCACCTCGAGAGCTTGCACCTACACCTCCAGCAAATGACACACTGAAGAGGTCATGTGAGGTGGAAATTACGCCCTCTTTGAAGCCCCCTCAACCTGCTCATTTGCGACAGAAGTCTGAGGAATTAAAGCTTCAGATTCCACAGTCAAAATTTCAACATAGCATCCCAGATCCAACCTTTGACTTTGGGTTCCCATCAACACCTACCTTGTTCCAGAAGAACCTGATGCGTTTCGCTTTTGTTGCACCTAAGAAGAAGGAGGGCTGGACTACTGAATACGGTCGACCTGATCTAGGATATATGTTGAAAGAGATGGCCACTGGAGGACCTGACGGGCATGGTATCTTTGGGAGGAGGACATGCGTTTTCGTTTGCGGTCCTCCTGAAATGCGCATTAATGTAGCAACTACGGTGGCTAAGCTACAAGCGGATATCTGGGGTGACGACAGTAAAGACGAAATTTTCTTACACACGGAAAATTATGCCATTTAATTTGGGTTAATATTGGGCAGGTTGGTTGTACGGAGTGGTCGATCATAAGATCAATATATTTTTAACGGACGGCGGTGTTTGGGTCAACGGGAGAGGGCCAGAATCCCAAATCTTATACCAATGGCATCAAGGCGGGCATTTCTTTTTGGAGTACATGCCCAACTATTATTTGTAATCTATCACAGGCTCAACAGTCGGCACTGTTTATAATCTCGAACAATTAATGATCACAGACAACACGTTTCTGAGTTAACATTTGAGTTTGAGTGCTACATAAAAAAAAAGTGGCTAGATGTTGTGTAAATCTGCGACAGGATTTATGTAGTAGCAATGCAGTACAACGAGGTCAATCAGGTGAATGGATGACCGTTATGCCTGACTCTCCGATAGACCGGCAGATAGCACGCTGTAGCTACTATATCCATGTCGGCCAGAAAGAGGTACGGCTTTTGTATTCCTTGCGATTCGGAACCACATCAACGTGTCGTTATACTGCATATCGAAAACATGCAGCATCTGCAACTGCAACTCGAGAACCTTGATATCTAGTCTTCGCATTTGTCACTGATTGAAGAACGTTTCCTTTCATGCCTGATAATACCCAAGGCGCCGTAAACAACTTCCAGCCTTTTGAATATTTTCCTTTTTGTCATTTTATATGTAGCACACCTTTACGAACCGCTTCCTTCAGAACATAGTTTCCAGAGCAGTAGATACAGGACGCTGAATTGGTCTTTCGTCCAACTAGAAAAATCTACTGAAAGACTTTTCCGTACGATCGCGTCTTCATGAGAAATGAGAAGATTTGAATTGTGTCGGACGACTGATTGAAAAAAAGGAAGAAGAAAAGTTTTGCGAGAAGTTTATCAAAGCTCAAGATGTCAAACGCTAAACGCTGTTGAGCTTGGTAAGGTTTTAGCGATCGGGCTAGTGAGCTCAAGGATTGGCCCACTAAGCTTCAATTATAAATTGCACAAATTTTTCGTAATCGAGAAAGATGGAATCTTTGAGTGAAACGCAATGGGACTTGGTGATTGAAGGAACTGGTTTGAAGCACTCGTTGCTTGCCTTGTAAGTTCACAACCCACGCATCCTGTTGTGGAGCCTGGTCGCGGAACACGCGGTAATCACAAGAAGGAAACTAACTAACATAGTACCATGAAGAGCCCTCTCTCGTTCAAACAAAAAGATATTGCACGTCGACAATAATGAATACTATGGCGAAGAAGAAGCAGCCTTTAGTCTGCAGGCAACAGACGCTTGGGTGAAGCGGTCTCATTCGCAGAGCAGCACATCAACTTTTAGCAATGCTTCTGCAACATACAACTCTACCCTGAAGGAGAAGTTGAGCTTCTCGAGAGCATACAATCTCACCCTTTCACCACAAATAATATACACGCGATCACCACTCCTATCTGCCCTCGTATCTTCGAAGGTTTACAAACAACTCGAATTCCAAGCTGTCGGTAGCTGGTTCTTATATGATGACGCAGTACTGAAACGTCTGCCGTCGGGTCGAGAAGATATCTTCCAAGATGATAGTATCGATAATCGCGCCAAGCGATCACTGATGAAATTCTTGAAATTTGTCGTGGATTATGAGAATCAAGTTGAGGTTTGGCAAAGCAAAGCTGAGATGGGATTGTCGGAGTTCCTCGCGAATGAGTTTAAGCTTCCCCAGAATTTGCAGACACTCATTGGAGCCTTGACCTTGTCACTCGATACACTTGAGGGAACAAAGGTAGAATATGCGCTGCCAAGAATTCAGAGACATCTGACATCGATTGGCGTCTTTGGTCCTGGATTTGGAGCTGTCGTACCGAAATGGGGTGGTGGCGCTGAAATTGCGCAAGTTGCGTGCAGAGCTGGTGCGGTAGGCGGTGGTGTGTATGTTCTGGGGACTGGCATCCGCGGTACAAAATCTACTGAGGATGAAGGCGTCACTACACTTGAAGTAGATTTATCGAATGATGAGAAGGTTAATACCAGATTTATTACTCAAATCGATCACGATACACCTCCCGCTGGAATCCGGGTTGCTAAAACCATGGCCATTGTATCATCACCTTTGGCATCCCTTTTCACTAGTGCAGTGGAAGGCTCCCCGACCTCTGCCGTATCTGTGATCGTTTTTCCCGCGATAAGTTTAGTAGCATCCGATTTCAGTCAGGATTACCCGGTGTATTTTATGGCTCATTCTAGCGAAACTGGTGAATGCCCAGCAGGTCAATGTCAGTATTAACCCTTTTCTTGTCTACCCACACACGCATCATATGATGAACAAACTTTAAAACTTATCTACATTGTCTGAATTCCATTGAAGATAATATAAAAACCTTCTGATCATGTTACCTCCATTTCCAATTCATTCAAACGCTTTTGCAAATACAAACAGCTGACAATTGATTAAGGCATCCTCTACGCTACTACTCTCCTTCCTGAATCTTCGACCACACAGGCCGGAAAGCTCCTTTTAGATGATGCCATGTCCAAGTTTCTTGCGACCACGGAGGGTGATAGTGGGCAAGTGCTTTATAGCGTATACTACGAGCAGCAAGGAAGCAAAGACAAGCTAGATCTCGCCTTTAACGATCAAGTCCTAGTAGATGTTGAGGAGGAGTGGAAAAGAGTTTCTGGTGGGACTGAAGAAACACTATTCTTGGTATTTGAAGAACGGAATGGAATGAGCGATAATGATGAGGGCGCGGAATACTGATGAATCTATCAAGGAGTTGTGGGGCCGTTTTTTGGGAGTTCATGAAGCGCTTGTAGACTCCATTTACGAACTTGATATTATCATGAACTTTGCAGTCTACTCATCACTCGATACCCTTTATCCTCCGCGTGATCTTATGCTCTTCCAGATTCAAATGAATCATTTTGATGGCCTTACCTGCCACGTCATGGTGACCAGAGTCCTGGATTTACAGACTTCAAAATGTACAGAATCGCTTGCCCATAATTATTTTACATATTGTCTTAGCCAATTGTTCTGAACTTCCTTACTCTTCAGGTTTCGTATCTCACCACGGCCTCTTATACAACAGTAAACTGGTCCCCACTCAAAGATTAAGTCACCGCCTCTAGTAATTGCTAGTTTATTAAGCAAGCGACTAACGTCTTGCCAATCACCTTGTCTCCCGACAAACTTCAACAAACTTCATCTCAACTTTACATTGTTATTTCGTCTAGTCAAATCAACAGTGTGACAGGAATTTGCTATCCATGCATATAAGATTTCTATAGTTTTCACTGACTATATTACTTTCCAGCTGAAGTATGTGATTGGCTACTGTCGAATATTTGGAAACAAGATGGTGAGTTGTTCTATTGTTTGTGGGGGATGAAATGTCTCGCTTGTGTACCATCACTCTATTCCCTTGAATTTTCAGACTTTTATTAGTTTGAATCTCTGCAGGTTGTTCCGTGGTGGTTTTGGAATATTTTCCAGAAATACCCCAGAGAATCAATTTGTATCAATCATGCTCTGATTGCTTCGGTGATATCAAACAGGGGGTTTTGAGGCTGAATCCAGGCTGAGGTAAGCTTCTACCCCACACATTGTTTGTACTTGATCTTGCTGACCATTTTCTTCAGTCCCAAGTAGAGTCTGGGCTCCTTACATTGATTATACCAGCTCCTGTCATGGCGTCTCAAGATATATCAGAAGATCGCTTCAAGCATCACCTAGAAACTGTCCGATTTTTATTTGATAGCAAGTTAGATACAATGGAAGCTTACACTACAAAAGTCATTGATATCTGTAACAAGGCTCTAACTTCAGGAAACATACGCCATCCTCCAATAACACATCGGATCAAGAAATGGGAGTCGGCTGAGGGAACTCTTCGGCGACGCCAGAAAGAACGAATAGCTCGTCAACGCCTTCGCTTTGTAGTTCAATCAAAAGGTTGGAGTTGGCCGGACTGGTGTCGGATCTTGGGCCAAGAGCAATGTGAGGAAGAGATAGGACCATTTGAGGGTCCTCATCAAATTCTCGATGCTTTACACGATTTCAGTGGCCTTCGCACCTCGCTTTACTTCCCAGGGAATGTAGAGCGAGTTGTCAGCCTACTAAGTAATCGACTACAAGTCATCAGCAAATGGCGCAAAGATCAGGATTCCGACATTGCACAAAAGCTCGAAAATTGCATCGAGGTACTTAACGAGCCTGGTGCTGCTGGAAAAGCAGCAGACCTCGTGAAGGGGGAGTTTCCAGGCTATAGAGCGACTCATCTGATTGTAAAACTCGCGCCTAAGGACATCCCACCTGCTAAATTCCCCCCTTGGAAAGATATCAAAGTTGAAATCCAAATCGGTACCTTGATAATGCATGTGTGGTCTGAGATAGAGCACGACATGTTGTATAAGCCGCTTGCATCGCAAGATCAAAAGATATCTCGAGAGGAAGAACAAGTATTGGACATTATCAACGGCATCGTGATGACAGGCGAAGGTGCCCTACGCCAACTCGAAACATCTATAGAAAGACGGCAGGATCAACGGACAAAAGACAATCTGCGTTCGCAATAAGTCATCATGAATTGGGTGTCTGGATCGAAAAGTACTGTGCTGAACGTGCAAAACCGCTGGTTTCACATGACTGGAATCGCTTACCTGAGCTTTTTGAGATTCTGAAAGCGACTGGCGATCATAAGCACTCAGAAGTTGAATCAATTGTTGAGGAAGTCTTCCAAGATCAAGAGGAAGAAGCCCGGCGCGATACCATCTCTTTGTTCATGTTACAAGTACTTTGCAGACGTAACCTTGAAGTCCAACCTCCATCCCTAGAACTTAATGGTGCCGGAATGCTGGGCCCTACTGCCCAATTCTGGGCTATACATTTTGTGCATAGCCTCAATATGGCAACTTACCTAGGCGTCGAGGAAAAATTCATTGGCATACTTGACAGACCTGAGCCATCATTGACAAAGATACTTGATATCCTGCATCCTTACCATCCGTATGTTCAGTCAATTCACCAACTTTTTCTCTCTTGATACTATGCTCAATGCTGATTCGATATTTCATCTCTGTATTCGGGATTAAATTTTCAACATGCATTGAAATCCCTCAATTTTCCTTAATTGGTTTCACATATTTCGTTAACCGCCACATACTGACTGTCCTATCTTGTAGTCACTGTGGAGACGCTGCAGATGCCCAAGCTATAATTTATTACTGCCATGGGCTTCTTCATCGTCAGCATAATCCATGGGTAAGAGTTGCGACTCTCTTATCGCGTACCATCGGTGTCATTAGAACCACGGACTTCGGTGATTCACATGATATACTTGTACCAGGGATCACGAGCAGGTTTTTCCATCTCAAGTCGGTATGTGTGATCAACTCTAGCCTTGGAACTAGAATCATGGATCTCGAACAGTACTGGATCATTGGGTTTGTGAGGTACTATTTAGATCGAGAATCTTCGAGACTATCATACGATGTTTGGGACCAAATAAAGTTATTGTCTACCGAGTCTAGGAGCCCAATCGATCAGCAATTCTTCAAACCTTCAAATGTGCCATGGCATCTATTCGAATTGTCCGACTCAAGGTCATGGGAACTCATTGATCCGCCAATCTTGACACTCAAACGGCTTGGGTCTAGAGTTTCGGCAATTGACTCCCCCACAATACAAGTATCGTCGGACAGCGCAGAAGGCATTCTGACCCTCCTATATCGACTGCACTGTCGAAAAAACTGGGCTGGAGTAGAAGAGAGTTACAAATTGGCGCGTTCCTTAGGGCGTCCTTCTATCCCCGATTATCTAAATTCTCATCCAGTGACACCACAATCGCACCACGCTCCAGGAATGGGGCAACTTCACAATATGCCTGGAGGAAAACCCCGCTATGACATACGCTACGGGGAAGCCTTCCACCACGTGCGCCAACCATCGAATCACTTCCAGCCATTCCCGAAAGTACACGGGCCGACTGGCCATTTGGCCCGGAGGAGTCGAATTTGAGCGTATCTCGCACGCCTGTAGAGGCCCCCGCCGCCGTTCCTCAGTAGCCAATTCTTACAAACGGTCCAGTGACCTCGCCTGTGGATTGGACACGACACTCATCGCCGCACTTTTGAAACATTATTTTACAACGTAAAGTCATCGAAAGCATGAGATCGAAACCACCTAAGTAGCCGACGCAACTGACTAAATCATTGTAGCAAGCTAGTCTTACATAGGTCACAACGGCAAAGACTTCAACTCAATGTCACATCGGCCGGCACTAATGATCGATGGAATAAGTTCTTTGTAGTCGGCAGAATGACGAAGACTAACGTCAGGATATGAAGATCAAAGCCAAGCGAAATACCACAAGGGGTTGGCTCATCGCCAGACCAATCACTCTTCATAAGATACCAGTCTCTCTACAACTATTACATACAGCCAAAATCACCAATTCCTATCATATACGACCATAGACTGAAGAGAATTGGGCATCCCGTCCGCTCTGCCATACACAAGCTTCAGATCGGTGGATTAGTAGTTGGGTGGGTGACCACCAGCGAATCCCCACTGTTGTATGTACATCCATATTTTTTTGCGTTTTTTTGGTGCAGATTTTGCTGGTGGGTGACGGCGGAGTAAAATGACATGCGGACAGGTATGGATTGACACTTGGTGAATAACTGAGTGTTCGAGATAAGATCAGAGTGTGGGATTGAACAGCGAGTATGAGGGTAATGAGAGGAATGCCGTTTGGTATGAAGAATAACATGTCTGATATGTACTCGAGTAGTATAGAGAATGATTGTAAACATCAGTAATACAAAACTTAGCAACCAAGCTTTTGTCTCATCAACATCCCACTTGAGAATACGCTATCGAGAAGAAACTCGTCTTCGAGTTACCTGGGTGATAAACCTATATCCCTACATTCCCACCTGCAGCTCCTATGCAAAAGAGCCTCTAAGAAAGGAATCCAAAACACACTCTTCCATCAAGGGCCCATTCTCATACGCACAGTAATGTGATATACAACCGCAAACGCTATTCTCTTATTCCTCCTTCAGTTGCGGTAGGGGCTGGAAATGGCCTTTGAATAGGTAGCCTTTTATTATCTCCATCGCTATAGATCTTGGCGATTTGTATATCTCCAAAACTTTTTGGCAAAGGCAAGGACAAGTTAGGCAGTCTTCGATTGTTCAGCAAGGAACGCTCCGAGTCTTTGAGTTCATTGGCATACGAACGATGTGAAGCTTTGAGTGAGTGCTTTAGCAGCTAGATGAGGTCATCTCAAATGTCCTGGCATGGTTTATTCATCTCATCGCGGCCCCAGATGATATCATCGTCATCAATGGTCACATCAAGAAACATGCGAAAAGACACGTGAACGAGGATCTCAAAGGGGCTTGATATGAATGACATTTAGTGACTAATCTTGCAAATTCAACAAATTGGTTCAATTGGTTCAATTGGTTGAATCAAGAGTGAAAATCTTCGAAAAATTACGCATTTCAGAATGATAAATTACACATTTTCAATATGATAAGTCAATCGCTTGCTCCACCCCAAACTCATGAAGTAAATCTCGAATATCTACATTCGAGACCTGATACTTCTCCAATATCAGAAAAATGGGTATTGGCGCTATCCCCAAAGAAAAAAATGACAAAGAACCAAAGATTTCAAATCGAACGCCGGCCGCGAGGCTATCCTTTCTCCAGCCGTGAGGCAAATATTTCTTCTCAGTGTGTCCGAGCCTGATTTCTCCACTGATTCCCGTTTTAGCCCAGCCAAGAAAATACAACCGCCCCCTTCCCCTTCCCCTTCACCTCCATTATATCATCAATCGGCCCAGTATATAATGTTCCAGATCTGGAGTTTTGGTTCCTTTCTTCAACTCAAATATTGTATGCCTAGCGGTTTCATCTTCGATGTCTTCTCGAACTTCCAGAGCTCTCATGATGATGCCTATGCCGATGTCTAGTACCACTCGTATGCCCGCTAGCGCTCCTATCCACCGCCTGTTCCATTTCCTCAACCCTCTGTCGGTAACTCCTCACAATATCCCTGATATGACGTATGCGGTCGAAATCCAATTCCAGCTCATCGATTTGTCTGAGTATATCATGAAACCGTGCGATTTCCGCATCCGCCATAGCAATCGCGTTCCCCGCATTATCGTATTGTTGCTGTGCAACAATAGCAGATTGCTCAGATAGATAGTCAAGTCTCGCGCTGATTTGTGATATGAGATGGTCAAAATGGCGCCCAAGAGCTGCGAGTGAGGTGGTATCAAGGAGGAGTAGACCTTGTGACGAGGCTCGCGAGGCTGCACGAGAAGAGCTGGAGCCTGCGGTTACGGCAGCTTGGACTTGATGGTGTCGAAGGAGAGCAATCTCATCAGCTGTTAAGTTGAGCTGGGTATCTGGCACAGATGGGGCAGGTGAGGCCATTGGTTCTAGACCTCTTGGTAATGCGATGAATTCTGGATGATGCCAAGCGATAACAGCAGTCTGCTAAATAATTTCGACACCCTCACAGAGAACTGTGAAGGCGCTGTAAACTTCATGGTAGTTGCGATTCAGGAAAGATCATTTTCCAGGAGTCCTCCTTAGCTTGGTGATAGTATAGATTCAAAGTTTGGTTCCGCGAGAGCTGAGCTTTGACAAGAGACAGTCAAACCAGACAATATAAGATCCACAATCGGTTCCGGTATTTTGTATGCCTTTCTTTTTATATATGAGTGAATAGATCAGCTGAGAACGATAAGTAGGCTCTTTTCGTTCACTTGTCCCCTCCTCGACAATATCTTGATTCAAGGTGATTTCCGCACGAGAGTATAAAGTATGGGTAGATTTCCGTTAGGGAGGTGGTCTGGCATTAGAGGATAATTCAAATTAAACAAATATAATTATACACGGGAAAGAATGAAAGTAATGGTGATGAGTGGTTGAGAATAGAAGTTCAACGATGGTCGTTCTGTGTGCGACCTTCCCGCCAAATACGGATAATTGAAGTGGTCATTCGGTGCTAAGAAAGATTGAGTATGGTGGTACATGCATAAAGCTTTGTGCAATCATTCACAAAGTTATGCAAGCATCATATCACCCGCACCGCATCTTCTCAACCTGAAGACCGCCATCACTCAACAACATCAGAATTAACATTCAAATCAACAAACATCACTGTTCGTTGTCAATGCTGGAATTTCATACCATGCACTTCCATCTACCGGACAAGAAACCTAGGGAGCATGGGAATGGAATGCATATCGAGTCAATCTTCAACGGCCCCATTGACACGATATATCCATGTAGGTTCTACGTACCTGTGTACACCTTCGCGAGTGCCGCTCGATCTTCCGGTGCAGACACTCCCATGTAGTGCATGAGCAGCTACGTGACTGTGATTGACAGTACTCGGTATATCAGTCCCGAGATGTGTTCTCGTTATTGCACATATTCTTCAGATACTCTGGAAAGGATGCCCCTACTATACAGCCGCCTCGGGAAAACAAAATGCCACATTTCCGCTCGCTGAGCAATTACCCCGCAGTCGATCGTGACCCTTCGAATATGCTTCAAAATACCTGCAGTCTTATAAGTAACGGCCTCTTAGCAATATGATTTCTGCGATTCCTTCTGTTGTTGTTCGTGTAACTCTCGCACTGTCAAAATGAAGTCGTCTATGATTTCAAGTATAATCCTATCTTTTTCCTGCGTGGTAACTGCAACAATCTTGCAGAATGATCAAGTCCGGATCACAAATTATCCAGACACGAAGATAGAACTCAGTGGCCGTAACTTCACTGATTACCCTCCCAGCGCGCCAGAACTCTCCTACAAAGGAAGATGGGACAGTAAATATGTTTCTTGGTGGTCGTAAGTTATCATTTCTGAATTCCATCCATACGGCGAGAGAAGACTAAACAAGCCTTAGAGCACCCGGACTCAAATTTGGATTTACGGGAGAGGAAGTCGCCATCACATTTGGGCCTTTGACTTCGGACACTGTTTTGATTGGATTTCGAGTGAATGGTCAGGATTGGCAGCTCACAAATATCACAACAAATGCCACGCATTTACTGGTTAGTCCAGAATCTCCTGCGATTGATGTCGGCTACCCTATAAACCCATCAACTTTTGAGCTCAGAGTCACAAATTGGGCGTATGGCGTCCAGATCTCGGCCGTCCATTTGGGTAAAGGCGAAAGCCTGATCAAGATTCCCAAATCTTCGAGGTCTATCGAATTCATTGGAGATTCTCTTTCTTCGGGTTATACAGCTACCCTAGAAGGGCTCTCGAGCTTTGCGTATGGTATGGGGGCCGGTCTTGGAAACACCGAGTATTCCATTACAGCATATCCGGGCATTTGTTTGGTCGACCAATTATGTTTCGGCAACACCAGAGGAATGTTTCACCAATGGTACTATACTTCTGATACTAGTCCTCGGGCTACTCAAATATGGGGCAATAAACCAGAACTTTGGAGTTTCTCCAAGCAAGATGATGCGGATCTTGTAGTGATCAATCTGGGGACTAACGACAGCAATGGGGCGATCAATGTTACTAGTTCCGAATACGTCGCTCAGTATACCTTACTGATTGAGGGTATTCATGCTGTCTGGCCCAACGCTCAAATAATTCTGATGGTAAGACCAAGTTTATAGGCTGCGTTTGAACATTACTGACACGATTAGTCTCTCTGGGAGGGTTTCTTTTCCTATGGAAATTCTTACGCGCAAGCTCAAGGATTTGCATCTGAAATACACAACATATATCAATATTTCAACTCCAAGAAATACTTGTCCAATCCAATATTGTACAATCCGCATACCAATTCTACTTATTCGTCCAATCGGACCTCTGCTCCATTTGTATCTTATTTCAACACCACCGGCCTGATGCAACACAACGATATTGGGCCAGCGTACCACCCCACTGATGTGGGGCATATCAAGGTCGCGAGTCATCTAATCCAGTATGCGAGAATGAAATTTGGCTGGGAATTGTATGCAACTGGGCCGGAAGTATTTCACGATACCCTTTACGTACGTTAATTCCTCATGGGTTTTTTATCACACTACTGACCTAGCGTTTAGTGGAATGACAATCAAAGCTATTGAACATCCGCCAAATGTCTATGTAGAAGTGGTAGGAGGCATGAAGTCATGATAGCCTTCAATCCTTCCGTCCCGTGGGTTTGATAGACATTACATAGCCTGCTAGACGTACTTACTATCTGGGATCTAGCACAATATTGCGTTTCTATAGCTTTGATAGGTTGAAATTGCACTACCTCCGCATTCCCATGACTCCTCCCGTGAAGATCGATGATTCACGATCCTCATAGTTGTCTCCTGATGCAAGGTTCTGGGCGCATTTAAATTAATAACGTATCTTGTTACATTTCAGATCCCTTGATTTTTCATCATGTCTTTCCAGCCGTCTTACTTAAGTTCTAACTCATTGAAGCCCTTGGACCTCGTTTACGATCACACCCCCCACCTACCCAAAAAGTAAACAATAAATAACATGCACTAATTGAAATCCAGACACGCACCCCCCAAACCCCCACAACTTCATCTCAGCACAAAAAAGAAACATCCAGCATTTCCATAGTTTCACCTCGTCTCAAGTGACACAATGTGTAACCCCCACCGCCCGTCCCGTACTCCCCCTGTCGCTTCTTCTCAAACCTGAGATCTTAACTCTGCAAGTATGACACAATCCATATTCCGCCTATCTCCCAATCCAAACTTAGAGCGTTTCATATCTTCTCTCAACTTCTACATTGAGTTTGAGCCGAATTTGTTTTGAGCTTTAGTGCTCGAATACAGGTAATTTACTTCGCGTATATATGAACTAGTTCTACTTCGTGATGGGTTTGAATGCTTGTTTGAATGGAGATGGTAGGTGCATGAACTGGATAAGATCGATCGTCTGTTCTGGGGGAGGGATGACAAGCTATGGTATTTGCTGAATAAGTATCGGATATTTTTCATTCTGTGCACATCTACTTTTTGTGCCGCCCTGATCATCAATTGGGATGCATTTGTTTTGATTCTTTATTTCCTCATCCTGCCCAAAGTGGTTGCTACAATTGAATCAAAACACTAAACTGAGTACTTGCCGAAAAAACGGATTGGAAAGGTTATCTTGTGAATGTGCATGTTCAATAGTATGCTAAACGTCATGTGACATGTGTGGAACAACTCCCCTTTCAGATGTTGTGATTGAAATCAAAAGCATGGTGACGAGCAATAGCGACGAGTACACAGATACTTCTTCTGTTCTTTCTGGATGAGGTAAAATGTACCCCAGGCAATTATCACCAAATAATGGCTCTGCATCTCTTTCGATGTATTCACGTCAAATCGCGCGATAAAACCTTCCCTATTCCACAATACTCCCAAAGGAATTAGCCAACGCCCTCGCCCTTTTTACTCCCTTTCCCCTGATGAACTCCTATCACACAACATCTCCTATTCACAGCATCAACCAAACAAACCTCAGGCCCTCCCCGCCACAAATCTCATCCGGGAGCCACTCCGAAGCCACTCGCGGAAAATCTCCATATACCACCACCTTACCATCTCACATCTCACAATCATATCATCTCCTATATGCCCATGCCTCACGCCAAGCAGGACAGGATTTGTGTATCATTTTATATCGCATTGTAAGCAGTACGTCGCGTCGAAAAATCTGGTACGGGGAACGACGCGCACGACGATCCGGGGAGCGTAAGCATGCGGTGTGATGTAAACGTGTGTTCAGGGAGTTGAGGGTTTCTGGTAGGGATGGTTCTCCCTTTGTGTGCATCGCTTGAATGATTATCCATGAATGAAAGGATCGTTGTGAGTACCTAGGTAGAGTAGGCGAGTAGATTAGCTACCCTGAGCTATCGTAATCAAGGCCAGGCATCGTGGAAGGGGTGCTGATTGTGTGAGTGAAGGGCGAAACGTGCGGACATGGTTTGATTTGAAATGATTATGCAGAAGGAAGGCGAAGGAGAAATATTTCAAGGAACGTGGATGGTGGATACTTTTCCCGCTTACTTGGAATTTAGTTGTCGTATATCGTGCGTGTGTAATGTTTGGTTGTATAGTGGCCTATAGAAGAATGTAATCTTACAAATGTATATGAAGATATAGATATCATGTTCTTCAATTGCAGGCGCAGGGCCGCGCGCTTCGAATTGATTCTAGATGCTCAGCCCTAGCTGCCTGTGCCCATAAACTTATTCTTCAATTGTCTTATTCAGCTATGTTCCAAGGCAGCCGTGAGACGATCGATACAAGTTGGTGGAACCGTTTGGCAATGCCAGTGCCAGTGCCAGTGCTTGTGCTTACATTTCCCCAGCGTGTTTTGTGGCACCAACCAAGAAGTCGACATTTAAGCTTGTTTTCCTAGTCGAGATGGGCATCATCGATCGCTGTACCAAAACAGGCCAGACGAGCCATTTTCAGCCCCAAGCCCCGGACTCTTTGCTTGTTTGCAGCTATTGGGGGTTTATCGGTGGGCTGTTAAAGAAAAAGAAGATTAGCAACAAAATAGTCGTCAACTATCGCCTTTTCAGAGACGCCACCAATATTCATCATCTCGCGCCACTCGAAAAATGCTTCGAAGAACTTCAGAAGAAATGAAAAGCCACGACGTTGCAATAGTCTAACGTTTATGGGGGGATTTTGTTCGAGGTGGCTTCTGCCGAGTTTGGGGGAATTGACTGCCGCGTGATCACGACGGCAGCATAATACATATAAGGTACAGTAAATGCAAGAACCGACTCGTTTCTAATACATTCGTACTGTCGTTGCAGGGAGAGAATACTTCTCAATGAGTATACAGTACGTTTAGCGGACAGGCGCTACAGACGCTAGCTTCGTAGATTCGGGTGTCTGCAGGTAATTTCGTAAGAATGGGACGATTTTTTGGCCTTCGATGGACAAGCCATTCAGCTCGCTTGCAGACGAAAACTTTGCTATGACTGGAGCGTAAATGTGCAGAGGAATGCGATGTATCCATTCTAATTTCTGTGCCTCTATCATTAAATTGCTCCCTAATATATTAAGAACAGTGGACTGGCTAGGTTTGGAGAGTTGATAAGCCTGGCGATGATGGGCACCGAAACAGAAAAATCTGCAAAAAAATCACGAGGCTAAGTGCCGCTGACCCGATGAAGGTACTCGATCGGGGGTGGATGAAATAGACTGAGTCCCCCCTGCGACTGTTTATGGAGTGCAGTGCTCACTTAACCTACTACCGGCGTTGTGGAACTCAAGTCTTTTATCTTACGTGCCAACGCGTGTTTCCAAATATGTGATCCATTTTAGATTGCTGAGATTTGGTCTATCCCTGAGGGACGATGTCGTTTGGACTGAAAGCTCTAAATAGTACGAAGTAGACTCGCTTTGATGGATCCTGCAACAATAATCGTTGACCATAACTGGGATTGTCTACGAAGCGAACGGGGCCTTGGAATTAAAACGTTGCTCCAAGGGTGAAAATGGCAACTATAACCCAATGATCGCTCCCACTATTCGATCGATTAGACCCTAATCAAGTATCTGCCATGGGTTGCTTCGCTTCAACCTTCATAAGGTGTATCGGGAACGGCAAAAGTTGCGATGTTATCGATGTATCCGATCTTTACCCCGATCCAATCTACAAGATATCTCGAGGCTCTCGTTGCGATCCACTCCTCCACTAAATCTCCGAACGTGAGTGACTCGACGAAAACAGCCTTGATTTGCAGTTGGAATACCGGTAGCAAGAATAGCTGGATTATCTTTACCTCTTCACAGAAAATAATGATAATCTATTCTGAATCCCCACTGTCTAAATCTAAAGTTGAAATCGGAAAAAGAAATGTTCTGAAAAGCACAATTTTCCAGATTCAAATGAGCTTGAGCTTCGAAGCGATTGAAACCCTGAAGCGATGATGTATATAAAACTGGTATTATAGGTGGCTGCAGCAAGGTCCAGGGCCGTGAGAGAAAATAAATAATGTGGTACCGCGCGCAAAATGTGAAGTAAAATATGCTTCACAGCACCTGGGCAGTGATGATGATTTCGATGGTGTCGGCCTTGCATACCAAAATAGGGAATATACTGACTTACTCGGCGGTTGCAAAGTGAACCTAAAGCAGGCACTGCGTAATGTGACCTAACTTCCGGATTGTGTTTCTTCCTCATTTATGTGTTGAGTCAAGAGTCAGTTAACCTAAAATAACAAATAGACTTGGAAATGCGAAATGTATGGGTTTTTGGAGCATTCTTGTCCAAGAATTGAGTTGTAAAAGTTCTGGTGATGGCTTGATTTGGTGGCATGCTCGTCGTAAATCGATCAAATCACAGACACAATATAATTCCTTGCGAATTCTTTCAGTCGGATATAAAAAGATGCTCCACGATTGGAATATTTCAAACAGGCAGAGATACACCCAGTTGTGAGTTGGCCAAGTGGATTGCGGACGATGAACAGGGCGTTGGAAGCAGGTTTCGACGGGTTGTGACGGATGATCGACCCCCGCCTGATAAATGCTGCCTGTCCACCGGAGTTGATCCTAGATGGACATCAAGATCCAATATATGCAAATAATATGCAGCCCGGATCTGTTGAGTGACCCCAATTCGCGCATTTCTTGGTAGCAGGAAAAAGTAAGGCAGTTGATAGAGATAAGACCTAGGATGAAAATTAGACTCCATCAACCGTAGTTTAGTCGCTAAAAGTACTTAAGGGTGTGATGAAAAGTTAGCATCGTGAAAGGATGGTTGTGAGGCTTTTGAGAACATGCATTATATATTAATCAAGGGGCTAAAGGTGCACTGTGCAAACGCGTATCTTTGGGAAACCTTGCCTATTTCGGGTGCATGCATTCCTGACTCCAGAGTTCCTGACTCAGAGAAGCCTTCACTCCTGAGTCGAACTGTTGAGAGTTGTCAGCTCAATGAACACTGCAGATAGACTTTTGCTTTTGTTGAAGATTGAACACTCGTCACATCTACATGTTTGGAGTAGCAGTACATATGGCTATACAGACACCTATATATGATTTCGAAAATGCTATCCAGGTGGGACGGTTCCCTGAAGTAGTTCGTTCTTTGCATATCACTACTGGATGAGGAACTGACCGGCTAAGAATCGCGAACTGTGAAGTATACGCGTTCATGAATAGTGGCTTTTGGCGACCGCGGGGCAAGCTTAATCCAAAGCCCCATGTGGTCATCAACGATAATCCTTGGTTGAAAAGGACCGACAACCTGCCACTTTCCTAGGGCCCTTGGTGAAGAGTATCACTGGGATGCGAAGATCACCCTGCAGGAGATAATTTTGACACCAATCACAATCAAAATGAATGAACTCAATGCTCGATGACGATACACCTTTTGATCTATTCTCATTGATGACATGTTATCACCGAATGTTCGTGTCTATACTTAGGTCTGATAACTCTTCGATATCCTAGATCAAGTTGACAAGTGGAATGATTGAACTCTTGGGTTGAGATGCTCGAATGATGGAATATGAAAAGCATGTCAGCTAAAAGATGTCATTTAGGAGTCTGATTGAAGTCCAAGTAGGTGAAAGGAGGAGGTATGTATGTATAGGCCTGCATTCGTTTTCTTCCCACGCATTCGTATTGAATTGCTACCCGTTTCTGTGTAAAGCAAAGCGAAAGTTGGTAAAGCCAGTGTTAATTCATAATCGACTGAATTGAATTAGCATGCCAGGATGGCTGCGTGCAGAAATCATCTCCGAGGATTTCCATAGGCACGAGCCACGATGATATCCTCTATCACTTCGCGGTTGCCTCGCATCTACGCCGCGCCGCAGGGTAAGATATGCGATACCCATTAGCTTTAACACTGCCTGTAGAATAACTAACATGTACCACACGCTCACTGTATACACTCACACACTACTGTACACAATATAACAAAGATGGTTGTTGGTTATTATGGCACGAGGCGACGGATAGTCACCTCTCCGTCATACTTTTTTTCACATTTCAGCCCGTCCATGCTTGTCGTTCAAAAGACAACCTCTTATGAATTTTGCCTATTCTCATCAATATCGAAGCGAGAACGCCTTCTCGGGAGATCATCTGCCGCATGTCAAAAAGGGCTCATGAGTATCCGAAACATGGCAAATCCCTAGAGATACGGAGAATTGATCATGTTCTATGACTGCTTGACTGCAAGTAGCTAGGTAGTTGAACTAAACGCCAAACGTCCTTGAACTTATCGAGTTTCAAGTGATGATTATACTATACATATTGATCGTATTTTACTAGAATTCATTTTGTAACGGTATGACGGGCCATGCTTTTATTTTCCAGCCTCCGCAGTTGCTAGACTACTCCAGGTTTCTTCTCCGGGAGGGGGTAATGAAGGGGCTTCGCGGCGTTATGGTCGCACTTTAGCGCAGCAGTGTTCTCTAGGCGAACACACAAACATAAGAAAGCAACAATAAACACTGGTCGGTCTCTGCTTTCCAGTACCTTAATACGGCGTTCCTCAATAGTGTCGTGCTTGTAAAAAGTGATGCACAGGGAATAAGATGCGGTCACACTACAGCTGAGTAATTGGATATGGAAGAATCTTTAGAAGGTTACCGTGTATTTTGTGTCTCGTCTCCAACGGTGCATACAGCTTGTCAGATACGAAGATACTTCCAATCTTCCACCGATGGTGTGTGTACTAAGATCTGCATTATCCGAAGCAAGAGCGATCATCACGGCGCTTTTCAGCTTTAGCTCCATCTCTACCCCTACTGGCCTACTGATAGAATAATGGGGGAACGAGCCAGATGATGGCAAAGCAGGGGTATTCGAATCGACTGAACCCAATATGCTGGCTGTGGATACAATCGAGCCTCGTGTTTGGGTAGTGTGCCTAGGACTGTAGCGCTGCTGCGTAAGAACTTAGAAGATTGGTAGGAATGGGCTTTCGAGGGTATAAAGTAATGACTGGGTTAAATGTGGTGACGAAATACAGTCGAGTGTGCACTCTCGCACTGTACAGTGCCACAAGAACCTCGGTGAGTCGGCGCACAGTACCTAGTGGAGGATATCCGGTGGAACATTTTCGCGAAGCCCCTTCATCTTCTTATTACGGTGTTTGTACCACTCCGAGGTTTTGTTTGGCATCCAAATCCCAAAATAACAGTTAGAATCCATACGAAGTACAATATCTCTCTCACTATATCCTCATTACTCGTTGGCATAATACTCAATTAAAAAGTCACTCGTCGACACATGAATCAATAATTCATCAAATTGACCCAATTTTCAAATCATGGCCAAAAGATTAGGATGCTCAATGATCCTCATAAACCTAGATATGTACCTAGATTGATGAACCTAGACCATTCGGCCCAAAATATTCAGCTCCTTGAAACATATATTTGTCTAATTCCCAATGAAGCTTCAAGACCGAAATTTGGTTATGTTCATCCGCAAGCCCTTTTGCACGCAATTAATGTATTTTTCGATTTATTTGCTCAAAAAGGATCCCTACCTAAAAAAAGATTATATATCAAGATTTGAACCGTCAACACATCTCGTTCCTCCTCAAGCAAGATCCCGTATCCCTTGCACCGGGATGATCATGATTTAACGGCACTAGACATGTTAGGTTCTAACACAGGAAGAAAAACATGGTCAACACGGGCCGTAGTACTGGGAAAAGCGTGGGCAAAGAGTGATTATCGTTCATTGACAGGAGCATGAAGTCCCACAGAGGATGGTAGAGATTCGAGCTGGGCTTCAGGCGGCACGGGTAACATTCTAGAATGTCTCTAAGATCATAAAATGATACCTTAAGGCCCTTGAAATTAAATTAGACAGTGACTTACCGATAGAACACGAACAACACATCACATTCTGTTAATGAACAATCAATCAAATTGATCTCGCCATGGAAAGATTTTATTGTCATCATATCATACTGCAACTGTGTTGAATTCTTCTCCGGTCCCACCAAAGCATACAATTTGTTTTTGTGAGTTAGAGCTTGAAATTTGGATGCCTCTTACAACATATCTTACCAGAAGAAAATATTAAAATATGACCTGCAACGTCTAAAGTAAAATAGCGACGATCACTCTTTCGGCGGATAAAGAAACAACGTTCCCCATTACTGATAGACATTCATCACAGGGATGAAACTCTATTCGTAAGCCGGTATCCTCGAGAATATCATCAGCATTGCAGGAACTGCACAGTGGGATGGTAACCCTCAGGAATTCCGTAACATTCAGATCATTTCTCTACCGGCACTTCGTCAGGTCGTGTAACAAAAGATAATCTCACTGCGCTGGCCACAACATTATATTTCTTCAAGCCTCGACAGGCAACTTCGCTGTTTAGAGGGTTTTGACGATATCGTGGATATTCAATCAAATGTTAGACTCGTCTCCATTCAAATGAGCGGAGGGGAAACCCTGTATCATATCATTCATCCCAACCTTTACCACGGACCCCTTCATCCTCCAAGCGAGCACCGGCAGAGACAAGCAGTGGGCGATCGCTGGAACAAATGTAAGGGTGCTAGAGAGCAAGGGGAATGCTCTGAAAGCCGCTTTCCCAGAAACTCGTCCAATTTACTCCAAACCGACTTGCATTCTGACTGGTTAGTTGCAACGCTTATTCGTCCCAAGAAAGATGGATTGTGTCAAAGTATCAACAGTGCACCGGCGATTCACTTGGTCCTTCAACTGTAGCAAATTCCGCGAACAGACTCTTTTGAGATATAGGTGGCACAATTACCACACGTCACGATCATACCTTCCGATGAGTTGGGGAGCTTTGAGAGTTTTTAAATGTAGATTGCAAAGTTTGAAAGCTAGCATGCATATACAACTATACCTGCATAACCTAAGGAAATACAGAACACGAAATTGATCCATCGCCCGAGTTATTGCCACGGTAGTTGCCAGAATAAACCACACTGTGCTATGTTATATCACAGAGGGTACTGTACACACTTATAAACACATCTGCACATTAATCCTTGCGTAGGCCTTAGGTGTCTGGAGGTTGTGTGGTAGCTAGAGCTGTCAGAACTTTGAAGGCTCAAGTCATACCCTGGAACTCCGCGATATTTCATCGTCAACCCTTCTAATGTTAATCTTCCAAGGCTTAAGAATCTCCAATTTCCAACAGAGCATTGCTATGCTAATTTGCCGATGGAGCACTGAAAGTAGGGTTCATACTAGCAGATCCCAACTTGGAATCACCGTTTGCGCGTCACCTCGTCTCATATCTTTTTCTTAGCAAGTCGCCAAAAAACCTAATCCCAAACATGTTGAAGTGACAGGCAGGGTCACCCTTCAAAACCTGAAAAATTATGTCGAAAGAAGGATCCACGACATCTAAATTGGGTTATGCTCCGAGGCATGCCTGTCTGCATTGAACAAGCATCTTTACCCTAGCCAATCCCCTCCAATCCCCTCCACTTGCGGGTGCATAACGAAAGTAACGGCCATTGCAGGCATGAGACCCCCTGGACCCACCCTGAACAATCCTGAAAATTCATCCACTTGCAGTGCCTGCACGTCCACATCGAGCACGCAGTACCGGTCGAGCAATACCAAAAGGCGGCGAAATCCCGTAGACCAATATGAAGCCAGACTGTCGTCCGGATCATCCCATCCATCGAGTATTATTATTTGTGCCAAGTTTGGGGCATCTGAAGTCACAGTCCCGGAAGGTAGACCCACACCCAATTTGTGACAGCAAGTGTTACTCTGGTATCCTACCAGGATCTCTTTGGTGGATTCGCGCTGATCGCCCACACCCATTGCCCTCGGGAGATCTGATATTAAATATCTATCGATCCCTCTCGTCCTTCAAAAGCCGTATATTCGCAGGTGTATCTTGAAAGGAATAGGTTCAATCACTTCATATATACCACCGGCCCAGTGAAACATACGAAAGCCCTCAAAGTAATCATCTAATTAACTTACATCGATCTCTTGCATTCACCTACTCATCAACTTCTTTTCGAACTTTACAATATCCGGCGTTAGACATCTTCGATCTTGATCGGCTTCATATAGGGTTATGAATCTCTCTAGTCTTGTTCACGAGCGAAGAAATCATCAACAACAACATTTCTCTCACTATAATAACACATCAGAAGCAATGGCCTCATCCATGGTTTCAAACCCCTACACAGTCCATCCTATGGCTCAACACTCTTCCTACACATACGTTAACGCCCCTCAACCACCACCTTCACCACCCGTCGACGAAACTTCAAAGTGTTCCCTACCATCCATTTCAAGTCTATTGGGTTTAGCCGATGGATCGAGTCCTACAGAGCAAGCTCAGCAACAGTCATCGCCACAACAAGGTCAGTGCTCTCAGATCTTCTCCTGTGTTTCAAATAATTGATTTTGTCCCTCAGCAGCTTTCAAGGAAGACTATAGACCAGAGTCTGGATACCAGTACGGTTCTTCCTCCACAATGAGCTCTCGAGGTGCTCTTCCACCCACACCTCCAATGCAATCTGACGGCGGCTTCGACGGCAGACAAACACCGCCTCAAGCTTCTAGTTCATCATATTCAGTAGTCCCTGCACCAAATTATTATTTTAATCCTTCTCAAGTCTCGGCCATCAACAATATGGAGCCTCATGCACAACGTCAACCAGTTCAAGCCGTTACCAGAAGAGTTTCAATGCCAGTGTCTTCAATGCCATATGGTCATTCGCCATTCAACGGATCCTATACTATGTCACCTGGCGCCCAATCTTTGAGCTCCTACTACCCGAGCCCAATACAAACACAATCTCCTCAAGTTTCCGGACTATACTATCAAAGACCACTTCCACAGGTATGATTATCTCTTCATTATCATCAAGACACAAGAAGTAGTGTGACTAATTCCTCTACAGCAATTTCCTCCACCAATGATGCCAGTGTCTGTGACTCTGACTCCATCATCCGGTGCTAATCCGTGGCAACACCATCATTATATCTCCCCTTCGTCAGCAGCCTCATTTCCTCAGTCACAAGATAGATATATCTGTCAGACTTGCAACAAAGCTTTCTCGAGACCATCGAGTCTCCGAATTCACAGCCACTCGCACACAGGCGAGAAACCCTTCAAGTGTCCACATCAAAACTGTGGGAAAGCCTTCAGCGTTAGGAGTAACATGAAGAGACACGAGCGAGGTTGCCACAGTTTTGAAAGCGGCTCAATGGTCTGAGTTCTATTGAAAGGGGTCGAATGGCGACGACAGATGGTCTTTTTTTTCACTTGTCTATAATGTATAACTAACTGGGTATTGTGTGGGATGGCTTTCCTTAATCACGATACCCGCCCTTTTGGTCTATCTTTCCTATTCTTGGGAGGATTTGTATATTTATGAAAGGCGTTTAGAAACACTGGAGGCTGGATAATATCTGCGGTCCGCATTTACATGGGCGTTAATGGCTATTAGTTCCTCTGAGGTTACGAGAGAACGGATTTGAATGTAAAGACAAGGTTGAGACGAAGAGATCGCAAGGTCTTGAGGTTGCTCTGGAAAGAGAAAGGCATAGGAAAGCGGAAAACTTCACAAAGAGATGCTTGGAAATACATCACCATTCTCTAGAGAATAGATAACTGATAGTGTTAAAGTAATGGAATCAATTTAAAAGCATTACCTGAGAAGGACAAAGAAACATCTCTCCTCCATCTTGAACTTCAATCATAGAAAGTGATATAGATTGTCATTGTTTCGCACCATAATCTTTGGATCTAGAAATCTGTTCCAACCACAGCTACGAGACAGAGACTTGCAAGATTCAGATTTCTACAGGATACTATCATACTATCATGCATCCTACGCGCAACGTCTAGCGCTCAAGTCTATCGCAGATGTCTCGAAAGTACCTTTCATCAGCTCCACCCATCATCCTCTCTAGATGAAAAAAAAATCAAATAATAAAAAAAGGAGCATCACACTCCACTCCCTCTCCACCCTTCCACCTTTGCAAGAAACGTTATAACTTGCTACGGCATTTAAACCTAGAGAACCTAGACTTTAATCCACAGTAGACCTCAATGACCCAAAGTGCAAGAAGATCCGATCTACTGCATCCTGGGACCGTCCACCCACTATCAACGGTGGCTATGGCCATCACTGACAATCAACTTGCGCCGTTGCGGAAATCATTTACCCACTTCGCTGTGACTTTCTTGCCACGGTGCTTCATTTCCCCTTCGTATTATACCTGTCGAGTCTCGACGAGTGATGCATTGAATCAGAGAAACATCTTTCATAAAGTTATCTACACCATCCGAACGTCAGACTGGTCATTGTGCATCGAGAACCGTCATGGTTCGAATTATCTGCGATCGGGGACTTCGCGGGAAAAGTAAAGTTCACACTAATAAGATTGACAGATACGTACTCTAGACGATGATCTACGATTTAGAGGATTTCTGATTCAGAGATTGACATTAGTCCTTGACCGTACATAGCAAAGTTCAATAGTGTGGTAAAAGAGTTTCAGCGCATGTGAGGGGAACCTGGGAAGCAAATCAAGTTCTAACTTTGGTCACTTGAGTGAACAGCCGAGCTACAAGCCTGACTGGGACATCAACTCTATTTTACAGTGTGTGTGGTCAATAACTTGAGAGTGACGAAATCTAAACCCCGAAAAGTGCATATTCAGGATTTGCAAACAGCAGATACCTACCGGGTGGGCTCGTAAATTCAAGATCCAGGACCTAGAGTGGCATTTGCTCCAGTTTGCGTGTTCGCTCCACAGTGCAGGAAGTATACAAGCGAGGGTATACAGCAGAGTGTTTTCAAAATTCAGAATTTCCCGCCGTTTCCGGGAACTCAATACCACTTACTCGCCGCAGGGCTTTACCGCAAAGAAAAGACTCACAACAACAAGGCCTGTCCCTTCCATTCTAAAACCCTCAGACGCTATAAACACACTACAGCGAGATGCCACACTGTCACACACAACTAAACTTCATCACCAACGACCCGAATCCACTGCCCACCCTCCCAATTCAAGGAATTCCCCGCGATCCACTTTCACATAGCACTTTGACTTACTTTTTACCTCCTATCCGCCTGATCCCTTGCCACAAGCCTTGTACATCTGTCGGGTTTTTATTACTGAAGAGTCAGGACAAGTTATGTACGATTGCACATCATATCCCTCAAACACATCGCTTAGAGCTATCGACAAGCTACCCATCGCGAACTAACCCCACTGAGGTCGTGTCAAAGTCGTGTCAAGCCATGCTGCCTATCCACACATTGGCACTGATATTCGACGTTTAAGATTCTCTCCATCGACGCCCCGTAATCTTCATCTCTGGTCCCATACCCGAATACAGGAACCGTACCTCTGTATCGGCAATAACAGCTCTCAGATATAGCCCAAGTCATGATTCATTCCCGGTTCCAGCATGATACAAATCTCTCGGTCCCAGAAGGGGAATGCATTGGAACTTTCTTCAATACTGACATCCATCGGAGATTTGATAGGCCACGCAATGTATTCATCGATTACATCTTCTGTACTCTAGAAGATGTTTAATCCTTCGATAATGCGCATTTCTGTTGACAAATCGTATAAAATGCTTATTATATTGATACCTAGATACATTAGTCGTTATTGAAAAGGTACTATAGGTGGGGATGTAAGGGGTCAAACCACCCGCCAAGCTCATTGACACTCATCTAAGCCCTACAACGTTTCTGAATTGATCAATACACGCACGGAGTACATGCCCAAACTTTAATATTGTATTCCCTCTTTGATGATATCCAATATCAACATAAATTAAAAGGCCAGGAAGTACTTCCCAAAACAATTCGACGTGTTTGCAAGCATTGCGGGAGAAGAACGGAAACACTAATTTCACCACGTGGAATTTTTTAATGGGTGAGGGATAAGCTTCGGGGATTGGGTTTCTTTTCTTCTTGGAATAATATGTCGATATTAATTGATGTTCAGGTACTACCAAATGGAGCATTAAGATGGATCTTATTCATTAACTATGCGTAGGATAGACTTGTGCTTGCGGAAATTTGTTTATGGTATATTGGGGAGAAGTAAGATACTAACTAGTATCTCGCTCTAATGACGGCAACTACCTACCTCTGTAAACATTCTTAACGTGAATCAAGTCACCGCTATTAGAACCCACCACACTACTGGTATCTAACGGACGTTTACCTGTCGTTCTGGCGATATATGTTTCAGAACCCGCACAGAGGTCTAAGATCTGCCAGCACCTCTGGGCACTGACTCGCCAACAAGCGTCCTGCACGCAAAACGGTGAAGAATTATGAATCAACAGACAAGGGAGAAAAGAGGAGGACCCAGTATCCTGTCAATTTCTAAACTCCGTAGATGCTCAACCCTGGTTTTTGCGGGTAAAATTAAGTTCGCAATCGATCTGGGTCCTGGCTCCATTTTTCATCCCATGCTCTCATCATGCACTGGCAATAATCCGGGACACCTCGTTGCTACGTATAATTCACACCTGCTATCAAATGATAAATTTCAAAATTGTGCAAAGGCAAAAGATAGCGGGTGAACCATGGCCCATTGACATTCCGAATTACCTCAATTTCCCCGACAACTTTAACTCTCCCGAATACTTCCTCCAATGATCCAAACAAAACCATAGCAATATACATCATACCGACCCCCCACGCGCACCCTCGAATCCCGTCTAATACCCCAAGATTCCACTCCTTCAAACGCAACACAACATATGATAAACGAGTTTCTGAGTCGAGACGTTATCCGTGAATCATCGTACGATGTTTTGACATCTCCCCAGGTACTGAAATCTACCCAAGCTTCTATTTCAAGAGCTATCTCCTCTAGCCACCCCAAATGACGAGTGAATGCCCCGAAGGATGTGCATTTGTCGAAGGAGATCACGGTAGCATTTACCGAGATGAGATGATATGCTTTTTTGGGAAAAATGTCTCGGATGCCCTGGTTGGTAAATACGGTATGCTTAATTGAGGATATAATCATGTGCTAGGAAGAAATCTCCGGGAGTTTTTTTTGGAAAATTGTTTACTTGGGTTTTACGATTGCCCAATAATTGGAGATGATGTGGGAATGTATGGGTATTGAGATCGAACAGAAATTCTATGTAAATGTTGGCCAAGGGTATACGTCATATTCTGCACTTTTGTGAGTTTTCAATCCTCTCTCTTCGAGAATCTTCCTCCCTTCTGAATCATTCTGATACCACGGAGCCATCCATGTTGACATTTTTGTGATGAAGCAAAATGCCTTGTCCACGATGGCGGACAGCCCAGAAAGTCGGCTCACCGGGTGATTGCCATGTAAGTAAGATATTACTAGGCGATCTTGATGTGATGATTCCCCTTCAATCTTGCTGTAAAGCAGAGCAGTCAGATTTAATATACAAATGATTCAATTCGACTTCATTGAAATCGCCACCATGGTATTATATTGTTTAGAAGTATTACCTCTAGATCAATATGTCCTATTTGTTATAATCTTATCCCGCTACCGAGACCGATTTAAACAATTTGAACAAACCCCCAAAAATAGATTTCTGCTTCATACAAAAAAACTTCTATGATTCGTATAATATATATATATATAGAAATTTTGACAAGAAGATTTACATTATAATGTTAAAAGAAATATTTTCAATTCAATATATAATCTTGAAAAATAACGTTATATAAAAAATAAATATTATTATCAAGTAAAAATTCAACAATTGCTAGATAATTAATATAATTATTTTTATATTATAGTATTTCAGAGATTAGAATTTACATTCAATATGATTTTTTTTTAATAAATATTATTACATTAAAAAGAAATTTTAATCTTTAAAATAACTTTAAAGTAACTATATTAATCGATTCCTTGAATTCTTATTAATGATGATATATAATTTCTTTTTGTTTTTTATTTTCTTTAAGACTATATACTGAATTGCATAGTTTTTCTTCTTTACTTACATATTAAAAAATTCTAAATACATTTTTAGCTTAGATAAAAATCTATTTTGAGGGTTTTGTTCAAATCGTTCAAATCGGCCTCGGTACCCGCTACTAATAGGAAAGATTTTGCCGAGTTTTGCCGCATGCTTTTCTAGTAATACGACAGAAAATCTTGGCTCTTCAGGCGATGGAGAGGATTTACGTCAACGAATCAAAAATTCATGATGGCAGGTGATACCAATTGATCTAAGATACAGGAGGCTTCAATATGATTGATTAAATCTGTTGCGAGCCAGAGGCAATTTTTGAGCTTCGCTTCTTATAATCACGATAATCGACGCAGGTACCCCTAGCTTCATATATGACATGTCTACGATGTCTAAGTAATACATTAAAATTTATTGCTCGATACACTAATTGAGGATTTGAGAGGTTGTCAACGAGCAAATCTAGTTCAACATCCAAGGTCCATTGTGGTTTTTTGACTTAGTGTTCTTCAGGAAGCTGTGAGATCCAAATTTGAACCCAAGCCAGAACGCTTGTTTAGTAAACCGATGTTTGACGAGCTCTATTGAGTCTGTTTCAAGCTGCATGATTTCATTAGTGGGGTCTGAAATCCCAAAGGAGCAAATGACAGTCAATCTAGACCTAAGATAACGCGAGATGTGTTCAACGTTGAGTATGACCACGATGACCTGCAAAAGAACAAACGTGTTAAAGTGCAGCAGTCGCTCAAAGTGTAAAACTACAAAGGCATCACGCCGAACATTATTCGCAAGAATTAAGATAACGACTAGGGCCATAAGAGGGAGGAATAAAGGTAACTAGATGAGGAAGAAATTCGGTGGAGATCGTCTGCTCACTAGAAATAAAATATTCTGGAGAGGGCTCCAAGGGGTGACGATGTAGGTTGAAACGGCGCGATCGATATTGCACTATATCAAGCTTTGCTGATTAGGTCATGAGTATCCCCGAGGAAAAAATGCGCGTCTCTGAGAATTCCAGATTCAAGCTGTCGATCTTCATGGGCAGGGCAATCATAATGCGAGACTAAGAGCCGCTCGAGGTACACTGTAAAAGGCCAGCCTTTTCTCTATCAGATATATGTAAGCGGTGCTGTGTGGAACTTGTAATTAAACTGTTCTTTCTCAATACGCACAGCTCAACTCCTTGACCGAGCGAAGAGACTCTTTCCCTTTCTAGATCTTCATATCATATTCCCCCTCTCGTCCCCAACATTCCTTTATTCATTTAATGGCCCCTCTGTCTCCATACGAATCGGCGTGAGTATTGGGATCTGCAGACCACAAATCACGGCTCGAGTTTAAACCGTTTCCGGAGCATGCAGCTAATTTACACGTATGTCGATGCAGGTAGTCGTTTGATGTTGACGATGAAAGATTACCAGTACCTACGTGTTTCGTACATGTATTTCCGCCGGGTAAATAAACGTAGTCTCAATAACCCAAGCAGCCTCCTTTTGGGCTGTCAATCACAATGCCGAGAGTGATAATCTGGTCGAAGAAAAGCTTACCAAATGACATGCTTGATTTGATTCTCTCTGAACTCGTCTTTTCTACCCTTTGTATGTCGTACTCAAGCCGACTCTCCCGAAATCTGCAAGATAAGCTGCCTAAGAGATATTATAATCGCGTTTCCATCGTGGAGACTGTAGTGACTGAATGGGCGTCTGCAAGCAAAGGTTAAAGTGGGCGCCGGCGTATCATTGCTATTTCCATGATCTGTAGGAGGATAATCATGGTGGCGCATACTCTTTGCGGTTCCCACATCTATACCTACGTGAAAAAAGGCATGACCAGTCACCGCCGGTCCACTTGCCAATTATCAACTCTGCTATCTGCTCAAAATATACTCAACTTCAAACGTTTAAGTAACGAATATGTGCTGTCAAGTAACAACAATACTATGCATCAACAGCTTTTCAAGGCTACATCCTGTGATATATGTCTCAACCAAACAACCAAAAATTGATCTATTTCGGGCTACTAGCAAATTCATACCTCCAACGAACTGTTGTGGGTACCGATACTTCCTAACTTTGATGCTTGAAAAGAACCCACTGTGGTCCAACACAAGACAATTTTGAACAAAGCAGAAAAATTTGTGATAGGTAGGACATTGACTCATTTTTAGACAGTAACAGTTCTCTTATTAGGAACGATAGCTTTTCATAGAGAATGATAGAAGTGAATATGGCTGGCTCTCGTGTTTGGATTTTGAACCACCATTCCAGCGGCTGGCTTATAGAGTTCTAGTTTTTAAGCAGGTAAAGATAATGGTCTATGTTGTTTGTAAAAAGAAATTGCCCAGGCATATGCATACTGAAAACAACAGGCGATGAGATTGATAATTTGACCCCAAGAAGCTGTCTGGTTATGAGGCTGGTTCTGGCAATGAAGGGTATAGCTGAGAACTTTCTGTCAATAAGCCTTCGTCCCAGAATCCGCCACCTATCTCTTCAAAAGAGTGAAAAGAAGCTAAGAAGCATCTGGTAAAGCTTTCACTATAAGAAAATCTGTAATTTATCTGTCAGTCCAGAAGCCCAGGGGTCCACGTGATAGAATTGATCCAATGGAATATCTGATCATGACTTTCTCATTTGGCCACTTTCCTTGTATGGTTCAAATAATATGATGCAGTATGCTAGCTCATCTCGTCAAAGTCCTGTAGGCTTATACATGATAACATATATACCACAATAATCCAGTGTGGTCTGGGAGGAAATGAAGTTTGGATTCTGTCGAACGTCGTACCACATGAAAAGGCACCTAGATCCCATGTGATATCATAGACAAGGCTGAGAAACCCCATGGAATATGGTCCGAGCTTTGTCAGCCTTGTATTGCATTTTATCTTACCGATTGCTCTAATAATACTACTTCAATTATCAGTTGAAATCGAATTCATTAATCATAGACCAAAAAGAGGCACCAAAGACAGATAATCATGGATTCAATGGATATTGATTCTCGTATCGAGACGCCTCAGGTTGTTGGAGAAGTCGAGGTAAGCCATTATTTTTAAACCCAAGCTCTCGTGGTAGAGCCTTGCGCGTGTTGACCTTCAGATTTGTACCAAAGGCTCCTGCTTGAACTGACATTTTTTATAGTTAATGGATACCGAAACTTCAGAAAAGATCCCAGTTGAAGAACCAGTCGAGGCCTCAAATGAAGCTTCAGCTGTTGAAGATTTGGTTGAAGAACAAACGGAGGAGCAAAAAGAAGCCCAAACGGTCGCCCCAGAACCCGCAAAACCTAAACCTTCTGCTACCAAATCTAAAATATCAAACAACGCTCCTGGTTACAGATATAAATATCCTGAGGCGAAGCCGACACCTCCCGGTGTAGATGATGATAGATGGAATAAGATCTACGTTGCCGCAGACTCTCGATTTTACAACAGAGCCAAAAAGAATGCGTCTGAATCCAGAAAGATCAGACTGACCGGTGAAACGTATCAATTGGCACTTAGAATCTTAAAGGAAAGGGATGAGAAGGAAGCGGAAGCCGCGGCAGATCTGGCTGCTGGCATAGCACCGCCTCTTAAAAGAACGCCCAAGCCCAAGCCACCACCCCGAATGCCAAAAGCACCATCTACAAGCTCAAGAGACGGTACGCCAAGCTTCAATGATAGAATACCATTAAGTATCTCCGAACAGATCAAGAGTGAAGGTCGTGCTCGAAAGGCACTGCCATCCTCTAGTCAAGGATCTCCTGGGCCATCTGCTCCTAAGCATAGCAGTCCTGTGCCGTCACAGATAAAATCGGAGAAGGGACCTATCCTAAAGAAGAAGAGCACCGTCGCTCCTTTCAAAAAATTCCAACCCAAAGCGGCCAAACCCGAAGGTACAGTTCCCACCAGCACAAGTACAAAATGTCGCTTGTACATACTAATTAATACATTTGCACAGGCCCTACAGATGCTAGATCACAACGTAATAGCGCCACTCCCGGTGGAAGAAGCGGCCCGTCCGACGATGATGGCAGCAACGATGGTGGTGAATACTGTATATGTCGCGGTCCTGATGATCACCGCATGATGATATTTTGTGATGGGGGTTGTCAAGACTGGTACCATTGCTCATGTATCGATGTTGATGTCGAGGACGCGAAAAATTTGCTCGATCGATTCATTTGTCCAAACTGCAGCTCCGAAACCGAATTTACTACATGGAAGCGAATTTGCAGATACCATAACGTTGATGGATGTCGGAAGGCTGCTCGTGTTATGGACGAGCCACCTAGCAAGTATTGCAGCGACGAACACGCAACTGCTTTTTGGGAATTTGTTGCCGCAAAGTTGCGCTCTAATAAAAAACGTACTATAGGTGGTGCATTGAATGAGGAAGAGTTTGGAGCGTTGTTGACTTCATGTAAGACAGCAGCCGATTTCCATGCCCTTGGTTCAAGACCGAAGTTGCCAATACCTGAAGGACACGACCCAAGTCAACCACTAGGTCTCAACTATCTACTTCCCGAAGAAGAATCTACTATAAACAAGATTAAGGCTGGACGCAAAGTCATTGAACAACGTATTGAAGGTTTCAAAATGGCTCAAAAACTTTTGATTATGATGAATCGACGTGCTAAGATCGCACAAGAACATCCAGATGTTGAGGTCAAGGAGATTTGCGGATACGATAATCGTCTCGCTCTCAATGAGTATGAGTTCGATGCTTGGTGTGTAAGCGAAGAGGGCAAAGGTTATCTCGCTAGTGGTATTCTTGGTCCTCGTACCGAGGAAACAAAGCATCTTGGTGAAACTACTCCATATCCTGGTCAGGTCATTCCGGATACGGGAGATATACCGGACGAACTAAAGAATCTGTGTATCAAACCCCTCAAGAAATGCAAGCACTATGGCTGGCGTGGTAACCATGCAGAGCAATACGCCTATTCAACAAAGACTTTGACGGAGGAACTCGCCAGGTTGAGTAAACAAGAGGCATTTATTATTGAGGACGCAGAAACGAGAGAAGCTACTAAGGATTACAATGCTGAGAATACGGTCGAGCAGCTTTTCTAATGCTTGAGTTGCACTTGTTTCAATGCTCTTCTATGCTTCGGCTCCTGGTTTTTGGGATGGATATCGGTATTAAGGAGTTTTAGCATACTTTCAATGGATGGAGAAATAGGAAATATTAAAACGCATACTGGCTGGGCGTTTGAATGCTTTGGACTTCAGGACATGATGGTGTATATACCCAGGCGGAGTTCACGTACTATTTTGAATTAATTCGATACACTCAACATCAACATGGTAAATATAAATATTAAGACGATAGTCATATAGGTAATCTGATGAATTCTATTGCAAGATATTTATCGTTTTCAATGTCTTGATATCTCAACTCTAAACCCATCATCCCCTTCATTCCTCACCCATCCACCCAAACACTCCCTCACTTCTTCCTTCGCCCTCCTCCTCTCTCTCAATATGTCACTCTCCTTCAAATTTCTATATTCATCCACCTCCAAGCCCCTGCCAATCCTCTCCACAATCTCCTTCCCACCAATCTGCATTGCCGTAATCGCGCCCAAAACTTCAAGTCCCAATTTCCAACCCCTTCTTCTACAAACCCTACTCGCACCTTTCACATCAAATTGTTTTCTCCCCTGCAACGCCCCATTTACCAGCGTTTCCCCGCCTGTTTTCCCATCGCCGCACACCCACGAGGTGGATATATTGCTACTTACATATTCTATTTTCGCATTGTGGGTTTCTGATCGTCGAGAATGTACGAATTCTTTCTTGGTGGTTTTGATTCCTAGTTCGTGAAATCTATATCCACTTTGCCTGGTTTCTTGCTCTTTCTTTTGTAGATTGGATAAACGAGTCTGGAAACATCGCACGAAGCCCGTTTCGTTGTATTGCGTTTCGGGGAGGATGAGAGAATGTAAGTACATGTTTTGAGGAGAGATGAAGAGGGAGGTGAGTGAGGAGAGAACAGATGTGTATTGCGATGTAGCTAGTTTATCAGAACAGGATTTTGAGAGGGTAGGAGGTGCGTCTGGACGCGATGGTTTGCGTCGTACGCGTCCGAGAAGTTGGAAGTTGGCTCGGCCGGGGAGTTCGGGTTTGTGGTCTGGGGAAGTGGTGCTAGTGGGTGGTAAATCCCAGGGTGTTGGATCGTCTTGAGATGCCATTGTGAGCTCCATGCTTGCGTCGCCGCAGGGTGCTTCAGAACAGTACATGTAGAGTTTAATGTGGGGTTTTAGTTCGAAGGGTTGGAAGGAATCATGGGTGATGGTTTCGGGAGAGCGTTGTTGCAGGTACTGGGAGGGGATGGAGGGGGTAGAAAGGAGAGCGAGGATTTCTTGCAGGAAGAAATGGTCGAGAGTGCGGAGACAGAGAATCTCGGCGTGCCAGTCGTGGAGCACATTACCTTGTGCTTGGGAAAGTTTGGATTGCGGAAGACATTTCATGCCGGTTCTGGATTGGGGTGGTGTTAGGAATGGAAGTAATGGAAGAAAGTGATGTGATGATACTCTCTACAATAAAAGATGAAGCTCATGATTGTATCAAAGTGTGATTTCACGTTCCGCAAACTTCTCCTTGCCTTCATCTTTATGCATAAATGATGCAGGAAGAAGCCATTGAAATTTCATTGAAAACTTACGCAAGAGCCAAACAAGTCAATCCATTCTCACCTACCTCGAATCAGCCTTACCGTACCAATACAACATCATATTCATTAGAAGTCTCTAATCAACATAAGAACCTTCCTCGAAAGTTCACCTACCGGAAGCAACAATCCCACTCAAAGGTACCCATTCCCTAACCCCTTCTCCCCTATTCAAAGGTTTTCTCTTCGTAGGCAATTCATTAAATTGTTTTAATACCACCGTTGCGATTTCGTCGCCTGATGGTTCGTTTCTCTCATTCATATCTGTTTTCGATATTTGGATATCATGTATCACACTCATCATATCACGCAGATATATATAATTATCGTCGGGAAAAGATACGACAGTAAGGGTTCAGACGAGTTGCAGTAATTTTCGCGTGGGGTAGAAGTCATGAAAAGGAAGGGGGTTGATTGGCTGAAATCGAGATTCCATTCCATATAAGCTCCCCGCAACACGACGGAATTGAGCACGGTACGTGTGTGGGGGATCCGAAGATCTAAGGAAGGGAGAGGATGTGTCCGATTATAATTGCCGCGTTTGAGGGGTGCGTGGGACGGAAGGGGAAGTGAGTGCTACCTAGCTAGTGTTTGTTTGTAATTACTTATAAAGGATTTGTTAAACATTATTAACGATGAGAAATATTGAGTATATAAAAAGGAGATAGTATTTCTACAATACTCGAGCAGGTTCAATAATACGACTTACAACCTTGAGCTCATCAACCCTGCACTCAAAGCTTCAACCCCCCCTCTCAGTTCGAGATATTTGATTCCATACAAGTATTTCATCACTACAGTATCACATCACCACATCATTACACCACATCAACATCTAATATATCTTTCTCATCATGGATTCTTCACAAATAAATATTCCCCCAATGAAAGATCTCACCATCGACAACATCACCGAAAACACCATCCGAATAAATTCTCAAGGAAGTGATGAACGTCTCACATATGTTATGGAAAGACTCGTTACGCATCTCCATGATTTTGCCCGTGAAACACGTTTGAGTACTAAAGAATGGATGGCTGCACTGGATTTCCTGGTGAAGGTTGGTCAAATATCTAGTGATGTTAGACACGTATGTATATTAGTTCCATTCCACTATTCTCCACATTCAACACAGTGATGAGAATTGATAAAGTGGCTAGGAATTTATCCTTCTGTCAGATATCCTCGGACTATCTCTCCTCGTCGACGCAATTGACCATCCCAAGCCCGCCTGTTCAACCGAAGGAAGCGTCCTCGGTCCCTTCCACACCCACGATGCAGAAGTAATGGCATCGGGCGATAATATGTGTTCCGATCCCCAAGGCGACCCCTGCATCGTTCTCTGCACCATTAAAGACGTCTCGGGAACACCCATCCCAGATGTCAAAATCGATATCTGGGAGACAGATTCCACAGGTCACTATGATGTCCAGCACGACATCCGGGATCGACCTGATGGAAGATGCGTGATGAAGAGTGGTTCCAATGGAGAATTCTGGTTCAAGGCTATCGTGCCGGTTCCCTACCCTATCCCGCATGATGGGCCTGTAGGCCAGCTTTTGAAGCTATTGAAGAGACACCCGTGGAGACCGGCCCATATGCATTTTATGTTTGAGAAGCCGGGTTGGGATCATCTTATTACGTTCGTTTTCCATACTAAGTATTCAAACCCATATTTTTTACTAATATCAAGAAATAGCGCATTATATCTTCGAGGCGATCCATACGAATCATCAGACGCAGTATTCGGAGTGAAACAATCATTAATCGTAGATTTTGAACCCGCAACCGCTGAGATCGCAAAAAAGTATTCAGTTCCCGAAGGATCAAAAGTCTTGAAACATGATTTTGTTTTGGTGAGTGAGAAAGAGACGGAAGAGTTGAGAGATCGGAATGCGTTGAAGGCTTTGAAGGATTTGGGTATGAAAGTAAAGTTGTTAGATCATTTACCGGTGCCGGATCTAGATTGATTAATTAGCAAAAGGGATTACGGCCGAGATATGTGATGAGAATCATGAGAAAAGGAATACCACATTTTTCAGGGGCTCTAGCCCGTTCTTGTTGATGAAAGATGTGAATATGCTAGTATGATACGTCTGAACCTAGCCGTAATTGCTTTCTATTCGCTTGCTGATATGATTTTCGTGGACTGGAACTTCGACTCGAAGAGATGCGAAAGGTAACATGAAGTTTACATTGCCGTCAAAATGATAAAAGCCACAAAGCCTTATGTGAAATCACAAAGTAGCCAATAACATTGGAAACATGATCTTCCCACCATACTTGAGAAATTTTAATATGATATATTTCTCAACGTGTATGACAATAACCACAGTAAACCTCAGTTATACTGGAGAGGATTCTTATGTACGTGTGTATATAGCCAAGATTGTACTAGCTACCATAGGGTATAATACTCAAACCGAATCTTAGGAAATACATGCTAAAATTACAGATACCAATAAATGTCCCTCCCTACCGTTACCCAAATAAATATATGTACTGTGTGCGCTCCACACTTTTACGCCAAAAACACTAATACCACCCTAATATACTATAAACATCCAAACACCGCACGATTTCCAAACCTCCTCTTCGCGTCAATCCGATTGTTCTCAACCCACTACTCCAAACCTGCCACCCTCCTCGGCCAACTCATCAATCCCTCCCAGCCGCCTGGTAAAATCCCACTAATCCCGCCAATTTCCCTCCGTACCATCGCTCCCATCCACCAAAACGTTTTTCCCAAGTCCAAATCCTCTCCATTCCTCATCTGCAACGTGATTCTATCACTCGGGCCCCCACCCTCTACCAAACACGTTGCCATCGCAAAGTAATATGCGAAGATGACTAGTGCACGTGGTTGTCTCTCTTCCACCAAATCTATAAAAAGTTTCGGGACTTGCAGTCCGAAGGCTGTGAAGCGGCGGGCAGTCGCCATGGGGTGTTCATGCTGCATGATGTTGAGGTGGATGGAGGAGAGATAGGAGAGGGTTTGCAAGTAGGCTGTTAGATGCGTAGGAGGAATTGAGGGATCATAGCCCCCATTTTCAGAGTAATTTTGAGGAGAGATTGAGATGTGGGGGGAGGGATAAGTGAGGATTGCGCTGAAGAGAGGGTGGATTTCGGGGCGGTTGAGTTGTTCTTCTGGTTTGGTAAGCGCGGGCTTGGTACGTAGGAGTGCCATTGCTTTGGCGTTCGGATCATGTCTTATTAGACCTAGTGCAACGGCAAATACAGATGCGGTTCCTCGAGCCATCTGTAACCAATGCGTGGGCAGTGTATATGGCTTCATGCAACGAACTTGCAAACTGGAAAATGCGTCGTTGAGGATTAAAATTGAGGCAAACATTACTGCGTCGGCAGTACTGGGATTCAAGCTCGCGACTCCTTTTTGATGATGACGTAATGCTAGGGAAAGGTAGTGTTGGCGCGCTCGTTGTATCTCCATATCGTTTGGTGAGAGCACGTGAAGATGTAGAGAAGCGATGGCAAACATGGCGTAGAGAAGGTTAGGGGATTCGAAAGCAAGTTTTGGGACGACCACAGACCATAGATTCAATGTTTCAGGGTTATGACAACTAGGGAATGTCGGAGATGTGTGAATTATGTAAGTTTGAAGTAATCGTAATTCAAGCATTCGACGAGCACTAGATTCAGGAAGGTCATCGCTGAAAGCTTGGCTTGGAGCTGGTGGTATTGAAAGATCTACTTGGGGTGAGACTGATGCGCTACTAAAGTCTTCAGCTAGAGCGTGTACGCTGATGTGTTCTGGTGTAGAAGGGTTACTAGAGTTGGATTTGATAGTCTGGGGTGATGATGCGGCTGGAGGAAGTGGTGGCGGTGGTTTTGTATAGACGCATCCTAACCTATGCCTTATACAATTATTACAGATAGGCCTGGTTTCATCACACTGCATTCGGATTAGCAAGGACTCGCAATGGCAAAGCATTTGCAATGAATGACTCAGATGCAGAGATCTAGTGAATACGCTAGTATCTCAAGATAGCCCTGTGCAAAGATAGACTTTCAGTTACGTACATGCAGAGGTAAACCTATGATGGTATACCAATCAAAGAAAAGTTTCTGAGCAGAGAACTATCTCTGTATCTTATTGTATAATGAAATATTAAATTGCAATATGACAATTGAAATCAAAAAGTTAAAAACATTGAATCGTCCGTCGTACATATGTCGAGTCAAGTAGTACTCAGTTACAAGCGAACATAGTATGAAAATATCTTGGCACAGGACCAACATCGATATTCAATCGCATGGAAAGCCAATCGATAAAAAAGATAAACATACTTTGACACGTCTTGCCTTACATCTTTGACACCCATTCCTCGATTTCTTATGATACAATCTTGGAGCCTTAATTTTCTTCTGCCCCTGCTTCTGATCATCATCTCCCCCCTCCCCATCTGGATGATTCGCATCAGGACTCAGACTATCATGGGAATTCCGGAACGATTGCGAGGAAGACAGTTCCTGATTCGAAATCCGTGCATCCGGCCCTGATGCCCTAAAACCGGCATTATCATTGCCACTCACGAAATGCGAATCCGAGGCAAAAGAAATTGATCTCGAGTCGATTCCCGACCTCGCGGTATGAGAGATCGAAGCATCGAAATTTCCATTTCGACCATCTCCAGAACGCCGATCGAAACGAACATGCAGATCCGTGTCCATGCTTCCCAGACCAGGCCGTGCCGCGTCTGCTCTGACTGTAGGATGACAGCCCTAAAGCGAACCGTGGCCCACAGTCCACGTGTCGAATCTGACGTCTGTTCCAGGTGCGTCAAAGACCCGTTGGATCTACACCTTATTTTCCGATTGACAGGTCACGCTATGTTCTCTTATGAAGAATGGCTGTGGGAGGCGCTGTGCAGACGGGCGGAAATCAGCGGGAAAGAGGGTCCGGGAATAGCGGAAATTCGAATGGGCTGGTAAGTGCATGTAATCAATCTCCTCTTGTGAACGAGGAATCGGGCTCATTTGATGGGGTAAAGAGGAGATGTCGTCGGGTTCGGTATCGTATGTTCAAGGGTGGGTAGGAGGATTTTTGGATGATCTAATGCTGCTTTTGAGAATTGTGGTTATTTTGGGTGGCTTACTTAATGTTGGGGGCCAAGCATGACGGTTAAAGCTTAAGGCGGCGGAAAGTGGGATGTGTTTATCCGGGAGCGAAAAATAACTAACCCATTGGTTTTTGTAGAGCGACATCATTTGCGAGATAAAAATACATGTTTGCTGCTGCAATCTCCCGGAAAACTACTTGATCTTCCAATCATCTCTTCACATATTTGTTCGATTTTCAAGAGCTCAAAAGTCATGGACATGTGGATTTTGGATTTCGAATGCTGAAGTTGGAATCAAACATTAGATGATATTCGTCTGAAGTCTTAGGATCACCGAATACATCTCACTCCACTTTCAGTGATGAAAAATGGATATTCACAGTAGATCTTATGATAGTTGGCACAAACACTTGCATGGAAAGCAAAGTCCCATTTCATCTTGTCTAGCAAAGACTTATTAAAGTACAGGTATCAAATAGCTCTGATCCTTATCCCACCCAAATACAAATTAACAAAACCAGTAGCTCCAGCAAATTTCATATAGCGGGCAAGCTCAACCAGTCATCTCATCATCCCAGTTTCATATATTCATCCCAGTGTACTGCTATTCTTTATTATATATCATTCCTCTGCTCTCTATCTCGCTCGGAAAAGGCCACCTCCTGGAACAGCCAAGAAGATCACCGTCAAGACGACAGCAACACCGGTACCGATGAGCAAAGATTGCAGGAAAATTATATCCTGTATCTGTCTCAATGCCGGCTCCTGCACCCAAACCTCTCGATCGAAAATCTTCCTTATAACAAATCTCTTTTCGTATTTCTTGACCCACGGATACTCTTCATACTTTCCGCTACCAGATGCATCGTCCAGATACACGGCACAGTCCTCAGACTCCCATAACTCCCAAGGTCGAAGATGACGATGATGAAGACCATGTAGTACAACACACATCCCCCTGAATGCTGCATACAATGTAGAAATGCCCAGGACCCAGAATAATGCCGAAAACGCACGCCATCCTCGGGACATATTACTGAGGGTTGTAAGAATTGCGTACAGGAATCCGAAAAAAATAAGAGCGACACCAAGACCCTTAGCAAACAGTTGACGTGGTTTGTTGCCATTGCAAATACTCCAACGGATAAAATTGGGGTGTGCTTGGTGTCTCAAGCTAGATTCAACGGTTTCAACAATGGGTTGGAAGGCAGATGGATGAGTTGTGGTTGAGAGACGCTCAAGAAGAGTAGTTCTTTGGCGTGAGGATAGATTAAGTTGACGAGAGCCATTATCTGCAATATATATGGCGATGATTCGATCAATCTCATCACGATAGGGTAGATTGATATCTAGTCATAGGGTAAGTTTCAATTTGCGGAGGAAAGGATTTCATCAAATTACCTGGAATTTGAATACCAGCACGACTGAATGTTTGCTGGGCAATCGAGCGATATGAATCTTGTGCTGCTGGTCGAACTTCCATTAAGGATCCCCCTTCTTTATCGAAACCTGTCTCCCAAGGAGCCGTGACCTGTGGAGGAGAATTTATTGTGGCTTTGATTGCACGGGTAGTCATTGGCCGCTTATCATCCGCAGCATCATCAAAACCAACCGCCGAATCATTGTGATATTCAGATGAACCAGAAACCTGGCGTTCGGAGGAGGCTGTTGCGGGTGGAGTTGAGAAGGGATTGGATGGTCTCGATTTCTCGAAACGAGTTGTGTAATCTCGAAACCAGAGGAAGAACTGAAGATTCTCTGGAGCATGCTCAATAAATTCGAGATAGTTCATGAACTCTCTCACGGTCATGGGCTGAGTGTAAGTGGTCAGTAATGTGATGAAGCATGGGGTTTGAATGCTACAGGCTCTGTGATCACTCTTAACCGGAACATGTACCGTCGATTGGTCCGGTAAATAATCAAAACAGAATTGCCCATGGAAATATAATAGAACTTGATCTTACAGGGCATGTTCCACCATTGATAATTTTGTCAAATGTGAGAGCATCCGGAATGCCTTGTGAGAATTTGCTGGAAGTTTTCGAGTGCGTCCGAGATAAATCCATGCTGGAGTCTCTTGAAGATTTCTCTGAACTTGAGTATGAGGTTTTGTATTCAGGACGATGATAGTTGACGTTTGAGAAAATCTCCCCAAGGTAAGGTATGATGCCCGACATGATTGCAAGTTATGAGTACCAAAAAATACCCAATTTATATGGTTAAAGATGTGAAACAAGGAAACAATAATTTATCAAAAGGATATAGAACACTAGTGATATAGGGAAAGATCGTGAGAATCAAGGGTAAGAAAGGTGCTGGTTTTTTAAAAAAAGAAGGCGTTGAAAGTTTGAAAGGAAGGTACAATGGTGACTGAACTCAATCTGTGTATCAGAATGACTGAGCAACTACACATCAATATGGGTGAATCGAAAGGGTTTAAAATCAGTTGGAGAAAAAAAAAAGAGAAACAGTCCGGTATCCTGATATATATATCCTGCTTCCAGGGTTTCTTTAGAAGGAGTACATGAGTAGTAGATGCCCACTTAGGCCAACAGCCTTTTGCAAGTTTACCTACGCATGCGAAGGCCGGTTGCCGCTCCAGGCTCGAGTTCCAAACCGCAAGCATCATCCTTCTTACTTTGAGAACCGTTCGTAAGATTGAGCACATAGAAGCTTTTTTTCGAGTATGCTGTTAGATTATCGACAGCCCGTGGTCAGGAAAGATGCCATGATAATGTAGGACGTGCGGGAAAGCCTAGCGAGCCTAGCTTCTCTTACCTCGATCCGAGCTCCATAAAGTGCCTAGTCAGGCTTAACTTGCAATTTTCAACAATACAATTTGCGGGCGGGGCTCCCGATATACGACTCTCAGCTATAACGATTGGCCAATTGCCAGTGAGAATCGTTCCTCGTCTATAATACAGCCTTGACTAGATGTGCAATCGAGGTTCATCTTGGTACTCCACCACCAACGCCATTATCTATGGAGCACGTGGCACTAGGACGTAGATCCATATTCGACATTTGTTCCTTCCAAATAACTTTGTACCCCTGTTAAGGGCAAAAATTGCAATCTTCGCGGAAGCCTCTAACTTTGTTGAGAGGTTCGGCGCGAAGCCGAGCGATCAATAAGGTACAAGCGAGGTCACCACAAAAGGTTCGTATAGGCGAGAAAGCTCCCGGCATAGAATACCCAAGATTCGAAGTTCTATGTAGAATAAACAGACCAATCATAGCATTTGAACTTGTTATTAGACTTTCACGATGGGTCTTCAATCCCTCCCTGTGAAATTTTACAAGTTTGATGGAGAACCAGATCAGATTGGCGAAGCTTGACTGACGGGATGGATGTATAGATGTGTATGATATATACATCAAGGAATTGGGCTAGAATTAAGAGAATTGCAGTTAAATTTGATAGGAGCCCAATCCGAGGGCAGGTGGACCGACTACTCTATGATGTACATATCCAACAGTCCCATTGACAGGTTGTAGATAAAAGTTATCGAGGCAAAAATTGAGCAGCTGAAAGATCTAAAAAATTCAAATTGATGAAATTGTCATGGTGAGAGGCATGGGGTAAAAGTAAATTGGATGCTGGCATTAAACCCTAGGTATTCGGAACTATATCTGGAGTATATTATTGATATTCATTAACATAACATATTTTGAGAACACACCGCACAAACAGTGTCACCACAAACTGCACACCATCACTTCACCAATGTTTTTCCGAAATCTCAACCTCATTAACATCCACCCCCTCCTTAAACCACCTCTCCTCATCTCCAATCTTAACATTGTTCCCACTCATCTGTCTTTTCCTCATTCTCCCATCTTCCGCAAACGTCCAGTCCTCAAGACCATAGCATCGCCACCACTGACCATCGTTGTCATGAAACTCATACCAGAATTGTACTGCTATCTACATACATCTCATTAGCACCTCCTTCCTACGAGAACAGAAACCATACCTTATTCTCCGTAAACGCAAATAGTTCTTTCCGCAATCTATATCCATTTTCCTTTGCCCATTTCTTGCTCAGAAATTCGACAATTTCATCTTGACCGCGGATAAATGAATCGCAGTTTCTCCAGATAGAATCTTCGGTATAGGCATTCTTTACTACCTGGGGATTTCTATGTTTTGTTATTGATATACTGATGACTATGCGAGAGGAACATTGAGTGCATACTTTGTGTTCCATACATCCTGTGCAGCTTTGACCTTGATACGAGCGGTTTCCTCGGTGAAAGGTGGAAGGGGTGGTTTGGTCGTTGATGCCATTGTTTATTGTGAGGAGAGGATGAATCACTTTAGTTGTTGGGGATGAATAAAAGAAATAAATATCAGGTGAGATAAGATGAGATAAGGGGAAAGTTCCTTGTGCGAGTATATGCACAATTGATTACTGTTGACTTCCATCCATGAATTATATATCTATTTCTTTTACCGCCATCTCTACTCAGTCAATTCAACAGTCGTTGCGGAAAATGATGTCCGTAGATGACTGTCATCGATACCTCCTCCAGCCATATGAATCCTTCAGTATTCTTGTCCGCGAATAACTTCACATAAGCCAATTAAGACATGTAATGAGTACGTTCATTTCAATCACCGAAATCTTGGTTTTCTTCTTGTCAGACCAAAATAATCTTCCCGAATCCCGCAAGAACCGCCCCCAATTGCGATTTCTGGAAACTATTCAAATACCTATTCGACGTGAGGTTTCTTGTATGGACTTTGTATACTCTCTGTATAAATGATACATTCAAAATGCGACAACTATTATCTACATCCTGAAATTTTAGGCCTTGCTCGAAATGACCATCAATTTGAGAAGGCGACAAACACGTGATGGCGTGAATTCCGCGGTATAGCCCATCAATTATCACTTCTGTCACCGTGCAATTCAAGCACGAAAGGCACATCAATGAACAACGATGCGATATTTGTGACTCCCAGTAATTGATCTAATCAATCTATTTAGTGGCATAGGAATTTACCACTGCTAATGCCGTTCGCCGTTTCCAGTATGTGCTAACATTTAATTCTCCCACGAATACACTGTCTTCCCCTCCTCAAACTTTCCACCCATGGGTATCCACATGAGCCAAACACGATACGGCTTAGACGCAATGGCTTCTTTTAAGTTCGCGAACTCCTCTTCATCGCCCTCTGTGGCAGGTGGTACCTCAAGGAAGAAAGGGCGAACAATGACGAATCCGTGGGCTTTGTACAATTCACGTCCATCATCAGTAGACTCTACGAATGCTTCGAGTCCCTTTTTGTCAGCGAGTTTGCAACCCCATTGCATCATCAAGCTACCTACTCCTTTACGATGGTGCTCTAGATCTATAAAGCAATCATTCAAGACTAGTACTGTCAGACCGACTTAGTATTTATCCATTATCATAAAAGGATGTGCAAAGGAGGGGTGCTCACGCAAGTGTGGACGATTCATGACTGAAGGGCGACCTCCAAAGAATATCTCGGAGAAATTGTCGGAAAACGTCTTCAGTGGTCCTGTATTCAGATGTGTGGTCAGTAGTCACAATAGTTTTGGGGTTGTCAAGTGAAATCGCATTATACCTTCTGGCCACCAAGTGGCTTTTCGAATGGATTTGTTTCATGGACAATCCACTCAGCGCCACTGATTACCTTATTTCCATCCTTTACAGTGAACCAGTGGCTGTTTGGGGTGCCCATATACCAAGCCCATGGTCGCTCAGCACACTCGTCCATGTTGGGACCTTTGAGGACTTCCCATAGACCGTTTGCTGGCATGGCATAAGCTCTGTGCTCGACTTTGACCACTTCAGCAAAATCGGCTGCGTTGGTAATTTCTGATAACTGCAGGGCCGTTTTTTAATTGAGAATCGTATCGAAAAGTCGGTTTGTCCTCGTGTTTGATCTATTATGGCTCGCGAGGTTGTGTCGGATGATGTGCTCTCAGGCGTCTAAGAACAGTTTAAATATCTGGGATCTTATTGATAAGACCTCTTCGGCATAAAATTCGCCCGATAATTACAAGAGTTTTGACCGAGGAGGTATGCAGCCGCAAGGCAGTGCAACATGTAGGTTTGGTGCGTTTCATTCACTTACCTAGGCTTGTAGGACCTCTGCGCCGCAACCGTTGGCTTCATTCACTCGCAGAAACCCCTGCTATACTATTTGCATGTGCCGTAGTCTTACGTACTCGGTGTGGACTGTGCATTCAATTCGATAAGCGCAACATTGAACTATGAGCAATTGCTACCTACTTGCACACACTGACCCATGTTTGTCTAATTTACAACTGTGGGTATGGAACTTTTATTTTGAGAAATTTTCACGAATTCTCTTATAGGACAAGCCCAAACTAGTTTCCAAACCTCTGCGGCATAGATCGTCGCTTCGTATCATGCCGGAATTCAGGCTTTGGAGGAAAGGTTTGAGGTATAGGATACAAGCCGTTACGGTTCCTAGGCACTGGGCCAACATTGTACTCAGGACGAACGCCCAAGAGAGGAAACGCTCACCAGTTCGATCCTCATCGTAGAGGATTTTCAACTGGACAATGACTGCTGCAATAACACTGTAGATTTGTCAGCATTGCTGACTGACTCCCAAGGTATGAGAATATGAATTACCATATTCTCGGTATGAAGCATAAAACCACTACCAGTTTTGGGCTCAGTGCAAGCTTAAGGCTCCATACTACCATTACAGGAAGCAACACGAGATTCAGAGTAATATTTTGAAGATTTCAACATGAGTACAAAAGTTCGAACGGCGTATGCATTCGTTTTGAAGAATATTCCAGACTTGGGGAGTATTGCATTGAAAGATTAGACCAAATCCCGCTGAAATCCCCCACGAGGCCCGTAAGTACGATCAAAAACGTATCAAGGCTTCGATGTGTTCGGTTTGGCGTAAGAGATCGGATGAAAACCAAAATGGATAGTTTCGAAAAGATTTGGCTGAGTATAAACAGAATGTTGAACGAGAAGACTGTCTGCCGATGAGTTAGTGGATTTTATTTATCAAGGATTTTTTCCAATTCATACCTTCTGTATATCATCGAGTTGTCTCTGTGATACACTCTCCCAAGCTTGGAAACCGAGGCCATTCTTGACTCCAATAGTAACGGTAATCGTTGATCCAAGTGCTAATAACTAAAGGGCAAAGTAAGTAATTGAACCACTTGGAGCACTTTAAACCTACCAAAGATCCGATGATAAATGCATCATCGAGGTCGAATGAGCGCGAGACCGCCCAGCGAGTACCACACCTGGTAGCGACAACGAGAAATGATACTATAGTAAACAGCCAGCCGATAACATTCAAAAGCGAACGGTGGTCATCGGAAGTGTTAAATGGAGCTGAAGGCGGCAACAGAGAAGTACTATTATCCGCCACAATTTGTGTGAAAACTAATCCGTAGAGTCAAAGTAAAAGTGGGTTTCTCATACAGCATCTGGCGGTTTTAGTAGTCCACTACATGATGCGTAATCAGAAAGACTCGATGTTAAGGATATTCTTGTCACCTCCCTTGCACAATCTCTATTCCAACAAAACATGGGGTCCCTAAACTAGGAATACATATATACGGCCGTATTGGTGCGTGGCGAGGCTCACATTCCAGCCCTTGGTTATCACGATTCCCTTAGATATCTTGAGAAATGGTGAGTACTACCCAAAACATTATCCGAGGGGGTTTGCTATAAAGGAGAGGGCGTTTTTTTTGGGAAGAGTATCGTGATGCTACGGCTGCAGACGTACTAATAAAGTATAAGCACAGCAAACTAATAAGAATAACTGTCTACCTCTTTGGGGCTGGTTTCCTTCGCTTGGGAGAGAAATGAAAAGTGTTGCTTGGATTGAAGAATAACGTTGCTACTCATTTTAGCCCTAGAATCTTGTTATTCATACATCCTTGGGGAGAATCGAGCCTGATTGGCTAAAGCCTTATTCCCAGCTTATTGAATTCATTACAGTTGTCTTGAATAATCAACAACACAGTATCAAATACTGCCGGTGATTGATGTTGTTATTATGAGAGGGTAATCTCTCTCACGGGGGTAGTACAGTGAAGTGAATTGTCATCGCTGCAACACAGTGTCAGGGTTACATGCGCATAGAGATGGATCAATTGACATACTGTAATCCGAGTGGCCAAAAACATTGTTGAGTGTAACTCTGATTAGAACTAGTGAGGTTCCTACCTCCGCACATTTCAGTAGCAAAGTTCTCACACCTCGATATCATTCCTACCTTCGACCTCAGATCCAGAAGCAAGATTGAGAGGAGGAATTGGCGGAATTGGCTTTTTAACGTCAACAACCACCAAGTTTATTCCACTTAATTCGGTGCTTGAGAGCACAAGCATCATCATGGATAAACCAAATAGATCCCTAGAGTTGAGAACCATCGGTGGCTCGAAAATGCCGCGCGATTCACGCAACGCTCGCGACAATGAAGAACTGTCACAACTGGGTAAAAAAGCAGTGCTGAAGGTAAGTGCTCAGTCCTAATGAAGTATTTGAGCAGACAATAATTTTTATCTCTAGCGTAATTTTGGCTTTTTATCTATGCTTGGCTTTAGTTGTACTGTCATGATAACTTGGGAGGGAGTACTGCTGTAAGCCTCGTTGCTCCAGGTGCCAACGGCGCAGTTCATGTATGATTCATTGCTACTTATTTGAATTGTGATGAGTGTATTGACCAACTTCGCAGATGTCTGAGGAGATCAGCAGACCTTCTCTCAACGTTCCTCGCGCTATAGTGTTCAGCATCCTTCTCAATGGCACACTAGGCTTTGGAATGCTCCTTGCAGCATTGTTTTGTCTCGGTAACATCGATGAAGTGCTTAAAACCCCAACTGGTTATCCGTTCATGGCAATCTTCCAGTAAGTTGTAGGAAATTTGCCACGTGCCTTAACCATGGCTGCCATTGTTTCTCTTATGAACATTGTGCCACCATTAGTTTTGTCGCAACTGCTTCGCGTATGACTTGGTATTTTGCTCGAGACAGAGGTATTCCGGGCTGGCAATATTCAAGCAAGGTAATTAGACCTCCGTTTACAGATCGTGGACACCAACTGACCTGGAATAGATCGAGCCACGAACGACACTTCCCTTGGTATCAATAGCGTTGACCGCAACTATTGCCATACTTCTCAGTCTAATCGGCCTTGGCTCCCTTGTGGCCTTCAATGACGTTGTATCCCTATCAATAAATAGACTTTACACATCATACCTTATTGGCAATGGCTTTCTTTTATATCGCCGGATCAAAGGTCAAATTCAACCATACTCAGCTATTCGTAAAACTCTCACACCAATACCATGAATAGCGAACTATCCTGGGGACCATGGAAGATTCCCGAACCTTTTGGAACCATAGTCAATGCTGTTGATTGCCTATATCTCATTGTAATCCTCATAATCAGCTTCTTTCCCATCACGGTGAATCCTGGCTCTGCGGGTATGAATTATAGTTGTTCATGGCCATAAGGTTCATAATGGACCGGTGATAGAGGTGGAGCTTGAATAGAGACTTTTTGATGGATAGTAGTATGCGAGAAACAGTCTAGCAAGCGAGAGAGTGTTGCATCTCATGAATAGTAGGTAGCTTTAAATACCAGAGTCAAAACATGGGCTGGCCCTTCTCCCACGCACTTTTATTCTCATGAATAATCCGCATTCGCACTGTGAGAATTCGAATCAAATGGTGTTACGATCTTCAGATCATGAGAGTGATTAAATTCGGGTTCCCTTGTTTAGCTAAGTAGAAAGATGCGACGAATATCACATGATACTGTGGTTACTCATCATACATAATGAAGCACAGATTTACTATGTTTGCTTCTATAACTTACCATTTTATATAATCACTATTTTCTCATGTGATATGCTCCCATTCTGTATGATATATTAAACATATTAAATATGCTTTTAGAAATCTATTTTGGGGTGGTTTATTCAAATGCGTCGAAATATCGTAGGCATCGGTAGATTATGCGAACAGTCTGTACTCTGATGTAATTTGTAAAACACACCATAAATTTGAAATCAACCGTGTTCTACGACCGGTCAAACCAGCAATAAGGTCGACAAGGGACGATATCGAAGTCCCAACTAATATGAGAAATCGAAAGTATGGATAGATACCTTTTCTGCAGCAATCAGCCAATCACAAAGAGGAATCAAGCTTGTAGTGGGGTGAAATGGGATATTCTAGAAGGAAGCTAATGGTGGGGTGGAGCGATGAATCAATTGATGTGTCTCCGACTGCGGGTGCGGTATCAGGTTGCAGGTACCTACCTCGATGGGTAGGGGGTTGCGGGAGAAGTATTTATATATTGACGAGAGACGGTCTGGTTGCTCTCTTCCTCTTTCTATTCTCATCTTGTACAATATCTGTCAGTTTACCTTGCATTTCAATCAATCGCATACCTACTCGAACAAATTAACAAACAACCCCTCAATATCCATATCTCAAAATGTCTGAAGCAACCTTGAAGCTCGGTGACTCCCTCCCCGAGGGCGTCAAGTTCGGTTGGATCCCACCTACCCCCGAAAACGCAGATATCAAAGCATGCGGAATGCCAATTATCTACAACGCATCCAAGGGTATGCATATCCATCCATTCACTCCCTCCCACACCTTTCCTTCCATGCTCACTGAACTAACCATACATAGAATGGGCCAACAAGAAGGTCGTCATCTTTTCTCTCCCCGGTGCATTCACCCCTACCTGCAGCGCATCGCATTTACCAGGCTACATTGCCAATCTCCCTGCGCTCCGCGAGAAGGGCGTCGATGTTGTGGCGACCATTGCGTACAATGATCCTTTCGTTATGAGCGCATGGGGAAAGGCAAATGGAATTCACAATGAGGATATTGTATGTTCACTCCTACTTCTCTTATCTACACCCTCTCCTATCTCCCTCTTACCTGTCTTGATTTTTTAAGAACCCCCCTTGCTAATTTTGCTCCCTCCAGCTCTTCCTCTCCGACTACCAGTGTGCTTTCTCCAAACTTCTCGGCTGGACCGATGGTGAACGTACCGGTCGCTATGCTCTCATCATCGACAATGGAAAGATTGTATATGCAGAGAAGGAGCCTGGAAAGGGCGAAGTTACTGTTTCTGGAGCTGAGGCTGTTTTGAGCAAGTTGTAGATGCTTGAGGGGATGGAGGAATTAATAAAATACTAATGAACAAACACATATATGATTGGGAGCGAGATTTGAGCATGAGTTATAGATTAGATGATTAGATGGCTAGACTGGCTATATAGAAATGGATAGAGGAAAATACGATATAGATCTCTACCCTGAAGTATATGAGTGTTGCTTAGTGATTATTCTGGTGATATTTCCCTTATCCCTCAATCCAATCACATGCATGCGTAAGATGGAATAATACAAATACCTCGAAGTCACTAAATGGTTCAGCTCAACAGTTTCTAGCCTCCGAACGTAGAGCACAAGTCATCGCTGACTGCCCTTTCGAGCAGTCTCCGATATTGAACCCCCAGCATGCGATATCGGTATGTACATGCATGCAAGCTATATCGAGCGAAATGTGCGAACATCAGATCGAAAGTTTATTATGTATATGTCATATGAGTGGGATTTTGGAACGGAAAGGGGATGTAAGAATGACGCATCGGCCTAGAGTCTCATGTGAATACCTACCTCAATGTGTAATCACTTGGTATGTGATGTGAGATGTGAAATGCTGCGAAAGACTGGTGGAGATGCACAATGGCTTGGTATTCCGAGCGGTAGGAAATACGTGAGGGGGGATGTAGTAAAATATAAGAATAAGTTGCTTTCCGAGACTCATTTTGGAGGGGGCAATTTGGATAGAATAGAATTTGGATAGAATAGAATTTGGATACACTTATATCTCATCCATTCGATTCCATCCTATGTAGAACAGATAGCCTCTCCTCATTTATCACAAATATTGCCTTCTTCTCGAGACTTCTCAAAATCATGAGTTCATAACATAATGCTCATTATCGCACCTCCTTTCGAAGCTTAATCTTCATCTTCTCTTCACGAGATATGTACAATGGCCCCTTGTCTTTACTTTATATATCGATTTGAAGACTTCCATTTTATGACTCCGATTTTGACAGATCTGTACCCGTAACTTCATTCGTAACCTCTTGTCTATTGTCTTGTCTATTGCTGGACTAATCCTGTGACCTTGTCTTCGATTTCTTTATCCGATAGTCCTGTATGGGATTGTATTAGCATTTGTCTTCTGTCCAAGCATTGTAGTCTCTCTATTCCACGATCAACCTCATTCCGGGCACCCATCTGCATCCCCGACTCATAGTCATCCCCTCTTCATATCGCTCTGCCCGCTACAATTCCCCTCATGCCCATCTTTCGATCCTTTCCCCTCCTTTCCCCTTCTTCACTCCATTCAAACTACTCTCTCTCCCATGCCTCATCTAGCCCTCCATTGTTTCTCACAAACCCGAAAATTCCTCCAAATCTCATAACCATAAACCATACACTATCAACCACACAATACAAAAACCGAAAACAACCTACCAGCCAAATCCTCACTGACCTCCCTCCCAAACTCATATCTTGCGTAAACCTTTGGTTGTGTACCCGCCGCCTCTCTCAACATTATTGGGGTATTTGGGTTGTGCTTTTTCATCGTTGGGTATGTTCTTGCGAGGAATGATCTAGAGCGGGGTTTATCAGATCTAGCTTTGCCAGAGGAGATCTAGCAGACAGCATATGGAGATCCAGGGAAAAGAATTCTGCGCCTTGAACTTCCCGGCAGAATATAAGTATGAGAGGAATCATACCTAGTAGCATCACTATGAGCACCGGTCTGACAAAATAAAAACCTGACTTCCTTCAAGGTCTGCGAGAATGCGTATTTGGCCGACATATTGGTAGATATCTTTTCTTTTCCTTCTGAACAATTCCTTGTCTATATTCTCTTTTATTTGTCGGCGCAATACAGTTTCGAGTTGTGGAAAATCAATGGTTCGTCGCAATTACAAGCTCAAGGTGTAGCTATCCGGATATTGATATTGCGTTTTAAGTTCGTAATGGTCACCGTAAATTTGTAATATTTATCCATTGCGCTCAGCCACAACACTTTATGAAGCTGCAGGTGGATAGACGTGATTTCACCAGCCACCCGTGCCACCCTCCGGACGGACTCCGACATCAAGACACAACAGAAAGTGTTCAACAAAGTTTGACGAGCCAGAGATCTGGATATTCGGATTTGTTTGATATTGATAAGTGAAGATTGGATTTATTAAATTCAAGTAAAAGATTTAATTGTGAGTAGTTGCTTTCTAGTATTTAATTTATTCTCCATTCAAGCTTTTGTATAAGCAAACAAAAAAGAGGAAAAGTGAAGCATGCTTTAGGAATACATAGAACGGATAAACGATACATAACGAATACTAAACTCCGGCATAGCAACAGTTATTCCCATCATTTCCATCATCTACTTCAAAAACACAATCCCCCAATCCCATCCATCAACAACCTCACATCTTACCACCTCACCACCCACACATATAATCATCATGTCCCCCTCAACCCTCACCCGCGCTCTGCGCTTCAACCCAACCTCGATCAACAAGTTCGTTTCCTCGACTTCTTCCTCCAGCAGCGCCGCATCTCGTTTCTTCACCTCCAACTCCTCGTCTGCGCGCCAATACTCCACTTTCAGAAATGCATTTGCTCGAACTCGTTTTGCCGGAAAGCAAACAAAGAGATTTCAGAGTACGGAGGCTGCGGCTGCCACTGCCACTGCGCAAGTTAGTTGGTTCAAGAGAATGTGGGATAGTCCGATTGGATTGAAGACTGTGCATTTCTGGTAGGTTTAGGTGGTTTTTCTTTGGGTTGTGATTGGATTGTATTTGAGCTGGTCTGCGGGGAGTGGTATATGGAGAAGGGTATACTAGAAGGAGGGGAGAGTATATGTTTAATGGAGGGAATTTAACGTAGAGGGGATACGATAAGATCTGGGGATACTGGGAATTGCACATTGCAAAACAAACCACCAAGGAAACGAAGGAAAGCTAACAATGATTCATATAGGGCTCCTGTCATGAAGGTACACAAATTCCCTATCACTCTCCTCAATTATTTATCTATCAGAGGAGCTACTCCCAAGCTCTCGAAGCCTCTTCCCGCACATAACCAAATTCCTCGCTCCAAGCCCTCTCTTCAAGCAGCTCCTCAATAACTAATTTCTCAATCAGTGGGCACTCGTCTTAGCCGGTATCTCCGATCTTGCTCGTCCCGCCGAGAAACTTTCTCTCACCCAGAACGCTGCTCTCACAGCCACTGGTATCATCTGGACTCGATGGTGTTTAATCATCAAGCCAAGAAACATTCTGTATGATCACCTTTTCAACAATCTTCCTTCGGATCCAAATCATTGCATCATTCTCTCACACAAAACTAACAAACCCACAGTCTCGCAACCGTCAACTTCTTCCTCGGCATGGTCGGCGTCGTCCAAGTTACCCGTATCCTCCTCCACCAACGCAGCGAAAAGAACAAAACCCTCACCGATAAAGCAGCAGAAGTCGGTCACGAAGTTAAGGGAAAGGTCGAGGATGTTGTGAAATCATAAATGTGCATCCCCCCACTAAACATATGATATGGAAAATAGCTCTTTCCCAAAGGAACTCCTCATAGATAACTGAAAGAGGGACATACTCAAGTTCCAAAAAGAGCAAATTTGCGAAACTTTTTTTCTCTTCTACATTTTGTTCGTGCGGGCGAATAGGTAGATGAAGAATACTTGAATTGAACACAAACGTAGTATAGAGAATTTCCTTGGTGCGAGGCTTTTTGGTATTTGCCTTTTGTTTCTTCTTGCAATGCGATGCGAAATCTACACGGAGAGGTATACGAAAGGGGCCAAGTTAAATTTCGATGAATTGGTTGGTAATTCATCATAGGTAGCTTTAGCTAGGATGAGTGTGAAGGATGGAAGTGGAGAGGAGAGGAGAGGTGGAACTGTACACTACTATACCTACCCAAGTCTCACCAATTCGAAAATTCTTTCTTTCTTTTCTTGTGATTTTATAGTTTGTATTCTTGCTGTTTTGTGCTGTGTTGAAATGGTGTAGGGGGAAGGGGTTGTGACGAGAACTACAGTATGAATTGGCGAGGAAAAGTCGCTTGTCTATTCCACTTCATCTCAGCTTCCAATTACAGTACCATTCGTTTAGCGAAGGCTACCCATATGAAGCCAAGCTCGCAAGCATACTGAGTAATGGTTTACGCTGCAAACCGCCTAGATGGTTACTACAAACGTGACTTTGTCACTACTCGAGTAAGGCTTCTGTCATGATTATATGATTTTATGATTGTATAGTTTTTAATTGATTGATTTCATTTCTTATCATGATACTGCACATTTGTACATTTGACCTCTACTCCTATCTTTCTTCCTCTCTTCCCTCCCCCTCCACACTAAATACACTTTCTTCACCTGCCCTTCCACTACACTTCCATATCCCACGCAGAGCCAGCAAAATACACATATATATCCATCCATCTAGTACTCTAGTCAGATGCATGCATCATCTTGCCCTTAACCATCCGTCCATTCCATTGCAAAGATATCCAACGCCCAAAATTTCCCATCTCTCTAATCATTTTGATATCCATCCAAATATGCTCCAATTGCCATGCCAAAATCTTGATATCAATAGTCCGCTGTTTCGTTCCCTCGTCCGTGTTATCATCCTCATCCATTCTCATATTTCATCTCTCTTCTGAGAATCAGCCATTTCTGTCATCCTCTCCATGTTTACCCATCGCACTCTTCCAACCTCCAACTAAATAGAAAGAGAAAATATTTCCGTCTACATAACAGAACATTCCTCGTTATTCTTCTGATTAGCTCCCTTAGATCTCGAGATCCTTTCTCTGCCCTTGTTACTCTGCTTTCCACCATTTCTTTTAAGTTCTTCGAGCTTTTCACGAGCCTTGGGGAAATTTTGCGCTACATCATTTATCAGCCATTAACTCTCAAGAATCATCCTAGAGAGAAGAAAAGAAAGACAGGGAGCTGCATTGAAGCAGAAAATAAATAAAACTTACCAGCAGCTCTCCAATACCACCTCTTAGCATCTTCCATACTCTTTGGCGTACCAATACCCTCCTCACAATAATAACCCATAGCATATTCAGCCTTAGCCAATTTTGCCATTGCCGCCTTTCTCGCCCACAGGTAGGCCTCCGTATCACTTTGTTGCAAGATGTTTTCATGACCCGTCAAATACCAACCACTAAGTGCCAATTCACTTTGATGTTCCTCCTGAACTGCTGCTTTCGAATACCAAAGAATAGACTGTCTAGCATCGATTGGGCAATTGAATTGACCATACTCGAAAGCTTGGCCCAGGCGGTATTGTGAGAATTTATAACCGAGATTGGCCGCTTCTTGGAAAAGCTGAAAGGCATATGCTTCATCGCGAACGAGAGATGTATTTTGACCTTGTGGTGCTTCGTATAGGAGACCTAATTCGTGCAAAGCGTGGGGGTTTTCAGGATCTGCGCGTTCAGCAGCTCGTTTGAGCCAAACAACGGCTTCGCCGGGGTTGATAGGTTGACCAAGAAGTCCTTTCAGTTGAATCATACCCATTTTATACATGGCAGGGGTGTCTCCAAGAGTAGCAGCGCGTTTGTACCATTGAATAGCTTTGAGAGGATCTTTACGAGTACCGCCTCCCTCCTCGTTGCCAAGCTCACAACAAACTGCAGTTCTGTATGCAGCTTGTGGATGGTTAAGCTTTGCGGCAGATTGGTAGAGGGTAAATGCTTCCTTTTCATTGACTTCAAGCCCCAGAGCACCACGACCGTAACAATCTGCAAAATAGAACATCGCGTCTGGATTTTGAGCGTCTCTCAATTTCTTGAGGACTTTGGTAGCTTCAAATACATACTTCTCTCTTGCTTTATTGCGTGCTCGTTGATCAGCAAGAGGAGCAACTAAAACATCCGAAGCCTCGACCAATTTCTTTACGAAAAGTAGAGGAGTCTCGTGATCGTTCGGATTACCATTCTTATACTTCAGTCTCAAACGATCTAGCTCAGCTTGAGTTACTGGTTGTGCGGGAGCCTTTGTTGGAGTAGGACCTGCAGGGGAGGAACCATTGGGTACAGGTATCGGAGTATTTGATTGAGGTGGAGGATTAAAGCCGCCATAATTGCGCATCGGTGGTGGTTTAATATTTTGTTGTTGTTGAGCGAAAGAGTTAGGTATTAGGCCAGCCCGAACTGGAGGAGCATGAGGAGGTAAACCACCTTCTGGGACACCTTGCTTTTGTAAACTATTTTGACGACCGCCCTGGAAGCCTCCATTCTGTGGACCAGGGTAACCGCTATTCTGGGGCGAAGGGCCATTCGGATATCCTCCAAATTCAGATTGTGGCATTCCACGACCAGCTCCGGGGGCAGCAGACATACTTCTTGGCGGTGGTTGAAACTTTGGTGCTTGAGGAGGATATGGGTCGTACACTTGATCTTGCGGCATGCCTTGATATTGGTTATATTGGGAGTCTTGTTGTCCCCAGCCATCTTGATAACCTTGTTGTGGCATGCTAGGAATTGGTGGCGCATCCCCTGCCATTTCAAAAATTGCCGTTTGAGCTTGGGCTTGAGCTCTGAAATCCGGTTGAGATTTTACAGGTTTGACTTGACGTAGGTTGCCATTCCTTTCCATGGGATCAAATCCAAGCCCTGGTCCACCTGCTCCAGGCTGAATATGGGCTTCAATTGAGGTACCTCTTCGATGTAGAATTTTCTGTGGGGCCGCATCAAAATCTGGCATTTCCGCAGTATGATTATGTGTAGGTGGTGGAGGTGGAGTTTCATAATATGCATCATAAAACTGCCCAAAACTTTCATCCGGATTGTGGTCAGCATAAGGATTACCTTGATAACGATCTTGCTGGTATTGTTGTTGAGGTGGAGGTGGAGGTGAAGGTGATTGAACAGATTGCTGGCCTGGGTATGTTCTTTGTGGTGGTGGTCTTGATCCGGTAGCTGTAGCGGGTCTAACAGGCATACTACGTCCAATAGGCCCATTATATGGTGCACTCATCCCTGGAGCTTCAATTGAAGAAGTTGGAGGACCATTTCCCATGGGTTCTGGATCATCTGGTATAGTCATACTTCGTTGTGGAGGACTAAAATTTTCTCGGTCTCGAATTGGTGACATAGGGTTTCCATATTGATCATAACCACGATCTCCATAACCATTCTGTCTAGGTGCGCCGCCATATCCTTGTCCTAGAGGTGGACCACCTCTCTCTGGGAAATCTTGTCTGGGTGGACCTTGAGTCATGCTCCTTGGTGGTGGACCTCTTCGTTGATCGGGAACCCCTTGAAATGGATATCCTCCTCTTGATGCACTCCCTTGGCTGTCCATTGAAGGTCGACCATAATCATCAGTAGATAAACCTCTCTTCGGTCCAAAATTATCATGACTTCCTCTACTTCCAGCAGTCCCGGGTCTTTTTGGCGGAGGACTCGAAATATCTATTGCGCCCAATCTTTTGGTAATTTCCTGTTCTGTAGACATTGCTGTTTTCTTCTTTGCTCCTGGAAATGAAGGAAAAGGGCTATCAAAAGATGATGTTCCAGCTTCTGGAGATTTAGGAGGTGTCACTAAAGGTTTCCGAGGTCGTTGTTCTAAAATAAAGTCAACAAAAACATTCACTTGGTATAGCTTTATTCTACTCACGTCCTGGTGCAGGTCTCATACGGTCATCCATTGGTCTACCATTTCCAGTCACAGGACCGTTATTTGGAGGATATCCACCTCCCTGTGGTCCTCCATGACCAACACGATTTGGAGGAGGTCTTTGCATCGGTCCACCTCTACCATTTGGAGCAGGCCCACCTCCTCTGGGTGGCATCCCACCTCTGCCATTCGCAAACTGTTCTTGCTGTGGAGGATAATTTTGATTCGGTGGATAACCTCTCCCTCCTCCAGTAGAGTTTGGAGGATACCCCCTTCCACGTCCCTGCGCATCTGGAGCATAACCACCTCTCCCCCCTCCATTCATATTTCCATAACCACCCCCATTCACATTTCCTCTGCCTCCACCATTCATATCCTGATATCCAGCATTGTAATCTTGTCCATATCCATTGTCGTAATTCTCATATCCATAACCCCCTTGACCATAGTCATCATATGGTTGTGGTGGATATTGTTGTGCGGGCGCTTGTTGATATCCTTGTGCTGGACCCGGTCTCTGAGCAGCTCGTCCATTATATGGTCTCTGTGACTGTTGCTGGTATCCCTGATCATATGTCATGATTTCCTCTTCCTGTCTCTCCGTCTTACTGAGTCCAACTTCGATTCCCCTTGCCCTTGTGTTCTTTGGCGCAAAATCTTAACAAATTGTCATAACACTACAACGATCAATCCATGGAAACCAGTCCCTCGAGAAATCTATAGTTTCGTAATCCAGAATTTAAATGAGCTTGAAAACGCGGTCTGCAAATAGTAAGGATTGAGACTATCGCTGTTGTAAAGGGTTGATCAATCAATGTTTCGGGAATTGGTTCACTTCGTTCCAGATAGGAATTGTTGTTATAACTCCACAACGCAACTCAAGTTTGAGAAGTGTCTCGGTATTTATTCGCACCAAAACCAGTACTTGTGTATGTAAAAGAGGATAGAAGAGAAGACTTGAGTGAGGGTCTCTGTCGTATTGTGGTCTTTCTTTGTTGGAAAAATACAAAAAGAATGCGTAATGTTATTAGTTAGTTGTGAATTTCGAAGAGGGATTTCAATGTTCAAGACGGCTGGTCGGGCTTGGGTGGTTGTCTCAGAGAATGCGGAGTGGGGGGTGGGTAGGGGCGCTAATAAGGTGGATGGGATGGGATCAATCAGCAGTGCAGCACGCAGGTATACGAGAGGTGTGTGATAATATTTGGTTATGAGATGTTATCTCGGTCAGATATTGCAATTTGCTGGCGAGAGGTTTTGATTCTTTGGTTATTTGCCGTCTGTTGCTGCGCCTATCTGTCGCGAAATGGAACCACAATACCACGACTAAGAAGCTTCTTGAATGTTGTTGGTAACGGCGGTTGGTTCTCGTTGAAATGTATGGAGTCTATTTTCAGTAACTAACTTTGAAGATTCCGATATTCCGACTTCTTGGGCTCTTGGCTGGCTATCAAACTTCAAAGTTATGTCGTGGTGTTGTTGGTGCAGAGAAGAAGAAAGTTATTAGTCGGTTCTTCTGTTGTTGACAATGTTCATGCGAAAGACAAGTTCGTCTCAGGTGTTGAGAGAGAAAAGGCAGTCTTTGGATAGTGCCTTGGTAAGATATCTGATAGTATCATCAGTCACCTGGTCGCATACATACATCGTACATACATAGCATTATGAAAAGGGAAGTTTGATCTAATTCAATCGTTCTATAATTCATATGCATGCAACTTAACCTTGGAAACCCTTTGAACCATTTCTCGCGCGTTACATATATGACAAGGGGGTTTGACTTTCCCATCATCACTCACCACCAGCCATAATTGGAGTCAGGTCCGAATGAAGAATGATTGGTTGTCGCATCACAACCAGCATGTTGATGGTTACTCGACGAGATTCATACGATCCACTGTGTCAGAGGAAAATATGAGAAACATGGCGTTGAGAGACCAAGTTTACATAAGATATGAAAGATTTTGGATCTTGTGATGTTATTGAGTTCAGCTGAGGCCAAGGGCTTGTGTCTTCAATTCTTCGTCATCAATTATCAATTATCAATCATCAATCATCAATTCAAGATGGATGAATAAATGAAATTGAGGGAGAGAACAGGCAGGTTGATGTGCTTGAACGGATCTGGGCTTTGAATCGAGAGTCATGCTGTAACGGCATTACGACGTACATAATTAGATGTCTTGGCCATCCGAACTTGATGAATGCAGAGAGACAGATATCAATGCGTGAGGTGTATCAGGTATTTATGGCATTTTTCGAGGTAGATACTTATCACCGTACTCCGTACTATCTTTGACTGCCGGCCGTCGTTATGTCGAAGCCGTAAAATATATGAAGTAGGTATAGATCTGTACTTACTCTGCTTGCTGAATGAGATTTTAGGTGATTCTGATGATGCTCTTTCATTCCAATGCCATGATATAACCTCATAATCAGGAATGATCCAGCCATGTTCACGTTCATGTTCACGTTCATGTTCATGCTCTTCTCATTCTCTGTCCCATCCCAGTCAGTTCACCCATAATCCAATCCAATCACATCAACTTAAAGACTTATGAAATCACCCTTCTCCAATTTGTCTCTCCCTACGCCACCACAGCCACAATCTCTGTTGAAAAGCATACCTACCTACCTACCTACCTAGCCACAACAAGCTCTGATCCCAGCTTTGAACCGAAAATCATCATGTCATTGATCAAATTATCAACTTTTGACTTCATCGCCCAAAACAAATCAGATATTACAATTGCCAACCCAAATTTTTGTTTTTCACACGTAAGATATCATAATATATCGAAATTAACAAGAAAGCAATTATGCCACCAAAACCTACTAACTGGCGAATGTATGGCAAGATGGCTGTTGCGTATGTTTCCCTTCCTATCCCTTCCTTTTTCTCACTCTCGATTTCTTCCCTCCAATTCCCCATTGTCCCCCTTTCCAAAAGAAGAGCCAGGTGCTGACCCCTTTATTATTAGCGGCTTAACATGTTGTGTCGGCGGTCCAGCTCTGATCTATTACGTTTCTCCAACCGAAGAAGAACTCTTCCTGAAATATAATCCAGAGTTACAGAAGCGCAGTTTGGAGAATCGAGTGGGCAAACAAGAGGATTTCGATAACTTTGTGGCAAGATTGAAGGAGTATAGTAAGACTGATAGACCGAGTAAGTTTACATCCTAGGTTGTTTGTTTTAGGAGGGAGGGGAAGCTGGAGAGAGATGGGATTAGGATGAAGAGGATTTCCAGATAGATCAAAGAAGAGTTCTATGAGAGGGAATTATGGAGGGCTTCACGAATTGCAACACACTTGACAATCCAAAGAAACATACTAATCTCCATCCACAGTCTGGGTCGAAGCCGAAGAAGCCGCACGCAAAAAGCGTAGTGGAAAGATAGAAGAACAAGCCAAATTAATGCAAGAGATGCAAGAGAGGAAAGAAGAGATTAAAAAGAGTGGAACAAAATTGATGCCTGGTGGAAGTCTTTAACTGCGATTCAAATTGAAAAGGAATGAAATTTGTACAACTATGGTTGGCGTTTGGTTAAATTATTATCTTTGATGAAAAATTCCAAGGTTGGCGCAGAAGGGATGAATGAGAATCTCAATGGGTGGGGTTTTGAAGCTGTGTAGCTGTATAGCTGCTATGTATGTATGATATTGATTATGATATGATATGATATTGCGTTTACTTGAGAGGTCGACATCTTCGAATACGTCTTGATTCAAGACATTTCAATGCTGTGTGTTTTCGGATGCCAAAGATCCTTTAATATTCATGCGTTAAATGAAATAATCACATGAAGTATTAGTAGGAATCGAGAAACCTTTTACCTACTGCATTTCCGTCAGCACTCCCTATGGAATTTCATAATGAATATCACACAGCTCAAATTGCCTTTCCCTCTCGTCTGATACTAATTAGCAAGTCTTTCCATTTCCCAAATTTACTCCCTCCTACGCAAAATCAAGATTCAGCACAATCTCATAGATATCACATATAACATCGACAAATAAACCCCCATCTCATCACTCGAATTTATCTAGATAATCGTATATCATACTCTTGAAATATCTCTAACACGCGAAGAGGAGAGTAATCATTTGTATCAATAATGATTTAAGCATCATCTCCACAACAAACCCTCATACTCACAAGCAAACACTTATTTTACAGACACCACGCCCGCTCACCGGGAACCCAGCCTATTCGTAGGAGAAAAAACAGGCCCCAATTGACCATTTAAATGTTCATCAGAATCTTCCAATTAATCGAACTATAAATCAACTCCCAATAAAATAAATAAATCTAATGATATCAAATTAATTCTTGTTTTCTAATTATATTGGTCTTTATAAGAATATATATTTTATTTCAAATTGAAAGAAAAGAATTGGATCGTTATAAGTATTCAGAAGTGGTCACACCTGGCTTTTTTTTTTCTCCTACGTAGAGCCAGCCCAACAAACTACCCCGCCCCACCTAGTACCCCTCCTCCCCCTCTGACAAATTTTTAACTGGTTATATACATTGAATTTGATTCCTGTCTCAACAATTATTCCTCATCATCAGATGAAATAGGCCTGCTGGCCCAATGGCAAGGCGCTTGACTACGAATCAAGAGATTGCAGGTTCGATCCCTGCGTAGGTCATATAACTTTTAGTGTTTTTTGAGGTGCTGAGGATTTAGTTTTTGGGAGAGGGGATGGAATGGGAAATAATTAGGATTGACTTTTTGGTTTGGGGGATTTGGAAGGAGGAGAAGGAGGGGATTTTTGAGTGTGAGATTGAGATTGGTGGGGTGGGGTGGAGTGAGGTATTGTGGTCTGGAGGAGGGTTGATTAATAGCGATTGAGAAATTGATTATTAGATGGATGGGCAACTTTGGTGGTGCAGTCTTTAAAATACACTAAAATATAATAAATCGAATTTCAAATTTCAGTCATATTTTTAAGGGTTGTAGATTCTAAAGCCCAAACTGTGTATCAATCATGAACTGATAATTAATTCGATATCGGAATCATATGTTATTTGAACTTCAGTTCCTTCTTTTTTTGGAATAGATTGAACTTCGAAATTGATATGTTACGAGTACTATCTAAGCGGGATTATAGGAGTGACTCAATAGGGGATTATTTACTCTAGTCGAGGAGTAGATAAGTAATTAATTCATAGATAGAGTCTCCTATTGAGTAATTCCGAATATCAAACAAAATCTTTTGAAAATGATGAATGTTGATGGAGAGAGATGGTAAGTCAACTACCCCACTTTCCGACCACCCCCTCTTTTCGACCACCTCAAAAACCACACCGCTTTGAGTAATTATAAAATTTATACTTTGAATAACTCAACAATGCTTTAATCAATTGATTTGAAATTTTGATATTATTATAATTGTGATATGAAGAATAGATATACCGAAGAAGATATCGCAGAGGCTCTTAGAGCGATTACAAATGGAGCAAGCATACGAAGAGCTAGCTTGGATTATGGTGTTCCACGTACCACACTTCACGATCGAATATATGGTGGAGTTTCGCATCAAAAAGGCGCCCAAATACTTCAAAAGTTATCTCCAATTCAGGAGAATCGACTAGCAGAATGGATATTAGTACAGGAAGCTCTTGGTACTAGCCCTACACATCGTCAAATCAGAGAGATGGCAGAGCACCTCCTTATTGTACGAGGGGAGGATCCCTCACTTGGAAAGAAATGGATACATAGCTTTTTTCGAAGGCATCCTAATATTGGAACTAAGAAGCAACATCAAATCGATTCTGCACGAGTTTCAGGTGCTACATCTGATATTATTAAGAAGTGGTTCCGGAACCTCGCAATCCCTGAAATCAAGGCTATTAAGCCGGCCAACAGATGGAATATGGATGAAGCAGGTATAATGGAGGGTCAGGGTCTTAATGGACTAGTAGTAGGAAGCACTGATCGAAGATTTATTCAAAAAAAGCAACCTGGATCTCGAATTTGGACCTCTTTTATAGAATGCATTTCAGCCAATGGAAAAAGCATTACTCCCCTTGTAATATATAAGGGAAAATCAGTTCAACAACAATGGTTTCCAACAGATTTGACTCTATTCAAGGGTTGGAACTTTACCGCTACAGAAAATGGATGGACTACAGATGCTACAGCTTTAGAATGGCTGAAAAAGATCTATATCCCTCAAACTACCCCTATTCAGCCGGAAAATTCAAGACTCCTCATTTTGGACGGACACGGAAGCCATGAAACTACAGCATTTATGTTAGAATGCTTTAATAACAACATATATCTCTTATTTCTCCCACCACATACGTCACACGTACTACAACCACTCGATTTATCTGTGTTCTCACCCCTAAAAAGTGCATATCGAATCGAACTTAATAAATTAAGTCTATTATCCGATTCCTCACCAATTGGAAAGCGCAATTTCCTTTCTTGCTATCAGAAGGCTAGAATAGAAGGTTTAACTATTCAAAATATCAAGTCTGGGTGGCAAGCTAGTGGTCTTTGGCCCAAAAATATGGCTAAACCTCTTATGAGTCGACTTTTGCTTGAAAATAGCAATAGAGAGGTTTTATCACTTAATCCTGAATCTGATGATGATCCTATTCTTCAATGGAATATATATTCATCGTTTATTCAATGGAAAACCCCTCAAAAAGGAGCCGATATCAGAAAATATAGAGATATAATGATTCAAGAGAAGGAGATCGATTTGCCAACACGAAGATTACTATTTCGCAAGATTATAAAAGGATTCGATGCTAAGGATTATGAACTCTTAGAGGCAGAGAATAAGATTAGAAAGCTAGAATATCAATTAGATGAAGCATTACCTAGAAAAAGGCGAAAGGTTGTGGTATCTCCAAATTCGAAGTTCGCAGGGATTAGAGCTATAAGGCGTACACAAATTGAAGCTGGAGATTGTGAAGATGAGGTAGATGATAGCTCTAGTGCTATAGAAAGTGATTCTACAGGCGATTTCATTGAAGTTCAATAGTTATTGAGTTATTAAAGTTTTAAGTGTAGATAATATGAATTTTTTAGGTGGTCGGAAACAGGGGGTGGTCGGAAAGTGGGGTAGTTGACTTATGCTATGTTGTGTTTTTATTTGGGTGAATGATTTGAAGGTTCGGCGATATATATCTGGATGGGTATAGATATCTAGTATGAGATAGTAAGTGTTCCTTAGCTGTACTCTAATCTGTCTCTTGTGGATTGTGTAGTGTGGAAATTCTGAGAGTTGATGTAAGAATAAGACATTGTGTGTATAATCGAGTATATAAGATATACTTATGTATAGAAGTCTGTTGTGTGTGGAGTAAGGGTGTGTATTTATCTACTCATTCTAGATGTATACATAGGAAGAAGTCAGGAAGGTCTGCATGAGAGTGTAGAGAATTGTTTTTTTTCGTGTGAAGTGGTGATGTGATATTAGTATGTATGGATCTTGATTTCTAATCTCAGTCTCTGGATTGAGTTTTCTGTGGAAATGCAAGACTTGGAGCGGATGTCAGGTGAGAGTTATACAGTGGGTGTTTTATCCGATGATTCGAATAGGGGAATAAGTAAGGAATGTGAGAGGAAATCTTTTCTATATATTCGCTTAGGATTTGAAATCTTGAATTAGTAGGATTGACTGTATGCTTATTTGAATTCTACATCAACTATTTTCTCCCTTTCGTCTTTTTGGTCTTTATGGGAGCTTTCTTCTCTTTTATTATTACTTCCTAGTCTTGATCGTCTTCTCTATTCACTGATGGTTTCTCTAGTTCACTATTTTTGTTTCTGCTTTTCCGATCGTTGGTGATTCTAGGTACTTACGTCCTCGCTTCTTTTTGTTCCTTCTTTGCCCCCTTTTTCTTCTCCAGACCTCATATTTTCTCTGAGATGTGTTATGCTCTTTGTGCTTCTTATATAACCACACACACACACTCTCTCTCTCACTCTCACTCTCACTCTCACTCTCACTCTCACTCTCACTCTCTCCAGTAATTTTACCCTTCAACTCATTGTTCAATACTGACACATCCTCCACATCCCATCCCGTCACTCCCATTCTCATTCTCGTCATCACCATATCCGAAATGCGCAAGCTAGAATACATTTTCTAGTTTTATTCTACCATATTATCATTATCTAGGTCACTTTATCTGAATCTCTCACTCTCACCTCTTCTTCTTTCCATTCCTTTCATTTATTCCGTAACCTGTTATATTAGAAGCTCTACTTGAAATGTAGTTAGGCTGCGCAATAGGTACCCGCGAGGCGGATAATAACCTCTACAGATAATCCGCGGGTTACCCGCTGCAAAACGAATAATTCAAAAATCTGGACGAATAATCTACGGATTATCTACAAATTATCCACAAATATCTATATACTTATAAATAATCTGTTTACTTATATATCTATAAATTATTTACAAATAATTTATAGATTATCTATTAAATCTAAACTTAGATTACTTTTAGACCTAAAAAAATATAAGAATAGCTTTATATTTAAACGAAAAATGAATCTTCATATTTTATATTAATCTTTATACTAATATTATACAGAATATATAGAATTATATTAATATTATATAGAATTTATATATACAAATTATCTACAAATAATCTATAGGTTACTTATACAAAGCGAATAATTATTTGCTTTTATAGATAATCTATAGAACGAGTAGGAGCTCTAATGGGTAACCTGCAGGGCGGATTACCTGCAGATTACCTGCGGGTGTGGATAATTTTTGTGCAGCCTAAATGTAGTACAACCTACAGAATATCTAGTTTAACTGACGAATGAACACAACAACAACAAACTCATTAGTTAGGATGAGATGACCATGTAAATATCCAAAAGCAAGGGCTTATGGCGTATCTGAGATATTAAAATTATCATCCTGGGTTGTCTTCTTACAACTTCAATAAAGTATTTTCCGTAAACCTTCCAATAGGTGATTCCTCGAGGAATACACACACGCGCACACATAACGAAATCCCCTCATTCTCTACAAAATATTCCATCATGTTTTCTATCATCTCATCTCATCTCATCTCTTTCTCTTCTCATCTCCATTATAAAAAATACCTACCGCTAGCCCTCTACACTATCAACTATCCTCCATCCCCTTCCATCCCTCTCATACTATAAACTCAACATCCCCTTCAAACACGAAAAACTTAATCTAGCACTTACATTCAAACAACCATACCATCTCCACCGAAAAACTCTCCATCCATCTTTCCAGCATGCCATTCCATGTCCCTCTCAACCCTCTGCCCTATTCAACTCACAAAATATATCCCAATCTCGACGACGGCGAGTTGATCTTTGATAGATATTATGTCTCAAACTGGAAAATTCCGAAAATCCAACTACAGTTTCTTCTTTCTGTTTCCGAGGGTGTTTCTGAATTTGGGGGGGGGGTATATTCGAACTTCGTTGTATGCATAATGAATGGATTATTAAAGATATCTACTTACCTACCTAGGTAACGAGTGACATATACATATCCACTTGAATCGATTCAAACATTAAGTTCCTAGATTGCTACCTACTTGTCATCATTCAAGCATCGCATATGGAGAGATACCAGTTTCACATCCTCTCCTCTCACCTCATTACACATCATACATCACATAAATCGTATATCCTCTCACACCCAAACCAGAAAACCTTACCTACCCCATTTCCCACAGCAAGTCCGAGTCCAGGGCCCAGAAAACCAATCATCTACTCACTCGATTTACTTTTCCCTTGCTGTCTTTCGATGCAAACCTGTAGCCCACCCCCAGAAACATCAACACGAATAGATTCGTCAACAACCAACTCGAAGGCTCAGACCGCCAGTTTTCTCCAAGTCATCCCCATCTGAAAATATCATTCATCATTCATCACCCATCGCAACCCCCCTCCCCCGCCGACAAAAGCCAGTCTTTTCGCACAAATCTTCACCATTACTATGGACTTTATACACCACCAAATTCCAACGAATCTTGTTCCAGATGATACATCTCTCTAACATATCATTCAGCGTCCACACTCTGACACCAAACTCCACGATCGAAACTCCACGATCGACACTCGAAAGTTCGAAACTCAAACTTGAGCAGAAAGACTCAAATCGCCATTGAAATATTCAATTGTGGTAATCATCCATTTCTTTTCTCTCGTTCTTTGGCTTAACTTTAAACCTCGGAATTTTGAAGCAAGTTGCATGCGATAATCGTAAATCGTGAAAACAACGCAATGATATTTATCAAGCTTCGATAGTATCTTGAGCCTGGCTTGGGTAGGTAGGTAGGTATGGGTAGGTATTTTGTATGTAGGTATGTAACCTAAACCTCGTCGAAGTAATGATTTCGACAGACAGCCAATAAATACATACCTCCTAGATAGAGGGTAATATAATGTATCGATTCGAGACATAGTAAAGAGAAGAAATCTCTGCAAATATCACTTGACATGACATCTTCATGGTTACTAAACCTGTAAGAGATATATCTAACTTCCAACTTCTAACTTCTACCTTTTGACTTCTGACACAAAAATATATGTAGACATTCATGTTTATAAAGTACCAATATAAAAACCTACACGATTGGAAGAATCCCGTTAAGTATTACCCCCTTTTCCCACTTTCCGAATGACTGCCGAGAGATTGTTACGATGGAGTGTACTCTTGGTCTGTTTGTGTTTGCCGGTCTGTTTAGGTGGGTTGGATTAACTATAGGATTATAGGATTATTACTAGGTAGATATTAGGGAAGCATTGCAGGTGCCTTTCAATCGGATATCTCCCGGAGTGTCGGAGTTTTCTATCAAGAAGAGATGATTTGTTTGAGGGTACATACCGGTACTACGAAAGATTTGTATTGAAGGCTCCATGTACGTTATATCGAGTCTAGACTCAATAGAAGTCTAAGATGGCCAGAATTTGAAATCGGATAGGTATATCCATGGCTCAATATCTTTAAAAACGTTCATCCCATTCAATATTTCTCATGCCAGTCAATCAGTCAACCCTGTTCATCGTCCCTGGAATATGCATGACGATAAGGTAGGAAAAGCCTATCCGGTTCCAACACATCATGACATGAGGCGAGATGCTGGGATGGTTGAGTTGATGGAGATGGTGGTAGTACCGTAGTATTAGATGAGAGTGGACTTTGAAGATGGGTTTGGAGATGATGGTTGAGTGTGAATTCATTGATGGAGTTGAACTATGAGGGGGTTATTCTCCCCCGAGTTTCGATCAGTTCTAGATGTGTTGTATGTTGTATAACTTATAACCATGATACTACCATATTCATGATGTATAATATAAGATACACCGGACACAGTACAAAGAATACAAACACTTCAAGATCCATTTGATCTACCTTGAAGATCATAGCCTTGTAACCAATTTTTCTCTCCAAAGGATTTCAAGGTTAATGCAAGAGGAAAACCAGAAGTGGGACATAATATTTGGTTCCTGCTTTGTTGTCAGTGAAGCTTGGAAATAGAATGAACCATACCGTAGTAATGCATTCCAGACCTTGCTGTTGGTGTATGCAAGCAAGGTAGTCAGTCATGCAATAAGAACGATTCAAGGGTAATGATTCTTGAGGTGACTGGTAACTGGTGACTGATAACTGGTGACTGGTAACTGGTATGCATTCAATAGATACCTGTATGCTACAGATATCTTACCTGTGACTACTTATCTACCGACATACCTACCTACACACTACCTACCTATTAGATAATTAGATTTATCCTCAACACCAATAAGAGCCTCAATATCAATCCGATTTATCCGTTTTCAAACATCAATTCAATCTATCCAAGTCCAGGTGTTCATTGTTGTTGTCGTGTCTGATACTACATTCTTTGACTTCTCTGCCACAATCACACAAAAAAATACTTGATACAAAGTGGAGAACCGCACACTCACTCCAGGATTACCTATTGACCCATATCAAGATTATAACTCTACTGCCTAACGTGGTTTATCATCGAGTGGCCTACTTTCACCTCAATTTATACTTTCAAATCTATATTATTCAACAATAATTGAATCAATTGATTGAAACTATTAAGAATCTAATAATCTAGGATCTATTATATTATTTTGACAGATTCTTGTATTATATCCTGTCTTTCCATATTTACTATAATATTAATTAAAAGATACTTCCCTATTAGAATTCCCTTCTTTTTGATGCTTATTGTATTGAATCTGAATATCAACCTTTTATTAAGATAATATATTAAAAACCTTTTATTTAGTAAATTTTTTTTTTAATATAATTAAGTTTTTTATATATATTAATGTTTACTTAATATTTTATTTGTTATTTGAAGTATATAATTCTTTGTACTTAAAAGTATATTTTTATAAGCTAATCTTTTTATACCTTTAGTTAGAACTAGTATAATTTCGAATATAAATATAGGAGAGCTTAATTGATAATAAGTTATTCGAGATTTAATTAATATTGATTGAGAAAAAGCTTCTATTAGGTTGTAAGGAGTTTAAAAGATTTATTGATTTAAATTGAAAAAGGGGGGGGATAGATATGCGAATTTGAATATCTAATTTCGAGAGTATAGCTTTAGGATTAAATAGAATTAAACCTATTCTTTAGAATTCTGATTTTATATTTTAAGAAATGATTGATTCCTTGTATATAACTTTAAAAGCTATAAAGAATTCAATCTTCAAAATATAATTGATATATGCCTTAATAAATCCATCAATTTAATTATTATATGAACATTTTAGATTGCTAAAACAGTTAATATCAAGTGGTTGAGTTAAATGATTTAAATATAATAATAAACATAAATATATAATATTGTTCTCTTTATAATATATTTGAAAAGCTATTAATTCATAGTTTTTATGTCCATCTAGTACTAATATTCGATATTTGCTCTTTCTTCGATTCTTAATATATTTATTGAAATATTTCAATCATTCTAAATTCGTTTTATTATTCATTCATTTATTAGATATAGATTTAATAGCTTATTTTATAGAAAGATTTGTTTAAATGTATTAATTAAAAAGATAAACTTGTCCTTAAATTACTAGAAATAAGAGAATAATTTCACCCTTTTTATTTCTATATATTATTGCTATAGCCCATTTTTGATTACCTAACTGTACTATTTTATTTCTACTATTTTGTTCAGCATTAGTTACTATCATTATTATATATATAATCCTTATTATAAAGTTTGTTTCATCGAAATTATAGAAATCTCCGTCCAAAATACTGTATTTCGCTTACATATTCATAACTAGTCAAAACCACTCTTCAAAAAGCTTAGAATTCTTATAAAAGGCTTTTTGAAAATCATAAATATAACTAAAACATATCTTTAATTTAATTCAATACTTTACAAATCAATACATCTAAAGCTTTCCAACACATTTCACACCCCTTGATTCGAGAATATTATTCACTATATCTTCTATATTCTTTAATTTAAATGGAAATCCTCTTAAATTTATATCAAGTATATATTAAACAATCACCTTTTCTTCTAATTCTATAATTTTATAACAATTCGCTCGAGTTTTTATACAAAGAGGTAAACCTTCCATTCTATATCGAAAAGTTGTACAAGGAATATTATAAAATATAACAGTCTTTCAAATACTTAATTTTTTATCTTTATAAATAATTTTGATAATAAAGAATATATAAGCTTTTTGATTATTCGAATTCATTATAAATTGTTAATAAAATATATATTGAAAGAGACAGATATAAATTGAGATAAAAATGAGCCACTCAATGATATAGGCTACTCGATGATAAACCACGTTATATGTACAAAGTACTGAGTATAATCAACATTCCACTTAACTATATGGAGCAGATCTTACCGTCCCTTCACCGTCCCTTCACCGTCCCTTCCGACTCTATCACAATCGATAAGCGCTTTACCTTATCTTCCTGGCCGTGCCTTAAACGTCAATCCCCTCCTTTCATTCTCCATCCTTTGAAACTTAGCTCGGCTTCTTCGGAGAGTCATTGATGAATTAGGTGATTGAGAATAATTCCATGACAAAGGTATTGTTCATTTTTACATTCCTACATTCCTACTTTTCAATCATCCCAATCATCCCAATCATTCTATTCACCATCCATTGATTTCCTAATCCATCAACAAAGAAACTCACCCAACACCAACACCAAAACCAACACCCACCTCTACTTTAAGTCCGATCGCAAAACATCTCTAATCGCGAATAGATCCGCTGGTCGTCTTCTTTTGAAACCCTCAATGATTTAGTCCATCCATTTCAATTCTTCATTTCCTTGAGTTCAAGATACCCTTTTTCTGTCAAAGCGCCATATCCGAAGCGTTACAATATGATTTCCATACGACGACTCCTCCTAGGAATCGTCCTGGTCTGCTTGACTTGGTTCGGAGCCACCTCATTACATCGATACCTCGATCCGAATACACATATATCAGAGGAAATGAGAGAAGATGCGCGCTGGATCGCTACATCAAAACACTTCATGGATAGACAATCATGTAAATGGCTTGGCCTGTGTGGACTTGCTCACTATCATTCCGATCCGGCTTGGAAACGTCGATTAAATAAAGTTACAAGAGATCAGAAAGTCATGGGAGACGATGACTTGGATGCAAGTTGGGTAGAATGGGATGATGCCTATAAGAATGCCCCCAAGATGCGCCCCGACGATTGGTTTGGCGACGATCGAGTATTGAAAGAAGTTCCACAATACGTTCTTGACCACGCACCTCTCGTACATCTTTACTCGGGGGAGAAGTTCTGGCCTGCGGACATTGAGGAACACTTAAATCATGTTACTCCTTACGAAAATCATACTTCATTGCATATGAATACGTCCGAACACACATTACACAATTTACATCTCCTGAACGAAGGACGCAGCGGTCGACTTTTATTTATGCAGAGTAAAGACGACGTGGAAGATAGACCCAGGTGGTTAGGGAGCGCTTACAATAAACCCATACCTTATGAAGATGAACCCAAGCATGAAGAGGATTGGGAAACAGTAGAAGAGGAAGAAGAAAAGGAGTTTATTGAGAGTAAAGAAGATGGTCAGGAAGCCTGGGACGATGCGAGTGATGAAGAAAGAATGATGATTGTCGCACCATTTGAGCCAACCTTTCGCGCACAGCCTCAAATTACAAGACAGCGCAAACGCAATTTGAAGAAACGTGGAGATTCTTCCGGTAAACCAGATCAATCAGGATATTCCCCAGCTCCTGCGACATTGATTATCGTGGACAAAGGACATGGGATTGTTGATGCGTTTTGGTTTTACTTTTATTCCTACAATCTTGGTACAACAGTTTTGAAGATGCGATTTGGAAATCACGTTGGTGATTGGGAACATTCTCTCATTCGATTTTATAACGGTGTACCCAAAGCCGTTTTCTTCTCTGCCCATTTTGGTGGGTTAGGATATCATTATAAAGCAGTTGAGAAAGGTCAAGGTCCAGGAAGAGAAGGAAGACCAGTCATTTATAGTGCCGTGGGATCTCATGCAATGTATGCGACTCCCGGTACACATCCATACGTTTTACCATTCAAACTTCTCGCAGACGTCACAGACAAAGGACCAATTTGGGATCCCGCCCTTAATTACCGAGCATATTTCTTCAATACATCCCTCACCCATAATGTCGATGCACGATTCGCAACCTCTAATTTTCTAGCTCAAACAATGGCTGATTCTTTTCAACCCGCGGCACAAAATCCAGATGCACCCACGGGTTGGTTTTGGTTCAATGGTCATTGGGGAGACAAATTTTATGAATTGTCTGATTGGAGGCAGTGGAGATTTGTGGGTCAATACCATTATGTGAATGGACCACTTGGACCGAAATTCAAAAATTTGGGGAGAAGTAGAGTTTGTCAATCGGGGTTGAAATGTATTTTGGTGGATAGTTTGGAAAAGGGAAAGCATAGGAGTTGGGTTGGGTAGATATGCGTTGAGTTGAGTAGACTTTGGAACGTTGAGATGAAATGAGATTGGATGTGATAGACTTGGATTTTGGTTTCCTTTGTCTTTTTCGTTTGTGAAATTGAGCGAGTTTCGAAGATTTAGACTGGTTGGGTATAGATGGATAAATCGATATTTTTTATTTGGTGTTTATTTGGGAATTGGATGGATGGATGGATGGATGGATGGGGAAAGGAGGTGTTGTTGGAATCTTATTGCATATGGAAATGGAGATGGAGATGGAGGTCATGATGATGACGATGACGATAACGAAGATGACGATAGAAGACGAAGTGGGAAGAATAATGACGAATGAATTGGATGAGAGCCGTCTAGGAGCAAAGCAGTTTGAAGATGGTGAATTCTAAGGAATTCATTACATGGGGAAAGGTTGAACCGAAAATGCATTATGAGTGGCATCCGAGAAGAAAATTTATTATAGTTGAGAGGTGGGAGGAGATGAATGAGTGGTGTGTAGATGGATGTTATCGATGGATGAATATATTTATCTTACATATATATAAATAAAGAGAGTGAGATATGATTATATGAATATATTATTTATAAATTAGATGTTTGTATGGAGTTGAGAGATTAATGGGTAGTGATTGATAAGTAGTGATTTATGATAATTACTTGGACTTGGTGTGCGTCTGTGTATCAGTGTGGGCATGAGTGATTAGCCACGAAGAGCAAGCAAGGTCTTTCTCTTAAATATACGAATTGAAAGAGAATTTTCTACACTTCACATTTGACATCCCTTCATCTATCACTCCCTCCGTGTTGTCCTCATTATCATCGCTCATGTATTTATGCACGTATTCCGGTTTCTAGGTCTCTAGACAGATGGTACAGCAAAATCTGCCCCGCCATCAAGAGAGGCCGAATGAATACTTGAAACTACTAGGTAGGGTGCTGGGATGTGAGTGAGTGAGTGAGCGTCTCGTCTACTCGTAGGTAGGAGGTATACTTACAATACTCCCTCGTTGTTTTCAAACCTGGTAACCTCAAGCTGTTACTTTCCTAGCGCGGAAGAGAAGATCATCTCCCCGTGAAATCCTCGTTGAAGTCGCTAGATGGGAGGATGTTCATGGGGTGGCGTGGTTTCCTTATGTGCAGCGTAGAGGGTTCTGGAGATTCTTGGTGGATGGGTAGAGCGAGGTGATGGGTGGGTGTGTTCTTCATGATGCTTATGTCTTGTGTTGTTTTGATTTGAGATTGAGATGGAGATTGAGATTGCAATAAGATATGAATTTGTGTTCTGGATGAATGGATGGGGATAGCTAATCTTCTTAGCAGGGTTGGTTTCGTTGCGGCTCAGCGGGTTGGGGGCGATTGGGGGGCGATTGGAGTTGTGGGTTGTGTTAGGGGAGGAGAGGCGTGGGTTGATGGTATAGTGTGGTGTGGTGTGGTGTGGTATTGTATTGTTTGTTATTGTTTGTTTGTTTATGAATATATTCATTCTTTTTATTGATTTAATAAATTGTAAGAACAACTGGGTAGAGATTGGAGTTGCGAGTTGTGTTAGGGAAGGAGAGGCGTAAATTGATGGTGTGGTGTGGTACTGAGCGTTTGTTTGTGTATGGTCATGCTTTTTCTTGATTCGACGAGTCGCACGTACATATATCATTTCGCACTCACTTGCTATTCTTCCTGCTTCTTTTTCCCCTTGCCTTTTTCTCCTCCAGCGTTTGCAGCATTTTCACGCTTATAATTTCAATCGAAATTATCGAGATAGATTAGCGCGGAAGCCCGCTTTGCTATTCATAGCTGCATACCCGCGGATATCTGATTGGCTATCTGGAGTTGTAGGCCTCAAAATCATAACAAGTATTGAGGCAGTGGTTAACTTTAGAATCATGTCTGCTTTTTATTGACGGAGGGCTTCGGTAACATGCATTTATTGCATGAATCAGCCTTTCCGCAGCATGCTTGAGGGTGGCCGTTTGGAAGGCCTTGTTGAAGGGAAGGGAGGTAGGTGGATGGATATGTGAGGTGAGTGATTGAGGTATAAATATGATGGGATAAACTCTTGTTATGGTTTTTTTTCACAGCAGGCTTCCTTGTATGGATTTCATTTCTATCATTCTAAATAGTTTGTCTTTTCAACGCAATCAAGCGATACGGCAATCCGTTATTTACTGTCGGGAATTTCTTAGACACGAAAGAACTTCCACACACATGAGCAGTATGCCCTCCTCTCGTGGATCATCCGTCGTTGTGGATGATGAAAGCTTTCACGATAGTCCTATCACTCCTCAGACTCCGATTTCCGAAAATGAGCTCAAGACAACATCTTCTCTCAAAGGTCTACAAACGGAAGAGCAGCAACGTGTTCTGGACACCGTTGCACATTTGAGAAAGTGTGGCCTCGAGAATACTCTGCCCCTTCCACAACTTGTCGTTTGTGGTGACCAATCCGCTGGTAAAAGTGAGTACAGCAATGTTTCTTTTGCTATTTGGTGATGTCAGATCTATTCTGCGTAGAAGTTATGCTGAATTTTACATCCACAGGTTCGGTTCTCGAGGCGTTGACCGAGATCCCTTTTCCAAGAAATGACAATCTGTGCACTCGTTTTGCAACTGAGATTAGTCTCCGTAACGCTGACACGAAAACGCTCACTATCAAAATTATCCCGGATGATGAGCGGCCATCTAAAGAGCAGGCCATGCTTAAAGAGTTTGTGGAGAGCATCACAAACTTTGATGACCTTCCTCGAATTATGGATTTAGCCATGGAAGCAATGGGAATAAGTGCTAATATTGACCCGAATGCGCCACCACGAGCATTCGCTAGAGATGTCCTGAGCATTGAATTTTGTGGCCCAGATTGTCCCCAGTTGACTTTGGTCGATCTTCCGGGTTTGATCGCCTCTGAAACTGTAGAGGCAACAGCTGCCGATGTTGAAACGGTCGCAGCCATAACAGAGCATTACATAAAGCAGCCTCGAACCATTTGCCTTGCTGTTGTCTCTGCAAAAAACGACATCGCCAATCAGCAAATCTTGAAGAGAGTCAGGGCCCATGATCCTCATGGAGATCGCACTCTTGGTATCATCACCAAGCCAGATACTCTTGATAAAGGCTCTGGAAATGAGAAAGCTTTCATTAGCTTGGCGAAGAACGAGAATGTCAGATTTAGATTGGGTTGGCACGTGGTAAAGAACCGAAGATACGAAGAGAGAGATTTTTCTCTAATGGAACGTAACATGGCGGAAGATTCTTGGTTTCGCGCGTCCAACTTCAAGACTTTGTCGAGAAATCACATCGGCATTGAACGATTGCGTGGTCGTTTGGCCGCTCTATTGTTCCAACACATTAAGAAAGAACTTCCTCAGCTCCGCCGCGACCTTGAAACCCAACTTGCCACTGCAAGTGAACAACTCGGGTTGCTCGGTGATGCTAGATCTACACCTTCTGACTGTCGAGCATACCTGGTGCAGCTCAGCACCGACGTCCAGAAAATCTGCGCCGCTGCTGTTGATGGTCATTACGAAGGACGATACTTTCAATGTGAAGTTAACTCCGAGTTCAAACTCGATCAAAAAGCAGGCCTTCGTCGTATGCGAGCCTGTGTTCAAACGATGAACTCTCAATTCACAGAAGTAGTGCGTAGAAAAGGTCACAAATACCAGATCGATCATTCTACAGGCGCAAAATCGACTAGAGGCACGATGGAAGGGGAAGAAGCAGTTAAGAAAGGCAAGCCCGAAAGACTTACGAAGAAGGAGGGTCTGGATTGGGTGAGGCAGGCACTCACTAGAACCCGTGGAAAGGAACTCCCAGGCAATTACAACCCTTCACTAATTTCAGAACTATATTGGGAGCAATCCGCGAAATGGGAAGAGCTCGCCACAGAGCACATTGAGCAAGTGTCCGATGTGTGCACCGAGTTCCTTAAGAACTTACTTTTAGAAATGACCCCAAGAGACGTTGAATCACGCTTGTGGTCATCCCGGATCGAAGACGAGTTAAGAAACCGCAATGCTGCCGCCACTCGAGAGTTGAATAATTTGATTGTGGACAATACAAACCATCCAATTAACTACAATCACTATTATACGGATACTATCAAAAGCCGCCAGCAAGAACGAGCAAATGCAGAGCTCGAAAAATGTTGTCAGGATGCTTCGGCTAGTGTTGAGACAACCGAAGGAGTGCAGCTAGGTCCTGTGATCGAGAAACTAAGGGAAAGCCTTTTCAAAAGTACCGAAAAAGATATGGAAGTTGTTTCATGCGAAGCGGCTTTGGATTGTGTCGTGGCAATCTACAAGGTTCGTTTCCTTTCACTCAACTCCTTTATCAAATATGGACTAATTTGTCCTGTAGGTCCTTCAAAAGGTATTCATCGCAAACGTGACGACCCAAGTAGTCGAGCGACACATTGTTCGCGGCTTAGAACGCATTTTCGACCCTGTTGCCGTAAACAAAATGTCTGACAAAGATGTGGAGGCCATTGCTAGTGAGCCAGGCCAAGCTAGACAAGAGAGGGCATATCTGGAAGACCAGATCACAAAGCTTGGAGAGGGTAAACGAATCTTCCGAACGATCATGAGCGGTGCTACTACGCTCTAGGAGGTCTAGGGTTAGTTGACCACGTGCGAGGGAGAACTGTGGCATGCGGCTCGTGTGAAGTTGTCATTTCTGTTCGGCTGTGGAGTAGGTTTTGATGGATCGTGGTTGTGGATGTGGGTGCTGCGGGTAGAGTGGAAGGAAGAATAGTGCCGGTGAATACCGTACCGCGGGAGTATATTTCTTTTTTGTTTCGACAATAATCGTTGTACTACTACGAAGATACTTTCGTTATTATTATCGTTATTGCAACTTAGCTTTTTAGACCTCATTAGTGTATTGGTGCAACAGCATGGTTTCCATCTTCGTCAAAGTGCTATGAGTGACAAAGAAAGTTATAGGAATGAGCTGATACCCTTCGTATAAACTCACAATTACGGCTAGAGTAGATAGTGCTAACTTTTCTTCACAAAGTATCTACAGTGAGTGGACCAAGTCTAACGGTGAAGACCAATTCCAACGCCTCGAACGCTTGATATTCTGCAAGAAGTCCCCAGCATGCTCGAATGCATCTCTCGTTCCGCACTTCGGTCCCGGGGGGTAAAATTTCCACATCACTGATTGGTCAATACATATCTTAGATCCGCGGTATAAGGCTGATAAGATAAGATTTCTTCGCTAAAACCTTCTAGGCTTATTAATTGATTAGTCAGTCGCAAAGCTTCTTGCCGTGAGAACCATTCTTTTTCCGATTTGGGATGCTTCTTGACCCTGCCTCGCCTGCTTGAGTGTTGGGGTGCGTGCAATTGGTGCAAGCAAGATGTCACTATCTGCTCTGTACGTACGAGCTTACGAGGATTGCAGAATGGATGACATGAGATTGGCAACATGGGATTGGTAACATGGATATACTTCGTATATTCGTCATTGAGAGGATCCCTTGTGTGTATTTTCGTAAGTGGAGTCAGTCTTTTTTTCTTCCTGGACCGTTTGGGTTAAGTGAAGTGGTCGAAGTCTATCTGCGGTGATTGTTCTACGCTTTTTGTTTTGTTTTATTTTATCTGGAAGATGTGATGTGTTTTCCTGGTTCTTGTACGTTTTTCTGGGATTGGTTTCCCGTGGTTGCGATTTTGTGAAGTTTGAATCTTGAAGTTTGAAGTTTGAAGTTTGAATCTGCAGAGAATATTGAGATTGGAGGAAAGTAAGTATAGTAGCGAGGTAAAGAAGGAACAAAAAGAAGCATATGATGCTCAATTCCGAAACGGAAATCGAGGGGGATTTATCGGGAAGGGATATAGAGAAGGAGGAAAGGGCAATGGGAAGTTCAAACGCCACTTCAATGCTGGAGCACGATGGAGAAACTACAGATGTTGAGACGCCACCTCGACGCCTAAGTTCGCAATTGTCGAGATCACAGTCGATTTCGCAGTCTGAGATTCAGAGAAATCCTGTCGTTGATCATGAGAAAAGTTCGGCGCAGGATGAGAGTCCAGATATGAGAATATTGGTGGATTGGGATGGAGATGATGATCAAGAAAATCCGCGGAATTGGTCGACGTTGTACAAGAGTTGGATAACGTTTCAGTTGGGCATGTTGGCTTTGAGTGCCAGTTTGGGGAGTAGTATTATTAGTCCGGCGGGAAAAACGATTGCGGCGTATGTTGGTGTTACTTCAGAAGTCAGTGTGTTGAGTATTAGTCTGTATATGTAAGTTTTGTGTTTTGCTTCTTTCAAATGAAAAGGGTACTGATACATTTTCAAAATAGATTAGGATTCGCATTTGGACCACTTTGCTGGGCACCAATATCTGAGCTTTGGGGAAGAAGATGGAGTATGTTACCCCCGATATTTTGTTTGGGACTGTTTTCCATTGGAACGGCTACAAGTACAAACGCGGCATCAATTTTCATAACGAGATTCTTTGGAGGGTTATTCGGATCGGCACCCGTTTCGAATGTTTCTGCAGCGTTGGGGGATATATGGAGTCCTAAAGCTCGAGGGACGGCAGTTACATTCTATGCAGTGGCAGTTGTAGGTGGACCGACACTAGGACCTTTAATTGGAAGTGCCTTGCTTGTGAATCCACATTTGGGATGGAGATGGACAGAATATCTCGAGGCGATTTGGGTGTTTGCAATGTTCGGAATGTGTTTAATATGTCTCCCCGAAGTCTATACGCCCGTCCTCCTCAAGAAAAAAGCCGCTCGTCTTCGCAAAGAAACAGGAAATAATGCCTATTACCATCCACACGAAGAAATAAAACTCGATGCCAAGACCATTGTCACGAAGCACTTCTCAAGACCCCTCCTCATGCTTACTACAGAGCCCATGGTTACCTGTATAGCTTTCTACGCCTCCTTCGTCTACGCCATCCTCTACCTCACTCTCGAAGTCTTCCCCATCGTCTTCTCCGATAACCGCGGCTGGTCCTCCGTCATCGCTTCCCTCCCTTTCCTCGGCCTCTTCGTCGGAGTCAATCTAGCCGTCGTAGTCAATCTTGGCAATCAACCTCGCTACGCTCGTATCGTCGACGCAGCAGGTGGACGGCCCGTCCCCGAAGCGCGTCTCGCCCCCATGGCACTCGGAGGTATTTTATTCGCAATCGGACTTCTCTGGTTTGGATGGACGGCTGCGCCAAATATCCATTGGATTCTTCCAGTCATTGCTTCGGTATTCATCGGCGCTGGGTTTAATATTATTTTCCAACAGTGTATCAATTTTTTAGTTGATACTTATGCATTGTATGCGGCAAGTGCGGTTAGTGCGAATACTTTCCTGAGAAGTATCCTGGCGACTGGATTTCCGCTGGCCGCGGGCCCGATGTTTAGAGCTATGGGTGTAGGACCAGCAATGAGTGTGTTGGGTGGAGTGGCTACTCTGGCTATACCGGTGCCGTTTTTGTTTATGAAGTATGGGGTTACGTTGAGGAGGAAGAGTAAATTTGCTCCATTTAAGGATTAGATGATTTGGCGATGAAGGGATGAGGTGGTGGTTGTAAATATTCAGATGTTAGCACATAGAACGAAGTACATACATGAATTTGAAGACCATGAATATATAGATGTAACACTTGTTGTTCAGTAACACACGAGCTCGAAAAACGGCTTTCAACATCCTTGCATCTTTTCTTTTTCGGGAGCTATTCATCAATTCTTGAATCAAATCTGTAATGATTGGGGTATCCAACCCAATCGCAATAATCATACTTTTTTCCCATCCCCTCTATCATATAAACTACGTAATTCATCTCACTACCTCTTCATCGCTAAATAAAAATTGAATGAAAGTAACTGCACCCCCGAGACGAAGTCTATACGTATAATCCAACATCTTGTGATTCTCATTCGGGGAAACTCATTTGGAGTTGAATGATGTGCGAATTGGTAGAGAGGTTGAGAATTTGAAGATTCAAAAATTTGAGGGGAATATGGATATGGGGTGGAAACAGAGTGGGGTGTAGATACAGTCAATAGGGGTTCGGATATCGATGGATATCGAGGGTTATTTGATTTTCTTGCTTGTTGGGATGGAAGGTGAAAGGTGAGCAGAGCAGGTATCAGTATTTACCTAGGTAGCATAGCTTTCCTGTGGGTATTATTTATGATGCCATCATCGAAAGATAGCAAATCATCGCATAAGCGACATTGCTTTGAAGGAAATAGTACTGGACACTGGCTTACCTACCTAGTATTCAAGATAGAGTTCTCAATTGGATATGCTTTGGTATCTTTTGTATACCTACTTTGCGTTGAGGTGGTTATGTTGATATTGTTATTCGATTAGATTGGGGACGGTGGGGGAATCTTCTCCTTCCTCATTATCGGAGATCCCCCCACTCCCAGTGCGAAAGTTCCATACGCTCTTTCTGAGGGTTGTGGTGAGGTTTCGTTCTTGTCTTATCCTGCAAACTTGCACAGGTTGGGAGATCTGAAGCTGGAATCGCTTGGTTCGATCAAGCACCAAGTGCAGTGTAAATATTGGGAGTGTTTTTCCGTCTTTGGTTCCCGGACTGGAAGTTTTGGAAGAATGTGGATGTTCTATGATAGGATTGTGGAGATCATGGATGGATGCTACTGGAGGATTCAAGAAGTAAGTTCCATCGAATAGAAGAGGCTGGTTCTGAGATTGAATTCGTGGTATCTATATCTGGTAACTTTCGTGAGTGTCGTTTTAGCCTTGTGATCTTGGAAGGAGAAAAAGGGAGGGTTGGAAGTTGTTCTTCATGCGGGAGGCCTCTAGAGTATCTTGGAAACCAGAAGGACTAGATGGTCTTGGAGTATTGAAGCGCACCAAGACTTGTCATTGCACGCCAAAAAGATGGGATGTGGGTGGCGTGGGAACTAATAGGAGAAACAGACGGCTTCAGGCACGTGTGACATTCCTCGAAGAACACAAACTCGACATGCAAGATTGGCAATGGGCTTTGAAAAGTTTCTTACATTCCGAAAGGATTCTTTTGAATGGCATTGCTGAATTTATTGGATTCATTCACTATAGGAAGGAATGATGCATCCTTGGGGTCTGCGAATCTGGTATGTTGGTTATGGGATTAGAAGTTGTGTGTGCGATGATTCGAAGCCGGAAGATTCATGGACAGGCTTCCCTTGTGCTGCTGAGTATGTTATTATGTTTGTCAATGAGTAAACTGGGAAAACGTATCATATATCAGATGAATCCTCCATTCGTTCGGGAATCATTACAGCGACCTGATACCCATAGGGGGAAAACTTCGATAAAGTCAGTTTCAGGAGTTTCCGGTATCGTTATGGAAAGCCCAGAAACCATGGAGAGTGGAAAGCAATGGAAGTCGATTTAGAGTGGTGGTCAATTTTTATACCCTTGAACATTACTATTTATATAAAGTCTTTGGTAAGCTAGCACACATAGCTCGGAACAACAAGATCAGGGATTTATGTCTCAGTCATTAAAACCGCATAGAAGAGGATAATAACGGATCCAAAGAGGGACTAGAGAAGGAGATGCCGCAAGATGAGGAATATAAAGCCCAAAGAGCGGATTTGAATCAATATTTCATCGATATGACACAGGCAATTATTGATGTGGATGAGAGATTTGTCAAAGCCGTGAGGGCAATATTCTGGGTCAATGTCCGGGAATGGTATAGAGAGGATCATACTGGGGAGTGTTTTCTGTGTTGATCAGGGGAGCTCCCGGCGGAGGACTGGAGTGAAGAATTTGGGAGGGGAATAGGTCACAGAATGGACGATGGGGATTTTTTGGCTTGATATCAAGGATGAACGCTTAACAATGGGTCGGAATTTAATACGTGACTTTTTGGAGCCCGTTCTAAAACTCAAGCCTAGATATTTTAGATCAAACTATTTAATGAGGCCAGAAGTTTGTTTCGCGTTGAATAGTTCTTTGAGAATATGACACCGGTTTTCTTACATCACATCACATCGCTCGCAACTTTGACTTCCCAGGTTTTGTGTAGCACAAATAGTGGGGCACCCCTGAACTCAAAGCAAGTAATCCGACATATCACTCGCTTAACCTTCTTCGAATCTTTCCCCGCATTGTACACTTCACACCGGCATATACCCGAAATGACCCCTTGTTATATACTTAACCATCTTTCGAAACTGCTCGACGTCTACGGAGTATATTGAAATAAAAGCTGTAAAGAAATACAGTCTATTCAAACAACAAAACTATGGCGGCCCAAAATTTGCTGGAACTATTGCGATCGAGGACAGTGGTCGATTGTGATACTATGGAATTTGAGGGTGGGATCGCTTCTGTAAATCGTTACACACAACTTTTTCTAATGATACATCATAGTTGCGAAATCTCTTGGTCCTTTCACGGATTGCACTTCCAACCAAGCAATTGCAGTTTTCGAGCTTCAGAAGCCCGAGAACAAGAAACTGCTCCAAGAGACAGCGGAAACCACGGAACAGCTCTCGAGAACGCGAGAATGCCAAGATGTGAATTTCTCAGAACTGGCGGTCGAAGTTGCGGTATATTAATCCCCCTTGAGATGTAGATGAATGCAAAGAGCTTACTTGGCTATCTAGATGGTCAAATTACAACTTGCAATCGCGAGCGTAGTCACGGGGTTTGTGCATGTTCAGACGAATCCTTATCATTCGTATGGCACCGACGAAATGATTCAAGATTCACGAAGTATTTCTTTACTTTTCCTTGAGATATTGACAGAGACTAAATCATCCAGGGATAATCTCCATTTTTAGACATCTCGATCCAAACTTTGACACTAATCGTATTTGCCTAAAGATACCAAGCACATGGGAAGGACTCCAAGCATGCAAAGTCTTGGAAAGAGAAGGAATAAGAACTTTAGCCACTACACTTTTTAGTATCGAGCAGGCCGCTTTGGCCGGAGAGGTCCAGTGCACTTATGTTGCGCCTTATGTTAATGAATTGAAAGTTCATTTCGATGCGGGGTATATGTCCACCCATTTTTGAAGAAAATTGGATTATCAAGATTGCATTTCCAAAAGCTAACCAAAATCAGATTTACGGATACCAATAAAGCGCATCAGCTCTGCTTTGAAATCCAACAATACTACAGCAAGAATAATCTCCGAACAAAAGTGCTACCAGCTAGTCTGACGAATATCGATGAGATTATGACGTTAGCTGGTGTAGATCATATTACCATTGCGGCGGCGCTACTGAGAGATTTAGCGGCTACAGCTGTGGAGGGCTATGAGGTGAAGTCTCTGTTTGATGGACATGAGCGGGAGGAAGCTCAATCTACCGCCTTGAACTTTGATAATGATGAGAGCTTGTGGAGGATAAGTTTTACGAGGAGTGGAAAAGGAGAGGCGGAAAGAAAATTGAGCCAGGTGAGTTGTTCCTGACAGGGATTCCTCTGAGTGAGCCAAGCTGTAGACTTTACTAATTATTTATATCGTGCATAGGCAATCAATATCTTTTGTGATATGCAGACGCAGTTGGAAGCGATGTTTCAGGGCTAGACAGAAAGTAGATATGGTTTGATATTAGCGTTCTGCGCTTGGCACAAGAATGCCGAATTGAGCCACACTTGCACAGGAGACTTCATTATCTCAACCCATTTGGTTCTATGGACTTAGAAATCCGAACTCTTCGAGATGAATAGTAGCTAAATCGCGTAAGAGATTGGGACCCCGCAAGAACTCGTCTTTATAAGTAGACCCCCAATTCACGTTTCTTACTAGCAGCAACTTGTAACTTTTGCTTATCTTGTGAGAATAGCACGGATGATATGAAGTGAAAATCTGTCAAGCTTTGGAAGAAAACGGGAAAGCCAGAAAAGCTAGATAAAACAAGATCGCAATCATAATAGGTAGCTTGTTTCTCGATCGAGGGATCCTAATAATCCGCAACCGAAAGGAAAAGCGTGTCTATTAGCAAGCTTGTCCTCGATATGTGCCGCAGATTGGATCGTAAATGATGACCGGCTGATATCTTACTTGCAGTAATAGGACACACTTGCGAGAATCCCCATTGCTATAATTCGAGGTTTCAAGGCATTCTTCGAAGGAGAATCTCACCAAAGAATCTTAGACCATTCTAGAGATTGCCAAGGAATACGTTACATATCGGTTTTCAGTATCTAGATCGCTTGTAAGATCGGTCGACTCTACCGAATGATTGAATCAGAACGCTGTGCCACAACTAATACATATTCTAGAACGGAATCTTACGGGGACGATTAGCTGTGCCACGGACGACTCCATGAATACCCGTGGACTAATGTGAACTCACATTATTTTCCTTCCTTGCTACCTGGATACACTACATATCTCTACTTTACGCCCCTTTTGGTCCGCATCTTCTGACTGTGGACAATAGAGTAGGATGATCTGATCGTGGCTTCCATCTGACTTTTCAATTCCTTTCGTTATTGTTGTATCTGACATTTTTCTGCATAATTCAAATTCTGTACGAGTCCCAGGAGTTTGGAGCCGGGCCTGAATCTGCCTATCGTTTCTGCGACAAGAGTCACGCTTTTATCGATAAAGAAACTAATCCCATTCCCACAATCCTTTCATGGCCCTTTATAGAAAGCGAACGCATGAAAAGAACATGGAAGATACAAAGGGCTCATAAGATGTCAAATACCCGGGTGATCCGCCATGTGATACAACACAACAACTTTATCCGTATTACAGTCATGTACATAGTATTGGCTTTCCACGCGGCTCTTTTCTGATCCGCGTTGACTATGATTAGCGATAGAATACATGGTATTTCAAAGCTTATAATATGAAGATGAATTGGATAGAATTGTGCCATAGAATGCTACAGTCTTGTCGAGAAGTGATGAGGTTCGAACCGACCAATCAAAATATTATATTCGTAACTAAGGCTGACCCTATTTCAGCCGATTCCCAGACAGCACTTGTCTTACTGAAAGTGTGGCCTCAGGAAATGATGATACACCAGTGAAGTCTTCTTGAAGGAAATCTCATCAATTCAGCCTTAAAGTCACGCTGTTTCTCTCAAAAGTAGGATACCGGTAGCGAATTATACTAAATCTCATCAGTAGTGTGCAAGGCTGCCATATTTGACATGGGGTATTGGGGTAATTCACAGACCAAAAAGAGTCTTTCAACGAATATCAGAGTTGTAATAGGGTCTCGCTCTACATGGGACGGCAACTAGAAGAGTCTTCCGTCGTATTGAGTGGAAGATAGCCCGGATACTCCATTGCTTTCCATGTAAGTAAGTACGCGCCAATAAACGTCCGTTGTATCTTAAAACTTTTACAATGCTCAGTACAGCTTCAAAGCTTATCCCAATTGCCAATGAGGTTGAAGAGATTGCTTCTTCCCTCTCGTACTCTTCTACACTTCCAACAATCAGACCTCGGATCCTTTAACTTCTTATGGTTTGATTCATCATCCAGAGAGCCTCTCAAATCGTAACAAGCGCTTGGCATTTGTGAATTCAGGAGTGAATAGCAAAGCCGCGACGCATCATGATACATGGGGAGATAGATTGTGCCTCGAGTTACGTGCCGAGGCTATACTTGCGGCGTTGAGATTTATTGTGTGATTCAATGCTATTCAAGTGTTCTTACTATGATGGAACATTCTTGTTTCGTATGCTCCGATCTCGCTTGTCTGTGAAAGCCTGATATGCTGGAACTTGTATTGGGAACGAGGAGAATCCTATGACTCTCCTACTTTATACGGCACAGGACGAACTCCTGGAGTCTTTCTGTCGAATCTAGGGCGTCCTCAGATAAGCCTCCTATATCGAGATGGGTATATTAGGGCCCATATCTCCTGTCAATGCGACGATATCTAAAAACACTTCTCTCGATAACTTCAGCGATTTGAACAGAATCTGATACGACTCCTCATCATCCGCAGACCCAAGACTTTTGAACACCCATTGCAATTATCTCTTCACAATATCAACAGTCCAAGGCCCTTCGAGATCTACCTTACGCTACAAATTCAAATTATATCTTTGCAGTCGTCAAAATTATGTCTTCTCGAAACTCCAGACGCTCTCAACTTGGTCAAAGCTCAAGCTCTAGAAGTTCTAGACCCTCAGTAGCCTAAGTGAGTCAAGGACACGCTTCTATTATTGACCACTTGTGTCCAGATTCCCCTAGACTCTCGATTGCACTATGGTCATGATCCTAGACTATTTCTACAGCTCCTTCATTGTTTTCCAGCGATTATAGGACTAATCTTTGACAGGAGAGCACAGCCCTACTCATCGAATCCCTCAACACGCACCGTGTAAATACGCTCACGGAGCTCTGCAGGATTGAACGAAAAGCTGCCGCTTCTAATGAAGAGGAATTACTTCTCATCCGAGATCCCTTGACCGCAGCTTGGACTTACTACGTCACATCCTACAACCTACTCAATGAACTCCGCAACTTGACGCCAAATTACACTTTCAGCAGTGATTTACTCGATGATGCCAAATGGAGAGTGAGTAGCGACCCAAATAGCGACAGAAGTTGGAATTATGCCTGGTTGGTTTTGATCAAAATATATGATGAGTAAGTCCTAGCCATTCGTTCCGCGTATCATTCGTGTGAGATGATCTGAAAACACGTATTGATTAAGGTATGTTAGTAAAATGATACAAACAAATGCAGAGAGTGAAGCATCCAAACTAGAAATGTGGGGAGGCCGATACCCAGAAGCCGAGGAGGCGGCTCAGCTCGCTGCTTGCTTTGCGTATGAGTGGCAAGAAGCTCTGGATCAGATGCTGAGACATTGGGAGACGCCTCCAACTAATTCCGGATACTAAACGCAGTACCTATGTATCTTTTGGGTACTAATGAGCAAGGAAAATGACCATGAACTAAGACAATGGTGCGGAACACTGGTGGCATTACGCCATACTTTTGTTGAAAGTTCTTCTTAGCATTTTCGGTGCCGGTCTTCTCTTGTGATTTTGGGATCCTTCACAGTATATATCTTGGCGGCCCCCTTTTTCTTGTGTAATTTCAAGTGGCATAGATGAAATCAATAGCATCGCAGGTGAAGTGAACAGGTTCATCAGGGATTTTAATTTTCAAACCTCAGGGAAAAAGGGGTGATGGGACTACTTGGAGGCGTATTGAAAAGGAGCGCTGGATTTGCTTTATTGTTCTTTTCTTTTTCAGAATCTTTGGGCGGAAACAGGTTTTGACTTGTGGAGCTATGCGCATTTTGCTGAACAAAAAAATAGATCAAATTTCAATTAGACTTTTTATATCCTTCACACCATCCGATTCCAGATCGAGAACAACAATATGACTCGACTGAAAGCCTACAGAAGTGCAGAGCTGCGTATATGACGCCCCTACGAAACAAAGAGACAGAATGAACACGCAAAAACAATAATGCCGGGCCAAAACATATATGCTACCCAGCTTTCCCATAAATTTAGAAAGATATCCCTCTCATAAAGTCAAGAAAGCCCTTGCCAAGCTATAAATGACGACTATACCACATCACGTCACCTAGAAAGCCATGCGAGTGCCTCATGAGCCTCATTTTATCTTTACACCACGATACACGCCGCGTCAACGGATACGCGCGGCACAATTCTCAGTATGCGACTTTATATGTATGATTGATCGTAATGATGACACCAAGAAGCCTACAGACTTGCGCAGCTTGAGTGAGTCGAGCCTCATTCATGGACTAAGTCTTCAAGCACACGACGCATTGGCACAGTACATATAATGTAGTTGGATGGGGGACTTGAGTAGTAGGATTAGCAGGGCTGTCTCAGAGTAGAAACTCACGTTATATGTGATGGTGAGGGCATAAGCTCTTTGAGAGACTGGACGTGATATACTTGTTTTCTGTATCTGGTTTAAGCTTTGATGCTATAGCATTTCATTGGTCTGAGTGAGGTGCAATACAAAATCTCTGATCTGTGCTATGCTGAGATCTTGAGGTCGTAAAAAGACTGGATGGATTCGTACAGCTCCTTGATTCGAAGGATGAGAGGTTCTGTAATAGAGGTCTATTGTTCTAAACGGCTTAACACAATAACAAGAAAAGTCCTCTTTTATTTTGTAGAATGATCGTTCAATTCCAACAATAGGACTGGAAGCTCAGCATGGGAAGACCGTAATAGAAATAAAGCCCAACATACTATTGTCTGGAGCTTCGAGTTCGTCTTTTATCAGATTGGCAAGAAAGCAAAGAGATATATCTTTGTGTATATCCAAAACAAATCTGCATGTTTTCGGACTCTAATAAGGAATCCGAATAAATACAAAGATTGTATTAGGAGCTTCTTCAAGATGTCCTTCACAAGCCTTTTGCCCCATATCAACAGAAATCCATCTTTCGGTAAAATTCAGTTGCTCAAAAGGCTTTCCATTCGTTGACCTTGCCTTCACTACTCAAAATCCAAAGACTGTTTATGAATGATGAAAATGCAATCTTGAAATTATCATTGAGATGAACACTAGGTAGTGATCAATCAAGTGAATACTGTAGTCCGCAAATTCACCTTTAATATATTTGATGCCTTGAGGCCTCATCCCTTGCTATTTCGTCCGAAAACTCTCGATGGCCAGAGAAAAACAATTTCCACTAGTGAATTGATGGAAAGAAAACTAAAGGAACGTATCTCCTGCGCAAACTTTTTTCCTCAACTTTTCTTCTACAAAACAACAACCATCCAAGATGTTTCCCATCATGGTGTCCCCAGTCATCACGTCTCCCCAGCCAGCCAAGGAGAACAAACTTACTAGAGCTTGGGCAAGAATGTCCGGTGAATCTCAAGCAACCGATTTGAAATTGCCTGGCGAGAGAATTTCAAGTGATTTGAGACGCACTTCAACGGTTATTTCCAAAGGAATGAAACCCCCTCTTGAACCACACAAAAGACGTGCCAGCGTACAGCTGGAGCCGACTACGAAGAAGATGGATACCGTTGGAGAAGAAGCCGCCGGTGAACTTGGGGGTTTTGGTGGACTTGGAATCAATTTCTATGATCAGCTTGGCAACAGAATTGCGCCACAAGCAATTGTACCTGCCGAAATACCAATAAGTGCACCTCCTCAAATACCAAGGACTCAATCTCCTCGAGCGCCGGGTACTCAGAAGCCCATGTCGCCGCTGCCAAAGGGTACGTGCCTTCTTTCCTTCGTCATGTATTGCTCTAAATCACATTGCCGCGAAAACCTACCTTGATGGATGCTTAATTGTTGTGCTGTTCTACAGATCCGCCTGTCGTCGCACGATCACCTTTGGTAATTCGCGAATCCTTCACTCGAAACTTCAGCTTTCCTGAAAATCCAGACCCAGAAGCTATTGTCGATAGCGACGCTTTCCTTGGTGATCTTCTTGAAAGAACCCTACGCGAGCAATCCGAAGCTCTTTGTCCAAGTCCAACGGGGAGCAGAAAGAGCTCCATTCGCATCAATACACCAAAGAGTAGCCGTCAAGTCTCTGCTGCCAAGCCAATTACAACTTCTGGTCCCTTTGGAATGAGAAATTATACGGCACCAATGAATATAACTTCTTCGTCCGAGCTCACGTATACAACAACCCGAGGCCCAAAATTAGGTATTACAACATCATTACCACATTCGCGAATTCTGAGCTTGCGAACACCGAGCGTTACTGAATCAGATGTGGTTGATTTTTTTAATACTGGAGTTGTCAGTAAAGAAAATAGTGGTTTTACTCCCGAAGCAGTAACAAATGAAACGTCGTTCCCACTAAATTCGAAGATTTACCGAATCCCATCATCCCCTACAATTGCCAAGCGCTCTTCCCGAAATAAGCCGTCTAAGCCACAACGAGGTGAACTTTACTTCTTCGAACACGAACGACAAAAGATTGAACAACTCGTTGCGCAAAGTAAAAATCGAAATTGTACGGAGCATCAAAATTGTACTGATTGTATTGAGAAAGAATACGCATATTACGAAAACAAAATCATGTCTACTTCAATGCCCCCAGAGCGTCGCCAACAGATCATGAAGGCCAACAGATCTATTCGCAATATCAAGAATGTGAATTGACCTCTCTCCTTCTCTTGGTCTCCAATTTATACTAACAATTTGCAGGAGCTTGAAAACCTTCTTGAAGATGAACTCATCACTTACGAGGTGTATGAGCTTATGATTAGCAAACTTCCCTCGGAAAACAGTTTGAACTCGACATCCTCCCCCGCTCCTCGTGCCAACGTTGTCGCTCCAGCACCAGTACCTGTTGTACCAGTTGCCGCATTCTCACAAATGAATGTCAGTAACGATAACCCTCCACCATCGTACCAATCTACTCCAAACCTTCCTCCCCGCGGACCAACTCAGCCACCCGCTCGACCAGAAATCGGACGCGCCACCGCTCTTTACCGTTATACCGAACCCGAAGACTGCAACTTCGATGTTGGTGATATTATCATCATCTACGAATACATGAACGATGATTGGTGGATGGGCAAGAATGAAAAGACTGGAAGAGAGGGTGTGTTCCCATCGAACTACGTCCAGAAGCATCAAAACATGCCTCCTCAGGGCACCTATTATGGCAACGAGAAGGCCACATACTCCCCATATGGTGCTCAACAACAAGTATCCGTACCACCCGGACCAAGCAACCCTTACAATAGCTCTGTTCCCCCAATGGCTGTCGCAGAACAACCTACTGAAGAAAAGCCTAGCAAGGGTGGAGAGATGGGTAAGAAGTTTGGTAAGAAATTGGGCAATGCCGCTATCTTCGGTGCTGGAGCTACGATCGGTGGAAACATTGTCAACTCGATTTTCTAGATATTCTGGTTGTCACACTTCTTGAAGTAAAGATTCTCCGACGTCTGTGTAACAATTACTCGGGGGACACAAGATAGACTTTTCCTATCTCCAAGTATCGATAGCGGTTTGAAATATCTACAGTTGGCTTTTTCACTCTGAAGGGTCACTATTTTTGAGTCGGGAGTTTTCTTATATTACGGCAATGCATGTTTTGATTACAGCGTTGCTCTTCTCGGTTTCATATATTCGGAGTTCTGGCAGGAATTGAATCCTTTTCTGTATTCGCGGTTTTTGCACCATCTATGAAAGGACTACTGGACTTTCTTAATATTGTGTTTTGGGATTCAAATACAGATTACTTTCCGGTTGTACCTAGAAATACCTGATTACTGAATAAAACGAATCTTTCATTTTAATGGTGGACATTCTACCAATTTATCATTATGATACGTGCATCGTGATAGTTTCTCCTTTAAATGGACAAAGAGCCACATCACGTGTAGATAGCAGATAGATAACGGCATTAGAAGTTGGTCGACGTCACTGTCGCTGTTGCCCCGCAATTGCATTAATATCCCCCTGTCCATCTTTTCATTCCTCCTCGTTCTTCCTCTTTACACTAACGAACAAATTTAAGAGAAGCAATATCACTTCAAAACCTCAAGTCTTCCGCATACAACCACAATGCAAGCTCAACATGGACACAGCGCAGCCTGCTGCAATATCCCACCTATTGTATCTAAGGGATATGAACAAAAGGGAACATATGAGACTATTGGTGGTCTAAAAACCTGTAAGTGTTCCGTTTCAATTGAATCTCAACATAAATCTACTGCCATGTCAGTCAAATAATTTTGGCTACAAGCCTTCCTTGCCCCATCACCATGCTCCCTTTCACCCCCACCTCTCAGCTCTAGCTAATACAACCCCCTTCCAGACGTTACTGGCCCACCGGATGCCACAAAGGCCATCTTCCTTATCTATGACATTTTCGGCTACTACCCCCAAACCATTCAAGGCGCTGATATTCTCGCCAATGCCGACGAACACAACAAATACCTCGTTTTCATGCCAGATCTTTTTGAGGGAAACCCAGCTGATATTAGCTGGTATCCACCTGATAATGAGGAAAAACAACAGAAGTTGAGTAATTTCTTTCAGACGACAGGAGCTCCACCAAAGGCTGCTGGAAGAGTTCCGGATTTAGTCAAGGCTATGGGTGAGAAGTATTCGTCGATTGAGAAGTGGGCTGTCCTTGGGGTGAGTGATTTTTTGATCCAAGATTTCTGTGATTTAAGATGAAGTTGAGGGTCTGTGAATGAAGCTTTGTAGCTAATCTGTGTTCAAACAGTTCTGCTGGGGTGGTAAAATTGTCTCTCTCACTACCTCTGCTTCCTCCAATCCTTTCATGGTAGCTGCCGAGTGTCATCCCGCTATGGTCGATTCTAAGGATGCAAGCAACATCAAGATTCCTACTATTATGTTAGCATCAAAAGATGAAGATGCAGAGGAGGTGAAGAAGTTTGAGGCAAATCTCACTGGGGAGAAACATGTCGAGACTTTCAAGGATCAAATTCATGGGTATGTCACTTCTACTATACGTGCAATTTCTATGTGCTGATATCTGAGGGAATAGATGGATGGCTGCAAGATCAGATCTTGAGGACGAGAGAGTCAAGAGCGAGTATGAGCGAGGTTATGAGACGCTCATTGAGTTCTTCGAAAAACATCTCAAATAGGAGCTTTCTTTATTTTGAGACTATTGAACCCATCAAGAAACTTCGCTGAGGTCTATAGGACCAATAAAACTAGCGGAGCAAGACTTGGATGGTGATTCGGTGAATGTTTACTTATAGTGCAGCCTTTCGTTTGCAAACAAATAAGCATTTTGAAAACCCTTGTGTCGTAAGCACCAGTAGAGACTGTTCGGCCTGCTACAAAAATGTTTGTGATCACTAAGCTCAATAGTACCCAACACTTATTGTGTTAATTGGTAACATTCAAATGATAAAGCCTGCCATGGACTTGCTGAATTTGTGTAAAACATCATTGTGCAATAAACTATCTAAGTCGATCTTTTTCCCATTGGGACGGCCGTGGATCATAACCTTCACTCTGTGCCTATCCTTATCTCATGGAACTCTGTACAATCACGATTCTTCACATTCCCTCCCCATTTAAGACCACCACTTATTAAGCAACAACACTTGGTTCATAGTACACACAGCACATCCCCTCAATCCCCAAAGTCTTTGCCTCGCCCTTGAACCATTTATGTGCTTCACATGAATCCTCGTAATATTTCATATCTTCCAGATTCTTGAACTCAGTTTTTGCTACCACGGAGAAACCTTGGGTGCGGGGATCGTTGGCTTGAGATTCGCCAGCTTGTAGGGAGACGATATAGGGGGCTGAGTCCTAGGAGAGAGTGTTAGTTGGGTAGCAAGGGGGAAGATTGGAGAAGGTTGGTTACCTTGACGGCCTTTTTGGATAAGGTCTCGTAGTTCTTGAGCATCGTGTCCCGGGATGCTTGGGAGAGTACTTTGAACATGGTTACGCGGATTACGCCTGCCATTTTTGCTGTGTGTGGAATCAGTGAAATTTGAGGATTTCGAAATGCGTGAGATGGATGTGATGTTGTTATTAGTTGATTAATTACAATCTGATGATTCCAATCTGTACAAAATAGAAAGGAAAAGAGAATCAAAAAATTGCTTGACCAGAGTCCTCTTATATATCACAGAACTTGCGGAAAGCTTCGACCTACCAAGCTACTAATGACTACTTATTAGGAATGTCTCGTATTAATTGATAACAGACCGGATATTTGCGGCTTCAGCTGACGAATACATACAACAGCAATATGCAATTGATTTCTTTTGAAGCTGGGCTCAATATGGTATGGATAGCTATGCGCGCTTGTGCAACCCGAGGGTATTAGAGCGATGCCGAGCTGAGTTTGGTGGGGCGGTGGTGTGCATATGTATATGTATGAAGTCGTGGGTTCTGGTGAGGGGTGGTTGGTGGGTCGAGAGGGGTTTGTGGGGACGGAAATGGTTCCGCGAGATGGGAATGAGGGATTGAGGAATGGGGAGTGATTGGAGATTTAAAGAGGGATAATGGATGTTGTCTTGTTATGTTGTACGGAGTATAATTAGATTACTGATTTTCGCGTATAGAGTAGTACTCTTGCAATAGTCACGTAATGGCGGGCTAAGTTGGAGCAACGGAAACTTGTTTTCAGCCAACGATCAAAAGATCGAAGCTCATCAATGTCGGATTGATGAGACGCGCCGATGATGCACACTGACGCGTCGATAACGTGTATCGAATCGAATTGATAGGATTAGTCAAGGTCGTTTTTTATCCCATTCAAGAGCGTGCGATCTTAGATGAAGAAGCAATCTACTGGCGATGTGGATGTATTGGACATCCAAGTTTCTGCAAAACAAGGCTGTTTGGAGGTCTTCCAAGGTAGGATTTGGTGCAACCCCAGCCTTAGCGGAGATATAACTCGAGTGATACCCCGCAATGGCTTGTTGAAGGCGTTGATGGTTTTTGTGATTATTGTTTCATGAACATCACTGTGTACTCAAAGTTTCTATCTTATTTGGAAATAGCGTCTGATGGAAAGCCAACTCACAAACACGTCGGACGCTCTCGGTGCGATTAAAACCCTGTACGACACGGGCAAATATGCAGATATGAAAATTCGCTGCGAAGACAAAGTGTTCGATGTCCATCGTGCGGTAGTTTGCATTCGATCCCCGGTGATTGCTGCGGCTATGGATGGTGATCGTTGGGTATGTAACAGTCCAGATCAAAGTGATGGGCATTATCTCACCAAACTCTAGAAAGAAGCTGCAAAGGGCGAATACCATATGAGTGATGAGGAGCTGCCAATTGTGGAGGCGATGATTAAGTATTTGTACCGTGGAAGTTATGATGATCAGGTAGCTTTGGAAAGTGAAGCTTCGGCGGATGATGATTCGCAGGTTGGATTGCCGTCGCATCCCCCCAAACAGGTGGGAGGAATATTCGCGGATCCATCGGGCCAACAACGTGAAATTAGGCGGCTGGCTTTTGGAGGATTCGGAGGATCCGGACTGAATACTGGATTTGGACAGAATAATGGATTTGGACAGAATACTGCTTTCGGACAGGCGGCTCCTCAAGTTGCTCCCATTACGAAACCATCATCATTGCTCTTCAACGCCAAAGTGTACATTATCGCTGATAAATACATGATCCCAGCCCTCAAAAGTCTAGCACATGAGAAGTTTACAAAAAGTTTGAGAGAACATTGGAACACTCCAGAGTTTACTGCTGGTGCAGAGTTCCTCTGGGAAAACACTCCTGGATCTGACATGCTCCTTAGGAGAGCTCTGGTTGCGACTGCTGCGACTCACATAGATGTTTTACTTGATAAAGGAGAGTTTGTCGAGTTTATGTCAGAATATGGAGATTTTGCTGTGGGGGTTATGAAGAGGATGAAGGGAAGAGATGACTCGGTTGTGACTACTCCCAATGTTGACCAAGGGGCCAGGAATTCCGGAAAACATAATGTGGTGCTGTTACCTAGACATGTGAGGCAATACATCTAGTTTACTGACGAATTGCCTACGATTATGATTCATTGAAGTCAGTGGCAATTATCTTTGTGTACGTTTGAATGAGCTATATGAACTGTTCTTTCTGAAAATCTTCGTAAGACTTTTGTATGCAGAGTAGTGATTCAGAGTAGTGATGCAGAATAGTGATGCAGAGTGGAAGGAGGAGAGCGGAGAGTGGGAGGTGAAGAGTCTCAACCCATCGCTATTGTAGACAACCTTTAAGACCATGAAGTTCCATAAAGATTTCTAAGCTATTGATCTATAAGTTAACTTAAGTATAATGGAGTCGTATGGTTTTTTTTGATAAATATGAGTAAGTTAGCCATTGACTCAAGTTTGAGTCAACCTACAATCGAAGACAGTCATAATACACACGTGACTTAGGCGCCTATGTGCTTGCTATCTCCTCGTCCTTGACTTCTCTTCTACAACAATTTACACGAACATTACTTGATCAGCGCTATTCAACGATGGAAATGGCTATGAGCGAGTCTGATCGACCATTATCTCTAGAGAGTTTTGCAAATACAGACAACGAAGAACATATGTTGATCGAAAATGCAATGGATGGTGCATTAGTATCACGTCCATCATCGGCACAGGGAAGTTTTGCGCATGAGGAAGACGAGGAACGCGATCATGTGTTGAGCGATGAAAATGCAACGATGGAGACGTTAGCGGCGGATTTTGATAGGCAATCATTAGGGGATGAGAGCTTGCCAGAAGAAAGGCGACAACACAATATTGGGATGGCGTGCAAATATTGCGTTTTATGTCAAGCTCAGTTTCCCCCATTTTTTTCAGAAATCTCAGGTATCGACACAATCTGGCGATGGCGACAAAAACGACAAGTGCAACCATGGGAATACAAATTTCGTGCCGGTAAGCAAGCTGTTTGAACAGCACATTTCTTAAGTTTGTTGACAGATGTTGACGCCAACTTTAGTCATTGAAATGAATAGATATGAAGAAGAAGAGGAAGATTTTGGGATCACAGGACTGATGATTTTTCCAGAAGGTGATAGTCAAGACAAGCTTGTGGCATCGATACCTTCTTCATCTACCGAATTTCTTTTAAACATGGTTCAACGTCCAGATAACCCACCTTATTGTGAAGCGTTCTGCTTCCATGATTGGTGTTATTCGATTCTTTGCTGGAGGCTGGAAAATTACAGTGATGCTACTTTACATAAAGTTTGCAAAAGTCTTTCAATCTCCCCAGCGTGGGAGAATATCGCAGAGTCTGAAGGTTGCTTGTATGACCAGGTTGTCAGAAATAACCTATTATCAGATATGACCGAGCTTGGTCCAAAGTACCAACCTTTATTCTTGTCGAAGCTACCCCTAGAGTTGAGGGCACTTGTTTGGAGATACGCCGGCCCATCATCTGCTTATAGCTCGTTTATGATCGTGGCCGGCGAGAAATCACGTTTGTTCTACCAGATGCATCGTCCAGCAGACCTTGCTTTGGCATTATACCCCAAATCACATCTTGTTCCGAGAATGATCAAGATCTTCGGCACAGATTATATACAGAGTCTCTGTGCTGAGTCAACTACAATTCCGATCACCGACTCAGCAACTGCTTGCTCCTACAGACTCGCAATAGGAACTCGCGGTATATGTGCAATCCAAATAGTCAGTGAGGATGGATCGTTTTATTGGGTTGGTAAAATTCCTACATCTGGTCTCGTTTGGTATGTCGGCGCTCAACGTGATTTTCGCAGAGACGTTAAGCTTCATTACACTTTCAAAGTTAGTATTTCAATGCTCAAGAGCTTGATAAAAGAACTAAATCTAGCAGGGTCTCAACATAGATGTACGCAAAATGCAAAGATTCAATAACGGAATATGGGACAGAGTTGATTCACCAAAATGGTCACATAGAGGGTCTTTCTTGGATTATATTCGCCGAGACGGGTATAGCTTATACAGATATATCCCATTCCATAGGGGATATGAATATACTACAGGAATAACGATTCACTATCACAAGGAATTTGTTACTGGGATGGAGGCTTCTTATGGGAAAGCCACTGAGCTCGTTGGAGTTTACAGCGGTGTGGCTCTTCACTTGCCTCTGGAGTCTAATGAACGCATATCTTATGTATGGATCAAGCTTGAGAAAAATAGGATTCGGCGCTATTACGATCCAGCATTCATTGTTAGTTGTATACTCATGGCCCCCCTCCTGGTGCTTAATAACTTATACCGATTTAGATCCAAACCACACATGGAAGGACATGCCATCTGGGCCCATATGTCCCCCATGATGAGTACAAATTCTACCAGTGGCATCGTTTAACATCTCATGGGGAAACAACGGGAATTTATGTTGAGAATTCCGACTGGACCTTGAGGAACTTCAATATCATCAGTGATAGAAATGAAGTAGAGCCTATGCAACCAATACTTCACTACGAGACACCAAAACAACGACCTCACATCTACTTTCCTCAAAATTCCAGATACGGTGACTATGATCTTTATTTCAGTTCTGCAAAGTTCTCGCAAATGAAGAGGGTGACTTTATGTAGGATCAATGAACGCTGCATGGGGATTCTGATAAATTACCTAGATAAGCCGCCTGTCGTTTTGGGGCAATGGTATAAAACAGAGGTATGAAGTCATCAGATCATATACGATAGAAGCCATCCTCCGCCTTCGAAAATAATGTTCCGATCGGCAAGATTCGAGAACTCCGAAGAAGGTTTTGTGGTAGATGTCAGTTTCACACAGGAAGAACTCCCAGCAGATAATGATACAAATGATCAAATACAGGCATTTGATCTTGCACTTGATGAGGTTCAAATTCCATAACGCAATGATCTCTTTAACCAACATCACTAACGTTTGATAGCATATCGTATGGTGGTTCACCAACTCCACGGATCTAATTAGCCTCTGGCATCCAGGCGACCAGTCTGCACATAGGGTAGAAATGAAGGAAATCATTTGTCGGGATTACGAGATCCAGCATGTCATAATTCAAGCACAAATTGTAATATAAATATCATAGAAGTAGAAATTTTAATCTATAAGAACATGATTTTCTAACTCCAGAGGGTTTCCGTTTCAATTTCATACTGTGCCCCCTTGGGATCGACTTTGTGTGACATTGCCAAGTCATATCTTCACAGCACTGTTGCTAGACCCTAAACCACAATGTAATAATTACGACTAGCCATGCCCCAATTCACATAAGCAAAAAACCTTCCGCGAACTCTCAGTCTAATGCAGTCTGATCAGGAATCTCATTCTCCAAGGTCACGATTGGTGTTCGATCAGTACTAAATTCAAACCACATAAGCTGTCTGAATCACGGTTGAGTGTCTCCGTACTCGAACAGCGAATTTTAACTGCATGAGTGACACTTGATTGTTAGTATGAATCGTATAATTTAATCCCATATGACATCTATAGATTTGTTAATTCTGGGGGTGAGGGGAGAAGAGAAAATGTCTTTGACCCTGTATTACCGTGTCTTCGGGCTTGTGTATTCAGGTTCCAGGGTAAATCGACTGCTGGCTACAAAAATAGATAACCTTCTGGATTACAAGCCGATATTCGCAACTGTGCTGCTCTGTAAAGAGCTTCTGTGGTACCGTCAAGGATAAGGCCATGTTTCCGAAAATTGGGACGGCTAGCCATTATAAAGGAGTATATAATATATATAAATGACTGGTGCTATGAAAGAACTGAATAGTAACAATAATGAAGATAGAAAATGCTGATGAGTAGTCTCAACGAAAGTTCATGTCTTTATACATCTACTGAACCCCCCCCCCCCCCGTCCCTCTCCTTTTCTCCTACTTCCCTGCATCAAACTCTAATCACAAGAACCACCAAAGATATCCTCGCTGTAAGAGAATCTCTTAGAAGAACAACTTCGAGTGGCTTTGAGTGCTTCTAGGATAACTGAGCGCCACGGATCCGGAAGTTATGTTTCACCTTCTCCATCTTGCGCATGGCGTCTCCTTTTCGATACCAAGATATCGAAAGATAATTCCTAAACACTGGTACACCAACAGTTTGAATGAGAGGTACAGAAACCTGTGGTTGAAAATCCACAGGACGTAACACGACCTTACATGCGGCCAGATTCTCTTTTCGTCACTTAACGCGGAAATTGGCACCAGCTGCATAATTGACTGGGCTACCGGGTCTCCACTTTGGCTTACCAGATTGCTGGAATTCTTGAAAATTTCGGGTTCTTTAAGAGCCAATCATATCTAGCCGCTCAAACAACATGAGGTGTTTGGAAGTTCTGCAGGGGAGCCTCGCTAAAGTAGGTGAATAGTACCGCGCGGTTATGCAGCATGGAGATTTGTTCATTGGGTTTGGTCTTTTGGTATCAATATCTGCGGAAGCTTGGCACGAACTTTCCTTATATGCACTGTTGTTGCAGATCAGTTGTTTGCTAAGATGTTGTGTTTTTATTGTTGAGGATCGAGCAATCGGTAAGCATTCGATGTTCGGACAAGCGAAGTTCGATTTTTGGGGCTGGTCATGAGAGGAAAGCGCAGGATAATTTGATTGAGCATATTTTCGATTGGAAGTAAGGGTTCTGATATCACTACAAGTTTTTCAACATACTATCACATTTACATCTGACCTTCCACATTCCACCCTCCACCCCAGAACTCCACTCATCACACCCAACAATCTCCAACCATCTCTCCCCCATCCCTATCCCCAACCCCACTGGTATCTCAATCATCATCACCTCTCCACACATCCTCAACCTCCTATTCCCTCACCCATCCCACCCCGCAAATCCCCAAATCCACAGCTCCATATTCTCTCCAACAGAATATCCCAAAATTATTCCATAAATATAACACAACATTCCCCAGAATTCATCACAATCCCCAAAACATGCAAATTTTCCTGATCCAATCGTCTGGAATTCTCGATTCGCAATTCTTGTTTTGAGATACTAGAGAAGTGAGGAATAGGGAAGTGAGGAAGTTTTTTGGGAATCGAAAAGGAATCTATAAGGTATAAGCGAGAATAGATAATGGCTAAGAAGGGGTGCGGTAGTTAATTAATAGAATTAGGAGGGAGGACTGGGGTTAGGATTTAGGACTGAGGTTTGGACCGCTGATTGAAAGGGGATTGAGGAGAGAGAGGAAAGAAGGTGCGGGATTCTTCTGCGAGAATGGAGAGGATAGAGGGATAGGATATGAAGGCATGTGTACTTTTGGTTTTGAATGCAGCCCAAGTATGGATGTGGAGGGATGGAGATACTAAGAGGAGAAAGTATGGGGTAATTGAACTGTGTTTTTGCTAAGAGTTCTTAGGAGTCTTGGATTGATTGTTTTGATTTTGGAATTTCGAGATGCGGCAAAGGTGATACCAAATATCTCGTCCATGGCTTGGGCTACCAAGTTTTATTTCTCACTACCACTTCTTCCTTCAAATTTTGAATTTCAGAAATCCTGACGATGTCCGGCTCAGAATCTATCAGTTGCGCGTCATAAACTTTCATCCTCACCATCCCATCAGCATTCAAATCCTCCCACTTAAACCTCAGCACCTCTAACCCATCCGCCTTGCATCCCTCTCCATTTCCACACCTCACTCCCTTCTTCTTCTCTCTCCGTATCTTCCTCCCCACCCCCCCCGCCCATGCTCTAAACCCCACACCCAGAAACGCGCTCTCCCTCATCAGCCCATCACTCCACCCCAGCTCCATTTTATTCTTCCCTCCGTCCCAGAGACAAAAACGCTCTGAATAATTGCAATCATCATATTTATTGCATATGGAGCACAGGAACCGTTTTTCGCAAGAATGAGAGAGATCTATCTGCGTCATTAGCTCTTGAGAAATTTCGATTGTATGGAAAGTTTTGAATGGGATTTGAGATAGAGAAGTACACGATATGTCCATGATCCGTCTCGGGGTTTGAGAGTTAATTTATTTCCGCAGCGGATTGCGAAGGGCAGGTGGAGTGCAATATTTTTTGGTATTTGGTCGGGGAACATAGAAGATGGATAGAAAGGCGGGTGAGTTTGGATATTCATTATATGATAGGACTTGATGGGGAAACATGGTTCTTATGGTATCAGTCTTGTTTGTTGTGAGTACATTTTTCGGGCTTGAGTTATGGTTGTAGTTCTGAGACTCCTACTCCTTTATGAGTGCTAAATAGCATCATAAGTCTCATCGTCGTGAATTTTGGTATCACGATTCAGCCACAGGTCCAACCTGAAGGCACTTGACGTTACATATAATCCTTTCAAAAACGTAATTATTTATGAGATAACCATTTTTTATGTTTCTATACAAGCAAAGAAAATTTCCGCGTGTAGATATATAAGAATAGAAGTAGCAGAGGCGTTCCATTCTCTCTCTTTAGATTCAAGCGCTCATGATACGACATCCGACAATGACAAAAATTTCATGTAGGAATCTTCAAACTATAATTATAAATATACACAAAAATTGCACACCGTATCTCGCCCCATAATCTTTCTACTGTAAAGCAATTGGACATCCCAGATTTCCAAACGAAGGATTCAATTTCTTCATAACAAATTCAAGTGTGCCAATAGAGGGATTAACAAAACTGTTCAACGAAGAAGGAATACTTTGAGTAGCAAGTTGATAGAGCAGGCAAGAAGCTTCCAGAGAACCAGGCGTTGCAACCAATGTTCCATTTTTGATGCTTCCAAAGTTGATGAGATCAAAGCCACGATTTCCGGTAGCACCGCCGAACAAAACTGGTTCTTGGAGATATAGAGCAAGAATCTCATTTGTGGCATCGGTATGAGAATATGGAGTGACACGGTTTGTCCAGTTATCTGGGATTCTTTCCTCGCCCGTGAAGGAATATGAACCATCTGAATTTTGCTTGGCACCGAAGAATGTAGAAATGGTATCATAGTCTGGTGTGTAATTTTTTGTTCCGGATGGCATCAACTCGTACAAGAAAGAGGCAGCACCGAAGAGAAGCAAAGAAGCGGGACCGAAATAGAAATATGGGTTGTCCTTTAGAGATTGTTGGTAACGCTGTGCTCGATATTTCGCAAGTCCGTCACGGTTGTAATTGCCACCGGTAGTTTCCGTCATCATTCCAAAAAGTGTTCCGTTAAATGAATAATTGTCGCCATCAGCAAGGAAATGATCGTTGCGTGTGAGTGATGTATCAGCCTCGAACTTGTTGTGTGCATTCAAGCCGGGTTCTGAACCACTCGTAGCTGGTAAAAAATATGTTCGTGAGGTGGCATCACACCCGATGGAAAGCTTCTCGGTTACGATATCGCCATCGGTTAATGTGAGGCCAAGAACGGCAAGAAGATTAGCCAATTCATAGCCAACGTTGTACAAATTTTGTTGAGCATCAACAAGCTCATTATATGTTGTAATGCCATCTCGAGCAAGAAAATTGTGATTGGCGGCCGCATTCAAACCTGGACAAGGTCCACGAACATCGGTCGATTTTGGAGCGATAAATTGATGATCAGTATCTCCAGAAGCTGGAACCTGATACCCTCCCTTTCCTTTCCCTGGAAGGCCATTCTTAGCACCGTTATATGGGTAAGCATCTGAAATACCCGGAGCGTTGATGTGATTTGCATTAAATGGGCAAGAAGCAGTGTCTGGTTGCTGCTGTTTCTGTCTGTGTAATAGACTAGAGTCGACACCAGGCATTTTAGCAACAAACGGGAAAGCTGTAACAGTTCCAACCATAAGGGTCGCTGCAATAGAAGAATACTGCATCGTGAAATATGTGTAATGTATGGATCCAAAGATTGCTTGGTATCGTGATTGATGGATGTAATAATGATGAAGGAGGGGTGATGATGGAGTATTGAGATGTAGAGCAATTTGCCTACTAAGTGAATGGCCCAGCACACTAACGGCTGAACCCATACCAAGATGATTCTAGCATAACTCTTCCTCAGGAGCATCCAAAATTTAATTAGCGTTATCGAGATAAATCCACTATAGACAGATCTAGCACCTCCAAGCGGTGAAACAGAGGCCGTTCAGTTGACAGGTGAGACCTATATTTACAGGTCTTCTCAAGCATCCATACATTTTTGAGAAAATCATTCCTTTTTCTTCGCGCTCTTTACCATCATCCATTGTAAAACAGTTTGAAAATTCTGTCCTCGGAAAATTCCTAAAGCCAAGCTTCACTTAGGACAGAAAGAACGAGCTTCTCCAAAAAGGCTGTCTAGAAGAAATAGGAGAACCGAAGATCTTCTGCTGAGGTGAGTTCTTTGTCAGCAGAATCCTTACTGACCAACTGACTATTGAATGATCAACAGCAGTAAATTAAACTATGTATTCATCGGAAATTTGTATCTACAATCATCTAGTTTATCGCAATGAGATTCATGGGGAAGGTATACTATACCGCCACTGCATGTCACATATAATCGAGCACCGAGGTGTCCACCTCGTTCCTCTTTGTTAGAAACACTGATGGATCTAGCTCTGATTCTAATCTGCTCATTTCATGCCACAGTAAGCAGCAAATAAACTCGGCATTATTGTGGTAGCACATTTTCTTCTCTTTTAGCTTCACGATAGTATATTTTGCAGTCAGTTGAGAGAAATTGTACTCATAGAGAGGGACCCAGCCACCTATCAGTCCTTCTACCCCGCGTTATATTGCTCGATGATTCAGAAAAATAAGAATGGGAATGAAACTAGACAACGAGTGATGATGTAGTGAGGCAATTCCGTATCTGGTCTACAAACTCATGAGATTGCACGAGAGCCCGCTGGTACTCTCGACCCAGACCACTAGGTCTGAGTGCAAAGTATAGCAATGGCAGGCCTTCGATTGGAATGTTCCGGAGTTCTGGGGTCCACAATTGAATTGAATGTTGAGATAGGGGGAGGATCGAGACTTTTCACGATTGTTCTTGACTCCCTATTGTTTGAGTTTGTAGGGAAGCTTGTCTCGGTCAGCGGCAGCGATCGACAATAAACAGATTGTAACAGATTCATCGTCTATGTCTGGCGCCGACATCAATACAATTATTGGTGAAACGAAAATTTGAATCATCGACCTGAGGAGGTACATGCGAGGAAGTAAGTCTACATATTGAGACAGTCAATTTAAAAGTAGCTACCACGAGTGATCTCTTTGCAGTAGAAAAAGTCATTCTCGCAAAAGACCAAGAGTCTTCTGTTGCCAGAAAATATTCGGAATTCCAAAGATACCTTTCTGAAACAAAAGTATATTCTCGAATCAAGTTGAGCTTTTGTGATTGTCTTGTGATGAGATGTGTCGGTATCGAGAGTGAGCAGACAATCCACCAATCCTGTCCCAGCTGCCAGTATCGATTATTCGGCAAAAGAGTGTAATTATAAATCCATGGCGAAAGCCAGGTCTGTGTTTATTAAATGTTGCCTAGAATAGCCAGCGGGCGGCAGGATAGATCACAGTCTGGCGTGGATATACTCACACCATTATCTTCAATTACTAGAAAAATCCATCTCTTGGACCATCATACCAATAATTTTTGCTACTTTGTCCTTTGACGAAGAGATACTTTTAGTTCTGTCTTCTTCTGAATATTGAGATGTGTTCCTCTTTAACATTCATGGTCCGTCGTTTCGCAATAATGAAAGAACTGTGATACAAACACTTCATATGAAAGTCGTTGGTACATATCGTTTGAGGGTGATAAGTATACCACCAACGACTCAGAAGGTCGCAGTTCACATTAGAACAGCTGCCGAAAATACATCTTTTGTAATATGATAGCTTGTACCAACACTTCATTCACACCAAATCATGTAGCTGAGTAATAGTAATTCGGGAAAATGGGCAACTTCGAGACTGTTCTGGTCAACCTGATCAATCTCAAGGAAGCTTGGTGAATAGTGAACGGGTTTCGAAGCAAAATGTTGTTTGGGGCTATTTAGAAAGATGAAGATTTCTCGAAGAAAAGAATGAATGAAGAAGGAGGAGATGGAATTCACTGGTCGGTAGCCGAGAGAGTTTGAGGAGCAGAGTTGCCTTCGTTCCTTGCTTCTCCATACTCCGAGTGTCTTCCCCATTCAACGTTCAATGCCTTCAACTTGACGATATCTAATACCTAGGAAGGACTAGGTATGCAAAACTATGATTCTGATTCTTAGACCTGGACTCTAAATACCAACTTCTTATCTGAACCGTCGAACCAAGCGAACCTGAAAATTGCAATCGATAATTGTCATCATGTCGAAACGTCGATTATCTAACGCCAGTAGCGATAGTTTGGCCCTTGAGGGTGAAGCTCGCAGCCGCCGCCTTCGCACTGCAAGCCCTCAAAGAACACGGGTTACGATCAATTTCGATGACCAACCTTTGACCAAACTCATCATACCTGTCACTTCAGCTACCACTATCGATGATTTACAGAGCTTAATCTTCAATCGTGCCGAAAGAATCGCGGCATGATAGTCAATGAGATCATAGCCACTGCAAAAAGCCGTGTTTTTGGAGCTGCAGGAGATGAGGTAACTCCAGCACCAGGCTTTAATATTGGTTTATGGTTCAAAAACACGGATGACGATTCTTCAGTATGGGCATTAGGGACTGATACGCCCGAAAAACTCTGTTTGACTGGTAGTCTCGAGAATCCATTGAACATTTTCCTAGTCCTGATTAGCGAAGGTAAGCTTTCCGATCCATCATGCAGCAGAAAGAAGCACTGATTCCTCTTACAAAATCCCATCCTATTAGTAAAATCGATTTAACATATTATAGACAATCCAAATCCAAATTCTCCCTACGGATTTTGTTGCTCACTTCGAAGCATGGCTACATTTGAAACATGCCTTAAGGTGCTGATATTGGCAGCGAATTTCCGCCCACATTTGATTCCTTGTCTGCTAGAGCGCATGATGCTGGTCACGAATATTGGCGAGGCTAAGAACTGCCTTGAGAGCTCTTTAAGAATGATGGTAGTTCCCAAAGAGAAGAAGACCATCTTGGTAAACTGTTTCCGTGAAATTGCGCTTAGGATGGTTCCTGGTGCATTCGTTGGTCACAAGATTGAATCGGTCCTGGAGGGCTCAAGACAAATCTTTGCTTGAATGTTTAGCGATATACTCGAAGAAGATGTGAGTTACCCCATTTTAATCGAGAAATGTCGATGTTTAAACCATTTCAAAAGGTAAAGAGTACAATTACTTGTACCTGTAGCGTCAAGGGAAACATTGAAATGTAATTGGTGTTCTGACACTTCTCAATTTCTCGAAGCATATTGGTCTTTGAAATCATTCAAAGTTCCAAGCAGCTTTAAGTTCTCAATATAATATCTTGTCTCACTTACAGAGAGAGCAACTGCTGAATCAGATTATTCTAGTTCAAACCTGTCAAAGGGAAACGCATGCCAATCCCTGCTACTGACGACTTTCGAAACATCATCAACGTTTGCAACAGTTCCCAACACTTTCGGATGCTATCGCCCCTGCAGTTAGACGGAAGAGAGAATTCGGGTATCTCATTATCTAAGGCCGGATATGTATCACATTATACTCAGAAGGGTGATGAAACTTCGCAATCGAGGCTCGAAAATGCGATTACAGGCTTCGAGACTTTACCATCAAGACCGGGACAGAGTCTTCTCCAAGCTCTCCGATCAGTAGTTTCACAAAGACAAATTGAAGGTACGTGGGAGATTGACGATTGGGAGCGAGTAGAATCAAGCTCACCGGTTATAAATCCGAGCTCTGGACCTGATGAAGCAATCGTTATTTGTTTGGACAAGAGCATCAGTATGCGAACTTCACTCGGAAATAATTGGATTGGAAATGGTCAAATTAATACGCTCAACCGATTCGACGAAGCCAAGCAAGTGTTTCGAAATGTGGTATCACGATTGTCTGCTTATCACTTGAATGTCCATATAGGTCTAGTTACGTTTGGTTCGAAGGCAGAGCAGGAAGCTCAAATTTCTCCTGTCGGCAAAGAATTCAAGAACAAACTAGAAAACACTCAGGCAACTGACCACAGGACATCGCTTTTCGATGCCTTATCTGTCGCTCGTTCTAGGCTCGTCTCTCACCAAAAGCAGTATACTGAATCCAAGATGAAGCTTCGCATCATCGCATTAACCGATGGGAAGGACAACAGTTCCGTTTTCACTGCAGAAGAGACTCGTGAGATGTTATACAATGATGACATAGTCCTTGACTCAATCGTCATAGGTGGCTCCTCGTCTGATGAGCTTTTCAAGATATCAAAATATACAGGTGGTTATGCCTTCAAACCAACATCACGAATGCTTTTGTTCCAGACTTTCCTCCTCGAGCCGTTCCTGGATATACTTGCTAGACCAGATATTGTCAAAATCCCACTCGATGACTATGATACGTCACTGCCAAAAGAGGCTGACATGACAACCATTGATGACTTTCCGCCTTGTCGTCCGCATCAATTACAGGATGGTGGTTTTGTCTCGCTTGACGCAGCAACACGCCAGTTGGCTGGAAAGTCGTCTTCGCTTCTTGAAATTTGCCGCATGTCGGCTTCCGCCGAACCTGCCCATAGATCGACTGGACGACTATTTCTTGACGAGATGCGACTCATGATTGCGAATCCTCATGCATCGATGGATATCTATGTCAGTGAAGTAGATATGGCTTTTTGGAAGATCGTAATGTCGGGACCAGCATCTACGGCCTATTCCGAAGGCACTTTTGCCTTGTTTGTTCATATGACAGATACGTATCCCCAAAAGTCACCGGCTGTCCGCTTCATCACACCAGTGCTTCATCCAAATGTATCCAAGGTAACATCACTACCCCATCCATTGATATGTATTGTGTCATGACTGATGATGAGACAGCATGGTAGGATATGTCACGAAATTTTCGATGATGGGTGGAAATCAAGCTTTCACATTCACGATATCTTGAAGACTGTATTCACCCTATTCGAGAATCCAAAAGCTAGTTGCGATGCTGCTATTGATGAGCTAGCAACACTGAAGTTTTGGACCGACCGGGAGACAGCTGATGCGGAAATCAAGAAATATGTAAGCGTTAAGAAACTTGTTATAGAAAGCATGAAGTGTTAATCCATGTCAGGTCACCAAATTCGCTACACGTACTAGACTTCAATGGAAGAGAGAAATGGATTTGACAGTTTGAAATTTGACAATCAGTAAGTTCCATGGGATACGGTTATCGAAATAGGAGAGCATTTTGCACTTTCTATAGAAAAGTGGATCTAGCTAAAATACTAAGGGGCGATACATACGGGAATAGTTGTAGCAATATCTTGCTATTGTGAAATAACAAAATGGCAATCTACTTCTAACTTGTCTTCGTCTGTGAGCCTTGGAGATTGTCGATTGACTTGAGCTACAAATAGTTTGATGTTAAAAGCCGAACAAGATGACTGGGCTGATTTCCAAAGCATTTTTTTGCCTTAACTTCTATTTGCGTTTGAGACGTTGCGTGGTGACTTAAGGGGAGAGCCCCGTTCGATATGAAAAACAAATTCGGAGTAGAGAATGGAATACCAGATACTCTTTCAATCTGCATTTGGGGGTTCCGTTTCCATTAGGGCACGGTAGAAGAAGATGGTCAACACCGATACTTGAATGATGTGGAAGAGCGGTCGCGAGATATACGAAGGATTGTATCGGGGCGCAACTTCGCTATCCTTTGTGCCGATTGACACCAAATATTTGAAATATGGAAGAAGGAATTGTCGAAGACAAGACGTACATGTATTTTCGCTCTCGAATCGTGAAGCATGGCATACTTAAACAGAGTGCAATGGTTCGTGATCACATGGCATTAGACATTGTACATATAAATAGTGTGTGTGCCAATTGCATAAGAACTTGGATACCATCGAACACGTGTGTGTGGAGTGAATGTGTATTTGCATCTTGTGTATATTATCGGAATGTTTTATCTGAGTGGGAAATGTATATTCGCCACTCTGCCTGTACATGAAGCAGTTTCGTGCTTGGGTATAGGTCTATAGAAGCTCTATCATACCCTTCAGGCTGGTATAGAAGTATGTATGACATCTCAAATCTCGTGGACTCGGTGCTCGACCAAAAGTACCTCTTCTGATGTACTTGGTATCTCCAGACATCTCTCTCAACCCGAATCTCATTTAAGAGAAGAAATACTTCCCACCCTTGCTCCGTGATCAAAAATCCTCGAATCCCTTTCCATACCAAGCCCAAAACCCCCTCATCAGAATATCCCCTCTTACCTCACTTCCCCCCCTGCACCAATCCCAAATAAACATTCCAACCAATCCCCGCCAAACTCCCTAACAAAGCCCGGCCCTGCACACTCTTAATCACGGCAAAATTGCTCAGACTCACAAATGGCCATAGCTTCCATCCCGCTTTCATCATACCCCAGTATTCATTTTGTGCAGACTGGATAGCTTGAGGAAGAGTCGCTCCGCGGAATAATGAAAAAGTGATGAGGAAGAGCATTACGTTGAGCAGCGCGAGGAGAGTTTGATCGATAAATACTTTTAAAATGGTGTTTGTGATCGAGAGAGCGGGTTTGGAGAGTGCGGATTCCTTTTCTGAGATTTTTTGCGGGGAGGTTGGTTTCTTGGAGGGGAGAAGAGATTCAAGGAGGGATTGTCTAGGCGTTTTGATTATATGGTCAGTATTCGTAGTACTTTTCTGCGAACATAATCGTGCGAGAAATATGGTACTCACAAGTAGAAATTTGGAGGGGCGCTCAGCAAACCGTATAGCACGAAGTAAAGGACCGGTGTCCAGTTTATCGTGAATTGTGCCTGTGTAGTTGTTAGATTTTAGTCTGGCATGGTGTAATGTAGAGATAAAGATAGAGAGGGCTCATACATTGCGCTGGTACGCAGAAATATATTGTGCGATGATATTGCTGATTCCCGATAAGACACAGGATTGAACCGTGGTGTTTACGACGGCGGAAGACATCTTGGGTTTCGTCTCGTGGGTTATGGTTGAGATGTGGAGGGAGTAGGAAATTCTCTCTGAGAAATTGTTGGTTTGATCTTCAGCTTTAGTATCCTGGTGGCGTAGTGTGTCGCGTTGTACTTCCGCGCTTGGTGGGGTGGTTTCTTCCGAGTACTACCATGATTGTTCGCAAATGTCAACGGATTTCATTGTGATGAGTCGATAGTCTCGACTTATTGAGTCTGTGATCTTGAATCGTCGAGTCTTTGATCTCGAATCATTGACTTCTTGCCATCTTATAGCGACAAGCTGGAGCATTGTACGTTTTTAATGATAGAGGGCGGAGAGAAGGAAGGTCGTCAAGACCTCAAAACACAGACATCAGACCTACAATTGCCGCAATCCATGGATGATCATGAAGACCTAGATGTCCTGAGGATATCGCGGCGTGAACCGAATTACCGAGTGGCTTCGGTATACATTCCAAGATCTTGAAGAAGAGGTAGCTCCTATTGAAGCTTGCTATGGAGTCGACAATGTATGTTTGGATTGATATGGTCCTGTTATATAGCAATCAATTCAAAAAGTTATAGTATACAACAAAAAGGGGGTTTGCATAAGTATTAACGTGATTTATCATCGAGTAGATTATATCATTAAGTGGACCACTTTTATTTCAATAAATACAACTAACTTTAACACATAATTTATTAACCATTTATTATACAATTTAATAATAAAGAAGCACATTTATTTTTAACTATTAAACCTATCAAAAACAATAAAAAACTAAGTCTTTGAAAGGCCTTCCAACTATATAATATTCCTTATATAACTCTTATTCATAGAATAAATGATTTAACTTTATATATTGAAATTCAAATAAATTAATATAAACTTATAGAATTAGAAAAAAAGGTTATTATTTAATATATTCTTAATATAAATTCAAAAAGTTTTTTATTTAAATTTAAGAAAGTAGAAGATATAACAAATTATATTCTCGAATTAAAGATATATTTTTATTATATTTATAACTTTCAAAAAGTTTTTTATAAAAATTCTAAGTTTATTAAAAAATGGTTTCAATTAATTACAAATATATAAATGAAATATAATATTTTAAATAGTGATTTTTATAATTTTAATAAAATAAGCTTTATAATAGGTATAATATACTTTGGAATAATTATCATTAGTATTAAGAAATGTAGTAGAAGTAAATCAATATAATTAGGCAATTGAGAATGGGTTATAGTAATAATTTGTAGGAATAAGAAGGGTAAAACTATTCCCCTATTTCTAATGGTTTAGGAATAGGTTTATCTTTCCAATTGATATACTGAAATCGATTTTCCTGCGGAATGGGCTATTAAACCTATATTTAATGGATGGATAAACAATGAGACAGGTTTAGAATAACGTGGTTTATCATCATGCGGCCCATATCATCATGCGGCCCACTTTCACCTCAATTTGCACCCTTTTATTTCAACACGCGTTTTATCAACAACCCACGATGCATTCGAATAATGAAGAAGCCCGTATACTCCTAGCTATCGATGCTATTCATAAAGACAAAAAACTAAGTGTTAGAAAGGTTGCTACGATGTATAATATACCACGTACAACACTACGGCGTAGAATAGACGGTTTTACCCCTCGTACAGAATATCGACATAAAACCCATAAACTTACAGAATTAGAAGAAGAGATCATTATTCAATATATTCTTGATATGGATTCGAGAGGTTTTCCACCTAAACTTAAAGGGGTGGAAGATATGGCGAATCATATTCTTGAATCGAGAGGTGGAAAAGCGGTTGGAAAGCTCTGGGCGCATCGATTCGTAAAGCGTCACAAAGAATTAAAGACGCGTTTTAGTCGTGTTTATGACTTTCAAAGAGCTTTGTGCGAGGATCCTGAGTTTATTCGAAAGTGGTTTCGTCTTATATCGAATATGCGAGCGAAATTTGGTATACAAGATTGCGATATGTGGAATTTCGACGAAACAGGCTTTATGATGGGAGTTATAAATGCTGGTATGGTAGTTACTAGTGCTGAGAGGAGTGGTAGGAGTAAAGCAGTACAACCAGGCAATAGGGAATGGGCGACAGCGATCATATGCGGTAGTAGTGTAGGGGAAATCATACCTCCATTCCTGGTGGTTCAAGGACAGGTGCATCTTTCCAATTGGTATACGGAAACCGATCTTCCTGCAGATTGGGCTATTAAACCTACTAGCAATGGGTGGACGAACAATGAGACAGGATTGGAATGGTTAAAACACTTCGATAAACATACAAAGGATTGCAGAGTAGGCAAATACCGAATGTTGGTGCTAGACGAACACGAAAGCCACGAATCCATACCTTTTCAATCATATTGCAAGGAGAATGATATTATATGCGTATGCCTACCACCGCATTCAAGTCATTTAACTCAACCACTTGATGTCGGATGTTTTAATAGGTTAAAACAAGAATATGGTACTCAAATTGAGGGGTTTATAAGGGCACATATCAATCATATCTCAAAGGTTGAATTCTTTATAGCTTTCAAAGCTGCATATCAACGATCGATCACGAATCAGAATATGAAATCTGGATTCCGAGGAACAGGATTAGTCCCCTTTGATCCTGAAATAGTACTCTCAAAATTAGATATTCGAATACATACACCTAGTCCTCCTCCTTTTGTCAATTTAGACCTCTGAATCTCTCAAACTCCTCACAATCCTATGGAAGCTCTTTCTCAATCAACATTAGTTAAATCTCGAATCAATCGTCATCAATCAAGCTCTTCTACACTTATATTTGAGACTGTACTAGCTCTAGCTAAAGGCACAGAGAGATTAGTTTATGAGAATACACTTTTAAGTGCAGAGATCTGTATACTTCGGGTAGCAAATGAGGCATTAAGCAAGCGTCGACGTGCGAAAAAAACCCAATTGCGTTAAGGAGGAGTATTTACTGGACAAGAGGCTCTTGATATATTATCTCAGCAAAAGGTTGATGTTCAGATTCAACGCGACGAGCATCAAAAAGGGAGGAATCCTAATGGGGAAGTATCTTCTAATAGATGCTGTAGTAAGTGTGGAAAACCAGGTCATAATTCAAGAACTTGTCAAAACGATATAATAGATCTTAGATTATTAGATTCTTAATAGTTTTAATCAATTGAATCAATTGTTGTTGAGTAATATGGATTTAAAAATACAAATTGAGGTGAAAGTGGGCCGCATGATGATATGGGCCGCATGATGATAAACCACGTTAATTGAAATACTTCGATAATGTTACGATGGGTAACAGAATGCCATGTGACAAGTGTCACGTGGTGAAGTCCCCAGGAGCCAGGGCTCCAAGGAGGTCCTTGGGAGCCAGGACTCCAAGAAACTCCAACCAACATCAGAGTACGAAGATCTATATAAGGGAATGGGATTTCATTACAATGTAGAGCTTCGTGCTCAAGAACAATCATTAGTTTCATTACTATAGTTACGAGAATTGCAACCAGTTACAACCTTATTGAATTCCTACTTGAAGTCTAGTCTAAACCACCTCGAGAGATCTCTAGACACTTCCACGTGACCCTAGAGGCAGCTCCCGTAACAGATAAGCATATTAAGAATTGAAGAAAGAGTAAATATCGAATGTTGATGCTAAATAGATATAAAAGTTATAAATCAATAGCTTTTTAAGTATATTACAAAGAGAACAATATTATATGTTTAAGTTTATTATTGTATTTAAGTTATTTAACTTAGCCACTTGATATTAACTATTTTAATAACCTGAAACGTTCATATGGTGATTAAATTGATGGATTTATTAAGATACATATCAATTATATTTCGAAGGTTGAATTCTTTATAGCTTTTAAAACTATATATAAAGAATCAATCATCTTTTAGAATATAAAATCAGAATTTCAAGGAATAGATTTAATACCTTTCAATTCTAAAGCTATACTTTCGAAACTAAATATTTGAATTCGTACACCTACTCCCCCCTTTTTTAATCAAGATTTATAAATCTCTTAAACCTCTTATAATTTATTTAAAGCTTTTTCTCAATCAATTTTAATAAAATCTTAAATAACTTGTTATCAACCAAACTTCCCTATATCTATATTCGAAATTATATTAATTTTAATTAAAAATATAAAAAGATTAATTTATAAAAATATACTTTTGAATATAGAGATTTGTATATTTCGAATAATGAATAAAATATTAAATAAATATTAATATATAAAAAAAACTCAATTATATTAAGGAGAAGTATTTATTAAATAAAAGACTTTTGATATATTATTTTAATAAAAAGTTGATATCTAAATTCAATATAATAAGTATTAAAAAGAGAGGAATTCTAATAAAGAAGTATCTTTTAATTAATATTATAATAAATATGGAAAGACTAGGTATAATATAAGGACTTATCAAAATGATTTAATAGATCCTAAATTATTAAAATCTTTATAATTTTAATCAATTAATTTAATTATTATTAAATAATATGAATTTAAAAGTGTTTATTGAGATGAAAGTGTTACGACCGAGGTCGTCACATGACTAGATTGATTAAAATATCACCTGACCAAGGTGTCCCACTGAGTCCCACTGAGTAAGGCCCAGTGGGACACAGTGGGAAGCAGTGGGACAACAGAGAACGAAGGTCTATATAAGGGAATGGGATTTCATTACAATATAGAGCTTCGTGCTCAAGATCAATCATTAGTTTCATACTATAGTTACGAGAATTGCAACCAGTTACAACCTTATTGAATTCCTACTTGAAGTCTAGTCTAAACCACCTCGAGAGATCTCTAGACACTTCCACGTGACCCTAGAGGCAGCTCCCGTAACAGAAAGTGGTTCACTTGATGATATAATCCACTCGATAATAAATCACGTTATACAAACTTTCATATGCAGATATCGTTGAAGGATTTGACCGTGACAACGATTTATTTCAAGGCAGCTTTTTATTTTTATGTCATATGCTTTGCTATTTATTGTATTGAGCAAGAATGAAGAATGGAAGTCACTGCTCTCTTTGGAAGTCACCATCGCTCAGCCAGGCTTTACATATCATACATTCTGCCCGTTTCCTCACTACACTGTGAATACTGCATATACTGCATCCTGAAGAAGAAGACTACCTCCAGCGAATCTTTCAAGTACACTTCCACTGAAAGCCTCAAGATTACTTGAGTTTCCTTCAAGGTTATCTTAGTTAAGAGTACCCCTTTTTCTACTAGCAATTCATATACCTTTGTCGGAACTAGTTCTATCAAATCTTCGATCATTGGAACTTCAATCAAGCCAAATTCAAATACCGAGACTAATGCAAAGACCAGCGTCAAGACTTCAGATAAGCCAAGCTCAAGTGCTACTCCAAGGATCATTGGAATATCGCTAAACTTCATCACAAGATAGTCCACTAGGTCCCCCAGCACTAGCGATAGCTCTTTCCACGCACCCAGCCTTGATTGTCGTTGGCAACGTAAATCTATACTCCCTTGTCCCCATTCAATCCCCACGTCACCCAGGGATAATGGCATCGGATGCCTTCCCATCAAGTAGGGCACCACATCCACTTTCTTGCTTTTTCAGGGCCGCACCCAAATCGCTTTCGAAGCTGTTTGTAATTATCTGAAATTCAACCAAAGAGTGTCATCGTGCAGGAAACAGACTGCTCGAGGTGCCATTGGTGTTGGTCTTGGTGTCACCAATATGATGGAGGTAACGGTAGAAATGCTTGCTGTGAGCGACGCAGTGATCGTTGTTGTAGTGGTTGATTGCAAGGAGCCGTAATATTTCAATCCGGCTTCGATGACAGAAGGAGCAATAGCATCGTAATTGGTATTTGTAGGCGTCCGATCTATATCGTAGAAGCCAGTCATGATTGCTGTTGTTACAGGATAATGTGTTGTGTCGGTAGTAGTTGTTCTTGTGTCTCTGGCGCTGCATGCAACGGACTCCTGGCATTCATTCTAGCATCATCGTTAGTTGTGTGACTAGAGGAGAGTTTAAGTAGCATACCTTTGTTGTTGACGAATACTCTGTCATTGGCGAAGGGCCCCAATTACTAATAATCCCCGTACCCGCCAACGCAGTAACAGGATCATCACAATCATTATCGTCGTTGACATTCTCATTGTTATTGCTGTTATTGTTACCACCGTTATCGGGCCCACTAGATCCGCACCCTGTGACATAACCAAGGCCTCCACACTTAATAAGGGGACAGTCCCCCCAAAAACATCCGAGTGGACCGCAACCACCACTACAGCCAAAAATTCCACACCCACCGTAACAGGCAAACAAGCCGCAATGTGATTTGCAGCCAAATATCTTGCAGTTACGAGTTCCATGACCTTCGGCGGACTTCGTTGATTTAGGCTTGCCACTTGAGATTGTGACGGAAGGGATAGTTTTTGTTAGCGGGGGAATGACGATTGACACTGTTGGCAATGGCTGGATAGTAATTGGGTGTGGTGTCGAGAACCAAACACCAGCAGGTACGGCAGTGCTCGAACTTGAACTTGAATCTGGACCCGTGGTAGATTTCCAAGTGGTTCCTCCATGCAGGCCGCCCGCCGAAGTCATCAGCGCTGGGAATGGGGGTTGTGGAAAACGTATTCTGGAATGCGGGAATGGTATAAACAAATGAGGATGGCATAATACTTTACATGGGAAATATTTTATAGGTTGCATTGTGCGTCGCGTGCATTGTAATTGGTTGAAAATGGACCTCTGATATCGCGAATAGTGGAGCACTGATTGTTGATGTCACTGTTTGGAGTTCTCCAGTGGAAGAAAAGAGAAAATTTGTAGTCAGTAGAGGCCAAGTAACGGTGGTTGTCGTTCCCGGTGGAAACGGAGGGAGAACGAAGATGCAAGAAGGCTCGCAGGTCGTAGACAAATTGTCACTAGTCCCACTTCTTCCATCACTGCTTCCATCACTGCTTCCACTACCGGTCCGGATAGATAGACTAACATAGACTTTTGAGCTGCCGCCACAACCAGTTCTATTCTTCCCATTGTAGGACTGGAGGTCGACTGTCCAGTCCACCGTTTCACCAAAGTTGTACTATTTAAATAATGCCGCTCGAGCTGACTTGGATGTTTTTCGACTTTCTGTCACGGGGACACAGATTACCAAGCTGGGTGGGGCTCGAACCATCGGAGGCGGTAATACAGAGGATCTATGGATTAGCAATCAAGGAACTCTTATATCTGATGATCTTCACACTTGGCAGGATACTAAGGTATATCTATGATTCTACAAAGGAGAGTCCCTACATCATAGAATACAGAACCAAGGATAAGAGAATGTAAATAAAGGGAAGCTAGTGTAGTATATATAGTCCAGTATATACTGGGGGTTAATCAGAACATATAATTAGACTTAACCAGCCTTAAATATACATTATTACCCTAAATATTACATAAGTTTCATTCGGAATCTACTCGACATATACCTACCCTATTACAGAATGTGAAGGACGGGAAACTAAAGGAAGGGTATTTTAGTAATTTGTAGTCATTGATAAGGAACTAAAAGGAAGTTGGAAGCGAAGCTTTCAATTTATACGAAGAGAGTTAGTTAAAGAGGCTATTGTAGACGGTCACGTGCCATGGAGGGTTCGTACGCCCTTATATAGAACCTTGATATTTTCAATCCTTTTATTTGATTGGAATCCGACTGAGTTATATTTTTATATAATGATTTATAAATGAAAGAGAGATGATAGGGAGTGTTACACTGATTGTAATACTGAACAAGGGAGAAACTTCCTTTTACGTCTCTTAGACAATTATATCAGGGTGCCTAGCTTGCTTGACCAGGAGGCCACGTCGCTCTGTTAGCGAAGTGTTTGATAATTGACCGTTGATTGCTGTCGTATTCTTATATATCATATACCTTATAGGCGACTACATTGTCTAATCTAGGCATATATAGTTGGTATGATTAATATGATCAAACCTGAAGTGAATCTAGTTTATTATCTTTATTACTATCTATTCCCCGATCAAAGTGCCGAAGTTACATAGTCATTTTCCATGATAAAAATAATTAGGTGTCCGTGGATAATCTGCAAATACTCTGTAGATTATCCGTCCTAGATTCTAAATTGTCCCCTCCGCTGACAGATTGTCCTTGAACTATCCTCCAAGGCCATTATTCACCCTGTAAGTAACTACTCGTTGAGCGGCCTAATAACAAACTGAATCTCAGACAATGGAACGTTGATCTGGACCAGGACTTTGACGCCTTGCTAACAATTTCAAGTGAGTATTTTGTCAATATTGAATATTTATTTGTTTTGTTTTATGAGTGCCTAAACGTAGCAGTGTTGTAATTAGCATTTCTCAAAGGTGTTTTGCCAATGATTACTGATATTGTACATTCTTTCCGACTGAAACATCATGCTTTCTACTCAAAAATAGTTGTAATGTAATCGATTCGAGAAAGCCCTATAGGGTGTACCTGAGAGTTCAAGCGTTTCTCTTGGAGGTCAGCTCTAGAATAATAATAACAATATTAGTATTCTAGTATTAGTGGAAGACTTAGTCACTTTTAGCTTTAAGGGATAAATCGAATATATAGTATGAGAGTTGAATTGAAGACAAATTATAAGAGAGAGCTTAATTGAACTGAATCTGCTTGCTTTTTCTAGGTTTTCTTTAAGGAATATCCTAGGTTTATATAGTTTATAATAAAATTCTAATAATTTTTACACTTATAAATAAGATAGATTTAAATCGAATCTTATAGAATCATTTATATTATAAAAAGAAAAAATACAATCAATCAATTTGGTCTATTTTATTAATAATCTTTTATGTGATTTTATCACATTCTATTTCATTATAAATCAATTTGATAAGAGATATAACAATATAGTAATATAATGATATAATTTTATGATATAAAATTATATTATATATATATTAATCATCAATATATCGCTTAATTAGTAAGATATTAATAAGTGATTTAGTATAGAATCTCACAACATTAAAGTCTATCTGTGTAATTAAATTTCACTAGTTCTGACGGGCGTGAATCTGGCATGATTGCACTGCATCCCCAGGAGCCCTCGTAGAAATAGCCGCGCTTCGCAGTAGTGCGAGAAATATGCATCCATTAGGAGCAGTGTGGAATGCTAGCCTTATACAATCTAGATCGAAACGCTGAAAAAGAGTCTGAATATATTGGATTCCTAAACTTTATTGTATTCCAATTCTCTTTCCACATTCCAGATCTTTTTTAAGCTTCTTTTAAGCCTTCCCCAATATTCCAACCTTTTTCCAATATTTCAATTCAATGTTTTTAGTCTTTCAGTACATCCCTTATATAATTCACATGAATATATACAAAGCATCGTATGAAAAGCTTTCATACGGTTCAATATATCAATCCTGGAATAATATACTAGTCTAGACAGTCAATCTGCCTGACCAAGCTATTTTAAACCTGGAACTGTTAACATCCAATGAGTCACAACAATAGTTCCTATTTATGTAATCGATACTTACTTCCATTGTACCATAGTTGACAGTTTGTCATCTTTAGAATCCCGCAGCACTAACATATCAATCATGGACTGAGGCAGACACCTTCCAAAGAAGACAATTCGAAGTGTTCTGGAGGATTTACACTTCATTGGAAAGAAAGAGTAGTAAGGTTGCATCTACTGTAACCTTACATTACAACTGAATCCGCGACGACCGCAATGCAACCGTATTATTGGGCTTATGAAACCGAAGATATATGCTATAAATTAGCTCAAAATCTTATCTAACAGAAGAAAATCCAAGCGTGTTCTCTGAATGCTCATCTAGCAAGTTAATTCTTTCTATTAAACGTCTTCACGAAACGCCAGTTTGAGATTGAGTCAACTCGATGCATCGAAACTTGAAATAACTACGTGTTACTGTCTATGAACAAATCTTAGAACCCGATCGTCAAAACGAAGTTTCACCAGGCTTCAACAAATCGCACAGAAAATTAAATCAAATGGTGAGTTTAACAAATAGGATAGCTAAATGTAGAAGTGTCAAACATCTCACAAATAAGAGGACCCGGAAGATCCTGCTCTTGCTCCACGCCCAAAGTCTCCGCCGTCTAATTCCGGAATGCTCCTGTAGTAGGTATCAATTGATTAGATCTGATTAAATTTATAGGGGCAATATAGTTCAGCAATGAATCATCTTCGGAGTCAGGATCGTCACTAGAGATATTCTTGATACTAAAAAGTGTCACGTTAAGTTCCTGAGTAAGTCGTTCCATAAGCCCCAAACCAAATTGTGGCGTGAATGTGGATTCTCCGTTATTGCTTACAAGTTTGACGAAGGCTTTGCGTTGTTGCACTTCCATGTTGATTCCGTTGACGAAAATTGTGTTTTTGAAAACGTCAGTGAGGTCTCTGTTGGAGAGCCGGAAGTCATCGGTGGCGTTATGTATAAGGTTATTAAGGTTCTAGGGGAAGCAGTGATAGTTAGCATGATAGAAAGTAGTGTTTGAAGTTTTGGTGAAACGTGCAATCGTCACTTCTCGCCGTTGATTTGTGGTACCAAATAGATCTGCCGAAACAACAGTTGATAGGACAAGAATCAAGGAGATGGCAAGTCGGTTGAGTTTCATATTGCTAATCATTATGTATATGATAGTCTTTGTAAGCAATTATGATTGGTCTTGCCAGTTGCTGCACCTAAAAGCAACAATGCACGTGGTCTCCTAACGAGTTAGAACTCAAGGGGGCTCGAAGTATTGGAACGAGTAATTCAGAAGCACTGTTAGAATGCAATCAAAAAGCCAGAGATGTATGTTCTTCTTTATAATATGTTGAAATCCCACACATCGAAAGAAGCTATTGGGAAATGCGAATCCTACACTCAAAATATCGTCTAAACTATATTCTCGTTAATGGCAAACCCCAAAAGCTACCAGTGATCAATCATAGTTAAACTATCTTGGGATAAACTGATCTGGTCTCATTTGCTGCGGTGCAAATCAGCTGTGTGTACCGCAGTACTGCAACACAAACCTCTTGGTACTTCAGTGGTTCATCTCATAGAGTTCAAATAACTACCCCCTTTGAAAATCATTCTTTTCTGTTCTAATTCCGTTTTTCCGGGACTAGTCACTTTGTAATTAACTAAAAATCGTGATTTTAAGATCAAATCTGTTCCTAAATGTTGTGTGCTGAACTAGCGCAAATTCTATGATCAACAATGACTATAGGGTTTGAATTATATTCCAACCCTAGGGTCCAGAGACGCAACAAACAGTAAGCCTACATCAAACAGATATGAGGAAATTCGGCTCCTTCATCTAATCCAATTTCTAAAGCATAACCGCTGTCTTGACGTTGTACGCTAAGACACGAAGCAAGTGTAATGTGAGAGAAGATTCAACAGAGTGTGCCATATCATAACATGAAATTGAAGTACCTCGTTTCTCGTTCAGATGGCACAGTTTTATTTATTAGGGGTAGGTGAGGTACATTGTGAAGGTTAGCTACTGCTCACCATCATAAAAATATTCGTTCAAAATAAGTTGTATCTTAGGGCCCGTTTGGCTCGATTCTTGTATAAATAGTGCGTCACCAAAATCAAAGTGTACACATTTGATCTTCATATATATAATTAAAGTGTATACTTTTGAGTCGATTCATTTGGATCACTATCGATTTTTCTCAAAAGTGAATATTTCGACTTTGCACAAAAAGTATATCATCAAAAATTCAACAACTCGATTATAAAACAATTCGATGTATTTGAAAGTGTAAATCCTTATACGATTCATTATCTGCCTCTGAATCAACAGTCTCATCAAGTTTTTCGGTGTTATTAACCTCACTACCTTTTTTCTCTACAAGTTAAACACTTTTGCACTTTAACAATTTTAGTAAAAAATGCACGCTTTAACTTATACGCACATAGCCTAATATTTATACAAAGTGCCTGTCAAACGGGCCCTCAAACACTATATAAACATTTCTTTACTTCGATTAGTACTTTTGATGATTAAACCACCTTATGACACACTGCAAACATTAACACACGATCAGCAAACCAAGCAAGAAGCTATTCTAGCAAACTCAAAGTCTCCGTGCCGCACAAAGCCACTTCGCTAATAGCAACTTCTCATCATCGTCAACATACTGCTTTCTCCCAGATAAATTTAAATGCTCTCGAGTAGTGCTCTCACTACCTTCCTCTCAGGGATAACCCCATGTTAGGATGCGTGATTAGGGCTAGAAAACAAGCATACTGACAAAAGTCATCGCTTATTCTATTCAGAGTAAATAGCTACTCTCGCTACTCAATCACGGTCCATACTCGACATTATTTCACTGACTGTCAAGAGCAAATAAACCATCAAAATCAAAAATATAACATTCGCTACACATTTAGTATTGTGATTCAGATACATGTCAGCTTCAGGGTATTCTATTCTTATTTGTGAGAGTTTCATTCCAACCCTCCGCGCTCAAGAAAACACCTAAAATGACATCGATAAAAAGAGTGACTCTGCATAACGCCAACCGAAAAGCAAAGATACAAAAACGCTCCAATGTCTCCATCTGCTCACAAGCATCCAATAAACGAAAACAAATAACCAAACACAATAAACAAACCACCGCTCTCAGCCTCCCTATTTACTTCTAATGCCATCTACTTCCAATCCCCCAAGCACCAACTCCCCAGCCCAAAACCCCCGCATCAAAAGCCTCTCCTCACACTCCCGGAGCAGGAAACCCCCCCTTCCCCCCATCAAACCCACAAACCTCCAGACCACCCGGAACCACCCCCCACCCCCTGCCGACCTCCATGCCCTCAAAGCCCCATTCAAATAATCAAAACACCAAATCCTCTCCAACGCATTCACAATTCGTTTTACCTGAACCTCAAACGACGCACTCTGCGCATTAAGCGCGATGAGATTTCTTAATTTCTCATTGATCCCGCTGAATGCGCTTTGCACGTGATTATGTCCTTGAGTATCTGGTTTGGTGTTGGCGATGGAAGTGAGGAGTTGGTCGTTGAAACCGTGAGTGTCAGCTTGAAGTTTTACGGTTGAGAGAAGGGTTTGCAGGGAGGTGGTGAAGGTGGGGGAGTGGGAGCTGAGGGTGTTGAGGAGGAGGGTTGCTTGCTAGGAGGTGGATGGGTGGTTAGATGGGTTCTGGGGTTGGGATTTAGGGGGGGTTTACTTTGATACTATCATTCCATTCGCTTATGATGGTTTGGGGATCGCTTGGGTAGCCGTGTGAGAAGTTGCGATGGCGGAGACGCCCATAATCATTAAGGCGCAGATGGTAGCAAACTTGGTGAAATGCATGTTGATTATTTTGGTCAACTGAGGAGGAAGAGATGTTATATTTAAGAAGGATGAGATTGAGGATTTGCAACGAAGAATTCTTGGAGCCAATTTCGAACGTAAGAAAAATGAAGTAGTTTAGATGATCACTGCTAAAGTAAGTAAAGAAGAATTATATAATTGAAAACAAATAGATCGCCGCAAAAATTATCCATATGCATACTATTCCGAGACACCCATCACCAGAATCACCAACTCTTAAACACGATATATAAAACATATACTATCAGAATTAAATAACTATAGATTTCTATATCAAAACAATATATATACTATTCTTAACGAATATAAGCTTTTATACTGTAACAAGTTATTCAAATATTAAGGTGTTAATACTATTCTTAAATAGTAAACTAGAATTTAGATTTATATTTTGAGATAAGATATTTAATAAAGAAATAAATGAAAGTTAGAATCCATTACAGCTTTATTTAGGGCCATAAACGACAAAAAGTAAGACGACTGATATGAGCTAAGTATACTACCTAGGTATATACTGTACCGAATGTTATTCGCTTTCTATCCGCATTACATCATTATTCAAAACCAATGCAGGAGAATGAGTCTCAAGAAATCAGACTAGACCAAGTCAATACCAGAAAATGCGACGTAAAAGAAACTTGATTGATATTACTGCAGTGTCTAATTTGCAATATTCAACGTTGAAATTATTCTACTTAAGCTAGGGAGTCCCAGAGAACATTCTCTCGCGAAGTCTGATCTCTTTCCCAATATCATGTTGCGAGTTTGTTGCGTTTCTAAAAAATGATGCTTGACTTCACTAGAAAGTCGGAAGCTCCGATATTTGCGACAAGATAAGTAAAACTTACACCATTTTTCGCCTCGTTAGTTACCACAACTTGGAAAAGATTAGATACCAATTCCTTCATGGCATTTTGTGAACGAGTATGGCTGACATCAAAACCTCACCAATGAAGTGCTTCGAATATCTTATCTATCATCACGTAGCCTATGCATGGAGCACGTCATGAGGGGTACATTGAAGTTTTGCCCGCAATATAAATCGCAATCACTACAGAAAACCTTTTGGAGAAATTTTTAGCAATGTATATGGTAAAATTGTCGGCCAACGTAGGGTTATAAATACTAGGTAGTCGATGGTGTCAATGGCAAGGATCATATCGAAATATCAGCAGCCCGAACTTTCGAGGGTGTAGTTCCGCACATTTTGTATGAGATGATTTACATAAATCAACGGTACTTCTATCATATAGAACGAGCATTCATCGGCACTCTATCAATTCTTTCAACATTGAAGATGACTTCCGACAAAAATAACTTGGTTGTACATGGCCACGTGATCGACAATTCCAGTTCAGAAGAAGTGTCGAGCTCGATCATCAAGGAGGAAACAAAGAAAACGTGGACTAGTTATATATGGGATAGTTTGGATAAATCCCCTCAAGAAAGGCGGTTTTTGTTCAAGCTTGATCTGGCAGTTTTGACGTTTGCTTCTCTGGGTAAGTTTTGTTGTCCATTTCCAACGCATTTGGTACTCTCATAATGAAAGGACTTCCCAATTTTGACTAATCAACAATGTAGGATATTTCATCAAGAACTTGGATCAGCAAAATATAAACAATGCATTTGTCTCGGGTATGAAAGAAGATCTAGGTTTGTATGGAAACCAGCTCAATTACATGGTCGCAACATGGACTGCAGGATATGTAATTGGCGAGATTCCTAGTAACATTATACTCACTCGAGTACGGCCTTCTATATGGATTCCTACCATTGAAGTATGTACCAAATACCTATTGACGATGGTTGAGTATGTTAGCTGAAAGTCTTGCAGGTAGTTTGGACAATCTTGACAATGTGTATGTCGCGTTGTAATAACGTTTCGCAAATATATGCATTACGCTTTTTGATTGGTCTGGCTGAGAGCGGTTTCTATCCGGGAATGCAGTATATCATCGGATCGTGGTACAGGAAAGATGAGTTGGCGAAAAGGTCGTGCATATTCCATGCTACAGGTGCACTTGGATCAATGTTTTCCGGATATCTGATGGCTTCCGTGTACCATCTGGGTGGCCGAGGTGGTCTAAAAGGTTGGCAATGGTAGGAAAAGCGAAAGGGAGTATCATCAGCCTGCTGTGTGGTGACTAACCTCTACACAGGCTGTTTATAATTGATGGGGTCATTTCCCTTCCTATCGCCATAGCAGGATATTTCATTCTCCCAGATGTCCCAGAAATTGCCAAGGCGTGGTACTTCTCTAAAGAGGTTTGTGATCAACCAGCTCGTTGGTCTTCCTTGCTAATGAATCAATAGGAATTAGACTATGGGAAGAAACGCATGGAATTAGAAGGTCGGGAGCAGAGAAAGCCATATACCAAAGCAAAGATCACAAAGATTTTCTCGTCTTGGCATATGTATGCTCTTACCATCTTATATGTGTAAGACTCGAGTAATTGAATGTACTGTAGATCTAGCTGACATCCATTTAGAACTTTCAACAATGGGGCGAGCGGAGCGGCCCCAGTTTTTTCTCAATTTCTCAAAGACTCGAAAAATCCCAAGTATACAGTGGGCCAGATAAACACATACCCGACAGGTACTTCCGCAGTACAAATTGTGACTACACTTGCGTATGCCTGGACTTCAGATGCTGTTTTGAACGGAAAACGCTGGCCACCAATTATTTTTGGCGGAGCTGTGAACATTTTATGTTATGTTTCTCTCGCGATATGGGACATACCCATTGGATGGAAATGGGCTTGTTATTATCTCATGGGCTCCGGGTATGGCCTTTCTGGTCTTTGCATGGCGTAAGTTTCCACGGGCCTCATGTATATGTTGAAATACTGACAAATATTCAGATGGGCGCATGAAATCTGCAATAAAGATAATGAAGAAAGGGCAATAATTATTGCAACCATGAATGAGATGGCTTACGTTCTTCAAGCTTGGTTGCCATTGATTGCTTGGCAACAGGTTGATGCTCCGCAGTATCGAAAGGGGTTCATCACCATTAGCGTACTTTCGTTCATTCTTATTCTGACGGCGTTTGCGATCAGAGTATTGTGGAAGCGGGAGAAACTCAGGTAGGTAGCTTATGGATCGAAGTTGACTGTATGCATCGAGGCTAATGCAGATGTAGGGAAGCCAGACATAAAACGGCTGAGTCATTGACAAGTAATAAAAATAATGAGAGACTATTCGAGGATGTTGAATCGAATATGGGTGTGGGTAAGGCTTTGGATTTGGATATTCGAGAAGGTAGCATCCCTGGTCCACAATCCAAAGAGCACAGTTCTAGGATCGATGAGTGAGCAACGCTGTTTTGATATTGGCTTCACTGGAGAGATCATAGCGCCACCTCATCTATCACAAGACTAGGTACTCCAATCTGCTCTTAACAGCGGGTGCAGTTCGGCTGTGGCATCAACTGTGCGATTGCTTATTGAAAAGCATGACTGCCCGCTGTTGTCGCGAGACATCTTCCGATCGGATGTTTGGCCCGATTGTCTGTGAACGGCACATTCTTCTCATGGGGCCGACTGTCATACTTTACAGATAGTACAAATGATACAGTGATAGTGTACAGTATTCATGACTTCCCAGCTTCATCACTCTGTCGTGAATGGTGGGTGATATTTAGTCGTCATGGTTGACCAAGATTATCATTGTTCCTATCGATAGAAGTGGTTCTTCATGAGTCGCATGTGGTGGGGTGAAAGATCAACCAATGAAAACCTGACATCTCGATGAAACGACCATACCCATCAAGACTGAGGAGGAACAAAGCCTTTGGATGATTAATGAATGAAGTAAACTCATATAAGTTAGAGGAATCTATCGAGGGAGCGAAGAAGGTAGAGAGAAGTAACGATTACCTCCTTACTATCATTATCATGTGATCACGTCGTAGATCCAAGGACTGGTCATTCATATAATTGTTCATATTAATTCTCCCCCCTCATTCCCCTCTCTCCCTATTAAAAACTAAACTAGTTATATAATTACTTATATTAATTCTCTCTCTCTTTTTCTCTCTCTCTATTCCCTTCTCTCCTTACTAAGAACTAATCATATAATTATTCATATTAATTCTCCCCTCTCATTCCCCTCTCTTCTCATTATTCAGACCAAGAAGAGAGAGTCTTCCGTCTGGGGTGTATAACGTACCAAGAGCTTGTCATAATTCTGCCCATAACAGGATCATTCACCGCCTGCTGAAACGACGCAGGATCTTTTTCGGTCCAGTCTATCAAGGTGGGATGTGGGAGAAAAAAAAAATCCTAAACCTTCAAAATGTCGTCAAAGTTATCTTCTGTTCGCAGGTATCGGCTCAATTTTCGACCTTTCAGTCACCATCAATTCCATCGGGATTGATTGTGTTTCTTCCGTTTGAAATTCAACTTACAATACAATCATCGGGTTCTGACTTCTCTCAAAAGAGTCGTATTGGAAAAGTCCTAAGAGTAAGTCCGTTCTCCTTATCTTACACGTTCGCGAATTTGGACGTCACGCTCTCTTCTATGAGTTACACCACGCTGAACTTCCTGAACTTGTTCCGGCGACAAATACGAATTGTTACACTCATAAGCAGTATTCTGCGAGTCCAGTGGTTTGAATTTAAATGCCCTCAAATTTGTCTTTTATTCCTTATCAGCAAGGGAACTAACGGAGTCGACATAGAATTCATATAATTACTCCATTAAACTTTTACAAAATGTGCGGAATTCTCGGTTTGATCTTGGCCGCATATGACGACCCCAATTCTACTACGGCGGCGTCGCAAATACACGAAGCTCTTTACTATTTGCAACACAGAGGACAAGATGCCTGCGGAATCGCTACATGTGCCGCTGGAGGCCGAATCTACCAATGCAAGGGTAACGGTATGGCTTCAAGAGTATTCCAAGATGGATCTCGCATTCAGGATCTCCCAGGCTTCATGGGCATCGGTCACTTGAGATACCCCACAGCTGGCAGCAGTGCTAGTGCCGAAGCTCAACCTTTCTATGTCAACAGTCCTTATGGAATTACCTTTGCGCACAACGGAAACTTGATCAACGCCCCAGAGCTCAAGCGTTTCCTCGACTTCGAAGCTCATAGACATATCAATACCGACAGCGATAGTGAGTTGATGCTCAACATCTTTGCCAATGAGCTCAATGAGACTGGAAAGGCCCGTGTCAACGAAGAAGATATCTTCAAGAGCTTGGAAAGAATGTATGGCAGATGTGTTGGAGGATGGGCATGCACAGCAATGTTGGCTGGGTTCGGCATCCTCGGTTTCCGCGACCCACACGGCATTCGTCCCCTCATCTTGGGTTCTCGAGTAACCGAAACAGGAGCTAAGGATTATATGATGGCTTCTGAATCAGTTGCTTTGAAGCAACTTGGATTCAGCGATCTCGTGGATATTCTTCCTGGACAGGCCGTCATCATCAGAAAGGGTTCCGAACCTCACTTCAGACAAATTGTTCCACAAAAGAACTATGCTCCAGATATATTCGAGTATGTCTACTTTGCTAGACCCGATTCTATTATCGATGGAATCAGTGTTCATAGAAGTCGACAAGCTATGGGAAATAAACTCGCCGATACAATTAGCAAGGTTCTTGGCCCTGAGGCAGTCAAAGAGATCGATGTCGTTATTCCAATTCCTGAAACCTCCAATACATCAGCTCAGAGTGTTTCGAAACGTCTCAAGATACCTTACTGCGAAGGATTCATCAAGAATCGCTATGTCTTCCGCACTTTCATTATGCCCGGACAAGGTGCTCGTCAAAAGTCTGTTCGCCGCAAGCTTAGTGCAATGGAGTCTGAATTCGCCGGACGTACAGTTCTCTTGGTTGATGACAGTATTGTCCGTGGAACGACCAGTAGGGAGATTGTATTGATGGCCCGTGAGGCAGGTGCAAAGAAAGTCATATTCGCTTCTTCTGCTCCACCCATTACCCACGCTCACATTTACGGTATTGATCTTGCATCGCCCCAAGAACTTGTCGCACATAATCGTGATAGATATGCGATTGCTGAACATATCGGTGCGGACGAAGTAATTTATCAATCATTGGAGGATTTGAAGGCAGCTTGTGCAGAACTCTCTCCTCGCGATCCCAAGACACAAGAATTTGAAGTTGGTGTTTTCTGTGGTACTTATGTAACACCAGTTCAAGATGGTTATTTCGAGCACTTAGAACAAATTCGAGGTGAAACTCGTAAGATGAAGGTTTTGGAAAGTGCGAAAGAAGCTGTTATTCATGGGGTAGCAGGAGAAAAAGAATTCAATCTCATCAGCCAGGGAGCAATAGTGGATTCAAATGGTCAGGTCGTCCCCGATGGCAGCCAAGATCAGGCCGGTAATGGAAATGAGAATGGCAGTGCGAGACCCAAGCTAGAGTCAAGCGAGTCAAGCACACCTTCGGTCAGAGATCGTCAAGATATCAGGCATGTTTACTCGCGATCGATACTTTATCCTGGACAACACACTGACTTTTGATAGTTTACATAACTTTGCAAGTGACTCCAACAGAGATTACAGCTGAAATTTTTGAAATTCAGAAATAAATTTCAACTTTAGCAAACTTTTAGATTAGATAAAAATGTGGCGCGGCTTTTTGAATTTGGCTACTTTGGTCAGATTAGCGATTCAACGAATACCATAAGAGATTTCGATGTATACAATCAGTGCTGCAATTAAATCATGAATAATCATTGCGCGACTCGTGAAGTGAAAGAAAACTCTGTCAGAACAATCTCAGCATGTGCCTCAAACTAAATGTTTTCATTCTATGTAATTTGTTGCTAGACCCTTTTGCATACACCGCGCGTCAGTCGCCGGTATTCTTGCTTCTCATACACGGTTTTCTTCCTTTACTGTCACAACTAATTATAAGACAGAAAAACAGATCCTTTCAGCGCCTCTCTCTATTCATATGATCCGCTTGAACGCGAATAATTGTTATAGAATGTCCCTTCTCATCACCGTATCCGGATTCCAATCAAGTACACCGTCTTCAGGTTTCTTGTTTCACTATTAGTGTTATTCAGTCAACGAAATACCTTTTCTCTTCTGCATCTAGCCCACATGGTGATAATTACTGCTAACATCTCTTCATCTGTCTCATGCCAGGATTGGGTCCAGATAGAGTAAGCTCGAAGTAGGTGATTACAAGTGCTCGCTTAGGTTTTGGATAGATACTAGGTAGGTAGGTACCAACAATTACTTTTTTATGGCGATGCAGAACCAACAGTTGTGAATATTGTTTGTCTCACATCTCGCATGTTCATTCGTACTTCGCCTCATGACTTCTGGATGTATCTGGGGAGGGGGGCTTTTTGATATATTGCGAGGTTGGGATATTGGATCCTGGGAAATGTATGGTGGAGGCATGTAGGAAGTTTATTTGTGTATCGTTGTTGGATTGGCTTTTGATGGTGGTTTAAGCGCAGGGTTAAGATTTAATGCGGAAGGCTATGAGAGTTGGTTTGCTGGGATGGGAAATATTGGGGATGAGGCGTTGGGCTTCTGGATCTTGGGGACGGCATGGGAGAGATCTATGAATAGTTTCTTGATGAGAGTTGGCTTGGTTAGAGAGTTTGTGTTCTTGATCGATGGCGCTGAGGTGGATGTTTGTTTTTGGTTTTCAGTATGCATTTCTCATGGTTATACAATGATGGGTTTTCTGGGTGTGATATTCATGGTATAAATATCTATGTTTCATCCCCCTCGAGAATCTCCATTTCAACATCAAACAGCCATCTTTCTCATTTCTCATCAGATCAATCTTATATCTTACATCTCTTCAATTCCTCAACTACATACTCAGCTTGTTAACCATCCATTAGCCATGCATTCCATCCTAGCACGTTCTCTCGCTCTCTTGAGTGTTTCCACCTACTTTTCCACAGTATCAATATTGCCACAAACATCTCCCGATCTTCAAAATGCCTTGGGATATAATATCGCAGAAGCAACTTTCTCTCCTTCTACAGTAATAGATTCCAAGACTTCCCTAGCAACATCTGTTTCTACAATTCCTTCCGATAAATCATCGTCCACAATTCCACTCAACCAACGCAGAAACACCGACACGGAACACAAAAAGAAACTTCCCCCACGCAATCTCGGTCCATTTGGTCAAGAAGGATTCAACCTCGCTACATATCTAGATACCGATCTCAGCAACACCGTTGTCGCAGTGACTTCTCAAATTCTCGCTCCAGTGCCTTCAATTACTTCTGTGAATACTCTTACATTGCTCCCCAAATATCCATTCCTTGCCTTCATCAAAAACTCAAAAGTGCTAATAAACCCAGGACCCGAGCTAGAGCGAAAAATTCCTCATTCCCACAACCACCATAACTGTTCCCGCTTCTACGATTTATTACACCGAAGCCACAGTAACGATTACCCAAACAACCATTACAATTACCGCCAGGGGAATTGGTACATTTGCAACCCATTCTCCCATTTCCCAATTACAAGAAAATAAAGTATCAGCACCACCGCAAACATTCCACACAATTACTACCGATAGGGCGTCTACACGCGCTTCTTCGATTCCTGGTCAAAGAGAAGGAAAACGTGGGCTTGAAGAAGAGAAAAAGGCGTGTGAAGCGCTGGGGGAAGAGGAAGTGCTGGGTTGTTTAGAAGCGGAGGGATTGTTGGTGCCGTGGACGACGAGGATGGAGGTGCTGGAGGGAAAGACGATGGTGATGGTGGAGGTTAGTGTGGGGACGGGGTGGGGAAGGAGGGCAATGGAGGCGAGGGCTACGGGGAGGGGGTAGGTTGAGGTTGGGATGAGGGGGTAGGTGTGGAGATGGAGATTTTCTTTTTTTGTTCGTGTGTTTTAGCCGCGGATTCGGGGTTGGTTGGGAAGGGGTTGAGGGAGTTGCGTGAAGGGGGTGATGAGTGAAGGGGTGGATGAATATCGATAAGCGAGAATGACAATGTCAAGTTGAAAACTGGTCTGTTTGGAAGTTTGGAGTACTCATGAGGAAAAAAGTAGCACAAGTTCGTCCTCTTTAGTCGAGGCGTTGCTCTTGAGAATCGAAACACGAATCCTGAATCATCAACAAGTGTGTCTCGTGCAGATTTTGTCACTATGTGAAAGAAAGTGAGGAAAAAATATCAAGCAAGATCTCAAGCCGGTTCATTGTGCTTTTCCATCGCGCATGAGGTTTGTTGATGATACGAAATCTTTCGTATACTGGTGAGCGTAGCAGACTAAGTCTAGACGAGGAGGATGTTGAGATTTCTGGGCTCCAATCCATGGAAGAGATACGTCTCAGTGACCACATTCTTAAAACCTATACATTGTGGAGACAGAAAGGTTCCATCGGCTGATTGCGCAAGATAGTCAGAAGAGTGGTCACTAGCAGGTATCGGATATTCCGGATTTGCACAATAGACATGAATGAGTCTTTGATGCGTGAGAGATTTGAGCAATATGAGTATAAGTTGAACGTTACTATCAAATTGGAAAATGAAGGAAGTTCCTTTACTTTCCAATTGAGAGGCAGATTAATATTATCGACCGTCCTGTTCAATTCCCCAAGACCTTTTGTTTGTTTGTTTGCTTCGAAATTGTTGATTTCAAATATCAAATGGGTTTAAAGCACTAGAAGATAGTCTGGATTATGGAACGAAGATATTTGCGCCTTCCTTCACAAGCTAGCGGTGATCGGTCCTTTCTTGTCGTTCCTTCTTCACTCGTTTATAAATTGGGTGTATTTCACTCTTCTATCTCCCTTTCATTTCCTAACCACAACACATTCTTTAATTTTAGTCTTCATTCGCGTGCATCGTTCTCTTTTACTTCTGAATCATTGAAAAATTATCTTTATATATTCTTTTGTATATCGAAAAATCCATAATCATGACACCAACAAGTTCAGAACTTTTTAATTCGAAACTCTTATGGCCAAAAAGTCAAATCATCAAAGGTCTGGGACGAAGCACTCTAGGATCAGACCCTCAAAGGGCAGGCTCTCTAGATTCAACTCCTCTGATATCAACCCCTCCAATGTTGGACCCTTGCAAAGCAGCCTTTCCAACATCAGCCTCAAACTTGCTATCAAAGCCCAAATTAATCAATGTCGCATCGCGACCAATTCCCCTAAGAACCTTAATCACCCTCCTCAACTACGAACGCGTAACTTCGGATTGGCGATTTGAAAATTTCAGTCTTTACCATAGCTCAGAAATGGAAAGTAGAAAGTTCGAAAAGTTCGACACAGTGCATACAGAGGGAGTGCGATGTTTCTGCTACGACGATAGTCCTTACCCACCAGACCAACAAATATGGCGACAAGCTACCTGCAGAGTACATCCTGAAGCACCTCCAGAAACTCGACGACTAAGTTCTTCGCAGCTTGAGCGCGCATTTTATGAGTCTCGGAATGCAGAGTGGAGTTTTGGAGTTGAGTTGATGTATCAACTTTTCTTCAAGTTTTGTGGGCAAGGTCAGCAATTGAAGATTCAAATCAGCAATGAACAACCAGTTTTGGTGGATGCGTCTGATATGCACGTATTGCACTTTCTTTTGATACATCCGAGACATCGGAATCTCAATGGGAAACATCGAGCGACAGACGGTGTCTTTCACAAATTGATGTTAGGCCGTCGCAAAGGAAGCGTTCTGGTATTTCCTCCGCGGCTGAAGGACATGAGTCCACCGGTAAACGATAAGAATCACACTACTAGATTTGAAGATTGCTTTGTGGTTGATATGCTACATATGCGATATGGTAAGAAGGGATTATTTGAAGAGCCTTACTTTCTAGGCAATGGTAGACAGTGGCAAAGTTTTATGTACGCCAATGTTTGTGAAGGTATTATAGATTGTGGAATAGAGCGACCCTGTTTGGCAAAGAACCGAGGAGAGTGTTCTGTGCGGACGTGGGATTGGTTTTACACACATTCACTGAGAGCCTTTCATAGATGGATAGCGAATGACCAAAACCCAAATTTTCTATGGTGCCACTATTGTGGAATCGGAGGAGCAAGATTTATTGGATGTTGTGGAGAGGGAGAGGAAATGACCAGGTATTGTAGTGAAGAGCACAGAGAGAGAGGATGGGCGTTACACCGGTTCACTTGTAAGAACAAAGTCATAGATTTGTGGGATGTGGACTAGTGTTGCAAGTAGGGTGGATTCAAACTCTAAAGCAAATTTAAAACTTGTAAGGAGTGCGAGAAGAGTGGGAAGATAGTTGAGTATTGTAGTTCAAAGCAGCGAAATAATGGGTGGCAGTTACACCAAGTGTCGATGCGAACGCAAGAAGTATCCCATGAGTTAGCGGGGGGAACTCAAGCGATCGGTGAGAAAATGAGAACATTAAGTCGACTGCTTCAATAGGGGAACTACAACTCAAGCGTATTTGTTTAGGGAACAGAACTCTAGCCAGCGTCCAGTAGTTTTACTTGCAAATATACTACACATTTCCATCTTGAAGTTGTTGTGAAAACATATTGACGTCTGAATACTTTTCAAAGCAAAGCGACATGAAGACACAAGATATGATTCTCGTCTAATTCGTGTTCTCCAGATGAGATGCCAAATCCCATTGTTTTGAGATACAATGAGACGACGGGTATGATCTGACGTATATTTCTAATCTTGCCCTTACCACCAAGGAATCACTCTCGTTATTGGAAGCCACAGTTGCCTTCCAAGTACTGATTGGAGAGAGCGTGGTTTCAAGAGAATTCTCCCATCTCATCCTTCCATATCCTATCCTTGTAGTACAGAAATGCCATTTATTATTCAGAATTCCCAAGAAATTGTGATACCTACCAATAGATAGTGCGGTTGTATGCGTAGTTTCTCGTCCGTAAGCGTGATATCCAAACACGATCTTCATGATTGGAAATCGATATCTTTAGTAGATATCTCAAAGCATCAGTTCGTAGGTACTAATGTCTACAACATCAAGAAACACTATGCAGCCTACAATACTTCGTAGGATGAAATGAACACTGGGATACTTGATTTACCGCCATGCTTGGATGAGTGGACATTATTCGAAGCGAGAAACACGGCATAGTACTTCAAAGGACTACCCGATTCAGTAACACGAGGCCCCTCGGTCCGTGTTTTGCATATAGCCTAAGTTGTTGTACGTAGGTTGTTCAACGTTGTCATCTTTCGGGGTCTTGTGCGGAAGGTTCCGTGGTGACACTAGCAGGGATTAAGCTCTCCCCAGAGATTTGTTTGGGCCATCATTGCGATGCTACTTCTTCCTTTTCTGAGAAGGTTGTTGTTCTTTGAAAGCATGCTTTGAAAGGGTTTATTGATCTTGGGGTCGTATGAATTGATCTGCTGTATTTCTTCTGGTCAATGGGCACAGTGCTGGATATCCTTCATTGAAAACAGGCCACCGAATCGGCCAGCATTTACCAATTTCCACCGGTATTGCTTAGGTGCAATCGACCAAAATGGAAAGAGACCACCCCCTTCCAGATGGACCTTTCGCAGGTTGGAAGCATGGAGATGTGTAAGTTGAGTTGGCGCAGAAAAATTGGAAACCATTGCTAATCTCAATGTGTGTATAGTGAGAAGCTCATGTTCACATTAGCCGCTGGAGCTACAGCAGTTGTTGGATGTTTTCTCTACGGAACAATTCGTTTCATTGAATGGTATAATGCGGAGCCAATTCTACGCTATTCTATTGCTGAGCTCAAGGCACCAGAGGAGAAGAAGATTTTGGAAAATCCGAGCATCAAGGTTCGTGGGAACAAAATAAATACAGGAGCAATGACGCTGATGATATATAGTCCGCCGAATCCTCAAATATCCAATGCTATGCTCCAGCAACTGGACAATTCCTAGGATATGTCACACCTTCAACGCCTGAAGATATCGATAGAGCAATTGAGAAGGCACAGGTCGCACAGAAGAAATGGGCGCGAACAACATTTACCCAAAGACGACAGGTACTACGATCTATGATGACATACATATTGGATCACCAGGATGAGCTTTGCAAGGTCGCATGTTTGGATTCAGGCAAAACCATGATTGATGCCGCATTGGGAGAAATCTTAGTGACTGTAGAGAAGCTAAGCTGGACTTTAAAGCATGGCGAAAAGGCATTGAGTCCTTCTCGAAGACCTACGAACTTGCTCATGATGTATAAGAAGAATACGGTCCAATACGAACCCTTGGGAGTTGTCGCTGCTCTAGTCTCTTGGAACTATCCTCTTCACAATTTGCTTGGTCCAATAATCTCTGCAATATTCTCTGGAAATGGAATTGTGGTGAAAGCATCCGAAAATACGGCTTGGAGTGCACAGCATTTTTCTCTTGTTGCAAGAGGAGCATTATATGCATGTGGTCATGATTCCAATCTGATTCAAGTTGTTACATGTTGGCCAGATACCGCAAATCATCTTTCGTCACATCCTGGGATCTCTCATATAACTTTCATTGGTAGTCGACCAGTCGCCAAATTGGTAGCTGCGGCAGCATCTAAACCTTTAATTCCAGTCGTTGCCGAGCTTGGAGGGAAGGATGCAGTCGTTATCATGAATTCCGCAGTCAAAGATCTTCCACGCATCACCGAAATCCTCCTTCGTGGTACATTTCAAGCCGCTGGACAAAACTGTATTGGTATCGAACGAATTATTGCTCTTCCAGACGTTTACGACAAAATTGTCGCAACACTCGAGCCACGGATTCGAGCTCTTCGCGTCGGCTCTGCTCTCGACTCTACAGCAGAATCGCCAGTTGATGTCGGAGCGCTTATTTCTGATGCTTCATTTGACCGACTCGAGAAATTGATCGCAGGAGCCGTCTCAGATGGAGCTCGTCTATTGGTTGGCGGTAAACGTTTCAATCATCCAGTCCATCGCTCCGGACATTACTTTAGTCCTACTTTAATCGTCGATGTCACCCCTGAAATGGCCATTGCGAACGAAGAGTGCTTCGGACCTATTTGCGTCGTTATGAGAGCCAAGAACCCTGAAGATGCCTGCAATATCGCAAACCAACCTGATTTTGGACTCGGTGCATCAGTCTTTGGATCCAAAGATTGGGAATTCAACGCTATAGTCAAGAACATCAAGGCTGGTATGGTAGCTATAAATGATTTTGGTGCATATTATGCAGTTCAATTACCGTTTGGCGGCGTGGCAGGCAGTGGATATGGAAGATTCGCTGGCGAGGAGGGCTTGAGAGGACTTTGTAATATCAAAGCTGTCTGTGAGGATCGTTGGCCATGGTCTCCTGCTTGTACTGCTATTCCTCCTCCACTTCAATACCCGATTCCGGATACAACAAAGGGCTTCGCATTTACGAAGGCAGTGGTGGATATTGGGTATGGAGCTGGAGTGAAAGGTAAATGGAGGGGAATCAAAGTCATGTTGGGGATGAATTAATACGAGATAGAGTAGTAATAGATGGAATGGCGGGCTGGCTATCGGCATGGGTGGAGGTATTTATTTAAGGTGGCAAGTTTTTGAGTTAATATCATATGCAAGATACCTTTATGCGAATACTTATCATGTACATTTGGGATAATGATCTTCGCAAGGGGAGAAAGAGGGAATAGAAGAACCCAAACTAAATCAAGAACCGAGACAAACGTATATTGTTTCCAAATTGTTTTCATGACTGGGATTCTAACAATGGAATTCGCTTCACTCTATGCAAAGATTCTCTCGTTACCTAGTGGTGAATACCAGTGCATGGCCGACTCATGTAGTAAGCAAAGTCTGATAGAGCAATGAACGAGACTTTCCACTCAGATTTCGCGCAAACCAAACATCCAATTACAAACTCGCTTCAAGTCTTGCATACCTCATGTCATCAAACTTACATTTAAATGATTTCGACCAGATCTGTTTACAGGATATGTTTTCGGTCTCTAATCATTCACGTTGGTTCCATCCTCCTCTCCAGCTTTTGAGCTTAGTATGCGTCAAATTTTCGACAGAGCAAATCCCATTGATTTTGAAATATTACAGATGAATCTCGATAACTGGTCCATTCCACTCATGTCTCCCCAATATAATATAGTATATTACACTAAATATCATTACGGCACCAGTAACCAAAGAGCTATAGTTCATGTTCGCTGCAGTAACCGGTGATGTAAAGGGCCAAAAACTGAAGAACAGAATAGTAGTCAAGTAAAGACTAGCAAAAGTGCTGTTGATAGTACCGAATACTCCGGGAACATGCCATGGTCCTATTGATTTAGTTCGAGTTAGTTTCCTGACACTGCAATGGAGAGAAGATTATCTTACCCCAAACCAATTGAGCACCTGTAGTATTTACCAAAGTTGGTCCATCGGAGATATCTGTGAGTTTTTGAAACCGTCCAGTGAGTCGACGATATAGTAGAAGAAGCGCGCAGATTAGATAGGAACTATAGAGACCCGCTACAGATAAAGATACAACGTCGTTAAAGTCGGTTGCGGAGCCGATATTGATCAATGCAAGTAAGCATGAGACAACGCATGTGATGGCAATAGACCATAGTGGAATCGTAGTGCGACTATCAACCTAGATTAAGATACAAAACCGTGTTAGTGTCAAATTAGTTGTAGTCCACGAACAATTCGTAGGATCAAGAGTGTATGGACTTTTGCACACCCACCTTTGAAATAGTTCTCCAGCCAGGTACACCATGATCTCTAGCAAACGACCAAAGCATACGGGATGTCGAAGCGAGACTGTCAACAGTAGCGCATAAACCACTAGCGACGCCATAGTTGTCGACCCACTCACAGATCTTGTCGCATGAAAAAAAATCTCGATAAATGGGTATCCAGTATTTGTCGATAAAGCAGCATCAATATCTCCAAGACAAAATAGAATAGGTATTATCATTGCTAATCCCATGCTTCCGTTTAGTATTATGCTCAAGATGATGGATCTGGGTACGACTAGAGATGGATTGCGGATTTCTTCGGACATCTGTGGAGCTTGTTAGTCTCCTTTGAAAATCTCGCTAGGCATTATTTAATGCCTCGTTTAGTAGATTACTTACGTGGAATGCACCATCCGCACCTAAGGCAAAGTTAGCACATTATCTTTATACCACCATTATCCAAAGATATTCAAAAGCTCACCAAGAAACGCAAAAAAATTCCCAATCAGCCCAACAAAAAACGAAAGTCCCTGACTCGACCAATTTCCTTCATTCAGCCACCCCGTCACATCCTTTGCCGAATCATGCGGTGCCAATATAACCAACGGGATCAAGATGCTAAAGAAACCTAAAATATGCAGTACCAGTATCAAACCTTTTAACTTCGGCAACAAACTACTAACCACCGTATTAATAAAACCCGCCAAAAATATCGCCGCCCAGTATAACAACGTGTCTTGCCACGAAGTTTCAGACGCCGCATATGAAAGAACAGTCAAGACAATCAAACTCTGGATGATAGTCCCCGTGAGATATCCCCCCGAAGCAACAAGACCTTGCCAGCCCGTCACCGTCAACCAGCCTTTCATGTAGCTCAGAAATTTCGAGCATCGACGAGGCGCAAGCATAGAAACTCAATGATAATGAACACCTGACGTAGGAGCCATCGAAACGAGTTCTGAGAGGGTGAAAAATACAGAGAGCTTACCAATCCAGACGAAGAGGTATCTGTAGATGATTCCGGCGGGTCCACCGTTTTGAAGACCGTGAGGCTTCCTTCACAGGTTATCAGGATGGTGCAGCTGAAGCCGAGGATGGACATGAAGGCGAAGTTTCGCTAGGGGATGTTAGGATTTGATGAGGCATCTTGGGGAAAATTGGGTGATGAGCGATGTTTGGAAAACTACAAGATTAACAGACCTTCAGAACTGGCTTCTTTCCTCATCGTTTCAAATATCTCAAGAGGAATTCTCTCTTTTTTCTTCCTCGAAAGACAATGAAGAATGAGATAATTTATCGAAACGATATGGTTACGGAATTAGATGGTTACAAGCTCTCACAGGGGTCTAATGAAAATGCTACATGTGTTTTTTTATCCATCCATGGAGTTGCACCTGCACATCGGCCAAGTCGTTGTTGTAGACTGGATTTAGATCCCTGATACATATCAAAATACATATCTTTCCTGAGCACTAGTCCGGGGGTTGCTTTATAGTTGAATGTTCTTATGAAAGAATCCAATTATGTTGGTATTGAATTTGATACTGATGTCGTGAGACTTTCTTCTTTACATCTAATTTACATCTGATTTACATCTGATTTCCAAGTACGAGGTTCGGCTATGATTCTGGATTGACTAAATTCGCTCTGTGCATCCCATAAATTTCCCTCATCAACCACTCTAACAGTATTTGATTGAGCAGTTGAACGTGCCGGCGCAAATTCTGACAGTTTCTGGCTCTCTAAATTGCCCCTACTCGCAAAGCCTAATTTCTAGCTAATCATGATTCTTATCTTTGATTTTTTTGATTCCTCGAAGATCAGATGTTTTGCGATTAAAATCGCGATCATCTTCTGCCGCCCTGCTAGCTCGTCGACGCAAGTTATCCAACCGTAACAATCCCGATTCTAGACTATCGAGAAACGTCTTCGAATATGGAACACATGCTGTGATGGTACTAAGGGACTGCACGATTTGGTTGCAGATTGTTGTTCGCCAGGGATCAAAAGTTGGATCATGTATCCTTTTATTCGAATAGAATAGCTGACAGGACACAGCGGCAATGACACTAAGTTTAGTTTAGTCAACTGAATTTCAAAATTTCCTTGTACTTATACTGACCAGATACGAGTACCAAAGATACCTATTAATGTGAGTTTCCTACTCCAGGTAGTCTGTATGTGTAATGCTATGAATATTATGAGCAAGATTAGACTGGCGTCAGTCACAATATTGACGATTGCGCTATAATTCCAAAAGGCTATCTTGGTCAAAGAATGTCAGCAAGAGTTTGAAAGCAAAGGCAGAAAGTAGAAAATACTGACTTGGTTGAAACATTCGCCACCTATACTATCCCACACCTCTGAAGATTGACACTGGAAGGCAATAGCCAAAATAGAAGTGATAGCCCATAATGATATCACAATCCCAAGAAATTTTGTCGCTATTCTCTCAGCTGCGATAGGTGTGAAGTCATATATGAACATTACTATAGAAATCTTTGCAAAGAACAAGCTTGCGATATAAAGTATACTTGCCGAATATTGGGCCTAAAATACTACCGATTAGTTTGGTGTATTCATCTTGAATCGTGGTTACCTACTTTCAAAATCGTTTCTACTTGCCCGTCTGTCAGTGTGTCGAAAACTTTACCAAGCCCATTTGCACATTCAATTGCAATCGCAATTGTCTGGCCGATGGAAAAAGCCTAAGGTCAACTGTCAGAACACTTCCACGTTTTCTCAGAACTTGCTTCGCTCCCTATTGATATTATTACGAAATGATCTTGCCATTCAAATTTCTCCGAAATAGCCAACTTTGTACCTAAATGCGCACATACTCCCAGAGTTGAGGCAGTGATTGGAATCCACAAAAATATCTGCACCAAAGGCGTCTTGTTGGAACTCGTTATAAGCGCCTGCGTTTGATTCACGCCGGAGGCCAAAAGGGGGAGTGAATAGGAGAAGAAAACGGGCTGCACAATATGGTTTGAAATGAAGAATCTTGTCAAAAGATGAACGAAGAAACAAGATAATCTTACAATCTGCTCTGGTCATGCTTGTAGGCTATGGTTTCTAACAGTCATCTTAAGATACGTAGGTGAACGAAAGACCGGGAATCATGACAACACTTGTTCCATGAGCGATGGCATTCAAGTTTCAACATTACGAATGCTAACGGAGGTTATGGTGACGCTCCTAACAGTTGGAAAACGTCGGCCTCATTTCCATGGAACATGGTTGTTATGTGCGACTGATAAATGCAAATCTTGATTTTCATCCATTGCGATATGGTAAAGTTCCTATAAGATTGTTATCAACAGATTCAGTTAACACAACAACCTAGTGTTACTTCTTGATTCCATGATTCTGTGTTGAAACCTGATAGCACATACCTTTCCATCCAAAATATTTTCCAAAAATGAAAAGATCGATCCTAAAAGATGGGACGGCTGAATGCTCGGCGCTATTACGAGGTGTAGTCTGTGATCGTCCAGCTTTTGCTTAGAAGCTAAAACTATTGTGAACTGTGAATGGAACCTAGAACTGAATGTTTGCCACAAGATCCCGGTGCCGTTTCCCCATACGGCAGCTCGAAGAAGATTACGGAGCAAAGGAACCTTTCTCGAGCCATGAATGTATTCCGGCAAAAGAAGGGTGCCGGCTTCTCTACTTGATAAGAATTATCCTTTTCATACCAGTTGCATATATGAATGTAACGTTGACAATACCTAAGACCCGCACTAAACTTGGCTCAGAATCTTGTTACCGTTTTATTTCAAATAACTGCGTCTATGCCCAAGACCCATCAGGGCATGTCTAGTCTGGACGAATCGTTGGTACAAGATTAATACCGGTAGTCTGGAACGCCCTGGCTTAGTGCTTACAGGTCCACTCTAAATCATCCGGACTTTGTTCCGGACCCTAGTTCCCGTATCTTTTTAGGCTTAACGAGATTTAATTCTAGTGAACACAAATTCGTACGGTACTTTAACCAATGTGTAACCGATCTTGTTCTAGACATAGCCGGCACATGTAGTTATCGCCTAATCTATCACCTATCCAGAACGCCCGAAACAACCTCAGGTCTGTCCATCTCATCGATATGACTACATGTTAGTACTCGAAGTCTCGAAATGACTCTCCAGCTTCAACCCATTGATTCCGAGGTTGATTTTCCTGCGCTTGCACGATGCTTGTTTGAGTCCTACGAAAGCCCTTCGCAGAAATTCTCTCACATTTTCTTCCCCATCCATGGAACAAGTGATATTGCCCACGAAGATGCAATCAATGAAGCAGCAACTCGGCTGAAGCTATGGCATACGCACGATCCATCGAGTTACTAGCAAAAATTCGTCGATACCGAAAATAGTAGAATCGCAGGAGGAGCCCTTTAGAAAATTTACCATGGAAATCCATTTGAAAACCCGCCCCCTTCTACTGTGACTTGGTTTTCGGATGATAGCTCCCGCAAGTATGCCGAGCAAGCACTGCACACACATTCTAGACCTCGATCTAAAGTGACACAGAAACCACACATCTGTGAGTAGATTAGTCAAATATACTGCTTGGAACTGACCAAAGTACAAGATCTTCATATCGTCTTCACACATCCAGACTACCGACGCAGAGAGGTTGGTCAACAGTTCATGAACTAGGGTATGAAAAAAGCGGATGATTTAGGGTATGACTTTCTTTTAGATGCAACACCGTACGGACGACCTCTATATGATGTGAACGGTTTTGTCTATGTCGAAGAGAACATAAATCATCCACAGACCGATCCTCCGGATAGAAAATGGAAGGAGATCGACGAAAAAGTAGGTCCCTTCACTTTCTGGCTCATGAGGAGGCTACCTGGCAATAGAAGTGAGGTAGAAAGACAAAGCAAATAGTGGAAAGATAATCGAAAACAATTCTGTACCAGTAACTGAAGTTCAAAACACATTTGACTGTTGTTCTTACACTTGCATCGAATGCGAAGTAAACCATTCCCTCTCCGCAAATCTCGAGCATCACTTTTCCGAAGCATTAAATTCGCAATTAATTTGTACCAGGTGTTCACATGAGTGAGTGAGCGGCGTTGGATGATAATGGTTGCAAGAACGTGCCACCACCCTGAATCGAAGGGGAAAGAGCTGTATGGATGTCGCTGTTATCAAGCGGAATCATTTACTCTGCGGAATCACATTGGTTGACTGCAACAATGAGCTTGAAATCAAATACCCTGTGTGTTTCATATCGTCTTCCAAATCAATTGTTCCAAATCAGGATTGGGTACTAGGTAGAGATGTGTGATCTTCCAAGCTCCATTGTCCTCCACCATTTGGGTATTCCACATCGATCTCTAGATGTTTGGCATACTTATAAAACCATAAACCATTCCAGAGAGTGTGTCCAATTTCCTCGCATTAGGCATTGAGAATTGGTATCTGGTTGATCGATCAACGGCATAGGGATGAGAACAAGTCAATACTCAGTAGGTGTCAGGGAAGTCCATAATCATTTCCACAGCTTCCTCTCCTTACTTTTAAATGGCAAACAGTTCCCAGCATCCATCTGAGGTCCTTTTTGTCCATACATCAGCTGTATTTCATCGAGGCAATATCCCTCAGCAGATGACGGGACTGACTAGGAAGCAAATCCTTTCCTTTTCTCTTTCGAAACAAGGAAAAAGAGTGAATGAATCGTTATGGTCCCATTTCATCCTTAACATTTGTAATGAAAAGTTCTATTGAGGTGAATATAAGATTTCCCCTCTTGCTTTCGAGGTTTCAATATTTCCCACCAGTTATTCATAGATACATCTCAAGTTATCCCGAAGTTTCCCCAAGTGGGAAGATGCTAGAATAATACTAGAAAAATACCTAGTATATCTGACGCTCAAGCCACTCTGCAGTCAAAGTCTATCAAACAACTACTCGTTTGGTATTAGTAAGTGTGTCAGTGGCGTTGATATTGTCATCATAGAGAATATACTCGAGTACCAGCTTTCATTGCCAAAAGTATGTTGACTCCTCATCTTTCGTTCTTCAATTCACTCTCTACATCTTGTTTTCTTCTACTGCACAACCACAATTCATCTCCATCCTTTCTCAAAATTGATCAATCATTTCTGCCTTGGATCTCTTTATTTCTATCATTAAGTCTCTTCCTCGAGCAGCTCCCAATTATCCTCACCTCCAAATTGACGTTCAATTCAATTAAGGTCAGGTTCCCAAATTTGCAATTTTATCATGCCCACTCGAGCCGCCACCAAGGCTGCAGAAGCTGCTGCTGCTCTAAACTCTGCAGCAGCAACTCTCTCATCTCCACCAACTACACCCGCCGGCCGTAAACAAATCTTCGAAAATGTCGCCACTGGTTCGCCAACCAAGTCTCGAAAGCGTGCTCCACCGAAGAAGAAGGCAAAGTCAGCGGCGGAGCCAATGACCGGTGGTTGGGATGTTCTTCCTCATGGAATGGGACAAAAGGGTGATCTTCTTGATGACAATTTCGGCAGTACCGGCATGGAAGAAGCGACTCCCACCACCCCTAAGAGAGCCACCAGAGTCAGAGTTACCAAGACTACTGTTAAAACTTCTATCAAAGATGAGGATGAGGAGAAGCCACTTAATCTTGGCGATTCAGTTATTCCTGATCTTCTTGAAGATATCAAGGAAGAAGAGCCCAAGAAGAAGAGATTGCCACGCAAGAAAAAGGTTGTCGATGTATCCACGGAGGTTGATGGTTCCTCAGCTAAGCCTATCAAGGCAAAGAATAAGAACTACGGTATCGTCTTTGGTGAAACACCTTTCCCCGACCACGTCTCGCCCACTGCTCAAGAGGCCGAGACGGTCAACAGCTTGTTGACTGCTCTGCATGGTGAAGTCAAGCCACCAGTTACAGTTCCAGCTCCCTCCGATACTGTAACTGGATGTGGAGAGGTTCCGGATGTTCTCGACGCGACTATGAGAACCCTTCTCAGTGCTGCGACCACTGCTGGTAACGCCAACAAATCAATGGCAGGTCTGAAGGCGGAGTATGGGTTGAGAACTTCTGGCAAGGGCGCAGGCAGCGTTTCATGGGAAGCTGTACATGCTTCATCAAGGGAAGATGTTGAGGAGGCTATCAGATCAGGCGGGCTTGCTAAGGTCAAGGCAGGCTATATCAAGGCAATTCTACAAGTGGTTTTCGATAAAAACACCGTACTTCTAGAGACTCTACTAAAGGAGGTCAATACTAATGTTCCAGTTCCATTCGTCGGAAAGGTTCTAGAGACTAAGGAGCAAAAGGAAGCCGAAATCAAGAGCTTGCGAGAGAACATGCTCTCACTTGACTATGTCCACTCCTTGGATAAGCCAGCTGCCATGCGCGTATTGATGGATTTGCCAGGTATTGGGGTCAAAACTGCAGCATGCGTTGCTTTGTTCTGCTTGGGAAGACCTAGCTTCGCTGTCGATACGCATGTCTGGCGTCACTGTGTTTGGCTTGGTTGGGTTCCAGAGAAAGCAAGCCGCGATCAAACCTTCAGCCACTGCGAAGTTCGAATTCCCGATCACTTAAAGTACTCTCTCCATCAATTGTTCCTCCGACATGGAAAGACATGTGGTCGCTGTAGAGCTGCAACAACCGAGGGTTCTGTGGATTGGGAAAACACTGTTTGTCCAATTGAGCACTTGGTCAATAGAACTGGAGACAAGAAGCAACCAGGGTTCAGGGCTGGCAAGAAGGTGGTTGTCAAGAAGGTTGTAAAGAAGGTTGGCAAGGGTTCTAAAAAGAGAAAGAGAAATTCTGAAGACAGTGACGAGGAAGCAGAGGCTGAAGCAGATGCAGAAAATGATGAACAGTTTGAGGAAGGCAAAGAAGAAGACGATGCTGACATTAAAGTCGAAGTTGACACTGAATCCCGCGTCAGCGTTCAAACAGACTGAATAATTCTTATCATGGAACGAAAGAGGCATCTATTCACGGCACATACAAGGAATGAAGCATTTGCATACTTGGGGTTATTTTCTAGCTATTTGCTATCAATTTGGAGCTGACATGAGGGTGGCATAGTTGGCGTTTTTACTAAGATACCCATTTGCTTTTACTGATTACGTATCATTTCATTGAGATGATGTACTGGGAAATATTGGAGTATTGGGGTACATGAGAGGAAAGAGATACACGGGAACACACAATACAATTAGGTGCATTGATTGCATTCACATGGGATAAATAGGCATACATTGTGAACAGAGCTTGCACTTATTCCATTGTAATAATAAGTTTCAACATAACTATTTGGCACTTGTGGAATACGCGTGATGAAATTTTGTTGCTTTGATACATGAGATCAAGTTTCCTCGTTCAATGCGTATGCCATTCTGATTATCATCACACTCTTCCAGTCCTACTTCTAACCTCATAGATCCCCGTGCAAAAATCACAATGGCTCCCTTGCTTTCCATATTCTATTGTTAGAGCGGAAAGTCTAATATAATGTTTATGTATTGGGACCGAGATGAGTTAGATAGATCACTCAAGGTTGAGATTGAGGAGCCGCCTGGATTTATGGAACAATTCAAAGTCTCCGTAGGCCAGTGTATACTAATATTTCCAATGGTTCTTTACATGATCGATCCCACTTCCATGCATTTCACTATCCATGTAAAAACAATGCCTAGCGTATCAAAAGTGCAGACTTTCAAGAAAAGCTTGATGACATAAACTTTTCTTATAAGTACATCACCTAGGTATCACACGCAATTTAAAAAAGACTTTTTCTCTCCTTAAGTCAACTTATCATGACCTCTCAATCCTCCCGTCATCATCTCCCTAATCGTCTCTTCTATCTCCTTTGGCTTCACCCCCACACTCGCTAACAGCTCATCCGATTTTCCATCCTTAATCTCACACTCTCCTTTTCACTTAGCGCCATATAACTACTAACCCACCACTCCAACATCGCTCTCGGGAACCCCTTCTCCGCATAATACTCGACATATTCCCATTCTGACACAATCTTCAATCTGATTTCCCTCCCCTTAATCCTCGACACCGTCTTCAGAACCTCATTCAAAAACACCGATTCCCTCGGACTCAAGTACAAAAATTCCTCCTCATACATCCCCGACCTATCCACTAATACCAACGCATCCGCAATCCCCAAATCCTCCAAACTAATCATACTTACTCCCCCATCCCCCGCAACCACGACTTCCTCTCTAGAATCCGCAACCGTATCATAGAAACCCGCATACAGCGGCCAGGATTCCTGGTACAGTCCCTCTCGTACAATCGTCCACTTGATATCTGCCAATGTTGTCAAATACGCTTCAGTTCTCAAATGTGCACGCATCACCCCCGCTTTACTCTCTAATCCAAATGCTAATGATGCGTATACGATATATTTCACCCCCGACTCCCGTGCAGCATCTATTGCTGCGAAATTATGTTTTTCGCGACCCTGGCCGTGAGGTACATTGTGGTAATCGAGATCATCTTGAGGTGTGGACATTAAGAGGAGTTTGTCAACGCCGGAGAAGGCAAGCTTCATGGTGGATGGGTCGTTGTAGTCTGATTTTTGGATTTGGATTCCTTGAGATTTGAGGGAGGTCAATTTGGGGAAGGAGGGGTCGGATGAGGGAGCGGAAAAGGAGGGCGTCAAGGACAGCTTTGCCTATTTTGCCGGTAGTTCCTGTGAGGGCGAGCATTTTGATGGTGTGCTTATTGGAGGTATTTGCAATTGTTGAATGCGTTTTTGTAATGAGGAAGTTTAGATTGATGAATGAAATAGCTGCTTCTTACACTCCTCAGGTATTTGTATCTCATGTGGAGTCAACCATGATTAATAATCTCGAGCAAAAGAACACTCTCCTGTGGAGTTTAATGGGGCGCATTGAATTCGGGGATAGGCAATAGATGATGAATCGTCTGGTATTCATCATCTATGTTGTACAAGAATATGTATAAAGAGAGAGACCAGGCAAATATACTTGCCTGACAGGAAGATCTTTGAGATTCACATTTATTCAAACCATCACAGGCATGCTTCTCTTGGAAATTTGAGTATTTTGAGAATACCGTCAGACAGAGTAATGTTGAAAACAACTATAAAATCAAGAATGGGTTGCAGAATGAAGCTGGAAAGGAAATTGGGGTTTGCTTTGTAAGTGAAAGGAGGGGTTGTACTCTTTGGATCACGTGAGACTCAATCCCGAGATGGATGATCTTTGACTAACAATCTGTATGGAACTTTGAGATCCAGTCTTGGTAGCTGGTGCTTAACAATATTGAGATTTTGCTTTCAAATCTTTATCGGAAATGTCGTATATCTCTTATTAATCGAGGGCTGTACTTGTAAGAAGCTCAACTGAAGTTTCATAGGTAGGTACGCATTATTATTTTCCTCATAAGGATAATTCGCAAAGATATAGCAACGGCTATGGATTGAAGTGGCGAAAGAAGATAATGATTCTCTACGGCGCAGGTAATGAGAATATCATCTACGCAGAACCATTTCTCGAGGGTGAAACAGCAGATGGTTACGATCACAAGCTTGATCGTCAGAGCTCAGGCATACAGATATACGACTACATACTTCAAATTACCAAGGAGAACTGGGGCAAAGCGTAATAAGCCATAGATGAACTGCAGAATGATGAGTGGGAAGATCCCTATCTCAACTTTCTCAACACTAAACTAGATAAGATTGCAGATTGTAAGGTGAGAAAGAATTATGTATCCGAGTCACGCATCACAATTGCGAAAGTGGAGCAGGAGAAGGAGGAAAGATCAAAAAAAGATATCAAGGCTGAAGTATGGAAAGAAGATGAGATAAAGATCGAATTCGAAGAGCAACAACGTCTCAATGCAGACTTGGCTCTGACGTGGCTATACCATGACTGCGTTATCTTTGTGTCTTGAAGTAGATGTGAATTTATGAGAACTTGGTCTATTCTGCATCCCAAAACCTCGCGTGTACGCAAAGCTCCAAATTATAAGGATAAAGTGGCTCTTTCATAAATGCGCGAGGATTAAAACCCATCCGGTGGCTCGAGTTCTGTTGTAAAAATACTTTTAGATGTTTGATTCAGATGCTTGAAGTATGAGGACAAATACTAATCCACAAGAGATCGGTAATTATTCCAAATAAAACAGATCTCTTCAACCTAAGGAATTCTTGAGGGCTGTTCTAGTTGTTTCTTCAAGAGTAAGCAATGCTATTCCAAGTTCAAGCTGGCTCAGATCTAAGTTCATAGATCATTGCCGGTACATAATATTTGAGAATGCTGTATGACTGTATGGGACGGAGAATTGCGTGTGCTTTTGAATGGAGTGGAAATACTGCAGAAACGTGGCTCCAAAAGCAATTACAAGGGAATGCCAATTAAAACTACTTTGTTTTTAAGAAATCGATATTGAAATGTTTAATACTTCCTCTACGCTTTGGTACTATCCTTTCGGTCAACGTACCCCGAATCCTTGATCCTCGCTTATCAACTGTCAGATTGTGCGTGCAACGAGGGGTTCGAGTAATTATATGTAGAATTCTATGAAGAACTAGGAAGGAATGCGAAGGTTTCCTTTACTGATATAGACTAGGCTAGAGTGATGTTTGGCAACACTCGATTTGTCGGCATCGCTCCTCCACACCAACATTCACGAATCAACCTCACCAGCTCACTACCAAATTCAAGCACACCTTTAGACTGTGTGTTATTCGCCTGGCATTCATGAAATCAGCGGCGTGTATTGATTTTGATGAGTTTGTTTAGAATGCAATAGGATGAACCTTGTTTATGAATTGGAATCTTCCTTTTAGTAACTTTCTTCTTGAGATCGCTCCGAGGGAAGGTTCTCTTTATCCATGCTATCTCATGTGTTAATGTATTTAAATCTTTTCCGGGGCTAGGTCTCCAATTTTTTCTTTCTGCTATTCAATTGAAATTCCTATCTTTCAAGGTCCGCTCTTTCGCGAAGGATCTCGGCTCTCGTTATAGTAGAACTTGACTATACCGGACTGGGATATACCGGAATCTTGGATATATCGGAATAATTTCCTCATTTTGATATTGGATTTTTGGATATATCGGAATACTGGATACTTTTTTTGTAAATCCGATATAAATTTTAGTGGTCAATCTGGCTGAATAAGCTATATTTTGGATGAGTAAGCTTGAAAGGCTATTATCATATGATATTTTCTTGAAGATATTAGGGTTTAAAGCTGAAATCGAATATAAATTTTAATTAGGAAGTTTAGGCCACCATTTTTTATATCGGAATCTTTTTTATACCGGATTTCATTAGTCGAAAATTTCAGTTTGGTATAATCAAGTTCTTCTGTACTATATTCATCTCGCTTACGATTTTGCTATTCGTTTGTTAAATATAAATTAATTTAACCCTAGCCCTATGCAGCGTTGTCGTTTGTTGCGAAACAGACTACATTCCTGGTCTGTTACCTTCGTCATTTGACACCGTGGAACATGAACTTGAAATAATCTATTCTCTCGTCGATTGTTTAATTCGGTTATAACGTGATGTTGTTTTCTGTGTTTCGAAGAATCTACGATTCATCTTCTAGATCATTTGGTTCGACCACCGTTCCACATATCCACTGGCCAACACCGACTATGAATTCAGAATTCGAGGCCTCGACATAGTCTCCTGGATAGCTTTTAGGTAGTGAAATCATGGACTCATCGTTGATACTCCAAGAGCTACTCCAAGAGTTTGGAGGAGGTGAACAAAAGTTTTCGTGATACAAGCTCATTTCAGAACTTCTTGATGTATCAAATCTATCAAAACTCTTGCAACTCTGATTATCATCAAGGTTAGGCTTTGAGCTTTCAGTCGACATGGATGGTTCGAGCCAAAGATCATGAAATTCTTCCCATTCCTCGCATCGGGAATCGAAAAGCTCAAAGTCCTCGAAATTGAGTCCGCCATCGAGATTGGTCGGCACGTCTATTATTCCTGGGAAAGATCTCGATATTGATACCTGGACTTGTTCAAATTTATATTCATCTGTTGATAAATTAGATCTAGCATATTTCCAGTGTACTAATGTGGAGGTATGGCAACATACCGCAGTCACTCATTTCGGTATTGGCACTTCTATTCCTGCAATAATGATTCGTAGAGCAGCCAATAACATCAAAGGATAGGGCCAGCTCATCATCAGATTGTAAGTCATAGTCCCAGGTATGTGTCGGAAAGATTAATTGTGATATTGCCTCTTCTCCATTGAAGTTTCCTTGTCGACCTTGAGGGTATATAGAATTTGGAGACGCTTCGTCGAGCCGCGGTAAGTTATGATCATATTTGCAATGATAGTAGGGAGCTCTATTAGTGTGCGTCATTTCGATTGATACGCAGCTTGCTCGAGAGTGATTCGTTTTAAATTGGTAAAGAATAAGTACAAATAATAAGACAGTATGCAAACTGGGCTGCTTTTGTAGCCATCTTACCTCCCAAATAATATGGATAGTGACCTGTGCACTGGAGGCGGTCTTTTGTTTAGAGGATAGATATTTGCAAGCGGTCTCATCACTGATTTTGAGCTTATAAACACATGGCATCCGTAGAATGTGGTGGTTGATCCCGAACGCGGGATGGTCTGTAGGTGATTTTGTTTATTTTGGTAGGGCTGGACTGTAAGAAGGCGGTCTCTGTGGATTTCTCTTATAATCACCCCTGTCAAGATACTAAAGTCGCACCACTTGATCTGACATCGCCGTGTATGGTGTGTTGCTATTGATTTATATCGTGCATCCGTTACTCTCATCCGAAGCTAAGCGATGTCCAATCATATTCTAGGAAGGTATATATATTCCTAAGACCGCCTTCGCTTTCTTGCCTTGGGTTGACATCTACAACCCTGCCTGAAACCCCGAGGAATAGTAAATGTCTTCATCAAAAGAATTTATTCAGTCTACAGTAACAAATTCTCACATACTCGACACCCATTCTCAACTTTATTATCTATATTGAATACATTGTTTCTTGTTGTTTAGTTGGATACTCAACAAGGCGGTCCTCAGCAAGATCAAACAACCGAAGGAGAGCAAGCACCGTAGTATTCTTATGCCATATGCTTCAAGTCCCAGATAGATTCACCCTTGCCGGCTCCATGTCAGTGATCACTTCTATCAACAGTCAATTATCATTAATGTTATTGACTTAGCACACCCCATAGAAAGAACAGTCACTATTCGCATGGGGGGTTTTGCGCTCACGTGACTACATTCATGAGACTCGAGCTGCCTCTCGATCATTCATCCTCATCATGGATGACTTCCTAGATACTTCTGGAATTGGTGAATATACTACAGTTTTCACTTTGCATATGCTAATTCTCATAGATATGAATAACAATTCAAATCTTTCCATTTATATCCAATTGATTACCTTCAGAAAAGGCTCGGCGGATGAAATAGTCATTGATGCACGAGAGGATTGCCAAGTCGATACTGCTCGATGTCTGTCGAAACGACTAGATTTTCGATTTCGCTATGCATATGATACTCGCAAAGTCACTATCACCCGGAATTCATCTCTTCATAATTTTGAGTTGCCCGATTTGGACAATTATCAGACTGATTTGCAAGGATCGTTTTATCATGATTTCATCATTGATGCTGGAGATTCAAACATGGACGTGGACATTTCCGCGTACCAAGATCTCTTAGCACCACTACCTGAGTTCTTGGGTGATTTCGATGTATTTGCACAAAACATGGGACTTTCAGATGAGCGATCAGCCGACGTGCTACTGAATGATTTGAATCCGAACAACGACACCTTTGATACTTCTACAAATGGCTTTCAGATCGAGCAAGATCGCGATGAGAGGTTGCCAGACTGGATTGACCTGGTAAATATCGTGGATCAAGAGGACTTCGATCCGGACACCAACATGCTGGATGACACTCGACGCGACAATAGTACCTTGGAGAATGCACATGAATCATGCGAAAGTGTTCAATTGGTAACGGATACTGCAGTTGCCAGCGGAATTCAGAACTCTGTAACCGATATACCAGCATGGAGACACACACCTCCAGCTCATGTGGCGGTACTAGACGTACCAACACCTCGACTTCTTAGTCCTGTAGAGCCGGTCCATAGTGTGCCATCAAAGAATCAACAGTCACAAGGAATTGACATTGTTATCAAACCTAACCTGGATCAAAGCGATTCTAGCCTCGGCAATACATCATCAAGTTATAAAGAAGGTGTTTTTAGTTCGACGCCTGGTTTTTCGAGTATGCCAACTACTTATGGATCGTCACCCCGTCGTATGGGCCCTTTGGACTCCGCCACACGTGCCAAAGCAAATGCTGTAAAAGCTATAGGGGCTTGTTGGCGTTGTAAGTTCTTACGAAAGCCAGTAGGTCTACCCGTCTAAATTCCCTTCACCTCCAAACAAAATTTTTGTGTGGTATGGTTTTTTGTTTTCTCCTTTTTATTTATCAGTGTGGCTTGGAAAATCTACGCAAATCACTTTTTCCCGGCAATGATAATTCGTTCACTACTACCTTGAAGTGTGTGTCGCGACACATCAGCCAAATGCAAAGAAGGCTCTTTTCAGACGCTTGATTTGGTGTTATTGTATACGGCTCTACTATTCATGAAGATTGTGCCCAGTCCATACTCAAACTATCAAGTACAGTTAGCTGACAATCTAAAGTGTGATGCACAAACCTGTTGCAGTCAATGTAAAGGGAAGCAGGGTGGACAGTGGCACAGTATTGGGTGCAAACGGGGAGATATCAAAAACAAAATGTTGCCGGTATCATTGTGTCCTAAAAGAACCATGCAAGCATCGATTCCATCCGAATTATCAGAAATTTATAAGCCATGGCTTTCTGCAAATCGATGTCGCCTCGAGATCTCCGAGTGTCGCGAAAGGGGTTTACGTCCCGAGATTATGAGCGCATCACACCCCACGAAAATTGGGCGATTTCTTCAAAATTTGGCGACTGATAGGCAGCTAGCAATTGATCTACAGCGAAACAGATGGTCCTTGTTAGAAAGATTCAAAGATACTGCACCAGCTATGTTGGAGCCGCTTGATGATTGTATCTTGACTATAGTATGGGGACTTCTCAATTGTGAAAGTGCAGCAAAAGCAGTTCATCCCTGGATGGCATTACACAATGGGACCCTTGAAGATTTTGTATTACTCTTAAATTCTGCTGCTGTATATCAAGTAAGTTTTGAAAGTGTAAGTAGTAGCATTTTACATTCCTCATGGCTCGAGCTCACAAATTTGCAGAATCAACTAATCGCTCACTCGCTCACCTGCCTTCGGACTTGTGTCGAAGCTCTACACGTTAATACATTGGGCGGCTTCAAAGATTCCCATGGAGCATGCGAATTAGCTACTTGTAAGATCGATTGCATACGGGATCTCGAACTACAAGTAGAACAGTACCTTGATGAACTATCTCGGGTTATTTTTCTGAAAGAAAACATGCGAAACCGATCCTGGTGGCTGTCAGCATTCTATAGTCTTTGTATTCAAGGGGTGATTCGACAAGCATTAATATTATTATCCTCTAACGACCACAGCGAGACATCTGGAATTGAGAAGTTGACTTCTACGCAGTATTTATACATTGCGATTCGGTTATTCTCTGCGAGTTCCGGCACCCATGATCCGTTAATTCAAGACTGGTCTTCGCAAATTGCGTTTCGGTCTGCTGAAGTCGGAGCACCAAGCATCGAAGATTACCAAAATGCCCAATCAGCAATCAATCAATCCCAGTGGAAAATTAGGGGTATCAAGAAGTCTGGGAATTATCTGAAGAAACTATTTGAAGACAATGGAGGTGCTCTTGCAGAACCCCATGATTGTGGAACACTCACCATTTTACCCGAACCATATCTTCCGAAAATATTTACACTAGAAACTTGTCGTCAACTTCGCGCCGACTGGGACTTAGCTCGATGCAACTATACGAAGAATTTGTTACAAATCGTCAAGGATTGTGGACATGACTCAAAAGCGTACACTGATGCTGAAGGGAAATGGGGATTGGTGGAGGCTGAGTGGAAAAGGGTAAATGATGAGGCTATGACGAACACTGTCAACCAAGCGCACAATGGCCGCGAAGCACCGAAGCCTCTCATTCCAGAGACATAGTACATTTCGAGTCGATTGAGGAAATACAAATGTCAGTGTTACAGTCATTGACAAGTTGAAGTAAGCTACCCAATGAGAGGGCATCAAACAATTATATGAAACCCTCGGAAACACCAACGCTAGATGTTCTCAACATTGCTTCCGTGTCAAACTACCCCGCCTCAATTTCCCATTTCACTTCCCCCATTCTTTGCCCACCCTCGCTCTTTTCTCATCTATTCTTCACGCCTCCTCTGAAACCGAGTTTCTCTCGCCTTTGCTGAGCAATGATAAGACTTTATGGACGAGATCCAATCGGAAAGATAAAAAAGCACCTAAGTTTACGAACCGATGAGGTCCCAGTGAGGGCGTAATGCCGAAATGCCGTGAAAACTTGGTTTCGTGTTAGACTCATTAGTCTGCAACTAACAAACGAGGAAGGCGAAGTTCAAACAACTTTGTGCTCAGAACGAGATCGCCGTAGTAGGTTCCTACTTGTGGGAAGAGACCTATAACCTATCTCCATTGACCAGGATGGGTAATCTGCGAAAATCTGAAAAGTCATTACGTATCAAGAGAATTAGGGAATTGTAGAGGGTGAAAAGATAAGCGAAGAGGAGAGTAGCCAGGAGATACAAAACTGTTATATAAAGAACATGAACAATTGGTCCCCATTCGGTCCGTTAAGATAGACTTGAAGAACCACTAGAGACCGGATGATTTGTGCTTATTTTTGGGCATTTTCGAATCGATTCTTTGTGGAGATCAGATTGGATGGGAGAGGGTGGAAGGTTAAGATCCCAGAAACTTCAAATACATTGGGAATATGGGGGCATGGCTAGCTCTCTCGCCCGATGTTAGATGAGAGTGGTATACAGGTTGGTGATGAGACGATAAGACTGGACGTTATGTGAGATTACATGAATGAGGTAGGATTATATATGAAGCTCCCTAGGCAGATAGTGATAAGTATGTAATGCACATGGAAGACATTCAAGCTTGCGAATGTACTGTTTCATAAAGATACGCCTGATACACTACCGGGAAACCATTGTTTCCTTATTCCTGATGAGCCTTCCACATTGCTAGATAGCTACACATACATTCACATTATCTATCTCTCATGCCATCATCTAATTCCACATTGACTGACTCCACATCTCACACAAATTATCATCATCGAATCATCGAATCAACCAACCGAGCAAACGAACAAAGTTAAATTTGAGTCAATAAAAGAGAAGTGAGGTATCTCATTAACCAACATCCCAATCATATCTTTCCGAAAGCGGAGTCTCGTCCAACCTTCACCCGTGGATCTATCTAATCTCAGTAAAGTACAGCTAGACCATTACCAAAAGCTCCTCGCCACGTTCTTGTAAGACTTTTGCTAGTGAGAAACGCCCAACTCCTTTTTTCATACATATACTCATTCATATTCGTACACACATATCCATGACGCCATATCAGAATGTAATCTCGCCTCCCACCTATCCTCTAGATGAACCCTACATTTAAGTATCAGAAGCGGTGTTTAAACCCCTTTTCGCATGACCATGACCATGACCTGCACCCCTAGCCGCCATCTCTCTTGCCCTCTTTTCTGCATTCCCAGCAGCCTGTGCACTGTCATGAATAGATTTTCTCTGTTCCATCACCTTGGCCCTAACCTCTTCCATAGCACTTCCCCTCTCCTCTTTCAATCTTCTCCCCCTATCCCTCCTCCCCTTGTCCATTTCCAGCGCCTTCGTTTCATCCTCCGCAACTCTCCAATTGCGACCGCGCATTCCACTTTCTCCCCACATACTAACGCGTTGAACTTTCTTGAGTTTGGAGATTCCGTAGAACCAGACAATGGCGGCGAATATTCCGCACCAGCCTGATACGCCTAGGAACCCGAGGTCGGATTCTTCAATGTGGTTCTTCAAATTCATGCCGTAGAGAGCGGCGATGAATGCGCCGGAACCCATACCGAGCGTTCCAATGGATATTTTGAGCTCGAGAAGCATGAGGGAGTTACGATTGGCATCGAGGATGGCTTTAACTCTGTAGACGCATAGATTAGTACTTGCAGGACGGAAGTATAGTGAATGTTTTGAAATCATACATTTCTTCAGTGTTCCTAATGTTGGAAACTAAATTTCCAGACTCTTGAACAATTTCGTCGCAAAGTTTGTGGTAAGATTCTAACAACATTTCGACTTCTGTGTGGTCATCCTCCCCTCTCTTTAGATCATGATCTTTCTCGGTAAGATACATAGCAGCTAGATCATCATCTGCCTCCAATAACTCATCAATCGAGTCCCTAACCAATTTCGCCTTCTGTTCGAATGTGCCGAGTTTCTTGGAATAAATAAGGAGGTAGCGGAGCTTGTCTCGATCGATGTCCTCTTCTAACTCCTTAAGAACCCTAACAACTGGTTCTCGAACTGTTTCAAATTCCTTTTCCAAGCCAGATGTAACCGATATGAGAACAGCTTCGAGGGCACGAAATTCGTATGGAAGGGCACCAGCAGATGCTGTAGTTTGCTTTTGGCTAAGCTTTCCTTCTAAATCATACATAAAAAGCGATTGTGTATAAGTATCAGTAGAGCCATAAGCGTCGAAAATCAAGACTCTATTAGACTTTATGAGGACTCGAAGATGGAGGAGGTTTATGAGGATAGCTGAAGGACGAACGAGGATATGCGGAAGCGTACTCGAATCGATTTTTCGAAGATCGCGAGGAAGCAGTCCATACTATATGCAAATCAGTATTGGCACAGTCAAAATGCCTGCGAGGGAAGATGTCCTGCCCCACCTTAGCAATAAGCTCGCTCTTCTTGAACTCCCCATTCACAAGAACCACATTCCCATTCTCATCTAACTCTGTACATCGTAGCCGAGGCTCACTGGCAGCCTTCACAGATACAGATCGTCCCAGACTGAATACATCTATTTCTCTTCCATCCTCACTGAGATGTGGTAAATCGTCTGGTTGTAATGGTTTTCCATCCCTCTTCGAAGACCAAAGCTTGAATGGCCACTTTCTTGCGCCCGTGAATATTCCGCGGCTTGTCTGTGAGCGATTTTGAGTCGCAGTTTTCTTGCTCGATAGAGTTGCTCGTTTGGGTTGAGTAGCGTTTGAAGAAGAATTCGAGGTGGCCAATCGCGATCCTAAAAACTTCGGGTTTTGGAACCCAGCTTCAACGGTCGCTCTGCGCTGTAGTGAAGTTGAAAGTGATCTTCGACATGACATCGAAGGATAACTGTATCCTAGGCTAGAAGCTGGAACATGAGGGGCTTGATCGAAAGAATAACCTTGTCCTGGGTTGGAACTGAAAAAACAAACGCCTTCAGATTGTGCCCGCAGAAATCTCAATAAAGATGCTGATGGTACATGGTTATGTATATGTGACCGCATAGCAGCTGAAAAGAGCTAATCCAACCGTTCACGGATCACTTGCGGCTTCATGTGCCTTTTTTGAACCGTTGATGTTGTAAATATATTTCTCTCCAAAAAAAAAGCTTGGACTATCCAAATATTCAGATCTTAGTATCACCATGATCACGTGAATTATTTCTATGCTACTTCTTAATTTTTGAATTTGCGTCTGCATAATAAGAAGCTTTTGAGAGTCGCATATGAATTTGGGTATTGGAAAGCATTTGGCTATAAAATCTAATCTTAACACCCGACCCTAAGTAATCAAACATCGAATACCGTGAGGAAATCCTCGACCAACTTAACCTTCTTGTTATCATTCTCATGCTCATGACCACTTCTGAAGCGGAAAATTTCTTCAATGATCCAAGGGTAAGGGTCTTGATAAGGAAGGTAGACCATCAGAAGTATGGTCATAAAATGCCTGTTTGGATCTCCATTTTCGAGAGTGTATTGAAAAATGTCTTCATCAAGCTTATGAATGACGCCAGCATACAATAAGAGGTGTATGACCTCGATTCTACACTCTCGAACAGCATTTTTATAACCGATAATAGCTGCCTAGATTTCTATTAGCCATTACCTTGACACAAGTCGTTTTCAGGGGAGCAATACCTCTCCGCTGGTTGACGCGAGCCAATCAATACGTGCTCCTCCCATAACTAACCAAAATAAGTATTTGACAGCTTCCTCATTCCATGGGCCCATTAACAGTGTATGAGGTATCTCGGTACCTTTAGCAATATTCGCATAATTGCGAATACCCAGGTCGAAAATTTGTTCTCTTTTCTCACCCAAACTCGACATCAAATCCATTGTTTCAGGGGCATCCGCTGTATGAGAGATATCCATTCTTTGAAAGGCATTACAATACTTGGCAAAATCATCGTCAAGTAATTCAGCTGCCGAGGCATTCTTGGGGTCAATACCTTCTATATTGTCCCCATGGTGAAACGCAGCCATCCCAAGAGCAAGCTGAAATGGACGTTCCAGTGCGTTTTTCTGAACCCATAAGTCTTGCCCTTGCAGAAGGATCGGCAACTTTGCCCAGCGAAATTTTAAAATAGTAGACTATGTCTTGATCGTTAGTCAATCCTGACCCAGCTACAACATCCAGGCTTACCTGTAAACTGCTATTGCCACTATAATCCAAGTCCAAACCTGGATCCAACAGTTGCCCATACCATCTATCCCAAACTGGACCAAAAGCAGTAATAATAATCTTGTTGTAGACAGCAGCACTACTTAGTTTACCTCCTATGACCGGACTACATGCTGGCAAACTCAAGTTCCAACAGCCGAAGAAAATCTGCTCGAGAATCTCCGTTGGCAATTTCTCAAGTTCCGACATCTTACGTCTCGATTTGATGTTCTTCAAAGTGCGGACCTTCGACTCCCGAAGAATGGAAGTGAAAGGCTTTGACGCTTGTGATGCGCCCTTTGAGGACTTTTTCTTGAGAGGCCTCCCAGGTGGTCGTTTCTAGAATCCAAAGTTAGTCGAGCTGGTTCAATATGTTTGATTTTTATTATGAGAGTCCATACCATAATCTTTCTAGCTAGAACAGCAGATTTGCTAGAGTCACGAGTATTCTTTCCCGGAACCTTGATCGGTGTTCCAGCCATGATTTGATGATATGCACTCATACTCCATATAGTCCAACATGAAGGATGGAAAATCCCGAATTAGTTGCAATGGTGTATCAACAGCACATATCTCTCGTCCAGCAAGAAATTCACCTAGCGAGATTCACTAAATCGTAGACGTTATAAAAGTAATGCAATCTACGTAGTGAATGAGAGACGAGACCAATCATTATTTATTTTGCAACTCACCGCTTTCATAATGCCGGTTAGTCGATAGCGGTGAGACTCAAATATAATCACCTACGAGTACAGTAGGTACATAGCTTGAGATGAGAGTGATAAACTTCCTTTGAAGGGCAGTATAGGGGTATGTGAAGAGCTATGTTGGCGACAGAAAGTCAGAGAGGACGAAATAAGCCATCATCACCACAGATCTAACAACTGCTCGTATCACCGTACCCGAACTGGGACTCCAACAGCATTCATCGTCTTTGGGCTAAACTCTAATAACAGTTGTAGCGTCGAACATTGGAAGAACTATTGCTCAGTAATTAGACAATTCAAACAAGACGCGATCGAATACAGAAAATGACGCTCGAGCATCACTGCCAGTAAGGATTTCCGCACTGGAAAGGCATGTTACTAAAATTGAGTATCTCAGTATGTACTAGGGACACAAAATACCCCGCCTCGGGAAAGTTACGCTAAAGACCCTGCATATGTGCTCGAGCAAATACCGTTAGTCTACAGAACACGCCTCGCACGTCTTGTACAACCTACAAGTTATCCACCGGAAAAAAAATCTGGCTTCAAGATACTGTAATTTGTAAAGTCATCTTTGTATTAAGTTGGTAGTTAATCTTCAAGCGAGGTTGACAGTTCTTCCGTCATCATTCTTCCAATGATCAATTTGAATGCTAAACTAAGCGAAATAACCATACCACTAATTCACATCCCATTTATTGAATCGAATGTTCCTTTCACTTCAAATCATCACTTCATACGATACCATCAAGCAGCAAACGAACAATCGAATAGTCAGATCGAAGAAAGAATCCCCAATGTCTTCCAGCCCTGATTCCAACTCTCACCCCCTCATTCTAACCCATCCTCCTCCGCTCAATCCAGCCTGGGAATCACATATTCCTCATCTCCCAGCGCCTAGTACCTCCACCTCCCCTGATATCCGCAAAGCTGTATACAGTCAAAACTGCATCAATCAAAACACCAGTCTTCTCCGCACTTCTCTTATTCACCTTACTCAAGACCTCCTCATAACCTCTTCTTCCATCCCTTCACCATCCGGTCACAAGATCCCTACTCGTCTCTACACTCCCACTTCCGCCACCAACTCCGCCTCTGTTCCCAGTTCAGATTCTCAATCACTAATCATCTATTTCCACGGCGGCGGTCTTTACGTTGGCAATCTCGATTCCGAAGATCTAACATGTCGTCAACTGTCCCTTTCTCTTTCTCTCACACTCCTCTCGGTATCCTACCGCCTAATGCCCTCGTACCCTGCCGACGATGCTGTCTCCGATGCACTGACCACTTTCACCCATCTTTGTACTGAATTCCCTTCCAGAAAATTCATCCTGGTGGGGAGTTCGAGCGGTGGGCAATTAGCTGCTACTGTTGCTCTGACTTATCTTCGAGAAAAAGGGAGGAGTGATGGGAAAGAAGGTGGGCGTATACTGGGAGTTCTTCTGAGATGTCCAGTAACATGTGATGCTACGGATAACGGTACAAGTATCCCAGAAGAATGGAAAAGTATACACACGAGTATGAAAGAGGAGTTTTATACAGGGATATTGAATAAGCCGGCTGTGACGAGAGAAAATAGAGTCAAGGGGTATAAGATGCCTTTGGAAATGTTGGCGGAGATGCCGAAGTTCACTGAGGCATCCAAACTTGTTGGAAGCGATCAAGAAGACGTCAATACAAGATGGTTCATACAGCTTTGTACTAATGATATATATTATTCTGACGGGGTATGTCTTGCGCTTGGGCTGAAAGAGAGAGGATATGGTGTGAAGGTTCGAGTAGAATTTGGATGGCCTCATACGTTTTGGTTGAAGGGGATGGTGTTAGAAGAAGCTCAGAAGACCGAAATGGAACTTGTTAAAGGAGCGAAGTGGATTTTAGATAGACCAGAGGGAGCTGACACCAAAGAGCTGCAGGAACAGAATGATTGGGTGAAACAGAGTGAGGTGGCCAACCTGTGAGGAGGAGGTTTGAATGGGGTATCTCAATATTCGTGGATAGTTTAACTCGGTTATAAAACGCTTATACATTTAATGACACTGATACTTTGCTTCTCCAATTTTCATTTCTCTTGACTCCAGGAGTGATGAATATGATATACATGCAGTTCCAACACCTTACAGGTTTACTTTCGACGACTTTTTGTAACAGCATTCAATCAAAACAATAAAATTCATCAGATCTTCGAGAGATTGAGGGAACAATTCATGATTAGCCAACTTGGCACTTAAACGATTAACCACCATGATCTTGCTTCTCCAACAACCGGTCCCTATCTACAATAGTGCGGGTAACAAAGAAAAGGGAAAGTCGAATTTATTCCATCTAAAGCATAGAAAGATCGCCGAATTTCTCCTATAGACATATTAGCAGCCGTATCATTCATAAAAACAAAAGTTTGCCATTTCAAACGTACCTTGTAACCTGGAACACCCCAGCGACCTTTGGAAACGAGTTGAGCAGTCTTCTCGTCAATATCTGGACGAGCAGCAGCAACTTCATCCTATAGACACACATCACACATTAGCCAACTCCATTTCTTTCCTTTGACTTTCCGTATCCTTTCCTAGAGCTGATACATACCACAGTCAAATCCTCAAATGGTCTAGCCTCCTCAATGTTCTTCAATGTCTTCTCCAAATCCTTCAACTCCAAGTCCACTCTGCCCTTGGTCTCCTCTGCATTCTTGATAGCTTGGGCCTCGAAAGTCTCGATTGCCTTGATTTGTCTGGCTACATCATATGTGGCTGGCTTGAAGGTAGCGAAATGCTTCTCGATTTCGTCGACAACGGCGGTGTTCTTGAGAATCGACTTGTAGTGTGCGAAGTCTACTTTGGTGGGTTGCTCAGAGAGAGCTTGAACGCGACGACGGGCATCTTCGTTGCGCTTCTTGAAGGCTTGGAGGGAGGTCGCGGTGGCTCCCTTGAGTCCAAGGGATTGGGAAACTTTGGCCCAGTCGAGTTTGAGGGCTGCGCTGCGCTGTGAAGGTAGAACAGTTAGTCATAATCCGGACTCATTTAGAGCGAGGGAGTGGAAGTCGGGGCAGAAGTCTTCGGAATTCTTCGGAGGGGTGCAAAGTCTGCACGGCAGCGAGGTCTGGGGGATAAAGTTCTGCTGGCGACAGTATGACTTCAACTAAGAAGATTGACTTACTCCGGCTGCCATTGTGAAGGTGTTGATATGATGAGGAAGTGGAGAACTGAGATGTGTTGAATTCGTCGTCAAAAAGTTGCAAGTCTCGGTTCAAGCTAGAAAATACAATATCACGTGATGCTACCACAATACTCAGCCTGGTGAAAGATCTCCTAATGTATCAGTGTTAGACAGAATGCCAATTTTGTTATCATTATAATTGTTATTTTTTCCGAACTCGTATATGTATCAGACATTTGCTCAAGTGGGAATATTTTTGAACAGATTTCACATTATTGCGAAGTCACATTTCAATTCGGCGAGCGAAATTATCTATGCATATGAAGGTGACATAGTTTAAATTGTTGTTTTACTATTTAGCACTCCCAAATTCGTTCAGGATGTGTGTGACTGTATGCCCATGTAATACCATTGCCATCCATTCATAGAAGTCTACCCAGAACAGCCGTGCATAAGGATCCAGCTAAGTAAGCTTAGACCTATATGCTTAGAGCCATAATCGAATTGACTATATCGTTGTCATTCTCCTTCAATGCCTTTACAGCCTTGTTGCGCGAAACACTGGCTTGGGTCATGACTAATTCAATATCCTTGTCCTCGAGTCCAGTGGCATCGACCTCCTCTGTGTCATCCTCTTCCTCTTCCTTCTTCTCCTCGGTGTCAACAGCCTTGCCCTTTCCGTGATCGTGGGAGTGGTCGTGGCCAGAGTGATCGTGACCGGCGTGATCGTGGGATTCTTGAGCAGCCAACTGTGCGGCAGCAGAAGCTTGAGCTTGAGAGTTAAGGTCCTCAATCTTAGCCTCACCGAAAACACTGGAGAAATCATTAGTCCAAAATGTATTTTTGTAGTGCGGGGTAGAGGTTCCTTACATGTAGGTGTTGCTGGTTGGGGACTTGTAAACCTCTGGCTGGTTGATGACAAAGAGGATCTATAATCCGAGATTTGATCAGTAAGAAGTCTTAAGGTTGTCCTCAAATGTTGTCAAAGCTACCCCGCGCTGGTGAAGCAGCTGCGAAGCAACAGCCCTTGATCGCAAGAGCTTCCTTCAGAAATCGTGAACCGACAAACCAACGAGAAGTTGCTTACGTTCTTTGGTCGTCTCAAAGTGACTCTGGTAATACCAGGGACTCTTGTAAGACCGAGCTTAGCAATTGACTTGCGTGCCTTCTTCTCGTTGCGGGAGAAAGCGACTTGGGAACCTGCTGGGATACCAGCTACCTCCTCTCCCTCTGCCTCGGAGTCAGAACTGTCGGATCCCTCATCCTCTGCGGTAACTTGTTGCTTGGTTGGCTCCTCGTTATCTGGGAGTTCTTCAATACGTGGGTTCGACATGTTGGGTGGTGGTTATGGCTGTACAAAGGGTTGTTAGAAATTTTGATGATATTGTCGTTGTTTTGGTTTTCCGAAATTTTGTGCGTGCGCTAAAGAAATTGGGGGGCAGTTTTCTTGTACGGCGGAAAACTCCACCACAACAAGGCTGATGAACATTGTGAACATAATGGCATTCACTAACCTGACTTTACAAGAAGACGATGATATTAGATATTGGCTTAGGGAATCGAATATTGAGGTTGTCACCGTTGCAATTAATTAGGGTTGTGAGAGTTCGCTAAGTATTAGGTAATCAATGTATCTACTCCATCTTGCTGAGATTGGGCTGGGTCAATTCTGGGGGTACAAATTGTTGAACGACGTCAGACTGGGTCAAGGTGCATTTAATATCATTTATGGTTGTGGAATTATTAGTATCAATATCTGGATTTGTCCGATAAAGCAGTAAAATGGCTCCTAATTCATTGTGCAGGAAGAGGTTCCGCACCTCTCGTGTCGAGAATATTTCAAAGTTCCAGAACCAAATCACATCAAAATAACGCCCAGTATTCAGATCTTGGAGAGAATTGGTTTGGAGGTATTTTTGAAGTCCATATGCTCATTACGCCGGTCAAATTGACGCAGGATACAAAGCTCAGTTAAGAGCAAAGGAACCCATCAACCCTTATGTAGTTTTGCTTGCGCTCCCAAATATTCCATTACCAAATCTATGCCGCGGCGATCTTAGCCCTGGCAACCTTGACTTGGAATCCAGCTCTCTTCCTCAATCTCATAACCTTAAATCGCTCGAAATCTGTCAAAGCAGCTCTCTTGGCTTGCTTCTCACGCTTCTGGGCCCATGGGCTTTGTTGCCACAACTTCTCGATACCAGCCTTCTCCCACTCCTTTTGAACAACACCAGTGCGCGAGGCTCTTGGAAGACCCTTGAGGACGAGAGGTGTGAGGACGACATTGGCGAGGGAAATGGCTTGTCTTGGGACAGCTGCGAGTTTGTCGGTTGCTGGGCCATCGATAAGAGCCTAGTTTTTACATGTTAGTTTTCTTCCTTTTTCCCTCCAATCTTCACCAATTGTACGTACGCGCTTGTGGTCGATGATCTCAACGATCGCGGCAAGCTTGCCATCGTGTGGTCCACCAGTTACGAGGACGACACGGCCGACCTCAACCAGTCTCCAGGAAGATGCTTTGATATCTGCGTCACCCATTGTGAAATCTTCTGAAAAGAAAGTATTAGTTGATTGATTTCTAGAAGTTCAATGAATCGAATAGATAATTAATGAAAACGTACGGGGCGTCGTTGGCGAGGATTTGTCGATGTTTAGTTGTCGATTACTTTCAAAAAATCCGAAAATCGAAAAAGTGCGGCATAAGATCTAAGCGAAATGGCCCTAGAGATATACAGATCATGTGACGCAGCGGCCGCATTTTTGCATCTGTGGGATAAGGCTAGAACCAGATCGAATTAGCGTTCTTTTCCATGGGCTCAGAGCTTTTCAAATGGACTTTCAAAAACTTATAAAAGAATTCTTCCGACCAATTTCTTCATCTTTTTTCCATCTCATCAACAACCACAACACAAACTCAAGAAGTACTTGAGTACTTCATGGCTTGAATTGATTCATTCTTGCTTACAATATGCCTCTTCTTGAGCGATATTCTGCACATCTACAGGTATAAGGTTCGTACATCAACATTCCTCTCACCTCTTCTTTTCCTACTTAAATGATGAGATAATTTGCGATTGACCTCACTTCGATGGCACCCTCGCCGGGGTCGCTATATCATGCGAGTGGATGAAATTCATTCTTACATATTCTGATTTCCTTTCCAACACAATCATTCATACCTTGATATCAATTTGGTCGAACTCTTTGCTAACATTTCGAAGTACTAGGAAGCATCTTCATTGATCACCTTGGAACTGCCAACTTGCTACAAAATTCCCCCGCCGACTAACATAGATCACATGAACGATCCCAATGTTCACCTTGACAGGTATGTTACAACCTTTCTTCGTACATCATCTTCCCTATCCTACTATGATTAAGAAAAATGCACTGAAAATACTGAACTCCTCGGAGTCATGAAAATTCAACTTAACCAAGATCTATGAGCACAACAAACTTCCGTTCTTATTACTAGTTGCTTCACTTCTAGAATCTCCTGCTAATCAGCTCAAAGCTTAGGAACAACTTTATGCCACACATTTGAAGGATATTGATGGATCGTGCCAAATACCTTTCGGGGCATCACTGGAGCCTTCTGGGCGGCTGGAATCTCAACAAAAGTAACAATCGGCCATGGCTATGCAGATGCTCGGGACCTCATTGGAGGAATGATTGCGAGTAGATAGATTGGTAGCTTAAGGACAATCAAATTATATTTCCAACTTTATACCTCTGCTCCACATGGCTGAGTGTTATATCACTTTCTCTGTTTTACCTTGCTGGCTTTTGTTCTTTACGTGCACAGTTCATCTCGTTCACGTTTGCGACAGCAGCGTTGACCTGTTGGAATTTCGTCTTCCTTTTCGTAGCTCGGTATGTCCCAAGATGTCAGATTCATCACACTGTGTACCTGTGATCCACATCTCGATAATTTGTCATCAGGCAAACCTGACATTTCATTTCATATCACACAATCTGAAGATGTTCCAACAACCTCTCATTTATCCTCACCTCCACCTCTATCTTCAACTCGGCATCAGCTGCGCCAAACGAACAGTCTGTGTAGGATACGTCAATCCTATTACTCATAATCATAAGATAGTAATAAATTCATTGACGTCGCTATATTACATCCTCCAAACCCAACGTCTACCAACCTCAGCGTCTCCTTTGCAGTATTTTCAAAAAGTCCGCTATCACAACGAGCATCGCATACACCCAAACGTCGGTACCCTCCCGTGAGAGTATGATTGTATACTAAACAAATGAAGATCACCCATGGCAAATTGCGATATTTAGTAGCACTAGGAGATGAGCAATATACCTCAGTGCGGTTCTTCACGCTGATATTTTGTTGATTACTGGCGTCGGTGTTGAAGTTGAGTTTTTGTTTCTTTTCTTGGTCTGGTACTGTGGATGAGATGGTGGTGTTTGTCGAATTGTATTACGACTTTGGATTAAGTTACATGGGGTTGTGAAATAACCATCAGACCATATTGCATTATTAGCTCATATCAATCAACTACATTTTTTAGTATCAATTATTGTATGAAAGATGATATGTTATCAAAAAATACCTTAATTATAGACTATATAACTAGATTTATCTGTCGAAGGGAGCCAAACTAGCACTAGGAATAGTAGACGTCTTAGATTGAAGAGCCGTCTGCTTCTCCCTCCACGAGTGTGCGCTACTGATGAACATTCTTAATTCATCTATGGCTTCGGTGCTAAGCTCTTTCTTGGATGCGTTGCCTCAAAAGGGCTGACTTCCAACCGTAAAGGGCGTACAAGACGGAGAATCAACTTCATGACTTCATCTCATGAAGTTAGCTTAAGTCAGATGACGCTTCATGTTCACTCGTACCCCGCAGAACACTCAATACGAACAAGCAATTAGAATATCCCCAAACAGCACTTTTCTGGAGCTCAAATAGCGTCAATACAAGCTAATATCCGCCTATACAGTCTTCTACGTGATTTAATTTGTTCGTTGCTTAAATCTCCGGGAATTGGCTTCATTCTGCTGTATGCTGTGCATTCTGAGGTGTTCGCCCCAGCGGTCCCCCAGGCCTCATAGTCTGAGACTCATCTCGCCAGCGATCTTCACTTTCGCCTATATGTGTTTACCGAGCGAGGTCTTCTGGGTTACGAGCTTTTGATTCAGTGCGTACGTCGTACCGACAGCTGTATCTAGCACTCGTCTCTCGAAGTTTCTATGTTCCCTTTCTGTTCTGATGTCACCAATAAATTCTCGATGATATCCTCATGCTTTTTGTTGTAGTTACGATGATGGTTATTCCCATAATTATGATTGTGCTTGTGATTTTTATTATTCTTATGATCAATATCGTTTTCATAGATCCTCATGGTCATTGTCAACCATCTTTATGAACCATCATGATCATTGTCATTCTTATGAGTTCTCTTGAACATTATCATCTTCATCATTGTTATATTTATGATCATTGTCATTTTCATACTTGTTATTATTCTCATGATTATTGTGTTTTTCTAATCATTCTTGTCCCTTATAAACATTGTCAGCCTCCTGTTTATTTTCATCCTCGCGCCCTGATTTTCCGTTCCAATCAACCACCTAGCCTTCATAAATCCTGCTGTCTGGGCTCTGTAGTGCGTTATTAATTGTAAGTACCCAATTTTATATGGTGATGAATTGTCCACGTTTACTCCGCACACGCTGGACAGATGTGAGCATTGTCAATTCATTTATTGAAATTCTACACCAGAGTTTGAAATGAAAGTAGCTAGAAGTTTCCAGATACTCGACAGCGATCCTCAACTTCCTCAATTGAGTTACAAGCACTATTGATCCATCTCACAGCTTGATGAAAACCTGCATCCGAATGATTGACGTTTCATGCCATCAACAGACGAGGAACCTTCACTATGTTCATTTAGATCTACAATGATAACTAATGGTGAAATATCATCCAGTTTAACCTGAAAACCATTCAATCGGGTGAATACTGTGATGTTATAATAGCATTGGCAGCCCCTCTCTTTCTCGCTTCCGACTTCGAGACCCCAAAGCCAAAAACATTGCACAATTTTAATACAAAACTTAGTGCAGAGCATGATTTGACAATCTTGCGTTACGTTCTGTGGTATAGTAAGTTGTACAAAGTGATCAGCTCATAGTAGAGGCTCATAAAGCGGTGAACATGTTGTCAACAATATAATTGGAGTCGCATAACTTACCATTGATAGTGATATTATCAATATCCATGGCGATATCATCTAACTGCATAATTTGCCGTTATCTTGTCATTCTCTCAGAGGGGATACCAGACGGCCGAGAATGGAGATTAAATATTGACCTTGCGCTATTTCTCACGAACATCGACCAGCATCAACGTCCTTTCAACTAAAGCAGACGGCTGAATTTAGTTACGCTTAATAGTTCATTTGCTCTTGTCTAAGACACGCATACGTTCTTGCAAATTTCGATTATAGGCAATAATCTGAAGGACGAGCAATACTTCGCGAAAACTGATTGGATAAAACTCAATAAATTCTCCCACATTGGCTCTCACTACTCAGTTATAAGCCGTTGGTACAAATCCCATCTTGAAATGTCTCTTCGAAAGAGTAGAGCTTCCAGGTGAATTGATGCGTAGAGTGAGAGTATCGAGAGTGGATCCAGACTCCCGAGACTAGATGAAATGGAACCAGCATTTCAAAGACTAATATCATAAGTACTGAATACAACTTTATTTCTGGAATTTTACTCGTTAATCAAGTGTACTAAACTAACCGTTGATATCCTTCTGACATAATCGCAATTTTCCACTATTCAAGTACCAAAATCTTACAACCTCGCTTTTCCATGTTTCAAATCTACCCAGTGATCCCGGTGGAACTCTACATATGTATTGCCTTTACCATTCTCCTCTATCCACAGTAATTTATCATCCGCTTTGACTTTATCATGATCAACGCCCTGTTCACGAAGTGGTGTTTTGTGCTGTTTATTGTTGTGGATTAGGACCATTTCCTTGACGATCCGGAGGAATACCGGAACTGCGTATTTAGGGAGATGTTTGCGTGTGTGTCTACGATTTGTCAGTTTGGAGTATGGGGCATGAACAATGAAGCCTTGAAATGACTTACTTGAGAAGCCCAGCAAAGTCGAAATTGTCAATGCTTGGATCGATAAACACAGCAGCACATCCAGCTTTACCATCATGAGAGGGTAGTTGAACACCATAAACAATCGCCTCCACAACTCCGTCGTATTTACCTAATACCTCTGCAACTTCTGCCGTGCTAACGTTTTCTCCTTTCCAACGGAAAGTATCGCCTAATCGATCGAGGAAAAACCATCGCCCGTCATTATCTCGACGTAGAGCATCGCCAGTTCTATAATAAAGATCTCCTTTCTTGAATACATTGCTCTCGAACTTCTTACTCGTCGCTTCTGGGTTATTGAAGTAACCCGCAAAGGCAGCTGTACTGGGAATCGCAACGATGATCTCGCCGCCTTTTTCAAATGGTTCACGAGTTGCAAATCCAGTTTTAGGATCTCGTGCAATGGCTCCGGAAACATCGTCTATCTTGACGGGAACATAAAGATCATTAAACTGCCATCTGGAGATAAGTCCATGATGTCCCACGCAAGTAGCCAGCCAATCTCCACGTGCATGATTGGTGAGTGCAAACACCCCTTCTGTACTGTTGAAGAACTCAACGACTTCAGGGACTCCAAATCGAGCTTTGAATTTGTTCCACACATCTGGACGCATACCGTTTCCAAACATGACTCGAACGCAATGATCTTTATCCTGAGGAGAAGGAGGTGCAGCGAGCAGGTAGCGAGCAGTCTCCCCAACATATGTGAACCATGTTGCTCTAGAGTCTCGTATATCTCCCCAAAATTTCGAAGTGCTGAATTTCTTGCCGACGCAATTTGTGATTCCACTCATCATGTTTCCTATGGCGGTAATACCACCGGTTCCATGATACAAGGGCATACAGTTGTACCATCGGTCATCGTCCTTTATTGGGGATTTACCAGCTGCTCTCTATGGAAATTATCAGCATTCATTGCGGTGATAATATCTTAATCTAGGCCTTACCCCAACTCCCGTCATGAAGCCTCTGGCTACCTCAAAAGTACATCCTTTAGGTAACCCTGTAGTTCCACTTGATGATCGATTAGCCATCTGATTTTTACAGCCCGGAAAGAACACCAACCTGGTATACAACAAACCCAAGGGCGAGGTCCCCTTCACTCCCTCTCTATAGATATCTCCTGGTCTTTCAGCCTTTCCGCTGCGAATTTCCGACAATGTAGAGCTATCCATGAATATAATTTTAATCCCTAAATCCCCCTCCAACTCCTCCTTCTCAGCCTCAATCCTCGCTCTCAACTCCGCATCATCATCCACCAAAATGAGTTTGGCTTTTGGAACCTTAACGCAGTGAATCAATGCTTTCCCAGCTAGATTATAATTAATCATTGCCGGAGCAGCTCCTATCGACCATAATCCCAACCAAGCAAACAGAAAGTCCGGAGAATTCTGAAGATAAAATGCTATCAAGTCCCCAGGCTTCACGCCTTGGGAGAGATACCATTGACCGTATTGATTCACGAGATCGTAGGATTGTTTCCAGGTGTAGCAGCCCTCCCGGGACCAGATACATTCTGTGTTTGGATGACGATGCACGCTATCCTCAAACAGATAGTAAAGACATAATTTTCTATTTTTCTCTGTGTTGGGCTGTTTTAGTGAGAACAATGTGATTTGGGAAGATGTCTTACCAGCTTCGGCGTACCATTTCATGGCTCGTCTCATTTTCAACTTATCATTCAAATCTTTTAATATCGAATATTTGCCATCGAGGTACATTGCTGCAGCAGATGTACCTGCTACAACTGCTGTTGCTATTCATTTCGATTAGTATGCTGTTTAGAGATCGAAAACGAAGCTGTCTATAGTCGGCGATGGTAGAGAGTGACATTTATTTTCCAATTCATGTAATGAGGCTGGAATTGGGTTGTGTCTAACCGTGGCTTGACCGAGTAAAATGCGGGGTTTAGTGTGCTTACCGAGCGCCATAATGATTGGAATCAAATGCTGTCTGTTGCTCTACAAACAAATTGGTGTATAGGGATATCAAGAGCTGCAAAAAGCTACAATAATCTGTGAAGTGTCAAGAAAAAAGAATAGAACTCGAAAAGATAGAAGAGCATTAAACGGAATCCCCAGACAAGTTACATCAGTAAATGTAAATGTCTTTCGTCGGTAAAGCTACCTAGGTATTTGTCGATCACCGAGGCAGGCTACCCCGGATTTCTGACCCAGGGCTGAATCTTGATTGGTTAGGCTTGAGGCACAAATACGGACGAAACCTTTGCCGTCGCTCCTATCCGCCCCACCTCCGCTCTATGATACTTCTGACCCACGCGATTCCCTCCAAAGCGGGTATATTCCTTGTTGGTCGAAACTAAACGTGGAGCTGGAAGTAACTTGTTTGATGCGTGTGCTACGAGATAGACTTGTGAATGGTTTGAACGCCACATTGCTTGTCAATTTCTTAGGCAAACGAGCGAGTTTCCATATTTGCACGATGCACGGCGTTCGGAGCCTTGATTCCTTGAAGGGAAGTGGGCTCGATGGGTTAAGATATCTGGATTCATTCGCGTAATCATAGTAGATTTTGGTAGTTGTGCACGGGCTCCCTTCAGAGGAAACGACAGCAATGAAGGGGCAATCACCATTCCTTGGCCGAGAGTACTAGACTTTGAATTGAGACTCGCAATTCAGGATTATCTTTGAATGAAAATACATTAGTCATCCATTGTCTTCATTTTTGGGAACATCAGTGTACATTTTTTTTTTAATCTTTTGTGGATTTTATACCCTTGGACAGTGTGGGTAGGGATCTATTTCAGTAACTCGATGTTACTCATGCGTATCTCGCCAACCAATTGTAGAATCAAAATCTTCTGCTCCAATCCTTTAGGAGATCCCTCCACGGCTCTGAATTCCGACGCTACTTATCTGTCAGATATCTACTTGAAATGGAGGGAATTGTGTTGAAATTTACTTACGTTTTCCCGACTTGAATGTCCTTGATTGTGCCAGACGCCCCTCTGCTGTCGGGGCGACAGATTGGACAGCAATCCACCTCGAGAACCCATCTGCATTGCGGTTTAATGAACAGAATGAGGGTTCTGGTGTAATCTAGACTGAAGCTGGTTACCGCTGGAGTTTGGAGTGTCTGTAGGACCCCCAGGATCCGGGCTCATGCCTGAAGCTTGTACCTGCGAACCAGGATTTTTCTTATGCATATACTTAATCTCAAAAATAAATAAATGTACCTGTTGGGACAGTGATCATGTGACTACGCTAGCGTCTTCCGACACTACAGTAATACGTTTCGTAACCCTAGCTTTTAGAACCTTAAGCAATATAATAACAATATAAACCATAGTACTATATTAACTTCATTATCCCCATAGTAATATCAATATTAATCAATGATATTATAGATTAGAAGCCTGGTATTTTAATTTTAATTATAATATATGGTTTAAATTAAGATTGATATTTCTTTAAAAAAAATATAAATTCTTATATCATTTTAATATAATTTAATATTTGTTTTTATATAAATAAAAGTAATTGATAATGTAGTAGTAGTTTTTATATTAACTCTAATTTATTTTTTATTTTTTATTATAATATATATTGAAGAGTAAAAACCAATAACATTTAGCTTAAGCTTAGTATTATACTCTTCGAATTCAAACTTTATTATATCTTAATAGAATTAATATCTCATTATCTATTTATTATTCATTAAATATTAATTCTTTAAATTGTAATTTCTATATTAATAACCTTTTTTATAAACGAAAATATTAATTATATCGAATCTAAAAAACAAGTATTAAATCTAAGATTCTATTGTTACGGGAGCTGCCTCTAGGGTCACGTGGAAGTGTCTAGAGATCTCTCGAGGTGGTTTAGACTAGACTTCAAGTAGGAATTCAATAAGGTTGTAACTGGTTGCAATTCTCGTAACTATAGTAATGAAACTAATGATTGTTCTTGAGCACGAAGCTCTACATTATAATGAAACCCATTCCCTTATATAGATTTTCGTACCTTATGAATCGACAAGTCGATTACCGTAAAGCCGATTTCGACAAGTCGGTTTCCTGATCACGTGATGTCCATCCCGTGACTGGTAATGATGCCACCGCTTATCTAACCTGTGCTCTCTAGCCGACCTGTGACTGCTGCTTACCCTGTGCCCACTGTAGGGTAGGTAACAACAAAAGATAGGTACCTATCTTTTAATCACTGATTACTTATCTGGTTACCGCTATCTTTCGTTACCCTTCAATTCAACTGTCCCTACAGTGCTGTTTTCGTAGGTTCCAACACCAAGGCCTTAGGTTTATCTTATAATCCATGTTGCGGTGCGGGTACCTCCGTAACATCTATTTCCTAAATAATAATAAACTTAATAATATTAAATATATAAATTGTTTTATAATATCTATTAATAATTCAATATCAATAATTTTTATTGAATTAAAATAAAAGGAGATCAATAATTTAATAAAAAACATTGTTTTTTAATTTATGAAAATTACAAATATACCTGAAAATATAAGAATATTTAATTTAGAATTTATTAATAAAATAAAGAATAAGGGAATTAATAAGATATTCTTAAAATCTTAATTAATAATATAAATATAAAAGGATTAAGAAAAAGATATTATTTTAATATAATTATCTATAATATAATAAGTTAACTAATGAATTATATTATTAATAATAATTATACTCTTAAAAAGCAAGGTAATTATAAGTATTCATAATATTATACAAGTATATATATAATCAATATTAAATTTAATTTCAAGATTTTGTATATAATTATTAATAAAGATGAATATCCTAAAAGGTTTTATTCTATAAATAATACAATTATTATATAGTGTCCTAAAAACAAATAACCATTGATTTAATATCTATTATAAATATTATACTAATACCCTTAAAATAGTATAATCGATTTACAACCTATATCTTTTATATATAATCAAAAATGATATAACATTTAGTATTATAGAATTATAAATAAATAATATATTTATTATTATTAATAATAAATTTATAAATTATAAATAAAAAGAATTCTATAATATTAAATTTATAATAAAAAAGTATAAAACATTTATATCAAATATATTATTTAAGTTTAATAGCGAATTAATTATTTAATAAAATGATAATATAATTTACTTTAATTAAAAGAATTAATATGAAAATCTATACCTAATTAAATTAGAACTATTTGATATATAAGGAATATATGGAAAACTAAGAAAATTTGTAATAATAAAGGATTAATATGTTATATAATATACTCAAGGAGTATATATCATAATAATATATTAATTAGAGATAGCTTTTGATCTATCTTATGCTATACAAACTATTAATTCTAAGGGATAAAATGTCGATTCTCTTAATAAATATATTTAATAGTAGATTAATAATTCAAAAAGAGGCCTATAATTTATTTCATTTAATATAGATTCTCTAAAACTAATTGTATTTATTGATATATTCTTTATCAATAATAAAGATTTGTTCTCTCAAATTGAATATATTATCGTTTTAATGAATAAGTATAATAAAACTAATATTATTCATTAATTATTCATCAAGTATAAAAGAGTTATTAAAAGTATATTAACATCAAAACTTTATACTATAATTTTAGGGTTTAATATAAACATAATAATTAAAGGTATAATTAATAAAATCTTCCCGAACTATAAGATCTCATTAATTATATATATCAACTCTAAATCATTTTATAATTATCTTATAAAACTTAAAACTATTAATAAAAAAAGACTAATAATTAATATTGTCATGGTATACATGTGATCGCGTCCGATCGGGCTAGTACAACACTAAGCTCCAAACCGATCGCATATATAGCTCTATAGTATACTTTCTTTAGTTCTATAACTTTTAATTTTAAGGTTGATTTTTAAATATTTGTTAGATTTGTTATATTATTAAAAGCTCTTTTAGATAAGAAATAGAATAATATTAGTATATATTTATGAATAAAGCCTTTATATATATTTTGCTTACTTTTATTTAGATATATTGTTTTTGCTTTCTTATTTATATATAAATCTTTTTAATATTATTTAAAGATATTATTTCTTTTTTTATTTTTAATTTCTTAATTATGGATTACGATTTGATAAACCTTATAATTATAAAACTTCGTGGCAAAATAACTTATTAATAAAATGAAATTTTGTTTCTACGCTTTTTAATCTTTAAATGTATTTTTATTATTCAAATATTTTCTTAATTGAAATCCTCTTTTTCTAATTCTAAAAAGTTTAATAATAACTTTTAGAAATTTGATATATAATTATTCTCAATTCGAATAAAACTATAAATAAATAGTATTATAATTAGTAATTTTATTACTCAATTTTATTATATTTATTTCAATCTTAAATCTTATATACAAGTTATAATATTATCTTAACTTTCTTTTCTCGATTAAAACATTTCCTTAGATTATATAACAATTCTAAATCAATTTATATATATTCACAATAATTCGAATAAAATATAAGAAGCTGAAAATAAATTATTTAATTTTAAATAAGGAATTGATTCTTTATATATTTATATTACAAAATTTAGAAGAATTTTTTACAAAATAAAAGGTTAGAATAAATTAATTCAAATAAAATCTTAACCTTTTATAATAAATTCAATATTATTTTTAGAAATTGTTTTTCTCAACAACTTTTATTATTTTATTTATATTCCAACTTTATTTAGATTATGTAATAATTAGCTATATATATAGCAAATGAATTCCTTATATTATCCCACTTTAATAAATCTAAAGCCTTATATTTATTACAAAATTCATTTCACTTTTAAAACCATAATTCAATGAATATTAATAATCTTAATGTTTTTAATATCTTTGATGCCTTTTTGAATAAAGCTGATTATACCCCGATTTCACTCTATATTAAAATACTTGAGTTCTTCCTTACTAAAAGAATTCAATTATATAAGAAAAATAAATACATTCAATATAAAAGTGCTTTTTATTGAGTACAATCCTACCTGCTTGATTTATATTAAGGCGCTTAAGATCAAAAAGAATCTATCTCAATTGTTATATTCATTTCTGTTAATTTCTATAATAACAATGATGATAAGGATTTAGATGAGATAATTAATAATTAATATTTTGAAAATCTTTTAGAAAAGATATAAGCTTTTATTAATACTTTCTATTTAATAATAATATATTTAATCTTTTAAGGTATTTTATAAAAAATCGATAAAAAATAATAATAATAATAATGAAAAAGAGTTTTATTGATTATATTTTGTATTTAAATTATTTGTTTAAAGTAAATTCAAAACGAACTTTTTAGAAGAAGGGGGTTAATGTTACAATATATATATAATTGTGTTTAATTGGGCTAGTATAATATTAAGCTTCAAGCCAATTACATATATAGCTCTGTAGTATACTCTTTTTAATTTTATAGCTTTTAATTCTAAAGTTGATTTTTAAACGTATGTTAGGTTCGTCACAAATATAATAATAATTCAAAAGGTATATGAAAAACAAGAAATTGTAAAGATTAAATAAATTAATGAAGATTCTAACCCTATAAATTTGATAACTAAATTTAAGCTATATCAAGTTCTAAAAAATCTAATTAATAATAATACCATAAAGATTAAGATTATAAAATGAATTGAAAGAGATTAGAAGAATAAATGATTACATAGGTAAAAGAGGTATTAACTAGAAGAATATAATCTAGTGACTTTAAAGAATTGTCAATATTGGGACAAGGATTATATAATTATATTAATATTGATACTAATGTTTTCCAATACTATAGTAATACATTTTATAGCCCTAACTTTTAGAATCTTGAGCAATATAACAACAGTATGAATTATAGTACTATATTGACTTCACCATCCCCATGGTGATACTAACAGTACCCCTAATTATTTCACACCAAATTAAATCTAATACTACTTTATCATTTTAATTAATATTTTGTATAATATTTATTTATTTTAATAACAACTTTATAATATATTAGTATACTTTCAATTAACTTTCAAATTTATTCTTTTATAATCATATTCTAAGTCTTTAATATTATATCTTTTAATTTATAATAAAAAGAATAAATTTGAGAATATCATTCTATAATATAATTCTTAATAATATTCTATAAAACTTTAATTAAATTCAAATTCAAGTTTTTAATTAACTAATAAATCGGTTTGATATTTATTCTCTTAAGTTTTATAATTATTGATTTTATATTATAATTTAAGGTATTATTTTATATATAAATAAGATCTCTTTATAGATAATAATCCTGAATTATAAGTACAATCCTTTATATATATAATTCAAAGATAATCTTACCCCAACTCTTTTTTTAGAATACATAAGATCCTTTCCCATATAATCCAGAAATATAATCTCATAATATCCATCCGATTTTATACTAGTATTTTAGTTCAATATAATCTTTATATAATATTTCTTTTATACATCTTATAATTTTTACTTTTTTATATTTTCCTGATTATATCTACAATTTATTATTTTATAATATATATACCCAATCTTCAAATAATTAATTGATATGCTCTAAAACCTAAACTAAATATACTATAATATATTAAGGTATAAGATCTAGGTTTTTAAAATTATATAATACTTAAATCCTTTAAGCTTAAATATAATTTTGATAACATAAATATAACAATTCTATTTGAAAATAGTTAGGATTTTATACTAAAATGTTTATCGATTCTTTTTAAATATACAAACTTATTCAACTAATTATTAATATTTAGAAAGGCCTAAGAATAATCAATAACCAAAATACTTCTTTTAAAATATAAATAAATAATATAAAACATATTTAATTTAACAAATTGAAAGATTCAATTATAAAATAATTTCATTTTTTATAAAGCTAGTATACTAATATAATATCTATATCTAAAATCAATTATTATATAAATAATAACATTATATTTTAAATATAAATATTGAAATTGTAAAATTTATATAAATTCAATTAAAATTAATAAAATAAAAATATAAAAGTAGCTATTTTTATAAATATTTTCATTAATCATTTTCTCAAATCTACTAAGTCGATCACCCTACTTTCAGGCCACCCCTATTTTGAGCCACCCTTTTACACTAAAAATCGTTTTTTTAGTCTATTAATATCTCTATCAATATATAATCTAATATAATAAAAATTTAAATATATATAATTTAAGCTATTTTAAGCTTATTTTGAAAATTAGAAAATTTTAGGAATTTTTTGTATTGAGATTTAAAACTTTAAAATATTGATTTTTAAATTTGTATAGGAATTATATATAAATTTGAAACTTTTATAAAATCTTTAATAACTTTTTAATAAAAATTATTAAAAATAAACTATAAAAATTTATTATAAATTTATAACATATTTATTTTATAGGATTCAGAAAAAAAGAAAATTTCCTATAAATAGATACTTAAAAGAATACTCTCAAAATTATAGAAATTATTTATACTATTCTAAACTTATTATATATTATATCTCTATATCTATTAATTTTTTTAATTTTTTTTTAATTTCTATATAGATTTAAGTTCAAAACTTTCAAAAAGATATATAGTTTTCTTTTAATAATTATTATTAAAAAGTTATTAAAGATTTTATAAAAGTTTCAAATTTATATATAGTTCCTATACAAATTTAAAAATCAATATTTTAAAGTTTTAAATCTCAATACAAAAAATTCCTAAAATTTTCTAATTTTCAAAATAAGCTTAAAATAGCTTAAATTATATATATTTAAATTTTCAATGAATTCTATTCATAAATAAGAAAGTTAAAAATTCCATTTTTGGTGTAAAAAGTGGCCCAAAAGGGGGGTGGCCCGAAAGTAGGGTACCTGACTTAGAATATCAAATAATTAGAGGTACACTTATTTATCCTCGAGACCAAGTACCAGTGCTGGCCGAAAGGCCGGATGATCCGGACACTTTTCTGCTTTTCTCCAATGATAACCTGAATCGGATTTTTACAATGCTATCTCATAACTGCGAAGTCAGGGCAAATTTGTCCACAGGCAGGATGCTCCTCAATCGTCTTCCATTTCGAGCAGTCGACCGGGCAATCGGCGAATACGTCCTTAAACTCTGTTTGGTAATTCTCATAAACATGATGTTGTGCTAACCCGTCTTATATCATTCGAATCGTGATATAAAGACAGTGGCATGAAAGAGCTGCATGGCGAGTTCCTTTGCAACCTAGACTCATTGAATGAGAATGAATGCTCGATATTACAAAAGCACCAGGCACGAGAATTTACCAGCAAGTTTTGAGCCATGTGCTTTGAATGCCGTGTTGTCTGAAGAACCAGCACCTTCCAGCGTCTTATAATTAGAGGAAAAATGTCCAACTTTCATATCCTAGCCGAAAAAAGTGTTTCTTTAGTTAACGTGGTTTATCATCGAGTGAACCATATCATCGAATAGGCCACTTCAAAATACACTAAAATTAGCCTTTTCCTAATATTTACATTTTAATAATTAATCAATATTTTTTAAAAAAGAAAAAAGATTTATTAATAAGAAAAGATTTCTTATATAAATATTTAGTTTTTATATGAAAATTAATATTATATTTTATGAAAATTATAAATTGTTATGATTTTCATTACAAAAATATTATTTTAATAATAAATTTTATATTAATTAGAATTTTAAAAAGCAAATTAGATTTCTATAATATTTATATAATTAAATTTCATAATTTCAAATTTTATAAAATGATATTATTAAATGAAAAAAGTGTACAATTATATATAAACAAATTTTGTATGTATTTATAATGGCCTACTTAATGATATAGTTTACTTGATGATAAACTACGTTATACATTTTATGTTATACAGATATGTAACTTTGGCTTTTAGTATCTACATGGGTCGTTGTGTGTAAATCATGGTTGAACCACTAAAAGTTCATCACAGCATCAATTTAAGATCCCATTTTCGGGATTTTAGCACATGAATTTGATACCAACCTGTCAGTTATGATTGACCGATCTTGACCACCGCTGAGCAAAGTTCATACGTTGTAAAACCACCCACTCAAGCATGTTTTTCTTGCAGGACCTGTAAGACTGGTTGTGGTAAGATTGATTATTTAGTCAACTACCTTTCTGAATTGTGTACTCCATAATTTTCACTCAACCGCCTTTCCCCTGCGTATCTGACCAGTGACTTGGCTTTGATTACAAATCGAACAACCCCCTAGTACCCCGTCTGCTTTGAGTGCCGTTGATTTGCCTGCTAGGACCCTGGACCGTGGGAGCTGCGTGGGATCCGCTGGTCTGTCCCCCATTGCCATCGTCGTGTCGGTCAAAATCTCTTGAATTCTGTCTGGTTTGATTAGATGAGCGTCTACCGGCATGGCCCCCACCCCTTCCAGTTCCACCCCTTCCAACTCCACGCCTTGCGGTTCCGCCCCTACGACCAGCGCCTTGGCTATCTGCACCCCCATAACCTCCACTTCCAACCTCAGTTTCGCTTGATCCAGAATCGCTATTTAGATCATTCGGGCTACTGGTGGAACGGGTCCTCTGGTAACTCATCACCAATTAATTGAGCTGTCTTTGAAAACCTCATCGCTTATATCTTACCTCTGAAACCTGCAGTTTGGACAAGGACACTCGTCCAACGATTGTAAGTAGACGAAATGGTAGGAAGACACTCTACAAGGATGCATTACAGTGCCGTACGTGCAAGGAAACACGCAGCGACACTCGCGATAGCCATCGGGGCAGGATTCCCAACGTTTTCCTAGATAATAGCACATTATGTTTTCAAGTCAGTTCTGAATACACGAGGGAAATATCTTTCGAAGTAATGAGATAATATTGAGTTATATAGTATGGCTAGAGACAGGCTGTGCTCGGGCTGAAGGAGTTTGATTCTGAAATATTCATTGTAGATGGAAGATAGGTCGTTGCTTCTAGAACTTCCTTTGAGAATTGCGGCCTGGGATCATTACATTAAAGAGTCAGCTCACTATACTGGGGTGTGGGACAGTCAAAATTTTATATATTTGATCCAGACAATATGAAGGAATGATATTTCAAAGAGAGGAAGAAAGTAAACATGGCAATTATCCAATGAAAGACTTATTCCAGTACTATCCTAAGAGTCCTTGACCAGATATAAAAGGCTTCCACGACAAACAACACCTAATTGTGACGAAAGAAGCTTCTCTAAGCAAAATGAAAAGACTCAATTTTTCAAAGAACTTCCAACCTTCATTTCAGGGGGTTACAATTCTAGGTACATGAATCGAAAAAATAAAAGAAAGTATCACTTGCACGATTTTCTAGCACTTTTCTTGAAGAAATCGTAGATCCATGAGCACCCTCTTCATTTGTCCCTCATGCATTTTATCAGAAGAATGGTGCGACAGACTTTCGTGCGATATCTGGTATGCATTGCAGAAAAATAAAGAGTTCAGTAAGATTTAGAGACAATGCATTGGCGATAGACCTTTAAAAGCATATATATAATCTCATAAAACAGAAACAACCATGAACTCCCTTTCTTTGTAGCTACATGGAGCACTTGATCTCAACTTCGACAACTATGCATTCAACAAGATAATAAGAACCTACAAAACAAAAGTTTAATGCGTACTTTGTGTATGTGTTCTCACAAAGCCTTCAGATCAGGTCAAGAGTCATTTAATCTGCGTGTTGGAAGATGTCAGTATCCTCGCGAACATCAAAGACGCCAACCCGCTCGTAATGTTCCGATCTACAACTTGAGAGTGTGCACAGAAGAGCGCAAATTCAAGACGCCGTTTTTGGTTTTGTCGTTGAATCTTTCAAACGCATAGTACCGACAACCATACAAAGTATTTTGGTAGTTTCATTGGTTGCATGGTCGTTGGAGAAGTCGAGACTTATTATTGTCTCGGGAGAGGGAGCTTTCGCTGAATAGCTTGCGAAATTCAGCGTTACTCCGCCTACTTCACCATGTTTCTTCGCAATTTCGCCAGCTACTCCCAAACCTTGGATTCTTACCTTAGGGATATCCGTTTCCAAGAATTTAAGAGACTCAACAGCTGTTGGTGGCAGGTTTGTACCAATATAAGAGAAGCATTTGTGTGTTTTAAAAGTACTATCCTGAGTAGCAGGAAAGGTTATGATTCCGCCATCTTTGAAAGCTGCCGAAGCCCATGACCAACTACATGCAAATATTGGTTTGTTTTGTGATATGTCTTGCTCATTTTTTTTAATTGATTGGTGAGCCCCCCTAAATGTCCAGAGAAGACCTCTAGCTATATCAGACTGCCAGGGACCAGCTAAGTATCCACATTTTTATCGGTCCTGAAATGTACTTGCGACTCCAATGAGAGCTGTGAGTCGGTCAGTCGGTCGTGTCAAGCTCAACTTGCAGTACTCCCGAACTATATCGAACCACTGTTCAAATACTTTTAAATCTTCAATCTGTTCCAGCTTAGACTCTGTTGTGATAGAAATCGCGTACAACTTCTCAAGTCCCGTACATTCACACCGTAGGCCTGATTTACATTCCATCACTAGTTCCGATGGATGGAAATGGATCGTGCGAGGCGCTAGCCTCTGTTCTTGAAAGACCCAGGCTCGAGTCAAAAGTGGCGTGCGTGTGCTGAGCACTGCGCGATACATTAAATATGGGTAATTAGGTGAATTGTATCGATGATGAACCACCTCGAGTGAGGGTCTGACAAAGATGGAGCTTCCATTCTCTAATCTTCTTAATCTTGCTGAACTGATTCGATGCGATTGTAATGAAAGTGTTAAGTGTTTGAGAAGGAGTTTTCGGTGATGAAAGCACCCCCTCGGCTATCATACGAACCAGTAGCCGCCAAGTTTAGGTTACTATTTGAGTACACAATAACCATACGGGCAGCCTCTTTCTTCCAGTCGTCCTCGTCATTCTGAATTATGCACAGACTGTCAATCCAAATATACCGAATGCCAAGTGCTCTCACAATCGAAATGGCGTCTCCAAACGTTAACGGCAAGGTTTTCCATACAATGGCCTTTCTATGTTGCATGAAAGTTTCGCTTTTAGTTTGTAGAGGCTCGTGACCTCCCCAGCGATGGCTGAGAGTTGCACAGCGCTGCTTGAAGCCAATATTTTGGGGACTATGAAATGACGCGTCTGTTTTCTCAACCAAGACAACTATCGCCGACTCTCTTCTCAGTTGACAGACATCAAGTAAGCGTGTTGGGAAGGCTTTATAGTTAGCTCACGATGTGCATTTTGTGTGTTGACTGTCGCGATTGGCGATCCATTCGCGTATGATTGATGCGCTTCTCTAAATTGGATTGAAAGTGGAAACATCTCGTGCAATTCCAAACGCTGACACTAGTTCAGATTTTGCATGCATCGTATCTTCTGACATTCACGTTAGATGTGACTTTCATCTACAAGTTCATTGTGGCAAGTTTTCGTGCTGTCATTCTAGACCTCAATGCGATTTTTTTCAGGAAGCATAAGAATTGTAGATTCTGTAAACACTTCATGTAATGTCCTTATAAGGCTATAGTCGCACACAAAGTCGCACAGCATTATCATATTTTGCACTATGGGCAAGATCAGTAGGTCAAATGGGCTCCACTCGTTTAGACGAGAATGGGTAAGTTTGTGCAACGTTTTTGGAGTAAAGTATCCGCGGCCATTATGCGGATTTGATAAAATAGGTTGAGCCCAACGCGTTTTGCTATATGACCGTGAGTCTGATGCTGAGGTAAATAGGCTATTTGAGCATATTGTAATAATACATGTTGATAAAGCCAATTGCAAGATGTCAAGGTTGTGAGGTCCTGGTATTGACTCAATGGTCTAGAGATATAGCGTATACACATAGATTTAGATAGCGTCCTATTTCTGGCATGCTAATAAACCTAATCACTTAGACAAATCTTCAATGAAATCTTTGGGCAGTGTAATAGAAGTCATGCTACGCTTGAAATTGTATATTGGAGTGAAAGGGGTGTCATTAGTGCCATAGTGTTGCCCTTGCTTCACATTTTCAAAATTCCTCTGCTCAATTTTATTAGAAGTAACATATCCCATTAGTGTTTTTGAAAATATCCAGATATAAGACAAGGCCCTACATCGTGAAAGAGCTTCCTTTGGTTTATCAACCTAATTGAACATTTCTAATGATACAAGGCGGATCGCTCTGAAAGTAAGCCAATATAAGTCAACTACCCCACTTTCCGACCACCCCCTGTTTCCGACCACCTAAAAAATTCATATTATCTACACTTAAAACTTTAATAACTCAATAACTATTGAACTTCAATGAAATCTCCTGTAGAATCACTTTCTATAGCACTAGAGCTATCATCTACCTCATCTTCACGATCTCCAGCTTCAATTTGTGTACGCCTTATAGCTCTAATCCCTGCGAACTTCGAATTTGGAGATACCACAACCTTTCGCCTTTTTCTAGGTAATGCTTCATCTAATTGATATTCTAGCTTTCTAATCTTATTCTCTGCCTCTAAGAGTTCATAATCCTTAGCATCGAATCCTTTTATAATCTTGCGAAATAGTAATCTTCGTGTTGGCAAATCGATCTCCTTCTCTTGAATCATTATATCTCTATATTTTCTGATATCGGCTCCTTTTTGAGGGGTTTTCCATTGAATAAACGATGAATATATATTCCATTGAAGAATAGGATCATCATCAGATTCAGGATTAAGTGATAAAACCTCTCTATTGCTATTTTCAAGCAAAAGTCGACTCATAAGAGGTTTAGCCATATTTTTGGGCCAAAGACCACTAGCTTGCCACCCAGACTTGATATTTTGAATAGTTAAACCTTCTATTCTAGCCTTCTGATAGCAAGAAAGGAAATTGCGCTTTCCAATTGGTGAGGAATCGGATAATAGACTTAATTTATTAAGTTCGATTCGATATGCACTTTTTAGGGGTGAGAACACAGATAAATCGAGTGGTTGTAGTACGTGTGACGTATGTGGTGGGAGAAATAAGAGATATATGTTGTTATTAAAGCATTCTAACATAAATGCTGTAGTTTCATGGCTTCCGTGTCCGTCCAAAATGAGGAGTCTTGAATTTTCCGGCTGAATAGGGGTAGTTTGAGGGATATAGATCTTTTTCAGCCATTCTAAAGCTGTAGCATCTGTAGTCCATCCATTTTCTGTAGCGGTAAAGTTCCAATCCTTGAATAGAGTCAAATCTGTTGGAAACCATTGTTGTTGAACTGATTTTCCCTTATATATTACAAGGGGAGTAATGCTTTTTCCATTGGCTGAAATGCATTCTATAAAAGAGGTCCAAATTCGAGATCCAGGTTGCTTTTTTTGAATAAATCTTCGATCAGTGCTTCCTACTACTAGTCCATTAAGACCCTGACCCTCCATTATACCTGCTTCATCCATATTCCATCTGTTGGCCGGCTTAATAGCCTTGATTTCAGGGATTGCGAGGTTCCGGAACCACTTCTTAATAATATCAGATGTAGCACCTGAAACTCGTGCAGAATCGATTTGATGTTGCTTCTTAGTTCCAATATTAGGATGCCTTCGAAAAAAGCTATGTATCCATTTCTTTCCAAGTGAGGGATCCTCCCCTCGTACAATAAGGAGGTGCTCTGCCATCTCTCTGATTTGACGATGTGTAGGGCTAGTACCAAGAGCTTCCTGTACTAATATCCATTCTGCTAGTCGATTCTCCTGAATTGGAGATAACTTTTGAAGTATTTGGGCGCCTTTTTGATGCGAAACTCCACCATATATTCGATCGTGAAGTGTGGTACGTGGAACACCATAATCCAAGCTAGCTCTTCGTATGCTTGCTCCATTTGTAATCGCTCTAAGAGCCTCTGCGATATCTTCTTCGGTATATCTATTCTTCATATCACAATTATAATAATATCAAAATTTCAAATCAATTGATTAAAGCATTGTTGAGTTATTCAAAGTATAAATTTTATAATTACTCAAAGCGGTGTGGTTTTTGAGGTGGTCGAAAAGAGGGGGTGGTCGGAAAGTGGGGTAGTTGACTTAAGTAAGCTTTTTTGTTTCTATGGTGTCTTCGAAAGCTTGCAAACAACGTGGAAATAGATCCATATAGAAATCTAGCCTTCGTCTTTCTGCTTTTTACTCAGGATTCTTTTACTCTCTTCAAATATCTCTTTGAGTTTTGACTTCCTTCCTTTCGATTCAACCCTTCTTTCAAAGTCAGACAGTACCATAAGCCCCCAGCAATCCCAAGATGGGTCTATTTCAGTGTATTCGTGCCGTTGTATTGGGCGGCATCCAAATTACACACACGTATCACAGAAAGCAATATTTACGACAGATCTATTGCGTATGGAGAATGTGTTCATACAACATGATCACCTACGTTCGTTGTAGACAGGATCCAAAACATGAAAGGGTCGCTCTTGTGACAACTTTCAGGGATGGGGATGCTCTGAATCGGATTCTGTGTGATGAGGTATTCACCCAAGAACCGCCAACAACTGCAAGTTATCAAACAAAAGATCTGACGAATCCGTGTCCCATTTGCGAGTGAATTAAAAAATTGTTTCCCAATCAATCTGTTCCTTAAGACTGACAAGTTACCAGACAGGATTTAATCTTCGCGAAGCTTAGACCGAGTCCAAATGATGGTAGCGGGGGGGGTAATTTCACAAAGATTGCTGGAGGTACGATCAACACAATGAAACGTTGGACATCACGGACTACAAATGGTAGCCCTACAACATAGACTTCCCGATCTACAGAGATAAATGGTCCAATGACATTAGTATGAGAGCTAAGTAGACTTAGAGTAGCTTCACAGCGTTGTAGAAAATGTCTAGAGAAAGTGTCTAGAATTAGACCAGAGTTGCCCAAGTCTTCAAAATGACTTGAAATTCAAGTTGCCAGTAAGCTACCACCCAGTTTCGAATTCCACGTTGAGCCGTGTCGATCTTGTTTCTCATCCTGAAGATCTGTTCCTGGAAATATCACACATAGGCAGATTCTCCTAAACAAGGAGAACTTTAAAAGCTTTTTCCATGATTGAGTTGCGCACCAGAATCAAGCCCAAATCAGCATCAAGTAATTCCAGACACCCCACGCAGTAATATCTGCACTTTCAGCACCCAAACATAGTCATCCATCCACCAGACTTTCCATCACTGCCTCTATCTGACTTCGAACGCTATTCTCCGTCAATCTCGACTTGACTTGACAAATATAGACTCGGTTGAGCTGTCATTTCTCGTGAAAATGCATGAAAATGAAGTATATCGCAAAAGACCGCTTAACGTAAGATTTCTCCTTTTAGTCATACTCATAACCGACCACTAGTCCGTTCGTATGCAATTGAGATCTGGCATAAGGAACTCCGTTCAGTAAACCACTTGGTAAAAGTAAACACAAAAACAATATGAGAAACACACTCAGCACCCCTATCATCCCCATCATCTCCATTATCCCCATCCTCCTCTACAATCCCCTAAGTATCCCCAAACCCATCAAACACACAACCACCAAACCAAATCCCCAACCCAGAAATCCCAAGCATAACCCCCTCTGACCCACCCCACCTCGAGCCCACTGAATTCTAATAAACCCCAAATATCCGTGCGCAACCAAACCAAGCCAAACCCCCGCCCCACCCACATAGGTAACCAGGGCTCCCAATTACATCCACACCTCATCCAAAAAATGTGGTTTCGAAGCAACTTCAATTAGGTACTTATCTAGAGTTTTGCCAACATGTCATGATTGTTAAAGCCAGAGAATCAAATCAAATCAAATCAAATCAAATCAGAAAATAACCAAATACAAGAGATTTCTTCTCCTTGTCTATATAAATACACACTCTAACTCTGTATCTATGTATTTATCTCAAATTATATACAAAATGTCCGCCAAGATTACACCAAACCACATCATCCCCATAGGTATCAAAGAATCTCAAACTCAAAAATCTAAACCACCAATAATAAAGCCATGACCCCCATAGCAGCCATAATACATCCCCGAACACTGACCTTTGAGACTCCAGAGTCTAAATAAGGATAAGCAGTGACAGCACTGGCATCGCTTGTTCCAGTCGCGCTGTAGACGCTTGGAATGGCGAATATGAAAGTTTCGGTGCTTCCAAGTGTAGAGGTGTCGATAAGGATACTAGTACCGGTTATCGATACGCTACTTGAGGTAATAGTTTGGGTAGAGGTAGCGTTGGCGGATGCAGATGTGGGTTTTGTGATGAAGGAGGTGGTTGCGTAGGTTGGGGTAAAGATCATTGGACTGGTGGTTCCAGCTTGGGCGACTACGCTGGATGATTGAGGAGTGCTAATGCCTTCGGCAGATGTAGCGACTTGAGCAGGAGCAGATTGCATGGGAACCACGGTTGCGGTAGAGAGGATGACCGAGGCGTCACTTCGAATAGGAGTGTTGGTTACTGATGTAGTGGATGGTTGAGTGGAAGTGGCCACGCTCGAGCTTACAGCTTTTGCTGGAGTGTCTGGGCAGGCTGCTTCACCGGAAAGAAGAGCTCCGGAAGCGACACATGCGGCAGAAGATAAAGTTAGGGTAGGAATAACGACCGAAGAAACAATGCCAGTAACCTCACCTGAGAGAGTACTAGTCGATGTAGCGGGTGTTTCTGGGCAAGCTGTTTGGCCAGACAAAAGAGCACCACCAGAGGGTACGCAAGCTGGGGAAGAGACGCTGGTGGTCTCACCAGAGTTAGCTCCAGCTGAAGCAGTTGGCACAGAACTATCACTTTCAGCATATGCTGGAACACTTGGGCTTAAACCAACAGGAACGACAGTACTGGTTCCCTCGGTAGTTACAGTGCTCCAAGCATATGCGGCCTCAGATACTTGAGTTGTGGAAGCTTCTGGAATGACGGTAGCAGTTTGGAGAACAACAACAGCACTGCTGGTGTTTTCTGCAATCGGACTGCTAACGGCAACTCCCAAAACAGAAGTCGAACTAATAATAGGACCGCTGGTCACAGCGATCTCGGTAGATGAAGGCTGAGCTGGGACAGTTGTTTGTGCAATTTCGCTAGTGGCTACAATGATAGCAGAGGATACTTCACCTGGAAGTGTAACAGTGCTGTAGATTGTAGCGGCTGATTTGACGCTTGTGATAGTACTTTGAATAGTTGTGGTCGAATCGACATTTGCGCTGGATGGTGAAGGAGTGGCTTCTCCCTCGGCAGCAGTGATTGGGCAAATGGTAGTCGAAAGAATAATGGTTTCGGTTACAACAGATCCAAACTCGTCAGTGCGTGTGTTTGTTCCGTAGATGGTAGAGGTAGTATGGGGGTATGGAACTGAACCAGTGGTAAGAGCGCCGGCAACTGAGGATTGCTCAATAGAAGATGCTGAAGATACAATGCGAACAGCGGAGGATTCTTGAACGGGAGATACTGATGCAATAATACTGGCTGTGGAAGATGTCTCTAATGGAGCTGCTGTGGGAATAATTGTAGCGACAGATGGTACTGAAGCAATGATGCTTGTGGTAGAAGATGCCTCTACAGAAGATACCGGGCAAGCGGTCTGGCCAGAAATGAGAGCACCTGTAGAGACACATGCTGCAGAAGATAATGAACTAGAAGCGACAACGGAGACAACAGATGCGACTTCGGAAGTCGCGATACCCAAAAGAGATTCAGCTTGAGCAGTCGAGCTAAGTATTGGGCTAGCAGTAGTTGAGATTTCGGTCGAAGAAGCAACGATAGCGGCTGATGTAGATGAAGCGCTATTCATGGTTAGTATACACTACTTTCCTGGATTTTGAATACTTGCCTAGTAGCGCTAGTAGCGGCCAAGGTATCATTTTGGTAAACCTTAACACTGTTGATGAGCCAATAAGATTCCTTGTATGCTTCTGGGTTTGCTCCAACATAACTATCACAGGTAGGATATTTCTCTGCGTCATAACAAGTTGTCTCTTGCCAGATTCCAATTTTTCCAGCATATACTCCACAGAATGTTGTATCGAAGATGATCTTATGGTTGGCAAATAATCCATCAATGTTACAAACTCCTCCTTCGGTAGTAAAGGCAGGAAGATCCCAGGTGGATGGATCTGGTGTACCAGCAGTTATATCGGCTGGAATCGCATGAGGTCCAAAGTTCCACATTCTGATAACATCGCTCGTCCATTGCATGGCATATACACCACCCCCGTTGCTATTGAATGTCGTTCCGTAAGAATTTGGGTCGGAATTAGTACCAGAGCATGCAGAGGAGCCTTCTTGGGTTCCAAATATGCTTGAGGTAGCAGAATCATCGCAGTTGTATGTTGTGACGTTATCTTTTGATTGAGTTGAATATTGGTTACCGGAAATATAGCATCCTTCTCCGGTATGAAGCGTTTGCAAGCTGACAGTCTTCTCGTGGATGTTTCCAAGAATACCTATCTCTCCGTATTGTGGGTAATTGGTAGTATTGACGGTCCAGAACGCTGGCCAGGTACCACAAATACTAGCCGGCATATGCGCAAGGTCGGCAATAATCAAGCCATGAGTATAGGTCTCTTTACTTTGTATCCTAACACTGGGCCGGCCAGTGGTGACCACATTGACGTAGTCGACACCCATATAAGCTTGTCCATTCTCGACCTTTGTCAAGGCTACACCAAGCTCGCTGTTTGCATTTTGGGCTACTTCTTTAGAAGTATATGAAACGAATCCGGTTGTTGGGTCGGCTCCCTATTTTCAATATATCAGACAAATTCGTTTCCCAAAAGATCCGTTTCAACATGTATAATTCGTCCGCTAACTAGCCGTGACAATTGTCGCCCCGTCTCTTTACTTCTATCTAATTATTGACAGAATACCGCACGTACCGTATAAAAATCGAACATATCAAAAAAATTGGTTCCTGCATAATCATCGACTAACGTATACTTATTCGTCGCGGAAACTTCACCGATGAAAGCAAGCGCCAGAGTGGCAGTGGACACGATTCGCCGAATCATAATTAAGAAATTAAATGAAGAAGAAAAATAATGAGTGACTAGACGTAACGTTCGAGGAATTGAAAAGAAGAAGATTGACTTTCTCTCAGAAAGAGTGATGAGAGTATGTCTTCAGCAATAAATGAGGAAGGAATGTATTGTTGTGGACGACAACAACCTTTTGAACAAGGTACTACGAGTTCCTTTTTCGCAAAGCCATAACCTATCCAGTGCCAACTTTGATGACTGAGGACTCAAAAAGACATTTCGAGACGTTGAAGCCATTTTCCTTATATGAGGGCCTGTTTTAAAGTGGAGGTCAATAGTATCTAAACCCGATAGGATACGATGAAACAAACCAAAATGACTGGGGTTAAAGATTGGAGATCACTTTATCTTAGATTCTAGGGACGGATCAAGGGTAGAGTACCTCTTTCTGAGCATATCTGGACACAACGCCGGGTGTTCTGGATGAATTGGTTGCGTGGAGATGAAAATTGTTGTGAATATATTAGAAATATGGAGCTTTGAAAACCTTGCCCTTAGTATCTTTATCACTTGATATGAAGCCCCCCTGTTGCCCCTGATTTTTGGTATAGTGGAGATTTTCTACTGTCCGCGACTATTCACAACAGGGAATGCAGGGTGTGGAAGTGGAATCTCATCCTAAGAATGGTACGCGCCTTTGGTGTGTCGTGCTGATTGGACAAATGTTTGAGATGTTTTTGACGCTCTGGATCTCGAATATCTACCGCCCTATCAACAAGAAGAAGAGATGAGATGTACCTAAAGAATCTGTTGGCATTCTCTGGTTCTGGAGAGGCAATGGAATTGCCATCGATGTTTGTGATAATTGTGATGCCTGCGCGAGGCATCAATAGTATTGGTTCACATCCTGCTCGTGATTTGACGCCCTACTTGCCCTATCTGCCCTGCTCACTATGAACTCATTCATGCATGTCATGTTAGGTCGGAGGACCTCTCAGCCACAACATGTATCGTCAATCTGTGATTGGTCACCCGATGTTGGTGGAAAGATCAAAAATTTGAGCTCATGTTACATGAAACTTCATTGGCTTGCTCTGACGATTTCTCGGTGGTCGTGCTCAAGGAGGTAAAATTTCGGAGTCTTGAGTGTGCGGTGCGCACAAAATCTTTGGGGTCCAATAAGCTCAGTTAGAAATAATCTTCAAGTCCGTCAGTCACGTGGTATGATGTAAATTCAATCAATCTCATTAGAACATGTCTACTATCAAGTATCAGACTTTCGGTATGCTCAGCTTCAATTCCAAGCCACAAAGATTACTTACTTATAACACTAGACAAACGCCAGAAAAAGTCAGATGCATGTCACGTGATTATCCAGGGATGGGTTTGGAGTCCGCGAATGTTTGATATCTTAACCAGGCTAACTGGGTAAGGAGAGATCAAGGAAATTAAAAAAAAGTTGCGAGAACGACTGACTATGCAAAACCCCTTCCTCGAATCAGAGTGTATGAAATGAAATGAAATGAAATAAGCGTTGCAATCCCCCGACAGTAGCTCTTTCCAAAAACCCAAAAAATGAACATTCTCAACAACATTAACCCAGATCGCAAAACACACCATTTCGATCGAAATGAAAAGCAAGGAAGAAAGGTTCCCCAGAATCTTGCTATTTGGCTCATATCTGTGGCCATAACTCCACAAAAAGAACCTTGCCAAGTTACATTTACAGCTCAAAGTGGTGAATACGTCGAGCATGATCCATCACCTTGTCACGACGATAAAATTCCCTGCCACATCCAGGTGCGGGGCAAGAATACTCTGGAATTCCATGCTTCTTCATGTGACGATTGCAGTCACTTTGGCGTCCAAAAGTCTTGCCACAACCAATTATGTTCAGTGCCAACGCGAAGAAATCCGTTTACTGGCCGTGTACATTGATGGCCGCATCGATTCCATCCCAGAGACCCTGAAGATACCTAGTATCACTTGAGGTCGCTTTTGGCTCAAATGATATAAAATTCTGGAAGTTCATGAATGAATCCAAGGAGGTGGTTGCTGTGTCGCCTGTTGAATTGTAATTCCAGTTCGGAACTTTTGCATGGTTGAACTCAGTGGGAAGTAATGCTGTCTGGTCGGCTCTCACATCGTCGTTCCAATTAGAAATGTCGAGAGTTTCGACATTGTCGTACAACACATTGTCAATTGGATGTGTAAGGGGAAAACTTGCAGGAGAATGATCCGAAGAAGCTTCAAGATTGCCAATAGGGACCTCGCCGGGGCTGAGTTCGAATTGAAATTCGATTTTAATCCATTCCGTCTCGGGACTGCTTGAGCTGGAGGAGGCATACTTGCGTTAGTTCCAAAAAAAAACTTACGACTGCTCCTTGTTGATCGTGGCCGACATATTTGCGTGCTGCAGATAGATTTCGGACGGCCAATAAGATGATGTGGCGATGTAAGGCGGCGGTATGATGAGGCGAGCAAAACACGCTGCACTGGAATTCCGAATACTTGACAAAATTCAAAAATTTAGAGAGGGGAACATCTTCCTATAAGTGATTTATTGGTAGGAAAATAAGATCTCACCACACTACAGACTCATCTTCCATACACCGATTTCGTGCATACAATCCCTATAATTTTCAAATCTCAGAATTGATACATTCCGCCCGATCGCATGCTCTTAGCCTTTGCGCCTCTTTGATTATTTCTTTCTACTATATTTGACTGTTGAACTAGAAATCAACTCCTACATCATTTACGTATTCGATGATGTTGTGATGACATCTAGTACCGCCAGTCTTCGGGCTCCAGGCACGTTTGGGTGCGAATTCTGTCCGAAAGCCCTGCCTACTAAAGGGTCTTTGAAGTATACTTTTCATAGTCTCCATCCTCTCTTTATTAAGAGCTTAATATAGCTGATTATTGACTCTAGTCGTCATTGGAATACTCACATACGGCCATACAAGTGTGTTACATGCCAAAGCGGCTTTGCTTTGCGCAGCGATTTACGACGCCATGAAGGCAAGCATGGAAGCGTGGATCCACAATACATGTGCAAGGGGCCTGAATGCAAGTTCAAAGAATCGGCACGGAAAGACAATCTGATGAGGCATATGAAAATAATGCATTCAAAGGTAGTTAACAATGACGAAGAAGACGTTTGCAATGTCACCAGCCTACAGGATGCCTACGATGAAGCGATTCAGAATCGGAAGGAGTTAGAAAAAAGTCTGACTATTTGAAAATTGTGCAAGGTGGAAATATATTACTTCGCTCGAGTTGCTGCTACATGAAGGGGGGAATCTTATGGAGACCACTGATACTGGAAAAACCGCACTGCACGTAGCTGCCTTTAATGGCCATTTGAAGATTATCAAAGTCCTTCTCAATACGAATATTGAGCACAATGCGAAGGACGCGGCAGGAAGATCTGTACTTCATGATGCCGCTAAAGGCGGACATTCTCAAATATTCCGAGAGCTCATAGTTGCGGGGTTGAATCTATATGATAGAAACAACAATGATGAAGATTCATTGTGTGAAGCGTGCCGTAAAGGGCATCGAGATCTCGTACAAGAGATACTCGAAACACAAGCACAGCTTAGTTCAAGCGATGGCTCGCCAATGGGTTCTACTCCGAGTGAAAGGTCAAGCATCACACAATCATCATCTGATGAGTATCATGATTGGGTAAAGACCGTTGGTCTGAAAAATACATCAAATTAGCAATTGAAAATGGACACCGTGCTATAGCGGAGATTATTCTAGTCCAACACTCATATATCAATCAGGAACACTTGGCATACGCCCTTGAAAAGGCTGCGGGTATCGGAGAACATCAGCTTGTTGTCTCAATCCTCCAGCAAAAGGATCAATTAAGTCTGAGCGTCTGTTTTCGCGCACTTAAGCTTGCTGCTACACACAGAGACATCCCCATCATGGACACATTGTTTGAGGAGGTAATCCGGCCTAAGATTGAAGCTGACATGGAGATACTCCAGATCCTGCTTCTACAGGCGATTTCCAGTGGCAATGATTATGTAGTTCGTTTTCTCATTGGAAAGGGGGCAAATCTAAATCACCACTCTGGTAGAAATCGGATGACACCCCTATACACGGCTTCTAGCTGTGGCAAATTGCCAACCATTACTACGTTACTTGAAGCGGGGGCTCAGGTGGACCTCCTCAGTTCCAAGGGTACAGCGCTGATCATGGCAACAAGCCGAGGAAACAAAGAAATTGTGGCTTTATTGGTTGAAGCTGGAGCTAACGTCAATATTTCCGTCGATTATCGAGGTACAGCGCTTCAAGAGGCTGCTAAGACAGGGGATAATGTAATGATTGACTTGCTGATCGAAAAGGGAGCGGAGGTAAACGCTCCCGCTAATAGTCATTCTGATACAGCACTTCAAGAGGCTGTTAAGAAAGGGAATGAACGGATTATCACACAGTTGATTCAACTCGGTGCTGATCTCAACGCTCCAGGAGCCCCAGGACTACGCTGGAACCCTAATCCTGGGGTTGCAATCCAAGAAGCTGTGAAACATGGAGATCAAACAATCTTAGATATGTTGCTACTAGCTGGAGCTGATGTCAAAGTCCCGGCTAATAAAATTGTGGCACGCCTTTACAGGAAGCTGTAAGAAATGGCAATGAGTATATGGTCAAAAAGTTGATCGACCTCGGCGTTGATATCAATGCCTCGGTTGCTCATTCAACGGGAGACTCTTGGGAGCGCAACTATAATCCGCAAATTGCAATCCGGGAAGCTGTAAAGAATGGTAACCAAACTATCTTGAATATGCTCATTCGAGCTGGCGCGATCGACCCCAGGGAAGGTTGAATTGCCATGGTAATTGGAGCGAATGTCTCTTGTCAAACTATGCTCAATATCAAGGATTTGTCTTACCCAGCATATGTCTGGTAGGTAAGGTGTGATTTAGCAATGCTTTTAGGTCTTTTGGGCTCTGGGCTGTATGTTGGTATATGCACATCTATGACAGATCATTACTCACGAATCAAAATTCTTTGTATATTCTTGGTGGATGTTAGTAACACATCACTGTTGACTTCATTCTTGATGCCCGTAACAATGTTAAAGTGAGTGGTGGCATAATAGGACTTGTTTAGTGCACATAGACCTACTAGGTACGTAGCTAGGTAGACGATTGAAACAACACAACAAGGACTTTGTTATTATTCCTTAACCCAAGAAATCACATCCATTTCAGATCATGCATCTCAAATATGAATATGTAAATGAGATAAGGATTAATCGAATTCGATGATAAAAAAGCTGGCAAGTTGATCAGACTCCATTATTAAACCAAATCAGTGCACCATCAAGAAAACCTCACCTTTCCATGTCAACCATTCTCAATATTCCAGAACCCTTCCATGATCTTCTTTCACCTCAGACAAGATCGAGCCAGCTCACCTTCAGCTCTTTATCCCCGTTACACCACTGCATTTCTGGCGGTAGCACTTCATTTCGCTTTTCTTTGTTCGCCAAAAATTGTCTCAGCCAGGATTATCTATTCTTTGACTACACATGTGAGAGATTCTCAGCAAAATACAGCAAGATAAATCTTTTCATTATCAAAGTAAAGTTTTATCAAAACTGCTTTGGGATAGTAAATTGTGCTAAGGGATAATACGCGCGATGATTGATTGAGAAAAGTCAAAGCCGATGTTCTAGCTTACTAGTTCGAAATCGCAAATCTTTTGTGTTCTTCGTCGGCTTCTTTGTTAAAGATTGAGGTTACAAAGAGGATTTTGAGAAGGCGTGGAAGATAATTGGTGTACAAGGCTTTCGTGGATAGATCGATGGTTTAGGTATGTTATACTTCTATGCGCTAGGCAGTTTATATCATCAAAATGGTTGATATGAGCCTCACGCAGATTAATCAAAGCCTGCGTCAATCCCACAGTCATGCTTACTATTCATCTTCCACTCTAGCTCTTCCCAGAAATCCAATGGAGCCACCGAACGCAAAACCAGCGCTTCCCAGCAAAGAAACCCCTATCCCACAACCTCCAGGAACAACTCACGGCTCCATACCATCTCGCCACCGTCAAGAATCCGCAGCTGCGCAACGTGCCAGAGAATCACTCAAAATAAACAACCGAATCTTCAAAGGATACATCAATGCCGAACTCATCCGATGCTGTGCACTCCTCGCGACGTCCGAGTACGAACGAGCTTTGAGTCATGTGGAAAATGCTTCATTTCTTGCAGAGGAACAGAATTTTTTCTATGAGATTAGTAAATGTTATTTGTATCGAGGATTGTGTTTTATGGGGATGGAGAGGTGGAAGGAGGCGAGGGTTGCGTTGGTGAGGGGGGTTAATGTTAGGGGATGGGGTAGGAAGGTGGAGGGGTTGATGAGGGAGGCTCATATTAGGATTGATGAGGAGAAGAAGGGGACGCAGGAGACGAAAGTGGGTGTCTGAGGGTAGGCAGAGGTGAATGTTGTTGTGAGTTTGTGGCCAGGACGGAATCATTGATACCAGTGTTACATGAAAAATCATTCTTCTATGATATAGATTCATTGTGAACAGTTCTTTGGACATTTCCAAGACTCGCTTGACATTGAGATCCGAGAATGTAATAGTACACAAGACCTCAAGCGAGGCTCGAAGCGGACATGTATTAGAAACTCTACGCCCATTGCTCTTTTTCTTCAGCAGCTGCAGCGTATTTTCTTTCAATGCGACACCAATTAGATTGACAGACACGCGATATCTCTTTGTGATTAGGACTACAAAAAATAGTTATTTGTGCCGGATGCGTCAAAAACAATGGACTGAGTTTCCTCAAAGAGCTCACTGTATATCGATCCATGATCCAGATCCATGGTATGTTTCTACACTCGACATCAACTACAAGTTTAGATATACTGGTCTGTGAAAACCCCAGCTGACCTTACTGTACCAATTCAAGAAAGTAGCTATTGAACTTTGTCACAATGACAGCGGTGCCACCACCAGGTGACGTAAGTATGACCCTATACTCATAACCACAAGTCCAAGAACCCACCTAATTGATTTGATACAGGATGATCAGTGGGCTCCAGGGTTCGAGTTGCCTATTCCGTCCGCAGAGGGAGAAGATAAAAAAAATGAGGGAACGTCCGGATCCAAAGATAACGATAAACCAGTGCCCACGAAGAAAGCAGAGACCATACGAGGTACGGCCACTGTCAATCAACCTGGGCCGAACTTGGCTGAGAGACCCGAACAAGAAACCACGGCCGAGTACTTTGCGAGCTGGGATGAGGCGGAGAGGATGATGAGAGCCGATTTGGAAAAGGGGAAATTCACACCAGAACAAGTTGACGAAGTTAAGAAATTGATGGAGGCTGGTGTAAGTTCATGTGTGATTTCTTTTTCAAGCAATATCTAAGCACCGGTAAAATTCGGATGTAAGACCAGTACTGATTATATCAATAGGCCATAAAAATGAAATTGCCATATAAAAAAGCACCCGGAGAAATGACGATAGCGCAATGGCAAGAGAAGGCCGCAAAGCTCGAGGCTGAGCTAAAGAACAAGGGACAAGAAGGCGACAAGTACGTGGCTCAATTGATGGCGCTCCAAGACCAATTAAGGCGGCAGGAGGTCGCACAGCTGGAGATAGAAACCCGTAATGCAAAACTCGATAAAGAAAGGAGAGAGGCCATGGCTAAAATCGACAAGGCCGCACAAGAAAAGCGCGACAAAAAACATCAAAAGGACAAAGAAAAGGAAGAGGAGACGAGAAAAGCTGAAGCTGAAAACCATGCAAAGGCCATGCGTGATAAAGATGACAAAATTCGGGCACTCGAACAAAAATTCGATGCTTTGTCTAAACAAGCAGAGGTCGAGAAAAAAGAAAGAGAAAAGGCTGCCGCCAAAGATACAGACAAAGACAAGAAGGTCGAAATTCTGCAAAAACAAGCTCTCGAAAAGAATGAGAAAATCAAGAAGTTGGAGAAAGACTTGGAAGAGGCCGAAAATCACGGGGATGATGAACTTAAAGCCACCATCAAGCGTTTAGAGCACGAGAAAAAACAACTTAAGAAGGAAGTAGCTAAAATGGAAGAGGTGAAGAAGGGCTTGGACGAAAAGATTCGCGGATTGGAGAGCTCACAAGTGAGATTCCTAGATGCAGCTATCAATGAAGAGCAGGCAGGAAAGGAGAGAGAAGCTCTGGAAGACAATGTTCTCGCGTTGAAAAAACGAATCCAGCAATATGTGGACGAAGAAAAAGAACAAATCGTTAGAGAGCAGTTTTTGAAAAAAGACAGAAATACTCTTGGCGCTCAGGTTGTCCAGCAACAAACCGTAATCAATCAATTGAATGAGAAAGTCAAACAATCGAAGGAGAGAATCACTGCGTGTGAGAGTACTATAGAGACCTTGTCAAAAGCACTGAATGACTCATCTGGAAAACTGGGTCGGGAATTTGTGGTCTTGGAAGCGGAAATTGAGAAACTCGAAAAACGAGTGAAAGAACAAGACGTCAAAATTTCTCAACAAGAGTCTGAAATTGGAGCCCAGAAGCTGAAAATTGGAGAGCAGGAAACGAAAATTAGGATTGGGACCCCGGGTGCAAGCCATGGAGAATTGGCTCAGCAGAACCAGACCATACTTAAGGAGAATATGGAGCTCAAGAAACAGCTGGACGACATGCAAAAGAACCTAGGTGTAGAGAACTCAGGAGAACTCAGGAGGCAGCTAGAAGCTAGTCAAAGACAATTAGAAGCCAGTCAAAAGGAATACGGCGTTGTTCAAGAATGCGTAGAGAAGTTATTGCAGGAGCTCGAAGAGGTCCGAAAGACAAAATTCGGCGAAGGAGCAAATGCGAGCGAGATTGAACGTCTGAAGCAAGAGTTAGACAAGGCTACGAAAGATATTGAAAATTTGACGCAAAATACAAGGAAAGCTGTGAATGAGATCAATCGACTGAAGAAAGAGAACACGGGAGGTGCCGAAATTATTCAAACTATTACGGGAAAGTTAAGTAGAGCCACAAGCGAGATCAATCGCTTGGGTGAGAAGAGAAAGGAAGATGCCGAAATGATTCGACTTCTAAAGGAGGAGAACGAGGCACTCCAGTTCGAGATCGGTCGTTTGAGGAGCCTGCGACCAAAAAAAGTACAACCTAATCCAAGCCAAAAAGAATTGGAGCATAATAAAAACAGGGTTGCTGAATACGAAAGGCAGCAATACGAATGGGGCGCTCAGGAAGAAAAACTCAAGGCTCAAGTTGACGACTACCAGCAGCAGATTGATGAGCTGACAGCAATAACGCAAGAGAGTAATGCTCTAATCAATACCATGACAGCAGAGCAGAAGGAGCTTCACGAAACTTTGGATAAACTTACGCTCCACTTGGCAGCCGCAACCGCGAAGCCAATTGACAATACTGAGGGTGGGGGTAAAGCACCTGCCGTCGCTGCTGAACGTGAGCGGGCTCATGCTGAGAAAATTAAAGAACTTGAGGAACAAAACAGCGCACTCTCCAAACAAGTTGATGCGCTCAAGCAAGAAATTGAGAAGATACGAAAGAGCCTTACTGAAACCAACACAGATGCAGAAAAGGAAAAGAATCAACTCAGTCAACAGCAAGCACATGCCAGTGCTCAAACTATTCATATATTGATGGGTTTCATGATTCTTCAGCGAGCCTTAAACGGTAAGGTCACTGGCGATATGAATAGAGTGTTGGCAGCAGTGGATCAAGCTAGACTTCAGGCTGAAGCAGTCAGTGATGAGAAGTTGATTGTAGAATTATCGTACTTGGCCGCTATTGCTGTATACTATGACGGTGATACACCTAAAGCTCTCGAAACTTTGAATGTCGTCAAGGACTCCAAGGATTGGGATGATACGAAGAAAGATCTCGTGAAACAATGGATTGCGCATTGTGAGAAGGGGACTAATTGCCCAAAGGGAAGGAGCGGGTATAGAGAAGCTCTAGGACTCGGACCTGCGCCACCAACTTATCGCGCTCCTCTGAAAGTTCCAAAAGATAATGATGGCGAAGAAGCAAACAAAGCAAGGAAAGAAGCTAAGAAAGCCAAGAAGGAAGCAAAGAAAGCGCAAAAGGCAGAGAAGAAAGCAGCAAAAGAACCCAAGACGGGGACGAAACCAAGAGGAGCTTCAGAGCCTAGACGTCGTGGTATACATAGGCCTGATTTATACGTCGGTATCTTATCGCCGAGACAACAAGATATTTGGGATACTATTGACTTTAGCGATTTCGATTACAATCACCTGACTCCCGAGCAGCAATCTCTATTTTCATTTTCCCCAATAGATTCTGAGCCTGAAAGCCCTCGACGACCAATAGTCCCTCGCCGACCAGTAGTCCATCGAGGAGCCGGACCTTCCAGTGAGCTTTCGCCTCTACCAGCTCCCCGTGCACACTTCGAGCTCCCACCACGACCACCTAGTGATTCTGAATCTGATCCGGAAGCACCACCACCACCACCTCCTCCTGCTCCTCTAAGACCACCAGGAAAGATCAAGCCTCAAAGACCAGCTTCGAGCGGGGCTTTCTCTGCTGCCTCACTTAAAGCCGCCCAAGGGGTTCAAGAAGGGCAACCCAGTCGCATGAGTCGTCCTACTACAGATGCAGCTCTGCATATTCAGTATCTTGTTGCGCAACTGGCTGAAAGTGGAAGACGTATCAAAGAACTCGAACCTGCAGGTGCCACCGTACAAAGTTTGACAGATCGAGTGAAGAGGAGAGATAAACAGATCGAAAACTTAAAAATCTGGGCCGAGCAGATAGTTGCTGAAAACAAAACGTTGAAAGGTGATGCCCAGTAGTGCCGGTACAGAATCATACCTGGAGGCAGTTCTGGGACTTTGATATACCTTTGATATTCTTTTCTTTCCAAAGAAGCATACCTCAATGGAATTGATGGATCGTAATTGTTGTACATTTAATTATTATATAATTCACTTAGAGGCATGCTAATGTCCAAACTACACTTGTGGATGCCTCTACTGCCCTAACTCGCTATGAGGTATTGAAAAAATCATACATGAATATCATTTATCTAGAATCTATGTGTACATATTACAACGACTGAGTATGATCATAAGCCGTGGATACACTGCCCCTCAAAAAGTATAAATGCTTGAAAATGGGACATTCCATACCCAACTTGCAATACCCATAGCTCCCAAGCTCATAGTCAATGCCATAAGAAAATTGACCTCATTATTATCAAGGATGTTTAAATATCCGTTCTCGATGATACGACTTGGATGGCCAGGCTTGAGACTGGACTTAAGTGGAGTATTGGAAGCATCAGATTGGGTGATCTTTTCCTGGTGCAGACCGATGGGATCACTCGCAACGACCAGTACGCGTTTTCCACCTTGTCCTTCGACGATACGTCCAGTCCTTGTGTCCACAACGCTCATTTGGAACCAACCGCCTAAGAAGCTATCCACCACACTGCCAAGAGCTCCCCATATGGTTAACGCATAGGTAAATCGTTGTCGCTGTAAGAAGGACCATCCATTTTCCGCAAATTTCTGAGGGCTACAGAATGGCACCAGAGCCATCGAAACAGTAACTATAATGAGAGAACCTAGCAGACCTGCCACGAGCCCCCAAACCGTAACACCTCCATTTGTTCCCGGTGGTACTTTTCGCAGGGTCGGGGATGTAATAAGCCGTGGATGGGCTGAAGATAGGATTCCAAGTTCCGAGCTAAAGGTATCTGCCGCAACAACTGCATAATTTGCTATTATTCCCACTACAAGAAGATCACCACCCCATGTGTAGCATGCGTCGTTAGACGATTCTGGCTCGTTTCTTCGTTTGTGTAGTTGATATGCGTGCATAAGAGTAAGAACAGAGGCCACGGCAGAATTAGAAATAACTAGATACACATGTTAGTTTAGCATCGGGATAGAAGAGGCAATTTCGTACCTTGCATGTGAGTACGAGCTCCTTCACCACCGGCAGACCCGGTAGATTGTACTGTTAGCTTAGCCTTGACATCGTGTTTGACCTATATTCATCAGAACAGTAGATGGACGAGGTTACAAAGGAGTAACGAACCTTGGTAACTCTTGTGCCAATGACATAGAATATAATCAAAAGCGCAAAGGGTAAATTCCATGGATGTAAAGCGTGTGCGGCAGCTGTGAGAACCGCTGCAACAATACCTGCTGGAGTTAAGCTTTTGTGCGATCCAGCCCTGTATACCATAGCCAGAGTGACCGGAATAGCGATAGCCGCCTTCATAGTGACTCAAACTATATATCTATTCTTATTAAAGACTGTTGGAAGAGCTTCAGTGCGTGGTAGGAAGGAAGACGCTGCTTTGCAATGTCGAATGTCAAAATGTTGAAGAACAATGAGTGCGATGCTGATATTGTGGCTGTTCGTGGGGAGCCAATCAACGATGTCATCATGGTGTATATCACTATCAGGTTGGCTGACACATTTTCAGACAACACGATTTACTAATTAGTAATATAAGAACAGCATCGATGTAAGATTCATTTGTAGATAGATTTTGAAATCATCATTTTTTTAATAGACGAACCCTTTTCCTCTTTTTGCCATTGTCCATTGCCAATGCCCATTCTCCATACAATAATAACACGAACGATGTCAACACATTATGGGAGACACGGGATCGGTAACCTTAAAAGGGCGTTCCGTGACACGTGACTTCTGTCTCCCGGTGGCCAGAGGCAAGTTTCCATTTGTCTATCACAAACGAATTTCTTCCACAATTTCTTATCTGCTTCCCACTCTTGCTTTTAAAGTATAAACAAGAAACTTACACCGACGTTCTTTATCTCAAGTAAGTCGGCAACGTCCGGCCACTTCACCGGTAATGAAGTGGAGGATATATGATGAATATTTAATGGTTATACCCAGCAGAAAGGAGCTGCTACCCATGTCTTGGCTTGCATGAGCGCTGAGATGGAGATATGCAGGTGTATCTGCAACTCCAAAGGTGGGTGATATTTCCCCTCTTAATGGAGAGCATACGCATCCCTTATCGGTATAGCTGATAGTCGTCAGTACATAATGCTTTTCATTTTTTAAGTCTTGCTTTCTCATTTCTTGCACTTCTTCCTGCTCTCTCAATTTTGCCAGCACTATGGTGCTCATCAAAGCATTGGTCACAGCGACTACATTGATTACCTCGACAATTGGTAGTCCAAGTCCGAAGTACCCGAAGCCTGTCTCTAACATCACCGACTTTGTTGAAGCCCAGCTCTTAGAGGACCCTTCTCCATATGATTTTCCTATTCTTCAAAATGGCAGTCTAGCGGACAGTGGTCAATTTCCTATGCCATTGTGCAATGGGTTTAAGTTAGAGGAAGCTTCTATTGACCAATTGCAATCGGCCTTGTCAAATGGGACATTAACGTCAGTGCAAATCGTTATGTGTTATTTGGAGAGGATCTACCAAACAGACGAATACATCAGGTGAGTAACATATGCCTCAATGACTAGCGGCATGCTCATGCACCGATGGTTAATAATATTGATAGAACTGTGATGCAAATCAATCCTGAATTCATCCAAATAGCTTTTGCGCTCGACCATGAACGTAAATCAGGTAAAATCCGCGGGCCATTACATGGCATACCATTTCTAGTGAAAGATGTGAGTTTCAAGCAACAGGTTCTTTCGTGGCCCTACTGACAGGTGCCAGAATATTGCTACCAAGGACAAATTAGAAACTACTGCTGGTTCTTGGATGTTGCTTGGTTCCATCGTCCCTCGTGATGCTCATGTCGTGAAACGACTTCGCGAATCTGGGGCCATTCTAATGGGACATAGCACTCTTAGTGAATGGGCCGATATGCGCTCGAACTCATATTCCGAAGGTTATTCGGCCCGGGGTGGTCAGTGTCGATCGCCGTACAATCTAACTACTACTCCCGGGGGGAGCTCATCGGGCAGTGCTTCGGCTGTTGGCGCAAATCTTATTACCTTTGCACTTGGTACCGAGACCGATGGAAGCGTAATCAATCCCGCAGAGCGAAATGGTGTCGTCGGTTTCAAACCAACTGTTGGCCTTACTTCACGTGATGGGTACGTACTCTTCGCTATCATGGATTTTAATAGTCCTACAGTCCGGTAATGAGAGACTCTTGATTTGAGAGCAAATTTTGAACGTTGAACATGTCCAAATGATCAAGTTGTCCTCAAGCCACACTGTAGTCCCGACTATTAGATACTCTTGCTCCACCACATTCGTAGCCGAGTATCATATTGACAGTTTTTCTAGTGTCATTCCTGAATCTCACAATCAAGATACCGTCGGATGTTTCGCTAAAACTGTCCGAGATGCTACTTATTGCCTTGACGGGATTTACGGTCCTGACGCCCGTGACAACTATACGCTTGTTCAGGATGCGCCAGCCGGTGGCTACTCTCAATATCTTAGCAACAAGACCGCTCTCCAGGGCGCTGTTTTTGGGCTGCCCTGGCTCAGTTTTTGGAAATTTGCCGATTCGGATCAACAATCCCAACTTCTCAACCTTGTTTCCGAGATAGAAGCCGCCGGTGCTACGATTATTAATGGTACTGAACTCCCTTACTGGCAGACCATTATTTCTCAAGATGGCTGGGATTGGGACTATGGTACTACTCGTGGATATCCCAACGAATCCGAGTACACATATGTAGCAGTCGACTTCTACAATGACATCGTGAAATATCTTGCAGATCTCAACAATACAGATATTCGGACCGTCAAAGATATTGTCCAGTACAATATCGACAATGTTGGATCCGAAGGTGGTCTTCCAGGCGTCCATCCTGCCTTTAAATCAGGACAAGATGGGTTCTTAGCTTCCCTCGCTACCGGCGGTATCATGAATGAAACATACTGGGAAGCCCTCAATTCCTGTCATCGCACTACCCGTGAAGATGGAATAGATGCAGCCCTTTATAACAACGGCACTCAACTCACCGCATTATTGGTACCGCCAGACGTGGGCCAAACATATCAAATTGCGGCCCAAGCAGGGTATCCGATGGTTACTTTGCCAGCAGGTGTGAGCCCAGTGGATGGAATGCCATTTGGGTTGGCATTAATGGGGACTGCTTGGAGCGAGGCAAGTTTGGTCAAGTATGCGAGTGCGATTGAGGATTTACAGCAGAGTTTAGCGGGCTTTCAGCAGAAGAGGACGAGTCCATTGTGGTATGATTATAGAGCTAAAAATGTTCCTATCATATAGAGGATATTGATAGTTGAAATGCAAGCTATTTAATGATTACATATGAATTCATGATTTCAATTCGGTCCTTTGAAACTTCCATCGTTTCCTCACTTTCGGTTTTCGTGAAAGGTAAACTGTATTTTGAAGATCACTCTCTTCCAAAGATGTTTACTACCCATTGCTATTCCAACCACTCCTCCTGCAGATAAGATACAGCGACTGAAATCAGAGCAAATAGTCGCAGAAGTCCTAATATATCCAGGATAATGAAGATGAAGGTATGTAACAAGATAGGTAGGTTTCAATCGCTTAGTTATCCCGATGACGTTTTAAGGGCCCGTTTGGATCGTTTTTTTGGGCGATATTGACAATAAATGTAGTCAATATAGGCCAATATAAGCGTTTACTGAAAGTTAATGTAGGTAATAAACTTATTTTGGATTTTGTTATCAATAAAAGCAGTTTACTGAATGCTGATGCTCGCTACAAAATCTCAATATATGTAGGTCTACAAAATTTGAAAATTTGTATGGTTATTTTGTTAAATCTGTAATGTAGTTTTGATTAGCTTTTATCAATATAATGTTATTCTATATTTTGTAGACTTACAAATGTGAAACTAGGTTTACAGAATATAAGCTAAATTTATTAGTCAATATTCAATTAATCTTAATTTGACAATAAATTAAAAAAAATGATCCGAACGGGCCCTAAATGTTTACGAGGTCATCAGACAATGGGATAATTTGTAGCCATAGAGTACTGTATCTAGATAAAACTTATGCTCCCAATTGAATTCTCACTATTTGATGGGCCGAGTTCTCAAGCTTCCTAAGCTTACCTGGACCTTTGAATTGATTCTATTTCTCTGCTTTTGCCATTCGGCCCCTATTGTTCAACCTAATTTCGAACAACCATATTTCATTCTTTGACCTAGCCTTAAACAATGATACCTCATTGAATGACTCAGTCTCAAATAATCGTACCTTAATGACAAGTTCAATCTCAATCAACCACCCTCTCAAAACGTACGGCCGTGTTGATTGCCACTGTATTATCGTTCAGATATTCTTGAATCGACATTAAAGTACCTCATTAGCCAAAGATCTATTCCACCCACTATATTTGCTCATATCGACCATGAATATGGAAAAACAGAGCGAGCGATATTGGTTGGCTCTCATTTACAAAGGTCGATATTTGGTGCGAGGTAGCACTGAGCAACTTTTCTTTGTTGAAATCAACACTAGTATTCGAACCTAGCCTGAGAGAGTTTACAGAGTGATTGAACAGAGTGATTGAACAGCGCCGAATATGATGGAGAATGGTATGAAGAAAGAGGCGACCTCTCAAGCTTCCAAATTTCGGTCCAATTAGAAGAGCGCCCTTTGAATAGTAATTGCTAGATCTCGTAATGGCGCATTCCGAAAATTTGAAATACCATTTGTGAATGAGGGTTTCGAGTCCGATATTCGAGCTTATGTCAACAGCTCATTTCAGAATGGCTACATATTACTACGCTGTTAGAATTGAATGATATGAATGAGGAATATACCATCTGCTTACAATAGTCTCGCTTGTCGAATATCGATATATACTCCAGCGTTGAAGTCGTAAACAAACCCTCACCGTAACTGCTAAAGTCACCACATCGAGATGGATGATCTTCGTGACTCTGTAACGTAAGGCAAGCCTGTAAGGCGCCGAGTCATAGCAGTTGAATGATGACGCATTTATCGTTGAGCATAGCATCCGAAACCGTACAAACAATGAAACTTTCGGAGGCAAGACTTCTTTTGGCTGATGGGCTCTCGATAGCCGCTAAATCTGTGAGTTCATTTTTAAGCTGCACTGGTTTTCGCTTCTTGGGTAGATCGTCTTGGTCTCCTGGGTTGCCTCTCCGTTGCCAGCGGAAACCGTTTTTCCAGCCCACAAGTATGACACTTTCGAACCAAGACATCAGCCCAGGGCTTCTTTCCCTCCTTGCTTTGGTTTTCAATTTTAGCAGTGCATGTGGTCCCTTCCATCAACAAAGTTTGACAATTCTTACAGATCGAATGTTTCATGTCAGGAGACATTCGCATCAATCCTTTCATTGAGACTGAGCGCAAATCCGTGATTAATCTACGAGAGAGAGCTTGATTTGGTTCCTCTGTGACATTTGCTACAGCCTTTGACTCATCTTTCATGACATCCTCCATTGATGAGTCTAGGGCATGTCCCTTTGCTGATTCTTCTTGACTTTCTTTGCCTTGTACAGCCAGATAGGTCGCTGCTTGATAGAGGTATGATATTCTACTGTACAAGACTTTGTTTGGTACTTTGGATACTCCTTTGGTAGCCTGTGACTTTGCCATTGTGATTAGGAACCCAAATTTGATATCGAATATGTTGCCAAGAGGAATGCTGAAGAGCTCAAAACTGCTTTGGCAAGTTTTCTGGAGCTTAAGAGGATGTTGACCCTGATCTACCTAGGTATACAGTAGAGTGAACCAGCTTATGAAATCAAATATGCGAGCTTGGAAATTCCATATTACGTATGAAATGAGGAGTGGTAGTCGAATTTTATATTTCAATTTTGATTATTGTAACTAATAATCAGTCAAAGCTTTTTCTCCCTCAACATAATTGGCCTCGTTGGCGTAACCTAAGCTGAGCTAATAAGTTCACACGTGATATAATTCTTAGCGGCGAATTGAAGCCGCGCCGACAAAGCAATCCCTTAGTCGCGCTCACTCATCTTTCTTTCAACACCTCTACCTCCATCCATCTCAGTACTTCTTCCCACGACTTCGATCATCACGATCTATCTCTTAATTGATTTGTTTCTTCTTGTCATTCCTCATTTACTCCTAACAATTTTCAGCAAGAATAACGACTACTAAGATTGACCTTCGCGATCGACTTTACCTTTCAACAACAACGAACCTAACCTTTAACTAAACGAATTTCATCAAAATGTCTGCCGCTGAAGAGGATTTGATCGATTACTCTGATGAGGAGCTCGCAACAACAGAGGCACCAGCACCAGCTGCTGGCGCAAATGGAGGAGTCAAGGGTGATTCGGGAAATTTGACCGTGTCTGGAAATGCAGCTGCGGCCAAGAAGGGCAGTTATGTTGGTATCCATTCGACTGGTTTCCGCGAATTTTTATTGAAGCCGGAGCTTCTACGAGCCATTTCCTGGTGCGGATTCGAACATCCTTCGGAGGGTTAGTCATAACTTTCATCCCTAAACTCCATCATTGTCCTTCTCGCAGCGCGTCCGTCCATCGCAAGCAAAAATGAATACTCTCTGGTCAAAACTTCAGCAAGTTACGAGCGATCCTGGAATGTCTCTACCGGTCCGATACAAAGTTCGGAGGGATGGCAAACATATGCGTTAGGCGAGAATCTCGAAAGAAAGCGGCGATATAATTGCTGGCAAAATTGTGGGAGATTCGTTTAAAGTGCATGCCTAGAGACTTCCAGGATCGACTCAAACCGACGCCTTTGTTGCGTTTCTGTAAAGTTGACGATTTGCGCCTTCCAAGGCAAACATCGGGCCTATACTTCGATCTGTGCATTCTGGGTGTTGTGTTGTGGATGTATTTTGCGTAGATGGGCGGACTTGCGATCTCTTGCACCTGACTATATATTTGGACACTTAATCTAACTTCGGTCCGATCACTACAGTTCAGCAAGTCTGTATTCCCCAAGCGATTCTTGGTACAGATGTTCTATGCCAGGCCAAATCTGGTCTTGGTAAAACCGCCGTTTTCGTCCTCACAACTCTACAACAAGTCGAGGTAGTCGCCGGTGAAACATCCGTACTTGTGATGTGCCACACTCGTGAATTGGCTTACCAAATCCGAAATGAGTATCAACGTTTCTGTCACTTCATGCCAGATGTCAAGATTGGTGTTTTCTACGGTGGAGTTCCTATCAGCAAGGATGTTGAGGTATTGAAGAATCCTGAGACCCACCCACACATCATCGTTGGTACTCCAGGTCGATTGAACGCCCTTGTTCGAGACAAATACTTGCGCCTCAACAGCGTTAAGGTTTTTGTTCTTGATGAGTGTGACAAGATGTTGGATCAAATTGGTAAGCTTAATTGTAGTCCTTCTAAGTGCACACTGTTGATATCGTTTTAGATATGCGTCGCGATGTTCAGGAAATTTTCAGAGCCACACCACCACAAAAGCAAGTCATGATGTTCAGTGCTACTCTTTCTCAAGAGGTTCGACCTATCTGCAAGAAGTTCATGCAGAACCCTCTTGAAATCTACATTGATAATGAGACAAAGCTCACCCTTTATGGTCTTCAACAATATTACATCAAATTAGAAGAGAGAGAAAAGAATAGACGTCTCAATGAGTTGCTAGATGAGCTTTCATTCAACCAAGTTATCATTTTCGTCAAGAGTACAGTCAGAGCCACTGAACTTGACAAGCTCTTGCGCGAGTGTAACTTCCCATCGGTTGCTATCCACTCTGGTGTTAGCCAAGAGGAACGGTATGTCTTATAGCATCATCAGTTTTTGTTCATTACTGACACATGAATAGTATCAAACGTTTCAACGACTTCAAAGATTTTAACAAGCGTATCTGTGTTGCTACGGACGTATTCGGTCGTGGTATTGATGTCAACAAGATTAACTTGGCTATCAACTACGATCTCCCACCCGATGCAGACTCATACCTTCATCGTGTTGGACGTGCTGGTCGTTTCGGAACCAAGGGTCTTGCTATCTCATTCGTTAGCAGTGAGGCGGACCAAGAGGTTCTGAAGGCTGTTGAGAAGAGATTCGAAGTTGCACTTCCGTAAGTAACCCCCAAATCTCACTTCGCCCTTCGTTTCCAATACTAACAATCCATGACAGAGAGTACCCTGAGGGAGGCGTCGATTCAGCCGCCTACACCAAGACTGACTAAACGCTCGATACCTTTTACGCTGATCAAACGAAATCTCTTTTTTCACGTTTCGGCGATCACGGCACCGATTGTTTATCCAAGTTGTGTCATTCTGAGAAATCATTGCGATGCAAGAAAATTATGATTGTTTTCACGGAATTTTTTCCTTCGCCATTTGTTTATTTGGGGGGTTGTCCCTTAGTCATTGGGATTCTGAGATAAATTGTGCCTGGATGTTGATGGCTAGATGGTAGCAATGGAATGATGGATGTGATTAAATTTTACACGGTGGGAAGGAAAGCAAGTTAGCAAAGATATTAGGTGCAACCGAAAAGTTTTTCTTTGATATGTATTTGTGATCTGTATTCTATGTTCCCTTAGTGACATTAAACTAGCATTGAAAGAGGTTGTCTTGATATTATCCTGAGAAGCTTTCGTTTTTCCAACCGCCCGATCATTACATAGATGTAAAGTTTCAGCACTTGAAATCAATTTAGTCAGCTAGGTTGAATGCCTGAGCCGATCCAAACGTCTAAGTCTCTCTGGATATCTGAATCTCCAATGCCTGAGCTGCCATAAGTGTCCACCCAAATCTATGATAATCCTCTCCATCGACCTTGTTAGTTATCAAGAGAATCATCCCTAGCCCCTCCCCTCTCTATTCCCTAGACAAGCTTCCAAATCCAAACGATTCCATCATGAACCACACCATCATCGCCGACCAGTTCTCTTCTCGGAGTCCAAATTCGGCCTGAAACCGCCAGTGTACTACTTGCTAACCTAACAAACCCATTCATTCTACGCTGGTCGATCGAATTTCCCATGTTATAACCTAGAAACTTCAAACGTAAATCCGCTGTCTGAACGCTTGCTACCACGATTTCGCAAAGTTGATGTAAAATATAACTAGCGTTAAAATTGGCTTCATCCAATTCGGACTCGGTGGTGTGCGGTGTGCGAGCTTGCTGGACGGCAGTAAAAGTTACCTTACGGAAAGAGTTTTGGAGTTTACAGTAGTGGCGGACGACGAGGTTGCGGGAATCGTTGTTGACTCCGTTGGGTCCGTAGAGTCTGTTTTTATCATGATGTCAGTAATGGACTGGCTGTGAATGTGATAAATTTGGGAATTGATGGTACGAACGTGAAATTGTCAGAGCGGACATGGAGATAATGAAGCTTGCCCAATCTGTTTCCACGCCTGGTAATGGTTGAGAAAACGCGCAATGTGGCATCTGAGAGGATAAAATTGATGATTCTGTATTGTGCCTGGACGATGGAATAATCGGAAGTACCGTGTAACGCGTACAGAATGGGTGGAAGGCGGCCGGCAATGGTCATGCAGAGGAGAGGTTTGTAGATAGCAAGGCGGAGCTCAAGAGGTAATGTGGTACTGAGGCGACCTGATGGTGGGATAGTTGTCAAAATAGAAACCATGGGGGTGATGTTGCTCATCGTTGTACTTGTGGAGGGAGTTGGTGGCGGGATGGTTGTAGTGGTGGAAGTTGTGGGAGTGATGTTGCTCATTGTTGTACTTGCGGAGGGAGTTGGTGGTTGCGAAGATGTAGCGGCACCTTGATTTTGATTCTCCATTGCTGCAGTTGTAATGGCTGATGAATTTTGTGTTATACTTGTTGTTTCGTTGTTTCCAACTGTGCTGGCTTGGACATTAGCTGATGCCGTTTGCAACATGCTTGTGTTGCTGTTGAGGTTGGTATCCATTGTTATAATTCTGGTTATACTGATAATAACACAAATTATATCTTTTGTACTATCACTGTTTATTTCGGGATTCAAGACACTTCTGGGACAAGATTTGGTTGCAAGTTGGTTGCTGAGCCGATGTTTGTGCAGTGGATTCGCGTAATTTCAAGTAGTTTCAGGAGAACAAGGTGAGAATTTGATTGTTGAAATATTCAATGAATTCGAATTCCAAGTTATGACAAGTGCACAGTAAAATTATAAGAGATATGGTATTTCCCAATACTTGTTCATAAGAGAACTATTCTTATCATAATGATCAAGTTAAATTGCTTAGTAAAGTGTACAATTACTTGAATGACAAAAGCTGCCTACACTTTCCAAGAACAACTTTTCCGTTCTTTCAATTTGGCACATCACTTGAAGTATATTTACACCAGAACTGGCTCTTGTTTGAAATGTTTTGCTTATTAAATACGCCTCAATGCGAACCCTTTCAGCCTTTCATTCTCACCCAAGCATTCTCTTCAAATTTTCCCCTCCTTCTCAGACTACCCAACCTAATATCTCAATTTCTATCTTCCCACTATCAACTTCCAAATCTCGATTAACGTTCACAGTTACTAGTTAAAAACTCCAGTCACAACTTTAAACGTTTCTAATCCAACTCTAGGCTCTCGATTCTTAATCTCTAATTCTCTACCTCGTCTACCTTCCCGCTCTGTCATCTCCGAAAGCCTCTAGTAGTCAGCTTCCATCTCAATTCCCATCACTTTCGAATGATTCACTCACAACCTTGAACTCCCGTTTCATCCTCACCCTTCCACCGCCTCCCAGAATCCTACATGTCCCTTGGAGTGTCCCATAAGTAATATATATCGAATTCATCATCTCCTTGCTCCAACTCTCAAGCTCTCTATCTACACTCGAGTGCTTACCATTGAGTCATTGTCATTTTACAAAGAGACTTCCAAATCAACGTGATAAAATGGTCACTGGAAAAAAAACTAGGTATGGGCTCGATAACTTAAACATCCTGCGGTGCAGCCTAATTCACTATGATACTATGGAAGAGCCGACTGCTCTGTTCGACATGTTCAATCGAATGGTTTCACGTCCATCATCATCATGTCCTCTTAAGCATAATCGTGTTTGTTTTTCTTCCAGCTAGCTATTTCAGATTTCTAGTGTTCCAGAGATTTCCTACTACAATACACATGTAGGTTCGTGATATCGTTTAAGATTAACAAATCTTGAACTTTTGAGAGTTTTCCCAGTCATTTATTTTGTACTGAAAGATACTAATCATCCCCGTTGGTAATCGAGGAGGACATTCCCAAACACCTACTTAGTACACAGTCCTACGATCTTGATTTCTTCTATCCTCGTTCCAACCACCAGAGCCTTTTGCTACAAATATTTGATTGCAGCAGCAAGACCAATCAACGTGCCCCCCAATCAGCCGCATTCATCCCTCTTCCAAATCGACTAATGCTACTGATTCTCTAAGGTTTCTGGTACTATTGCCTTATTATCTTACTCTTCTTCAACCACATTTTACACTTCTTCCGCTCTCGTTACCTTTGATATTCCTCCTCACGAGCTTCAACTACACACTTCCAACTAGCTGGAGACCTCCGCTGCCTACACATTCTATGCCAAATTCCACAAATTTATGTTCACTCTTGGCCGCGAACTCGGCCCTGAACATAACAACTCGTTCGATTTTTCCCTCGGGTTCGATACATTCGGATGATCTTGCAAGCAAATCACAGCATCAAAATGGTGTAGACAATGACCGCAGGTTGTATTCGCGGTGTCTTCTGGACCACTTGAAAGGACGGGCTCGATGCCTCATCACTTTAAAAGTATTTATCGCTAGCTGCTCTAATTCGAGGGTCTCTAAGGGCCCTCGTTATCAATTCATCAATGCTGGGCGGTGTCTGTTCGAACTTCCTTCATGTTCAAGAATTTCTCTTGCATGATGAACGGAGGACCTGCGTTAACTCTTCAATCGCTTCAATGCCGTTTCTCTTGATATGCAAGAAAGAGAAACCGCGAAGAATTTTGCAAAATTATTGGAGAAGAAGCCATTAGCAACTGAATTTGCCCAACTCTCGATCGATGATCTCTCTCCACTATCAGTCTTGGCACTAGCAACCGAAGCCCAAGTAAACGTCGTAGACAATGACAGCTTTAACATCGCCACTGCATCACTCAATATAATCATTGGCCTGGTCCGTTACGACAAGTCTACTTTGCTTCGTACCCTGTCAGGCGAAAGCTTCTTCTCTAGCGGGATCATCCATATGAGGACATGCAATATGGCTTTCTGTCACTGGGATGCCTGGATTTCCAACTGCGTCATTCGACAAGCGGTCATTGGCACTAACGATTCTGATCACGAATGGCATCAAAAGTGTCTAAAACGTCTTTGCTTAACTATGACGTTGGTATGGTTACAGATCGGGCGAAGACGTGCAATGGTAACGGGGCTTTACTGAGCGGCCGCCAGAAGTAGAGAGTTGTGAGTAACTAAAACATTTAACAGAACTCTTATTCCCAATGCTAACGAACCCCCAGAATCTACACCCTAGCCCGTGCAATATATTTCCGAGCACCGATTCTAATCCCAATGATATTTCAAGCGCCCTCGATCTCTCAATTTCTGCACTCGTCTTCTCCCGATTGCTGAGCCCCAATGATCTCTTGAAGCGTCAAGAAAGAACCTTTATTCTAGCTACGCACGCCGATACTAAGACTCCACTCTTTAGTCAGCTCACATTACAACCCTGATATGTTTTCCTAGTCGAATAGCTCAGTGATGCAGACCAAGTCCTTGTACTCGATTCTTCTGGAAACTTTTCGATTCTTCGCATATCGATGATGACGACATTGCTGCTGTGCGAACAATGGCGTTAACTTCGCAAACTCGAGATAGAGATAGATCAATTTGGAGAAAGTCGTGCTGGGCCTTTATAATGAGAGTGACTTTGCCGAGGAGAGAGTCGACATCATATTAGCGACTGACGAAACTCTCTCCAGACTACTTTCTAGAACAGCTTAACCATATCTCTCACTCGCAACTGCAATATCCACTATCCACTATTACATATCACCTCGCAAATTCTCCTCATCTCGAACAAGCTCTGCGCTCAAAGCCAACTAAAAATAACCCGATGAATATATTCCTACTTATTCCCCCGCTCATCCGCGTCTTTTGCATATTCTCAAGTCCTCAACTCTGTGTTAATTTGAAAATGGCAGATTTACACCTTTCCAAGACGACAAAAATATGCACAAAGTATCTCTCAATGCCGCCCTGACAGCCACTCTACTCTTTCTTTCTCTCAGCATCACGCTGCTTAACAGATGATAGATCTAGTCAAGACATAACACTCTCTGCATACAACCCACCACAATGCGCTTTCAAGGTAATCATCAGCCTCTCAATCATCATCATCGTCATCATCATCATTTATTCAACACGTGTATCTCATATCTAATCACATCACTTGGTATTCGCTATCCAATCCTTTTCAGGATCCTCCAGATCTTACAACGCTACATATATACTACCTCCACACATCCCTAAAACAGAATCCTAACCCCGAATACCACCTCGCCTCTATGTGCCGGAATTAGCGAGACACCTGCTCGCGTTAAGCACATCCGCGTCTATGTTTGCAAGACCCGCTGCTTTCGCAGATTTGTGTGATACTGGAGCAATTCAAAAACGGTTCTACTACAGACATGCATGTATCCAGTCCAGCATGGTTTGTGGTTATCTTGAACACGATTACTACTGCGAACGTTAGTGGGTTGGTTAGTATCGCTGTGCTCGTCTTTGATACCTCGTCGCGAGACGGATTGGGTTTGGTTTTGATGGCTGTGATGTATCTATCTAGAAGCCGATCCGATCTGAAGTATCTTATCACAAAGTGTAGTACTCTAAGACTTGATTAAAAGCTATGGCTTATCTGTAGTCGTCATGAAAGATCCATCTACTAAAAATAATAAAGAAAATACCATAGAGTAAACTCAATCTCAAGCCATGGTAGTGTTAAATTCAAAAATATTTCCTCTCCATAGATCCTAGTCTAGATACTAAACGCGTGATAAATGATATTTCTTTGCAGATCAAATCCACAGAGTTGGTTGCAGGTGTAGGATGTACGTACGGGGAGCGGAAAGAGTACATGGTATCATTCTAACGCTCCTCAGACCTCAACATTTACACTATATAGGTATCATTACCAATACCACTACCATTACCAATCTCAACATCAATACCCCAATAACCCTCCCAAAGATTCCCAGTATTATCAAGTACCAGGCACCTAATTGTAATAATTCCCAAGTCTATTCAGATTCCAGAAAGCTGAAGTTTATTATACATACATATTATACATATCATATATATCATATAGAGAGACAGCGATGAAAACACGGAAAACAAAAATTCCCATTCCCAACGCACAACACACACTCCGAAATATCAACAAACAGATTAAAACTACTCACTTACCCCTCTCACGCATACCAAATCCCATGCCCATGCCCAAGCCTATAAACTATCCTCACTATTCTCCGAGTCCAATAATCACTACATATCAAAAGACCTCAATACACTCCCTCCTCCCCCCAAGAAAATACCACGTGTCAACTTCTTCAAGCTGCAAAATATCAATGTCGACGATCTTGTGCAGAAGAAGCAAAACCACATCACTGTCAACAATGCGACAGCTAACCAGTACCTTGAATCTTAGAAGAGATCCAGGGGATAAATCTACTTGCAAATTATTCTTATAGGTGCTGGTACATCGGAGACAGCGCTGAGCAGCGTGAGGTTGTAAAGGTGGTCTGCCTCACAGGTAAGGGTATTTATAGGATGAATTTTTAAACTCAGAAGACGGGGATGAAAATCTCTGCATAAGAGAAATTTAACACAGAAAAACGTTAGGTGTCTCTACCAACAGAGAGGATAGAGTCCATGAATGAATGACGACCTCCCCCTCGGTATTCTCACTCAGGAAGTACAAGTATTCTTTTCATCGCTGTGGCTTTAGATATGTGAAAGCGTCCTCGGTTATATTCCATTCTTTGCATTCTCTTCCCCCATTCACATATTTCGTATTTGGGTTCTCTCGTCTATTCGTACACATTGTTCCAATTCTCTCTCTTGACTCTATACTTTATAATGCTACACAATTTCCCTCTTAGACCTTATTTCTTCCTCTCTCCTCTCCATCGACTTTAACTTTTCGGTCCTATCCCTCAAGCGGACAAAGTGACTACTGCATGGATATCACCAGAAAGCAGAGGCCGACACAGTGAGAAGAAAGGAGAAATGATGCAAGATAATGTCTTTAGTTGGAAATAATTGACTTTTCGATAAACCAAGACTGCATGGCATCTCTCTCCGCCCTGTACCAAAGACCTCGAACTCATGAATTCAAAGCAGAGTGTCCAATAGTCCAAGAAGTGAGAATAGATGGAGCTTTCACTGCCGGAAGAACCGATCCATATTCGAATTGATATTTAAAATTGATACCTCAAATCGATTGAATATCCTAATCTGATCGAGCAACTGAAGGCGTCCGAATGTCGGGCTGCAGTCCGATCTATCGGAAATGCTGATTTCAAAGTACGTTTGGATTGTAGTATTAGACAATCCCATCTTACTCTTTGGTCTTAACTGCTTATTTTCCACATAATACACCATCGACTTCCATCCAAGTCTCATATCGAGAATTGACATCGTTACAACGACCGAAAACCTCATCCCAGAAATGTAGAAAATATACCATGTCGTCGCACAACCAATAATATCATTTCTCCCAGCGCGCCACAGCAAAAACAAAGAGGAGGTGGCTTGCCTACCTTTCAAGCGCTCTACACCACCCAGCGTTACATCGAAGCAACCTGTCAAAACCACCGATAGCCATACGTTCCGCATCCTTCATCGTTCAACGTTCTGACCGCTGTGGCAACAGCACGATAGATTATCCGCTCGGAGATTTGATTCGCTCGTGGGCGAGGAAAACAGATAGATCGAGATTCCCTGTTCTTTTCAAAGGATCTTGTAATCCGTGCCTGACAAAGCGTTTTGTTTTCGTGGACTGGCGGAATACTACCATTGAATCGACAGGCTGAGACAGCTGAGACAGGGCGGGTATTTCGAAACGCTAAAACGCTAAAACGACAAGATACTACATGTATACGGTGAATTTGCATGCATGCACGCACGTGAAATGCACCGATGCATCAATGCTCTGCCATTCTTCTGGGCACGAAAGATTTCCGCGACGTAGTATTCCTGCCTTGCAAGCATCACATGAGAACGGACGGGATCCGAATCTCACATTGAGATTGAAAATCCTCGGTCAGAATGAGGAACCTTGCTTCCATAATTCCTAGTAAAATACTGTACTACAGTAAGAATGACATTTCAGTGAGTGATTATCAGCGTAAAGATAAGATAAGTGTAAGATTGAGAGCAGCATAGCAATTTTCAATATAATAAGCCAACGAAAACATGATGGTACTTTATTTCTTACTACGATGTATGCAGACCTACCCAAACATATTATAAGTCCGAATCCGAGTCTGAGTCCGAGGTAACGGTAATTTCGGAAGGTTTGTTCTTGATCTCCAATGGAAAACTTCGACATAAAACTGCCTCCGCTTTTGAATAGCTTGGCAACATTATCTCGGCCAGATAAATGGGATATTATTTTATTCCATAATAACCTTCCGTCGTACCTGAGAAGCTGCCTCATTTCGTTTCTTTTGAGTTGATTTGTAAAGAACATGTCGCACCAAAAAAAGCTACTTTGATGTAATAGCAGTGACTTGAAAATTCTGTCTCGTATGGACCTTGGAACGATGACTGTTCACGTCAGATTGATCGTATATTGAAGGGTTTTGTTAGCCGGGTGTATTTGACAGACTTGAGGCATTCAAGATTTTCTGGCCCTAGAATTAGGTGATGAGATAGATATACAGCTGCAAATTTAAAGACTGGCACATGAATTGGCACCTAATTAAGATGTAAAGCCTAGTATGAAACTAATAGGAAAGACCTTTGTTGTTTTGTTTCTTGTTACCTATTTTGTCAACCATGGTTTCGATATCTTATATTGAATTTTCGAGCCTCAGAGGTGCATGTAAAGCGACAGCAACATTGGGTTAGCTCAAAAGATAAAAATCCCATAACTGTTGACACCAAAATTGTGGCAGCCCTAGACGAGCATTCAGTGACTGACTGTCAGTCAGATCGACATATCTATCCACAATAATCCATGTGTATCCGTAGAAATAAATAGGAGAACGATACATGGTGGGAGCGTGGATAGACAGCAGTCCTCCTGGGTTGCCGAAGAGATAATTCCACTTTTTCTCTCGAAAGCTTGTCTATAGTGGCTTGAGTCGAACCTTGACTTGGCGATAGCTTCGGAACGCGTCAAATATATGGAGAAAAAAGGTTCTAGAGTAGAGATACGCATGCTTCTAATAAGCTCTGATCTCCTCCTCAGAGTCCTCACTCAAAGTCCCTTCTCCTGAACCATGGGTATTATGGAGCCTCCCTCTTTTATGAACCGATCATTTCGAGCTGGCTGCATTAAACACAGTCTCGTACTGAGATATCATTCTTTTTTTGGAAGATTGTTGTCGTGGAGCCTGTGGGGACCATTCGATTGCTTCTGCTGAGACGAGCGAGACATTAGTTTTACAGCCGACTCTGTATACATATCTTTTGCATCGTTCTTGTACGATTGGATAGGTATCAAGATACAACACTGAATTGTGCATGGTGCAGAAATTTGACCAACAATCCCAACAATCCAGGACATCCGAAGTTTCCGCTCTTCTATGATGGTCGATAGAAAATGCGCGTGTCAAGCCAATGCGGACTTCGTTATCAACGAAAATACCGGCTTTCCATAGTAGATGATAGAACCCTGTTGTGATGCATTCATTATACCTGCATGCTCAGGTTGACCAGGATTTCGATGGTTTTTGTTTACTGTGCTCTACCTATATTAGTATCCTCGTACAGTAGCTCTCTCATCGCACAGACAATCATCTCATCATCAATGCCCCCCCCCTAATAACATCAACACATAAATTACTGACCCAGAGATTCCAACTTTGGATAAATTGCTGTGAGCCTGTGAGCCTTGTAGGGCCTGAGACAAATGCTGTCATTGTTGCAAGGTAGGAAGAAATATCGAGAGATTGAGAGTGAATTTTGAAGGATTTCTGAACACTGGTACGACAAGTCATTATATATTCGGATGTCAACGCGAGATTTCGTGGTCAGTCTGTTGTTAATAAGATATAGTATGTGAGTGGTGGAGGGGAGCCAACGCATAATAGACGGTTTGATCCAGCGGCCTTCAAAAGGAAGGATTTGACAAGGAACGTGAACGTGTGCGAGCAGGTAGACGGGCCAGATATTGTAGGTATTGAAGATTATTTTTGTGACATCAACTATTGATTATCGTGGGGTGTTGTTCAGTTAAATCTTGGGAGAATGAATACCTAGGTCCTCTCTCGTCCTATAGGGTAGGGTAGGGTAGGGTAGGGTACGGTACGGTACGTATTCCGTATTCCGTATGCGAATCGCTGTTGGACATCGTGAATGGGATTATGAATTTATGAGAGACCAACTCTCTGAGAGGATTTTGGCTATTGCTACTCGACGTAGTAGTTGAGTGCCCCCCCTGCAATCGCAATTTGGTATTTATTTGCACAGCCTTTCGGACGTGGAGCTTCTTCCCCTACCTAGGTAATAAAGTCTGTCAATTGTCATCTCGTCCAGCCTCCAGAAGATGTATGCTTGCATGCTTGTATGCTTTACTCTCAGCCTATAGAGTATCTCCCCCTGATATTGCGCCTCTTCAAAACTCAAGCACAGCCTAAGTTTCGAATTAGGGGCTCTACTGCATTTGTTATGGGCGCTTACACGATGATCTATGTAGCTTCTACCGACCTTACTGTACTGTATACAAAGGTAGGTGCTTTGAGTTTGGGAGAGACAACTTTGAGATACACCTAGTATTGGGTAGGGTAGGCTCGGCAGGTACCTGAGGTTTGTGTGATATAAGGTTCCAGTTCCAGTTCCAGTTCCAGTTCTAGAAGGGCTCACTCATACTTCCAACGGATTTTGTTCCATTTCGTCTAACAACAGTCGGCTCTCCAACTAGTCGGCCACTTGAAGAGCCGACGATTAGCTTTAGCTTTAGCTTTGTTACCCATCTTCGCGGTTGGAGGAGATAAACTAATGTATACTACTAGGTGCGTACCTAGATAGATAATCATCATAAAGTCGGGTTGAAGTGCCGGCTATATCCATAGTTTGCGGGTAGCTCTGGACCGGACAAGATGGTAGGAGGAAGGGCTTGAGGGATACCTAATAGAGTCAAGTAGAGTCAAGTAGAGTCAAGTAGAGCAAGTTCTGGTGGTTTCTTGCAATCCGGTTCCCGTACCTAGTTGATATCTAAAGGGAAATCCTCAATTACTTTGGTAGATATCAATGATTATCAATGCAAATCTCAAATAGATCGATTGATCCTTGGGTTCGTATTCAGTCGTTCCTTCCTTTTTCAATAGCACGAGAGCATAGCAACTACCTTCAGCACTAGAAGCTTGATACTTATTAGATAGGTACCTACCTAGCTTCTCAGGGTCTTTCTCTTCGCATCCGTCCAAAATGGGCAACTTCCTGGAAGAAGGGTAGCGGCGGGAAGGATCCTGTTGTATCGACTTCTCAGGTGGTATTGATTGTAAGATTAACATACCTGGTACTGGCAGGTACCTATGAGTGTCTCGAGCACTTCTCGAGGTGTATATGGTGTATATATATATATATATATATGTATATATGCAGTGGATAGGTCATCCACCATCTCCTATTGACCGTTGCCACCATCACCACCGTCTCATCGGCCCTCTTCACTGAGACATGCGTAACTTTGATATTAAACTTTGAGATAACTCCGGTACAGGATACGAGATAATTTGCTTCCTCTGTAAATGTTGAAGCATGAGAACTCCTTTTTATTAGAATTCCTCATTTGATATTATATGATCAAAGTACATGGTCGATCGATTTGATATTGTCCCGGGTACCTGACTGTATAATGCACTGTATAGATACTACCCTACCTAGATAACCCTTCAATATTGCGATAAAAGGTATAATTACAGCTTATTAGAACTCAGAACTTCAAACTTCAAACTTGCTTTTGATTTTCTAGCCTTTCTAGCTTTTCTTACCGCGTACCTTCCTCCCTCCCTCTCTCCCTCCCCAGTAGTTAAACTGCAGTGATCAATAAATTGCTTTGATAGAAGTTCATCAGCCACCTGGACAATACGGAGAACCATATCTCCATGGCGTTGTGAAAATAAACAGCCTTCCATCTACCTCTCACACAACTTCATCCACCACACGTCTTGGCATCAGCACATTCATCTTTTTTTCTTCTTCTTATCAAGGGAGAGAAACAGACCCAAAGCATAGAGAAAGAGAACAACAATCCAGCAGGAACGAAGGTCCTTCTTCAAGGTTTCAGCAAGGGAAGGGAAAGGGAAAAAAAAAACATCCACACAAGAGGGGAAAAAATAAATACGCAAACCAAACGAAATTCAACCGCATTCGTTCAAGCCATTCTCCTCCGTCAGCGCAATCAAAAACGGCGTCGGAAACTTTCCATTTCATCTATTTAATTTTTAATCCTTGGATTTTCCTTCATTCTTGTCAACAGCCTCTCTCAGTGTCTCTCTCTCCCATTTTCTGTTTCTGTCTAACTCTCTGTTCTATCTCTCTCCGTCTACCTCACTCTTCCTTCGACGGTTCGACCGGTGCTTTCTCCATCAGAGACAGATAGACTCTCGCAGTACATATATCCATTGTGCGTGCCTCTCTCGTTTTTTAATGCTCCATGATCCACGTACGTATTCCAAGGATTATTCGGTCAAGCCTTCAAGGAAGTCAAGGAACCCATTGAACGCATCCACCCAAAATACCTACGTTCCGTAAGCTGTTGACCAATCCGACGCGTTTCTTATATACGTAGCACATGAAGTTTATTATTAAAGTTAGATCTCTAATTCACATTGATTACTCTCCGCAGATAGATCACAAACAACGCCAACGCCTTTTCTGCTACGCCCTGTTTTCTGTTTGATTCCTCGCAAATTCGAAGAAAAAGTTCAAACCCCATCTGGATTCGGATTCCTGAACAATCCACATCTGCATCCACCATAATCAATAAAATCCACACTCTTTTCTTCCTGCGGTTTTAGCAGACAGGTCCAATTATATTCACGGTCGTGAATGCCACCACCCAATCCAGGTCCATCGAAAAAGACTCGTCCCGCAACCTAAAGAAAGACAAAGGGTCTCTTCAGGCCTTCACGCTCGTTTTACCAACAATACTAGGACGATCAGGACTAGAAGTTCCTCACATCCCTACCCAGGCCGCCTCAGTTTTTGGCACCAAGACAGGGGAAATACAATAATACAGCTGCAAAAAGCAAATCCAATTTTACGATTAGTTTTGGCTACCCAGTTTGACTCGGTACATCAAATTGAACGAGGGACGGCAGAGTGAGCTGCTTAATCTCAAACTTGGTCAAATACTAGACCAGCATTGGCCAAGACTCAAGATGGCACCCACTCCTCCCCGATTAAGAATTCTATCAGGTTTGTCTAATGCAAATGTCCTTTATTTCCCACTCCACTTTTATATCACGCTAGCTGAGCACCCATCTCCCGCCGATATCTTCATTTTTCTTATGTTGTTGTGGTTCACCGTGTGCGATTTCGTAGATTTGTTCATATCGTTGTCGTCGTCAAAATGGGAGGCAATGAACTAATCAGTGTGTGTACAGTTGGTGGAAATGCTGTCTCTGCTTTCCTGTCATGGAGGCTTCAAGCTACCAACGCTTGCGATGTGACATTGGTGTGGAAATCTGGGTTTGACGCTGTACACCAATACGGGATATCGTTCAAGTATGTGCAGACGTCAAATGTATCTGCAGCAATCAACTGACCCTTCCACAGATCTACATCTTTTGGCAACGAACGATTTAAACCACGACATGGTATGATTCCTATTGTCGAATTCCAGCTAAGAAAAACAAGCGAATACTGATGTATGATGTCTAGTCGTCCGCACTCCGGAAGAAGCTGCAAGTAACAAAGAGGGCCCCTTCGATTACGTCCTGCTTTGCGTAAAAGCCCTACCAGATGTATACGATCTCGCGGCAGTGATCGAGTCGGTCGTCACACCACAACATACATGTATATTAGTCAACACCACAAACACACTCGGTGTCGAGGCCCATCTAGAATCAAGGTTTCCAAGCAATGTCGTGTTATCACTCGTCTCGGGTGCTGAAATAGCGCAGTTGGGAGCAAGCGAATTTGAACACAAAGGTTCTACCGAGATATGGGTTGGACCGGCGACAAAGAACCCTTCGATGCCTAGCACTATACAAGGTGATATGGCTGAGGCATTGGCGATGACTTTGAGTGGTGGGCAAGTTGAGTGTCATGTTTCCCCAAACATAATGCAACAGCAGTTTGAGAGGATGATTGGGTAAACCGTCATTGAAGTTTCTTCCAGGTCGAATCGCTTGCTAATCCTTATTTCCAGACCCATAGCATTTCATCCACTGAGTGTAATCTTCGAAACACCATCGCACGCTGCGTTACTGGAGAAAGTTGGCGTAAAGTCAATGATATCTGAATTATTTGACGAATTGGTCAACCTTGCCCAAGCACAACATTGTGAATTTCCCGCAAACTTCAAAGAAAAGATCATGGAGGATATGACAAAGCCTTCCGAGACCAATAGCATCATGTACCAGGACTATGCCGCCAAGCGACCGATGGAGGTTGAGACTTATCTTGGGTCCCCTATAAAACTTGCTCAGCTAGTTGGCGTTCAGGTGCCTCGCATAGAGACTCTTTATCCGATCCTCCACAACCTCAACATTGTCAATCAGCAAAGGAAAGAGACAAACCTCGCACCAATACCGTCTCCTATGGCTCCTCCTATGAGAATGTCATCTGCACCTCCTCCTAGACCTATGATGAATGGAGGACCACCCGGGAGAGGTAGAGGGCGTGGATCGTCTATGGGTCCTCCACCAGGTATGCGGCGCGGACCAGGTGGCCCACCAAACGGTTTTGGCCGGCCTCCACCAAACGGAGCTCCCCAATCGCGAAACCAGTCGAGGCGGGGGTCTTTAGAAGGTAATGATCTCGAAGAGTTTAGTCACTTGGTTTTGTATGATGATATTCCCGAAGGTGGAGAAGCACCCTATCCTGCTGCAGCTGGCGGCGGTGGCGGCGGTGGTGGTGGTGAGATTGCCCTGAGAGAGCGAGAATTAATGCTCAGACAACGTGAACTTGCTCTTCGGGAGCAAGAGATGCGCATGCGTCAAGGTGCTGGTGCCCCTCCTAAATCTCGTCGAGGCCCATCTACACCTTCAGTGCGAAACGGGGGCGGCTTCGACGACGATGATGACGACGATGACTACTATGTTGATCCTGCAGATGCTCCACCTGTTCCACTGATCGATCCCGACAACTTTGATATGATGAGCGTTACATCACGTCGAAACCGTGCAAAGCCGGGGCCTACCAAACAACAAATGCGTGCTAATCCAGAATTCGATAGCGGCCCTCCTCCTCCCCGTCGAGGCGGTGGATTTATGCGTGGCAATATCCCTCGAAATCGATCTAGCGCCAGAATAATAAGTCAAGTTCCCGGTTTACACGACAATTTAATGGATGATCCCTTGATGGGGTATTCATCTGATCGGTATGGTACTGTGGATAGACGAGCAATGGGTATGGATTCGAGGGCGAGTTCTTTGACAGCCGCTCGGCTAGACGAGTTACAGTACGGGTCATCCGGTCCACCAATTCATGGGCAAGGTGGTCCATATCCAACTGCGAGAAGAGCAAGTCAATCACCAGGAAATCCGTATAGTCCACAAGCACAGAGAGCAAATGGAAGACCTTCGCCACCGAATGGGTATATGGCGGGGTCTATGAATGGCAGACCGTCGCCTCCAGGGGGTATGAGACAGCCTGCACCTCGGCACCCGCCGGGACAGGGGAACATGGTTGCACCGCAACAGGTTGAGCAATATGCTGGGGTGAGCGCCCTCCATCCACCAAAAGGTCCTATGAATGTGCGAAGTCTGACCGGCAGTGCTAGCGCTAGCGCAGGTAGTGGTGACAGCGGCGCAAGCGCCAACCTCGACTCAGAGCCATCTGCAAACAGCAGTCAAAGTAGTCTCGGGCCGCGTCCCCCCATGGGGGTGAGGTAGGTTCAAAGACACAGCTAAACGTTTCTCGATGTTTGTCACATTCGTCTCTTGGTGATAATGGTACGCATTCGATTTACTTTATTCGGCGACGAATTTTCTCTGATCGATGGCCTTTGCCTCCTTCATCTGCATATACACCTTATCCTTTTCTTCGAACTTCGCTTTAATGGCTTCGACCACTTCCATACGTCTTGAAAATTCGGGGACGCCTCTCCCGTGGGGGAAATAATGATGAAATACACAATTAGATTTTGGTGGGGTTTGAATGAGGAAGCATTGTCGTTTTTTTTACGTCTTCCAGTTGAGGAGGGACGGGTACATACACATGTGCATGGCGAGATGCATCGCGCACAAGTTTTGTTTTTATTTTCTGGTAATATTGCATTTGGGGTGGCGTCTTGATGTCTGCATATAATTTCTATACTCCATTTTTCCACAGTTGCTCTGGGACAGCTCATGCGAGTGAGTGACTGAACAGTATTTTATCTCGTCTATCCTTCTTCATAAGTGGACTTTTTATTGGTGGGAGCAACGGATGGGGATCTTTGGTATATGTCAGACAGAGGATTTTCCTTTCTTGTTTCACTACTTCACTTACCGGCTAGCTGTGGTGGGAGGAACTCTACTTGGCGCCATGTGTCAGACAAATTCTAAAATGGTGAAATTGACGAGGAAGTAGGAAAAGTTCGAATCTCACCGGCAAGGTTGAGATGGAATGGAGAATGGGAAGCAGAGATGATGGTTATGGGATATCTATTTTCTTGGTTGATTGCTAGACCGAAGGGCTGGGATGGAATAGGATGGGTTTGACGGTGTTGTATAGACAAATGGATGTACGGGCGGATAGGTAGGCTTGGGTGGATTTTCATCATGGTGTGTTGATGGCCTGAGGGGATAAGAGGCGCGCTATTGGGAAGGAATGAAGTTACAGTCTAGATAGGGAGGGAAGGTGGATGATGAAAAATGGGCATGAGTGGTCTGGAAGAGCAGAGTCAGTGTGTAGGCAGTCAATCATTTCTGAGAAGTAAATACGAGAGATAATTTGGAAATTTTGTTAGGGTTTTGGCTTTCTATGATGTGATGTGTAATGTGTTATGTGAGATGTTTGAAAAGTTAGGGCAATCTGTCACTTTCGTTCTTCGCAAATGCGAATGCAAGTCCAAGGTTTATAGTAGGTGCCTAGGTAAACACTGTTCAGCATAATAGTCTGTTCCATATTCAAATGAAGAGTCCTAGTAAGTTTCCTGACCAACTAGTCATTGTATTGACATAGCAGTGGTGAGTGAATCAGCAAGGTTTATTTCCTGGCTATATATACTGGATGTATTCGGGAGGTAGTATAGTCCTCTCTGGCTTGATCAAGTATTTGGTGGTGGTAGTGATAGTGGTAATGGTAGGTTGGAGAGGGAGGGGGGGAGAAATTCCCATTGATACCTGTAGATGGATTTATATACTTGGGCGAGAATTTTCTGGGGAATGAAATCTTGAGGGGGATATGGTTGTTTGGTTTGAGGAGGGGAGGGAGGGAATTAGTTGGGGTGAGGAGTGGGGGCTGGGGTTGTGGATACTGGTTGGGTGTAGATGATGGGGAAGATGGAGATCAAGGTGATAGAGGAGGAGGAGAAGGAGGAGGGTTGAAGAGCAGGAGGAGGATGAGGATGAGAAGGATGAGGATGAGGGTTGAAGAGCAGGAGAGGAGTAGATACTGTAAGTAGTTCCTATCCCTTAGGGAGGGTATCAAGATGCACGATGTGCATGAACATCGTGGGACTTGGGTGGGTAGGATGGGTGGAGATATGGTTTCTGTATCTATTTTCGTTTCTGTGGTGTTTTCTTTTCGCTTGTTGGGTGGAGGGGTGAGTGAGTATAGTTATGGTCAGATTCATAGTAGATAAATGAGGATGGAGAATGAAAAATTGAAGATGGAAGGTGGAAGATGAAGATTAATCGGGTTTGTTGCGAAAACAAGGCTTCTATAGTGTGTTATTGAAGAAAGGGATGGATGGATGGATGAATAGTGATGTTGTAAGTACTTACTTACTTACTTACTTGATGAGAAGGATGAGAGAACAATATATATCTCGAATCGAGCGAGTATCAATTTCCAATTTGAATTTCCAATTTCATATTTCTGGGTATGTATTGGGATTTTGACTTTTGAATTGTGAATTTTGTGTTTGAAAGGAGATTTGTGGGATCGGTAGGGGATGAGGAGGTGAGGTGATGGGGTATTGAGTGAGGCTTACTTTGTATTACAATAGCAAAATAGCAAAACAGCAATGTACACACTAATATCATTTCTATCAGCCCGGTGGGCTATTTAATGGGTGGTGTGTTCTTGCTAGGCGAGAAGGTGATGGATAGGTATATTGGAGGGTTGGCGTTGTATTATGTTCTGTTATGCTATATTGATACATTGTGAGCTACGGGGAAGAAAGGGACTGTATTTGACAGAGACGTAAATCTATATAGTGGTTGTGAAATATGAGGATCTTTTTATCTGGGGGTTTGTAGTATGTACCTACCTACCTACGCCAATTGATCAAGTTCTCTTGAATAGGATAGAATGGCGAGGAATTTTTGTAGGAGGGAAAATATGATGGTGGTGTAGTGTATTCTTGTGAGTATCGTTTGTAATGAATGGTTTGAGTCTACATGTACATACATAATGAAGGATTTTCAAATCTCTCTATTCATGGTTTCCATCCCAAGTAAGCGACGGTGACGATGCGGTAATGATAGGAGATTGGTATTTAACCTAGGTATTCAACGCCGTACACTCCAGAAAAGAAGTGAATCGCGAGATGAAGCAAAGTGAAGAGAACCCGGGATTGTATCAAGCTATTTTGTTGTTTGCTATTCGCTGTTTGTATCATGATCATAGAGGATATTGGGATTTGGAAAACATTAGGCATTGGGCATGGGAGCCCGAAAACTGCGTGAGGTCTAAAAGTGTGGTTTAGATGTTGAGTTCATTGTAATTGAGGGAAGTTATGTGTGGAAGTGGTTTATGAAAGATGTGTAGACAATGGGGGCAGGTATGTGTGTAAAGTAAATATACATATCTACAAAATTGAAAGATTGAACAACAAACGAAAGCAAACGGATAAAAGTGGTGAAGCGAGGAAAATGTCTTTCATCTTGAAATTTTGACTAGAAAGAAGCAAGCTGGGCTCTAGAGATCTACTAGTGTGTACCAATGACAATTGTAAGAAACCAATGGAGAATAGAGAAGATAGAAGTGAGACGTTTGTCTCAATTTCCACCCAATCTTCTATAGCATTCACTTTCATACCTTCTCATCGAGTGAGTGCTCTGATAAGATGTGAAGGAAATACAGAGGTAAATGTATCATTGTATGTTTAAAGTTATCAAAAACTAAACTGCTGCTCACAATCATGCGGGCTGCCTAAATCAATCAGATCCAACCTCTGCTGGCAAAAAGCGGAACCTCAAACACTGTTTGCTTAAAGTTCCGAGTCCGGCGAATCCATATCAACTGCATCTCTTGACCGCAATGATCTTCTCGGCGTGTTCCGCTTATTCCGGTCGGCCATGAAACTCGTCCAGACCACTTCCCATAGTTTCTTAAAGTCAATCAGTAATCTCTTCTGGTCTTCTTTCGAGAGTTCCATTCTCCGAAACCCATTCACGTGATTGCCCAATCGTTGAACTAGATCCGCCGCCCAATCATTGACTGCTTCCAGACCTTCCATATTCAATTCAAATCCCATTGAAGATACCAAAACTTCCCTTGCTAGACATTCTACGCGACCTTTCCAATCCACAATCTCATTAGCGATCGCTTCCAAACGACTATTGTCAACTCTCCTTGTGACATAGTTAATCATCAAGCTCTTGAGCCGGTTTCTTAGAAGATAAGATTGCTCTACCAACATTAGGAGATCGTGTGGCGGTTCCGGAAAAATTGCGGTGTTGTGAAAGTATGATGTGAAGCCATACTTGTGACCTTTGCACTGAAGACAATGAGGAGCTACTGTAGATTGAGATGGAGGCAAGACACAGGAAACTGATGGAGGTTGAACTGAAGTTGATGAGCCATTGATATGCTGTGTCCCGGACATTGGAGGAGTTGAAGCAATTGTTGATGTTCCATCTGGCTCGTATAATGAATTTGCCGGAGAATAGAAAGAAGTAATCTCGACTTGAGAAATTCGTGTTCCTCCAAGTCCTTTGGAACTAAGATGATGATGACAAGAATCGTAGGATTTCGTCAGAGCAGAACGTTCATGTTCATGTCTATTATGAGGAGGTGACGGAGGAAACTTGAGAGATCCGAGACTTGAAGCTGTGACGTGGTCGGACAGTGGAATGCTCATGGTAAGAGCGTATACGTAGCGACAGGAATCAAGTCAAAGAGCACTTTTGGGAACAAGTTACTCGTATTGGAAGATCGAAATATCGTAGTAATCTGTGAACAATGATTGGAATTGTAAGATGTCGGGGAGAAGGAAGGAAGGAAGGAAGGGAGGAAGGAAAGAGATTTTGAAATTTAGAGAAATGATTCCTGTTTTAAATGTCTTGTAATTCTGTGAATTTTAATCAACGTATGGAAAGAAAATAAGTCAATAAAGGGTAGGTATGGGAAAATGAAGGTGCAAGTTTGGAAAGAATGAGAATGAGAAGGAGTGAAGTGAAGAGTGAAGAGTGAAGTGACATGAAAGCAAAGAAGAAGAAGAAGAAAAAAACTTGCTACTGATCTTCTTTTTGGCGAATTGAAACCTACTTCAGCTTCATGAATGGTGAAGGAGGTAAAGAAGTTGATGAAGTTATTCTTTCAGAACAACATTATGACATTTGCTATATACTCTTTCAATAGAGTGTGTTATACATGTTTATGTTTATGTTTATGTTCATAAGAATAGGAATTGGAGTTTTACAACAAGCTCTTTTATTTCGATCATCTAGTCAATGATATTGGTGTCGCGTGGTGTCGTGTTTCGTGTGAGGAATCTTCGTCGTGATTCGGATTGGGAAGGCGGTATGTCAAAATACACGGCAGAATTAAATTACCTTTTCTGATCTCGAGACCTCGATCAATATATCCCTTCGTCGCGTGGAGGAATTGATGTCAAAAATGGCGCCCAAAATGCCTTTGAGGCCTGCTGCTACAAATAAACGCAAGGAACCCCCATATTCATCGTCCAACGGTAGGAATGATGCGGGGAGAGGGCCAGCCATGAAGCGCAATAAGATAATGGATGCGCGATCGATAATGACCCAAACGGCCGACGCTGCTCTCAAAAATGGAGATCTAGATTTGCAATCGTTTCTGACTGCGCGAGAATATGAAATAAAGGCATTGGAAGATGGCATGAAAAGGTCAAAGGGTGCCTTGTCTACCAGAGCATTTCAACAAGTGCCTCGGGATATGAGAAGGAGAACAGCAAGTCATAATGTGAAGAGAGTACCAAAACGTTTGCAAAAGAGAGGGGCAAGAGAAATGAAAGAGGACAACACACCGACTGTCAACGCAAACAAGAGAAAGCCGGGAAGTTCAAGAGGTCGCATTCGTGCGGAAACGGCCAAGAAGTTGGGGATTTTGGCAGACAAGAAGAGAGCCTCGAAGGGCGCAACTAATGTGGCAGGAATTATAACTAGAGCTGCAAGACCGAAGATACGGCAGAATGCTTTGAACGAGCCTCAAAAACCGCCGTCGAAGTTTCGAAAGCGACAAATTCACAAAACTTGGTTACCTACCCATTTATGGCATGCGAAGAGGGCGAAAATGACAGAACCCAAGGAGCCACTTTGGAGAATGGCTATACCTTTCAATTCAACAGAAAAATCATACAGACCGACACATAGAGCAGGAGGAAGTAGAGGGGCTGTAGCTTGGGATATGAGTTACATGAGTACTATCGGTCTCAAAGGTTCAATTGAGTCTATCGGAAAGGTTCTTTTGGCCATGGGCATACCAGGGATGGATGTAAATTCAGCAAAGGGCGCAAAATGGAGAGCGGGGAAAAGAAGCTGGAATGGGTGGCTTAGCAGAGAAGTGAAAGAACAAAAACTACAGATTGGCCCTGCCGTCGTGTTTTGGGATATTCATGAAGACTCAGATAGCAATGCTACCAATGTATCGAAAAAGTCAATGAGACAAGTTTTGATCAGAATTCATCCTTCTGCATTCCTCGAAGCATGGACTGAGCTCCTACGCCTGTCGAAATTGCAACACCCAACCGTCCAACTTGAAGACCTTCGTTTTGAAATAGGAAGTATCGAAATTACAGGTCCTGGTTCAACAGAGGCTTTAATTGGTATACTTCATCCGTACTTCCAGTCCGAAGATGATCAAGAGCCACATGCACAAACATTTACTTCATTAGCTGGTGTTACCAATCCTGCATCTTTACCCGCAAACTCTGTATTGTCATTCTCAATTATGGATCCTAGACTTCGACATCCACCTCGCAAGGTTGAACTTCCAGATCCCGCTGACGAGGAAGCGAATTTTGAATTGGCCGAATTATTATCTTCTTGGCCGGCTGATCAGTCATCTGCTTCATCACACCTCTTTGATCGAGACACACGATACAAAGCTACCCGTCTTCCTTCGCAAAAAGCCATAAATCGCCGCAAAACTTTAGCACCGCCAGGCACCTTTCCTTCCATCTCAGAACGTGATCCTCCTATACCAATCATGCTTCTCGCATCAAGAATGTTAAATTCCTCAGCAGCACAAGGTAGCTGGACTCTTCTTGCTCCATGGAAGTGTATACTACCAATCTGGTATGGTTTGATGCACTTTCCCTTGTCATCTGGCGCCAATCCTCGTTTTGGAGGTCTACAGGAATTGAGGCAATCACACTTTGAGCATGGAGTTCCATGGTTTCCAGCGGACTACCCTGGAACCAATGCTGGGTACGCTTGGGAGGTCGAACAGAGATTAAAAAGAAAACGAGAATGGGACAAGAGACCCAAAGGCAAGAGAGTGGAGTGGAAATCTCTTGACCTTGGTGGTGGAAGGAAAGGAGAGCTTGGATTGGGCTGGGCATGTGACTTTGAGAAAGTGGCCGGGCTGTCTACATCACCTGATAATGAACAGAGTAATGCGAGTAGTGGTGATGCACCAGAAAATACTGCCGAGCCTAAAGACAAAATCATCGAGAATCCTTTCAATCAACTCTCTAGTAGGGCATTTTCTTCTCTACTTTCGTCTCCCACGGCAGACCTTCCAGAATCAACAGAACTTACCACTATCCGCCTCACACTCTTAACTCGTGGCGTCGCTACTCCCAGCGCTCGTATATACCGCCTCCCAGCCAAATCAAGTCTCAGCGAAGATTCTCTAAACTCCACATCTACTACACTCCCCACTCTCCGTCAAGAATGGCTTTCCCTCGTTCCCGCGCGTCTACACAAGAAACCACCACCAAACCCCAAAGCCAAAGACCTCAAAAACATTGGTAAAATACCCTTCAACACACCACTCCCCCAACGTGTCCAACTTCTTGCTAAATCTCTACTGCAAAATCCTCCATTGCAATATCCTAAAGAGAAAAATGATTCGGAGAATCATCCGATGGTTCCTGGGGAGGAAGATCTCGTTGGGTTTGTTACTACTGGGGAATATAATTTGGCGGAGGGGAAAGGTGTCGCGTTTGGGACGGTGTTTGCGAGAGAGATGGTTAAGGAGATCAGGAGTAGGGGGTTGAAGGAGGGATGTTTGTGTGTGGTGAGGAATGCGGGGGAGACGGTGGGGAGATTGGCGAGGTGGGAGAGTGTTTGAGGTTTGAGTTAGGGTAGTGGTATTGTGATGATGAGAGTTGTAGTCTGGATGATGGGAGTATGATACACATGATTGTACTCCCGATACGAATCGTAAGTAATGAATTTAGAGTCGCTTCCGTTGTTGCAGCAAGATTTCAATGACAAAACGTATCTATGAGTCATTGACATTGGTATGGAATTCATAAACTTAATCGTCTACATACTATCTTCACATTGCTTTCTGCATCTCGTTATGTTCTATTATAGATGGACAGATAAAAAGCATGAAATGGCTAAACTTGTCATATCACCAAGCGAGCAAGTGAAACATCATTAAAAAGATAAACGTGTTATTGCACTGTGCGAAAGGAAGTGGATTTATATCATGATTCCTAACGGTCCTATCCTATTCATCTCCGTAACAAATATTACTATTCCCCTCAAAATAGCTCACTACTCTAATCGCAATGATTTTCTCGGGCTAATCAGCCTGATCCATATTAAATACCGGTTATGCGAAAGCCGATGTATCTGGCGAATATAGATGTGCATCGGGATCTGGTTGTGCAAATTGCACTTAATATTAATCTGCCGAAAATGTTTTAGATCCTCAGAGCCAAAGACCGAACATCGAATTTAGGAGATTGAAAATTGTTTGCTCATGAGGGTATCCACAACCGACAACTGACACAATGGCAGTATCTAAACTTCTATGAAATCCCACGCAGTGCCTTCCCCATCTGTCTCCACCAACTCCGTCTCATCATTCCCAATTTTCATTTGTCGAAACTTATCCCCATGTAACATCAACAAGAGATGTCCACCTGCTGGATGAGCTCTCGCACAGAACCATTCATGATTCCGATGGTGCGCAACCTTGCAGTGAAATTTCCCCTTATTATCATGCCCAAAAAATTGTCCAGAAACACAGTTGCGGAAGCCAAACCATCCGTCGCGCTCTATGCATGTCCAATGACATCCTCCAGCTCGGGGGACATTGGGAGAGATTTGGAGAACTCCATCTTTGAGTGTGATTACCCCACCATGATTGCGATCTCGAATCATGAATGTCTTTCCAGCGTGGGGAACTGTGTCGTGGGAGAGATAGCGAGGACGAGAGAGGTAATCTTCAGTCATGATTGTGTGGGTGGGTGTGTTGGAGCCAGCTGTGAAAGAAGTTTCGGCAATGGAAGCGGTGTTATCTTCTTCATAGCCGGTTTCTACCTTGGAGATATTTGCAAGGAGACTGGGGATATCTAGTAAGGTGAGGTTTGGTTGTAATGGTCCTTCGAGTTCAATCCGTAAAACATCTTTCCATGGAGTTTTATCTGGTATATTCTTGGCATCGAGAAACATGTAGACTTTCGCACTAGCCAACTGCACCGCATTTGGAAGCTCGCCAATATGGGCGAGAGACTTTTGGAAAGACTTGATATCGGATTTTTGTGAAGCGGGCCGCGAAAAGTCAGGGATCAATCTTACTGTGAGAGAGCTGATTTCACTTTGTCGGAGAACGATTTCTGTTGAGAATGGAGTACGCAGCTTCCAATCTTTTGGTCCGGAACATCCTATATCAGAGAGATCACCGGATATGATGAGATGTGGAAGTGATTCTCCGCGTTCAAGGCCATACTTTTGAAGTTTCGCGATAAGCTCGTCCACGTGCAGGTTCTCGGAGGGGTTCATGTTGAAGAAAAGAGATGCTAATCGCCTGTCAAGAATTCCCAGCAAATTCAGAAACTTCAACCTTGGCTACTCGAAGTGATGTTGATCTCATAAATCTCAGTTCGTCTACCTAGTATCTGGGCACTCATGAGTGTTTGCTTTTCTCCTTGCACCTTAGCGTTCTGATAGAGATTTGAAGGCTCTGTTTGCCTTGCCACGTGTGGCTGTGCCTTACGCACAATTATGAAGATGGCACTGCATATTTATGCACCTTATCACTCCAATGAACCTGCTCATTAATATTTCTATTCATATTCTATTGGTGAAGTAATTGATCGGCGGTTATTGAACTTGCTGTGATGCCAATCTGTACAGCTCGCTTCGTGATTCGATCAGATTCTGGTCATGTCATCGTCCTTAAAAAGATGTGTGGGTCTAGTAATGCAATACCAAACTGGCTAGCAAAGTCATGTGATTGATGCTTAGCGGCTGATCAATGTGCACCTCAATAATTGCTAAAACGAACCTACATATATTCGTTCCATTGCATTCTTTACTACATCTAGATCAACGACTCCCAAAACCTGTGCCTTTTTTTAATGGCAATGGCATGAAAGTCTCTGTTCTAAATAACTGCTTCTGGCTTCGAAGTTATTCTGCGTGTTCGTTCTACAAGTCCAGTGGATCAATAAGCGTCTTGCTTGCCTCTTGTTTGCTTATATCTCACTACAAGTTTATCATTCTTGAAGCCTCGTGAATGGTATTGTAGTATTATGTTTGAAGGCTCAACGAACTCTCCATGTATCAAAGCATACCTCACGATGGAACTCATAGATATGGGTAGATATAAGTATCAAACAATCACAAGCTACAACTACAGTACTCGGAATCCTACTCGAGCTTTTCCCTGAAGAGACTTCGCTTTTTAAACGAGTAGCCATAAAGTGGAATGATAACCTTTTGTTTCGTTTCTGCGGATTATGGTCGGAATCAGTTGTGATGGTATGAGCAAGAGAGCAGGAGAAACAATAAGCCTTTCTTTTTATCACAAATAAGCTGCCCATGAACTCGTACGGCTTGCAGATTTAGTTAAATCGTAGCAAGACCTATGGCTAAAATGAGCAGCTTCTTTTTGAGAACAAGCATTCACCTGCTCATATATTGCAGTCTATTTTTTTTTGTGAGGGGCAATCGAATAATACTTTGATTTAGTTTAATTTCTTCAGCGTGTCGCCATCTCAATCACTCCCGCAGCCTATGTGCAGTGAGCTAGCTCAACCTCAGGGTACATGCATTGTGATTGGCTGAATATTTATCCAGTATCATGCCAAATGTCAACACGCGCCCGATGCTGGTATCCAGTCGCTGCTCTATTATTCTATTCGTGCTGATATTATCTTCTCGTACTTATTCACCTTTAGAAGATAATTTATTCTGAGGCTGGTTAAAGTACAGGCAAGAGACCTTACAACACTATTTCGTTCAACCCGTATTTTAGGCTGCCGTTTTCGGATCGAAAGATAACTTCAATACATATAACTAGTTCCCCAAATACGCGTTGAGACATTAAACCTCCAGGACACTCAAAATTTATCGTTTCTATGTCGGAACCCTCCAACTCGCGTACTTCCTTCTCGGATCTTCTTATCGAGCTTCGCTTACTTATCTGGAGTCTTGCAATATCTCCTCGAGTTGTAGTAGTCCGATTCAACTATACAAAAAAAACCTGCGTCTCAAAATGACATCCCCTCATTACTCCTCGTTTCGCGCGAAGCTCGAACCGAAGCTCTTCGAAACTATGAAATAGGTTTTGGAACTCGTGACGAAGTCCATTCGACGATTTACTTCTAACTACGAACTCGACACTGTTGACATTGATTGGGAATCCTTCCGAAATTCCTATCCGAGCTAGTATGTGTTTTGCTAAGAATGTTGTCGAATCAAACGAATGCGTTCGCCGGGCTAGACTCTTTTTTTCTTACTAATAATATGATGCGAGATTTTTGTTTATTCAAAGGCCTTGAAGAAGTCACTATCTCAGGATGCAATGGAGCTGTGGTGAAATCTAGAGAAGAAGATTTCGTGGCTAGATTAGGCGAATGGTTCATGGATTACAGAGAATACACTCCTTTCGAAAATGGTCGGTTTTTATCGAGGCTACCGAGGTATCTGGATGCTGGATTCCGGTCGCGATTGTCCGAGGCATTTGTGGTTTCGGCAGTGGAATAATTGGGCTGGACCAAGAGGAATACGGAAGATGGCCTGGACTGGCATGTTTATGGAGGCTTACATAAATCTAGGTCTCTCGGATTGAAAGAGGTGAAGGATGCTGTTCAGAAATCAGTCGAAGTTGTATCATGCTTGCGCATGACGGGTTTTGACCTTGAGTCTCGAATGTTATGTTTTGTCAAACTGTTTATCAACCTGGGTCTTGATAATTAGCAACTCAGATATGGGTAGCAAGGACCTGGCGGAGGTGATATCTGGCTTGCAGGACTTCATAAATGTGAGTAAAAACGATGACTTATAAATACTTTGAGACCAAAATATATATCCACGTGAGAAGCTCCAATCACAGGAATAATGTGTCTTATTTTTAACTTCTGTAACTACCCAGTAGGTAGTTATACTAATCATTTTCTAAGACGATTATCCATTTGAACCAATGATATTACAGCATGCTAGCCACTCCAATGAATTACATGAAACCGGTGAACTTAACAACACGCTGGGAAAACAACTCAAGTAATATTAACAAGCTTGCTTATCGATTCAGTTCTGAAAGGTTTGCTCCCTTTTGCGCTATGAGATGTGGTTGTCTCTGACATGTAACTGGAAGTTGAAATTATGCGATCTCACCGCCTTTTGGCAGAATGTTGGTCCGCGATATCAACGACTCCCCAGATCTTCAAAACCTCCACGCAATTCTCAAACCCATTTCAACCATTTCCTATAATTTATTTCGGTTTCTCCAGTTGACAATATTTCACCATACCCACAATGCCCAAAGAAAAGTCCGTCAATCCCGCACAAGCCCAGCGTAAAGCCGAAAAGGCAAAAGCTATCAAAAAAAGTACGCAATCAACCATCCAACCCATTCTCCAGCATTATTAATGAGCTCGAGCATAACACTAACACGTCTTCAGGCAAGGCATCTCTACAAGTTCAGAAGAATGAACGACTCGCCAAGAAAAATCCACAACGTTTACAATCCCAACTCGACGATCTGAAGAAGATAGAAAGTTCTGGTGGGAAACTTACTAGTCATGAGAAATCACTGGTGGAAGGATTAGAAAAGGAAATCAAAGCTGTGAATAAAGCGCGCGAAGTTTTAGGCGATGCGGCACCTCAGTTTTCGCAGTCGAGGGGTGGGTTTGGGGGAGACAGGGGAGGAAGAGGAGGGTTTGGGGGACGAGGCGGGAGTGGTATTTTGGGCAAACGGAGACGAGATGGGGATATGGAGGAGGAGAGTAGTGGGTCGGATGTGGACGAAGAGGTTAAGAGAATACCCATGCCGAGGGATACGCCACCTCCGTTCCCCAAAGAAGTACTAGATAAATGGTACGCGGCGCGACGGGCGCGGTATCAAGCACAGAATCAAAATCAAAATCAAAACGGCGAGAAGAGTGGAGGTACGAGCACGAATTCTATGCCATTGGGAGGAAAGGATCGCGGGGAATTTGGTAAGAGGGATACGGGAAGTGGTGTGAAAGTACAGCAGGAAGTCAAGACAGTGTATGAAGCGAAGCCGCAAATACGAGATTTGAGGAAGGAAGCTGTGGCTTTTGTTCCTGCGGTTGTGAGGATGAAAATGCAGAAGGGGAAGGGAGAAGGTGGATTGATGGAGCCGGAAGAGATGGAAAAATTGGAAAAAGAAGGTTACATTGCTGGTAGTGGTGGGCAAAGGAAAGGAATTGAGGAAGATGGTCAAATGAATGTAGAGATGGAGGAAGTGGAGGATGAAGAATACGCTTGAGTTATTTTGGACAAGCGAGAGAATATATGTACGATATGCGAGTTGAATGATACCCCCGAAATTAACGCAATTTGATATTTTCAAATACTCTTCAGATGATCACTCAGGCAATCAGCAGATCTGAAAGAGTAAACTTACCTAAGATTGTTGATGGATTGGCAATAGTGTCCTACCGAACATCTCTCTCACTGTCGACATGTCGAAATACATATGAGAAATTCACATTCAATATACAGTCACACATCCGCATTCAAGGAAATGCATATGACAAAAAGAAGCTCATTCACAGCAAGAAAAATGGACACTGCGAGACGCGGGGATCTGAATGACATGTAACGAAGAGTAAGGGGTAAAAGAAGAAGATAATCAATATCTGAGTGAGATTTTACAACCCGAGCGGAAAAACATCCACACAAATGAAGGAACTTGAGCAAAACAACCCGAGAAAAAACTGATAAACTCACCCACTTTAAATCATATCTTCCTAGCATTTCTCTGCTCACTCATTTATATCTCCCGAACCTTCTTTCCATGGAAAGTACCTACCTATCTAGAATCATATCACCCCCCCCCCCCCCCCCCCCCCCTCCCGTCCTCAATCGCAATCTCAAACTCGAGCACCAGACCCTTCAATATTTATCAACAATAAATAAAAGTTCCTACGCAATGAATCAGTAGACGTACTTGTATTTTATAGCACGAACTATCCCAAACCCGAACTTGCATACTAGATATGCACTGTGCAGTAACTTGACTAAGAGATTGGATAGTCGGTGTGATTTATTGGCTTAGAGGTAGACATTTGGGATAGATCGTGCTGGTGTTATTGCTTGAGTTAATATCTTAGTTTGTGGAAATGATGGTTGTATACATATACAATATCTTTGTTTTTGCTGAAAGGCTGTTGTCGCTGAGTATATAGCGCCGTTGGAACTTGGTATGCTCATAATATATACTGGCTACTTCATTATTCACATACTGTACTTGGTACGCAAAGTATCTACATACTAGCTGTTTTTCAACCCCTTTTCCCCGATCCGAGGCCCATGGGTTCAAAGTTGAGATCCCATGGAAAGATGAACGGTCAGGCTTTTATATTTCAAGAAAAAAAGAAGAAGAAAGTATTAAGTCTTCTCACTTGAAATTTTAGCCGGATATGCAATCCATTTGCAATGAATCACATCTGTGCCAGTTTGATTCCACATTTTTATCATCTGTATCTACCCATTCCGTAATTCTAATAGCGCGTATGTATATCGTATATTTCAAGTCTGAGGATCTGCTTTCTACCAGTAAATACGATTCTCGCCTGCTTTTCTACAACGGGCAACCTATTTCTAGATAGTTAACTAGAGCGAGAACTAGTATATCAATACCATTGAATGGACTCTCAATACTGTATACACTAGCTAGCATTAGCCATCAAGAGATCCATCTTTTCGTGATTCCACAGTCTTTATACGATAGTCATTACAGTTTAAGCCTCCGCGTACCTACAATAAATACCATCTATTGACCAGAACAGAACCTTCAGTGAACCATCTAAGCTTTAGAATCCGGCCCATGTCTACGTAAGACTTGAGCGTGTCAACTATACTTTGCATGAAAGTCTTGTCTATCTACCTCTTGAGAGATAACATTACCATCTCCATGCCCATCATATTTCCTAGCAAAAATCCAACCTACTAGAAGGAAGCAGGCCGAAAGTCTTTCTGTAGTATATAAATATCCATTTACATAGTGAAAATATGGACCGGGGGGTATGACCTTCGTTGTAGATACCAGTGTATCTGTATTCGCAGCATACACACTACCAACTCGTAGATTGGAAACAGAGCATTATATGCAGGTACGACTGGCTATATATGTGATCGACACAACGGGACCTTATTATAGCAGATGCAGACGAGCTTCAAGGGGGGTAGGTTTTAATTATTTTTCTTTGTCTACTTTGTACAATTAGATACATAGAGATGCATCGCATGGTTAGTGTAGCTTTAGCTATAGATAGACTGGATTTGATTGTAATTTAGGAATCTACTACTACTACTACTACCATTCCTAATATATCCCTCGACACTATCCTCGTGTATTTCGATTCTTTTTCCCCCTCTCTCCCCTCTCTTCCCTCTCTTCCCTCTCTTCCCTCTCTTCCCTCTCTTAGATATATCATTCATTCTACATCTACAAAGAGAAAGAGAGGGAGAGAGCATCGAAGCCCACCTTCCTTCTAAAACCTACCTTCCTTTTCAAACTTACTCCCTTCTCCCTTCTCCCTTCTCCTCTTTCCTCTCACCATCTCACCATCTCACCCCCGCGCAAAATCTCCAATCTCCAATCTCCAATCTCCAATCTCAGAAACCACAAATACCCCAATCCATTAAACCGCATGCACGTACACACATCTACATAAACATCCGCATCAACATACACTCACTCACTCTAGATGTGAATCTTCATCTAAATCTTCACCTGAATCCACGGTTCAAGATTAGAGAGTAGAGATTCGATATTAAATACCTCTCTTACTTACTTTACTGACTTGCTGACCGAATCACTTACCTCACTTCCACATACAAGCCGACCCACCTCGCCAATATGATCCTTTTCCAATTACCTAACCTAACCCAGGACCGAGCACAATAGAAAACAACAACAGCATGCAATATGATTCAATGAATAAAATGAACAAGTAGGGGAAGACTTGCCTTTGATACATCAGTCATCAATCAACATCAACATCAACCACACACACACGAGAGAAGTAGTAGGTAGGGTAGATAGATAGGTAGGTAGATATTATTTGAAAAATACGTTTTTATAATCCAACGACCGTTAGACATACATATTCCCATGTTTATGAAAATCTTGCCTATGACCTGACAAATTTTCATCATCACAACCACTACCAATTCATTCCCACCACCACCACCGCCACGGCCACCACTAAACACACCAACACACACCATTCATTTAACTGCTTAAAATCCATCCATATCATATCTGTCCTGACTGAAAAAGAAAGTAATGTAAAATAAAGAAAAGCTATGAACTCCACCAATTGATTCCAGCTCCACGCCATCCCACTTCCACCATGTTTACCAATGATGATATAGTATTTTCATCGCGCCCAACATAGCATTGATTCCACCCCTTACCAACCCACTCCCATTTAAAAACAAAGCCAAGCCAGCATTCGCCAACCATCGTACAAGCATCCCCCAACCTGTCGATATATGCCCCCAATGTTCCTTCCCCTTATTCCCATCTCCATGAAAATTAGCCGGGGTACCATTGACCTCAATTCCAGTGTTCCAATAAAATGATCAACGGCATATGCAGTCACGCCATCTAAAATCCGATTCCCATGGTATGTGATGATGTGTGAAGGCTAGATGTGACCATTGCACTGTCTCTTTTGCCAACCAACTAAGAAAAGACAAACGAAAAAGAAAATCTGTTGTGACAAGTGTATTGTAGTGTATGTATAGGTCGGTAAGGTGTATTAATTTAGTATTCCCTTCCACATTCCCGGGCGAAAAGCTGGGTGCAGATTTGCTTGAGAAAGTCCTCGAGCAGCTTCTGTCGCACAACAAATTCTCTTTCTTCCAGACGATGCCGCTGGCATTATTTGCACATCACTAGCATGTCCACCTGACTTGGCCAAAACATGTGCCATACCCCCGGTCATCAACAGTTCTCGTACGTTATCATGAAGAGAAGCTTCAAGTGAATGAGTCCTACTTCGTTTAGCACCAGCTTTGTTAGATGTATGCGCGGGTTTGTTATCAACTCTGTTAGCAACTCTGTTAGATGAGTCCACAGATACAGATCGACGGTGCAATTCGTATAAAGTTCGTGCGGCTTCACCTAATGCATCGGCCCCAACTTCGTCGTCGCTTTCACACAATTCCGCCACTGTCACAACAACATTCCTATTCTTCTTCTCACTACACAACTTCGCATATCGACAACGCGCCTGGACATCCAGCTTTGCTGAGACCGGCGCACTCGTCAATGACGATGCAGATGAGATTGAAGATGAACGAGATGTTCTTGATGAAGTATCCGAAACCATTGATTCTGGCGAAGACATCGACGAGACCGAGTTGGCCAAGGATGATCGACGATTGCAGGAATAACCTTGTGGAGATGAGGTCAATTGGCTTGCCCACTTTTCAGTCGCTTGCGGGCCGCAGAAATTTGTCTGTGCCATAGCGAGACTCATTGATGGTTTGCCGAGCATGTAAGATGAAGCACTCACAGCAGGAGTGTTGTATCCAGTACTCTGGGGAGTCATTCGTGGAGTGGGGAGAAGGCCAAGAGCCGGGACAGGTCTAACAGTTGGATAAGTGGCTGATGGTGATGGCTCCATGATTTTAGGTGAATAATGCTTTGGAGACGAGGTGGGCTCATTGGAACCTGCAAAATGATATGCAGACAATGGTGTGAAAGGTCTCAATGGAAGAACACAAACTTCTTTGCGAGGGCTCGTGATTTCGTTCATGTTATCCAATTCCGGGTTGAGCTGGAGAACGATTCGTTTCCACTCAACAGATTGTTCTGCGATACTTAAAGTAGAGGCTCCTGGAGATGGAGGCTGCGACGATGGTGTGTAGTTCAAGACAATGTCAGTCCAACGTTGAAAAACTTTTTCGGTAATGTGCAACTCCCACTTCACAGCAAGGAGGAATGCTATTTCGTTTTGATTAATTTCCAAAGTGGGTAGTCCAGAAATCTTACTCCAAGCGCGAGACGAATAATTTCTATCTTGCAGATATTTCGATGCGAGAATAAGCGCAGATAAGAACATTCGTCGACCACATTGTAAAGCCCGGAATGATTGAGTATCATCTGCTTGCTCCATGGTGAAATCGGTCTTTGGCACAAACGGTTTGATCAAGATCAGGTAGTACAAAGCGACTTGAAGAGTCGAGTAGCTGGTCCTTGATCTTCTCAAAGTTTCTTGTATGAAGATGCGCAGAGGGAGGACACCTTTACCCATTTCACTTCTACAAGCGACGGTTGAAAGGGGCCATATGGCTTCGACAATCAAAGCCGAAGAATCTGGGGAGTGGTTGAGCGCATGGACTTGGGAATCATCAGGAATTCATGATAAGCTTACCGACGAGGCTGTCAACAAAATTGACCTTGCGATCAACTTGACGTATCAGGGTAGGAGGACGACCTGTGCGGGTACTAGATCCGACACTGGTCCTTCTTGGGTTCTGCCTTTCTTCTGGGGCGATTTCCACTGGTAACCTTTGTTGTGGCCAAAATTTTGTAATGTTATTTTTTTCGCAGATATCGACTGCTATGGCAGGAAGGGGTAGTTGATTTGCGCAGAAATATGAAAGCTCGGAATCGGAGGATGCGCTTGTGATGGAAGAGTTGTCCGATGCTTGTGAAGCTGCATCGGACCAAACTGAAGAAGTAGAGGAAGAAGCCGACGAGGCTATAGAGGAACTGTAAGGACCATTGTGAAATGAGGAGTAAGGCGACGAATCATCTTCGCCGCAATGCATCTTCGAAGTGTTTTGAATGTATTTGGAGTATTTTGTAAGTAAATCGGAAATGAAAAAGTTCTATGCGGAATAAAACTCCAGTCGCCGTCTGTACAAAGCCAAAATCTAGATTATAACGTGATGGACTATTCCCAAGAACCTTCTGACGAGATACAGGCTCGTGCAACAACGCGGTGATTATTGCAAAAGCTAGATGATCGAGGTAGGAGGAGGGTAAGACTAGTTTGGAGAAGAGATCGCGATGATTTCTTCAGGAACGATATAACCGGTAGATTTGGACGATGTAAGACTGGCGACTGGGGAGAAAATTGAAAGACCTAAGAGCATGTTGACCTTTCCGTTTTGTGAAATGGTAACTGATGTGATAAATGGTGGGCTAGTTTATTGGGTAAACCAGCGTCCCATGAAAGGTCGCGACGTGGGACGAAATGGTAAGGGTGTGGGTGTGTGTGTGTGTGTGTATATCAAGCGTAGGTTTGAGAAACGTATGTCTTTTATGAAAGTGTGGAATGAAGCATTCGAAATATGTTTGTACTGTACTGTGTGTAGATGTGCGATTGTCTTCGCGATTGGTAGTAAAAGGAAAGTCGAGGGTTATAAACCGATGGTTGTCATTGAACAAAGGATTGAGTGGAGTGAGTAATGCGTTTGTGAATAGGATGAAGAGGCGAAGATTGCGAGAGGCGACAGAGACTAAAAAAGTTTAGGCTCGAAGTATGAGTCTTTCCTTTCCTTTCCTTTCCTTTTTTTTTCTTTTCCCTTTTAATAAACCTATTGAAGACTCAGAAGTCACGATGGGATTATTTAAAGTGAAGAAGAGAAGAGAGGATGGATGATCTTTTTGTTCTTTTTTAAGATCAGGTTAACATTTGACTCTTTTTTATGAAATATAATATGTCGATAAAGTGTTCAAGGTGAGGCTGTGAGTCTTAGGTAGGTATGGGAGATTGATATGGGTGGGTGGTACCTTTTTAGGTGTCCAGTTGTTTGTTGATGGGGTTATGACTGGTTCTAGTGGCAAGACTGGATGATCCACAAATAAAGTTAAAGCTGGTATCGTATCGTAGACTGACTGTAGTGAGTAATAAAGTGTATACGGAAGTCTTGGTAGGTGGGTGTTGAGATGTGTAGGTGTTTAGGTGTTTAAGTGTTTAGTACTTGGGTAGAGAATTCGTCGGTAGTGAATCAATCTTATGTATAACCAGCCAAGGTCAAGTTTCGCCTCCAGAAAGAATTTAGAGCTGGGTCTGAATGATGACTGATGACGGATGGACGGATGGAGGAGGTATTTTATTGATGGTTTGATGCTTTAATCAAAGGTCAATCAAATACAATGAATAATAAAATCAATCAATCAATCAATTAACAAGAAATCTCGTGATCTCTTTGCTCTTTGGATGAAGTGAATGGGTAATAAAGTAATAATAATAATAACAGTAATAATAATAATAATAGTAATAATAATTAGGTAGAAATGAGGAAAAATGGTATAACAAAAAAGATGAGATCGTGAGTCGTGGGCAAAATGGAGATTGAGTTGAGATTGAGTTGAGATTGAGTTGAGATTGAGATTGACGCCTGTTGCTGGATGGATGGCTGGATGAATTAGGATTTGAATGGGGTGGGATGGGATGAGATAAGACGAGACGAGACGAGACGAGATTACTGTCGGTATGAGTCGAATATGGATGAAAGATTCCGACTGATGAAGTGGTCAAACTTTGGGGGAGGCGGGCAGGCGAAAATAAAGGTCAGTCAACCACTCACTAACTTGGGGTATGTGGTCGCAGAAACAGGCAGGCTGACTTGGGTTTGACTTTGGGCGGCTAAGATGATTTATGAGGTGAGGTGAGGTAAGGTGAGGTGAGGTGTAGGAAACCGAAACCGTGTAGTTGATGTGTACGAACTTCGAAGGAGGTAGCTAGATATGTAGGTATCATACGAATTGAGCCGTGGATCTGTGAAACCGTAGTCTTCAAGAATGAGAGGTCGATCGAGGAGGTGATAATAGACGGGAGAATTAAGAGGCCAGATGAAGAAACTCCTCAAAGGTAGAATAGAGGTGAAGAATAAAGTGTATAATGAATCCTATAAAGACAAACAGACAAGCAAACAAACCGACAACGTTGCTCTTTTTTTCCTTTTCCTTTTCCTTTTCCTTTTTTTTATGCTTTTACTTGCCCTTTTAGATCTTTTTTTCTTCTAAACAGAATTTTTATATGTGAATGAGTTGAGATTGGATTGGATGTAATAAAATGTTTTTGGTTTTCGATAAGAATTTGTGCAGACTTCAAGGAGCCGCCGACTTAAAAGTTTCTGGAATCATACATGTTGACGATGAAGAGGGAAGAATTCTTTCATTACGGACGGGCATGGCTGCTGTTTTGTTACAATTCCTACGGCTGCGAACATGGTTATGATTATGTTTAGCTAATGAGATTTGTGCTTCCATTCGATCCCATCTGAATGGTCCAGTCTCTTTGCATGGCAGCACCGACAATGATTACGGAGAAGTAAAGGAACCAGATGGTTTTCTTGCACACCATCATCCAACCAGCTATAGGTACGGAAAAGATATGACTGATGAAGGGATGTGATGGAGAGACAAGGATAACTCAACCCCCCGACGAAAAAAAAAGTATCGAGATGGATGTGTGTGGGCACGCACTGGCTCGCTGGGGAGAGAGAATTACAGAGCAGATGTAAGAAGTTGCAAGCAATGTGCATCGATGAGTCTTAGCATTTGTTATTTTCCATTTTCTACAAATCATATGCATGGATTCATCGCCAATTTCAACGCCATTTCAGCCAAATCATCAGCCAACCGAGAATCACACAGTAGAACAGGGAGAAAGCCCCCGAATCGAGAAAAGCAAGCAAGCAAGCAAGCAAGCAAGCAAGCAGGCATGAGAGAAGAGAGAAGAAAGACGAAAGAAGAAAATATGGTGGTCATTCTGGTGGTGGACGGGACAGCCCATGACAAACAACGAGTTGACGATTGATTGATAAAGAAAGAAAACAACGTTGAAATGCTTTAGATTCGATATGGTCATAGTCCTAATGGCGATAGTACTCGATTCAGTGTACGACTGAGTATTAGAGTCTAGCCGTGTCTTTCATCCTCTACCATTCCACACATGATGCGAAGAGAATATATTATCCCAAGAACAGAAGCGATAACTCCGAACCACCAAATGATATGCTTTCATGCTTCACGCCCCATTCATGGCTACCCTTCTCTCTGAGATCAAACGCCTACAGTACCTACTTCTAATGACTAGGGATGTCGTGCAGAATATGCAGTGTTCCGCTACTTCAAATGACATGATATGATATGATTATCACGAAGTGTAATTAAGAATTTCAAAGTAGTGTGTCTGCTTGTTAAGCATCTGATGATGGATTACGGAGTACGCCCGCCTGCCAACATCCCCCGATTCATCCGGCTGTATGCTGGCCGTATTAAGCCTTGCACAGGACTGGAGATATTCATCGCTCAGCCCGTCTCGACAGTCACAATCAACCGATGATGAATATCGTACACAGCCTTGCAATCAATCAATCAATCAATCAATGAATCCATCTATCCATCCATCCATCTATCAATCAGATGCCTTCCAAGAGACTCGCAACGCAGGAAAACCCGGCCGAGCTAGCTCAAAAGATAGAGAGAGCATCATCTATCTACCTAGGCACTGTACTATCCTATACGGAGTATCGGCAATTGTGATCTGGGTGTGGGGTGAATATCTCATAAGTTATAACAGAAAGGAAATTTCAAATTACAGTAGGAGTCGGACTATCCCATGCATAGATCATCCATTGTGCTGTGCGGCGTGGCTTTGATACGGAGAATCGACACACCTAGGCACAAGTGATTTCCTCAGCCTCTTCGCAATTGCGCATTCCAACTCGGTACTTCCGTTTGCCCATGCTGACCCAGAGTCTAGAGGTTCGAATCAATTTATAAGATCAAAGACGGCGGTTATTATCGCCGATGGAATATGAAATGATGAATTTCAAATTTAGATTTCGCTAATTGCCACCGTCATTGCGATTCTCTTACGATCATCACCTGGGCATTCGTATCAAGTATTACCTAAGGTAATCGGGAAAATGGCGGTAGAATTATTACTCACACCAACTTTTGGGCCTTCTCACAAGTTACCACCACCCCTCATTCATAGTCTCACCCGTCTTGGGATTCCCAAGTTGGGATTTATATCATGCAGGAAAGCAAAATAGATGCAACACAAAGACCCGGCAAAATAAACCCAGAAGCGAGCGAAAAGTAATTGGATACGACTTGCACTCTTCCCTAGCCGTGTCGCTTCCGGTATCATCACCAGTTTCATGACCTTATTGTCACACACCCGGACATCACTCAGCGATATTCATCAGCCCCCTCTAAATATGGAGGAAAGGAAAGACCAAAGACAATGTGTGAAGGAATTTATATTCAGCCTTTCGAATCATTCGCATCTCTCACATCCAAATCCTAGAGATCCATAAGCGTAGTCAGTAGTAATTCTCGATGAGATCGAATCTGGTATGTCATCAGCCGAGTGATCTCAGAAGCAAAGGCTTTTTAACAGAGGTGTTGATAGCAAATAGGAGAATATCCCCATACACATTTAAACAGTAATAATACCCATGAAGCACACGACCAATGACCGTGTCCAACATATCTCCCACCTTATCCGGAGCTCACATCTTGATTGGTTTGGCGACGACAAGTACATAAGCATGCAGTAGCAGCTTGCTTGGATGGCTTTTTTTCATGCTCGTTTCCGGCGTTGTGATTACGGGCTGCAGGATTCCTTCACAGACCTCCATGAAGGAAAGTGGGTGTCCGCTTTCCCCTCATGGAATCGAGAGAAGTGGAAAATTCGAGATATTTCGTTTTGTTTGTTTATCATTCCGCTCCAATGTGTATGTACCATGTTACCGTTACCGTTTGTACCCAAGATACAAGATCCCTTTGAGAAATTTCCATCTCGCCAATTGCATCAAATCTGGAATCTGGAATTGGGGTAAGAAAATCCCACTTCTGAGTTCTCACCCTCACCCTCACTCTCACTTCATTAACACCGACGGCCCAAAATGAGATTCCTCCATCGATTTTGGGTATCAGTATCCGGAAATCCATCGATGAGTCAATTCCATTCACTCCAGGCTGCAAAATAAAGGCGTTGGACAGAAATGTCCGAGCTTCTCGATTATGTGCTCAGTCAATCTTTCTCCTTTGATCTCGTTCATCATGCGCTTGTTCTTGTCATGGTGATACCATACGAGGGTACTCTACACTAGCTAGTACGGAGGATACATCACGAGAGCTTCATTTCCAATCCAATTGGGATGAGACAACGAAGCGCGAGAAGAATGTTCGGGAGTCCCTTGGGCTTGACCGTAACAACGACGGTAACAACGAATGTCAGTGTGTGTCAGTCATCAGGTGACCACCACTCAAGTAAACACATCATCAAATGTAAAACATGGACGTGGAGAGAGGCAGATGCAGATGCAGATAGAGATTGAGTGGTGGATGGAATTTCCAAGGACATGGGTGGTAATGATGAAGGATCTTCCCACTTCAGTGGCATCCCCGCGTTCGGTGTTGGGCATTACCATAGGAACGGAGGTTCCGTTATTGGAGGGGTGCGAAATTCCTCTCGGAAAAGGTAAGGTAAGGTCAGTCATCGGTCACGCTTTCACTGCCCTGGTCGGTGGTAGCTGAGCGATAGATACGACCACGGTCAAGGACATCGATCACTAAAAACCAATCCGAGTCTCGAATCCAAGATCAAGCTTGAATGAGCTAACGGGGCTTTCCTTGTTAAATCATTGAGTGGAGGAGCTGGATTGAAGAATTCAGAAACGCTAAGAGTACGAAGTATCTAGTTTCATCGTACTAATAATAAATACCTACTACTCTCTAGAATCCGACTGTCCTAGTCTGTAGTTTCCTCGCGTCCTAGACACTCAAGTCCCTAGGTATTGTGATTCGTGAACACACCGAGAAACTCCGTCAATTTCGATTTGACTCATTCTTTCACCAGCAGACATTCCGAGATTTTTTCGCTTGGGAGATGGACTCGCTGTTGAGTGTTTGGCTATTTTACCATTGATTTTATTAACTACGATGTAAGATCTTAGTGCGGAGTAGACAACAAGTAAGAAGTCATTTCTTTCACTTGGAATTTATCTATCAAACTCATTCTTCACTCACCGTCTCAGTCTGTAAACCCATCTCATCCAATAACAATATAGTATATAAAGAATATAAAGATCTCCTATAAAAAATACAGAGTGACTGACCAGCACAGTGCTCTCTCTGTACAGCCAGCACAAAGACTCAAAATCTACAGAGTAATAGTGAGCAAAGCACGAAATAGGTTTCTCATGAAACGCATTTCCAGGATGCGACCTCCCTCTCGGTTTGAACAGGTAGAGATGGAAAGGGAAATCTTCTAGAAAAAAGATAGTGAGTTGTTAGTGGCAATGCCAAGGTTTGAAAACCTGCGTGCATTAGGGAGGGGATTAGTGGATGGGTAAGGTTATTGGATGGAGGATGAATGGTGCATGGATGTATGAATGCGGTGATGGCGGAAGTCGAAATTACCTAGGTGGATTGATTGGGTAGGTGTAGAGTGAGTTGTAGGGTGGACTGTTGATATGAGAAATGTACGAAGTAGTTTGGCTCGGGACCTCGGAGTTGGGTAGGGAAGAATAGATTTGTGATAGGAGTATTGATTTATGATAGCTGTTAGGTGTCTAGATACTATTGTTGTTTAGAGATATGTTGGTATATTTATATTTATATTAGTATTCATATTCATATCTCGATGAAAATGATATACTCATTAATTTATCTATCTATCTTCCTCCCTCTGTTAATCTATCTTCATCCATCTATTGAATCTATCAAATACATACTAGATAAGTAAGTAATAAACCAGGATTCAATCCTTCCTTCTCTTCTCGAAGCTTGGAATAAAAATTCCTCGGTTACTGGGACGGTTGCCTGCTGCCTAGGTGTGCTACCGAAAGCGGCAGCCCGGTTTGAATTAGCTAGCCAGCCAGTCAGTTTCTTTATCCAAATTACGACGTACTCAATGCCAGCCGTGTCGAGTGTCGAGTGTTAAGTGTTTAAGTGTCTAGTGTCCGAGCTGCTGGGTTGGGGATGGGGAATGGGGGGGAGGGGGGTTGGTAATGGGGATTGAGTAGATTTAGAAGGGAGATGGGTATTGTATTGTATTGGGCAGGGAGAAGAGACACGCAAGCAAGCAAGAAAGAAAAACATGTGCTGAACGCCACTGCTTGCTTGGAGCGCGTGGAAAATGGATTGTGTGTGCATGGATGGATGAAGGGATGAAGTGAGGGATGAGATTGATAGGCTTGCTTTCATATCAGGCTGAAGATAAATAGATGAAGTCATTTATTTCTTTTTCTTGGGTCATTACTAGGTAGCCTTGAAGTAAGAAGGAAGCCTTAGGTTTGGTCGGTGAGGTAGGTAAGGTAAGGCAGGACAAGACAAGACAAGACAAGACAAGGCAAAGCAAGGCTATGATCTGCCTACATTCAACTCATACAATGCAAGCATCTCAGATTTACCTCCATCCTTCCATTCCTTCTCTCCACCGTCTTTTTGCTAGCTACCTAGATACCTATTATTCGGAAAAGTTTTCAGATACACACATATCATATTATATCATATCCCAAGCTCAGATCCAATCCCATCAGCCGATGCTTATCCGTCTGCCTATTCCCCTCTCATTGCCCCCACCCACCAATTTCTTCATCTCATTTCCAAATGTCTCACGCTTGAATAAAATCAGATCATACAATACTCACAAACTACAACTTACATCACATCACATCACATGTTTTCGCGCCCAGAGGATCATCAAACAGGTGATAACGTGTCATTTTGTTTCTTCTCGTGTCGTCTCGTATCCTATCGTGTTGTTGAGTCATAGGTAGGGAGTGAGACTAGCTTAGTGAGAGTTGGATGACATGATGGATCTTGATTATCAGTGGTTGTTGTAACATAATATCTGTGATGATGTTACGCCGCTTTCGTGTCTAGAACATGTGTGGGAGTTGGGAATTCGAAATTCATAGGCTGTGGTGAGAAGAGCAGGTTTGTGAGAGGATCGTGTGGAATCGGCGAGGGGCGTAGTGGGGTTGATTTCAAGTGTACGGTGATTAGGTAGGTAGTAGGTTGTGAGAATTATAAACGTAGGTGGCGGGAGGGAGGGGGTTGATAATTATGACCGATTGGTAGGAAAGAATCCATCAATCTTTTCTTCCCCATCTCATGGTGTGTAAGATGAATAATGAGATCAAGTGCTTAGAATTTGTCACTCCTTCTCTATGTATCCAGTGACCCTTTATTATTTATAATCTTGCCATGGAGATTTACACCGCGGGGGCAAATTCATTCATGCAGAGAATTTGAATTTGAATTTGAATTTGAATTTGGTTCTGAAATTACCTACCTCCGTACTCCTTTTGGGAGGGGTAGTCGAGCATGTGGCGTTGAGATTTGCAATTTTGTTACCATATGATGAGATGATGAATCGGAAGTAGCGATTTGAAATCTATGGAAGGAATACGTACGTCCTTGTTTGGTTCTATTGAGTTGAGATGTGAGGAGATAGTTGTTTGTCTGAGGTGCGAGGAGTGGTTCTGCAGACGAGGAGATTTGGGGGCGGGGGGGGGGGAAGATTGATGGACTGTTCTGGACTCGGTCTTTGTATTTGATTTCGATTGTGTTTGTGATTGTGTTTGTGATAATGGGATTTGAGTCGCTTCTTAATTAGGTATTCGGAAGGGGGGAGGGGATGAATAGAGAACACAATATCCATCAAATTAACACGTCAGGAGTCCTGGACTTGTGAGATGACATGGGTGACTTTTAAGACACTTTGTAAGTTTATATATTTTCATTGAAATATATTGCGGCCCCTCTTGAAACCTACAAGATATTCTAGATTCTAGAATCGCACGTTCATCTTAAATACATCGCCTAGATTCGCGGAATGAAATCCACCAGGGGGTGCATAGATTGACGGGACCCCTTCCAAATTTTTGAAACTTTTAACAAATTCGAGACTCTAGATAACATCCTCCAATACGCGGGCTTTGGATGGGAAAATGAATACCAAACTCGGAGGGGTTCACTTCGAACAGGTATTGAAAGTTTTCGAGATAAGGAGGGAATGTAATACTGAGCTCGCTAGATGGTATGTTGCAGATGAATAGTTTTGTGGAGTGAAGTGGGTGGGGAATCGGGTTTGTTTGTCTGAGTTTCCGGAAAGGTCTGCTGTTTTTGGATTTTTGGAATGGGGAGGAATGATAATGAGTGATGCATTGTGGGTGATGATTATGATTCATGATTTATATTTAAATAACACGAGATATAATCCCTACGAAGGATAGAGGGAGACATAATATGCATACTATTGATTATTATATACCTAAGAAGGGAGAGCAGAGCGAGGCTAGCTATTTCAGCGACATGTATACAACATACGAGAATAAACATATTTACATTATGAAGAGTATCACGGTTGCTGTAAGTATTGCTGTTGTTACCTCTGTTGATTCCACAGCTGCTGGGAAAATTCTCATTACTGTTGCGAGAATCTTCCTAACTGCTATTTGGATTTTGGGTTTCCCTGCGTGTGACTTCATTACAAAGTAAATGATATTGTCGAATGTATAGATGGCTACTTTGCTATGTGTGTGGTTTGTATGGTTGAGATATATGAGTGAGTGAATGAGCGAATGGGTTTCGCGAGATGCGGCAGGGTGATGGGATTTGAGATTTGGGATGTGAAAGGTGTAGGTAGGATGATTGATATGTGTGTTGGAAGCTTTTGTATAGATTGAAGATTTGTTGGGGAGGGATGGTAAGACAGTGGCGGATGGAAGAAGGGAATAGAAGGATAGCCTCAGACGCAGGGTATTCAATAGTCCGGACTGCAGTCTAGAAATGAAGATTGTAAAATCTCTAAATTGATTAAAACATTCAAATCATTTGAAATTATTGAATTATATTGGAAAATTAAATGATTTTCATATTTCTAACTGCTTTTAGATATTCAAACTTTTATATTGTTGGACTGCAGTCCGGACTATTGGATACCCTAGTGATAGGAAGGTAGTGGGAGGTAGAGGGGGTCTGGAGAAAGGGGGGGGGGGAATTGAGATACGAATATAAAAACGAGGTGGGTATATGAGTTCGAGATGGAAATGAGACAGTAATGACAAGAGAACTTGATGATTTGGTATTCAGCATACGAAGTACTAGTAGGCATGTAAATCCATGAAAAAGAAGTCAAGTATAATGAACACCAATGCAATAAAGTATCGTCTTGAAACGAAACCCTTTCATCCAGCATCGGATTGTCTCTCATTTGCTGGTCCAATATTCATTGTTTAGCACTCTATCTGTCGATGTTCAAAGGTTCCAGACCATTAGATTTACCAATGTGAGACCTTATATCAATCAGAAAGCGGAAGTGTCTTGAACTCTGAACTTAACCCTTGATTCAGAATCGTCCGTAGCAAGGAAGATGAAAGGGCTTTTGATAGGAGAGAACGTGTGTACTCAGCATCCAGCTTCGAGAAACAGAGTGGCAGTGGCATGCCCTAGCCTAAAAGTCGTCATGAAGCTTTCCACATCGATTCGCTTCTTTCTTCGAGTTCGGCAAAAAGATTTGAATTGGTTGATATTGCCAGTGCTGCACGCTCTCTTAGATATTAGAAACTCGCTACATAGGAATTTCCCATCTATATTTTCATTCAGACCAGATGGAGAAATCTCGTCATTGATCGAAATTGTTGTAAGAGCTGGTCGCACTCGCAGCGGAAGATCTTGAAATATTGGGTTTTCGTGTAGATCTATGTTTTTGATACACCTGAGTCTGCACAACTAATTTTGTCTATTGCGCATCAAATAATCGAGATGTTGTGACCTTGTAATTCAAAGGCTCCTCTGATTTATAGTAGAGGGTTTTTAAAGCCTCTCATACAGCAGAAATTTAAACCATTAACATCACACCAAGTTTTACATCCAGCTAATGATTATTAGCAAGCTATCATAGCCTCCAGTTTTTGTTTGTACTTGCAGACTGTATACAGACTCGGTTCCTATGACATATTCTGTGAAAGTTGTTGAGTTCCGAGGGGGGGGGTCCGAAATATGTAGACATGCATAATAAGCTGGATAGATAAAAGTTCTGGCGGCTTTACCGTCTGTATAGTTCACTAGCTGGATAGCTGTGGTAGGTGAGTTAAGTGAGTGAATGAGTGAATGAGTGAATGAGTGAGTGAGTGAGTGAGTGAGTCAATAAATTGGTGAGAGTTTTATGGATTTCCATTCCATCTCGGTATGATTTCTATGTATAATATCGGACATGGATATGCGATAGATATCACTGTATAGATATGTGAATAAAGTAGAAGGGTAGCAACAAGAATAATATCTACAACTTAATGATACAAGAACGCTTAAGTCCATGAAAGAAAATATGAGTTCTTGAAGTAGAGGCTTGGTAAAGATTTTTAGCGAAGAGAAGAAAATCTCATATTTGAGTAAGTTATAAAGATATATTTGATATAGATGTTTGATTTCTGGTGAAATGTCAATACATAAACAAACGGTACAAATTTTGGTAGGAAATGAAAACTGTAGGATACAAAAGCTGAGTTGTCCTTGGGTAGTCCATCATCAAACTAGCATTTCCAATTAGGAAATCCAGAAGGGGGTGATTTGTAGATGTGCATCAAATGGTGAAAATCACGGGGTATAGGTAATGGAAGAGGAAAAGGCTCCATGCTTCCTTGACTTATCGGTTTTATAAATACAGAATACTTATTAGGTAATCAATTGGGGTGGGTTTGTAGATATATAGTGAATGCTGAAAATTGAGGAGAAAATTGAGGGGTGATGAAAAAGATTGAATTATTTTCTTGGGGAGCTGGGATTGTGGAATGATTATTGAAGAAAGATATTAGTGGTGACTAGTCTACTCAAGATGTTTACTTTATCCTTGTGGTTCAACATGATACATAGAAAGATAGATAGTCAATACCATGAATAAGACATCGGAAGAGACAACATTTCTTCAAAAATTGTATCCTCAGAAATATTCTTACAGAAGAGCGAGCTACATATAATATCAGCTACCTATCAAATCAACTGGAAACTAATTCATCAGCACACTCAAATGACCAAGTCGTATCATATACGTATAGGCATGAACTCAAGATTCGCACCTATGTCGTGGGTAGTGATTTCCCCAGCTAGGTATCCCAAATAGGAAATGCCTTCCGAAATAGGACATCAAGAAGGGGGTGAATTGTAGATGTGCATCAAAAAGACATTTTGATTGTAGAATCACGGGGTATGATGTTAGTTAGAAGTTTCCGAATCATTCCTTGGATTGTTAGTCCCCCGCCTGCTAGGCCTATCGCGTCATCTCTTTGAAAGGGGAATTATTTGACGAGGAGATGGTAATTTATATCGAACAGATTTCACCGGACCTTTTGATCCTCCACTATGAAGTATGGCGGAAAAAAGTTACAATTGGAATCGTCACTTCGGGATTAATCGGGGGAAAGGAGCGCTATTGTTCGTTTCAGCAACTTATGTAAATGACGAATATGATACAATCAATCGTACACTTTTACCGGGTTTCTCAACACTAAACCTCAATGTATGATGACAATCAAAATCTGGTTACACTCAGCCGGCTAATGTGAGTAACCAAATATGTGCCTTCTTCAGAGAACATCTGAGCAGTAGTTCACTCGAGTAGAAATCCTCGAGGAGGTGATTTTTAGATATGAAAAATCAGATTCTTTTCACCAGATTCTCTAGAGCTAGAGCTAGAGCTATCGCGAGGTATGAGGTGAAATACCAAGAGAATTTACCTGGATCGTTCCAAAATTCTACAGCAAAATGACGAAACGACATTATGGCAACGGTGTTCAATACTTTAGTTTGGATGAAGTGAGTTAGGTCACCAATCTTTATGGTAAGAAATGTTTAATTTATGGGGATCGTCGAGCTATCGACGTACTAGTGCAGTAACTAGTAGGTAGCGCAACAGTAATTGGTAGATGAGGCTCTGCGACGGTGGCATGCGGGGTATGGGGATTTTCCAATGGTCATATTTGTCTTTCAAGTCTGGAAAGAGCCTGGGGAGAGTTGAATGAAAAGTGATGGGATTTTTTAAAAGGAAAGACGAGGGGTTTGAGGGACGAGGAAGAGGTTGAGATTCATCTTTATAATAATATCCTGTTTTGAAATGAACGTTTGACTCTTTTCAATGACTGGTAGGTAGGTATATAAAATCTCTTGCTCCGTCAGTTTTCGTAAAATATGATTTAAGGGATGGACTAAGATGTGCTAGTGACTAGCAATGAAGCTTGGCTAGATTTTTCTTGGTTTGGTTAAGAAATAGGAATGATTTGAGCAATATTGAATTTAAGTTTTCATTCTTAAAAGACAGATGTACCATTTCTGTGTTTCTAAGCTTTTATTCATAGACTAGCATTGAAGAAGAAGATCTTGTCAGAAATGAGTGATATTCTCATTTGGCAAGATACCCGAGTTTTTCCAGCTTCGGGACACAGAGAAAGCACCAGTACAGGAATGCTGTGTGAAATCAACCACTAAGATCAAAATTCTTGAACTTGAAAAGCTGATAAGGTACTAATTGCAACTATTAGTCAACTGGTACTCCGAAAAGTGACGATAAAAGCTTGAACTTAGCTTCGAATGAAGCTATCGCCCCGCATCAAAAAAGACCGGATGACTTTGGTTCACTACTACTTACACTAAATAAGACATTTGCCTCCAATTGAGCTAAGCTACAATCGCCAAGCACGCAACAATAGAGTCATCACCTGGTGAACTATGAACAAGTGCAAGATTGTCATCAAAACCTTATATTTAGACCAAAATGTGTGCGTAATATCAAGATTCTCTACCGAACTTGAGTAGATCACACCTCATAGTCCCGAGGAGAGCGAAGATTTTCTCCAAACTAATGAAACTCTGCTATCCAGTGGTTCTAAAGAACAGATAAACTAAATTCTCAATTTCTATAAAAGGTTTGGAGAATCCCCATTCCTCTAAGTTCTTTCTTGAATCCTAAAATATCAAACATCGATCAAGACAACTCATACACCTTTACTTCACTTGACTACACGACAATACTTCCAATATACAACCATACTTCGACACACAACAACACTTTAACATCAACGACAATAATTAATCAGCATGCATTTCTCAAAAGCTGTCATCACTGCCATCTTGGCCTTCACCTCAGTACAAGGTCTACCAACTGTAAGTTATATTCCATCTCCTTGTAGATAGTCTCAATTGCAGTCAAGCAATCGAAGGCATTCGATACCGGAACTTGATTAGACCACTCGAGTCACTTGAGGAGCCGAGTTTGTTTTGGTCATTGAAAGCTTCATATTGTTTTACTAGTCTTATGGTCCAGACCATTGGACTCTCGGATCAACCGCGTGAGCTTTAGCTAACAAATCGTAGCAAAAACGCTGTGACACATGCGGTGTTTCCAGCAAAGAATCTAAGATTGAAAAACGTGCTTCTCACGAATCGCCTTACAGGAAAGCGCGATTGAGACCTATCGGCGATTTTTGTGACAAATGTCCACCAAAGGAATTTTTCGAAGCTGGTGGGGCTGGACATGGCATGACTCCACACGGCATGATGGGAGAATTCGTTACCGGCATGTGCAATGACCATTGTGGGACTGGTTATCCCGATACCTACCCAGTTCTCCAACCTAGAGTTACTATTTCTTCATCTGAATCAAACCCTACCCAGCCTGAAGTTGTTACTTCCCCATCCGAATCAACCACCACCCAACCTGAAACGACCCCTTCCCAACCAGCAAGTCAAGAATATCCTGAGATCAAGTCGGATGATCACAAAAACGATAATTACACCATCCAATTTGAAGCTGACGATATCATTGAGTTCAAGCCTGAGACGAAGGGCACTTGCACTACTGAGGGCAAGTTCAACTGTATTTCTGGAACATCGTTCCAGCAATGTGGCAGCGGCACCTGGAGTACTGTTCAAAACATGGCTCCAGGAACTGTTTGTTTAGCTGGATACGGGTATGATTTGAACACTGCGGCAGTTGAAAAGAGAATGGCGACGACCCAGGATATCCAGAACTTTACTTCAGAGGAACTGGTGACCAAGGCAGAGAAGCAACCTGCTGAAAAGAGACTGTGGATCCAAGTTTTTAAATGGGAATTCTTCGGACCCAAACCACCAGTGCACCTTACTCCAGCGGAGCAGGAAGAGAAAGAAAAGGCAGCAGAAGCAAAATATGCCAAAGAATTTCATCAGTATGGCGGACATGGAGATCTAAAGAAGGAAGCTGAGGAAAAGAAAGCTGCCGATGAGAAACACGCCAAAGAATTTCATCAATTTGGTGGTGTCAATAAGGAAGACGAGAAGAAGAAAGCCAAGGAGGAGGAGAAAGAAGCCCTTGCTTGGAAACAATTTGGACCCAAGGAGGATGGAGAAAAGCAAGAATAATTTGAAGTAAAAGATACAAGGCTTTGGATGCTCTCGAGTTGGGAAATTTGTTTTATGTTTGCTGGTACTTAATCAGGAGTTGGAAATTTTGTTTAATATGGTGTTGGTACTTGTTTTGTAATTCTTTTCGTGTGAATATGATACTCCATATAGCGGATGGTAAATCTCACACAGGCGCAATATAGATTGATACAATAAAATTCAGGAGTTTTTCCAACAAACTTCGATATATCTTGACTGTCTGGGATTTGATACGTGAACGAAGATGACTCAAACGAAGTGAATTGAAGAGTGGCCATGTGAATATAAAGAACAAACACGAAAAGTAGAAGATTTAAATTCCGCGATAAATCAAGTCATGACTGCGTTGCCTTTGTATCCTTGTATAAAAAGCGTGGAAGTACACATCGCCCGACACAGCATACCTACAGCCCTGCGCAGACGTTATGCAGAGGAAAGAATATCTAGATCTCTTTACTTACTAATTATATTCTCAATACCCCATACAAACCCCCGATTTTGAAGGACGGAAGAATGATTCGAGGAAAGATAACGAAGGTATACATGTAGCTGACCCAAAAAGCGGTGGTGGAGAAGTGCAGAACGATAAGTACTCGGTAAGTTCTGACTCTAGCCGTCGCAATGAAAGTTGAGCCAAGATTATGCTAGAATTGAAGAGATTGCTGAAACCTTGAAGTTTGGAGCTGAGAACTGTACTTATTTAAACCTACAGGCTTGTAAGCGCGCGCAAGGCTGCATCGAACTCATAATAGTAGATGCGAATGAAGCGACAGGTCCCGGCCATAGGCCATTGAAACACTCCACATATAAATTACGAGCTGCGATTGGTTTGAATTTTCGTAGATGAAGGCAATGGCTCTCATCGTCCACACAGAATCTGCCATCATGATGTGCACTCCCACGAAAATATAATCTATTGGCGAAGCATATGCACGAATGTTCAAGTCGGTATGAAGTAAGGCTTTGTGCAGGGCTTCTTTGGTAACAACATCGAACCAACTCTAGGGTAGTATTGCATATTTTTCACATGACATGTAAAGCGAAGGTGTCAGCCCCGTGCCTCTGCGATTCTTTTAAATACTTGTTTACAAGTAGGTATTCATGAAGGTGTGAAAGTTGTTTGTTTAATGTGTTGGGCTGTGAAAGTTAGCTATGGTTTCTCTTGAAGTATTTCAGGAGCAGTTCCTCAAGTTGAAAGAGGTTGAGGAGGGAAAGGATCAACTCATTGGGGTTAGTCGTTCGTCTTTCTACCCCGCACATTACTAACGGACGATTTTCTTCGTAGAAATTGTTTGCCCGCATCAATGAGTTGGAAAGTGGTCTGACGGAGACGAAGTTACATCTTGAGAGAGAACAGGATACTGCGAAATTGTACCAGTCGAAACTCTCTGATGTTCAGGGAAATCTGGCGAGAATCGAAGAAAGAATCGTATGGCTGCCTAATGATTGCTCTTAGATGAGACCATCGTTATTGACAACATCCGAAGGATTCTAATAGTTATGTGTCAGTTCTGATTGATGGTGATTGCATGACGGTATGTACAAATGCAACTTTTTCCGAGTTATCAAATTCGTACTATACCAGCCACTAAATGGTCGAAAGTTTTGCGATGAATTCATCAAATCTTCTCAGCAAGGAGGGCTAGAGACCGTCCATCGCCTAAGAACAAAAGTGTGCGAATATCTTTCAACAGAGCTGGAGTTACCAAGCCAGATTTCAATCCGCATACGAGTCTATGCAAATAAGAAAGGCTTGGCATCGGCCTACAGTCACAATAAAATTCTAGGTAATGCAGATGATTTTGGTATGTTTGTTCGTGGTTTCAATATGGGACACCCCATGTGCGATTTTGTGGACGCGGGTGATGGGAAGGAGTGCGCGGATTCGAAGCTGAAAGGTACTTTTCCCAAATTCATGAAATATGAAATCTGTTAGAAAGGAGAATCCGTTACTGACACTCGTTGTAGAATGTTTCACGCACGATATGGCTGATGTCCAATGCCGAGCGGTCATCTTTGGTGGTTCAGCAGATAATGGTTATGCGCGGATTCTCCAGCCATATGTAGGAAATATTGCAAGGAGTAATCGAATCGTCTTGCTTGAAGGACCTCCATTTGCTAAAGAATTAGCAACAATGAAGGAAAAGTTCCTCGTTGCTCGCTTCCCGGGTGTGTTCAGAAACACAAAGTTATCAGTCCGGCGGGTATCATTACCAACCACACCTCCTAGAAGTTCCACTCCAGACACGCCCAGCTATGCTGCAAGAGTGCTGGGTAATGTCGGTTCGGATGCTGTAAGTATAGAGGAAAGCAGCGATTCTTCAGTGGCTGTTCCGGTACGAAGTAAGTATGCGGTACTTCGGAATAGCAAAGGACAGCGTCTCGATGCCATCATTTCCCCGCCTTCATCACTCATTACTGTGATGAGAAACACAAAACACTGCAACATGTTTCATATTCTGGGGGAATGTCCGTATGAGAAGTGTAATTTCTTGCATGGGAAGAGGCTTGACAAGAAAGGGATTGACGCTCGACGATTCATCTCACGCTTCAAACCATGTCCCTCTAAGTTGAATTGCGGAGATGAAAAGTGTTTATTAGGGCATCAATGTCCTGACAAGGGGTGTGCACGAATTGGAAAAGGCTGTAAATTTAACAAGGAGATGCATAATGTTGATAGATCTTAAGAGGACCATCATGGGGTCGACGTGTTAGTTCGTTAGGATCTGGGAGACAAGATTTTCCCGGATACTCGTGTTTTGCGTGCTAGGTAGTTGAAAGAGGCGTGTAAGGTTCAACAGAGCTTAACCTCGAGGATGATGATTGTGCTTTGTCCATTTATTTGTTTTCGCACAAGTACGAATGAAAAGATCGATCAATCACTCAGTCAATCAATACTTGTGTTGTGAATATTGACAAGCTAATGAGCCACACACATGAGCCACACATCCTATCCACGATTACCACTGGTAGCCCGGATGAGTAAATTATATCATTTGAGTAAAGTTTAATATGATTTATTAGCATATGAGTCATATCATCAAATAGACTACTTCATTTTATATACAAAATTTATCTATACATAATCATGCCTTTTCTTTATTTATGAATATAATTTTTCAAGAATTTCATTTATAAAACCTAAATTTTTAAGTATTTCAAGAACCTAGTGAAAAGATTTTATAAAAAACTTTATTTTTAATAATACTTATTAAAGAAATAGTTTTTTTTATAACAAAAACCGTAACAGTTTTTATTTCTTTAATAAATAAAAAGTTATTTCTATAAATATTATATTTCTAAAAAGCTAAATTTTTATTATTATTTAAAACTCTTTTTTTCTTCAAGATAATAATTAGTCTTTGAAATCTAATTATTAAAAAACCTCGATTTTAATATATTTTCGAAGTGGTTTATATAATCTACATGCTGATGAACTACATTATATAATTTTATAATATTATAATATTTAATATTTATTAGCTATTATATTAAGATTATAGCATATAGTATATATATAATATAAGTGTTACGAGAGCTGCCTCTAGGGTCACGTGGAAGTGTCTAGAGATCTTTCAAGATAGTTTAGATTAAACTTCAAATAGGAATTCAATAAGGTTATAATTGGTTATAATTCTTGTAACTATAATAATGAAATTAATAATTATTCTTAAGCATAAAGCTCTACATTATAATGAAATCCATTCTCTATATAAACCTTTATACTAAAGTCGACTAATAAGTCAATCAACAAGTCGATCGATAAGTCGATCGACTTTTGATCACATAACACTTTGTTACGTCGGTCCATCCTCGGTACCGCGTCACATGACTCTTAGCACGTGATGGACCCTGCATGACAGGCATAACGGAATGTAGGTCCATACAGACCAAAGGTCCAGGACCTCTCTAGGTCCTGAACGCTCCAGTACAGTACGAAGGTCTATATAAGGGAATGGGATTTCATTACAATGTAGAGCTTCGTGCTCAAGAACAATCATTAGTTTCATTACTATAGTTACGAGAATTGCAACCAGTTACCAACCTTATTGAATTCCTACTTGAAGTTTAGTCTAAACCACCTCGAGAGAACTCTAGACACTTCCACGTGACCCTAGAGGCAGCTCCCGTAACACACTTGTCCTGTAATTCCTATTATCCTAACTTGTCCTTTTGTCCTAAGGTTAATCCCCTAGGATATTATTAATTCTAGTAAAGCCTTTTTACTTACTATATTCTATTTTTCCTAAAACCTACTATCCTAAGAACTATATTCTAGATTTTTAAAATATCCTATAACTAATACTATATACATGCCTAAGGCTCTCCTTAGGTGCCTAATGTCCCCCAATATACTACAACTGAATCACTAAGGCCTATAAGTCAGTGATTCTACAGCCTGTTACTAATCCGTTGTAACAATAAGCTTTTATAAGAACTTTTTCTAGAGTAGAAATGAAATATAAGTATTTAATACTATTATACTCATATACTACTCCTTATTAAAGTCCTTGTAATAATTCATTAATAATAAATTCTTTATCCTATTTATCTTTAATCTCGTATTAAAATATTCTAAATTATTAATACTATCTATAGCTATAATACTTATAAGATTACTATTATCTTTAAGTAATCTTCTAACGTAGTTTATTAGTGGGTCGGTCATATCAATGGATCGATTACTTTTACCTCGAATTGTTACTTTAAAGCTATATTATTCAACAATAACTAAATTAATTGATTAAAATTATTAAGAATTTAATAATCTAGGATTTATTATATTATTTTAATAGGTTCTTGTATTATAACCTGTCTTTCTATATTTATTATAATATTAATTAGAAAATATTTCTTTATTAGAATTTCCCTCTTTTTAATACTTATTGTATTGAATCTAAATATCAATCTTTTATTGAAATAATATATTAAGAGTTTTTTATTCAATAAGTACTCCTCCTTAATATAATTAGGTTTTTTTCATGTGTTAATATTTACTTAATATTTTATTTGCTATTTAAAGTGTATAATTCTTTGTATTTAAAAGTGTATTTTTATAAGCTAATCTTTCTATACTTTTAATTAGAATTAGTATAATCTTAAATATAAATATAGGGGAGTTTACTTAATAACAAGTTATTCGAGATTTAATTAATATTAATTAAGAAAAAGCTTCAATTAGGTTATAAGGGGTTTGAAAGATTTATTAATCTAAATTGAAAGAGGGAGGGGTAAGTATATGAATTCGAATATCTAATTTTGAGAATACAACTTTAGAATTAAATAGAATTAAACCTATTCCTCGAAATCCTAATTTCATATTCTAAGAGGTAATTGATTCCTTATATATAATTTTAAAAGCTATAAAGAATTCAATCTTCGAAATATAATTAATATATACCTTGATAAATTCATTAATTTAATTACTATATAAACATTTTAGATTAATAAAATAGTCAATATTAAGTGATTAAATTAAATGACTTGAATATAATAATAAATATAAATATATAATATCATTCTCTTTATAATATACTTGAAAAGCTATTAATTTATAACTTTTATACTTATTTAGTGTTAACATTCGATATTTACTCTTTCTTTAATTCTTAATATGCTTATTAAAATATTTCAATTATTCTAAATCCATCTTATTATTTGTTCATTTATTAGATATAAATTTAATAGCCTATTCTATAGAAAGATTGGTTTTAGTATATTAATTGGAGAGATGGATTTGTGTTACGGGAGCTGCCTCTAGGGTCACGTGGAAGTGTCTAGAGATCTCTCGAGGTGGTTTAGACTAGACTTCAAGTAGGAATTCAATAAGGTTGTAACTGGTTGCAATTCTCGTAACTATAGTATGAAACTAATGATTGATCTTGAGCACGAAGCTCTACATTGTAATGAAACCCATTCCCTTATATAGACCTTCGTTCTCGTCTGGATAGCTTGGGTAGACTGTCTATCCTGTCTATCCACGGATAGCCTGGATAGCTTGCCTATCCTGTCTATCCATCACGTGACACTTGCCCCGTGACCTATATGATACTACTGCTTATCTAACCTGTGCTTACTAGATAACCTGTAACCGCTATCCCTCCTGTGCCTACTGTAGGATAGGTGCCAACAAAAGATAGGTACCTATCTTTTAATCATTGCTTATTGATTCGGTTACCGCTATCTTTCGTTACCCTTTAATCCAACTGTCCCTACAGTGCTGTTTTCGTAGGTTCCAACACCAAGGCCTTAGGTTTATCTTATAATCCATGTTGCGGTGCGGGTACCTCCGTAACAATTTGTTCCTAGATTATTAGAAATAGGGGAATAATTTCGCCCTCTTTATTTTTATATATTATTACTATAGCTCATTCTCGATTGCTTAATTGTATAGATTTACTTCTATTATATCTTTTAGTATTAATAATAATTATTACTATACATATAATTCCCATTATAAAGTTTATTTTATTGAAATTATAGAAATCTTTATTTAAAATACTATATTTCGCTTATATAACGTGATTTATCACCGAGTGGATCATATCACCAAGTGGATCACTTTCACCTCAAATATTCATGTCTCAATTCAATATGTGTTTTATTAATTAATTATTATGTAATCGAATAATAATGAAGCTTGAATACTCTTAATTATTAAAGCTATTCGAAAAGATAAAAAACTTAGTATTCAACGATCTGTCAAGCTATATAATATATTATATATAATACTATATTATAGAATGAATGGTTTTACTTTTTGTATTGAATTTCTATCAAATGGTAGTAATCTTTTGAAATTAAAAGAAAAGATTATTATTCAATATATAATTGATATGGATATGAGAGGTTTTATATTTAAATATAAGGGGATGGAAGATATAACAAATTATATTCTTAAATTAAAAGGAGTAAAGAGAATTGGAAAGTAATAGGTGTATCAATTTGTAAAATGTAATAAAGAGTTAAGGATATATTTTACTTATATTTATAATTTTCAAAAAGCTTCTTATAAAGATCCTAAGTTTATTGGAGATTGGTTTTGATTTATATCGAATATATAAGACAAATTTGATATTCTCGATTGTGATTTATAGAATTTCGATGAAATAGGCTTTATAATGGGAATTATAAATGCTGGTATAGTTATTACTAGTTTTAAGAAATCCGGTAGGAGTAAAGTTATATAATCAGATAATCGAGAATGGACAATAGTGATTATATATAGTAATAGTGAGGGGAACATTATACCTTTATTTCTGATAATTCAAGGACAGATATATCTTTTTAATTAATATACAGAAATCGATCTTTTTATAGATTGAGCTATTAAATCTATTTCTAATGAATGGATGAACAATAAGATAGGGTTAGAATAATTGAAATACTTTGATAAACATATAAGAAATCGAACTAAGGGCAAATATAGAATGCTAGTACTGGATAAGCATAAAAGCTACAAATCAATATTATTCCAGAACTATTATAAAGAGAATAATATTAAATATATATGTTTATTATTATATTCAAATTATTTAACTTAGCCTTTTAATATTGGATGTTTTAGTACTTTAAAATGAAAATATAATACTCAAATTGAAGGGTTTATAAGAGTATATATCAATCATATCTCAAAGATTGAATTCTTTATAGCTTTCAAAGCTGTATATCAATAGTCAATTACAAATCAGAATATAAAAGCTGGGTTTCGAGGAGCAGAATTAGTTTCATTTGATTTTGAAGTAGTGCTTTCCAAATTAGATATTCGAATTTATATGCCTACTCCCCCCCCTTTCAATTTAGATCTCTAGATCTCTCAAACTTTTTATAATCCTATAAAAGCTTTTTCTCAATTAATACTAATTAAATCTCAAATAACTTGTTATCAATTAAACTCTTCTATATCTTTATTTGAGATTATACTAATTCTAGCTAAGAATATAAAGAGATTAGTATATAAGAATACACTTTTAAGTATAGAAAACTATACACTTTGAAAAGCTAATGAAGCATTAAGCCAATATTGACATATAAAAAAGATACAAATATATCAAGGAGGAGTATTTACTGAACAGAAGGCTATGGATATATTATCTCAATAAAAAGTTGATATTCAGATTCGACGTGATAAGTATTAAAATAAAGGGAATTCTAATAGGGAAATATCTTCTAATTAATGTTATAGTAATTATGGAAAGATAAGTTATAATACAAGAACTTGTCAAATTGATATAATAGATTCTAGATTATTAGATTCTTAATAGCTTTAATCAATTAAATTAATGATTGTTGAATAATATGAATTTGAATGTATTAATTGAGGTGAAAGTGATCCACTCGGTGATATGATCCACTCGGTGATGAATCACGTTATTTGTAATTAATCGAAATCATTCTTCAATAAGTTTAAAATCCTTATAAAAAGCTTTTTGAAAATTATAAATATAATTAAAAATATTTTTTTAATTTAATTCAATGTTTTACAAATCAATATGCTTAAAGCTTTTCGATATATTTCGTATCTTTCGATTTAAGAATATAATTCGCTATATTTTTCATATTCTTAAGTTTAAATAGAAAACCTTTTAAATCTATATTAAGAATATATTGAATAAATACTTTCTTTTCTAATTCAATCAAATTATAACTTTTTAATTAACTCTCAACTATATTAAGTTTACTTCAAATTCTATTATTTAATATAGTTCGAGATATACAATAAAGTTGAACTACTTTTCGAATTGATAATTTTTTATTTAATTCAATAGCTTAAATAATTAGGATTATGTATACTTCTTTAGAATGAATTTTTATAATTAATTATGAAGAAAACGTATATTGAATATAGAATAATAATTCAAGGTAAAAGTAACTAATCCACTAATATAACCGACCCACTGATAAACTACGTTATATTATTATTATTAATTATTATTATATTTACCTTAATTATTATACTTACTTTAATCATCTAATATTTATAATAAGAATATATTAATTGATTTATAAAATCTTTTACTTAATTATAATTCTATTGATTAAGTTTTATTGTTAAGATAAGAAAATAAAAAACGGGATTTTTAAAAGTCCTTTTTTAAATTCTTAAGCTCTCTATAAGCTTCTTTATCTTCTAATTAGAATGACTCAAATTCTATACTTTTTTCATTAGTCTTTTCTTATTTTGATATCAAGCTATTTTAGAGGGAGTTTTCTTAGGCCTTTAATCATTGGTTTTATTAGGCTGTTCATTGATAGGTTATAGTAGTATAAGATAATATGGAATAAATACTATTGACAATGGATTTGTGAGGAAAATCTATGCACGAGTGACCAGGGGAGGCGAAGTCCCGACGCTGCATCAGAGCTGCCGATGTGTTACGATGGTCTGCCACAATAGACGTCACGTGACCCCGACGCTTAGGTAACCGGATCAGAGGGATCATTAGTGATCCAGTTGATCGGATCAGAAGGATCATTTGTGATCCGACTGAGCACAGAGAACGAAGGTCTATATAAGGGAATGGGTTTCATTACAATGTAGAGCTTCGTGCTCAAGAACAATCATTAGTTTCATTACTATAGTTACGAGAATTGCAACCAGTTACAACCTTATTGAATTCCTACTTGAAGTCTAGTCTAAACCACCTCGAGAGATCTCTAGACACTTCCACGTGACCCTAGAGGCAGCTCCCGTAACACTTTGAGCACCCTTTCTGCTTCAAGTACCGATTCAATACCAACCGCCAGTATGGCAGCCAACAGTTCTTCCAAAAGCCAACAGGCCCCAGCAAGCAACTTCGATGATGTCGAAATGACTGATGCTCCCAAGGAGATCACCATCAACGAAACACTCAAGATTGCCTTACCAGACAAGTACCAAGGAAGTCGACAGGAACTCGACACCTTCCTATTGCAACTTGAAATCTATTTTAGATTCAACCAAGACAAGTTCACCGAAAGGGAATCTAAGAGTATTTGGGCCGTGTCATACCTCAGAGGTGAGGCAGGCAAATGGATTCAGCCATACTTGCGCGACTATTTCGAGCATGACGATCAGGATCGCATGCAACCCACTCGAACAATCTTCAACAGTTTTGAAGGGTTTAAGACAGAGATACGTAGAATCTTCGGGAACTCCAATGAGCTAGAGGTAGCGGAAGATAAGATCTTCAACCTCAAGCAGACAGGATCAGCATTGAAGTATGCTACGGAATTCCGAAGATATGCGGGAACAACCAAGTGGGACGAAACCGCCATCATGAGTCACTATCGTAAAGGACTCAAACCAGAAGTCAGACTGGAGTTAGAAAGATCTGCCGAGAGTGTAGACTTGAACGACCTAATCCAGGACTCCATCGAATCAGATGATCGTCTTTACCGATATCGACAAAGTCAAAGATCATACAAACCCCAGGGAAATCAAAAGCAAGAGCGTTACCGCAAGAATGAGGGAAGACCACGTTACAATCCACAAAGATATGGAGACCCTATGGAACTCGACGCTACGCATCACAAAGGTGGGAATGATGATCCGGAAAAGAAACGAAGACGAGAAAATAACTTATGCTTTGAATGTGGGAAAGCAGGGCATCGGGCAGCAGAATGTCGAAGCAAGAGAACGGGGGGCAAGAAGGGCAACTTTAAGAATAAGTTCAGCAGGGGCCAACTTAATGCCACCTTCACGCCACAATTATGTGCTGTTAGCATGACAGGGCTAGCCACGCCACCACCAGCTTACGAAGAAGAGCTCGAAGAAGAAGAGGTCGAGGGCCTCTCATGGGTAAACAGGGACCCGCAGTTAGGGGAATCATGGTCCATTCGAGAAATTGACCAATGGAACCGTCGTATCTGGAGATTTGAGAATACCGATGAAGGAACCATCAACTATGACCTCAGTGTAGCAGACGCTGAGGAGGGTGAATCCTACGAGGTTCGGTACATCGACCAGCACCGAATCCTATGGTTCGGGATCACTACAAACACATCCTTCGTGGAAAGAATTAGTGAAGAACACCTTCAATGTCCAGGCCAAGGGGAGCTATGGGAAGTATTCTACTACCATATATCTGAGAGAAATGAGAGCCAGACTCTGTTTCTTTGTAGAAAAGTTGGAGGAGAATATTGTGTCCAAGCCCAGGCCATATTACCACCACCAGTCGTGGGTACAATAATGAGAGTAACTCGAGGAACCTCCCGATACACCTTATGGAAAGACTTACTCGATGATAAAACTAGATCAGGAACGAACGCTGTCTATCTAGAAGAGGAAGAGCCTCGACGTGTAACATTTGCCGATGAGATCATCCAGAATAACGAGAATGAGCAAATTACACCACAGCTGAATGCTACAGGACAAGCAGGACAGATATACTGCAAGGTCAAAATAAACGGACAAATACAGCAAGCCATGATAGATTCAGGGGCTACAGGAAATTTTATTGCACCAGAAGCTGCAAAGTACTTGGGAGTCCCACTCCAGAAGAAACAAAACCCCTACCAATTGCAGTTAGTTGACGGGCAGCTAGCAGGATCTGACGGGAACGTTTCACAAGAGACACGACCAGTACGAATGAGCATAACCCAACACTCAGAGGTTATACAGCTTGACGTTGTGCCATTGGGCCAACAACAGATCATCTTAGGGATGCCATGGTTGAAGGCACACAACCCTAGAATAGATTGGTCACAAGAAACAGTGACATTTGATCAGTGCAAGAACGGTCACGACGACACGTTCAAGGCGTCCGCGAGACGTAACACGCGCCAAGGAGAGTTGAACGCGAACAACACCGGCGACGTAGGACACCCAGTCCAGGGTCCTCCATTAAGAGCGAAGGCCAGTACACCTCCTCTACAAATGCAGAAGCCAACGACACGGCAGGAAATCGCAATCAAGGCAGAAGAGCCTATGATACCAGAACAGTACAAGAAATACGAACATGTGTTCAAGGAACCAGGGATCCATGAGGCTTTGCCAGAACACAAGCCATGGGATCATGAGATAATATTGGAGGAAGGCAAGATGCCTGTGCACACCCCAATTTATTCAATGTCAGCCGATGAGCTGAAGACGCTCAGGGAATATATCGATGACAATTTGGCCAAGGGATGGATCAGGGAATCCACGTCCCAAGTGGCAAGTCCAACTATGTGGGTACCCAAGAAGGATGGTACTAAGAGACTAGTTGTGGACTACAGAAAGCTCAACACGCTTACCAAAAAGGATCGATATCCACTTCCATTAGCTACGGAACTAAGAGATCGATTAGGCGGAGCAACAATATTTACCAAGATGGACCTACAGAACGGGTACCACTTGATTAGAATGAAGGAAGGCGAAGAATGGAAGACCGCTTTTAAGACAAGATACGGGCTATACGAATATCAAGTTATGCCTTTCGGGCTAACTAACGCACCAGCTACTTTCATGAGACTTATGAACAATGTGCTGTCACAATACTTGGACACCTGTTGTATATGCTACTTGGACGATATCCTAGTATATTCAAACAACGAGGTCCAACACACCAAAGATGTCAGCAACATTCTCGAAAGCTTAGCCAAGGCAGATTTGCTGTGCAAGCCAAGCAAATGCGAATTCCACGTTACAGAAACAGAGTTTTTGGGATTCACCGTATCGAACCAAGGGCTCAAGATGAGCAAGGACAAGGTTAAGGCAGTGCTCGAATGGAAGCAGCCTACCACAGTTAAGGAAGTACAATCTTTTTTAGGATTCGTCAACTTCTATCGAAGATTTATTAAAGGTTATTCAGGGATCACAACACCCTTAACCAATTTAACAAGAAAAGAGCAAGGGAGCTTCGAATGGACCGCCAAGGCGCAGGAGTCATTCGAGACGCTCAAACAAGCAGTGGCCGAGGAGCCAATACTGTTAACATTCGATCCTGAGAAGCCAATCATAGTGGAAACGGATTCCTCAGATTTTGCTATAGGCGCAGTGTTGAGCCAACCAGGTCAAAATGAGAAATAGCAACCAATCGCATTCTACTCTCGAAAGCTATCACCAGCCGAATTGAACTACGAAATATATGACAAAGAATTACTGGCGATAGTCGACGCATTTAGAGAATGGCGAGTATATTTGGAAGGATCAAAATACACAGTACAGGTGTATACGGATCATAAGAACTTGGTTTACTTCACCACAACGAAGCAGTTAAACAGACGACAGGTCAGATGGTCGGAAACCATGGCCAACTACAATTTTAAGATTTCATATGTCAAAGGATCAGAAAACGCTAGAGCCGACGCTCTTAGCCGAAAACCAGAATATCAAGAAAATAAGTCGTACGAATCGTACGCTATATTCAAGAAAGAAGGCGAATCACTGGTTTACAATGCACCACAGCTTGCAGCTACTCATATATTGGAAGACAACCATCTCAGGAGTCAAATCCAATCACATTACGACAAGGATGCTACAGCTATACGCATACGCAAGACAATAGAACCAGGATTCACGATAGAAAACGAGATCATATACTTCCACGGAAAAGTATACATTCCTAGTCGAATGACTAAGGAATTCGTGACGGAACAACACGGGTTGCCGGCACATGGACATCAGGGAATCGCGAGAACATTCGCAAGATTACGGGAAATCAGTTACTTCCCACGAATGAGAACGATAGTTGAAGAAGTTGTTGGAAATTGCGATACCTGCATACGGAATAAGTCCTCTAGACACGCTCCGTATGGTCAGCTCCAGACCCCAGACATGCCTTCTCAGCCATGGAAGTCCATTACATGGGACTTTGTGGTCAAACTACCACTCTCGAAAGACCCTACTACAGGAGTTGAGTACGACGCAATACTCAACGTAGTAGACAGATTGACAAAATTTGCATACATGATACCATTCAAAGAAACATGGACTGCTGAGCAACTAGCATATGTATTCTTTAGGGTCATAGTAAGCATACATGGAGTACCAGATGAGATAATCTCGGACAGAGACAAGCTCTTTACCTCGAAATTCTGGACTACCTTATTAGCACTAATGGGTGTTAAAAGAAAACTATCAACAGCCTTTCACCCACAAACCGATGGTCAGACAGAGAGGACCAATCAGACAATGGAAGCATATCTTAGATGCTACATAAATTATCGACAGGACAATTGGGTAGAGCTATTACCTATGGCACAATTCGCATATAACACATCGGAAACGGAAACCACAAAGATTACACCAGCACGCGCGAACTTTGGGTTTAATCCTAAAGCATACCAAACACCGATACCACAGGAAGTTAATGCCGAATCAGCAATAATACAAGTCGAACAATTAAAGGATTTACAAGAGCAGCTTGCTCTTGATCTAAGATTCATATCTTCCAGAACAGCAGCGTACTACAATACGAAACGTAGTATGGAACCTACGCTTAAAGAGGGGGATAAAGTTTATCTGCTACGACGAAACATCGAAACCAAGAGACCAAGCAATAAACTCGATCACAGGAAACTAGGACCATTCAAGATTGATAAGGTAATAGGAACCGTTAATTATCGGTTGAAACTACCAGACACGATGAATATTCACCCAGTGTTTCACATATCCTTACTCGAACCAGCACCACCAGGAGCGCCAAGTGCGCCATTTACGGAAATCGAACCAGTCAACCCGAACGCCATATACGATGTCGAAACAATACTAGACTGTAAATACGTCAGAGGCACAATCAAATATTTGATCAAATGGTTAGACTATCCACATACCGAAAATTCATGGGAACCAAGAACAAACCTCAACTGCCCTGAGAAGTTGGAGGCGTTCCACCAGCAATACCCGGATTTGCCCAGAAAGAAGGAGAATCCATTGAGGCAAGGATCGAAGGATCCAAAGAAGAAGAATCGAAAGCAAAGGAGTCGTCGCTAGGATCAGCAGTCGAAACAGATGCGTGTTCCCGCTCCTTTTCAACGCGTTCATTTTCCAACCTATCCTTTTCCTCAGCTGCATCCAGCTCATCCAAGGTTTTCAGACCACGACGCAACATGGCACCAGCACGGTCACGAAGGGATCGTTGCTGAGTGTCGAGGCGAATCAATTTAGAAAGAGTAGCACGGCGCTCCGTTTCCAGACGTTGTTCCTCGCGCTCCAAAGCATCCCAATCCGAGACAGTGGGAGGAAGAAGGTCACACTTCAGACCAGCTTTAACACACTCACCACAACGACGAGACTCTGACAAAACACGACATTCCAGTTTGCGGGAAGAACAACGAGCACAAGGATCATCCATAATAAAACCTCTCTCTTTGAATTTGGTATACAAGCAAGCACGATTTTCAGTTGATTTGGGAGTCCTAACAACAGGCATTATGAAAGAAAGAAATCAGTCATTACATTATTACAAGAAGTGGGGTAAACACTATAAGTAACGCTTGGGGACAAGCGCTAAGCTAGGAAGGGGATAGTGTTACGATGGTCTGCCACAATAGACGTCACGTGACCCCGACGCTTAGGTAACCGGATCAGAGGGATCATTAGTGATCCAGTTGATCGGATCAGAAGGATCATTTGTGATCCGACTGAGCACAGAGAACGAAGGTCTATATAAGGGAATGGGTTTCATTACAATGTAGAGCTTCGTGCTCAAGAACAATCATTAGTTTCATTACTATAGTTACGAGAATTGCAACCAGTTACAACCTTATTGAATTCCTACTTGAAGTCTAGTCTAAACCACCTCGAGAGATCTCTAGACACTTCCACGTGACCCTAGAGGCAGCTCCCGTAACACGATGGATCGACTGAGATCTAGACCCGGACTTTCCGCACGGTGCATGCATGAAATTTAGGTTCGAAAAGTGTAAATGCTAGAGAGTGAGGAAAAGGAAAACAACGACTGACACTAGTAAGCTCGGGCTTTCTCCAGATTGTGTCTTGTTCGGGGGGTTTTGTGTGTTCGGCGTTTTCGATAGAATTTAGTTGGCAACGCTATCGTGAGACTAAGTACAGATACTCACAAGCGTGCATAGAGATACCGCACACGATTCTCAATACGGGCAGTGCAAGGACATAGCAGAATATCCAAGTGAAGAAAGTGGACGTGGAAGGGAAATATTGGGGTAATGACAAGTTGATGCATGCTTGATACTATATCCTTCCTAGCTAGCGGCCACGCCGAAAGCCTCCTAATGCCAAAAACAGCCACCTACCGGTTAAAAGGCTTTTTGTTCCTGTGCTAGTCAATAGTAGGTGTACCAGACTGATGGATTGTTGAAGACACGAGGCAAGCTGACTAGGAGAGTCGAGGTGAAATTACATGGGTGGATGATATATGATATATCAAGTCCGGATCGTTCCATGCTTTGCAGCAAAACGGTTCGGAGATATATCATTTTGGGAATTAGTATCGGCCTTGGTGATAATTCTTCGATGTTTGATGGAAGTTTGCTAGTTGAGCACGATGATACGATTCTGAATTTTCCGCATTAGCATGATAATTTGGCACGTCGAGAAGCGCTTGGATCCAAACACTTATCCCATCGATATGGGAATTGTCCGATGGTCGTTCCCAGTGACCAATCAATGACAAGAATCTCCTTTCACGTTCCGACAGTCTAGCAGAAGCGATAGTTTACCGCACTGTCTATTCCAGTCTTGTTTGGCGGTTTCGTTAGATGTTGAGGTAGCGTGCCCGAAAGGAAAACCCTTCACTATGGAAGCGGCAGACGGTCTGAGTTGAGAAGATTAGATGTATAGTGTGGTGTGATCGATGGCATCATTGACTATTTGAAAAGATTGAAAATTTCTTCAACGGAGTGTCTTTTCGGCATAACCAGAGGAACAAGTGTTGACATCTTCCTTTTAAATTGTTAGTCTCGAGTACGGGAACGTGTGTTCTGAGCTCACTTACCATATGAGCAACATCAAATTTAGTTATACGAGACTAAGCAACCTGCGGTTCACTGCGCATATTGGTTGCATTCCAATTTTCCCCCCTCAGGTAGCTGCTAGAAAGATCACAAGTCTATCAGTTGAAAGAAATGGTTTGTCGCATCTCTCATATTACCATTCTTGGTCTAATTACATAACTGGTCCTGCGTAATGTCATCGAGGGGATTCCGGATATTCTCTAGTAGGCATTCAAAGCACTGTGTAGCCACAAACTTGAGGCTATTTCCCAAGTCACAAGGCGTTCCATAGAAGGAATGCATGATCATTCCACCCGTTGAATTCACGGGGCCGATCAAGTAGCAAGCCTGGACAGATGTAATTCGCATTTGCACTTCCGAACCAAATTCCCACTACTAATAAACAGTAGGTAGCAAATGAGTTGAAATCTTGAAATAGGATGATGTGCGTCAGATTAGGAGTTCGATTTTCCATTCCTTCTTGAAGCAAGTAGCATATTACACCCACCATCATGTATACTTTACCGTTATCAGCCCATTCCACCACTATCAGGTGTTCCGGAAAGCTTCCTACCGCCCTCTGCAAGTATACACGGTGCGGCTGACTTTTGGCGTTCCATTTGAAATATGAGACTGACATTTTCCTTTGAATGCATGACCCATATGGAATGTGTTACTTTGTATCGGCAAAGTGTCATAGGATAGATTTCATAATTTTACCAGACGGTGCTAGTGTATCTTGGACATGTTGAAATAGAAGCGTAGTATTATTTCGGAAACATAGAATACGACAGCGATGAGCCTTGAAGTGTTACAGTGACCATGTGCATCTGTCAGTGTCTCGTCCTTTCAGCTTTTCCCCCGCAATTAAGCTGTCAATTTAATGCATCTCATGATTTCCATCCATACCAAGAACGTGGGTTTCTCTTCATTGACATGCCAGTGAATGGTGGCTTTTCTTTCTCGCTCCCCCTTCCTCTTTTCACATTGAAGGCGTACAAATGTATCCTTCAGCGAAAGAGTGTGACAGCAACATCGGGATATTAATTACTTGGGTATACTAACCACCTAACTCGCAAGCTTAGAACTAGTTCCGTGGTACTAGTCCAATACTATTCGCAGCCGCAAATGTCATTTCATAAGTATCAGGTACCTTTGTAACCAACGCAGCGGCTATATTCTGTGTCCGATGTACTTAGGGAACGTATCTATTTCTAGTAAATTCTTTACTAATCTCCGATGTATTTGACGCCTACTTAGGTAACCAAGTAAACCATGAAATCTGTGCTAAAGACTAAATTATGTATCTCCAATATATCAACCGACACAAGTCTTATATTGAAGAGGATTGTTGGGGGCGAAGAAAAGCGGTATGTAATTAGACCCCTCCATCTGCATCTAGGCCTATTTGCCCCAGAACATGTCCACAAAATTGCAGCCTAGAAGCCATAAACATTCAGTACACATGGCAACCCAGGATGCTTCTATGACATCTCGCCATCAAAGCGCTTCTACAGTGCCAGAAAATAATCTCAACTCTCGTACTACCATCGTGTGAATCCTGACCTGTACTTAGCAAAACATTTAGAGTCTAGCGCCAAGACATATTCTTGCTTATTTTTATAGGGAAATGCACGCGGCTCCTCAAAGTAAAGTCGAAAAAGAGTGCAGCACTAGCAGGGAATCATAGACGATTTTCATGTAAGTCTTCGGAGCTCAAAGTTTGGAAGGGTGGTGTAAGCAGACCTGACAGGCAAGGCACGCTCGCAATTACGCATCCTGTAGTGGGTTAATTGTAATGTATCCAGGAGGATTCCGAAATGCAGTGGTACATGACGGGCACTCCCACGATTTTTTCCTTGTCGGTCTTCTGGAAGGTCCATGGGTATATCTTAGAATATCTGTAGAAAAGCCATCGATGGAAAGGTGAAAAGCCACCAGATGTGGGAAAATTCAAAAAACCACATCTGCCACACCCGCTTTGCTGGGAAGGGCTGCTGAGAGAGGAAGCATGATGAATGGCATCGCTTATGTCTCCAGCAAACCCTTCTATTTACCATGCATGCATAGAGTATGTAAAGCATGCAGTGAGAGACTGCAATGCAACAGCCGGTTACCGAATGTGTAGAGGAGAAGCGTGTTGCAGTTACGAATGCAAGCTGAATTTCTCGAGGGATCTTGATGTTGTATATTACAGCGAATCTATAGTAGCTAGATGGTCAAAGGATTTCTGGTTTGGGTGGGATTCAAGGTAGGGTAAGTAAGTATTGATGTACAGTAATCAGAATCAGAATAATGGTAATTAATCATCCTCCTCGTATCATCCTACTATTGGTAGTCAGCCATTCAGTCGTAATTTATTGCTGTTCATCGATGTCATCATTTGCTCCAAGAAGTGATTTTATTGGCATTTGCCCTCCCCCAAAGAAAAAGAAACGGCTAGTCGGGAGTGGGATATAATGCAAGCAGAGTCGATCAATCGGATCAATCCAGACATTGATTGCTTCGAGTCTCGAGAATGTTGGTGATACGAGGAAACGGGAAGTTTTCCCCTCCTACATTTTTTTTATGTTAGGCATCAGTATTCCAGGGTATGATTCCGGTTCAAATGGAGAAAACCATAGCCGTCTTAGCATTTTGATACTTCAGTACTTACAGAGTACACACCGAAACGATGCCATGAAGGAAGAGCAAAGAGAAATATCCAACGGTCAAATGGTAACTCCCATCCAAATTGGAGATTTCCCGTTTTTCTATCCCTAGTAAAATCCGAATATATAGGCTGATCAATACTTGGTTTTCCTTAGCTTTCTCATTTACCCCTTCATTCACCCCGGAATTGAACGACCACTCTACCTGTTGGAACCACTGTAGGGGTAATGATAGGGATGAGCCGTAAGCCGCGATGTGTAGCGACCGTACTCCAAAATTAAACCTGAAGCCCCCATACTATTGCTGTCGATCGTTCAGTCGCCTCTACCGTCGGATGATGATTGTGGAAGTGGATAGCGAGAAATACTACCTAACTTATATGTGCTCATGTGAATGATGAAGAAGACTGGGCGTATACCAGTGTTGCAGATATTCAGGTACTGTGCTTCAAAATGTGGTACAGAAGAACCCAAGAACCTGTGGAGAATTCCACAAACCTCTCTCCTGCTGATGAGAATAGCCTTATTGGGCTTTTGAAGGGGGTTACTGTGGTACCTGCCTTGTATGGATACTTTTGCGAGTTGGTGTGTACACTTTTCCTTGAGCAGGGTACCATCTTCAGTTGATTGGCAGTGTATTGCACCTTCACAAGGACACTCCGGTCTTTCCCGTCCTCACATAGTACTTATATACATACATCACATACATTCTTCTCTTTTCCATCCCAAGCAACTAAAGCATTTGAACCTCTATCAAGCAAAATACCTCATTCTCATATCACATCAAAGCTCAGACTCATATGAGATAGTATCGAAATCGAGATGTAAACATTTCGAACACAGATTCAAACAAGCGATCTAGACCCCCCCCATCAATCACATCACAAACCCACCAAACCCCAATCAGGCAAAATAGACGATTCAGCCAATGAAACATCTCAAAGGTCACCGAGCGAACATCGCTGAACACCGATCCTGCATATCAAGTATTCTGTACTTTTGGGGTTGTCTACATTGTAGCATCTTTATGTGCTCTCGCTAAACTCAGATTCACTCGTCTGAAAGAGTATATTTAGCGGGTTGAGCTGAAGTTCAAATTCACGCATTAGATTGTGGTACAGTATAACAGCTTCAGTTTGTGTTTACTCGGAATGCCAAGTCTTTTCGATAGATTGGGGATATTTGGTTGATGGGTATATGGATGTTCGACAGAAGAGCAGCTGAAATATATTTCAGGATCATTAAATGCTGCCTGATCATAGCAAGGTCATCTGAGTACTTTGAGGGGAGATGGAGAAGGGGAAAGGTTATTTTGTTCATTGGCTTGAAGCGAAGGATGTTTTGTCGCTGTTGAGTTAGATCGAAGAAATGGACAAGAATAGGATGTGTGTCATCAAGTCACCAAAGATAGATATCAAAGTCAGATACTAAGATATGTAGTAGTAGCGACGATCTACACTTGGAGGATTACCACAATATCTGACCCAAAATTTAGAAAATACTCATCATCAACTTGATGACTACTCATTATTCATGAATCCTATCGTCTAATGAAATCCAAATCCACATCTAAATCCACATCCACATCCACATCCAAACCCGTTTCCATTTTACTTTGCTCTTTCAAACACCACCACCTCCTACCCTTCTCCCTCCCCCCTACAACAATCCCAGCAGTGAGTAAGCCATGAAAAACAAGCTTACATGGAAACGAGGATCAATGTGGGTGGTCCCCGAAGCTTAAAGACGCCAATCAAATAGACCCCTGGCCAGTGCATCCCAAAATTCCAGAGTGGCCCTTTTCTTTTCTTTTCTCATTTGTATCGAGGAAAGATTTTTAAATTTTATTAGATTTTAGATATTTGAGTCTTGACTAAGACGTGTTGTTTTGTATTGTGTACCTATGTTTTAGACCAAAAACACCTACCTACCTACTTACCCTACCTAGGTAAGTGACTTTCTCCCTGAGCGTTTTCTGGACAGGAACAAATACAAATACTTATAGTAACTCAACACAACTACCGAGAATGAGAGGAAGGAAGAAGGAAATATAACGATGGTGATAATTATCATGATACGATCGATGAACATCGAGAATGGACACGAACACGACACTATCCTAAAGAAGTTCAAGCTTAAAGTATCTCGGATGTTTTCTTTTGTCACTCACTACACATGTCTCTGACAACTACCCAAATTGTCTTGGTATTATCCCAAGAAAAAAAACATTCGAGGACGCCACCCATGTTTTTGTTTCGTTCATGAAGCGCTTGGGAAATGACAGAATCTAGAGCATACATATACTCATACTCATACTTATACGACAATTCCCAAATATGACGGAAAACATCCCAGATCATCGCAATCGATACTGACATACATGGCCCTGGTCTTGTAACTACAGGCTGCATAATTTCTCGAGTCCGATGGTCATGCCCAGATCTTTTCCCATTCTCCGAATGCTGCACAGGATGAAGCAAGAGAGAAGCACGACGGGAAAATTGGGGTACAACGTGAATAATAAGACGTAGGAGAATAAATGTTACGACTTGAAGGGTCTAGTCTATTGACTTTTCGTACACCCACCCAAGCTTACTACTAGGATTCTAGGATTCTAGGATTCTAAGATAGGCTAATCGCTCAATACCTAAGAATATATGGTAATCATTTCGAATGAGAAATACCCAATTAATAAGTTTTCTTCGTATCATATGCATCGTAAAAAAAAAAGAAGCTACAGCCAATTTGATCTCACACCAGCCAGAAGTCTGGAAATCCTTAATTTGAGCATTAGAATCAAAATGTGCTGGTCAAACTGGCATTTTCTCCCTCCAAGTTCCCAAGGTTAATTTTTTCTTATTCATCCTGTTTTTCACACGCCTTGGCTTCAAGCCGCCCGAGCTAAATAGCTCAGCCAGAACGCCATTGGGACACACTCGCATACGCCCGAAAGAAATGCTGGGGGGAAATCCTGGTAACTGAGCATGGGGAACGATGAGTTGAACTGTTGGATCCCAGGCGAGACCTTATTCAGTAATCGCGTAGACTTGAGCCGACGGGGTGATTATTGATATGGGGATATTGGCATGAGCGAGCTCGAAGATTACCATCAGAGCAGTGGGACGAAAGCGACTAGTCAATAGATAATGTGAAGCTATTCAGCAATACCATACGATAATTGGTAATACTAGACAATACCGTCTCTGATGCTCTCCACGGAGAACTCCCAGTATTCATCCCGTCTTTTCATCATATGATAGAAAAGTCAAGCTTTTCATAAGCTACAAAGTCGAAGAAACGATCAAAAGCAATGTGATGCATATCTTACCAAGTGCAATCCTTGTCAATCGCATAAAAGAAAGGAAGAAGGGAAAAAGAGACATGGGAAACACTTAATAATTACAGGAGAAATAAAGGGAACAAATAATATCCAAACAATATGAGGACGAACTGTACGATCGTAATACAATACAATTTTATAGATGAGCTGTACCTATCTATGCCTATACCTACCCAGAAGGAGAATAAGGAAGTAGAATATTGAATGGAAACATCCTAGGTCGGAATACCTCTATAACTCTGAAGAACGTAAGCACTTTAAATTTATTCAGTAGCAACCCTTGAACACGTCAGAAACATAGCAAAGCACAGCTGTCGAAATTCGGGTCCAACTCCATTTCAAGAGCTGCTGCTGAACAAAGTAGAGAGAGACGAGACGAGACGAGACGAGAGGAGACGAAGCGAAAAGAATAATTTGATCCCTAATCCATCGATCCTATATTCATCAGATACGTAGTTACACCATATCATCTGAGATCTAAAAATTTCAACCCTATGTCACTTCCTCAAATGATATAAGTGACAAACCCCTTGATTCGATCTCATCTTGGATCCAGCTTGCCTACTTGTCCGATCTACCTGTGACTCTGTTGCTCTTCCACATATTCGGACGACATTACATATACCTCCTACATACAGCTGGACATCGCATAAGGAATCCGGATATCCCCTCCCAGAGCCAATATCGAAGAGAACCGGATCAGCAACAAGCAGGAACCTAACATCGCAGATATATCAAAGACTGTGTACGTACTTGCACATAAATCACTACCAATCTGTCATATCCAGCAAATCATTCCGTCGCTAACTAATCTAACCAAGCAAAAGATTTGAAAATCAAATCAATATCACACTATCCTAGAACGGAATCCTATCACTCCAATATTCCTCGGACTACTCTCCATCGAGAAACAATAACCTGAAACCTTGAAGCTTCGCCCAATCTCCAGAGCTACTCCGCATGCTACTTACTTTTACACTACTGCTTTCACCACTACTATCACTCCTCAACAACCCTTAAGCATCTAACACTTAAACTTTTCGACCCTCGATCCTTACCACATCCCTCGCTCCATCGACTCTCGGTCCCAATCAATCGCCGTCGCAGGACCCCATGTCTTTTTTCAATCTAGTATAAGTTTTTCCTGAGCACACCTCGCACACTTATCATCACTTAGCCTTATTAGCTCCCAAGAGCTCGGAGGTACCCAGCCATATGACCCTAAATTAATCTAATCGCCCCAAACCACGAAACTCTCTTTTTATCTATTTTGGCAATAGCTGGGACGCCTGGGAGCTACTCTAGCCTTATACTAGTCCCCTTCTCCTTACCCTTTTACTTTTACCCTTCAACCAGCGAGCTCGACTTCTAGTTGATCGCATCGTATTTATTATATTGGTCTACACACAATACAATATAACACAGTTTATTTATATTTTCTGGTTACATTAATTAATTAATTATTTATATACATCTACATTTCTCCCAATCCATCATCTATTCCGATTTACCCACGACTTTGACTGATTTCTTGTTTATTTAATTATTTAATTGTTTATTTATCTATTTATCTATTCATCTATTTATTCATTCATTCACTTGATCCAACCCATCCCCCGTCCCTAAGCGGTATTCCCTTTACCACGAGGTCGCCCAGGAGAATCAAATCAACTCAAATCAAATCGACAAAGACTGCTTCACCCCTCCAGCTCTGACCAAGAGAGATCCAGCCAAACGCATCTGCAACCCACACTTCACTACCCCTACGAAAGTCCACACACCACACCACACCACACTACTCCACGAGCACAGACCATTTCCCAGACCTAATAACCTACATAAATCAAGCAGACGCCTCCCCGGCCGCCATCCAGGTGATCGACAACTCCACATTCTCCATTCCAGTAAATACACTACCAAAATCCATCCCTAGCGAACCTACAAGAGATTTGTCTGATCTCTTGATCTCTTGATCTCCAATATCCCACCGTCTTTTTGGCTCCAATCCGTCCATATATATTCAAAAATCAAAGGCTTCCCTAAGTTATTCAAAAAGATCAAGATCGGACTTTGACTCAAAGTAATCTTTGGTTTCTTCTTTTGGCTCGATTCTTCTTCTCCTCTCACTCTATCACAATCACCCATCACATCCACAATCACAAGCAAAGCAAAGAAAAACAAGTGAGGAAAGAAAGGAAATATCCCCAGTCCCCATTTTTAACTACTTGTTCCCTCGTTCCCTCGCCTCGGTTGTGCATCTATCCGTCCGAACCAAATACTTTTTACACGCGACAACGTGAATTCGGTGACCCAGAACAAAAGTAAGAAGCCGCTATCATTTTAAATCCTTCATCGTGGACTTTTCAATAATCTACCACGATTATCATGGAGACCGCCAGCTTTACAGCTCGCCGACCCGCCGCATCCAATCTTCCCAACTTTCAGCTTCCCCCTCCAGAACCCCTTGGAATGCACCATCACAAATATCAACAACAATCCAACAACTATATTCACGGAACTACAAACAGTTCTTCCCAGCCGGTTCCTGCTGTCGCCAACAATATATTAACACCTCCCGCCGGCGTTTCGCATGACGGCTTAAGTCCTCTTGCATCCAGCGTCAACAGTGGTAGCTCGGGTAGTTCGACCGCCGGCGTACCTCCATATCAATCTTCTGCTTTCTGGCCAAATACTCAATCGGGAAACAACTTCACATTTAGTTCTGCACCACCGATGAGTGCGCCTTATGCTCAGCAGCAACAACAACAACAACAAAGTTATATGAGTAGACCACTATATTCGCCCTCCATGAGTAGCTATCCAGGGTCACGAATTCCCCATTCTCCTACTTCATCAGAAGGATTGCCACCACCTAGCTTTGAGAGTCTTCCTCCATTCTCTACCGGAGTCCCGATGTCTGGTTCAGGTGGACAACAACAAAATCTCCCCACTCTTGCACCACAAAATTCCCAGCAGCAACATATGACCAGTCACAATCTCATGAACCTTCATCAATCCTCTTCTCAAGCACCCCAACAGGGCAACGTGCCAGCTTCCGATAACTATGGCGGACGAGCTCCTCCAACTCCAAATTACTACCCCCCCTCATCCACACCTCAACAATCAAATTTCCCCGCCTATGCCCAACAATCACCTACACAACAATCTCCCAATACCTCCTCCGCCCCTTCTAACCGCATTTCTCCCATCCAAACTCATCACTCGCATTCTTCCATGGGCGCACCTCACCAAGGCTATCCTTCCCGTCCTCCATACCCACATTATAATCTCCCCACCTTGGCCGCACCTATTATGTCGAATGTCCACCAACCTGGTAGTCAAATGGCACTCCTCGGCGGAATGGGCAATATGGGATATCCTCAACAAATGTCAGGGCCAATGTATGGCAGTCATCACCCACAGCCGATGCCTCAAAATGACCGTCCATTTAAATGCGATCAGTGTCCGCAATCTTTCAACCGCAATCATGATTTGAAACGTCATAAACGTATTCATTTATCTGTGAAGCCATTCCCATGTGGTCATTGTGAAAAGAGTTTTTCGAGAAAAGATGCATTAAAGGTTCGTATTTCTTACCTTTTCCAGCATTATTATTCTTGATCACAGACTAATCCCCTCCCAGAGACACATACTCGTCAAAGGCTGCGGAACAAAGGCTGCAAATGGCGCTACGAATAACAATGGAGGTTCTCAATCGCCTGTCGATAAATCTGAAATCTTAAGTGATTCTACCAACGACGAGAGCCCAGAGATGATAAAGAAGGAATTGCCATAGGAGCGTGGCACTCCATCCTCATGACTTGTCGATTTCTTTTCTTTTCTTTTGTTGAAATGCAAATTTCAATAAGATGGCAAGCACACACTATTAACGTAAACCGATGTGCAAGCCTGGGTTGGTGGATGGGTATTCATTCGGCGCCTTGACTAAAGGATATGGGCGTTCGGAATCTATCTGGAGGATATGGGGTTGGATGGGATGGTTAGGGATAAGGATGATGTGGGATACAACTTACACTGTATGGCTGGGCGGACATCTTCTTTCGAATAGGACAACCCAGAACTCTAAGAAAGTTGAAGATGAGGTTGGTGGCGTTGTTATGTGATTCTCTTCGATCATGTTCATGAAACCTTGAGCATTTTGACAGATGTTTTTCTGTTCTTTTTTTTTCTTCTACAAAAAAATCCCAAAATCTGGGCCTTGGTGTGGAATATATCATCTTATCAGAGTGGATTTGTTTCGGAGTTGCGGATTTGTCGATGTGTCTGTCTGACATCTTGATTTGGGCGGGACGGAAATGAATGGGTACCTGGCTCCGATGGGATAGCATTGGGAAGCGAAATGCGAAATGGGACCTGGGTGGAGCTTTGGCGTGGAAATCAATTCGGTAAATACCTTTGAATGCGTTTTTGCTTGTATGGTTATTCTTCTGTATTCGAGTAACGGATGGAGAGTGAAAAGCCTCTTTTCTCCCTCTTATTTGCGCTTCTCTCTTCTTTTTCGTCTCCTTGCCATGTTAGGCGATGAGTATACGATGTGGGTGATAGGTGATGGGTGCGTCTTACACGCTTGCTCGCGCGTCCATGTTGCGGTTGGGGTTCGGTCTCTGATGTTAGCGGGGAAAGGGGGGGTGGGTGGGTGAAGAACGATTTCTTGGAGCAAGCTAGCTAGCGATATCAGATTTTAACCATTTTACTTTTATGTCCGAGAATCTATCACATCATATCAAAGAAGATTGAAAAAAAAACTGTGAAATGGATTGCGGATACCGAGTTTTCTTATCTGATTGTATGCTTTGAACAGTGTCGTCGGCTCATTGTTTGAGAGCCTTTGGACATCGGAAGCAGATGAATAGGTTGGTTGATTCGATTCTTCCAACTTTTCTTCTTGCTTCGATATTTCTTTAGACTTCAGAACAAATAGACTGGTTATTTTTAGAGATTTCTGATTTCTTCCCTTCGATGCATACGTACCATGTAATCTTACAAAGGAAGCGGGATTGCTGTCCCTCTCCCCGCTTCCCATTCCTGGATTCCTCCACAAGGTTCATTTTGGATATAGACAACTAAATAATGGTAGATCATATACTACTACCTACTAGACATAAAATCGAGACAATATTCTACACGGCCAATAGACCCTAAGTCAAACCTCGGAAATCCATCTTTATCTAGACCAATTATCTGGATTGTAAAAGGGTTTCACTAATAAAACACCTGCAGGTGAATTGAGATGAGATTCCCGCCTGTGTTATCCAGCTCCGGAAAGAGCGTATTGATACACGAAATCTCTCAGGTTATGAAGTTTTCAATTACTCAGAACAGAGACATTCCCGAAATCGAGGGTAAATTTTAAAATGGGTCTGGATTATGCATTCAGACATTCTAAAAATTGAGGTAGAGCATTTGATCTGGGACTATTTAATTGTTTACAACACAACAATACCCTCATTTATACAGGGCATCCAGCTCCAGGCGAAGTTCCACAAGTGTAAATTTCCGCTGGACGAATCCTTTTCCAGCTCTCAGCATCGGCTTGTCTTTCGAAGTGAAGATGAGATTATCTTTGGAAACCTTGCCTTCCGTACGATAAGTGGCATAACAGCAGGCCAGAGTTCTTCTACCAAGGAAGTAGTCTCTTCTTCATTCTGTGACGGATGAACAACCTCTGTTAGCCAGGCAGCTTTTACCTTTTCTGTTCCTGTGAGAAGAGCTGCTACGACTTTGGGGTGTGACATGAGGATTCCTTCCATCAATAAGAGATTAATATTTACACCGTTTAGTAATACGATGATGTCGTCTGTACGGCCACGGTAATTCCACTAGAAGAATGGTACATCATTAGCGAGTTATTACTGATGCTTTTGTGAGGGAGTTGATTACAGAAGATCAATTTACTCACCATGCCTTCATTAGTAGGATGTTTGGACATCAAATCTTTAGTCGGCCACTGGGTCAAATGCGGGTGTATGAAAAATACCTTCTGAGAGGCACACAGGGCGTCATCTCTGACAATGACAAGCTCATACAGATCGTCCGTATAGTTTCGAAACTGCACGCCAACAAGCGGGCTGAAAGTCATATATTCATGATATTCCTGATCTTCCAAGACCAGAGGAAGAGGGCCAGCTTCGGTGGCACCGTAGGCTGCGTAAATCAGGACCACAGAACTTATCTTGTTCGAAATGATGGATAAGCTAAAGGCAGAACCACACCAGATGACATGGTCTAGTTTTCGGAGTCCTTCTAGATATTCAGGGTTTTTTGCCATTGCTTCGAGGAGGGACGGAGGCAAAATAGACGCGTCACATATTTCTAGCTTATGGATAGTAGTAGCTAATGCCGGTGTAGTGAAGAGAGTACTTGATCCCAGAATCGGAGTCATGTTCTAGTAGACATTGGGGTCGTAGCAATAAGTAGGCCGGTCATCTAAGAGTATCAGACTGGCAATCGTAGAGAGGATTTTGTACTTACATGAGAGGTTGCAAAAGGAACATAATGAACTTTGTTCTTCCATCAATCAACTGTAACTCGTTGTGCTCCAGATATGGTCGCCTTGGGGTCGAGCCATGTGCGATCGGTTGTGAGAGCTCTAAAAGTGTTTACTATAGGCTCTGGTAGGCCTGCCATTCCCATTTAATGACGTCTAAAATATTCCCATTACGTGACAAACCTGTTGATCCTGACGAATGCAATATCGCAAAGGGTCAATTTGGTTCACTTTCCAAAGTACCAAGGAATGGATATTCTAGGACTATCGACTGCCCGATCAAATGTTCAACCCCCTCAAAAGGGATGATTCGCAGATTACCTTGGAGTGACAGCATGTTGAAGGAGGTACTGATGACAGGAAGATCTGTCGCAACTAGGAGGACCCTACACTCTATAGTCTCGAGTAGTTTGAGCTGTGCTTCGTCAGAGATTTTAACGGACATCAAGAGAACCTTGTATAATATCAGCCGTCAGACTTGAGATTTGGCCATGGTGATAGAGTCGTCTGATTACCTTTCGATTGGTTTTCGCAGCAGCAATCGCTACAATTGTGTACCGAAGATCCGGAGGACCCAAGTATGCCAATGTATCTAAACCTAAACCCTTTCCAAGTGCGGGAATCGTTCAAAAAGATATCTGTCATATTCATATTACTAGGGCGAGATGTAAAAGAACGTGGGGGAATCTCCTTGACCCCTCAAGCAAACAAAGGTACTTCCAGGTATGTTTCTAATCTGGCAAGCAATAACTCCTTACCACGAACATGCATTCAAATTATGGCGCGGCATGCCGCTATATCTGCTTACTCTGATACCCTTGTTGTCCGACGAAACTACCGAGGTTCGATTAGAGAGAGAAAAAGCATATTTAAAAGGAGATTCCGGAATGATCTTCTCCTGCAAATCTGCATCATATTCAATTTAGGATCTTAATTTTGTCTATGGCTCCTATCCCGAAATTCAAATCCGCTTTGGAGGCTTCCTCGTATCAAAGCCCTGATGGCGGACCTGCTTACTCCCTTCTTCGTAAGAAGGTAGTAGATATGGCCATCGCTATGGGTTATGATGCCAGTACTATGGTAGAATGTGGTGTGAATTGGTCCGATGACCACGATCCGTTCAAACATGTCAAAAACCATGCATATCCGCATTATGTTAACCAATGCAACTTTCGAGTATTCCAGTCGTTCGAAGCACAACTAGGTGAAAGATTCCAGGATCTTTTGGATACTCAACACATCGGTGTTGTGGTGAAGACATACACGATTGATCTCAAGAGAGTTGTGAAATTTCCAGACTCAGTATGTTACTAGCGCAGGATGTTTTTAGCTCCAGACTGATCGTAAGCCAGCTTATTGTTGCAAACCATATCACCGAGGTTTTACCCGATCGTTATTTTGGGGTGACATCTATATGGTCACTTCGGCAACAGGCTATTGTAGCTGACTGCAGAGGTTATGTGGTGTTTTTTGATTACGACCGAGGAGTGCCGGCAAATTTGGTCGAGGCCGGTGGCGTGTATAAGGATTTGTACGACGCGTTAGTTGAGCGAAAGGAAAAGGAAATAGCCATTGCAGCGAAATGGGAGGAAGAGCACCCCAAAAAAGTCAAGGCAGCTCTTTAAACCTCGTTCTGCATTGTTTGGTTGTAGTCAAAATCAACCCGGCAGGACTTTTTGAATTTTTCCCACTCCAAACACCCGCAGTCTGTTGTCTTCTACGCACAAGAATTCCAGAATAGCACCTTCAATAGGGAAGTTGCCTTGATAATGTGTAGACCACTCGAAAATTGGATCATAATTGTCTTTTGAAAGTCGTTTTTGAGTGAGAAGATCACTTCATGTTTAAGCTGCCGAATGATGTTGTCGTTTATGGAAAATTGTTTGTGGTTCCAACAGGGCTTGACTAACCTCCGCCACATGTGGCGTGATTCAGAGACAACCTTGGAAATCATATGCTGGACAACACTGATAGGCTCGGATGGGGAACCGCATTGCATTGCATTGCCGTGATGACCGTTTTTGTGGTCCTTGTGGCGTTTCTTGGGCGGAGACGAAGTGGGATGGGGATGTATGGGGATGTATAGGCATTTATGGGGATGGAATGGATCTACAAGGCTTAGATTAACCTAGAGTATGCAAATTCGTGGTGGAGATACACCTGGGTGGATAGTATGCATGAATGTGGACTTTGGTGGAATGCTTCGTAGATCGTTGAAATACTGTCCATTAATGGAGGAAATGTTCTCGAAAACAGTGTCTTCGCTGAGGAAATTAGATATCTAGATTCTCACCCTCAAGAACATTTACTTAAGTGCCTGGGTAATCATGTTGAGAATCCCATAACGATCAGCATCTCTCTTTCCTAATTACGGGATTGGCATCAAATACCTACCTACGTGCAAGAAACGTAGTAACACAATACAACACAACACGACATCACTCGATGCGTGGCGAAAACACATAGATCTAACATCCACTCCACGATTCAATCATGGGAACTGGGATATCCCAACAACAATACAAAGCTGTTCATCTGTCAAGTCTCCTGGATGAGTAGAATGAGAGCTTCCGAGCACAAGATTTCTCGATTATGTAGATATACGTGTGTGGGATTCCCAGAGGAAAAACCATCATCACGGAGTTGCATGTCCCATGAGAAAATTTCACCATGACATACCAGCTGTACAAGCCACATCACTAAAAGCATGAACATATTCCATCAACATGAATCAAAGAATTCGGATTTCCTAAGTACAAGAGTGAAAAGAACACATTTTCCCCTATTCGAAAGTAAAAAGAAAATCAATCATCTTTAACACTCTCTCATCTCTCTCTGGTATTGAACTCGGACCGCCTTTTGACCTCCGTCTATCATAATTTCTACCCCATTTTTTGCTGCGTGAAGAATATTAAGTTACTTTTTACAGCTCCTTCATGCAACGCAACTCAAATATCCACCACTCTATGCTAATGCCAAAGAAACTCATTATAGTGAAACATAGTATATCTACAAAAAGAGCAGGTATCATCCAAATCCTGCCATGTGGTAAACCTGGATTTCGAGTGTGTCCAATCTTGAGTGAGTGTAGAGAGATACGTTCCCATATGCAAATGTCCAAATTTGGGTTATTAACGATATAGAGTACCGAAATTTGGCGGACGCCATGAGCTTGGATTTAAGCAATAACGGTGTCGGTGATCATCGAGTTTACTGTTCTCACCATCATTCTCTTCTTTTCTTCATCCATGACGAGAACTCCACGAACTTGTAGGACGGAATCTAAGGTCTCTACAACTTTATGAAAGCTGCTTGCTGCACCTCTTTCCTGTGTGATTCGTGCTACGGCGAGATTTATTTTTCTGCCACGGTCCAGATGTTCGAAAACAGTTAGTATCTCGGCGGCGAATGAGACCTCTTTTAAGTTTAGAACTATCTGATGTCAGTAGAATATTTTAGAGAATTTATAAGCAAAACTTACAGTTTTCTGAGCCGACTTTGCCGAAGACTATATTCCTCAGCTTATCAACCTGAACATCTTTAATGCCATATCGTTTCCAGTCTTTGAGCACCTTGGCAATCTCCAATCTTGCTGTACGTCTCGAAACGGAGAAGCAGATAAATTTCGAAGCGGGCTTTACATGGAACAACTTGGCTAGCCAGTTTTGTTGAGGCTCGATCTGACGTGCTCGCGTCGTCTGATTTACACGGGTTTGGCGACTCTGCTGTCGGGAATCTGCAATAGAATCTTGAATACTCATGTCCTCGTCGAACATATCATGTGCTGTCGGCCTGTTAGTCTCATCAACATCAAATTATTTTAGATTCTACTCACTAGCAACTGTCATGCCGGTTTTTGGTAGCTTTTTCTTGAAGAGCCTACCAAGAATGGACCCCTTCTTTTTTGTCGGTGGAATCGGTGGGAAATCTTCTGGTTCTGACTTTCGACCACCACTCTTGCTTGATAACTGTGACAACAGAGTTTCATTTCCCATAATCGATGAATTTCTAGATTCACCTTCATCACTGGCCTTGGAATTGCGTCTAAACCAACCTGATCTCTTCTTCACTATCGTTCCCGCGTTACTATCCTGAGCATATGGATCGTCCAGATTGGAGTCTTCATCAATACGAGACAATTCAGGTCCAACATCTGCCTTGGAGCTGGCATAATATTGGTGACGTAGTCCCTGACCAGACGCTTGGTTCTTGAGGGAGTTGTCAAAAGATTCTTGCCCGGACTGCCCCTTTGTTTGACCTCCTTGTGAGCTTTTTTCCCTAATAGTAAGAGGCGCTGGAGCTTTAACAGGACTAAAAGATGCCGCGGAAGCATTGACCAATCGGATTGTTTCTCTTTCATTGAAAAATTTGGAGTTCTTTTTCAATACACGAGCTTCAGGAGCTGATGCGATGCGGTCAGCTTCGACTTTTCGAGGGGATAGTTCATCTCCATATGCCTCATTAATTGCAGGCAATGGCCGGGCATAATTCTTCTGTTTCACTTCCGCAGGTGCAGAAACTGCGCGGCAATCTTGACGTGTAAGCAACGGGGATGTAGATGGAGGTAGTATGAGACGATCAATGTGTGATACCATACGATCAATGTATCCAGGGGAATCTTCTCCAGAAGCCATGCGTAGTGTAGCCTGCTTGCGTGCTTCTAACAATTCCCTTTTGACAGAATCCGATCTAGCAGGTGGCGGAGGTAATGGTTGTGAGTCGAAAGATCCGTGTCTGAACGTTTGACTTTTCGCTGGTACATTAAGCATAGGCGAAGGACCACGAGAAGCCATGCTTGAATTTTCTGAAAATCGCGATTTGTTCTGGGAAGTAGTTGAAGAAACGACAGATGTTCTGTTGAACGCTTCATCGCAGTCTTTGGCTAAGCTGCTGCTCAATTGACGGACATCATCTTTCCATATTAGACTGCCGCGTCCGGATTTTTGTATGATAGTAGTCGTAATCTTTGTGCTTCCTACTTGTGGCTTTTTCGATCGGATGTAACGTGTCGAAGTAGAATGTTGAATGGTAGGTTGTAAAGAATTTCTCTCATCAGCTCCTACTGTTTGCTCTCCCACAGAAATTAATGGGCCATTCGTGGACATAATCTTTTGACTACTTAATGATCGTCTCCTAACATGTGAGAACTCCACACCACGTTTGTGACCAACGGTAGCACGGAAAGGAGCACTTCCTCGACTTCGAGTAGAGCTTGCAAGCGAACTGCGAGAGGCATATACTCGAGATACTGGCTTTTGTAATCTACCCCGATCGCCGGTAGACCTTGATGTTGACATTCGAGAGGGCTGACGGTACCGGCCATGTTCTTCATTTTGAGGAGCATGGACAGTGACCTTGATCTGATCGTCGGACCTTAGTGAATCAAGGTGCTGTGGCCTTGAAGCATTGAAAGGGTCGTAAGTGTGTTCGGACCTGTTACTGACCACAGTAAATCTGGAAGCTTGTTGGCGATGATTACTGCTTCCTGTCTGTGGTGGAAAGTGACAGGTAGAATATGTCTTTGTAAGTGTCGATGGTCTGATATGATGGTAGTCACTATTGGAATAACTTAGGTCCGGTTCGTAGTCTTCAAGTTGAGAATCTCTATATCTCAGTAGCAAAGTGTAGAAGCGCTTCTGTTCGTTGGGTCTATCTTGTTATTAGCATATATTTAGAAGACACAGAATCGGCGAAATCACCCACTTTTCGCTCAACAGTGTCTCGATGAGTTGTTCTTCGGAGTATGCATGCCACATAGACCACAGCTGCCTTAATAAATCCTTGTCAATATCACTTCGACGTGACACTGGCCGCGCACAGTCATTCAGACTAAGGGACGGGATACTTTGGCCGCTACCGAGATTGTCCAAATAGTCGTATTTTCTCACCACGGGGTGCTTCCAGATTTGATTAAGCGTAATCCTTTCTTTTGGATTCACTTGCAATATTCTGGAAATTAAATTTGCTGCTTCTTTAGTGAATTCTGGAGCCACATCATACTCCCCTTTCTGGATTTTGCTGAGTAGTGGATTGAGACGTGCCCTATCATTGCCGACACCCTCAACATCAAACGGTAGTCGTCCACACAAGCTGGCATAGAGGATCACGCCCATACTCCAAATATCGACCTTGTCTCCCCGATATTTGAATCCACCAATCAGTTCTGGTGCAGCATAATGTGGGCTTCCACAAGAAGTCTTTAATTTGTGATCTGCACCTTGATGCAGCGCAGCCATTCCAAAATCTGCAACTTTGATGTCTCCAGTGCTTGTAATCAGAATATTTTCCGGTTTCAAATCTCGATGACAAATATTATATGAGTGGCAGTACCCTAAAGCACTCAAAAGTTGTCGAAAATACTTCATGGCAGTCTCTTCGTCCAGCCTTCCGTTGTTTGCGATTTGAGCAAAAAGCTCGCCATTGTCAACATATTCAAGAACTAAATAACTACTGACTGTTAAAGGCTAGACTTGCTTTGGATTCAGAATATAACTTACATTTCAGTGCGGTTTTCCCAGATGTCGTAAATCTTCATGATATTTGGGTGTTGAATAAGCTTCATAATCGCCACCTCTCTTTCGATGCCTACAGGCATTCTTCGCACTCCATCGCTTTCATCATGTAGCGGATCCAAGCGTTCCAGGTTTGCAAGACTCCCCGCCTGGGACATCTGAGCATTTCTCTTTTGAACGATTTTGATAGCCGCCATTTGATGTGTATTTCTGTTCTTTGCAAGGCGTACTCGTGCCGTTGCCCCCTCGCCCAAAGTTTTGCCCAGCTTCCAAGGACCGATGAATTTTTTAAGATTTTTGCCATCAGAAGTAGCGGAAGATGCGGTCGAAATCTGCGAGCTTCTTTTTGAATCCGTCGCTGCTTCTTTCGATATAGCAGATAGCCTGGGGTTGACGAAATTAGAGGCAGGAGAGGGTATCCGAATATTGTCAATGTAAGAGTAATGTTCGCCTGGGGAAGCAGAAGCCTGGTTGTGAACTTGCAGCAAACCATCTTGTCGTAAACTATCATGATTTGTTGGTGTAGATTTCAATGGTAGTCTGGTACTACTCGGTTGATTGTTGTTGACTCGTCGAGTTGCTTCTCCCAGAGGTCGTCGACTTGGCGGCCCGCGCGTTTTGTGCATTCATTGTTATGATAATGTCGTGTGTCTGATCGCGATCTTTTGAAACTCCTCGTTCCCACTTAAATGTTGATCAACCCTTTTGATGTGCCACAGGATGTGGGATAGTACTGTTCAAGTAATATTCAACTACGGCACTTTAGAGTCTCAAAGCGGAACGCAAGATGGCATAGCGATGTGAAGAAATGAGTGTCAGTGGTAACGAATGTGCCAAAAACGAAGCGGTCAAAAATTCTGGTACTTTTTGATTAGCCTTCCATTGTAGTCAAACCAAAATGCTCTATCTTGAGTTGCAGGGGTAAGATTAGTAAACTCACCAAGTTACAGAATTTGATCTGCTTGAAAAGATATGTATATTTGAAGAGCTTATCGTCTAAAAAGTCAGATTATTTCGTGCCGATGCAGAGAAAGAGCGAATTGAAGTGAAGGTCTGGATTATTATCTTTATCGTATTAAAGAGAGATTAAAATAAGAACTTGTCGAAGAAGTTTTCAAGGCGAAAAATAATACTCAAGAAAAATTGGGATTGCAAAATTGCAGTTACTATGGCGAAGTTTTGATTATGTTGATGTTTTGTTTACATCCAAAATTCCCCGCAATTACATGCCAACCAAAATTGAGAAGGAATGCAAATCTCAACCTTGAGAGGATGACCATTGGCTCGGTTATGACACTTTCTACAACAAAGTACTTTTGAGATTCCTTGACCTGGACTGTCATCTAATCATCATTCATTAGAAAGTGTATAAGCCTAGATGATATGATAGTAAAGCATCTAGAATTTCTAATCATCTAGACTATCGGGTTTATGAGAGTTCATTCTCAGCTCCTGGTCACTTCACAATGTGTACCTAGCACCTTAATAAGATAAACAAGGCACTTGCAGATTTTGAGACGGCTTATTGTGAAATGAACGAATACTTCGATGAATATAAAACATCAGTAGACATCTAATGTGTCTTTTATGGTATCTACTTGCAGATTACGTAGATATACTGGTTCCAGATTATCGATACTATGAACAATATGGAGGGATCCAATAATCTTTTATTTCAAACAATATTGCCTTGCAATACATATAGATAGCTATACAGAATACAGGAGAAAGGTCGTCCACCTGATCTCCTCTTCGACGCACATCTAATGCAGTGAGATGCGGTGCCTACAGTTGTTAGCAATATCCGTTATAGAGAGCCAAACAGTTGGCTTTGTCATATATACACACTTATTGTTTCATTTGTAGAAGGGGGGAGAAGGAGAGAAAGTCCGTCCGGCTTACTATTTTCTCTGTATCTCCCCGTTCCTTTGCTAAGAATGTATACGGAGGACCATAATTCTTGAATACTATCTATTTCTCATGGTTAGACGGCGAGCTTTGTGACATATTCATCATCCATTCCATTCTTCCGTCAAAGTGTCGTTGAGATGAAGTTGAAAATACGAAATCAGCTGATCAATTACCAATGGTGGGGTAATCTAACTACGCTACCCTTTACAGTACTAGCGCACTGATGTAAAACGCGAATTTCTAAAGTTTGACGCGTCTTACGCAAACTACGGTTCTTTAATTGAATCAGTTAATGCACTCCATTGATCCATCAATACCCTGAAAATGATACAAGCTCAAGAACACTAGCATATCTTCTCACTGGTTCGATTGATTTTACAACAATTGTTTAGATCTTGAATCGTCAACATGGCACTGCAAATGTCATCTCGTGGGCGTCGGTCGAGGGAGGAAATCGATGGCGATGAAGGTTCACAGAATACTATACCCCCGCGACCTGCAAAACGATCACGTACCATACATTACGAATCTGAAGAAAGAACCCTTGAACCCGACACTTCGCCAGCTTCAGGAGAAGAAGTTGACAGACAAAATATCGGAAGGGTCCCCGGCACTCCTACAATCGCATCCGAACGCGGCAAATTTGCTCCAGGCGCTATAGTTCGAGTGAAGCTCAATAATTTCGTTACCTACGAGAGCGCCGAGTTCTTTCCCGGCTCAAATCTGAACATGGTAATCGGTCCAAATGGTACTGGTAAGAGTTCCGTGGTTTGTGCCCTTTGCTTGGGGTTGGGTTCTTCGCCAAAAAATCTTGGTCGGGCGGACAAAGTGGGAGAATTTGTCAAACATGGTTCAAAGGATGCTTCCATTGAGATCGAACTTCAGAAGAGAAGCGACGAACGCGAAAACCATATTATCAAAACTCGAATTATCAAAGATGGGAACAGTTGCGAATTCTGGATAAACAACAAGAAGACAAATCACAAAAATGTTCTAGCTTTGGTCAAGGGATTCAGCATTCAAATTGATAACCTTTGTCAGTTCTTGCCGCAAGATAAAGTTTCCGAATTTGCGGCATTAACGCCCGTCGAACTTCTGCATCACACGCAAAGGGCAGTTGCTGCGCAAGAGATGCTGGACTGGCATGATGAGCTTAAGAATTTGAGGAGAGAAGAGAAATCGAGACAAATGCAGCTTGAACAAGACAAGGAACAGTTGGTGAATCTTGAAAAACGGCAGGCGGGCCTGCGTCCGGAAATGGAACGACTCGAAGAGCGAATTCAGATTGAGAAAGACTTAGATAAACTAAAGAATAGTATTCCTTTTGTAGAATATAGAGACGCACGTCTTCGATATCAGGAATGCAAGGAAGAGAAGATAGAAGCAACCAAGCGATTTCGTACTTTGGAAAGCCAGGTCGAACCGACTCTGCGGTTTGTTGACGAAAAGGTTTCTTTGGAAAAGGAACTAGCCAAAATCGTGTCCAACCGCAGGAATAACCTACAACATGCAGAGGCAGAGGCTGACCTTCTCCTTAAAAAAGTTGATGAATGGGATGACAAAATAGGGGATTGTGATCGGAGAATCAAAGTTGTTCTAGAGGCAGAGGATAAACGCAAGAAAGATCTCGCAAAGGTCAAAAGGACCATAATTGACCTTGAAGCCCGCCTGCGAGAACCTGCAATAGAATTTAATCCCACTGAATACAACCAAAATATCGTAAGTTCCCAATACACTGACTCCTATATAGATACTTACTAAATTTCCACCTAGAGAGCAATCGAGCAGGACATCAGAGCCATCAAAGCAACAGTAACGGAGCTCGAACAAAGCAGAGAAGCGCTTAAAGCCAAAGGGCGAGACTTACGAGCTGAACAAGACAGGGCAAGGCAGGCTCTCGCTGACTTTGATAGCCAAGCTGGGAAACAGATTAGTAAGATTGCACAGTATTCTAGAGATACTGCTACAGCCTGGAAGTGGGTTCAGGAAAACCAAGACAAGTTTGAGAAAGAGGTCTATGGCCCACCATTGATAACATGCTCCGTGAAAGACCCAAGATATACTGATGCTGTAGACTCATTGTTTCGTTCGAGCAACATGCTCACTATCACCGCACAAACCCAGGCTGATTACAAGCGATTAAACAATCAGTTTCATTCAGCGGAAATGAAACTGGCGGAGGTCAGAATACAAACGAGCACCCAGACACTCGCCGAGACTATTGGTCGGCAGTCGGCTACTACAGCTCAACTGAATAGTGTCGGTCTTGATGGGTGGGCTATTGATTTTATCGATGCTCCGGAGCCAGTCCTTGCCATGCTGTGTAACGACATCAAAGCTCACAGGACGGCAGTTACCCTACGAGACATCAGTGACGATCAATATGAAAAGATTATTCGTACTGGAATTTCATCTTTTCTGACAAAAACCACTTCGTACAAGATCACTACGCGAAGAGAATATGGTGCCACGTCAACCCAGACTTCCGGAATCAATCGAGCCAAATTTTTCGTCGATGGTGTTGTGGACACTTCAGGCCGGCGTGTGATTGAAGAAAATCTTGCAGACCTCGACCGAAAATTCGAATCCCTGAAGAGGGAGGCCAAAGACATCACCGAGAAGATTGTGCAGTATTCGAGTACTGCAAACCCGAAAAGGGATGAACTGGTAGGTCTTCAACGGTTCTCGTGTTAGCGTACCTTACTGACGAGATTTTGAAACCAGGACGCGCTTATGAAAGAGAAACAGCAAAAGCAGAAAGCTTATGGTGAACAAAGAGCTCTTCCAGGATTGCTTGGTGAGTGATAGAGGCATAGATATACTTGAGCATATACTAACATGATAGCAGCTCGAGAGAAGGAGTCTTTGGAGAGATTTGAAACGTCTAGCTCTGAATCTAGGGCAGAAATTCAAGCAATTGTAAAAGAACAAGACATCGCTGGTCTCAAAAAGGGAGAGCACGTGATGAAACATATCGAGCAAATCAACCAGATCATTGCTTGTTCCGAAGAACTTGACGAGGCCGAAATTCGACGTCTTGAAGCAGGTTCAGATGCGGACGCTCTACGAGAGCGCAATAGTGATATTGTAGCAAACCTTGAAACTGAACGTACACGACTAGGGGAAATCGAAGCACAGTCAAAGCGAGCAACCCTGACTGCACGAGCTGCGCTAGAACGATGCAAACAGATCAGAAGAGAGGCTGAGGAGAGGAATGATCAAGATTCCCTAAATTACTTCTCCAGCATTTCCCCGGATAGGACCGTGGAAACTTTACAGCAAGAGATTAACAGCGAGGAACATAAACTCGATTTTATTCAAGCCAACAATCCAAACGCTATTAGAGAGTATGAGAAACGCCAGGTTGACATCGGTCGATTAAACACCAGGATCGCTGGGACCGAGGGCGAACTTAGAGACGTCGCGCAAAAGGTCACTGAGATCATGGCAAAATGGGAACCAAGACTTGATGCACTTATTGAGCAGATTAGTCAGGCCTTTTCCCATAATTTCGAGCAGATTGGGTGTGCTGGTGAAGTTAGTGTGTATAAAGAAGACGATTTTGAAAAATGGGCAATTGAGATTAAGGTCAAATTCAGGTACAGTCACTTTATCAAAATATCTCAGACATGCCAACCTATTAACATCATAACAGAGAAAACGAAACCCTTCAGCTCCTTGATAAGCACCGTCAATCCGGAGGTGAACGCTCTGTTTCCACAATTTTTTATCTCATGTCTTTACAATCACTCGCTCGCTCTCCCTTCCGCGTCGTCGACGAAATCAATCAAGGAATGGATCCTCGTAACGAAAGAATGGTCCACGGACGTATGGTCGAGATTGCATGTCAGGAACATGACAGCCAGTACTTTCTTATTACGCCAAAGCTACTGCATGATTTGAAATATCATCCCAGAATGAAGGTTTTGGTCATTGTCAGTGGTGAACATATGCCAGACGACCAAAAGAATTTCAGTGTGAAACGCACTCTGGAGATTAGAAGACGTATGAGGGGTATTGCTGCTGCGTGAGTCTTGAAGTATCCGATTGGAGTTCTGGGTAAGGTCGTTATTTAATGAATCCTAGTGGTGGGGCTATGGTGTCCCGGTGTATAAAAGGGATCTTCTACACATTTCATTGTGTTTTATAATTTTATGATACCCATGATACGAGGAATCTATGGCTTGGGATGGCTCTGAATGACACGTAATTCAGTTGATGATGAGGCCATCCGAGTTTACATATAGTTCAATGTAAACATCTCTTTCGTACAGGCTGATATGGCTTAGTTATCTATCTAATGTAGTCGATCTATCAGACCAAAACACCAACCAAACTAATACATTGGTGCTCCTAAATGATTATCTCCATGTTTCTCTTCTTGTCTTTCTTTATGAAGTTTTCTTCGCACTCCGCCCCCCCTCCTTTCTCACATAAATGTCATCTTGCCCAGCTTCGTTTCCAAGGCTGGCTTGTTTGTTGGAACAATCTTGAAATGCTTCACTTATTTTACATGATTTTCATACTCCACACATCTTTTGTCTATTTATCGGTAAGAAAAGAGATCGTAGGACGGCTTATTTTATATTCAGGATACTGGCAATTCTCCATATCCAGAAACTTACAATTTGGTATATGCTGCTCCTGAATCAATATCACAGTGCAGAATTTCTTTCGATAATCTAGAGACTTGTGGAATTATTCTAGAGGCTTCAGAAATGGGGCTGTACATCCAGAAGTACCAATCGAAACAGTAATTCATCGCATCTTTTTAGAGAAAGATTAAAAGCGTTCCAAGAATCTACAGAACCAATTTTCCAAAATCCTTTTCGTGATCCTTCCTCCCCCAGTCTCGTGCTTTCGCTCTAGAATATAATGAGAGCACCGCTTCGCCGAGAATTCGATCATAGTGCGCACGCAGCGTGTGTAAATCTTCAATCGAATCGTATACTAGCACAACTGACCTAAGAATATTATTCAGTCCCTCCTCTTCGTATCTATTGTCCCATGAAGCTAGTATATCGGCAATAGGCTGGTTTCGCAGTAGTCTTCTCATTCCACTATCGAAACTCTTGTCAATCCAAGATCGAATGTCCATTATCTCCTCTGCTGAACTACTCAACTTATACCCTGCCAGGTGTGTGTTCAGCTCTTTTAGTAAAGGTACCGTGTCTATCCACGCTATTTTTGAGCTGCCAGATTTCACATCTGGCGAAGATGGAACAGGGTTTGATGTGTCGTATTGTTTTTCTTGATACGCGAATTTGCGTTTTTTAGGCGAATGTCCGTCCATATTCTCCTGCAAGTCGAGTTCCTGGTTCTTCCTAAATACTTTCTCGAGTTCGTCATCCAATTCTTTCCGAATGGCTTCCCTGAACGAACTAGCAAGGATTTCTTTCTTATCATAGTCTTTGTTCCTCCTCTGATCCTCGTCCCTTTTATGCTGGTTCGTTTTGTGATTCTCCATTCCATACTTATCCATTTTTTTGTCTTCCATTTCGTCCAGAATTTCACCCTCTTCCTTTATGTACTCGCCAATTTTGTGATCCTCTATTTCGCCCTCCGTTTCGTCCTCGTCCGGTTTGTTCTCTCCCTTCTTATTCTCTTCCCTCCCATTCTCTCCCGATACATCGTCCTCATTCGTTTCGTTCTCGTCCATTTCATCCTCGCCCAACTCGCCGTCGTCCGGCTCATCAGAGGCCAATATTGCGTCTATTGATGCTAATTCAGCTCTCGCTTTTGTCAATTCTGCTTCTAATTCTGCTCGTTCAACTCTCAAGGTTTCAGTTCTCATCCTTTCTATTCGAGAATCTGTTTCTGCCATCCCAACTTGTAGCTGGTCGAACTTCAATCTTAGTCTTATCACCTCCGTCTGATCAGGGTCCTTCAGTGATTGTCCTATACATTTTAGGATATCAAGTTTAAGCTTGAGTCTAGCGTCTTTGAGTCTAGCGTCTATGGAAATATCCGGGTTGCCAACAGAGGTATTAGAAGGAGGCGATACATTATTTGTAACGGGTTTTACCACAGGACCAGTCCCTGAATAATAACAAGGGGGTGATATATATTTCTAGTCCTCGTGTTAGAGAAACATATTCTTCAAGTGAATCTTCTGAAATGACATACCCATTCATAGTCTAAAGGTGTGAGGATTGGAATTATCGGAATACTCATATCAGGCCGCTCTAGTAAGTTTCTCTAAATCTTGCGTTGGCATAAAGGGATTAATCCAATACAAGCTTGACATACCCGCGCTTCTTGGATTCGATTTTCATAGCCACGAGCGACCATCTGCCGCCTTAGCATATCTATCAATGAATCAAATTTTTGTATGACTTGAGATATCATCAACTCGAAGCCTCCAAAAAGTTAACTACCCAGATCCGAATCACAGGCGTGGTCCGGATTTAATGCATTAAAATCATAAAATTGTCGGCTGGTGCGCTATTCTATGCGAAGTTGGTTGTGGATAATTTATTCTTATGCTCCTTGGTAAGTGATGCTCAATGCATCGATATCCTGAATTGGGGTAAACTGCTTGAAGAATGTATATTTGTGATGTAATTGACGGAAAGCGTGGAGTCGAGGAAAACATAATGATGCTTTTGATTATCCCTTCCCCCAAAACCTTTACAGACTGTTTCTGCTTTACAGAACAAGAAAGTGCAAGTCTCGTCTGAAGAGTATAAACTTTGCTAAGATGGTAGTATGGGGCTCCAGTGACCTTTTGGAAAGTATACTTGGGCACCGCTCTTTTCGATGTGTGACTTCGCCCAAAGGAGTATTTAGACCTAGCTCTGAAGATTCTTGCACTCATTCTGGGACTATTCCTTTTCAGTTGTGCGAACATGCCTGCAGATATGGAGTGGAGTCAGCCCCAAAACCAAAGGAGCAACGATAAATTCAAACTTCTAGTTTATTTTATAGTGGATATCTCAGTTCTTCAGTCTCCTTACCACCCAAAGAAGCGTGTTATCACTTATGGCCCTGTGGGATTCCATGCGCCTCCTATTTCTAGGATATCAGACAACCTTGCCTAGCAGAATAAATATAGGCTCCTCATATATGACAACAATACAATGTTCAAAGTAGACTCGAGAAATCAAGCAACCAGTATCATCTGAGTGGAGTCGGAAATTAGAAGCTTCAGATTATCGGCCTGTACTTTGAACCATCGATAATCAGCTAGGCACAAATTATGCCTCTCAAGATTCAAAACGCAGCGCTGAACATTCGAGATTGATAAAATATCTATCCTTGAACGAAATATAACACAGTGTATCTACCTGAACTGAAAGCGGTCGAGTGATCTTATCCCCAATTGATATAATGTTTCCATAACTAGAGATTTAGGTCGAGCATATGATTTGAGAAGAGGTGAGTAGCGTGGATACCCCCGCGGAGGAAAGGGTGAGTTTTGGAGGCAAGAGAAAAACTTGCGTTGTAACGGGAGGTTGGAAGTCGTTCTAGGTGGTGTTTGGAATATCGTAAAAGCATGGGAAGATTGAGTGTGAACATGGAAAATTCTCAATCCGTTCGATTGAAGGAGGTTATGGAGAAAAGGTCTTTGTCGAAGAAACTCTAATGAGCCATTATATTCGCTCATTTGTACGTACTCTAATCCGAACGACACAGGCGTGGCTAGTCAACATAAGTGGCATCAAAAAAAAAGAGAAACCATATGAAAGAGCCAGACATGGTGAAAAGCAAATCTCTTATCATCTTGACACCTGCGGAAGGAACGTCAAATAGGCAGGACCTTCCTCATAGGCAATTCTCATGCACGTGCTAATATCGATCCGTAACTTTCAAATGAGATAAAATCTAATTGAAGTCATACGATCCATGAATCATACTTTTCAAACACCTACCTATGTCCCGATTCATCTCAATTCCGATATACAATTGTTAAGGGATCAACAAGCAATGAGGGGATCCAATGAGGCAGAAGATTCTTTCCACTGCTTTCCTGATTTGTATCCCGAACTACGATATCAAATATGGCGTCATACTCCTGCTCTATTTCCTCGAATCATTGAAGTCAGACCCTGCACAACTCCGACCGAAGCATGGGATCCCATAACCACCAAACATCATGTTAGAGTGACTGCACCTATTGTCCTCCTACAAATCAACCGCGAAGCTCGAGAATTGCTACTGCCATATTATACTCTGCTCAGCTCAGACGTAACCTTTACCCCGATCTCCCATTATCACCTAGCTTCTCCAAATCCTCACGAGAAGCCACCAATGGTCAACTTCGATACGGACACTTTATATTTCAGCGTAGCTTGGAGTACTACCGAAAAAATTCCATATCTCTCATTCATACAACGACTGTTCCAAAACTTCGATCAAGATAAACAACGAGTACGAAGAGTGGCGGTAGATAATTCCTCAAAGTTGTCGAACTTGATAGACTTTCCCTTCAAATTGAGACAGTCTGCAAGCGGCGAACATGGCATCACGAACATCCCACCTTTGCAGCGATCGGAAGATTCCTCTCCTGAACAGATGAAATCTAATGGTGGCGAATATGATGCTAAGGATCCTACAGAGTTCTCTTTGAATTCGAGACATTGTAATGAACGCCAAGCCGCCTCGGAAACTTGTCTATTGGATATGAAATCAGCTCTTTTGGAGTTCAAGAACTTGGACGAATTGGTCATAGTCGTTAGGCCTACTCACTTGAGGGCTGATGTGGTGCTGGTTTGCTTTGTAGATCTGGGGAACGCCAGCATTGGAGAAGAAGAGGAGTGTATCGATATCCCACGTATACTAGGATCCGGAGGGTGGAAAATACCCAAAATAAGAATTTGTACAACTCATGTAGTTCCAGTGGACAATCGGAGAATGGAATCACAGAGAGCCTATCTAGAGAGAGTATATGGAAAGGCTTTCGTTTCGAGTTTTACTAGAGAATAACATTATTAGCAAAACAGAATGTCGAAAATACATGAAATGGAAGATTTCGCATTCGGCTTAACTGTTTAACCGATGTTACCCGACGTCAAATTATTTCTTTGACTCGGAATTCTGTGAACCATATATATATTTCCTTAACTATTTTCCACGCAACAACTTGCCTTAATGGTAAAATGACCAATTCGAGTTCACCCGAATATCACTCTCGGTCGTCTAGTTGGTTTATGACGTCAGACTGTAATTGTTAATTGAAATCTGGATGTCGCGTGTTCAAATCACGCCTGAGAGAAAGACCTTTTTGCATCTTCCTTTGGAAGGGTTCTCGCAATTCTCTGCGTTTGCTTTTTGCTTTTGTTGTGAGAGGCGTGGCGGAGATGGGGAATTGCGGGTGGATATAGGTGGTGGAGCTGAGATGGAGACAGCCGAGGTTTGTGGATGGGGTCTGTCTCAATGTCTTTTGGTTTAACTTTACTGATAATTAGTTAACTATTAAAATCAAATATTCGTAATCATTTCTAGTCTCGTCAGACTTTTCAAAACATAGATTTGCAACTGAAACTCCTATCACTAGTAACATTGTTCTATTACATGTGATGAGATGTGTAATAGTTCAAGTCAAGGTGTTTATTGAGGTGTAAGAAGTAGCGTAAAAAATCAAAAAACGATTCAGGATTCCTTGAGCTTACCTTGGTAAGAGATCAACCGTCATATATATTTTCGAGATGAGCTATGATATATATCCTTTGTAGAAACGAGAAAATAAAGATGAGGGCATGTAAACTTCTTGTATGGCTACAATACCCAGGAGCACCATCCCAGCATAGAACTCTATCTGGAACAACCTTCCTATGACTCTGGGGGTTTCCAGAACTCTGGGAGCTCTAGGAAACCTGTCCTAGATGTAAAATTCATCCTGGCTAAGAAATCCTAGTCTTGGGTTTTTATCCAAGTTAAGATTTCCGGCCTAGCTTTCTGTCACGGGTTTCTAGTACCTGGGTCCTCTCTACCGGCACCGTGATATATTCAAAATATCTCAGAATACTATAGATCCTGGAAGTAGTATCGTTGTAGGACATAAAGATGTATAGGACGCTCTTCCTATAAGTTAGTTGTTTGTGTATGCATGCCCCAGATAGTTTATATGATCTGGATCGTCTGTCCTAAATGCCCATTAGTCCCAGGACCAGTATCTTAGAACAAATCCAAGCCTAAGACGGCTACCCTGGCATGCTTACTAAGCACACTAGGACTACCCCAATAGAATAATCATCCATGAGCTGAAATATGCACGACGGTCATTTATCCGTGGAATACTATCCATAGTGGGTTGCGAGCCAATGCGGGCTGAGTTTCGCCGCATACATAGGAATATATATCGCTTTGCATGATTCATCCCACCATTTTCCCCCTTGCATATCACACGTTTTTCTCCATTTTATATCACGTCAGTCTTTTAATTAGCAAGTGGAGCTTTCCAAAAGTGGATCAAGCTCGGAGAGAAGGTTCTTGAATCTTGAATCATGATAGATCTAGAAGACTCCAATTCAAGTCCTTGTGTTGCAGACACTAGAGATGCCCTAATAACTAACAACCGTTCAAATCATCCGAGTCCGACGGATGCAAAAAGTACAAACTACGATATCTTCCACCAAAATCTCAGCGCAAACCCAGATAAGAATGGTCCACATGTATCCTGGCAGCTTAGGAAGAATCTGGTTGAGATTGAGTATGACATCCAGGTGGCATTTTTAGACAAGGCGCTGGCTATCGCAAAACTGGAATATGATGTTCGGCCAATATTTGAAAGGTTATCAGCAGTTTCAGGGCCATCTAATCTATTTTCTGACACTGAGAAGGCATTCGCGTATGCGTTGCTTTGCTGTGCGGTGCTAACGAGAGTCTTTTCAACGGAAGCGGATTGTTGGTTTCTGAACCTTGCGGTTGGGGTAAGGCTTCTCGTGTGATGGACGATATATCTGATTGCGCAAATAACGGACTATGCGGGTAGGCGATATTCAAGACACGGGCAGGCGTTTGCTTTGATGATTCCCGTCCATTCTTGAGGGCTCTGCAAAACGTTGAATACGGCGGGTGGAAAAGGTTGATTGTATCTAATGAGAAAGGTTTTGAATGATAAGTGTTGGTAGAATTATGCTATAGCTTGATCCGCCTAACGATTGGTCTCCATGAACAGAGCCTACAATGCATGTACAGCGTTCCGTACACATTGTTTGATGCGTGGTGGAGGCACAGAGACAATTGGTATAAAGTTTTAAGTTTGATCGATAGAAAGTTAAGGAAGATGGTTTCTCTCAGAGTTTAAGAGAGACAAAAACAGATCATCTGTCATCCTGTCCCCAACCTTTGTATCAGTCTCTCAGTTCAGCCTCCTGTTACCCTCACTACCTAACCTCAAATAATCGTGGCTTCATTCAAAGGCTGATTGATGTATTATGACTATCATTCCCCGTTTTCCCCATTATATATTTCTCTCCACTTCACACTAGGTCACATGATCATTAATATAGTAAGAGTAAATTCATAATCGATTCAGTCTATCTATAGCTAAGCTATATGAATTATATAATATGTTTATATAATATTAATTATATAAGAGAAGGAAGAGAAATAAAAACCCCTATTTTCTTTTAGATAATCTTTAAGTTTACTATTATAAAATTCTATTATATCATCGTTATATATAATATTACTTCTAATATAATATTCATCGATAATAATAATAATGATATTATCTTTAATAATATTACTCATTTAGATAGTATACTTATAGAATAGTATTCTTTCTTTAAAAGAAAATATAATCTCTTTTAACTTATATATTTTATATATATATCTTAGAAAGTTTATTTCATACTTAGTTCATATCATTATAAGCAATTCACTTTCTAGAAATGACATCTAGTTGTATCTAATTACATTATAAAAGACAATCATTCTCTATTTTTTTAGTTCTCAGGTGGCTCAAATAGCTGAATACCAACTAGCCTCCTTTTGGCCTAGCGTTAATTGATATCCACAGCGGTCTTTCCCTTGTGATTCTCAAATACCATACCACCTCACAAAAGTCTATCAACTTCTACCTGTCCATCCATCTACCAATCAATATGATCACACATAAAGTAAAACGAGATCTACAAAAGGCTGGGCAACAACCATCAAGACCGTAGTCATCCTCTCATCCTTTCGCAAGAGCGCACGTCTAGGAAAAATGTTACTTCCCCAAGAACAATCTATATCCAAAGATAGGAATACTGAATCAAAGCAACCATTCCCTTCCCCAACCAACAATACATTATCAATAACCAACAATACATTTGATATAGAGGTATATTATTCTCATTCTGATGTATTACAAAGCTAACTCATATCAAGTTTTCACAAATCGAGAATCATCAATTAAAGCGAAAACGATCACAGAACGAGGCCATTACCTCTTCTATCATTCCTTTCGAAAAACGACTACAGTTATCGACTCCACAACCTCACATAGAGAATACAATTTGCGAGAATATAGCGATTGGTATTAACAAGAAGAAGATTGACTCGCTTGAATATTGGATAAAGAATTTTTGTTGGCCAAAAGAATACTTTGAACCAGAGAATAATATGAATCATCTATTTGCAAGGAAGAAATCTTCTTCGACTCTTCGTGACAAGCAATCCGAAGCTAGCTCTTCAATATCTAGCTTTATTACACCTAGCGATCAAAAGCCGAGGGAAGTCAAAAGTGCTCCGTATCAAAGCCCGCAATATAAAATCCTACTCGAGACCAAGGGTAGCTTTATGCATAAATCGGATTTGGGTATCGCGGATACAAGCAAGACCATTTGCCGGACTCTCCTTGAAGCTGAGCAAATAGTTCCAGAGGATTCATTGTTTCAGGATGATCTCTTTGAAGAGACGTGCGAAATGATACAAGACAGGAACGAGGCCAAGGTTATTCAAGATATTGCTCGACTGATTGTTCCTTCTGCTCAGTCTCTAGCTATACGTGGTGCCAAGCATTTAAACCCCTTGATCGAAAGTATCAACGAAGGCTGGAACAATTCCATCGCTCTAACCAAGCCTCGTCCGCAACCCGACTATGCTGTTGGATTCAAGCGAACTGCATTCACCGAAGATCAGCTTAGAAAAATCCAGCCGTTTATTGGTGGTTATATGGAATTGTCTTTCTTTATGAGTACATACTATATGTACTTCCCATTTTTTACATGCGAGGTCAAGTGTGGTATTGCGGCTCTCGATATTGCTGATCGACAAAATGCTCATAGTATGACACTTGCAGTAAGAGGGATAGTTGAACTCTTTAGACTTGTAAAACGAGAAAAAGAGCTTCATCGAGAAATACTTGCATTTTCAATATCACACGATCATCGAATCGTAAGGATCTATGGTTATTATCCTGTAATTGATGAAAAGAAAACCACCTTCTTTCGCCATTCGATTCGTGAATTTTGTTTTACAGAATTGGATGGTAAAGAGAAATGGGTAGCATACAAGTTCACCAAGAATATCTACGATATCTGGATGCCGATTCATTTGAAGAGAATTTGTTCTATTATCGATGATTTACCCTCTGATTTAAATTTTGAGGTCTCACAGCAATCCGAATTAGGGGAATCGGGACTTTCACAAGGGTTTGAGCAAACAAGCTACGATGTTATGTCTTTGAATGAAACTGATAGTCAATCAAATCGTATCGGATCGGAGCATATTACTCCTGATGTCTTGCTGTCTCAGGAAATTGAGGAGGGAGTATTCAAAAAGCCAAAGAAAAGAGGTCGACAATAAATACCTATTAGTGTTCTTGTTTCTCATACATGACGGTCGACGAGGGGAGTCTGAACGCACGCACATACGCTAACCGCCAGTTTGCTGGGAATTGATGTACATGTTAGGTATTTTGTCACTGGAGGGTCTGAGGCTGTGCAATCAATGGTCACTCGTGAGAGGAATCCTAAGTTGTCATTTGCTCATGATACGAGATGATAAGCAGCGATTAGAAGAATTGAATTTCTTGTTTCGTCACTTATGTAAGTACCGTTCCAGTAACGTGTATGAGCGAAGAAAACTAGTGTGTAAGTGCGGATGAGCTATGAATCTCATCCACTATGCCTCTATGCGTTCGAATTGGAGTCGTTCTCGCTCGAAGATAAAGTATCCGAAGAGCCGATGAGCTCGGAGAAAGTCAATGTGGTACTGTAGATTGATGTCGTTGTTCTCTTTTCGTTCGGTCTTCTTAATGGGATTTACAGAGTATCGGACAAATTGATTTGAATTTATTTCAAATTCCATTCCTGAATTCTGTTTGAAAACGATGATTCGTTGAATGCGCGACTGATATTTTCCTTCTATGGCATCATCTGGATGAGAAAATGGCACATTAATAAGAGCTTCCTTTCTCTCTCCATCCCCTCTCTTTTGAACTTCTCAGCCAGCTTTAAGTGCATACAATGAAGAGCTTCTGTCGGCCACATATAGGAAGAAGCAAATATATTGTCCTTTTTTGAAACCAAGATGACACTAATCAACAGTCCTCGAATCCGGGTGCTTTGGTCTGACAGGTTTCCTGCTCACATTAGAAAGAGGGTTGGGGGCAAGCAAGTGTCAAATTTATACATATATTTCAACGAGGAACTGGAATATATCAAACAGCATATCAGAGATTTGGTAGCCATGAAATTAAGGGCTTATTTATGTACCAGAGAAGGGTTCTCAGGGAACGTTCTATGGTGTCTCTCTTAACAAGATGTTCAACAATCGTGGCCCGATTACTTATATACTTCTTGGTCTTTGTTGAGGGGCTACTCGGCAAGTACTCGAATCAAGAATGTTGAATTACTCAGAAGAGAAATGGATGCTTTTTGATTACGATTGCCGAGAATCTCATCCTTTTCAAAAATTCTGGGACCTATAGTTATCACCTAGCACGTCTTATGGTCGTATTTCTAATCAAAGGTGTATATGGAAATACTCACATACCACACTATCCATCTTGGTTCAAGTACCGACCGTCTTTTAGACTCGGATTCCTGCACTTTCTATGCGGAATAGGCTTTGTCTAGCTTCTGAATGATGGAATTGAAATGATTAAGATTCTACAAGTGTAGTTAGTAGGAGGGGATGGGGTATTAAAACCTTTCTATTTAGCGTTGTTTCTGGCCGTACATCGGAGAGGGCAGGGCGAGGGGGAAATGACGAGAGATTTGGTTATGTTTTGTTTGGTGAAGGGTGCTTGGGCGTAGGCAAGCCCTTTTGTGAGTGAGTACAATGAGTTTTCATGACAGGAGCATTTACAAAATTATGCGTGGGTTTCTGGGGAGTTTAAACACGGAGAATGAAGGATCATTTTGTATAGAGATATATCTGGTAGCTCAAATGGAAGGAGACACTGATGCTCGACTGATGAGCCTATCTGGCCCTAAAAGAAAATAGTAGTTCGTAAAAAATGCTATATCCATCCATCAAATTCTCTACTGTAAGCTAAATTCATTATACGACACCGGAATACAGACCTATGAATAAATTCCTGTCACTTTGAAATAGTACTTGCAATTTATATCCGTCCATCCTACACAATACAATTCTTCATCTTCATATAAACCCAAAATATCAAGAAGTATCTATCACCCATTCCATTCCGTCCCATTTAGTATTACAGTCATCAGCTCCCTTCCATCAAGTCAATTCAAGATATCCGATCTGTGGTAGCCAATTTATATTCTGGACACCATTCATCCAAGCTCATCATGTGTTGCTGAATGTATCTTGTAGGTTGATGAAGACCTGTATGGCTCGGGTATCAATTTCTATCCTTTTTCTTGCATCCAACAGATAAGAAAAGAAAAAAAGGGGGAAACAAGAAAAGAAGTCGGTACCTAAAGGATGAGGATGATCAATCGTCTCCACTGCAAATGTTCTTGCAATCTCCATACTCGGCAGATTAACTCCATCCTCAACACCCTCCTCAATCTCTCGATCTTGTAAATCTTTGAACCTAAACCAATCACACATTCATTAGCCTCGTGCACATCACCACTCGCCATTCCACACCACCAAAACCCACCCACCTAGCATAAAACCACTGATCCTCCGCCGGATGCGGATTATCACTATACTTCCACTCATCCAACACCCTCAAGATAGTCTTCCTACTCCTCATACTCAAACCCCCATTATACCCCTGCCCAAACTTTGGTTCAATAGGCGCACCAATCAAATCATATTCCATAAAATCATCTACACTCCTCGCCGCATTCGCACACAACATGCTATCCGACTGAAACAGCAAGATATGTTCCGCCGGCGCCAAATCCTCCCACAACCAGCGCGTAGTCAGAAACGCAGATACAGAATCCCAATTGTAGAACCAGGTTCCGGGAGCAAGAGAACGCACGATGATACGGCTCGAGTGCTGGTGTCGAAGGAGCGCGGCAGAGGTGGAGAAGGATCCGAAGTTCTCCGCGGATGTGTAGATGATGAGGGGCCAGGTTGGTCCTAGCACGGCTCTGAAATGGAGAATCAGAGGAATGATGTTGCCGGAGCGTCGGGTTTCGATTATAACGGCTACTTTGTTGCTGGTTGTTATATTTGCTGTTGGGGGCTGCGGCTTTGCACCGAGATCTTCTGATAAAGGCGTGGATGTGATATCAGTGTGAGCTACATGAGTTGAGTTATCGGCCGCGAAGCTGACGCTCCATGGATTTCCATCATTTCTCGAGTGCTCGATTGCAGTTCGCACGAATAAAATGAAGATGGTGAGATAGATGACTGGAAATAGCAGTTTTCGAGGTTTGGCCTTGAGGAAGTTTTCTTTGGCCGTGCTGATGTTGTAGTTACCCAACATAGCTGTCCCGAATTATGTAAAATGGAGATGAAGATACAAGCAGCTCCTGAGATTTGCACTTGTATAAATTGAAATTTGTTTCCCCTATTCTAGGGATGATGTGCTTGAGATACGCCATGCCGCATTCAGAGCTTTCTTTTTCTCCAAATTCGAAAATATGTGTATCTGAGACACTTTCATGCGAGGCTTTCAGTAAATATGATAATGATAATGATATACATGGATTTAAACTCCTTACTGTTATTCGGAATAAGTAACTCTTGTAATGTTCCTTCTCCTTCTTTGGTGCGCGTCAAAATTTCAAAGATATCACATTTGGACGTCGTCTCAAACAAGAAAAGACTGTCATTTTCTGGATGTCAAATTTCTTCACCTATTTTCTCTTTCTTTTCCACAAATACTAGACGAGACTTTAGAAAGCTTCTCAGTATTGTTTTCAAACATCAGTTTGGTAATAGAGATATTCTTTCGCATATGGCATTATTCTTCGTTGTGTTTGAAATCTTTCGCAAGTTTTGTCGTTTTCGTCGATTTCGCAACTCAACGATGTTGTCCGAAAACAGAGCGTGCACTTGCAACTCAGCTACCACCTTCCCGCAAAAAGCTAAAAGTTTTGTTAATGCATCATACAGTTGTATTTGCATTCGTTCAATATCTTATTCTCTCTTAACAATTATACTTGTACTCGACGCATTTGTCGATCTCAAATCACAATGACTTTGTTTCTGAGAACAGGTATCGTATATTTTTCGTGCCGAGTTTGTAGAAATTGTCAACATGGTTTATAATCTAGAAGGAACTGTTGTAGTGCTTCTCTCCCGTTAACCAATCCTCTTAAATTTGATTGCCTGAAATTTTGCGTGATCTATCACCATTTTCAACCCTGCAATCATGGTGACTAGATATCACAACTTCATTGTTGCATTTTTGTTGTTTGTTTGGGTGGTGTATTACGGAAATTCGATATCGGGTAAAGTACATTTGAATGATGGCAAAGGGATTAATGGCGGGGAAAGGAAGGCCAGCGGAAGTTTGAAGTTCCCACCGTCAATGAGTGGCGGTGAGGATGAAGGGGGTATCAAAAGAGTAGGCTGGCATGGGGGTGGTGGAAGCGTCGGAGCAGGGAATAAGGAATCAGAGGAGAATAGATTAGGAAGACTAGAAGAAATTGGAATGGGGAGGGGGCAAATTGCACCCGGTGATGCCAGTCCGCATGAAGAGAAAGTGTTGAAAGAGAATAAGGAGAAGCAAAGATTAAGAGAGGAGAAGAAAGCAGAGGACAGAAGGATTCAAGAGGAAAAGGAAGAGCAGGAGAGGAAAGCAAAAGAGGATCAAGAAAGAAAAGAGAACGAAGAAGAGGAAGATGCAGAGGAAAATGAGAATAGGGAGGAAGAAATGAAGGTTGAAATAATCGATGAGAATACGAATAATAACGGAGTGGAAGAAGCGAACGGCGAACACAAATTCCTCGCTCTCCGTTCGCTTTGCGAAACTACCACATTTCAACCCGGGCTCTACCTCCAGTGCCACTCCTGGTGTGGTCCCAACTCTACATCCGTCTGCGGTGGTCTAAACAATGCCCGTAATCGTATACAAACATGTCTCCGTTTGGCTCTAGACCTGGGTTCCGGAATCATCCTTCCCACAGTGCAATCGCATCGCAACGCCGAGAACGTCGTTGACTATGGCGACACCACTGACAATACTCTATGTCCAGACGTATATTGGGATGTTGAGTATCTTGTCCAGGAAATGGGTTCCGCTTGTCCAGAGCTAGAAATACGACAATGTGGGGATGTTTCTGGAATAGACGAGGATAAAATCATACAGATGAAGAAGAGAGAACACGGAGATGCCAGTCACCATATCGGCACGTTCAAAGCTATAGTGAACGAGCATTTAGAATCCCTTTCCCTCTCATCAATTTCAGTTGAAGATCCAGTCGCTGTTGGCTTTGGAAATACGATATATGCATACAATTATACATATGACTCGGAACAAGCCCTACAAAAAGAGCTCTTCCGTACCCTTAAATATAATCGCAATTTACTCGATCTCGGATCGAGGCTTCGATATAGTCCCGAGCTACGTGATGGATTTATTGGAGTTCATTTCCGGGGTGAAAGCGATTGGCCCCAAAATTTCGGTTCAAGGGAAGATCAAATGAATTTTTTCAAACAGGAAATCGAGCTTGCATCTACTGTCCAAGGGGCTGCCGAGGGTATCAAGACCATATATATAAGTTGTGGGGACGAAGCAGCCACCTCAACGTTTCGCGAGCCCCTTTCGGCACTAGGGTATCAGGTTTATGATAAGTGGAATTTGGCGTCATCTCTTTCCGAACCATCTTTGCTGTTAGAAGAAATAGAATTCGACACCATAGCTATTATTGACTATGCTGTGTTGGTTGAGGCAGCACTTTTCCTCGGAGTATGGATGTCGATATTTTCCCAAACCGTCGCATATGCGCGTACGGTGGAGCTCGAGCAGGACTACTGGGAAACTTATGTCAATCCAGGAAGCAGAAGGGATGGACTGACGAGATTGTGGGATCAAGCGCCTGCTTTGAAAGGAAATGAGACGACTAAGATATTAGTCGTTAACACGGGCGGTTTCAGTAATATGGATTCTTACCCGTGAGAGTAGCAAGTAGAGAATTTGAGTTGAGATTTGAGGGGTAGATGGATGAATATGCTTTTGTGTAATATAAGAAGAATTGGCTACATTGCTCGTGCAGATAACCTTTCAAGCCATCCGTCCAGTTTCTCGATCGAAAACGGATCTCCGGACTTATGTCCGGTATCAAATTGCACAGTCAAACCTGTGTATCGAAGCACTAGAGTCAATGTGTATTTGCTAACACATCGAGCCAGGAATAAGGGTGGTAAGAACTAAAATGAATTCAACTTTATATTATTATATCATGCTAGCCAATCTACAATTTACCCTCCTTCGACTTCAGGATGTATTCCATATAATCCCACAAATATGTACTCGAGGTATGTTCAGGATATATGAGATACTCCACGCTAGTGCTAGATGTTGTATCGAAATGGCCAGTTTTGGCAATGTATGTAAGCCTGTTTTATCATGATGTTGTGGCTTCATAACATCGTTTGTGCTTGATCTGTACATGTGTGAAAGCACCGGAATGCCCTGAAAGGATAGCAGATCGAGAACGGCCGTTGCGATTGTTCCATTCCATTCCTTCTGCGACTGACCGTGGCCGTGAAGTTCAAGAGACAACGAATTTCCTAGGAGTTTATCGGCTTGGTCACAGGCACAGATAATCATCATCCTGTGACGTATAGTGTTCTTGGATAGTAGACCTGTTTTCCCAGGGGAACTCTAGGAAGCCTTTTTACTTCTGAATTTCTTTTGAATCTCCTCCTCTGTAAACTTGCGGGTTTTCGTCCTGAGCATAGCTGCCAGCTCTTCTTTGCTCTTCCCAATATTTTCCCCTGTCGGAACGAGACATCCAGCAAGATGTTCATAATCCTTCTGCATCAGTTTGATGAACATCATAATGTAATCGATATTTTGGAAGACGAGAGCTTTGCCAGAATCGTACTTTTGTTTTCCTTTCAGATAACTAAGTGGTTGATCGCGCCAATGTCGAAGTGGATTGAGATGATGGGCGGTATGCCAACCGTCGTTGAAGCAATTTCGGTTGCTCTACAAAACAAGGAGTTAGTTATGAATTTGAACAGTGCCATGAATTCAAGGAATGGTCTCTTACCGCCACGTCAATCAGAACAATGGAAGATCTGTAATCCGAATCGGGATCAATTTCATCAACCAATGCATGCTGCCCCCAATTCCCTACCATTAATCCAATTCGCATTTGCATGAATGGTATTAACAATACAAAGAGGGTGGGCCAGAAGTTCAATCTAGCCATCACATACATACCCACGTATGAGCCAATTTCCCAGAACAGCACCTCGCACGCCAATCTCATTTTGTTGGTCCGGAAAAAGTATAATGGAAGCTCAAGCCAGACAAAGAACACAAAGCGACCCCAGTACTTCAGGAAATCAATTATATCATCCCGTTGATACCGCAGAGTCGAAGAAACATCATCTGGTCCATTGCCCTCAACATGATGACATTTGACATGGTGGTAGTAATAAGAATGTAATGTGTGGCCCATGAGGGGTTCAAGGAGGTATGGGAACATTTGATCGAGCCATGCGTATTTCTTTACTAGAACTCCGTTGTTATGAATATGGTTGTGAAGCATAAGGGTGAAAGGTCCGCAGTAAAGTGACTGCATGATCCAATGGCAGAAACCATGTATCAATGAGAACCTGTTGTATAAAATGATAGCGCTCGGAACCGACGTGGCGAGGTAAAGGATGATATGTGTCAGGAAGACAACATCTGTTGGCCGACGCACTACTCCTTTCGCCCATTGTATGTATGGCTCAAGTATGTATCGGTATACGGGACGGGGGAGGCGTTCAAGATCTTCTTGATCCCAACTTGTAAATACTGTAGGTTGGAATTTTTCGTTGCTCTCATCGTTGAGAGCTTCTAAAATCGAGATTTGCTCGTCGATCTGAGTTTGGCTTTCTTGACTTGAAGGAGTGTTTGCGGGATTGGCTTTGTTACTTTTTTGCACATCTTTCAGTAGTAACTCAAGCACCCTTCTATCGGGTTGAGTTAAGTTGGGATTCATGGCTTGGAGATCCATGATGTTGTAGATAATTGGTTGTTAACCAAAATTATTTGTGATACTCGTAGAAGGACATGAATGAATATTTGTATTAAAAGGAATCTCTTTGGAACGGACCATAATTTTTGCGATTGAACTAGCAGATTCACCCACCTAGTACCGGTACTGTGAAAATCGCAAATACCCTTATTAATTCTCTACGATATGAAGACCCATCGTGAGAAGATCAGGGTCTAAACCATACCTGTTATCACCCATACCGCGCGTTTTCTATTATTGCTTCATCTAGACCGGGAGCCCCTTTATGTGCGTAAATGCACGTGAGGTCGATGTGTTGGTGGAGTTTATGACCGAAAACGGACGGGAAGGATTATAGAAGGTGTAAACCTGCAAATCATCATAAGCTCTATGGCTTGGAAGCTGCCATCCTCATGGCAACAGCTGTTCGCAGGTAAGCTTGCTGTTATTTAGATGAGTGTTATTGGCTGTCATTTTCCCGGTCAATCATCAATCCATCAGTATTAGTAGTATCATCATGAACAAATAATATACTTTGACCGCTATATACCTAGAGAGAGAGATGCGGTGGCAACTTTGTAGATAAATCTTTGAAGAAGTGGATTCCATTCCAAAACTCGATTGCAATCTGTTGAGTGCGAATCATGAAAGGAATTGAAACAATGGCTCGAGAATAATGGATACTGCACTACCTAGGTACTTTGGAAAGACTGCCGAGCTATCAGAATTACAGATCACCAGGATACGAAGCTTGAGCTTTGAGGCGAACCATGCTTAGTAAGCCACCTTCCGAAACTCCAAAAACCTAACACCTACTATTATTAATTGATGATAGCTCGTATGCGTTTTACCAATTGATAGGCCTGTACGAATTGACCTGCAAATGCATCATGTCTTGGGAGCTTGTCGGTAGAGAGATATAATCACATTTAATCAATCATCGTCTTTCTCCTATTCTACAACTTCCTCAAGCAAACCTATATGTATATCTACATTTATATATATACGCACAGCAATGCTAGTGCTGCAAACTGCTCAATCCGCTCCAGCCCGTCTATGAGTATATTGCCACATACAAATAACAATGACGCTAATCATCAACATCGCTCATGTATGGTATCAATGCATTCTTCGTCACTGCCCTTACAGTTGTTTTCTCTTTATGTTGCTTATTTCTTGTAATCCTCTGGTCCAACCATCAACTCCGGTCTAACCAACTTATCGAAGTCCTCTTCACTCAAAGCCTTCAACTCCATGGCTGACTCCTTCAAGGTCAATCCTTTCTTGTGGGCATTCTTGGCCACTTTGCTAGCCATATCGTAACCGATTTTTGGGTTCAGGCAGGTGACTAACATGAGACTATTGAGATTTTTGTTAATACTTGCTGTTTTAAGGCTCGAAGGAAGGGGAAGATGGGATTAATAAGTGAAATCGGTATACGCACGATTCTTTCAGGATACTTTGAATCTTTTCTTCATTGGCTTGTAATCCAACCACCAAGTTCTTCTCAAAGCTTCTCATTCCATCGCTCAAGATTCGAATGCTGTGCAACAGATTTCTAATAACCAATGGCTTGAATACGTTTAACTCAAACTGGCCGTTCATGCCACCAATGGTTGTGGCAGTGCCGTTTCCAATAACCTGGGCGCAAACCATAGTGATGGCCTCGCATTGGGTTGGGTTGACTTTACCCGGCATGATCGAACTTCCAGGCTCGTTTTCTGGTAGGGCAAGCTCGCCGAGGCCACATCGAGGACCGGATCCAAGATATCGGATATCTTGGGCAATCTTAAAGAGGGATGAGGCGAGGGTGGTGAGGGATCCAGAAGCTTGAACAATTGCATCGTGAGCTGCAAGAGCTTCGAATTTGTTAGGTGCAGTGGTGAATTGGGTTCCGGTCATCTTAGTAACCTCTTCTGCGATAGCTTCTGCGAATCCCTTGAAAGTGTTGATACCAGTACCTACAGCAGTTCCTCCTTGCGCTAAGAGTCTAAGGTGGGGAAGGGATGATTCGACACGCTCGATACCATAATCAAGTTGTGCGACATATCCGGAAAACTCCTGGGCGAGGGTAAGAGGAGTTGCATCTTGCAAATGGGTTCGTCCAATCTTAATAATATTCTTCGCCTCAAATTCATCTACTTTAGCTTGGAGAGCATCTCGTAATGACTTAGTCGCAGGGAGGAGCTCATTCTCGATTTCGAGGACTGCAGCAATGTGCATAACAGTAGGGAACGTATCGTTTGAAGAAGCTGACATGTTGACGTGATCGTTAGGGTGAACTGGTTTCTTGCTTCCCATGGTTCCGCCCAAAATTTCAATAGCCCGGTTCGAGATAACCTCATTAGCATTCATATTTGACTGGGTTCCAGAGCCGGTTTGCCAGACGACAAGAGGGAAATGATCGAGCAACTTAAGATCTGCGACTTCCTTGGCAGCCTCTTGAATAGCTTTTCCGAGCTTTGGGTCTGTCGAAATTTCGTCAGCTCATGTCCTAACGTGTCTCTCCTTTATGTAGGCGTACCTAGACCAAATTGCATGTTGACAGTCGCAGCCGCGCCCTTCAAAATACCAAAAGCCTTAATAATTGGAGGAGGCATGCGATCTTGAGGCTGATTTATCTTGAAGTTCTCCAACGAACGCTCAGTCTGCGCTCCCCAATATTTGTCCGCGGGGACCTCGACGTTTCCAAAAGCATCGGATTCGGTTCTTGTTTGCGACATGTTGTATGTAGTTGCGTGAAAATTTCTTTGCAGACGAGGAAACGAAGATTGCAAGCTCTTAAGCTTATATGATGAAGGAGCAGAATTGAGGACCCGAGTCGCAGATTTGCTCGTGATGTTGACGGCATTCGCGGGGCAGGTGGAGGTGGTGAATGTACGAGCTATTGCCCGAGGCAACGGAGCTCGAAGTGTGGATGTCCGAAGCATTGTGACTGTTCCAAAAAAGTACAAAATCTTACAAAGTTGCAAATTGTGTTCAATTTCACTCAATTGAAATCTTGGGGATGCCCGTACTTAAATCAACTGCAGTTAAGAATTGCTAAGAGTCAGTAGTGGGCACGGAGGGTGGGTATCATAGCAGCAAGTCAAAATTTATGGACTCCAAAAGTTTCACCCGCCATAAAAATCGTCTTGGCGGAAACTATCGGCATCGGGACATTCCGGCAATTCCGCCGTGTTGAATATAGTTCTTACGTAATGACCATTTATTACTCGGGACACATACTGTATGTATCAAGGACAACGATACAATGCCTCGAGGTCCTAAAGTTAGGAATGCTACGGCACAAAACCAACGTCCAATTCTTCTGCTTTCCATATTGCCATTAGTTATTGGCCTTAATCTCTTGTGTATTCCAGATAGCGAGGTGCTTGAGGCTTGATTGAGCACAATGAACTTCGATACCCTTTCTGCACTACCAACCATTCTCGCCAGTAAAGCATTTCACGTGCATGTAACAACTCCAAGATTCTCTCCAAAAAGACACTACAATCTCATCTCTCAAATCAAAGATTTCCCCTTCCTCCTATTCCATCTTCCTCCGTCTGGACATGCAAGAATGAATAGCAGTTTGTTGGTTGCCGCAACATATGGACGGATTCTCTAAAAATCTGATTCCAATCATCTTTCCTCTAGTCTACTTTTTCATGAGAGATGTGCAGTATTGTACGCCAGAATAGTGTTGTCAAATTCCTATTTTAAGTCTCAATATTCAGTTCTATATCATGTTGTTCCATCGGGAAATCATGAATTTCTGCCAATTTCTAAAAACAATCTCCTATGCTCCCCAAAGGAATGCCCTCAAAAGGTTGAATTTAGCACACCAGATTCTTTCACTCCACTCCAGATACTTGCTAAATAATACACATTGCACTCCATGGTAGTGTCCTGAATACATCGCGTAAGTATTCAATAGTGTTGACAACGAAGGTGTTGTTTTGAGACCTGAGATCAGGTTATATGAACGGAAAAGTGTACTAGGAGATGAACGAACAGTCAACTGTAAAACCAAAAAATGTAACCTTGGCATTTTTCCAGATGACTTTATCACATCATCCGCTGACTAGAGAAAAAATGCATCCACCATCACCAAGCCGATTCGAGATACGCAGGATCCAACGCAGCAATCTAAGAATTGAGACGATGTGGTATTCAGAGATTGTTCAGTTGAACTCCGCAAGTGGTTCGCTTTGAATGAATACTGTGAGGAAGATCCAGGGGATAGCTTAGAGAACGCTGTAGCAAGAACTGAGGAGAAAGGTAAGTTTCGTGTTCTGGGTACATACAAAGCAACTGCAGACTTCATTGATTATCAAGAGATGTCCGAGCGATTGTTGAGCCTTGACTTTGAATTCCTGTGGGAAATCCTGAACGACTATTCGAAATACCATGAATTTCCTCTGCTAGAGGAGGCTTTTGTACACGGAGAATTTCACACGCCCCCAAACTTCCTTTCAGATACTCTGGCAGTATTCTTTTCTCTTCGCGATGTGCAAATTATGCAAGATTCCGAGTTTCGAAAAACTGTACTAGATTCAGAATACACGGCGAAGGAGAAACCAGATCTGGCATGGCTTTGGTCTGTCCAACAATGGAATCCTGCATTTGATGGAGGCAATTATGTTTCCTGTTGTGAAAGAAGAGATTGTTTAAGATCATAGGGCTATGTAATGTGGGACAGCGCAAGATTCAGGATATGTAGCCATACAGGCCAAAAGTAATCCGAGGACCATTGTTGACGGATCACCCCCAGGCAAACGAAAGCTGATATCTGAGTTAAATATGACTGTGTAGAGGCGAAAAGTTCTTTAGATAAAGCCTCATTATTTGTTGGTTACGTGGATGTCCCTTTACTCCAGTTTGAGAGAACGAAAAGAGATCAGTAGAATCTCAAACTTTTCTTTTGCAGTACTAACACTGGTAAAATTTCAATTAGCTACCCTAATAATCAAACTCTCCACCAAGTCTCCTCAATGCCACCACCTCCTTGCTCAAGCTATCCTGTCCATCAACAGATCTGCTTCAACATCTTCTAACCCCATAGAGAACAAGTTGTGCATTCCTTCCCACGTAGCGACCCACAACTTCGATATCAAAATATTCAATGCCGGATCGCAGCCCAAAATAGAAAGATTGAAATTGTACAGCATAACTGTTGCAAAAAAGTAGAGTAGAACAAGCCGAGGACAATTCACGGTGTTAAAATCGGCCCATGACAAAGTTGTGAGATGAAACGAGGAACAAAAGCGCTTTGCCTTGACTCAAAGAGAGGAATAGGTGACTATTTGATGTGGCTTGACAAAAAACACAAAATCAAGTATTCGTAAGCCGCTTAAGGTTGTTGATAGGCGTGCATAGTACGACTTTCCAGCACAACGCAACGCTCCAATAATCACGTGAACATTTCGATGGATTTAAGTGAAGGATCCTATACGTGATCACAAACTCCCAGGTGCTAATTGCACAACACCCCTTTGGAGAATGAATGCAAATCAAGCTAGGGATTTTCGCACTCTGATAGGTCCAACCACATTTGCTAATCTGGGTCCAAGATCTCCTTCAAGCACAACGCCTTTCTGTAAGATCTCAACGTCATTGTTCTCTCGCATCGTGAACAGAATTGATCGAATATCTGGCATGGCTTCACGCCAGCAGGAATAACCCAATGCTTGAAGCTCCGGATGAGTGAGTGCTCGAGCGACTTCGGAAGGACAGAAAGTTTTGGGTGATTGGCGTGATGCTAGAAAGTGATTTATATAAGGTTCAATTGTCGAGATAGAATCATGATTTGCAGCGTTATCCATCGAAAAAGTAGAACTATATTAGATCAATTTTTGTCAGTCGAAGTATTCGGCATCAAAGATCTCGAGCTTTCAAGGGTGATAAAGACTAGTGAAAGCCTTGGCGCGATTAGCCGAAGCCAAATCTGGAACCATCTTCTACAAACGACACGAAGAGATTGTTCTTAGCATGATCGATAACAATGAACTGAGATTGTGTTTGCTGTTATGTAAATGAAATTTTACATTCTATCGTATAGCTTCTTTCTTCATTCAAGTACTATGAATAAGTGGCCTACCTGGCCAGTTCATGGGTATCATCGTGTACAGAGTTCCCCTATCCCCAACCGTGCCCAAAGCGCCCTTCGTCTCTGCCCTCACTTTTAAGATCATTTTATACAGTATTCTGATACATAAACACACCCAATATCCGTTGCGCCAATGCTACACCACTGCCCCCAAGTGGGCTAATAACGCCTTTGAAACGCCCAATGCAACCTCCATATCCAGCCGCAGGTAACATCACGCATTAAGCTCCAATTGCTAGACATGAATCTAGTACCATATCCAATGCAGCTCGATCTTGATATTCGGCACCTTCCCATCCCCAATCGTCGATGTCACTCATCGGTTCGTCTATTGCGTGCCCGTTGACGCCATTAGTTAAACCGTTGACCTCGAGACCACCCATCTCGATGTCGCCATCTTCATCCTCAGTAACAATTCTTCCCTGAGGCCCAAGGCGTGTGAATGCGTTCCAATCCTCTAGCTCGCCTTCTTGGTATCCAAACATAATTTGCTGAACAACGACTGGCATTTGCCCTAAACCACAATCGGAAATTTCAAGTGCAGTTCGTACATCAGCCATGCCTAGGGGACCTCGTTCACTTGCTGCGCGGGCCTCGGTGGGTAATAAGCCGTTTTTGTCTCGAAGAACTTCGTTGCGCAACGAGGATTCTTCCTCCCTTTCTAACTGCCTGCGATACTTATGCGTTTGTACCCAGGAGGAACCCCCGCCTGTTCCAGCACTACCCGTAGACCCAGGTCCATTGCTTCTCGTTTTGCTGAATATCGATGATAAGACCTCTTTAATAAACGTTTCTGTTGCCACAGACATGAACTGAGCTGCATCTTGTACATGGCCATTGACTAATCCTGTTTCGTAGCATATGGGAAGCATTCGCGATTCGATAGTTGTCATGTCAGGAAATTCTCCCGATTCCAAGGCTAGAGGTAAAGCATATCTTTTCCGAATCTCCAGATCCCAATCTTCAAAAACATATAAGTAATATGAAACTTGCAAGGTTCGGTGGTTATGAATAACTTACTAGTTTTATTCAGACCACCAGCACTAGCAGGCACAATCTCGGGCTGCCGTGCTGGCTTCGGTCGGCGATGCTCGGTTAACATTGTCGCAAACGCATCGAACGGGTCGAACTAAAAAGCGATTCAGCACAGATTCATAATAACTCCATATAAGCAAAATATATCTCACATCATTTTGAGAAAGATCCTTCAACCTTCTCCTATCACGACTCGGTAGTTGCATGACTTCCGTCTTAAGTCTTTGTTCTGCCGCATCGCCGCTAACCGGCTTACTCCCAGCTCCTGTTGCAGGTTTATCATTTGCACTGACCCAGCTTGCCACGCCCTGGTCAGGCATTTCACGAGTTGTGTTCGCATAAATGGCAGATATCAATTGATTGTGAAGATGTTCGATTTCGCCAGTATTTGTTATGAGAAAATGATCAATTCGGGACGAAAGTTCAATTTGGTTCATGTGCCCTGAAACAAAGGATTAACGTAATGCTAACACGCGTGATTATCGCCCCTCACAAGGGACGATAACTCTCATCACATACCCATAAGAAACAAGCCAATTGAATCTTTGTATATCCCAAAATTCTCCCCAATGGCAGACTTGACTGCCGTATACAACGGTTCAAGGTCGATGCGCGGCGGAACATGATTGAATTTTGCAGATTTTTGTACCGGTGTTGTCGCAGTAAGTGATTTGTTGGGTAGAACAGGAGTTGGACTCTTATTCGTCACACTCGAGCGACTCAAGGCCGCTGGATCAATATCGGGCATGATGACTGTGGGAGCTATTCAGGCTCGCGCGACCACGCTCTCAAGGCGCGAAAACCTTCAATTTTCTATCGCCCATAAATAGAGAAGTAGCGGAAGAATTGGATGACACAAATTCAAAATAAGAACTGTAGATTTGATAGCGTGGTTGATGATTGAATGATGGTCGACTCGGGGCATAACATAGAGGTGACGTTGAGAGAGTCCGTTGGCCTTGTAGCCTTATGTAAGAAATCTGGAGTTCTAGGGTAACCTACGAGCCCACCTTCCCTTGTACTGTCACTACAAATCAAACCAAACCCCTCAAAATTGAAGTAAATAAATCATCGCGTGTGATCCCTATCAACGCGTCCACTCTTTTGATCAACTCTCATGAAGTTTAACGAATATATGTTTCTCTGAGGATTAAGATAAAGGTCGCAGATATTCAATTATCGCAACGATGCAATTATGTCCTCACGAACTACTCGTATCTCCACTGCTATTGATAGCTTAGTGCGCCGATTTCAAGTAGATATTCCGGGAGAAGATCCTGCAGACGCAGAAGAGAGGGAAAGCAATGCTACCGACTTTGTACGGGAAATTTTGGGAAGGTATTGACTTTGGAACCTGTGCGCAGTATTATGGAATGCTGATTTTGCAATTTATGTAGCTCAAAAACAACTGCTGTTGTCGCAGACGTAAATCAAGCTTCGGATTTGATAAAGAAACGATTAATACAGACAAACCCAAGTCCTAATGAAGCTTTACGATTTACAAACCTATATAGCCGGCTCCTCTCCATACCGGTCATTACACAAAAATGGGCAGTGCTTTACTTTCTGTATCAACTAGGCGACCAAGAGCAAGTCAGACCTTCTGGACTGACGAGCCCTTTTATGAGTCCAGTAAACAAGAAGAATCCTAGGAGACCTGCCGAGGACCAAGATACTGCCAGCGCTGCTTCTCTTCGAGATATCCGTCGGAACATTCAGGTAGATGGAACTTTTGACTCTCAAAGCCAAACATCGCGAGAAGAGAGAGAATTCGACGATGCTTTTGCGCCTGCTGGACTGAGGAAGTTACCGGAACGAGAAGGGGGCCAGAAAGATCGAAAGGAGGAAGAACAGGCATTTGCGAAGACACCAAGTAGCCAGCGTGAGGCCGTCGCATTGAAGACGGCTCTATTGGCTGAGAATTATGTCGAAATTGATCCCCCGGAAACCGCACTACTGAGAGACTTGCCATTCACATTACAAGGCCTATCGTCCTCGAATTTACCATTTGATGCCCAATCAAACCTTAGACTACCCGATACTTTACCTGTACCAATAATTTCAATTCTCCATACATTAGCTGAGCCATCGCTGTTATACAGAAGTTTATCTGGGTTTGTGCAGACAAGCGACGGCGGTCTCCTAGGACAGAGTCTACGAGCCGCTATTGCGGGAGAGCTTAGGTCATATCTTGGACTAGTAGCAACGCTAGAAGGTCAAATCCGACGAGCACTTTCATCGTTAGACGAGAATGAGCCAAGAGGAGGTGTTGGAAAGGCAGGGGTCACTCTTAAGAGATGCGTAGTATGGACCCGAGAAGCGACGATGGGCTTGAGATTGATGAGCCTAATTAGTGAGGAATCAAAAAGCAAAAAGGGCGGCCAACTCATCACGTTGATCCATGGATTTTCATCGTCGCATGGGGATCCAATGGTAGGAGCTTTCGCCGAACGGTTATTGATTCATGTTACTCGGCCGTTTTATGATATGCTTCGACATTGGATATATGATGGAGAATTATCCGATCCATATCATGAATTTTTCGTTTCGGAACAGGATCCCAATGCGATCCAGGAGGCCCAAGATGGCAGAAGCAGAGGAGGTGCCAGCAGTGTATGGGAGGACAAATACAAACTTAATGAAGATATGGTGCCAAGTATCATCACCCAGGACTTTGCTCAAAAGGTCTTCCTAATTGGAAAATCCTTGAACTTCATCCGCTATGGTTGTGGGGATTCTCAATGGGTGGAAGAGTACTCAAAAGATGCTTCGAAAGAACTGCGGTACGGTGATACTGCGACTTTAGAGACATGGATCGACGAGGCTTATAAGACGACTATGGCCCGACTAATCCACTTAATGTCAGATAAGTTCCATCTGTTCGAGCATCTCAAGGCTCTTAAAAATTATATCCTCCTAGGGCAAGGAGATTTCATCGCTTTACTCATGGAATCTCTTGCATCAAATCTTGATCGTCCGGCAGGCGCTCAATATCGGCATACTCTCACCGCTCAACTTGAGCACGCTATCCGTGGCTCTAATGCGCAATACGATTCACCCGAGGTTCTCCGTCGTCTCGACGCCCGTATGTTACAACTTTCGCACGGTGATATAGGTTGGGATTGTTTCACCCTTGAATATAAAATTGATGCTCCTGTCGATGTCGTTGTAACGGAATGGGGCAATCGACAATACCTCAAAGTATTCAACTTTCTATGGCGCATCAAGCGTGTTGAATTCGCCTTATCGACTACCTGGCGTAAATGCATGACTGGAGCCCGTGGCGTCTTACTTGGATCTCCAGATCCCGCGTTCCATCAATCATGGAAACAAACGCGCGGTGTCCTTGCAGAAATGATTCATTTTATCGCGCAACTGCAATACTATATCCTCTTTGAAGTTATCGAGTCTTCTTGGGATGAGCTCCAATCTGCTATCCACAAAGATGGTTGCACACTTGATGATCTTATCAAAGCGCATACTAAATATCTCAACGCCATCACACACAAAGGTCTACTAGGCGCCAAAAAAAAGCATTCAAATGATCTTGATGATAATACGTTCATGGTTCAATTAGGCGAAATTCTTAGATTAATGCTCTCATACCGCGACGCAGTTGACGGTCTTTATTCCTTTAGCGTAACCGAATACTCAAAACGTCAAAATGCCAATTCTCCATCCATCCCGCGCCCAGGCACATCTACCTCCTCTCGACCCGGAACTCGCTTCGATGATTATCCTCCGTCTAAATCTCCATTCGAGAATCCTAATCCTGCACTTCTCAATCTCAATCTTTCGAATATTCAAGGCGAAGAAGAAGAATTCCCCTTATTGGCAGAGAGATTAAGTGGGCTAGGAACGCAATTTAAAACGAGGATTTCACTATTGCTCGGTGATTTGGCATATCAACCAGACACAGACATGAGGTTCTTAGGTGTGGTAATGAATTTCAATGACGTATATACGGGAGTTAGACGGAAGAGTGCCCGAGAAAGGGAGCGAGAAAGGGACAAGGGGAAGGGCAAAGCTAGAGAAGGAAGATCTGGCGAGTCGAGTGTTAGAGAAAGATAATCGCGTTGTGTTCAGTACTTGGTATTAGAAGAATGAGTAGAGATGCGTGAAGAAAAGGGGCGTATTGTATTTCCATGGACTCTTTTCGCGTAGCATGGTATGGCATATTAGGACGGTTTGATAAGGATACCAATGAATGATGGATGGGTGGGTGGAATGCAGATTGGCTGCTTGTGGCGTTGTTTTGTTGATATAGGATGATGAATATACAATTCTTTTTTGCGCATGACTGATGCCTACCTCTTTCTTCCTATTCCCTACTCTCAATGTGTATGCGTATAATTCATCATAGGTACTTTAATAGTGGTTCTGATGTTCTCCGTCTTGTATTTCTTCCACACTATCTCATCTCATCTCCTCCCCTCCCCTCTCCCCAGCAACTAAACTCCTCCTCAACACCCAACAAGCATCGCATCAAACACCAACCACCCAGATTCCCTCTATATATCACATAATCACCCAAAGAATAGTGATGACGCTAGCACACTAGCACTACCTAGTACTAAATACCTACCAAATACCTACTAAATACCTCCCTATCCACCTCCCTATCCACCTCCCTATCTACTCACAAATAAGCAAACCAAGCAATCCCCACCTTCTCCGATAGCGACCAAACCAAACCAAACCATACCATATACAGCCACCCAGCCTCTCTACTCACGAAACAATCTCACACCTATACCCACACTGCACCTACCCTGCATCTTAGAACCAAATGCGTACGCAACGTACGCAACGCGCACTTTCACCACTCAACCCGGATTAGTGTTGAATGTTTAGGTATAGAAATATAGAAAGTTGAAAGTGTGAATCCATCGTGAAGTAAGTTCCTAGGGATGACATGATTGAGATTCATACCTGTTGGTGTTTCGAGTCTCTACTTTCTGAGAGGAATGGCTACCTGGAGATGCCCGTTAAACTTGTGGAGAATATGATAGGCCGAAGGAAAGGAAAATGTTTGGTTGAAAGCTATCCAGTGTTGATATATCCTTAGATCCATTTCACGCATTCCTATAACTGCTCACTTATTACACATATCTCATTCACATATAGGTATTGTGTATAAACTTTATCTCATTCATATTCATATTCATTTGCATTTTCATTTGTTCTTGCCTTCCTTCCTCTACCCCTCCACCTATTTCCTTCCTAACCTCCCAATTTTGATATATTCTCTCAATATCCATTTCTGCTTAATTCATCCTATCCTATCAAATTCGGACAGGGCTCACCCGTTCCCATTCCATCATCCTTTCCCAACCAATGCCTTTTGAATTCCCCATTATCCCGTCCACTGCTCTCTACCCATCATCCTTTCCTTTCGCTATGTTAACAGAGCAAAATTGCCCAAAGAAAAACGCCATGCTTGCTATATACCCAGAAAAGCCTTGATATGAAACCCTTGAGATACCAGAGTCTAAATCCAACGCAGAAGATGAGTGCAATAATCCAAAATGCAAGAAAATGCAAAAGGTATGTGAAATCACGCAGCCACCAGATAAATCCTATCTCAATCGTACAAAAAATACAACACACTATGTTTTTTCTCTTTCCTGCTCGCACCACCATATCACCGCCTACACTCGTCTCGAGCTTAGATTCGTTTATCAATGCCTTCTTCTTCTAGAACTTGGGGCCCCCAAGTCAATGTTCTTCATTTCCTCTAACAGCGCCCACGCATCCCCAGCTCCACCCCCTCTCCCCGCGCCACCACTAGCCGGAGCCGGCAATGCCATCGGAATTTTCGCTGGCACGACTGGCCCAACCGCTCCTCTATATCCACCTCCAGGGCTACTTCCATACTGATAACCATTTGACTGATAACTGTCATGAGAATATTCAGCCGTTGAAGGTCTCTGCATTGACGTTCTACTAGATGCGTATGTTGGTTCTTTGTACATCGGTACATTTGGGGATGAATGGTATGCAGGTTGTGCCGACATCCGGTTTGACTTCTTTTGGAGTTTCCTATGAGCGGTAGCTGGAGGGTTATCAGGAATGCCGCCGCTGAAGTAAATTGGGGAAGAGACGGCCATTGACTGAGGCCTTCCTGCTTGACGTAATTGCTTACGACCATTTGATGGCATTTGATGTTCTGCCGGTGGAGGTCGATAATTGCGATCTGGCATTTGCGAAGCGTATTTTGGTCCCTTTTGTTCAAGGAGTGGTGCATAATTAGATTCAGGGATGTGATCACTTGGATCGATTTCCCTACCATCATAGGTAATGATTTTGGCGTCGGGATCATCTTTAGAATCATAAGCAGCGCTTAAAGATGTTGCAGACTTCGATCCTGCCAGACTTGGATTGAAAACATCATATGAATCTGGCCCGAATGCAATACCTGATAATCTTCGAGGCTCTGGAGCAGGACTGACCGGTTTTCGCATGACTGCTGGGTTAGGAGAGGTACCTCTCCTGTTCATAGGATTAGGTGAAACACCTCTTCTGTCCATAGGTGGATTGGGAGATGCACCTCTTCTATCCACTGGGTTGGGAGATACGCCTCTTCGATCCATAGGGTTAGGCGAATTTCCTCGTCTATCCATTGCAGGATTAGGCGACGTACCCCTAGGTTTTACTGGCACCATAGCAGTAGACGCAGCGTATCGACTTTGGCGATCGTCATACGCTGCTTGTGGGGAGTATGGAACAACAGCCGAATTATCATGATAGGGAAGGGGTATTGGCTGTTGAATCTGTTGTGGTTGATGTCTTGGGATCTCTTGATATCTTCCTCGCTGCGAAGATGCAGGGTTTTGGCTATAACTTGCTCGCTTTTCGTGATAAATCCGATCCGAAATTTCCTTTGCGATGATTGGATCCATTCCCGGTACCAAAGTTGGTGGCATCTCAGGCAAGCCATAGTCTCCATTGGTATTCTGCACACCTAGAGACTGGCTCCTGTCTTGGCGGGATGATGAGAGTTGGCCATAGGAGTTTCTTGAGGTCACAGAAGCGCCATCTCTGACAGAAGACATAGAACTGGATGTCGGATAGCCACCTGAGCTATTCGAATGTTGATGACTCGGGGCAGTTGTTGCAATACTATTGCGACTAGGTCGATGCCGTAAATTTAATGGTGCCGGTACTTGGTCATACATTCCTTCAGCTGGGTGTTGCATAGCACCTGGTGCACTGCCTCTATGGGGTATAGCAGTCTGATAACCGTTCGGTCCTGGTCCTGGCGCTGGTGTTGGCGGGGCATCCTCGACAGTTGGCTGCATGTCGTCATAAGTGGGATTGTATCTCAAATCCCTCGAATCATAAGAGTTTTTCCGGGGTAGGTAAGGGTTTCCATTTCCGGACCTTCGGAATTGGTCATCGTTCTTTGGTGGGCTATAGGCCTGGTAGGCTGAGGTGGGCTGTGTATGAGCAGGCATTGCATGACGGTGCAGATCATCCCCGGAAGTGTTATATGGATTGGAAGTTCCCCGACTGACTGGACGACCATGGATAGCCTTGGGTTGGGCGAGAGTTGGCACCGAGCTCATGTGTTTGCTTGCATGAGCCGGGGGAGGTGGGGGAGGGCCAGGGCTCATCGGAAGTTCATATGGACCTGGCTGCTGCTGAGGCTCATACGTTAGCATACGAGAGCCTCCATATCTATCGCGAGAATCCGCTTCATGGGCGGCGTATTGATTCATATCATGACCTTGATCGTAATCATTTCTCAACATTGGATCGTGAATCTCATATCTATCGTTACTCCGTATTGATTGGGAGCTTGGTGGTGCTGCAACCATCATGTCTTGGGGTGCTCCGTATGGAGTCGATCCTGGGCTAATATCATATCCTTGGGGTTGGTTATATCGGGTTGAAGGTGCATTATATTCCACTCTTTGTACAGGCGATTGTTCCTGAACGAATCCGTTCTGATATCCACGTGGTGGCGTTTGCGCGTGCTCCTGACCAATAGTAGGGGAATGATACCCACGCTGTGCTTGCATGGGATCAGACATAGCAGCAGAACTTGGATATCCACGAGGCGAAGGTTGGTCCTGAATTACCGGTGGATTTGCATATCCCCGAGGGACGTGATCTGGCAAAGCATTCGGAGACATCTTATATCCTTGCGGCAGTGTCTGAATGTGATCTAGTATTCCATTCGGTGGGTTTTGATAGCCTCGAGGTGGGGTTTGGACATGATCTGGTATGGCAGAAGGAGAGTCTCTATATCCACGAGTAGGAGTCATTTGCATATGGTCTACTGTAGATGGGGCTTGATATCCTCGCGGAGGAGTGTGGACAAGTTCAGCAGGATGTGGTACCGCAGCAGGGATCGGGGCTGGCGCGGGTGCTGCCACAGGAGGTTGCGCTGGAGCTCCAGTGATTGGATCGGTTGGTAAAGGCCGCCTCTTAACAATTGGCTTCACCCCTAATTGTCTGGGCCCACCAACTCCTTCTCTCAAACTCCCACTTCCACTTGCGCTCCCACTCACACTTCCGAAATCCGTTATCGATTGCACAGATGTAGATGGAGTAATTGTCGATGAAATTTGTTTGGGTTCCTTCTTCTCTGGTTTCTCTGGTTTGGGTCTTTTATCATAATATGTGATCTCGACCCTAATCTCTCCTGCATATTTCCCCTTGAAGTTTAAGTTATGCCATATATCACTTTGTCCCCCTCCTGCAACAATGACATCTTGTAAGTTCACCCAAGTCTCTCCTATCAAATCTGTTCTCTTGTCGTCATTAAATACTGAGACCTTTAATTGATAGTAATCTGGCGAATCGTGAACCGTAAATCGTAGCTCTTGATCCCTAGATGGCCTGGTCAGTGATGAAGTCGACATAAAGTCCTCATTGAGCACTTACCATCGAGGGGTTTGTCCACCTCTCTTATCTGTCTCCGTTTTTTTTGCTTCCTTTCCCAGACGAGCTGCACAATACGGATCTTGTTTTCCAATTGTCTTTCTGTTTGGTAAATTCTTGGCTCGATCAACGATAACAACTAGAGTACCAATTACTGGACCATCGACCGTCATATCCGAGAAGATTCCAGCGGTATGCATGCCCGCCATTTTGAGTTTCGTCGCCATGATGGAGAAAGAGAGTGAGGTATTATTAATGCTTCAAAGAAAGTAAGACTAGATTATACTTCAATGATGATTTATTAAAAGATAATGCTCGAGGTCGAGGTCGTGGTTGAGGTTGTGTTCTCCTAGCTGTAAAGTTGATCTCGGTCTCGAGTGTGTGTATAATAACTTCCAAGTTCTTTCTTGCTTGCTTTCTTTCGATCTTTCTTTCTTGCTTGCTTTCTTCCCTCGCCAGCTCTAGCTGAGCATTGTATTTGGGAATTCCTCAACTGATATTCCAAAGTCGAACGCCGAGTAGGTACGAAATCGCGTTAGAACCCTCGCATCTCAGACCGTTCCATGCAGCATAAATCATAAAAAAAGCTGACACTCCAGAAATATTCAGAACTGATTTGAGAAAAGAGAAATGGGATCCGTTTTGATTGGAATGAAGCGGGTCTAGGGTGGATTAATTCGAAAGTTGTTCACAATGTTACCTCTCCTCAGTGTGCAAGGCGCGAGAAAGAGGTAAAGGGAGTGGCTGAAATCGTGGAGAAAGAATGGTGAAGGCTGGTGTTATCCTTGTAATACCCTCGTTACTTTGTGTAGGTAAGGTACCAAGGGATTGTTTTTGAAGGAAGAAAGAAAGAAAGAAAGAAAGAAAGAAAGAAAGAAAGAGAGAAAGAAAGAAATTGGAATTCACCCACTGAACATGATTGAACACAGATGATGTATGGCGTAATGAATCTCTTCAATGAATATGTATATATATGTATATATATATGTACATGTGAGTCGGTAGGTGTGGTGAGCTAATGAATGACATTTGACTTCTTGTTGTTGTTTTTACATTGGTTGATCAGCTATGGATGGCTCTTATCGTAGATTTAATATCACCACTCTTCCTTCACCCTTCACTCTTCTCCCATCTACCCTTCACTCTTCTCCCATCTACCCATCTACCCATCTACCCATCTACCCATCTACCCATCTACCCAGGAACCAAGATATGGATATCGTATTATCGTAGATTGCTACGCTGATGACGAAAATCGGGACCTTACCTTACCTTGCCTCGCCTGCCTAGGTAGGGTTAATAATGTTTGTATGTACATAATTCAATCCCTGTTGAGAATCACCTCCTCGACCGAGGATGCCTTATGCCTTTCTCTTATGCCTTTCTGTGTACGATGTATGAAATTTAATCCTTGTTCTAAGGTTCGAAGGGTTTTTCCCTACTCTGAGTCTTCTGACGCTCCGTGTATCCAATCCCAATCCAATCCATCGGCCCGAGGATTAATTAAGGGAATCCAAAAAAGGAATAAAAATAGAAGTCGAGGTCATCCATGGCCCCGGGGATCCTTGATAAGTTATTTGTTGACGCCCCCGGCCGTCACCAAAACATTCTCCAGTGGCTAATGATAGTGGCTGGAGTACCTAGGTAAATAACCACCTGGGCATCACTCACACTCTGCCCCAATCCATGGATGTCCGATGATGGCAAAATGATGGTGTTATCGATCGGAAAATCATTTGAGATGGTGGAGTCTGGTGATGCAGGTACCAAGATTCTAGCTGTCTGGACGGATCTATAATACCCAATAATGGTCTCATCTTAATAATTACAATTAAGATGATGAGGTTGACCAATTTTCGTCGTTTCAAGGGTAACGTTGTTTGTGTGTTTGTGTGTTTGTTTGTGTGTTTGTTCGTGTGTTTGTTCGTGTGTTTGTTCGTGTGTTCGTGTGTTATTCATGAACAATCTTATTCTTATCCATCCGGCAACTTGCGGCAAGGCAAGACAAGGCTAATTGGTAATGAACCGCCGCTTTGCATTCTTCTTCGGTTAATCCTCGAATACCGACCAGGGCGTTATTCATCTACTGTAGGTAGTAGGTACCTTGCTATTATTTGAAGATCGTATTCCTCTCACTCCCATACACCATACATCATCGAGAGATACCGACCGACCGACCGACCGACCTACCCACCCAGTAATAAATGTACCACAGATCCGTACAACTCTCTTTCATCACACGTTCAACCTAAAATCCCCTGAAAAGGTTACCAACCTCTCCACTCTTCACTCTCGACCAATCGCCCACCTCCACCCTGTCCTCCATCCATCACACATCAACACATCATGTATTCCATCGCACCCTCTCCCATCCCCACCCTTTCATCAGACCCAGTGACCTCCACCCCACCAGACACTTCCGCTCCATCAATCTTCCGCTACATCATCGGCTTCCTCCTCATCGGTGTCGCCTGGGGCTTCACCACCCCATTCATCCGAGCCGCCGCCCGAACTCACCAACCGCCGTCTCACCCCATTCTCTCATCCCCCTCGGTTACCAAATCTTTCGTCAAATCGAAGCTCTATGGCGCTTTCTTTGGAGTGGTGGATCTTCTGAGAAATCCTAGATATGCGATTCCATTGCTGATCAATTTGACGGGGAGTATTTGGTTTTTCTTGTTAATCGGCCAGGCTGGTGAGTTTTGACTTTTCCTTTTCTCGTCATCTCGATCCTGGAGGAAAGGAGATGGGGAGAAGCGTGAATATGAATTCCTACAATCATGACGTAGATGATGCTAATGATATATGTAGAACTCTCCCTAACCGTCCCCATTACAAATTCTCTGGCTTTTCTCTTCACAGTATTAGGAGAGTGGTGGGTGGAAAGAAAAGTGATCAGTCGCGGTAATTCCCCTCATCCCTTGCCCTTACATCCCTTCCCCATCACTGCTGTTGATCGGAGTAGATAGTCAAGAAACCTGGCTTGGGCTACGAGTACGAGAGCTAATGTATTGTTAGATACCTGGATTGGTATGATCTTGTCGTTATGTGGCATTGCGCTCTGTGTTCATAGTAAGACGGGATGAGCCTTCCTTGGGAGTTATTTTTGGATCACATTGTCGGGAGTGGGGGTAACCGATAATTGATATCGAGGAAGGATTATATGGTAGAAGGAATCGATCATGTGAGGTTTCCGGAAGTTGTATACATATTTGATTTTGCCGCCGTACGAAGCTGGTATATTCTCTTTGCTTACAGACCGGTGTAAAGAGCGTGGTAGGATCCATTATATTGGATACTAGCTAGTGTGAATAGGCAGATGTCACTGATGTCACATAGATCATTCAACATGTCTCAATCTCTTGATTCAAAATTCAAAATTCAAAATTCAAAATTCACAACTTAACTTTAGACGCACTAGCACAGCTCTATGCTCTAAAACCGAACTATCTCTCGTCTAATCTCGTATAATGACTAAGGAAGGAAGTAGCCAAAGAAAACCTAACCGCCAGGGTCAGGGAAAAACAGATGTGTGCGCCATTCCATGCCCACCGCCAACCATTTTAAGTGTAAAGAAATTCCATGCCATGCCATGCCATGCCAATCCAATCGCCCAAACAATCCGAATTCGACAAGAGCCATCAACCATTACCAAATCCATCTTCCAGTACAATAATCTTACAGCCCTCCTTTCATCCGATTCACCCCGTCCCTTCTCTCCCGACGACTCATCCTCGGCAGCCACACTCCTCTTCCCGTCCACTTGCTTCGATTCCGAACACTGACAGGTTAACGTCTAGCCCTAACCCATCTCTGCACATGTCTCAAGCTCGGATCTTCTTGCGTCCAGCGCCCCATCCCATAATCGGATGACCTTAAATCCGAGTAGATAGCCTCATCTGTGATTGATACCAATTCCTATTTCCCAAATCAGAACTCGTAAAAGTCAATAATCCCAAATGATCGAAAGTTGGCAGCATCCTTGCTTGTTCGCACAAGAACCGGAAGTGGGGAGCGGCTCGGAGAATCGGAGTGGAGAATTGAAAGAGAAAAAAAAAAACCTTTGACTTACTGCTCGAAGCTGCACATCGCACGCGTTCAATTGATCCGTGTGCCCGGTATGAGGTCTCTGGCCCTGTAGCACTTGATCTCTGTAACCGATCCAGCGCTGTGCCGCACCTTGGCGAAGGTAGATCTTTTGAGCCTCGTGACGGCGAGAAAACGCATCAAGGAGTACCCTTCTTGCTGTTAGTATGGAAAATCATGAAAGACCCCGATCGTGCCGTTGGATGGTAGGGAGAGACATACTGTTGCAATTCTGCTTTGCATTGCTCATCTGCACCACCGCGAACTCGTGGGACGCGAGTCTCGGCAGCGCAGTTTAGGATGTGCTGGCCATCTAAGGAGCATTGACGAAGAGCGGCATACCCTTCAGTGTAGTAATCATCCATGTTTGACGGGTCGGTAGGAGCAGCAGCGATGTAGTATTGAAGGGTGCGGAAGTCGGAGAGAAGATCTGCTACCCGAGCAGTTCTTTGATCGTTCACTAGTGATTGTGTAAGTCATTGAAGCCAATTGAGTCTCATCCGTCCCGAATGCACTGTAGGGACGGGTACAAGTAACCGTCTTGTGTGGTAGGAACATAAATGACTTACATCCATCGGCCATTGTGTGTGTAGATTTGAGTGTTTGAAACTGCCGCGCAACTTCAAATAACGGGAGAATGGACACTAGAATGACTTGCTAACTGGTATGAAGTGGAGACGGGAGACAATGAGGAACTGAATGAAAGACTGTGCCGTTGATGTCTTGGAAAGATGAAGCCATCTCGGCCGTTTATGAAGCTTTTCAAATCGTAGTTAACTAGATAAGACGTCGACTCTGAAAATTGATCATCCACTTTGAGTCTCAACGTGGCTGGCTAACGGGAGGATACCTCAGCCAGGCAAAGCCAATTCTTTGATTCCATTGGAAATATTAGATACCATTGAGTGACTCTCACTGTATAGAAAGCCATTTGTGCCCCACAACTCAGTCCGATGCTAATGATACGGGAGTGACGAGCTCAAAGCTAGTTTAAACCCTACAGAGCTGTAAGGATGTAAGGATGCAAGGGTACTAAGCTATTGTGGTGTTTCTCAGGATATGCATGACGGCAGCGATTTGCGATATGTTCAAGGGTTCAGATGAGATGGCTCGAGATAGGTTTTGGAATAGTATTGTGTAACCTGAATGGGTGTACTTTAGACTCTGAGAGGAAGGGCGTAGGGATTGAAACGTGGGAACGAGTGGTGGAGGATGATGGGAGGATTAGATGAGAGGTAGATTTGGGTAATTGATATGGGTCCCCTGTGTGATGTGCAATCACATCTATCTATGTGACTTCCGATTCCTTTTGGGTTTCTTGGTAAAGGAAGCAAAGTAAAAAATAAGCTAAAAAGATTGATGCTACACCTCGGTACCTGTTCGCTCGCGTGGGAACAAGGATAAAATATTCAGCCTTCACTAGGTCTTGACCCGTCAAATCATCTAATCCACTAATAATCTTACAAAAAAGCCATCAGAGCCAAAACCATGCCAGTCCAAGGCTCAAATGTGTTTTGCCATCGAATTTTTCGGCCAATGGGAGCTCTCGGATTCAGATCATAATATCGTTATAGCTGAAGTTGTAGAAAGCATCTCACTCACATTGGACAAGCGGTGACTGCGCCAGGTACCAACCATATCGGATTCGACGCATATGTATGATTACATAGCACACCATACTCTTCTGTACACATACCCAGGAGAATCTCTTAGCTCCTGAACACAGACTACAGCAGATCATCTGGGGGCCATACGATCTTTAGCCCAGTACCAAGATGTGATTTCGTAGGGAGATACTCCTATCACCGCATCTCAATATTCCATATCCGTAACTTGGAAACTCCAATAGACCCATTTGGGGACTCCACCCCACTACTCTTTTTGGATCCTCAATGCTCAATATTTCCTATCCCTGTCTGGTTTTTGGGTTGAGATGCGAGATGATTGATGATTCGATCAATCCCCCAAATTATATTTCCGGATAGGGCTGCGTAATGCTAGATAATTGATGCTGCAGTAAAGTGATGTTCTCCTGAATCTAGTCAGATCATCCGAGACTATCATGACACTGTCACCGAAGGTATGGGTCGTCTATTTTTCAGTCCAGCAGTGGTCAAGCCACAATATGGCTATGTTTCCGCTTCGTTTCTTTTCTTTTTATTTCCTTCGGCGTACACATGATGTTGCACCAAAATTAACGAGATGACAAAAGATATGTGGCTTTCTCGTCTACCATTGCTCAGTATCAAATGCAGATTGGTATCATAATTGAATTTCATAGCAATAGTATTTCTTGATCAGTCATTCGCCGGTATTACCGAACGTATTCCATAGTTGCCTCATCGCTTTACTCATGATTGGCAGCTAGTCTTTTTCTGCGATTGCTTGTAACCTCTCATCGATCTCCTCTTCAGTCAAAGCCCTGAAGCCCGGATCTGTACCCTCCTTTCCGTCCTTTCTTGGCCCCCCAACAATACCAATCTCCAATTCTCCTTTCTTGAAATCGACGCTGAGAACTGTGCTCAAAGTTGTGATGCCTAATTCTACTACATCTTCCCAGCTACCTTCTGCACAATCCTTGTTCTTGAGCTTTTTCTCCAGGTGATTGAACGCCTCCTGCTGTTTTGGACCCGAAGCTGTTCCCTTATAACCAGTGTAGTAGCCAGCCGGGTCACATTTGTACAGTTGAGGACCAAATTCAGAATCCAACGATATCAACGTGGTTGCAACACCATACGGTCTCATGTATGCCTAAAAAACAATATAAAGTTAGCAAGACGAACAGAGATACAGTATCATCCAACAATTCGACAAAGGTTTCATTAAGTAAGCTTACTCTTTGGGTATAAACTTGGCTAATATTGGCGATCCTCTTTGCCAGGGCATCACACGGCATCTCGTATCCAAACTTGTATCTGAATTCGGCAGCCTCACCAATAGCTCTCTGAACAGAGGCTCTGGCATCTGCGATAGAACCTGTCATGACGCATCCCACGGATGGTGACAATTGGAAGATGTGGGAGACGGATGATGGATCAATGAGCTTATCCTATGTGGAGCATCAATGTATTAGTATTGAACTTGAAATAGAATCTGGATCAGTGTGTCGTACGGGAACCTTCTTTTGAGACAAAACAACGGCACAATCCTTTCCTCGAATGCCTACAGACATAATGTTCGCAGCGGTGATAGCTTTGAAAGCATACTCTATTGTCGCAAGAGTAGTTAGTATAATGTTATTGTATGCTGTCATGTTGGATTGGGTCGTGATAGATCAATAAAGCTGAGATCCTACGAATCCCATGGCTTTAACGGTTCTATTTGCGTCTGGATCTACGTACCGACTTGGTATAATCTTCCTTGATCAGAAAAGATCGTGATGTGTCTGTCGTAACCCGCGCTACCTATTGTGGGTTGTTAGTGCAAGCTTCTCAAGCTTCTTGAGGAGCTTGTCAAGAGGTGGGCGCGCGAGAACAAACATACCCGACATCTTGAAGAAGTTGACTTGGTATCTGAATTTGAAGGATGGGGTATTTCAAGACGATGGCTACTTGTGAATTTAAATCAACAGGTACCGTGGTTGTTTAGGTGTGAAATCAAGACGTGGAAGAAATTATGATGCTTCAAAGTTGTCATGTACAGTAGAGTAGGTAGCTACTGGTATCTAACCTTTACACGCGGAAGCTTGAAGCCTGGACTATCGTTCAAAATAGTCTAGCGCCGGGTATTAAAGCGGCGGCTATTCTTATCAAGAGAAAAAAAGTTACTTCGCGGTCCTTCACATCAACATCAATCTGTGCGTCAATTTTTTATACTTTTCGTCAGATATCAAGGCTTACCTCACGAATCATATATCTAACTTCATGTGTCTATAGGCTGGTAGATTTCTTAGATTTCTTAAATTCTTTGCCATGATACCTTCAACTTCCGCGAGTGGAGGGGCGCCACGAATCCCCTCATGGAAACGATTAGGCTTAAAGTTGAAATCGGCCCCAAATTCCTCAGATTCAAATACTCAAGCCTCAGTTACCGAACCTCTTGAAGAAATCGAGATAGCGAATAGGAAAAGACCAAGAGACGACCTCGAGTCCGAGCACGAGACATCTGCGAAAAAACCGAAGAATCTCGACTCTCATCCTCCTGCTGCTGAACCACAACGATCGGTCGCTCCCGATTCAATTATTACCACACCCAGAAAATCTGCGCTAAAAAAATCAGTGACATTCACCCCGGAAACAAAATCTCAAGATGGCGATAGTATAAAACAATTGTACTTGGGTTGGGTGGCCGATCAAAAGGCACAAGACGACTTTTTCTACGGTCCTTCTACGAGTCAAGCTTTTGAAACACCCGCACCACCTATAGTCGAGGAACAATTTGATACTACGCTCCCAGAAAAGGAACGAAGGGTGAAAAGAGTCAAGAAGACAAAATCGGAAGCCAAACCAGAAAATGGTACCAGTGAGAAGGATTCGAAGCCCCAGAAGTCTGTCAAGAAATCGAAAGTCTCCAAACCAACTGCCACCCCACGCCCGTTCTTAGCGTATTTAAGACAGTATCACGAATCGAAGGAGACGTGGAAGTTCAATAAAAATCACCAAAATCACCTATTGAAGCACGCTTTTAACGTTGAGGTCGTTCCTTCCGATCACGTCCATCTTATCTACGAGTACGTCAGAGGCTTGCAGGGAGGGGTTAGAAAAAGACTTCGAGACGAAGCATTAGCTATCAAGGTGAAAGATCGAGAGTCCGACGCTTCTGGGTTTCCAGCAACCATGGCAGACGGTAGCAAAAGACAACGAGAGTACGACCTTGCTATGAATGAATATGTTGCATCAATGACTGCCGCTGGGGCATCGTCGCGAATGGGGTATGAAGAAGGTGTAATTATGGGATTGTCGGACGCAGCAATGGCTCCCAGAATGGCCAAAAGAATGAGGGCCGAACAAATTCTTGCTGAATTGGGCCCTTCGTCTTCCGAAGAGACGACGGATACGCAAGCCACGGAGACAGAATCTTTAGCAACTGACGGAGAAAAGAGGTTGAAATTGAATGATGGTACCCCGCAGAAGATCGGAAGGAAAAGAAAGCAGAGGACACTTGCCGCTGATGATTCAAGCTCTTCTGACTCGGATTCAAGTAGTGATTCTGATGATAGCAGCTCCGATGATGAGTCAATGGTGGACGGCAACCGCAAAGACGATACATCTTCCAGTTCATCAAGCAGCTCATCTAGTTCGGGTAGTGGTGATGATGATTCGTCCAGTGAAGACGGGTCGAGCAGCAGCGAAAGTGAGGACAGTGAGTGAGGACGGGATCCAATATTGAGCGAGTGGTATTGGCCACATGTTACGTCTCATTATAATGGTTGTTCAAAAGAATGGTTTGAGAGCTGATGTGGATTGAAGACTTACCCATCGCTTGAATGTTTCTGGCTCGGAAACTACAAACATCAATTGCATATACGATAACCCAGTTGGAGATCATGGAAACGTCTAAGTTGGTTTCCTGATTTCTTTTGGGATGGCCAGTCAGGGATGGCTGAGAAGATAATACATGGTGGTGGCTGTTTAGTGGTTGCATTTTCTCCGATATCCAAATCAACCATGATATTGTTGTTAACTGAGATACCCCAATAAAAAGACATGGCATCACATACCAGTTGTCCTTTTATCACCAATAATGGGACAATTCTCATACATCATTGCTTCTTATCAGTACCTACCTAGCAATAATGTGATACTACTGACTGTGTCTTGTATGCAATTGTATGCAGCCATATCTAAATCAGTCCTCGTGATTAAAATCTGTCGAATTTTCCGAAGCCCCCCATTAGAACTCGTTAAATCTCCAACGTCATTTCGACACTCTACTCCACTCTTTAGAGTCCAACTAATAAACTTAATCTTTATTTCATAACATCAAAGAATCCCATCACTTCAAACATGTACAGAAATCATCTATCAATCTACTTGAAATTTTGAGGCGTGATATAGGTAATTATAATTGAAGGAACCGGATCTATCTCCGAAATAAACGTTCACCGCCATTTGTGGAATGTTTGGGCGATAGATAACTTGGAGGAAGCTTTATTTAATATCAGCGAATCACTCGATTACGCAGGCCAGGCCAACCGGTTTGTGCTTTGCATGCATAGGTCTACTACGCAACCTTCCTTCAATAACAACGACTCGAATCCCTCATTCTCAACTTCTTTTCTTTAGTCTTCATTGTCTCTTATCTTTATATCTCTTCAAGAGGAAAGCTAATCCTTCGATATCAAGTCCCTGAAAGCGAGACGGGAACAAACGTTTGGATCGAAGGAGAGGTGGGAATTTAGAAAGTTTGCGAAAGTAATCTTGGGATATTTACAGCACCATGACGAGGGTTTATGTTTACAGTGTCGCTCTCGCAGTATTTATCGCTGGTATGTTATTCTCTGCATCGTTTGTATGTGTTATTTGTTAGTAGTATGGCAGTTCTCTTGACCAGAATCTAGCCCTCTGGGCTTGATTTCGCCATCTTGTGCCAAAGCATTATAGTACAATAGCTGATTATTTGAATTGTATAGCGACAACAATGACTTTTGTATCCATCTTCATACCCGACTGGATTACATGGGATGTGACGACACCGAACGGTAATCATGTAACGAAATCGATAGGACTTCATCGCAGCTATAGTTCGCTCACAGGCCACTCTTCTCACTTCCCTACATCGGAAGATTGTGCAGGGCCAGACAGGGGATTCTGTTCCATGTGGCGATCTGTAGGATTTCTCATGTCTTTTGCGGCTGTGGTAGAGTTGGTTACATTGGTGGCATATGTAGTTGTCTTATTCGGTGGCAAGCAGAAGAGAGAGACGGGCTGGAAAATACTAGCTTTCTTGCTAGTCTTGGTGGGTATAGTTCAAGCAGCTGGGATGAGTATTGTGGTATGTTGTGCTTGTTTTGGAAATTAATGGATAAGAGACGAGATGATACTGACTATTAGTAGGCCTATCTATATGACCATGATGAACAATTCTTCCCGGGCTGGAAGCTGGACAAAGGATGGATTTTCTGCACTGTCAGTTGGTGTCTCTCGATTGCATCCGCTGCAGGTATTGCCATCTCTGCATTTGCCCTCGCCCCTGAAGATGGCTACGAACTCATACCAAGTGAGCGCTCCGGAGGAATTTCCGCATAATTTACTTCAGGCAACTCTGCAACAAACTCGTGATACACTGATATGGCTATAACGTTTCGACTTTACTTCTCTTGGTATCTATACTTTTGGTAACAACATGGAATGTCTAAAAAAAGACTTCCCAAGGTCTCTTGATTTGGGTGGATGATTTTCTGCATTTGAGCATTTTGAGAGCGGCTGTATGAATCTATGCGTATACAGTCGATGGACTGAATTCGGTTGGATTAATATGAATTAATGGTCATAAATTAGGAGTTAGGCCAATGAAAGCATGCTTCTCATGTTAATGATATCTCAGTTCCTTGCATTAGCTTATACATTGAATCCATGATAGCGCCAAAGCTTGTTTAGAGGCTCACTGACATTTGCAGTTTCTCGTCGCTCACCATACAACGTTACCATACTGAGGGTTTGAAGAGACTAGAGGTCAACCATTGGTACATCTTCTTGATGGGCAGATAGCCTCGGCCTTTTCTTGTTGTAATTAGCATCTTTTACATTCTTACATATCAGCACAAGTATTTGCTCCTCGGCATTTCTTCAGTCACCTCTAAGAAATGTACACATAGGTAGGTTAGACAACTTCACGGCCACGATAAGGGATACAAATCTTCCTTTTCTGGCTTGCGGGCTTGCGATCACGATAATGGGGAACAGATAGAGAAAGGAGGTAATGAGAGATCCCGAGGTTACGGGTTAATGCATGGAAAGCTGTTACACAGTACTTGTTAGTAGTGTGTATCTTGAATAGTAACCGTAAGGTTGTGTAATGATACAAAGATCGATGGGTCATCAGGATAGAGAAGCTAATAATTTCAGGGAAATGGAGTTGGTGGTACAGGATGAGGTGGTACAGGATGAGGTGGTACAAGAAGTGAGGCTTGTGGCTGATGGGTCGCTGACGGCTTATTTGCTTTCTTAAGCGGTGGAAAGGTAATGGAGTGGTTTTCTTCTCAACTCTGACCTAGCAATCAACTTCCCAACAACATATTTGGTATCGGTCGACTGTACGTCGCGTCTGCAATCGGCAGCTTGTGAGAAAACAAATCTCGATTGTGTGTAGCAGTGAGCGTAGGAGGCCTCAAGCGCTAACCGCCACCGAAATGTCGACCAACATTCTCAGCCTTCCCAGGGAACTTCGCAACAAGATATATGAGGAACTTTTAGTGTGTGAATCCTTTATCGAAATAGACTCTGAGCTGCGATTCCTACCCAGAAACCTGACTCAGGGCCTACTTTTCACATGCAGGACTATCCACGGCGAAGCCACGTCAGTATTTTACGCGCAGAATTCTTTCGAATTCGATCTGTGGGATGCTCAAGGTCTTCTCAATAAGATCGGTCCTATCAATGCTAGCTATATCCGACATATTGCTACCACCTTTCCCTCTTTCTACGATCTAGAACCTTCTAGTATTGAGCTTGAAGCCAGCGACTCTCAAGACTTGTTGCAAATCCAAAACGACTGTACCAGTTTGATTACGCTTGAAACCGATTTGGAAAGCACCAACACTTGGCTTATCAAGCTTGATGGACTTGACAATCTCAATATTGTTGCGGAGGCTTTAGCTTTAGTTAATTCTCGCTTCAGAGCCATTCCATCCCTACAAAGCATTACTGTCAACTTGTATGAGGAGGGACCGGGTGATTATATCAGGGGGAAAATGATGAATCACGGATGGACTATCAATACTACGGAAAACCCACCATCGGATGACGATGGCAACGACGTATATCAATGGCTTGATCCTCCTGATGATTATGATGATGACTCTGATTATAGCGTCGATAATTATGACATTGATAACGACAGTGATTTTTGGAGAAGAGCGGGTGACGACCGAATTAGTCTCTAGCAAGAGGTCTTTTGTCACTCATTCTCTATTCGATTCCAATGAGAATGAGCCATAGACTGATGACACCCCTTGCAAAACAACAAGTTATTGCAAAGAGCGCAACATCACGATTCATCATCCCCCCAGCATCAGGTTAAAGCATTAGACTGTGTTCCTCTCCCTGTCTCACAACAGCATCATTATATAGCAATCTCACCCTCAAAAACTCCTTCGTGCTCCCTTAGTCTTTACAAATCGTCCGAAAAGGATTGCCTGCCCTTTCGTTACATCATATTTTGCAACACGGCTCCTTTGGACCTCAGTACTCTTCCAAATCGCAGCTTTCTTTAACAGCTATGGTTTCTTTGGCTCATTCGCTCTGTTTGAGTTTTTTCTGGTTGTCTCGTCGAATGATGGTATTTCTTTGTCAGAAGAAAGTAGGTTTGGGAGTATCCAATAGTAGAGAAAGAGGTTGATGCATTTGATATTCCTCAGATGTCCTTATTGTCTCAATTTCTTATTGGTGTCATGTTGAAGGGTTCCGGTTGTGTGAGAACAAGTTTCAGGAAATTTTAATGATAAGAAGGACTTTCGTTGAGAAAACCAGCTTAATTCGTGTCGGTATCAAGGGGAATAACAGTCGCTTCAAATTTAGTGGGTACGGTCACAGTAGGCTGTCAACATCGTTTCTTACCTATCACAACAAAACATCTCATCATGTTCTAATTATCCTCTGTTGATGTTGTGAATTACACCACTTCTGTGCTTCCAAGCATCTAAATTGACGACGCTAAGAACTTTTCTATCTACATAAAAACTTTACGTCTTGAAAAGCACTGTATTTATATGTGAAATTGCTTTCAGAAGCCATCTCGTAAATGAACTTGCAGTCCATTTTCTTTCTTCCCGTGTATACTTTTGTTAAGAGTATATAATATCGAATTTCGTCAACTAAATAGACACAATAAGGAGATATCCCGTGAATGAACGCAGACAGTTTCATATTCAGTGACAGCTTTTAGAAGGTTGTTACATGCGTGGTAGCTATGGTTTACATACAAATCAAAGACTACTAAACCACTAAGCTGCAGGCAAGTTGGTATCAGATATATCTGACCAAAGTAATGCTACGCGCGAGGCGTACAAGAAGAGCGAGTAATATGTGGTTGATTTTGATGAAATTTGAAAATGACAATGAGCAACTGACAATCACATTTTGTTGCTTTCAACTGAATCACCAATTTTGTGTAAATTCGAGTAGCGTAAAGAACTATCATGAGGTAACAGCTAATTTAGAACTGAAAGTGGCAAGCATCTAACCTCTACTTGTTGGATTTACCAAAATTTGAAGTAACACCAGGGAGATCAGTGATAGCTGGGATTTCCGCGAGGACTTCTGGGTTAGCTTGAGACGAGAGCTTGGAGTGGAGTAATAGCCGCTTCGAAAGACATGTTTGTGGACAATTTTGATCGAGATGTAAGCAATAGTCATCTATGTACGGAATATCATAACCAGCAGCCGTGTAAATAAGTAATCGTCTAGTAAGTATATACATATAACCTCTCACTTAAATCAAGCCCTTTAAAGAAACCAGACATTGAAAAGTCATTTTGGTTCAGTAACGAATAGAAACTTAATGACAGCTGCATACTGTGATATCACACTATCACTAGTCATAAAAACAAAGACGACAAAAATGTTGATATCCACGATCAGTTGTGTAATGAAATCTGAATTCCGGATAAGATTTGGGCTCAGAAATATGAGTACTACTAGTATACGAATATCAGAGATCGAAGGATTAAAGGAATACAAGAGGAATGATCTCTCACACTTATTAGTTAGTTACTTCATCAACGGCTTGAATCCTTCAAGTAACGATAGAACTTTGAAGACAGTGAGGTAACCAATCAAGGAAGACATGATAGGATTTACACTGAAGCATACAAGACAGGAAGTACAGTGTCCGAGAAAACCCTTGAGGAGACCGGGCAAGTGTACTTTGAGATTTCAGATAATAGCTTAATTAAAATAATCTTCTTTCGCGGCCCCAGGGAAACTTCAGGACTAGCTCGGTAAATACTATTTTGCCAATCGAGGTAGCCTGACGAGAACAAAGAGAACGGATGTGATCTTCAACTTTCAAGTGATAACTATATCATCTATGAAGTTCGAGTATACGTATCTGGCTCTTCTTGAAATACTAGGTAGGCACAAGTATATACGTTCACTCATTTCGGTAGTTCGAATAACGCATGATAGTATCAAGAACGTTGGTTGAGAGCCTTGACGATGTACTTTGGGAAATAGTATTCTCGGTAAGGTGATCATAAGTGGGTGGATCGGAGTAATGAAGATAGGAATAATTTAGATGGCGAGAGTCTCTGCGTCTGACAGAACAGGGAAATCCTCAACCTTAAGATTGGGATAGTAGTAATGATTGTAATATCAACGGGGTGCTTCAACACTAGTCTCTCTTTTGTTCCCCCCCTATGTTGCCCCACACCAAAACATTTCGCTCGAAAGAATCGATGGATTAAAAGCAGATTTTTGGAGGGGCAGAAATATCTAAGTGGGTTAATTTTATTTTTTGAAACGAGATTGAGCGGAAAAATATTAATGATAAAGTTAAATTATTTTTATTGATTTCTGCACACCAAATGTTACAGGAACACAGTGGTGATTTGGCCGAGTGGTCTAAGGCGATGGTTTTAAGACACTTCGTATGAAGTACAAATCACCATTATCGAGAGATGCGAGGGTTCGAACCCCTCAGTCACCAGTTTGCTTGTTGGTTGTTATAACCTCAGTCTGTTTTCTTTTCTTTTACACAACCTTCCTCAACCCCACCAACTCCACATACTACTTACTACTTACTTACCCTTCCACAGAAGATCCCCTCGAATCATCCTCCTCAAATCAAGAAATATGACCGATACACGAAGGAACATGAAGTATTTTGTGATTTTTGAATCGCAAGCACAGTGACGCAGAAGAAGAAAGTGTATCCCAGCAATTCTCTTGTCCTCATTTACTTGCTCCGTACAGATGCTCTCCTCAAATAACCAGCTACCAGCTAGTAGTGGAAGCATACGCCATACCAGATTGGTGCTGTCACCAATTGGTTCCTGGTTCAAACTTACAATTTGAAAGTATGTTCCACCAGTGAGTATACAAACTCACAGAATAGCTTACAAGTAAAACACAATTCTATACTAAAAAGATCGATTTTAATAATTCAATTATAATTCAATCTTTTGATAAATCCCTTTGAAATTGAAATATATAACTTGTAAGTATAAGAGTTTTATATAATTTAAGGTTTGAATCAAAAAAAGAATCTAAAAAGAAAATCGAAGTTTTTATAATTAGATATAACGTGATTTATCATCGAGTAAACTATGTCATTAAGTGAACCACTTTTACCTCAATTCACACTTTTAAACTTATATTATTCAATAACAACTAAATTAATTAATTGAAATTATAAAGATTCTAATAATCTAGAATCTATTAAATTATTTTGATAAATCCTTATATTATACTCAATCTTTTTACACTTATTATAGCATTAATTAAAAAATGTTTTTCTATTAGAATTCCTTTCTTTTTAATACTTATTATATTAAATCTGGATATCAACTTCTTATTGAAATAATATATTAAAAGCTTCTTATTTAATAAATACTTTTTTTAATATAATTAAGTTTTTTTTATATATTAATATTTATTTAATATTTCATTTATTATCCAAAGTATATAAATCTTTATATTTAAAAATGTATTTTTATAAGCTAATCTCTCTATACCCTTAACTAAAGCTAATACAGTTTTGAATATAAATATAGAGAAACTTAATTGATAACAAGTTATTCGAGATTTTATTAAAATTGATTATGAAAAAGTGTTACGACGGCATCCAACATACCGCGTCACATGACATAAATTACACGTGATAAAGCGTCAAGGAGCTTCAGCGCTCCTGGAGCGCATTGCGATCCTTAACGATCCAACATATCAAAGAGGTTCTAGAGATCAGGATAGAGAACGAAGGTTTATATAAAAGAATGGGTTTCATTACAATATAAAGCTTCATGCTCAAGAACAATCATTAATTTCATTACTATAGTTACAAGAATTGCAACTAGTTACAACCTTATTGAATTCCTACTTGAAGTCTAATCTAAACCACCTCGAGAGAACTCTAGACATTTCCACGTGACCCTAGAGGCAGCTCCCGTAACAAAAAGCTTCAAATGAATTATAAGGGATTTAAGGAATCCATAAATCTTAATTGAAAGAAGGGGAAGTAGATATATGAATTTGAATATTTAATTTTAAAAGCACAGCTTTAGAATTGAAAAATATTAAACTTATTTCTTGAAATTTTAATTTCATATTCTAAAAAGTAATTAATTCTTTATATACAGTTTTAAAAGCTATAAAGAATTCAATCTTTGAAATATAATTAGTATATGCCTTAATAAATCCATCAATTTGATTACTATATGAACATTTCAGATTACTAAAACAGTCAATATTAAGTGGCTAAGTTAAATAACTTAAATACAATAATAAACTTAAATATATAATATTGTTTTCTTTATAATATACTTGAAAAGCTATTAATTCATAATTTTCATGTTTATTTAATATCAACATTCGATATTTATTCTTTTTTCAATTCTTAATATACTTATTAAAATGTTTTAATTATTTTAAATCTATCTTATTATTTATTTATCTATTAGATATAGGTTTAATAATCTATTCCACAGAAAGATTAGTTTTAGTATATTAATTGAAAAGATGAATCTATTCTTGAACCACTAGAAATAGGAGAATAGTTTCACCCTTCTTATTACTGTAAATTATTACTATAGCCCATTCTCAATTACCTAATTATATTGATTTATTTTTATTATATTTCTCAGTATTAATTATAACTATTCCGGAGTATATTATATTCATTATAAAGTTTGTTTCATTAAAGTTATAAAAATTGTTATTCAAAATATTATATTTCATTTATATATTTGTAATTAATTAAAATCATTTTTTAATAAACTTAAGATTTTTATAAAAAGCTTTTTAAAAGTTATAAACACAATTAAAAAATATTTTTAATTCAATTCAATATTTTACAAATCAATATGCCTAAAGCTTTTCAATACATTTTATACCCCTCGATTCAAGAATATAATTCACTGTATCTTCTATTCCCTTAAATTTAAATAAAAACCCTTTTGAATTTATATTAAAAATATATTAAATAATAACCTCCTCTTTTAATTCTATAAGTTTATATCAATTTACTTAAATTCTAATATATAAAATTAAACTATTCATTTTATAAATAAGGATTATATAAGGAATATTATATAATTGGGAGGCCTTTCAAAGATTCAGTTTTTTATTGTTTTCGATAGCTTTGATAACTAAAAGCAAGTATACTTCTTTATTATTAGATTATATAATAAATGGTTAATAAATCGCGTATTGAAGTTGGTTGTGTTTATTAAGGTGAAAGTAGTCTATTTGATGATATTATTTACTCGATGATAAATCACGTTATAAACTTTTATTAAATTCTTTAATAAGAAAATATAATATTAAGCATTTTGAATTCAAATCTTAAGTTTTTCTATTTCTTTTTGAATATATTATATTTTGTTATTAATAAACCTAAGATATTCATTTGAAAGATATTTAATATATTATTGAATTTTAGTTGGATTTTATAGTTAATGAATTTTGATGTGAAATTGTACTTTCTTAATAAGTGTCCTATGAGTCCGTGCACTCACTAGTGTTCTAGCATACGAGCCGTTCGGGCAATTCCGACATAATTCGGCCCAGGGGACTAGGCTAGGTATGCTTATCGAGTGAGGGGTCATTCGATAAGAGAATCCGTCTCTTTAAACTCCCCATCTTGCTTTACTCTTATAAACCTTCAACTCTCTCAAGAATAGCAATTCCCTCAATTCAAAGCAAACATGTTACCCTCTCGTACATCGCTGTCTCCTGCTGCTTCCAAGGGCCTCACCAAGGAGCAGCTCGACACCTTTAACAAAGATGGTTATTTGATCATCCCATCAGCTCTCTCCCAAGAAACAGTTTCCACCCTGCTATCCGAAACTCATTCTATGTTGAACAATTTCTCGCTGGAAGATCACCCTATGACGAAATTTAGCACTGGGGAAGGAGATGACGTTGAACATGTTGGGGATAGCTATTTCTTGGAGAGCGGTGATAAGATACGATTTTTCTTTGAAGAAGGTAAGACTTATGTTTGCTCGTGTTTTGGATCATGAATTATTCACTTCATATGATATTTTTGTATTCGCACAACGTTGTTGGATTCAATCGAACATTCACTATCAATACTAACACCTAAAACTAGATGCACTCTCCCCAAAAGGCGAACTCCTAAAACCTAAACACCTCTCCATAAACAAAATCGGACACGCCCTCCATTCACTCTCGCCCCCCTTCGCCGCGCTTCTCTCTCCAAACGCCACCCACTCTCCCTCTCTCATCGCGCAATCGCTCGGTTTCAAACATCCCCAATGTTTACAATCAATGATCATCTGCAAGAACCCCGAAATAGGCGGCGCAGTCCCCCCTCATCAAGATTCCACATTTTTATATACCGATCCACCGAGCGCCGTGGGCTTTTGGTACGCGCTCGAGGATGCGACGAGGGAAAATGGATGTTTGAGTTTTTGGCCTGGCAGTCATAAGTGGGAGGGGGTGGGGAAGAGATTTGTGAGGAGGAAAGATGGTGGGGGGACGGAGTTTGTGGAGAATAAGGGGGAGGTTTTCCCGAGGGGTTTAGAGAAGAGGGAGAAAGAGGAAGAGGAAAAGGAAGGTAGTTATGTAATGGGTGAAGTTAAAGCGGGGGATTTGGTGCTTATTCATGGGAATTTGTTGCATAAGAGTGAGAGGAATACGAGTGCGAATGGAAGAATTATTTATACGTTTCATGTTATTGAGGGGGAGAATGTGTATGATGAGAGGAATTGGTTGCAACCTCCTGAGGGGGGGTTTACTAGACTGTAGAGTAAGAGTTGGAAATTAAATGTAATAGCGTGTAATGTCGTTTCACGAAGATTGAGACCTGTGTGTGAATTTCGTCTCGCCTTGGGCGTCTACTCCTAGACTAGATTTTAGAGTATTGATGAAGTTACGCGTGCATGCATCTCAAAATACCAAATGAGTAGCCTGGTTAGTATAATAAATGGGTTAAGATGATGATAGATGGGCGAGTGTAGCGAGGTTCAGGTCCTCAAGACACAGGAGGAGAGAAAAATGAAGTTGAGATATTGTATTACTTTCGCATACTTGGTAACTGATGAAGTGAAGCAATGCGAAGCAACCAGAACGAAACAGTCAGGTGCATATAATAAAGTATGTAAGAATATTGAAAGTGTTTAGAATTAAGTTCATATGAGACGAATCTGATTCAGATTATTCTTCTTGTGTTAAGAGACATGCTGCGTTTTCTGACCTGGCGTATGAGATGAAGAGTATAGAAAGAAGTAAAGAGTTTTGATAAAAATGTGCTATGCTTGAAATGGTTTCCAGGTGAGTAACCTGTAACGAGTGTTACTGGCGATGTCGTTCCATGGTAGAAATTTGAAAATTGGTGAGGTAGAAGTGATGATTCTCAAGGCTGTATTTGTCAAGTTGTTACAAAGATATGTGACGCATTCGACTCTCCTGGCCTCGTATATTATGAATTTTGACGTAAACCAATGCTGCATGTTTCTCTCGAGCCGTTCCCATTTGATGGGCTGTGCGTATACGACAATGCGAATTTCGTCAAATCGGGTAGAAGAAATCCAAATAGTATCGATCCCCACCATCCAAGTGCTATTCTCGCCGTCTTGTTGCCATAGTCCATTGATATCAAGAGGTAGTCACAGAATATCAAATGTCCTTTCGCTATGTTATGTGCTGGAACTCTTCGATATTCAAACCAACAATCTTCCTTTCGAGCTCCTTGATCTGTACCTCGATCATCTCTGTGAACATCTGTTGATTTGCACACCCTTTATCCAGTACGAAAGGTCCGCTCCGTGTACTGAATTCTTTTAAATCTGCACACCAGGTTCGGATTTTGAGTTTGGAGATGCATTTATGAAGATTGAAGATATTCGTCCCGGTATATGGCGCAGGAGAAAATGGCCAGCCTATATTGATACCAACACTTTTTAGAAAAGAGCCAGTAGTCACGATCCCGCATGTATCGTGTGGGTCGTTGCAAGATGGCAGAGGCTCAATTCCTCGCTTGGTAAAACTGTTGAGCGCATCAAATATATCAGACAAAGCTTGCGTACGGGCTGCCTTGATTGCATCTGGTGTCAAGTTAGTCGATAGTGCGCTAGTTAAATCTTGCTAAACTTACCAATGATTGAGGGGCGAGAGTAATAGTCATCCTTCATATTAGCACCAAAATTGCCTTTAGAGTGTAAGATTGCCCTCCGCGTGTGCCTCTCAAACACGTGGGCGTTGCCAAAGACCAACGACGTGAAGATGAGCGGATATATATTACTAAATTTATTGTGAATGGAGCAAGACAGATTATCGAACCATTCTTTGGAAACCCACCGCATTGCACCAAATAATTGATATTTCTCTGTAAGGATCGCCACTTTTACGAAGAACTGAAAGCTGATATTTTCGGGAACCATTTTATTGCGGTGGTGAATGACATTGGCTACGATTGCGAAGGCCTCAGGATCGTCACCAGGCAGCTTAATTTCAACTTTTCCACACGCAAGTAACTCGGCCCCTTCCTTAAATCTATCATCGCCAACCATTGCTTCGAAGACAGGCGATGCAAGTGTTAAATGTTCTAAAGAAAGAAGCATAGCGATGGTGCTGGAAGTATCATCGGGACTGTTAGTACTGTCAGCTCTAAATCATAAGGAGTTGGAGGGGGGGCATATACGTTTTTCTCTTCAATGACGCTGGCCCATTTGGTGAGCCTACGCCCTCCCCTGTATCCTCAGGGTGCCGCGCAAATACGAGAAGGACATCGCCTTTGGTATCAAAGATGAGCTTCTCTGAAACTTCGGCGGTGTCTGATTCCATCATGGCAAAATTGCAGTTTGATGTTAATCGGAGATTGTTGATAGAAAGGAGAAGAGATTCGGAAAACTGTACAATCGAAGAGAATCGAGCTTCGAAACTGATACGGTATGGTATGTATGGATAATATAAAGAACTTCTGTGATTTCTCGAATACTGCAAAGCTGTGGATCGGATACGAAAAAGAAATAAGTTTCGAGTGAGTTAAAGTCGAGGATATTGTGGTGGATATGACATCTTTGATCATAAGAGTCGAGAAGAAGCAATGGAAATTGATTGCGAAGTCGAAGAAGAACTGTGTTACTCTTCTTTAGCTGCTAAAAATTGGTTGAGTTTAACCGCTGAGTATGATGTATTTACTAAAAGTTACCGGCTATGTAATCGAAGTTGTGAATTGAGTAGCTAAGATATTAACGAATGAGCGCTGATATGATGGGACAATTAGAGTGAAGTTTGGGCAAAAACTGGCGATTCACTGAGTCTCCTGGTTCCTAGAAGTCCTATTCATGGCATCAAGAATGTGTAAGCGACAATTGTGTTATGTCCAAATTATTCGCCTTCACTCTCGCTGATAGCTTAAGCTCTGGCTGCACTCTCTTTCCCTTCTTAAAATCCTCCATATCCAATCCAGATAATCTCTTCTCAAGATTCGCCAGGGCAGTATCGATAGCCTGTTTGACACCATGAGTAGACCAATGATGATACTCAAACCCTTTGAATGGAGATATTTTATCGCATAGAGCAACCACTTCCACTTTGCGGATTTGGTTGACGACATAGTTGAATGTGAGCTCGGTGTCAGTGAGATCTGGCACGGGAAATATGCCAAGGTTTGTAGAGCTCTGGAGGAGCGTTCCAAGGACCATGCCACTACATTCGAAGGAATCTTTGCGGGGTGCGGTGCAATGATGTTTACCAGTGTTGAGTATTGTTTCGACCGTGGAATAGGCGTCGGCTATTGCAGTTAATCTTCGTGCTTGAATTGCATCTTCACTAGTGTTAGATATATCATGTGTTCAGAACTTCAGCGGAAATGGGAGAATCTATCTTACCAAGAACTCGATTTGGTATTGGAATGTCATCCCTGTCTTCACCAATCTTACCATTACTTTGTCGTTCTGCAATCCGAGTAACTTCTTTAAAGATACTTGGCTTTTCAAACACCCAAGAGATACTAAGCCATGGAAGAAAATCGTCGGTGAATTCCTCCGGTAACTCGGCTTCAAGCAAAGATATCCATCTATCAGACATAATTTCAACAACCTCATGTAATTGATACTTATCAACCAAGGTAGAAATTCTCGATAAGAGATCCAAATCGATTTCACGAGGAACATTCCTTGTCCGGCCATGGATAATGCACATCAAGATAGCAAAAGCATCAGGGTCATCGTCAGGCAAGGCAATTTCAATCTTGCCAGCAGAAGCTAATTCTCGACCTTCTTTGAAATTATTGTGTTGAAGCATGGCTTTGAAAACAGGAGAAGCAAGACACATATGCTTGGATGAAACTAACATATGTACATCTTCTCTGCTAGCGCTTGGTTCATCCATTGACTCGTTCTCCACCGAGTAGTCTTGTGCTCCTGCTTTTGTCTTTGCCGAATCTCCTAGATTCTTTCCTTCGTTCGTGTCTCCCAGCCCTATTACTCGTGTAAGAAGTAGGACCAAGTCTCCGTCCGGATCATACATCACAAACATCTTGTCTGATCTTTTTGAGTATAGATGCAAGTTGCCGTTTCTGTATCTTGGAGTTTGACAAGTTCTTTTTAAGTCATGAAGTAGGTCAGGAGATTGGAATTGGCCTGAGATGACTGAAATGTATTTTCCTTAATAAGCTCCGCCAGAAGTGATGAATATTCACTTGCGATGAGAAATCGAATAGTATCATCCTCTTATAGAGGTCCAATTCTCTGTTGCCTAACATTTGACGTTATTGATGACATTCATTATCTACCTAGTGAAAACCAGCCCGACGAGTGCATGAGGCTGGAACCTGCTAGATTTGATTGTGGCTGAGATCCACAGCTACATAGGTAGTAGCTAAAACGGCAAGGCCAACCCCACTAATGTCTGCCCCTCAGCCTTACTTCATCGTCGTCCCCAAGGATCTCGAAACCATTAAATAAACTTTAAAGCTCCCTTGTAAGATACCTTGATTCTACAAAGACTATTGACAATTTCAGAAACTTACCAATCTTTTAACATTGAAGTCGAGCTAACGAAAGATGTCTATCACTATTGATAAGATCCTTGCTGCTTCCCCAGACACTCAACGTGGCCGTCCGACACAGCTAAGTTGTGATCCAAAGGGGGAGCGTATTGCTTATGCCGTACGTGTGTATCTAGAAGTACTAATATGCAAGTGCTAACTCTTTATTTCTAGTCTGGTAAATCAGTTTTCGTTCGTAATATCGATGATCCTTCATTAAGTAAACAATTCACAAATCACACAACTCAAACCACCGTTGCTCGATTCTCTCCTTCCGGTTACTATATTGCTAGTGGTGATGTCTCTGGAAGCGTCAAGGTCTGGGACGCAATAGAAGGGGTTAATGTTAAGGGAGATTATCATATTATAAATGGCAGAATCAATGATATTGCTTGGGATGGGGATTCTCAACGTATCATTGCAGTGGGAGATGGTCGAGAACGATTTGGAGCTTGCATAACTGCAGACAGTGGAAATACTGTGGGAGAAATTGTTGGACATACTTCGATCATCAATTCAGTTGCAATTCGTCAGCAAAGACCACTCAGAGCAGCTACTGGATCTGATGATATGAGCATGGTGTTTCTTCATGGAGCTCCTTTCAAATTCAATGCCAAATTAGGAGAACTTCATAAAGGTTACATTTACGGGGTAGGATTTTCGCCGGACGGAAACCACCTCGTAAGTGTTGGAGCGGATCGCAAGATTCAATTATATGATGGAAAAACTGGTGATACCAAGGCAAGCTTTGGAGAGGGAGAGCATAGAGGAAGTATATTCAGTGTCTCGTGGGCGAAAGATTCGAAGAGATTGGTTACAGCTAGCGCTGACCAGACCGTAAAATTATGGGATGTCGAAGCTGGTAAGGCTGTTCAAACATGGAGATTTGGCGGAGAAGGAAATGTAAGCATTCCAGATCACCAGGTTGGTGTTGTGTGGCCATCTCGCAGTGATGGAATGATCATCAGTTTGAACTTGGCTGGAGATCTAAATTATCTGGCTGAAGGAACGGATAAACCAACGAAGATTGTCCAAGGACATGGCAAAGCTATTACGGCCATTGGCTCAGCACACACGGAGAAAGGTCAAACATTGTGGACAGGTAGTTTCGATGGTCGAGTCGTCTCCTGGGATGTCGGCACTGGTGTTGGCTCTGCTACTGAAGGTTCTTCGCATACCAATCAAGTATCTAGTTGGGCCAGCGCTGGAGATAAATCCTATAGTGTTGCTTGGGATGATACTTTACGAACTATCGACGTTCCTCAAAATACTTTCGTTGGTGAGGCAGCTAAGTTGAACGGTCAACCTAAAGGAGTCGCAGCTGTGGACGACAAATTGTATGTTGCTACTACAAACGGCATCGATATCTTCTCTGGAGGTAGCCTCGTGAATACCGTGGCAACCAAGGACTTCACACCAACATCTGTTACAGCAAACGGAAACATTGTAGCAGTAGGAGATGATCGCAATGTTGTACACATATACAGCGTTGATGGAAACAATTTATCTCCCAAAACAGAACTTACGAAATCTCTAGCTGTAATCTCCGCATTAGAATTTTCACCTAGTGGAGATCTTCTTGCGGCAGGAAATTCTTCAGGCAAGATTCATGTTTATGATACATCTAATTGGGAGATAAAGACGGATAGATGGGGTGGCCATACGGCAAGAATAACCAGCATTGGTAAGTTTTTTTCTTTCTTCTTTCACAGGATGTCTTACTTCTTATACTTGACGCTCTATCCCATTTTCCATGCCGCACAACTAATATTTCTTCACAGATTGGAACCAAGCTGGAACCCACGCCGTGAGTGGCAGTCTCGATACCAATGTTTTCGTTTGGAGTCTCGCTTCACCAGGAAAAAGAGTCAAAGCTCCCAATGCGCACAAAGATGGTGTTACCGGTGTTCGTTGGGTTGATGGTGGAAAGAAGGTCGCTTCTGTTGGTGGAGATGCTTCTTTGAAGGTTTGGGATGTTGCTGGGTTAGCTTAGAGTGAAACATATCTTATTGAGCGCGTGGTAGGGACGTATTTATGCAAGTTCCCTCTCGCGATGTTGCAGATTTTAGAGTAGTAAGATATCAATGAGAGCATTTTTCGAAGGGCTAAATATCGCTAGAGAGTTTATTCATTGAAAATTTGAGAAAAGTTGGTGAACTATTCAATTGCCCAAAAAGCAACACCCAGACAAAAGATGTGTAATGAACATCGAAAGATCTCGATCGGAGCAATGTCAACAGTGACGTGGAATACAATTGCAGCATTTAATTGCATCCGCTATGTCAAGTTTAAACAAGTCGTGCAAATCAGAATCAGATTAGACCGGAGCAAACACACCTTGACCAGTGACCACAAGCTTTTTAGCAAACACAACAAGCTTTTGCCAACACAATCAAAGCTCCCGTCGCCGCCAAGAAATTAAGAATATTAGACCAGGGCTCAAAACAAGAGACGGATTGAATTGTTGTCATACGCAAATTGAAGGAACAAGGCAAACAGTCAAGCGGACGAAATCTAGAAATGTGATGAAAATCAGAGAGACGCAAATGAGAAAGTCCTTTAGAAGATCTTGGTGATCTTGGCGTATGTAATATGGCATTTCATTTTATGCGAAAGTGGCTCGAGCCGGTCGAAATGTTGCTATCCATTCCAAGGTTTCCTTGATTATTTGATTAACTTACGCCAGAAGACTGTTCTTGCTGAAGGTGTGGCTCATGAAAGCTGACGTCATCATCCGTACCCTTCTATCAGCCAATCAAGAGAATTCAATAGTTCGATTTCTGCAAATACCCTCCTAGCTTCTCCATGTTATTCACACTAGCGGGAACTAGGGAAACTAGGGGAACTAGGGGATTATTGTGGCGTAACCACAGGAGTAACGTGGGATTGGTGGGATTCGTAGTCATTCCTTTGTTGATATTTATTAGGAGAGGAGGAGAAAAGAAAGAAAAATCAAGGTACGAAGTCTCAAAACACGTTCCACCAAAAGTAGGTAGGTAACGTGAAAAGCAAAGGGTATTAAAGTTTGAACTTTCCTTCTGCTCTGCTCTTCAAGTTGCTGAGTTACTTGTCACTCAGCTCCATCTCTCGTCCCTCGTCCCTCGTCGCTCATCTCTCTACATCTTCCCAAGAGAAAGATCCAATTCCCATCTTATACCTATCTACCCACGAAGCTGCCAATCATAAAATGGGCATGTTCTCACGCAAACAGCAGGCACCTGCTGCTGCTGGACCTGGAGCAAATGTAGCTACTCATGAGACAAAACATCATGGTAAAGGACCATTGGTTCTTCCCATGAACAAGCGTCCAAGTTTCGGCCAATGGCTTAAAGTCACTTGGCTTGATATCCTCACTATGGCTGCTATGGGTGCTGTTGGATTGGGTGTTTATGAAGCTCATCCAGCTCCTTCTCGATCTTTCCCAGTCTATTTCCAAGATGGAGAGATTGTTTATCCTCAATTCGCATACGTGAGTATACCCTCCATCTACCCCATCAATCATTTTATACATGCAAAACAACATCTAACATACATTTATGTAGCCTCTCCGTAACGAAATCGTTCCAATTTGGGAAGCTGCACTCCTCGCATCTCTCGTCCCAATCGCTGCCTTCTTCATTGTTCAAATCCGCGTCCGATCTTTCTGGGATATGAATAATGCCGTAATTGGTCTCCTCTATTCCCTCATTACAGCCGCCGTCTTCCAAGTTTTCCTCAAATGGCTCATTGGTGGTCTCCGTCCTCATTTCCTGACCGTATGCAAGCCCAATATTCCAGTAACCACGGCACAAGAAACAGGAAATGGTCTCAACTTCATCATGTACGATCGAAAAATCTGTACAGGTGACGAAGATGAAATCGATGACTCTCTCGAATCCTTCCCATCTGGTCACTCCACCGCTGCTTTTGCCGGTTTCATCTTCTTGTACTTGTACTTGAACGCAAAGCTGAAGGTGTGGTCAAACTATCACCCTGCCATGTGGAAACTCATTGTTACATACGCACCTGTTCTCGGCGCCACGCTCATCGCAGGTGCACTCACCATTGACGAATACCACAATTGGTATGATTGTCTCGCAGGAGCTATCATTGGAACAGTTATGGCGTTCTCATCTTACAGAATGGTGTATGCATCGATTTGGGATTGGAGAACTAACCACATTCCATTGAACCGCTCAACTCCTTTCCCTGGTACTGGAGCGGATCTTGAGGATGCGACATTCACAAGAAAAGCTGGATGGGGCACCGAAGGCTACAGCGATAGTGGATTCGGTGCTTATGGTCGTGGATATGGACATGGACATGGACATGGTATGGGTCAGGGTGAAGATATTAGAAATAAGGAGTACCATAATGGAACTGGTACTTCGGGCATTGGACGCAAACCTGTCGGTGCAGGTGCAGGTCACTTTAATGGAGATGCTGCGCATATGGTCTAAGGTACTTCAGATGTCTTAAGAGGATAAGAGAACTTGATGATGATGAGAGTTTGGAGTTGCATAGTAGGGTACGAAATGGCGTTTTAGTGAAACAAGGAAGCAAGGATGGATGGATTTTACGAACATGATACCAGCATAATTTGCATCGGCCTTTGGTTTTCTGTTACATTTTACATTCAATGGTTAATTAATGAGCTTTGAATAAATACATGATTTGAAAGATTCTGCTGTATTTTTTTGTAATTTGTGGTTTTTCGTCTCTATCATGTGTATGATTGAGGGTAAGCTGAATCGAAGGCTGAATCGAAGGGCTGACTTGAGAGGGGGCTAGAGAGTAGTTTCGAAGTCAAAACAACTCACCCCTAAGATGTAAGTAAACTTTACAGTAGTAAAGAAAGGGATAATGGAGGGCTAGAAGAAACGGGTGTCCACCCCAGCCAAAACCTTCAGCCGATGCAATCAAATAAGTAACATTTCACAAAAACTCTGTATTTCTGTCGATTTCAATGATCCCCCCTTATTACTGTCTCCTTTCGGCTTATCTCATTGGGAAATTCGAAGATTCGAAAATTCGAAAATATAGAATGTAAGGAGATCTTCATTTCATCATGGTATTGTGTAAGATCTAAATGTTTGGCACTGAGTGGTGAATGTTAGATGATGATAGAAGTGAAGTGAGATAGAGATGAGATAAAGATAGAAGGGAGATGAGAAGAAGCTGGTGATTATAAGAATCTGGGATTTGGGATTTGCTATACTAAGTGGGTGGTTGATTGAGAGAAAAGATACACATACAAACATACATACCTGCTTATCTAACTAGGGATTGGGAAGCGAGGAGTTTGAGATGGATGTGTACGGTTGATAATATACCATATGATGGATTTATTGAAGTGGATAGAGATGGAAGTGGTTGAAGTAGAGTAGAGTAGAGTGGATATAATATGATATACACATGTATCTATAGATATTACAAAATAAAGCTACATTTTTTATAATCTTACAAAGATAAATCCTGATTCTTGCCGTTGGCGGTTTTCTGAAGAGTCATTCCTGCATACCTGGGTAGTGTAAGGAAGTTTTGGAGTTGATATGATTTAGGTGTGAGTTGAGAGTAGGCTTTGAAAAAAATTGTTCTTGGTGAGGAATTTGGGAATTAGTTTTTATTTCGTATTTTGTATCTTCTATTGATAAATTGTATATATACTCGAGTGCAATATATACATTCGCTTGAATGTATGTATCTCCCAAGCTGTATTCTGTATCTAGTATTCAGTATCCAATCCAGAATCTCCGAAGAATACCTACATAGAAATAGCGCGGTACGATACGGTCAAAAGTTGATTTTATCATGAGAGTGTCCATTGAGAAATCGGATTTATTGTGGTGATGGGATTGTTGGATATTAAGTCCTGGATTGTGAGAAGGTATGTCGGTATGTAGGCATAGCTTTGTGAAGTGATTAGTAAATGAAGATTTTAAATTTGTAGAGGGATATGGAGATAGCGTGGGGGTTAGATTCTGGAGATGTTCTAGGTACTTGATCTATTTCTTCGAACTGGAAGAATGAGTATTCCTTGTCCATTTATTTGTGACTGGGGAGAATTGTTTGTGTTTTGGATTTGGGTTTATGCGCGATGTGAACTGAGGAATTGATGATTGTTTGGGCCTTACGAGTGTCTGGTTTGAATTTGATGGCTATGGTGATCGCTGGCTTGGTGAGGTGAGGGGTACATATATTTGATTATGTTTTGTCGGCTTCGACCTTGGGCAGGAAGATACTGGACATATAGTGGGATGAGTGGAAAAACGGAATAGTTGAATTTAAGTTCGCGTGGCTAGGAACGTATTGCTCGTTGATCTTTTTGAGTTTGAGAGGAATAAGAGATGTAGCTGCTAGATGTACCAAAAATTCATAAAGAAACGTAGCTTTGAACGACATCATGCAAAAGGAGTGAGCAGAGGGGTCGAGTTTCGATGAGCTAATTCTGATGTCTTCCAGAAAGACCTCTTTCTATCAAAGTATCTGTTTGGGGATCAAAGTTCGATGTTCGCAATCTTTTGACTCTCGAACTTCAAAGAAGGAAAATTCTTTGAAAGAATGAACAAAATCAGTTCATGTACTTCTTTTGAAATTTTTTGAAACGCAAACTAGGTAAGTCAAAATGAATAAGAAGATGGAAGGAATACTTGAGCATAAACTGATACATTCTCTTGAGCAGAGGATAAAAAGGTAGTGCATGTTGTGATATCCATTAGTCTCCTGATGTTGTTTAGAACTTCAAGCATATTCATACTAGGTAGGCACTGCGGAGCAAGTTATCCCTTATTCTAGCACACGACTAGCATGCGACTAGCAAAATTTCACACTCGTTGAAATCAAGCATCAAGCTGTCGTTTGGACTTGTTCTCGTAAATGAATATGGGATTCTTAATATAATTGCCGAAGTACTGATGAATCTGAGAACAAGATAAGCGAATCCATTAATGTAGATCTCGGGACGAGAATGATAGAGTTTGAAGTCGGATAGTCGGATGAACAACAATCCGAAGTTGTTATAGGATTGCACAATAGCTCAATGAAGATGAGTATGAGTGAAGGAGAATCGGAGGTAGAATCATGAGGGTGAAACATGGTTTTCTGTGGACACCACCTCTGGTTCCGCTTCTCCTAATTCCTATCAGCTTGTTTCATCGCATCAAGCTACTTCTGCAGGATTTGTATTGCTATAATCACTCTGGGAATGTACAGCCCCATGATATTCTGTTAATCATCTCTTTTGTATACAACATAATCGCATGCAGTCTATCGTTTTACCTGATCTGGCGCAATCTCAGTATTTACGTCCACCCCAAAACGCAACAGTTGTAAGTCAACTAGCTTTTGGTCTAATTCCAGAACGTTCTCGGACAAGATTCGCTATAATTATACGAATCCTTTTCATGGTCCCTGTATACACAACTTGTGGCATATTCAGTATCCAGTACTATAGAGAGAATGTTTACATTGGTGCCATATACGAATTTTATGAGTCAGTTGTCATCGCTTTGTTTTTTCTACTGCTCTGCAAATATTTGCATATAGAAATTCATTCGCTCCGTAGAGTATTTGCTCTTGTCCAGCCCAAGCCTTGGCTATATCCATTCCGATTCCTGAGAATGAAAATCTGGCGTAATAAAACCACTTATACAGAAGATGGGCTAAAGTGGTTTGGAGTGAGTCTATAGTCTCAGCAGCGTTCAACCCAGTAGAACTCAAAAGCGTTGCTAACGAAGGACTTTTACAGATTCTTTGGGCTGCCGTATTTCAGTTTTGTGTAGTGAAACTCCCTGGAGCTCTTGTTAAATGTATTACAGAAGCTGCAGGTGTCTCCTGCGAAGATACCAGCAGTGTTGAACATGGCAGGATTTGGGTACGTGGATAAGCCGTATTGGAAGTGAAGAGAAAGGCCCCACAAACTAAGTGCTGCAAGCAGATCCAGATCGTTGAGAATATTTGTCTGGTCACCGCCATGTTTTGTCTGCTTCAATTCTATAGCCAGACTAAGGTATTCCTCGCGGAACGAAACCCGCTTCTCAAGTTTGTGGTCATCAAGTTGGTTGTGTTCCTATTTTATGTCCAATCAGTAAGCTTGTATGACTTCCTACATATGGTTCCCAACGTTGACGCCACTAGTTCATCTTCGGACGACTTACCACCGAAGACGGAAAATCATAGCCCACAGATAAAGTATCGTATCCTTCAGTATATATCGGCATTTCAAACACGCTGCTATGCGTCGAGATGGCAGGAGTAGCGGTCCTCCATCTTTGGGCATATCCGTGGCAAGAATATGGTAGCAATATGATTCGGACTTCGGAAAGTCCTAGTTCCGACAACATGATGCATCTCTCTTACCAACAAAACTCTTTTGCGTTACCCTGGTGGCAAGCGCTTGTCCATGTCCTCAGATTTGGCGATGTCTTAAAAGGCTTTGTGGAAGGCTTTCACAGGCTTCGAAGCATTCGACAAAAATGCAATCATGGCCCACTACGTGGATGCAGGGATAGAAGGCAGGGCAAGCCCATACAATACAAAGAATCTTTCTGAGGCTTTGGACTTGGTGTATCAAGGCCCAGCTGAAAATTGAGTCTTACATTGGCTGCAGATTGTGTAATTTGAGGATTAGGGACGAGTTGTAGTAAAACAACACATTGTGATGAGGGCAGAAACAAGATAATATTGTTAGATGAAGGCAAAATTCAAAACCACTTAGAGGCGAGAATTCGCTGCTGGTTACCCAAATCACTACTGACCTGCTTGTATGATGCTTGGATTGGGTTGAGCGAATAGGAAATCTTGTTATCTCCTGGCCGTTCACCACGAGATTTGCAACAGAGATTTGCCAAGTAACACTGGTTACTGGACCTAAGTCTCAGGATTGTGGGGAATACAAACACTTATTTATGATAGTTCATGATTTCGTAGTTACTTTCATCAGTTTGTTTGGCGTACTTTCTTCGCATTAGAATTAAGTAAACCTTTGATAGAGGTCGAAGCCAGTCCTACCTTCAAGCATTGTGGTGAGTAATACCTCAGCTAAACTCAAGATCTAAGCTCGATTACATTGCGCTTCAGAGATATGTCACACTCGTTAAGATATTGCGCGAGTCGGATTGATGGAAAGGGCCGGGATCGTATGTTTGCACTTACTCGAGCTTGAAAAGGTCTCATATGTGACTAGTATGGAATAGTGGTAATTTCGGTTGGTACAGAAACGAGTTGTAAAAGTCTCCGACTACGAATATTAAGACTAGGCTAGAATCCGTGCCTGCTCCCGTTCTTAAACTTCAACCTCTAGAAGAATAGCTGAAAACCTTTGTATATCTCTCCCTCTCTCAGTGAGAAACCGCGTTGCGAGCTTTAGATGCCCAAGTCAAAGAGAACTACATCATACGAGTAAGAGGTCATCGAGCAAGGACCTTAGATCAGGATCTTGACTAACTCTGATTGACTAGCTCTTGGGGTACGTCCAGCCACTCTCCAAACATTCGGGAGTATAGGAAGAACGATTCCAAACATTTGTGCTAACAGTGAGGCGCAAAAAGTGTCTTTCATGCTACAGCACGGACCAGGGACTACCAAGTGACAAGAAGAGTCCTTCCTAGCATTGCAAAATGAAACCAACCCTTTCCTGTTTCAGCTTCTCTAAATTCTTCTAGGCGTGTTCAGAATTCTATGATACCGCTTGCACCACAGGCTTTTCCTGGTCAGGCGCACAGCTTGTGCAGCCGTCTCCAATGCTTTCACCATTCCCACAGATGTGAAATGTCCAGGTGTGCAAAGCTCTTGGTTTCTGTCCCTTCGGTATCCACCAGCTTGAAATTTGGGTTTGTGACGGGAAGATACAGCGGGCGGCTAAGTATTGCAAAGTCACACACGTTGAGAATGGGAAATCATCGGTGACTACCCAATATCCCGGCAGCTCAAATCTCAAGCCATCGTACTTTAGATAGGAGAGCCAGGCAAGAAAGAGGACAACTGTCCATGGGGTGTGGTGATCTGCACCTAAGAGGCCTACGGATGGCGTTTTACCGAGGCTTCCGACAATTGAGTTGAAATAAGGGTCTTAGCTACCGTTGCCTGTTAGAAATAAAAAGTATTGCGGGAGCCGGAAGCGGAACGAGAAGAATCCGACGCACCGGATAGCACATGAATTGGAATGGTTATTCGTAAATGAAACGACTTGGAGACTCTGGAGAGGCAGAGACGTCAATCAAAGAATACATATGAGCCAAAAATAATGAATGGCGTATGGGGGGTCGTTCTTTGGTAGTTGATCAAGATTGAACTTCAATCGATGCATTTGCAAAAGCCGAACGAGTGTAACTTTAAGGTTTTCCTTGGAGCATCTGTGGCGCCAATGAATCCTGAAGCAGATTCAACTGTGGCTGTGGCTATGCGACGCAGACGCTCTACCTGTCACGCACGGATGGATGTAAGATTAATTACAACGTTTACATGCTTGAATATCAGACCTCGGGAGCCTTCAAATTCACAACAAGCAAACTGATTTATAATTAGAATCAAACACTTGGGTAGAATATCAAAAATACTTGAACTTTGCCGTAAGATACGCCACCAACTTACCAATCTCAGTCATTTCCACCGGAATCGTCATCTTCTTCATCCTCATTATCCTCATCTTCCTTTAAATCAAACACATTGCTATTGGCTTTGCTTCCCGTGATACCGTTACTTGAGTTTTCTTCCTCACTTGCCTCTCAGAACTCTCACTTTCGGTAACAGTTGCGTTGTCGTTCCACCTAAGAGGCTTCTCTCTACTCTTAAGCTCGACTTCGGGCTCAGGGTCATACTCAGTACCACGCTCCTCGAACGAACAATCGGGTTGTAAAGTGTCTCTTGGTCGGGTACGAAGTCGCAGGAAATGCTTCGCTCGATGATGACTCCACTCAGAACTTTCACCCACAGACCGGATCCTCTAATGCAACCGCTCTAGGTGCTGGCCTTGCTGCTCTTGTAATTTGCTGCATGCAACTAGCTTCAGTACATACGCAAATGTCCCGGCAAAAGGACCATTTAGATGCACCAAGCTCTTTGGCTCTTGATGATGTTCGACAGGTCAAAAATCACGAAAATATGAAAGCTGCCCTAAGACTATTGGTACTAACCCAGATAGCGATAATAAGCAATTGAGGTATGGAGACTGTTTGACGAGGCAATCAAAGATATGACTGGAAAGGACAAAGAAAAACAATTAGGAGTGATAGTAGCATTGGCTTATAAGTTCAGGGCTTATTGATGAGATCATTGGGCACTGCATACGAAACCCGCATGTTTATCTATTACTTCATATTCTCTCTTGAAGTGCTCAGAAATTCGCTTAATACTACTTATTTAAGAATGTTGAATAGTATGTAATTTTGATCGCCCAAAATGTTATGAAACCGCTTATTCATTTCCTCAAACAATTCTTGAGATGCCATTGCCAATTTTATATGAAAGAAAGGATACTCTCATAATAACTTGGTAAAACGAGAACGATGATCTTAAGCAAATTTCCTCTGGCATGTCGTCTTTCTATTTTGATACTATCCATCACTGCCTAGGGATCTGAGAATTACTGGAAAGGGGAAACCCGAGCTCGTCAAATAGACTGATGACTATTCAGCTTTTTTTTAGCAGTTCCGAGCCCGAAGCAATGTCAGTGGAACATTATTCTTGAAGCTATTACTCTAGCTTTCTCGAAACGCAAATAGCACTTCTAGGACGATCAAAATATGGCTGCCAAAAATCCGGGTCCTTTAAACCACTTATTAGTCAAAGGAGCTCGGTTAATTAAAGATGAAGCTTTGCTTACCTGCATTTGAAGGTGCTTTTCGCCTGGGAAAACCACATTCCATTCGAGCTGACCCATGCCTGCTTTAGCAGCTGCCTGACGATAAACTTCCTCTCGCAAGAAATAAAATTCGAACTTAACGTCGTTCCCACCCGTTCCCACACTAGAGAGAAGCATCTTGTATCCGCCCTCGACGATCCCAATAACATCATAGACTGAGCCAAGAGATACCTCTCTTTGGTTGAGTGGGTCACTTGGTTGAAAACTGTCGGTAATTGGCGCGTTAACAGTCATTGCGATCATGATTCCTCCAGGCTTCAGGGCCAAACATATATTTTCAAACATTTTTCGCATCTCCTCTTGTGTTTCTGCATAATTCAACAACCAAGCTGCGACAACGACATCATAAGTTCCTTCTTTGCCACGAAGCTGGACCTCATTCCACATAGATGATTGAGCACAATTCGCAGTGCAGAAAGCGACATGATCTTTCATCTGAAATGGAGTCTTGCTTTGAGCAGCAGAGACCATAACGGATGAGATATCAACCGCAGTCACATGGGAAGCGCCCATATTCAACATTTTGAAAGTATAGAAGCCTGTTCCACACGCAAGTTCAAGGATTCTTTTGGATTGAACAATGGGGCCGAGGTGTTCCATCATAGCTGCATGATTTATCTGCTGAATTGGAAGATCGGAAAGAAGGTCATAATTGGCACCAATCGCATCATATTGTGTTGACATCGTCGCTCAAGGTCTTTAGCAAGGTTTGATGTTGCTTATGATCATGTATCAGGAGCAATTAGAGAGATGTGGTTGATGGTAGTCAACCTCTCAGTTTGATTTATCATCCAGATTATATAGTCAATATGTGTCTCGCGCTCTTTGCTAGAATTAGATGAATGTAACCTTCCTATCCTGACGAGATCGGCTAAGTTTAATACCTCACCGTGTACGGAAAAACTAGTACACCAAACTCACCATAAATAAATAAAAAACTTGTAAAAAATACTATCATTTTGAAATTGAATAACAAATCGAAAGAATATCTTTGGTTTGATAAACAAGAAACGGCTTGTAGTTTAAGAGCTCTTTCATATCTTTTATATATATATACTATAGTTCATCAGCATATAGGCCCCTTTAAAAATATGCTAAAATCGAGCTTTTCTTAATATTTATATTTTAATAATTAATCATTTTTTTTAAAAATCATAAAAATCATATTAAAATAAAATACTTAAAATATTTAGACTTTTTTCTAAATAATTTATTTTAGTTTAAAATTGTTATACTTTATATTATAAAAACTCTTTTTCTTTAATAACTTCAATAATAATTGAAACTTTTTGATAAAGAATTAGATTTTTGAAATAATAAAAAATTAAGTTTTAACGTGATTCATCACCGAGTGAATCATATCACCGAGTGAATTACTTTCATCTCAATTAACACATTCAAATTCATATTATTCAACAATTATTAATTCAATTAATTAAAACTATTAAGAATCTAATAATCTAGAATCTATTATATCAATTTGATAAGTTCTTATATTATAACCTATCTTTCCACAATTACTACAATATCAACTAGAAGATACTTCCCTATTAGAATTCTTTTCATTTTGATACTTATCATGTCGAATCTGAATATCAACTTTTTACTAAGATAATATATCTATAGCCTCCTATCCAATAAATACTTCTCCTTAACGTATTTGTATCTTTTTTATATGTCGATATTAGCTTAATACTTCATTAACTTTTCAAAGTGTATGGTTTTCTATACTTAAAAGTGTATTCTTATATACTAATCTCTTTATATTCTTAACTAGAACTAGTACAATCTCAAATAAAGGTGTAGAAGAGCTTGATTGATAACGAGTTATTCGAGATTTAATTAGTGTTGATTGAGAAAGAGCTTTTGTAGGATTATAAGGAGTTTGAGAGACCCAAAGATCTAAATTGAAAGGGGGGGGAGTAGACGTATAGATTCGAATATCTAATTTGGAAAGCACTGCTTCAGGATCAAATGGAATTAATCCTACTCTTTGAAACCCAGCTTTCATATTCTGATTTATGATTGACCATTGATATACAGCTTTGAAAGTTATAAAGAATTCGATCTTTAAGATATGATTAATATATGCTCTTATAAACCCCTCAATTTGAGTACTATATTTTCGTTTTAAAGTACTAAAACATTTAATATTAAGAGGCTGAGTTAAATGATTTGAATGTGATGGTAAACATATACATTTAATATCATTCTCTTTGTAATAATTCTGGAATGGTATTGATTCATGACTTTCATATCTATCCAGTATTAGCATTCTATATTTGCCCTTAATTTGATTTCTTGTATGTTTATTGAAGTATTTCAATCATTTTAATTCTATCTCATTGTTCATTCATCTATTAGAAGTAGATTTAATAGTTCAATCTGTAGAAAGATTAGTTTCTGTATACCAATTGGAAAGATACATCTGTCCTTGAACTATCAGAAATGGAGGTATAATGTCCCCCTCACTATTGCTATATATAATCGCTATTGCTCATTCTCGATTGCCTGGTTATATAGCTTTACTCCTATTGAATCTCTCAGAGCTAGTAATAACTATATCAGTATTTATAATTCCCATTATAAAGCCTGTTTTATCGAAATTCTATAAATTATAATCGAGAATATCAAATTTGTCTTGTATATTCAATATAAGTTGGAACCAATCTCTAATAAGTTTAGGATCTTCGCAAAAAGCTTTTTGAAAGTCATAAATGCGAGTAAAACGTGTCCTTAACTCTTTATTACGTTTTACGAATCGATACGCCCATTGCTTTCCAACTCTCTTTACTCCTTTTGATTCAAGAATATAATTCGCTATATCTTCTACCCCCTTATGTTTAGGTGTAAAACCTTTTATATCCATATCAATTATATATTGGATAATAATCTCCTTTTCTAATTTCGAAAGGTTACTACCATTTGATAGAGATTCGATATGAAAAGTAAAATTATTTATTCTATAGTATAATGTTGTATATAGTATATTATATAGCTTAGCAGATTGTCGAATACTAAGTTTTTTATCTTTTCGAATAGCCTTGATGACTAAGAGTATTCGAGTTTCATTATTATTCGATTGTATAATAATTGATTGATAAAACGCGTATTGAATTGAAACGTGAATATTTGAGGTGAAAGTGATCCACTCGGTGATATGATCCATTCGGTGATGAATCACGTTATATAGAAAATTTTCCAGTAATTTTATTAATTAAAAAAAAGTGTACAATTATATACAAACGAATTTTGTATATAAAATAAAATGACTCGTAATAATATGATTTATATACTAATGAACTACGTTATAAGAATATTGAATATTTGGTTTTGTAAAGAGCTTTAAATATGTGAAATATCTCCACTTGTCATGCTATTTTTTCCGTACACGATGAATATTCATTAATCACTAGAGAAAGATTTGTGGAATTATATGGATTGAAGTTTCTATGAAAGAGGAGATCGTGGAGACCTCTGAATAAGCTATTATTGCTTAGTCAGCTACTATACTGACGACATCCTACATATCCTAGGGTCCACCAGTCTTTGCTCTGTGATTATTGGCCATACTGTCCATGCCACCTTCCTCATTTGATGAATGTTGCAGTCACCAGCTTGCATGAATGACGGTGGAAAATGTGAAAAGTACCTATCGCTGTCCCTGGATTTTGTGCCTCTCCACATTTCCCTCAATCATGTTGAGATAATCTAGCCTTTGAGCCTCAAACCCTTCCTGGTAGTCCCGACTGACCAATATCTTGGTCTCGAAACTAGGCATTTCCCATTGTCTTTTATCAGGTCCATCTCGCTCATCTGTAATGTTAGTCGCGAAGCTCTTTGAGCGACTTGCGACATCATCATTCCATTTCTCCCTCTCAACATCTAGTACTTCTTCATCCACGACAAAACTTTCGCTTTCCACCATGTGCCTTGCAACAGAGTACGGTGGAAATGGTTCTGGAGCTAGAAGGGGTGCATCCCGCGCTTTTGAAAGCTCAAACATCTCAATACATCTGCAAGGAAGATGTCATCCATCTTGAAGAACAACGTCACTCTCTGTACAAGGATGCGGAGGGTCTTGACCAGCTATAATATAGACTTTTCTACGCCGCCGAATGTGCCTATTAACCTAGTTAAGGGTTTATGTATGTCTCCGTCCGAAGTGCGTGCAAAATTGGGCAATCACCTGATTGGTAATGCAAGGTTCTTCACTTTATTAAAGCCTCCTGTATCTTGGTTGCCGTGAATTGATCGTGGAAGAGCAGAGAGAAAATCGCTTAGCTGGGCGGTTATATGTTGCTGAGGCAGGTATAGAATATCCCATTTGAAGTCAAACCAAGTTTCGGCAAGAGTATGGGTGTCTTCGCGGTACCTATTTATAAAGGCACGCTCATAAAATCTTGTTGCGATATGATAAGATTCTCGATCAACAAACAAGATGTCAGGAACTGGAGTTTGTGATCTGAACGCCCAAACTTCGTCCACAGAATTTACAGGTGACTTCACGGGGCTGTGAGTTAAAACGACCACCCTAGGTAGGGGAATACAGTATTCCCATACGAATAGGCGGATGTCCGTGGGCAAATCGTTGAATTGAGCGAACAACGCCGGCCTGATCTCTGTTCTGGAAGATAGGGACATTGTGTTGTGAATGTTGATGGAATTGCTTGTGTTGTTGATGAAGGCGATTTTAGGGCTTATGTAGACGCACACAAAGAGCTAAATTCTGACTCAGCATATAGGAACTTGACTTGATATCACACTGTTTTCTTTATTCTCTAGTCTTTCGAACAAAATTGAGTACTTATTTGACAATGAATTTTGCAACTTTGCATGAGACAGATAAATGTATAATTAAATTAAGAATTGAACACAAACATGCGAATGCGAACAAGAGCCTGCCCACCTAGGTAGCTTTTCAAGACAGAGAAATAGTTTAATCAAAGCAGACAAATAACAGTTTATCAGAGTCAAAGATGATAACGAGGAGTCACTGTTGATCAAATACAAGAAATCAAGAACATCACGTGCAAGGAAGAATCAACAATCATATGGCAACTGTTTTTCATTTTGATTCCCCGTCATTTGATATGATCTGGTTTTTTTATACAACAAAGGAAGTTTTAATATTGAATTACTGGCCTCAGCTCAATCTTTTCCATGCCGATGATTCTGCAGTGTAATGATTATCAGAATCTGAAGCTCTTCATAAATTGTTCAGCCTTAACACCGCGGCCCCGGTTGAAAGGACGAAATATGGAAATGAGACGAGTAAACGAGAAAGCAGTTATCGAAAGTGATACGAAGGCTAAGCAAAGATGCGATTTTTGAATGTACGTGAGACAATGTGACTGCGCCGAAGAGTATGATTTCCTCAATGGCTAGATGACCACTAGAATATTGATTCAAGCGAATCTCTCCGTAAAGATGCTCCTTGGCCAGAAAACTCAAGGAACAGTAAGTGCCACATTCATCCCCTAGCATAAGGATGAAAGCCTCTATTGCCACCCCTTCCACCACCCCTATAGTTCGCACCAGGCTTTCCAGCATTCTTCGGACCTGTCGGAGCACCGGCAGGAGCATTTGGTGCGGCCGCAGGAGGAGCAGATCCCCTGTCACTTCCTCCACCTCCACCTCCACGACCTCTTCCACCAAATCCACCACGAGCTCCGCCACCACCACCACTGCCTGGCTGAGGAACATCGTCATACATACCCTCCCAAGAAGTTGGTCCACCACCACCTCCACCCATTCCATATCCACCGCCACCACCGCCGCCTCCATATTGAGATTGTTCGCGTTGAGCACGTCTCATTTGTTGTTGTTCGTACTTTTGTTGCTCGAAGAGGCCTTGTTCATAGGCATTGTAGCCAGGCGTACCCATTCGACCACCTGGGTTACTCCCACCTCCAGCCGGAAAGTTACCTCCTTGTCCACCCATGGCCTGTTGCATTTGCATTTGTTGCATTTGCTGCATCTGTTGCATCATAGCTGGATTCATACTAGCCATTGCCGCCATTCCAGCTGTTGGACTTTGAGGACTTTGACTACGCGCGCCAGCACCACCTCCCCCTTGCATTTGTTGTTGCATTTGTTGCATTTGCTGCATCTGAGCCATTTGGGCCATCATGGCAGGATTCATGCCACCGGGCATTCCACCAGGCATTTGTCCTCGCCCCCCGCCCATGGCCATTTGTTGTTGCATCAGTGCAAAATATTGTTGCATGCGCTGCCAATATTGAGCCATTAATTGAGGAGTCATACCACCTGGGACATTCATCTGGCCACCTTGTTGCTGTTGATTAGAATTCTGAAATTCTTCATTGGGGTTTCCTCCTTTCTTGAATCGACTGCCTCGTGGCCCCCTGGTTTCTTCCTCTTCTCGTATGTTGCCTCGAGGCTGGGCTTTCTTGACCTCGATTGGCTTTCCATGAATTTCGAGTGGAGCCTCCAAGCATGCTTCAACAGCGGCTTCACTATCGAATGTGACGAATCCAAATCCTCGTGGTCTACCAGTGTCTTTGTCCATCATAAGAGTGGCATCTACAACTCGTCCAAATTGTGTAAAGTACTCTTTGAAATCTTGTTCGGAAGCATCCTGACTGACACCACCAACGAAAATCTTGCTTGTACGTTCTTGCTCGTCTCTGGGAATAGCGCGTTTGGGATCAATCTTAAAAGTTGAATGTGAGTGAGTGCCTTTTGAAGCCAATGGGAGAATTTTGGAAGGATAAGAGCGTAAAGAATTGTTAAAAGTTTTGAGATCGGGTCTTACTATTTTGCCGTCAAGGTAATGTTCTTTAACCATGACAATATTGACAGTCCGGGCATCTTTGAATGTCAGGAATCCAAATCCTCGAGATCGACCAGAGGCACCATCTCTCATAACAGTACATTCGAGTACTTCACCAAATTGTGAGAAGTAATCCTTCAATGATTCTAAAATCTAGAGTTAGTGGTCATACAGGGGTTAAGCGTAACATTGAATTTGGCCATCTCACCATCTGTCGTTTCCCAATTCAATCCACCAATGAACATTTTACTAAGCAGGAAAAAGTTAGCATTCTGGCCATACTTATCAATTCATATGGCGACAATGAGAACATGCAAAGAAGTCGTCCCATATTAGTTATCTTCAAAGCAATCAGTGCACCAGTGCTTTCTCTTAGGCTGTTTCATATCTCGAGACGAGATGACATCCAATTCTCCATTGTTGACTGGAAAAATAATTTGTAACTGGGCTGCAGGCGAAGGAGCAAGGGTAGGTTGGGGTTTAAGGGACCACATCTGGCATTTGATGGAGCTTTCGACATATCCAGCATGATGTTAATGCCAGGTACACGCCCAAGCAATGACCGTCTAACATTGCCTGCAAATCATGCAATAACGATAGAACAGATGGCACCATAAGACATCCAAAAAAAAATCGCGTTTTTTTGCTATCGTGATGCTAGGTACTGGCGTCGAAGCTATGGGCTATGGCCTATCTGTGTCTGTGGCTCTATGAAGATTATATCGACAATAGGCTATGTAGTAGTAGTAGCAGGTTTGACTATTGCCGTTGTGGATGGCGAATGCATGTGGTGTGTATACCCAATTATCTCAAATCAAATGACTCTGAGCTTATTCCAACGCCATTCCCTCTCCATGTTCCTTTAGCCTTGAACCAAGTCCAAAGTATATACCCAATGCCAAAGCAGGATATAGTATTGGATCAAGCGCCCCAAGACCCCTTCACACAGCCAATTTAACCCCCGAAAGCTCCCATCCAAATTTACCCGTCTCAATCTCACTTGATTCCATTCCTGATCACAACTCCAGTCTCCAAATGTGCTGCCAGTTCATATCCTGACTGCATCAATCCCAACCCATCATATCCATGATCTTCATATACCATGCTTGGTGTGAGTTGAGCCCGGAGCTCCGTGACTACAGTCATATTGCAAATGTGCAGAATAGCAATGATAAAGTGTAAAAGAAAAAGTTTGTAATCTTACCCATCTTCCTTGATACCTGGTCCTTGTGCTTCATCCCTGGCCGAAGGAGCATCATAACCACCCCCATTGCCATTCCCGCTTCCCAGATTGAAATCTATGTCCTCATCCACATCTTGTTCACCATTGTACATTTGTTGATCTCCATCTCCATCTCCATTTTGTGGATTTTGTTCAATATCCTGTTCGGCTTGTATTTCAGCTTTGGTTTCTGTGGTTGGGGCTGATGGTTGGACAGTAGGTTCGGCCACTGCCTCTGATGGGTTTGCGGCGTTATCATCTTCGGTGTACCTAAATGCAATGTGTCAGCTGAATGTTTTGCGACGTGTTGATAGAGGTGCGACCACCCGTAAAATTTTGGACAGTAGGTGTAAGGTGAATAGTACATACAGGTCAGCGAAGAGATCTTCCTCGAAATTCTCGGCTTCAGCCATGATGAGTCTGTCTGCTTTCTGTGAGATAAGTTGATCAAATTCAATCCAGGGTAAACTAGTAAAGTGATGCGCGACTGCCGTTTCGTATGCTTCTCGATGAAGAAGCGTTGCGAAAGGGCTGCAGTCTTGATTGCAAGTTACTAGAAGCAATGAGAAGAGTCAAGAAGTGTGTCGAGAGAGTTCTCGAGGTTGAGACTTCAATGGAAAGGAAATTGTAAGTGATGTAAATAGAGAGAAAAGGATTGATATGGAGATTCCAATTCAAGAGAGTAAATATCTAAATTGAAGGTCTGCTAGGGAGGAAAGGCCTTAAACCCAATAATAACATTTGAATCGATAGCATGGCGCGCCCTGGTCCGTTCCGCCTTAGTATGATTTTAGCGTACCAATTTTGAGCTAGCGGGGCTTTCCCCGCCTGAGCCTGCGCAATCTACCCGTACCATACCACATTCAAACAAAAGGAACAGTAATGACCTTCGAAATATAGAAAGACTACGAAAGGAATGAAAAACGGAGTATTGCAACTAGGTCGACCACTCTATGACGGGTTGTGAAGATGTTCTCTTCTTCCAATGGTAGCAAGAAACCAGTACAACAGGTGTGTATTGCCATTGTCCAAGTTGCCTGTGTTATCCAGCTGACTCGAGCCACTATTGTAGGAGATGGTTCAGGTTGGTCAGTTTACCCCCCCCGTACCTTCTATCTTGAAGAATGCGCAGATTTCTGCATGTTGAACTATGCGCAATGTGTTCTCTTTATCCAACTGATAACTAACCTTACATTGTAGAACGTGCCGAGTACGTTTCCAATCGAGATCTCTTTGCGCCCCGCTTGGCAGAAGCTTTGAGTTGCAGGTTTGAGATATGAATCCCAGGGACTGACATGAACAGATCATCATCTCCTTTTTGGCGTGCCCGAACAGCAAGTGGTCGCCGTGATGCATCGCCTAAGAAGCAAAGTAGCGATTCGGGACCCGGACTTGTTGTAGGAGCTGGATACTCTCATGCCGACATACTGAAGTTTGATAACCTGCACGTTTCACAATGTCGTCGTATTATAGAATACCAACTAACCTAGAATTTAGATCATTATCTAACACTTCACGCCCCAGAACACCTCCATCCAATCCCTCGCACAAGCATCGAAGCAATACTCCACCGCAACGAGGTCCGGCAACATTGTCCCCGCCACCTCGTAGGACCTATACAGATTTCATATCGCATACCAATAATGATTGGGCTGCAGATGATGAAGAGGAGGAAGAAGACGAGTATGGATATGAGGATGATGATGGGGATGATTTCGGCCTTCCAAGTATCTCCAGCAAGAAGCGCAAGAACCAGAGCCGTCTGAAAAGTGCGTCGGCTGGTACCGCAGTTGAAGAAGGCAGTACCGCTCCGTGGCGCTCTAGTTTTGGGGCGAGTGCAATGGGCTTAGGGTCGCGAAGAATGTCAAACAGTGCAGATATTGCAATCGAAAGACCAGCGCCAAGTTACCCAGTTGCAAAAAAGAGCGAAGGGAAGATACTCCGGCCTCAATATAAAGAAATACTTCGGGATCCAGCAAATTCTCTACATCTAATAGATCACCCTCCAGTACCACTTAATGCCACATCGAAAGAAGTAGATGCATACGGAGCCCGGATAACACGAATAAATAAATTTAAAAAGATATTACAAGCTACATCGATACCTTTGACCGAACTCAGAGATGCCTCTTGGAATGGAATACCAGAGGAAGTTCGTGCAATGTCATGGCAACTCCTACTTGGTTATCTCCCGACTAGCAGCGAAAGACGCGTGGGCACACTAGAACGTAAACGAAAAGAATATCTTGATGGGGTACGACAAGCTTTCGAAAAAGGCGGCACTAGTTCTGCTCCCACTGGCAAAGCCAGAGGACTTGATGAAGCAATTTGGCACCAGATCAGCATCGACGTTCCACGAACTAATCCTCACTTAGAGCTTTACAGTTATGAAGCTACACAACGATCTTTAGAAAGGATACTATATGTTTGGGCGATTCGCCATCCTGCAAGTGGTTATGTTCAAGGTATTAATGACCTTGTCACGCCATTCTGGCAGGTTTTCCTCGCTACCTATATCGCAGATTCAGATGTAGAAAGTGGTATGGATCCAGGGCAGCTTCCAAAACCAGTCTTAGATGCAGTTGAAGCAGATTCATTTTGGTGTTTAACAAAACTTTTGGATGGCATTCAGGATAACTATATTTTTGCGCAGCCAGGGATTCAACGTCAAGTGGCTTCACTTCGGGATCTAACCGCAAGGATTGATGAACCACTGGCCAAGCATCTCCAAGCAGAAGGCGTTGAATTTATACAATTTAGTTTCCGATGGATGAACTGTCTTTTGATGCGGGAGATTAGTGTTCAGAATACTATTAGAATGTGGGACACTTACTTGGTTAGTAACAGATGCTTCCTTTTTTTCCCCACCACTAACACGAACTATCAGGCCGAAGAGCAAGGGTTTTCAGAGTTTCACTTATATGTGTGCCTTGCATTTCTTGTAAAATGGTCCTCTAAATTGCTGAAGATGGACTTTCAAGAAATCATGATGTTTCTTCAGGCTCTACCAACGCGGAACTGGACGGAGACTGATATCAACATGCTTCTGGGAGAAGCATTTGTATGGCAATCCCTTTTTAAGGGCTCTTCATCACATTTACGTGGCAGCAGTAGTACTACACCTTCGAGTGCCCCTTATTAAATAAGCTTTGGATAGAAGCACTATACCAAATATCCACACTATTCAATATTGTGGATGAATGACTGGGATTCAGGTTATTATGGCGTTATTGGCGAGCGGTACATGAGAGACTCACAAGTCAGGTGTATATAACGACAGAGCCACAAAGATGTGTGGATTGGCAGAGGAATAATCATGCGTGTTGAGCTTTTGATATCACGGGATTTGGGGTCAGGACTTGGATTGGGCCAAGTCGTTCATCCCTTGGAGGAGACCTTAAGTTTCAACGTTCGTCGGCTAAGCTGCTGGGGTTACATTTATATGCACTTCTCAAACTAGGCAGATTAATAAAAGACAGAGTTCTGAGATGGATGTGCATTGATTTATGTCCACGTATTATGTTCTGTTTAATTATGTGAATCAGGTAACACAATGCTATGGATGATAAGGTGGGATACTTAATCATATCTCGATACTATGATGTGGGAATGTAGCCATGTGTTGATGACAGTTATTACACCTGACGATATCTCCAGCGTAAAATTAAGAGTTCATCTTCAGTATCTCTGATTTCACCCTGCACAAAATGTAACTTTGCTGATCATTGAATTACTGTTTAAAAATTGAAAAGATTCGATACTGTATTCCATCGAGACTTGTGTCTAGCAGCATGTCCTCGATACCATCTGTAGACATATTCACGTCGATCTTATCTTGTCCATGAATCTATAATGCAGCTCATTAACACCCATCTCTTTCGTATTTAACTCCCAACGCCCAACTCTAGACAATATAGAAATTGACCTTTTCAACTCCGAGTTCGCCCGATAGACAACGGCTCCATTCAAGAAGAGATACAAAAAAACATTTGGAGGAGAATATAGTATTAGCATGTTAGATTCAAAGCCCGTTGGATCCAAATCATTTCTTTCCATCATGACACTAAAATGCCACCTCCCTAACCTTTCCAGCCCGTCCCCAAACATCATATTCTATCCACCTCGCTACGCCCCTTCTTCCCTTTGCTACCACACCCGCTGGATTCATGACATGACACCCCTCGTACGTCAAGCAAAACGCTGGACTATCTACATCACACAAAACAATCGCTGTAGGTAATGGATAGATACTCAGCGCATTTGAGAAATCCCAATGCTGGGGTGCGATATTTAGAGGAAAAGGTGAAAGATGTCCCTGATCGAGAAGTGTCCTGGTAAGGCGACGCGCGGTATGGATATCGGGGTCGATTTCTGGAGGTGGTGTGGAAGAGGGAATTGAGGAGGGAGGTGGTGACATGTCTATATCTTCATCTTCGTCGTTTTCAGGGCTTGACTTTTGAGATGATTTGAGAGTGACAGCTGTACGGCGTAATCGTCCACTGACGTCGTCGCGGAATACTACCAGTTCACAGCTCATGCCAAATAAGCTGACTCTTGCGGGATTGCTCGTCCAAATGGCCTCTCCATCTCCTTTCTTCCCGTTTTCTTTTTCCATTTCAGTATTTGCGTTTGCAAAGGCACGTTTTATGCGGGAAGTGAATATTTCCGGTACGGGTTTTCTGGGCAGAGGAACTGTAGACCCGGATGAGAATGCTGAAACCCATGCGTCGTTGGGGCCTGGGATGAAGATGAATGTTGCTGTACTTAGGAGGGTAGGATATTCGGAGAGAACGGCGGCGAGGGAATCAAAATATTCTTTGTATTCTATAGAGCCTCCTGATCCGCCCCGAGCCAATACGGCATGAGAGACGAAAGAGCCGAGTAGGATAAAGGTCATAGGTGTGCAGCCTTCTGGCTCAGATGAGTACAGTGAAAAGATCTTTTTGAGGGCTTGAAGAGTTTGAGGAATGTCGAGATGTACATCACCAAGAATGACTACACGGCCTCTGGATGGAGGCGGGGGATCATCCGTATCTGTGTCAGGGGGAGGTGGCCGGTGAAGCTTTTGTTCAAGTCGTTGCATTTTAGTGCCTAGGGCGCGAGAACTACCCACGCCTAGAAAGTCTACCCAGCCGAAACCACCGCCGGCTGTGGTATCTCCCTCACCGGCTGTGCCTAGAGTCACATGACGGCGTTCAGGAGGAGGATGGCCGATGAAGAAGCCGACGAATTTTCCAGAAATAGTACCTCCTACGCCCCCATTTCCACCAAGACGAGATGACGTCCCAGTTTCATCTTCCTCGTATGTGCCGTCTACGAGTACCATCATTCCAGGGGCAAACCAGGCGCTATCTTCGGGGATGGCTGTTGCGTGTGTAAGATCGAGAGCGATGCTGCCCGTCAGGTCATTTATGGCGAGGGTACCAGTGGGTGAAATACTGAGGAGACCGAGAAGCATATGGGTGCTGCGATTGCGGCCGAGAAGATTAGCTATCGGCGTTAATTTGTATGATTGTTGTTGGGTGGTAATGGCGGATGTGCTACGTTGAAGAGAAGCTTTGCCACTTTGAAAAGCGGGCGTTTGGAAAGATTCATTGCGAAGTAGACGTTGATGTATAACATTATAGAGGTTTTGGAAGAGGAGTGTTTTATGGGATGCGGGTGGAAATAACGAAGGTTTGGAGGTATCTCTGTACTGCATTAGTCGATTCAGATGAAAGTTTATCATTGAAACATACCTATCAAAGTGCTTTTTAGCAACATTATATACTAGTCGAGGTTGCTCAAAAGCATCAATGACTTTTAACCACTTCCTTGGATCCATCAGGCCATCCTCATCTTCCTCGTCATTAACCTCCAACGTTGACATTCCCAAACTCGACTGACTATCCTCTCTAGGTATGTTCCCTGGCCGTAGTCCAAGTCTAGTATGATTGACCTCACCATATTGCGATGATCCCAATACCAAACTGTTCTGCCGACTTAATTCTCTTCCTACCACTATCCTTCCACCACTCATATTCCCTTCTAAAGCTTTCAGAATCTCCTTCAATTCCGTCCCCTCTCCATCGACAATAACACCGCCACTCCTATTCTTCCAGCTTTTTGCAACCTCCTCCAAAACCCTCTCTGCCAATCCTTCTTCCCTCCATCCTGTCCCACAATGCTTTCCAATAAAAGTAGCCAACACTTGTAATGCCGACGACGTCAACGTTAAACTATGCTTCTTTGTGAAAGTGCGAAAAGCCAATGGTCTTAAGGTCGCAGGTGGAAGGAGAATTGGTAGGATAATCGCTTTTGGTATAGGAGCTGCGGTGGGGTTGAAGGGTCGTATAGGATGTACTGGAGTTGCAAATGCAGGCGACGATGAGGGGATAGGATTCGAATTTGTAGCGGGGGTAGCAGGAGGTCTGAAGAGCGGAGGGGCTTTTGATTTCGTTGTAGAATTTAGACGAGCCATATCTTCAGTTCGATTTCCAAGCTCCCATATAGATTGTCGTTTTAATCGTTCTCAACCATGCATTTCGTAAATTCATATATGCTTCATACATTTACTCAATATTTTGATCAAGGCTTGTGAGACGCGTTATTGACGCGTAAAAGTTAAAGTGCTTTCGAGTTTCGCGTAAAGCTCAGCTGATCCCTGCAAACATAGTCCTTCAGCAACTTACGACTTTGAGCTTCAAAAACAAGTTATTGTCTTATTCAATATCGTAAATTCATTTCTCTATCACTTCCTAACTCCACCATTTATCAATTGTTAATGTTCTACAGTTACAATTGATCAACGACAGTGACCTTTTCCAAAGCTGTGCCAATTACCTCGTTCGCACGCCTTAAACTCCCACTTGCTCACCTATAAAGCTACAATGGCGGAACCAATCGAACCACCCATCACCTTATCCACGCAAGCATCCGCAGATTTGGAAGCATACAATTCGGCCAAAGTATCGCTCGCCGAATATTGTGCAAAGGGAACCGCTGAATATGCGCAAAAGCGTTACGACGATGCCGTAGATCACTATGCGCAAGCCGCCGAATTGCAAGCTGAAATCAATGGAGAAATGTCCCCGGAGAACGCAGAGATTCTGTTCTTGTATGGAAGAGCCCTCTTCAAAGTTGCGCAGCAACAAAGTGATGTATTGGGTGGTAGAGCTGGAGGTGAGAAACAAAAGCCTAAGAAGAAGAATGGCGCAAAGAAAGTAGATACCATTGCAGAAGAAGATAAGACCGTTAAGACAGAAGACGAGAAAAAGGATGAGGCTGGAAAGACAGATGCAGAAGAAAAGGCAGATAAAGTGGCCGAGGAAGAGGTTGCGATAATTACGAATGGAGGCGCTGCCAAGAAAGAGGAGGGTTCCAGTACAAATCCAAACAAGCCTCTGTTTACGTTCACGGGAGATGAGAATTTTGAAGATTCAGATGAGGAGGAAGAGGAAGCAGAGGAAGAAGATGAAGAAGATGATCCCCTCAACATTGCTTTCGACATTCTGGATTTGACCCGTGTATTATTTGAGAAGAGGTTGCAAGCGGATGAGGGAGAAGGCAAGGGAAAAGAAACTGGCGACAATCCTATGACTACGCATATCAAAGAGAGGCTTGCGGATACACGGGATCTCTTGGGAGAGATCTCTCTTGAGAATGAAAGGTACATGAGGTCCATGATACAAATTTCCACCACTTGCTAACATTTACACAGATTTCCAGCTGCAGTAGCAGATTTCAAGGAATCCCTCGCCCTGAAACAAAGTCTTTTCCCAGAAGAAGATGAACAAATAGCCGAAGCGCATTATAAGTTATCACTCGCCCTCGAATTTGCATCAATCACACAAACTGAAACCGATGATAAGAAGCCTAACGCAGGAGCCGACAATGTTGACGAGGAAATGAGAGCAGAAGCTGTCAAGGAGTTGGAATTGGCGATCAAGAGCACCAAACTCAAGCTACACAACCAAGAAGTTGAATTGGCAGAGTCGGCCGTCTCAGAAGATAATGACGTTACGAGACACAGAATCGCCGATGTTAAAAGTATCGTGGCGGATATGGAGCTTCGTGTACGTTATCCCCTTCCCTTCGCACAGATTTTCTCCCGAACTTCTACATCTAGCGCAACATACTAACATCCCTGTTACACAGCTCAAAGAACTCCGCGCTCCACCTGTGGACATCAACCAGGCTTTGGCTTCAGCTCTCGCTCCAGCTGGTGCAACCCAGTCCAACGCTATGAGTGGCATTCTAGGAAACGTCCTCGGCGAATCTGCATCTGATACCGCTGCACGTGTTGAAGAGGCCAAAAAGACAGCTACAGATCTAACAGGTTTAGTTAGACATAAGAAAAAGGAAACCAAGGATTTGCCAATACAATCAGGCTCAAAGAGAAAGGCAGAAGAAGAGCCGGAAGTGGAAGGCGAAAGCAGTGATGGAGGAAAAGAGAAGAAAGCCAAGGTCGCTAGTGTAGAGGAAACTGCTGAGAAGACTGCTTAGTTTTTTTCCCCTTTAGTGATATCAGGCCGAGATGAAAAGAACAGGAATATTTTAACGACAGGGGAACGATTGGATCCAACAGTGGAAGCAAACCGAGTTTGTAATAAAATGACTGGTGCTAGGCTGGCGTCTATATCAAATCACATAGGATACTATGGATTGTTTTCAGTGATCATTTCGATTCACTGTGTATGTACGATGAATGATAAATATGGTTTCAATTACGATACATGATTGAGGTCGAGGATCTGAATTGGAATTGCAAAACTTTTTCTTTTGCAATAGGGAGTGAGAGAGAGGGTGCTGTAGAGGTTGTAAATGAGTTATGAATCGGATGCTAAAGAGAGTCTCGATTGCTAAATCTAATGATAGTTTTCCGGTGAGCTCCCACATAAAGCTCACCGGGAACGCACCAGTAATTAATGAACTTCGAAAAGAGCACCAACTCTCTCCAGTAAACTTTATTATTAACAGTCGAAAAATTCAACCCCAATTATCCATGTATCGAAAAACACAATTTCACTACAATCTCACAATCTTAAGGCAACGAAATCATGGATCATTAACAGAATTAGATAGTTCGCATGATACTAAATGGATACTATGTACCTATATTGTAACTATTCATGAAGCTATTAAGAGAGCCTACGATTCGGGATACTGGAATTTGTTTTGAATTTCCCGATCCTTCGTTTCCTCATTCCATCCATCCGCTCCATTCCATTCCATTTCATTCCATTCCTAGCCGTTGAGGTTCCCCAAAAATCAATCGCCAAACTCCATGCTATACCTGATATTACCATTTAGCAACCCCAACAGACAACAACGATAAAGCTACTACCCAGTGCTAACTTTTCTCTGCTTAGTGGGATTTAAATGAATGCCCATCTTTTCTACTCTTCTCGCATCTCACCTCACTCCAGAATTTAGTTCCGAAGATCACTGTCTCTCATCGATCACTTCCACCTCTACCTCTACCTCAACTCTAAGACCCCCTCATCCAACACTCCAAACAGCACCTCCACTTCCCTCTGCACCTTTCCGATTTCTTCTGCCAATTGTCCCGTTACCAGAATGAAAGCATATAAGATTTCATAATCCTCATCTTTCACTATGACACCCTGACTTGACCTTCTCTGCACTCCGGTCCCTTGCAACTCTAATCCGCTAGAATTTGACAATCCATCATCCTCATCATTTACTTGCGCGGATTCGTCCTCGTTCCTGCGACGGTTACTCATCGACATGTTTTTTCTATATTGAAAAATCTTTGCTAGAAGGCGATCACGGGAATGAGCCGTGCTGGGAAGACCGTCTGTTAAGAGAGGGTACTCAAGTTTCATCGAGGAGGCCATGACTGTTCATTATTAGTGTCTTGTCAATTTGTGACTTTGAAGCGGCGAAAAGTACAAACCTTGAAACAAATGGCTAATTCTCGCACAAAGCTGCGCTCTTTCGTCTTCCGTGAATTTCAATAATAAAGCTTCACCCTCACTAGCTTCAGCATTCTTTTGGATAACCACATTCATAGCATGAAAAGCATCCAGCATTTTAGTCGTAGCTTCGATTATTCGTCCATAGGTAGCAGATGGGAATGGGCCTCGAAGTTCAAATTCGCTTGTGGCCGAGCTTCGAAGTTTGTCAAGTACAAATATATACCTTTGAAATTCGAATTCTTCCCTTAAATTCATGTACGCATATTGAGACTCGCCTTCTACAATCGTTGATAGTGGATCCCTTTTCCAGACAAGACCCATTCGTAACCACAAAAGTGACAAACCTTCTTTGAACTTTTGTCTTGCTGAAATCGGCCATACGACTCTTGTGATGATCAACCCCCAGATACAACCTGCAAGAACTGCAACAACTCTATGAAATGCAATTTCGGTGATGATTGGTCTGACACCACCTTCGTCGTCATCGTGATCGGAGTCTTTAACTGACAAAGAATACGCGTACAAACAAGAAAGATTGTAGGTAAGCATGATAAAGCGACCGAAAGGGCCATTACCTTTTGCAATAATAATATAGAAGCATGGCAAACTGACAAGCCATCCGCAGAAAGCTAATGCGTAAGGATTACCGGCACAAATGACCCAAACCACACATGCGATCACGGCGCCGATGAAAGTACCAATAAAACGAGCCCAACCAGTGGTATTAGATGCTCCAATTGTCATACTACACACTAACATGTAAGACAAAAGTCCCCATTCTCCTCGGTAGTGCTGATATGTTGGTCTTGTGCCGGGAATGAAAGCAAATAGAGCATAAAGAGCAGCTCCGAGGCCAACCTTTACGGCAAACCGAACTAGAAATCTGTCAGAGGGGGTGTAGCAGGCTTACTTTAGACGTCACTCACTATCATCACGATCTAGAAATCGTACTATGCACATTGCCTTCCGACGTAGAACACCTCCCTTAGTCTCTGAGTTGACTTTAGAAGTGATTTCAATTTTTCTATATCCAAGCCTGTTACGTAAAGGATCAGGAATATCTTTGGGCAATTCATTGCCTACATCCCTCGCAATAAGTTGTTCCTGCTCTTCATCGTCGATAGCATCTGCTTTGAATTGACGATTAGACTTTCGCCAAAACATGAGCCATTTCCACGAACGATGTTTTGAACACTCCACTTCTTCTTTCAATTCTTCTAGGATTGCCAAATAGTTTTGCATCTCGCTTGCAAAATCTTGTAGATTGAAACTAAAATGGCCGCAACTTGCAGCCACTTCTTCGAAATCAGCTTCAATACTTTCGGGGCGGGTTCTATCAAGTTCTTTAGATTTATAAAGTTCCTTCAGTGCTTGAGCTCTTGCGTTGCTGTAGAGTTTTCTACAAATACGTTGTTAGTTTCTAGGCTTATAGAGGTAAGTTAGAGATATCCTTACAATGCTTCTGTCAGACTTGATCGGAAATGTTCATTTATAGTAATGTGGTATTCGGGCCCTTGGGCAAATGGTAGCTCTTCTAGGATTTGCGAAAGTGTATATGCGAGAGACTTCATTGACGGGCCAAGATGAAGAATAAATCGTCCAAAAATTTCCGATGGAGATCGAACCGTAGGCATAACTATACTCGATAAAGTGGTTTCGGTACCTTGGCGAGTAAGAAACTTGGGTCTCTCTGAAATGGCATCGAGATCACTGCCCTCTTCCGACGCTTCCTCAATGGCTCCAAGGACTGCAAAACGATCTGATTTGCTGCTAATGGGTCGACTGAGGGGATTTGTTTGGGAAGGCGGGAAGCTATGTGAGCCGGTTGGTGTTGCGCTACTTAATGGAGGTTCTTGAAGCAACGAAAATTGTGTCAATGCAGCACTCCGTAATCCTCCAATGGACTGGGCAAGTGTTTGCATGCAACTAACAAGCCTCGCTTCAATCGCGTATTCGCTTTCAGTGCCTAGGATGTAATGTTCCAGTTTCGCCTCCTTTAGATTCTTTGTGAGCTGAGTGAACACAGATTTGTATTGCTTTTGAGCTCGATCAAAGGAAGTCGAGCGCAAATCATTTTCCGAACCACTAAGGAACCCTCGAGTAATCATAGTAAGCATGTCCCCAAATGAGTCCGTGGTCTTGATCATGCTTTCTCGGAGCTCTGCTCGAGCGGATATTGGCCATGCCTTTTAGAAATCAGTAATTGGCCTTAACCGTTGTAAAGAAGAGAGTGACTGACCAATAAACTGACGATTGACGTTGAAACCATCCCCATAATAACCATTTTCATGACCTGTACGATTTTGTCATTCGAAAAAACACCCACTTGCACCGCATTCTCTTTTGTGATGACCGTAATGATGGCCAGACTTGCCAGACTACAAGCAACACTAACTAATGGGGCATTGTAGGCCTGCTTGAACCAGCCGATAAATCCTAGACCACCCCCACAAAACACTATGAGAATAAGGGTATAACCAAGTTCTATGAGGCCCAATTGAGTTTCGCAGTACACCGAGACCGCCATGCTCGACACTGATATGAAGACCGCGTATAGGAATGCCGATATACCCAGTATTGCGGCTTCAATCATGGAACCCGATGATCTCGCTGGGTGAAAGTATACCGTGATCGTGGCAACCATGTGTTTCCCATCTTGTTGCCCTAGAAAGTTGGCCAAGTGCGGTGAGAAAGTCGCCAGACTCCCAAGTGTGTATGCTAACGAGCATTTCAGAATTCCCTTTCCAGTAGGTGTTTTTATCCATTGTGCAAATTCCTTGGAGGATTTAACACAGTTTTTCCAGCCCCTTTGGAATCTGTTTGTGTCTTCTCCCGTCAAATATAGACCCAGACCCAAACCTTCTTCATGTGGATGTGATCGCGCCGGTCCGTCAAATCCGGAAGGACTTCGTAGTGTAATTTGTCTGCGAACTCGTTCTCCTGTACTAGGTAATACAAATGTTCCATTCCGTAGTTTCTATTGTGGTGTGGCACAAGATTAGTTCTCAAACTCCTCTCTTGCTCGAAATCCTATGGCAACATACCCCTCGCTTTGCTCCATTCTTCCCAAACCTTCTATCTCGTTGAGCGTCTCGATTTACGGGCGACGCGCTGGAACCTTCTGAAGCCGATGGCGAGGAACTCATGATAGCTATTCCCGTTCTTTCATAGCTTGTTTTTGTGATTACAAAAACAATCGGATTTCCTTGAAGTTGGAGTTGGGTGATCTGAGATTATCGGTGGCGCAGGTTGCAGCACTAAAATATAGCTACCCCGGATTCTTTGTTAGGCGCTAAGTGGACCACCCGTCGACAACCAATGTAGAAGATAGAAATGAGTTGTTATGAGTATCTAATAAGAAGGGCAATGACAAGGGTAAGAAAAGGGAAAGGTAAAAGGAAGGGAAGATTTCTATCATTTGTCATCGACAAGATAATGAATGTTCCCAACTTAACATGGATACAAATCCGATGGCTTTCTATCACCGCGACAGATTTCCACACTATCCCAAATGGTATATCGCGACATATATCTGACTCCGATCATCAAGTCGCGTGTTGATCAGCCGGGCTTGGTGTAATGCGATTTCAAGATTCGGATATCAATACCACTCAATGCTACTATACGGTTATACCGCTCAGCCTACGCTGCACAACTAAGTCCACGTGGTTGGTTTGGTTGAGCTTCAGATCGTCAAAAGTCTCACCTGATTTCTTCTCATATGCATGCCATGACCCTTACAACTTCAGCTCGTCAATATCAACATGTATGTATGGTGGACCATTCAATGATCGATGGTGTATTACAGATTTCCGACTACTATGTATCGGACTATGTTACATTTGAGGAACTTCTTCAATGGCAGTCAATATCTGTGCTCAGTCTATCTCTTCAGGAACTAGAGCCAAAGATTGCATTGTTTCTGGTACGATGGATTCCAAATTTCTCAATCGGCCTCTGTTAGCGTTTATCAATATGAGTCTTCGGACAAGTCGAATTCCAGCATTGCTTGCCGTAGCATCTCTAGAAGTCCAAAAGGTGCATCGATGTCAACGATACATATTGTCTTCGAATTATCTCAACTTCCAGTGGACTCGAATTCCTGGTGCAGTACGTCTAGTAATCTCAAGTTGATTGCTTTCTTTTTCGTGTAGTCCTCTGATGCAGATCTAGAGGCAGAGTTGCTGTTCTTGCCGGTATACTTTTCTTCTTACTTCACATGATCATGGGTCTCTTAGTTCTTTTTTCCTGGTTAGATTTTTAGAAATTTCGCTCCAATTCCAATTCCAATTCCAATGATACATTTTGAGGTTTAAAATGTTGGCTCAATAGATTTTTTGTTGCTGCCTCTTGTCGGATTGTCTCAAGTGTATTACCCATTAGACTATGATAGAAATTTATCTCCTGTCGGCCGTAGGTTTCCCCAGAAATCTAGTATTTCTTGGTTTAGTAAATGTTGAGGTTATTCCTTCTTCGTATGGCGGCATGGCAAACAATGTATTACTAGCATTTGAGAATCGAAGAAAATTCTGTTGTCCATGAAGCCACCCAGTCCATCGCGATGATCAACATGTATGTTGGGTAAAAAAAGGGTTCTGAAGCTGATAGACAGGTTTCGTGTGTATATCTTCCCCACTTCCACCAAGAGAAGACTCTCGCATCTACATTCTATAATCCCACACAACCTCATTGCACCAATTCCCAAATCACGAATCCCATTTAGCTTACAGGAAGATTCTCTGGAAAACCTTATCCGGCCACTTAAGTCAAGCGTTTAGGGCTCCAATCATCACAATCTCTAAGTATGAGAGATCGATCAAATGCTAGTTATCATCCTGCTGCTTTCCAAGCTCCGAATCTGCAAGATAAAAAACCCTTTTCCTTTCCGTTAAACTACACGGGTGAGCCCGCACCTAATATTGAAGGGGCAAGAGAAAATGGTAGACCTGGGGATGCAAGTGATCGTAAAGATGATGCAAACAAGAAAAAAGTTTCTAAAACGAGTGATGCAGATACTCGTGGCAGCTCTCGCGATGAAGATGGAACTAATCGTATAGATGATGCATACAATAAGGAAGCTCCAAAAACAAGTGGCACGCATACTCATAGAAGCTCTCGAAATGACGACGTCGGTGCCCCGAACAAGCCAGCGAAAAAGGCTAAGAAGAAGACCGAAGAGGAGGGGGGCAATTCAGTGGATAAGAAAAATGGCTCTCGATTTGGAGGTGCTCTTTCTGATTTGAGGTCAAAGGTGAAAAGACGGTGAGAAAGCTGGGCTGGGCATAATGTTAACTTTGTAGCGTCTGTTCAGTTGCTTTGGGCATAGTTGCCGTATTACTACACGCGGGCTGATTGAGAAAGATCTGTGATTATGATAGTGATCACAAAATAATGAACTGTTCTAGTTGCAAATCATTGTGCCTTTGACTGCTTTATCATACGTTCTCGATGCAGCCCAATGAACACCCCCCGATGTCTTGACTCCTCCTTGTCATCCAGCCGTTTCCCATGATTTTAAGGTCAACCTCGCTGTATTTTGATAGTGTTGGATTGATTATCACTTCAGATTGTTCTCGAAACAAACGTTAGCGTGGTTTTATAAATTACTGAGAAACTAGCGTGACACTAGTACACTTCCGAGAATGAGGTATGTCAATATAACTCTTCAACAAATTTTACTCTCTATTATATTCAAGATTCGAAGATCGATTATCTGTGAAAAGTCTAGATTCCAAAGACTCCTATAGAAGTCGATGGACACAGGAAGTAGTGTGCACAACGGAGGAAACGACGTGGAAGTTGAGAAGAATGGAGATTCTTGGTACTCTGTGAGGACTTTGGCTCGAATTTGGCGGGTTTTCCGGCTCGCGCGAAGTAATAGCAGATATCTATGTACTTGATTAGACATTCGAAATACAGTGACTTTTTATTTCCATCAAGAACATCTGCTATTTTCAAGTAATTTGAGGGGGGGGGGGGGGGGAGTATTATCAAGGAGAGGAAAGGAAAAGTCTTCTAATGACAACATTTTAGAAGATCCTCATAGAGAATCGCTTAAACTCGGCCTACGCGAAGGAACCAGGAAGATTGACAGGAGCATGTTGATAACACAAATTATGTGCATAAATCGTACATATCATGTCAAAATATTTACCAAAGCACAACCACACGCAGATACAGAGCAAAACGAAACCTGAAACTGTTTTTACCAAAGACGGAAGCGAATATGTTTCGTTTTGAATATGTTCTGCCTAGAGACCATGTTGATTGCTAGTAAGCTTACCTGAGCTCAACATCTAGTCATATTTGGTGGATCTGTCTGTCTGTTGAGAAACAGTAGAAGAGAGTTCGTTATTTTGTATGTTGGAATATGAATATCAGCCATGACAATGACAAAATCTGGAATCAAATTTCGACAATCGATAAAACGGTCAATTGCTAAGCAAGTCTTGCGTCAATATGGATACATACAGGTTTCTTCGGCTAGCAATGTAACCTTGCATGACAAAGGACCGCGGCCCCCATTAGCCAGCATACATACATGTAACAGTAAAAACTACATCTCTGGTATCTTCGCCACAAGTTGGTATGTGTTGAATGGCATATATCGGTGTGATTATATTGAAATTTGACGTATAGTGACCAGGTCTAGCTTTGTTGGTGTTGCAACCATTCATCTATAAATCAGCAATGCCAGCGGCTCAATCTTTACTTCGGTGTGGTAAATACATCCGAAGATAGATTCACCTGACAATAGGAGAATGGCTGAAGAACAAGAAAGTTATAGGCATGATCGGCGACCCAAACCAAAATCAGCTACACAGGAAAACTTAGACAGACATGGATACCGTCGCCGGAACGAAGAAAGGCAAAGGGATAAGGAGACTAGAGATGGGGGTATGAGTAGAGATCAGGACCATAATAGAGATCCTGGGCGCGGAGGACAAGCTCCCCCAGGTACGAATACAGATGGAGGTGCTCAACGTCAATATCCTGTGCCATACACACGTTCGCCTGTTTACATTTGCAAGTCGGTGACAAAACCAGAAGGTGACGGAAGAGGAGATGAGAGAATAAATAGAGCCAAGGATCGGAATCATACTAGAAATTCTGAGCCCATAGCAAGGCATAGACTTAGGGCTGAAGGCGATCAATACGAACGATATGTGACACGCGGGGATCCGCTTATCTCCAGTCATAACCCGGATCCGAGAGCTGGTAGGGACAATGAAAGCCAACATCTTCCTCCGCTCAGCCGTAATGCACCCCGGAGAACTGTCCACAACGACCTAGGGTATGAGTATGACGATCAAAGACCTGGAAAGTACCGTCATTGATACTCAAACACGATAAGGTAAAAGTTTTAGTTGATCTTACTTTTTACTACTACGATCAATGCTTTTGACTTGGAAAAGAATCAACATGTAAGAAATTTTTGAAAATATGGTTGGTTGAAATCATTTATTTTGTTGTATTGGAGTGTCGACGACTGTAGTTATTGTCATCGTGGCTTAATGTTGTTATTCTGATATTGGGTTGCAATTAATAATTGTGATATGTAGGTAATTATCTTATTTTAATCATCGCTAAATGTACTAAAATTATTCTTCTCAATTCCATTCGTCTCGTCTCATTGTGCACAAACGCTACGTTTGATTGAGTGTGTTCTCCATTGAGAGAGTGTGTCGGTATATCAAGATTATAATCGACTTCTTCACTCCAAAGTGAAAGATTTTGCTGATGTATACTTTATGGAATTGATAATTTTTTCCCTTTGGCGATTTTCGAGAGAAAGGCTCAAAGGCACAAGAGAAAAACCAGGGTATCAATGAATAGGTCTATTGCTAAATCTAGCTATTCAAAAGTAGCAATCCGACGAAGCTAAAGCCTTTTTGATACCAGATGCCGGAAGTATTCCTCGAAGCACCTCACGAAGATCTCGAGGACCGTTGTTGCAACAGTGATTCACAATTGTACCATCATTTATCTGTACATCTACTCCCCCATCTGCCGTATTTACCCTCCAATTGCTTTGAATTTCGCGCGCGATCTCTTCTATAGCAACGTCGTTGCCCACCTTCCCAACATCAAAGTGCCTGAATTGGAAGCTGACGTCTTGGTCGTTTGTAAAACATAGTATTGATGACTTCACAAAGCCATCGAAGCATTCAAATACATCGCCCAGACCACTTTCAGAACCAGTATTTAGGTTGTACAGGTGCGGCCTACAGGCACGCCAAAATCTAAAGATGACAGTAACAATACCTCGGTGACTGGGATGCACAGCTTCAATATTATTGCCAAATCTACCATAGTGACTACCAAGGCTATTGAAGATATATTGTAGCAGAATTTTCATGTGAACCATGACTTGCCCGACTTGCTGCCCGCTTAGAACGAGGCTTTCAAAAGCTTTCGACACTGCTACCATATAGACTTCGCATGCGAGCCAGCCAGCTTCATTTTCGAAAGCGACTTCTAGTGTGGAAGGTACGATGTCAGCCAGTAAAAATTCTAACATGTCCCTATGCCGTGCACCCTTCGAAATCTGGCCGATATAACTATAAAGTGCATCGGTAGCCGATAGTGAGCTTCTGAATCCATTCCAAAGATAATATATCAATCCGTTCCGTGTTTTTTCCCGTTCTGAAGACAGTTGAAGTGTATATGATGTCAAACCCGCCAAGTAAAGAGTAGGATCCGTCTCTGGAGGCCAGTATGCAGGAGAATTGCGGAAGAAGAATTCTAAGGGGGGACAAATATTGCTGCAATGAGAACGGATTTGCGAGACAATTTCTTGTACAAAGTTCACATACTCTTGGTGAGCAATGACGTTGGTAGTTTGGAGCTTTTGCAAGTGCTGCTGCATTGAGACCATGATAGAATTCAACAAGGTCGAGAACTTAGTCTTGACAGTCTCTCTGGTCACATTGCCAAATGTAGAGGCAAGTAATGCTTGATCCGAGAAAATCTTCTGAATTCTGATAATAGCGCCTAGACTGATCAACACAAGTTCAGATCATATATATGACAGCTTACCTTTGATAAAATGTTGATTACTCTTTGCAGAGGGTTCTTCCTCCATGAGAGAATTGGAAGATGCATCGTTTATAATCTCGCCCGCAAGAAGAAAATGTCTTTGCTTCAATAGTTGACAAGTCAAAGCATTCTCCCAACGAAGTTCATGCTGTGGCTTGGAAATAGCGATCATCCATTCTGATCCAACGTCGAAGCCAGAAACCTAAAAATCTGTTAGTAAAATTCAAGGTATTCAAAGACACCTGGAAGCGCTACATTGAAATGTAATGATTTCGTGTGCTCAAGTAGCTCACTGAGATACAGCGGCCAAGCTACAAGCGTACGATGCGATTTCTCCCGATTTTCAAAGACTGCGTTTATACCAACGGTTAGGAAGGCCTTCGGAGACTAGTATTGCCGTTAGCAGAATATTAGAGCAGCGGTCTTTGAGAGATCATACATAGATGCCGAACTTTATGAAAGCGGAGATGAAGTGAGCCCAGCACTTGATCAAGCGCCCTATGAAGAAGTAATTTGTCGTATGTTCTAGAGGAACCGGGCCATCATGCAATATCCTTTGAACTAAATCTCGGAAGGTCGAAGTGATTGCACGATCAAGCGGCTGACAAAGTTAGCTTTGCGAGGCAATAGATACGAAAGGGAGTAGAACATACGTGAAGATAATCGTCCATGAACTGCATTTCTTTCGCCCAGTCGGGATCACACTCCAAACCCTGGCTGTCAAATTCTTCATCACCATCTGGAGTTGCTTCAGGTTTGCTCTCTGGCTCTACGTCATTGAGTTGATGCAGATGGCAGCTGAGGATTTCGATAGCAGATGAGGTCAATTCTTGGTCAATTTTATCCTTGGAGGAGCCTATAGATAACATTTTCGCAAGTATGTCTAAAAATAAATCAGCACATAACTTTGTCAACCACAAGTCCACAGCAAAGGCCCTTACCTAGGTTTATAGCATGTTTCAAGGTTATTGAATTTGTGCATTTCAATGATTCTATGCTCGATCTCGCCACAGCTTGTATACAGGACATGGTGCTTCCTCGATTAGAATCAACATCTGTCTGGAAAGTTCCGTCAGATTGAATATTTAGTTGCTGCCGAACTTGGGTTAGTTCCACATATTCTTCGAGCAGACTATTGAAGAAAGAGTCCTGCCAAGTGACAAATGGTCCATATGATTCAGCAGAGAAACTGGTAGGAATGTTAGACAAGGTGAATCGAGCAAGCCGTTCCCAAGCCCTTAAATTTATTAAAAAGGCTTCGTTATGTGAGTGAGCAGCCGAAACAAGCTTCTGCAGCAAGGTGATGGACGGCCCGTAACCTGGTGGAGCAGCCCAGTATACTGTGCACAGAAGGTCATGATGGTTGCGCAACGAGGCAAGATCACGATGAAGAATCGCCTCTTCTTTTGGAAATTGTCGATCATGGTTTGGCAAGATCCGCGCAACCAAATTCCTAATACCTTTAGTATCGCCTACTGCACGCTGATGCCTGATTGCAATGGCCACCATTTTGAGAAAAATATGAAAGCAACGGTCTTCTGGTTCAACATCTAGTGGTGATTCTATAGTCAAATCTTCTAGAAATTGAGGTGACTTATAAACCTCTTCATTTCGCAAATTTGCGAGCTTCTGTAAGGCAAAGCAATCAAACAGAGTGCCAATCATCCCGCTACACTTCCACCAACCCCATTTTGACATCAAATAATGACATCGACTCACAATTGCTCTGCAGTAATCGTTGAAGCTTGGTGATTGTCTAACATTCGACGCATAAAGTGCAAATACCCTTTTGATCAATTGCTGCGGAAGTGACCAATTATCGAATACACTTTCCTGCCGTGAAACCGACGAAACGTAACCATATTCATCAAATCCGAAAAGTGGAAGAAGAGAGAACATGGAGAGCCATATGATTTCCATCGAATTGGCATCCTGCAACGAACTTATATGTTTGATGCCCAATTGTATGTTTGCAACATCCCAAAACGAAACTCGTGGAATCTTTGCAGCCTTTAAAACATGAATGACGATGACCCAAGATTCAGGGACGTAACGATCGTTCCTTATGCCACCCTCTCTTACAGATAGATATTGCAGGTCGTCATACAACTTTCTCACAGATTCTAGACCTTCCGATATTAAGAGATCAATGCAAGAACTTGCCAACATCTGCAATAATTCTTCAAGGCGGATAGTCGATCCATGTGCACCATGTCGTGAAAGGCGTAGTAATCGAAGTGAGAGCACTAAAATTCTAGTGGTGATCTGAATTGCTTGCCGATGGTTCACATTAGACGCATGGGATGTGTTGAGGCGAGATGAAAAGTCTTCTAGTATATCTAACATTCGTAGCAAGAATTCAGACATCGACTCAGAACTTGAGAAATTCACACCATGGTGTACATAATCCAAAATAAGATTGGTAGTCGCGATCAAGTCAGGCTTATCCAGCACCTCAAATGTACCAGCAAGTTGTTCTGCTAGCCAGTCAATGCAAACGCCTATTTGCTCGGAGACAATGGGATTCCAGGTTCCCCATGTGAAAACATTGTCTCCCACCCCGATCGACGTCGCAGGCCTATCATCATCAGACAAGACGAGGTCTGTACTGTTCAGAGTATTTGCAAGGCATCCACTCCCAATGAAGGTAGTCTCATGGAAATATATTCCCACCTGCAGTGGAAAAACATCAAAATGTTGAGGATACCTTGTGCCAAATTTTCCTAGACCAAATAGTTTCCCTTGGTCAGTGCCTACTTCACTCATTGCAGGCACCAAAAAGGACGATATGAGTGGCTCACTCGGTTGACGATAGATAGCTGCACCTGCATCTAAACGTTGAGGTGACCGCTTCCGACGTCGAGGCTGCTTCACGACCTTCTTTGTGAGACGGGTTGACATTACATCATCGTCCCCATTGGGAACATTGGCTTCTATTGAAGTATGTATGGCATCGTCATCGGCCAAGAAACGGCTGAGTTGAAAATTTCCTCGCTGTAAAGGCTGCTGGCGACTCAAACGAAAAAGGGCATCGAGAGTCTTCTTCCTCGGCTCCAGGGTTTTGGTAGGGAACTGCTTTGCTTCAAGTTGCGCTGATCGTGCGGATGGTGCTGCAAAATAAGGATTTGGGCGTGCTCTCTGTTTGGTCTTGATAATGACCGTTGAAGCATTTTTCGATGGAGACATTTCTGGTTCCAGATCTCTATTCGCCACAAACTCGTTCATCGAGAGCAGCGTTGCTCTGGGTACGCGAATCTTCCTTGTATTGGTGTATTCGGTACTCGGCTGAGACTTTCGTAGGCTCGTCTGAAGCTTCATAATGGGTGGCGGAAGCTTTGTTTGATGATTGGTAGAGATTTCAGTCAGCGGATATGCGTTGAAATTTTCAGGTCGAGGTATGAATGAAACATTCCTGGGCCGAATTTTGCGGCTGGTCCAATCTTGCAGGACTGATTGGGCATCAGCAGTATCTTCGCGAGTCGCAAGCCTGATAAACTTCCGCGTTGGACTTTGACGTCCAAGTTCCTTTCGTGATCTAGCGCTTCGAGCCGCTACCTTGAGGAATGCCGGTGCATGTGGCTCGAAATAACCGGCATTGTCAGCAATGTCTATTATACTAAGCTTGGGCGGTGTCTTCTTGAGCCGTCTTCGTTTTAGTTTGCTGGCCTTGCGGATAGCTGGAGCTATAGCCGTAAGGTGCGAAGTTATCCTCGGTTGGTATGATTCTGATTGTTGATTCCTAATATGAGACGAAGACTTCATTAGACGTTTAGCATTGGGCTGCTTCAATGAACTCTTGGCTACACGTTTGCGACTTGAGGTTGGCAGCATACCATCAACACGATCATCTTCAATAGCAAACCCGGAAGTCGATTCTTGGAATAGGCTAGGAACTCCAGTTCGTTCATCATCTTCCATAAAAAATCCTTCGAAATTGTTCTCATCGGGCTCATCACTTTCGTCGGATTCTAAAAATGCAAGTTGGTTGGTAGGTTGCGTGGAAGCTGCTTGATTAGAGCCTCGCACAAAAGGAAGAGCAACTCCAACACCAGCACGCTTTTCGTTGCCCTTTTGATAATTCCTTGCTTGAAGTTTTAGTTCTCGTGTCTGTTTCCTTTCTTGATCAAGTCTTAGGTGGGATGCAGGTAGTACGTGTTTCATCTTTTTCTTCAAAAATACCATTTCATCCTCTTCTTCCGAAGATGAGGATGACGAGGACAAACCAGATACCGAAGAGGGAATTTCTATCGGATCGGCAAACGGATCCTCTTCATCTAACATTATTTTTGAAGGAGATGTATGTGAAGAGGCTTTGATAGCACTCGTAATTGGAGTGGGCACTTCTGTGATTCGCCGAGACTGTGGAGAGCTCTGATCCAACCAAACAGGAGCTGATGCAGGTGAGGATGTAACAGAAATTACACGAGACGTAGGCCTTCGTACAGTTCTTGAACGAATGGGGGAAGAACCAGTCGAAGATGAGCTGGGAAAATCGTAGATGTCTAATCTAGATTGTTTATTCACACTTTGGGCTTGGTCTGGCAATTTCGGTCGAATTTTATTTGAGTACTTCTTCGACGATCTCTTCTGCTTGGGCATTACTAGATTTGACTTCTGTCTGAACAAATCTGGAAGGTCTGGAAATTCATGGTCGCTATCCTCTTCTTCTTCCACCAATGTAAGATTATTTGGTTCCTTGATGGTTTCGCGTACGCTATCTGCTAATAGCGACTGTGATGAAGAGCCTCCGGTGAGCGTGATGGGCTGGCTTTCTTCCATGTCACCCGCTTCCGCCTCTTCTGGGTCTTGAAAATCCTTATCCCACGATTCTTGATTATGTATGGCTCTTTTCCTTCGACTAGGTCCATCTTGGCTTTGTGGAATTCGGATAGGTTTAATGTGAGAAGCCTTCATCCTCCGCTCGTACCGCTGTTGCTCCAAGAGAAATGGATGTATTTGCACAGGCTTCCTTTCTCTAAATTGCCTCCTCGGAAGGTAGTCTGGGTTATCAAAACCTGGTTGCGCTTGTGCTGGAGACTCCTCACATATCCGCTCTGTAGACCTTGAAAGTATGGGTTGTTGAACAGGAGATGAAAGAGGGTGTGCCACTGGAGACGATCGAATAGGGCTTGTTGGAGGCGATGACAGGATGCTGGATGCTGGGGATAGAGTTTTAATCCAGCTTCTGGAAACCTCATCGGCCTCTGCTTCTGGAGTGGGTCCACGTAAGAATGCAGTCGCTCCAGTCTCGATGGGTTGCTCTTGATTTTGTTTAACACTGCCCGAGGAGTCTCTCATAAATACTTCTACCGGACTGTCAACAGATTTGTCATTGGTTATATCAAAAGATTGAATCATGTCAACGGATGAAGCTTGAGACATTCCGATCTCCTCAACCAAACCTCTCGTATTGGGACATGCTTCTTCATCCTCTCTTCTGACATTGTCAATTTTTTCGAGAACATCGTCGATATCGTGGAACTCGTCGTCTGTGGAATTGTCTCGTATCTCATGATTTATAGTATTTTGGGAATCAAATTCTTCTTCATCCTCAGAATCCGGAACCACTCCTTTCTCCTTCCAATTTGCCATTTATGTCGAATAACATGTTATAGTCGAAAAGTACAAGTCCTTTTCGAAGCGCGAGTCTGAAGGGATGGTTGATTACCTATTGCTTTTTGAGGTTGACGCGACTGAACCACTTTACGCGACCAACTTTTTACGGTAGGCGAGTGAACTATCAGTGCAGTTCTTAGTCATCTTTTGTAACCTATGATTCGCTCATGTGAAGACCTTCACTGCCCAAAAAAGAATGTCATCAGTACAAAGTTCTGTTCTCGAAGACAACCATGAGTAAAGTTAAAGGAATCTTTCCTTTATTCTTAGCCACAGCCTTTGGCATTGTTAATGGTATGTGGCATGGCATTGTATCGGTAGCAGTCTACTGAGAAACTTTAGGCATCTGGGTTTTTGGACCGGCGTTAAAAGAGCAACAAGAGAATAACTTGCAGGCAAAGTAAGTACAGTCAAGGTTGAGCTTTTTCTACTAGAAAAATGACTTGCTTCACGTTTGTATCCCGGTTGACTGAATCGGTGTAGGGTAGCCTTTGAACGCCCAATTCAAACCGAGGAAAGCGAGGTGGCTAGGATGGCAGAAGTAGAAGCAAGTCGCGCTGCTACTACGAAAACTTTGTTAAACCCATCTGAGACTCAAGAGGCTTCTTGGTGGCAGTCTGCCAAATTCTGGACAAGGTCTCAGCCAAAATCCAATGGTAAATCGGAATCGAAACCGAAAGAAGCCATTGCTGAGGCGAAGAAATCATGAGTCAGTCATGATTTGTCTTCCATATCTACCATGTCATTAGTGCTGATCTCGAGAAGATGAATTAAAGGTGGCATTCTTTCGGGCTCGGATCCTGTTGGATATTTTCACTGTAAGATAGAGTGCTTACTCCCTGGCCATTCTCCACACGTGGCCCTCACTATCGCATGTCAATTACTTGACCACCAATCGTTTCAAGGAAGGGTTCGTTGATGGTAACTTACAATTTTCACCATGTGTATATTAGACGAGAATAAAGGAACCGTTCAAAAAAGGACCTGTAGAGCATCGTTTCTTAATTCGACAGATGATACTTGAGATCTGACTAATTTTCAATCTTGAATATTTACGCGGTAGTCATTCAAAAATGGCACAATCCAAGTTTTGCAACAATCACTCATGAATTAAGATATTCATCAAAGTTGTTAGCTTTGTATAAGTGCGATCTACCACAGTGCCAAACAATACGTAGGCAGCCGCACTGCTTTCAAGAGGTAAAATTCGAGCTCGACACGAGATCAAGCATGACGCGTGGGGCGACGAAAGTGGGAGAGCGGTACAGTAAGCAGAAGCATTGTCTCCAACTTTCATCTATTACACCAGAACCTACTACCCATTAGATTAACATACAACAATTCTTCGAGTCAAAATGCCTCTCTGTGAGTACTGCAGCGCTATTGAATTTGAGATGCTTCGCTGTCCAACTATCGAGGAATTAATATCTCTCAATGTCAAATCGGGGATTCCAGATTCTTATCCCTTCAAGTCGTCTTCTCATAAAAGAGACAGACCCAAGTTTAGTCTTGGCTTCCAATACCGCGTTCGCCAATCCTCATCTGAATGTCCGTTTTGTTCAGCAATTTGCGATGTTTTGTCTGATCAGAAAGACAATCGTATGCGCGACCTGGACTCCTTCGAATGTGTTGCTTCCATCGTAGCATGTGCTCGTGTGGTACCCGTCAAGGCGATGGCGTGGGGACCTGAGTGCGAGTTCATGCATTTGTATAGAATTGACTTGATTTGGTATCCGATAGGAGAAGGGGAGAAAATTGATAAACCAGGGCTTCGTACCGATACCGAAACATTTCCGTGGTATTTCATAAATGATGCGTTTCAAACCTACGACGCCGAAGTATGTGATAACGGTATCAGGAATGGAAATGTCAGTCAGAAGGCGGCTGTCTTTTCTGGAAGATCAAGACCGAAGATCATTGATGCCAAACTTCCAGCTCAATGGCTTCAAGAATGTCAGGACAACCATGCGGAGTGTTCTAATTCGAAGCTCCCAGACCAAGCGCAGACAAGGAAAGTTCGTAAATTTCGGAGAAAGGCACCGTGCTAATCTTTTGAACAGTGAGATTCCAATATTTCGTCTGATTGACGTGCGAGAAAGTAAGATCGTGGAGTTTCGTGATGTCAATATTGCATATTTTGAGTACGCAGCATTGAGCTATATGTGGGGTGGCCCTCAAAGAACAGTTCTCTTAAAAGATAACCGGAAAGCGCTCCAAGAATCAGGCTCTCTCAATGGATGCGCTTCAAAGACTGTCCAGGACGCGATGGGATTTTCACAACAATTAGGAATTCAATATCTATGGGTCGATGCCCTGTGTATAATTCAAAATGACGATTCTGACAAAGCCATACAAATTGGTAAGATGGGAAGCATATATGCCAATTCAAAAGTCACTGTTATCGCTGCTTCTGGGAAAAATTCTGAAGCCGGATTACCAGGATTTCAAACTCCTCGAACAGGAAAACAGACACAAATTCTCATTTCTAGGGTGGATACTCAATTTTCTATGAAGTTAATGAGAACATTGAACCCTCATAATAATGGCTTCTCATTCTCACACCAACTTGATGATGCTGAATGGAGTCGGAGAGGATGGACTCTACAAGAGAGAGCACTGTCAAGACGCAGTATTATTTTCACTGACCAACAGCTTATATGGGCCTGTAAACAGTGCCATAGAACTGAAGAGACGTACTGCGAAACTCCATTAGCACACACAAGCTGGTTTAGGCTCCAAGAAACAGAATACTTTCTCGATACCTCCCTCCGCAGCTTCTTCGCTTCTGATGATGTTATTGAACAAACTTGGTATCGATTTAGACTTCTAGTCCTTGATTTCACTAAAAGGCAGCTTACTAACCCTGGGGATGCGCATGACGCTATTCATGCCATTCTAGAACAAGTCAAGCAATTAACCGGCGATACTTTCCTATGGGGATTGCCTACAACGAATTTTGAGATGGGGCTTTGTTGGGAACCCGGCTCACCACTCGGTGTTAGGAGAAGAAAGGATTTAACGATGTTGAAAACTACAACTTTGAATAGAAGAGTACCATTTCCATCCTGGTCTTGGTTGGGCTGGTATAATGCAATTAGTATACGCGTGGAGGAAAGGTATCGAGATCTAGGGTGAGTTTCTGTGATTCCTCTTTCGCGAACAATGTAGTAGGAAAAGTAAATAACGCTGTGTACGAATACAGTATGGATCCCGAGATTATATGCTATGTACTTCGAAATTCACCACTTCGATTAGTTCGGGTACCAAGAATCTCTTCAGACGTCCCTGGAGGACAAACTCGTTTTCATCCGTTGCAATCACAACAATCTAGCCCAAATGCGATTTCATTGGAGGACATTCCAAAGCACTATCCAGACTTGGGAATTGACAAACTTGACGACACCCCAGATGACCAACTCATATTTTTCTGGGCAGAAGTCGCTCAGTTCGAGGTCTCGGAAATTATGACGATGACGTATGAGAGTTCAAAAAATACACCATGGGAACCTCGATATACCTACAAGCACCGTGATATCAGGGATACGAATGGCAATGTGGTTGCGCAAACAGCATATTGTGATTTCGAAGAAGAAAATACGCGGGAAGATGGAACATCATGTACAGAAGAGCCTGAAGGTGGTGGCGGTACTTACGATTTTATCCTAATTGCCAACAACAACCCACCAGATCCGGAATCTAAACCTTCCAAAATTGTATTGCAGGTCGAGAGGAAGGATGGAGTCATGTATAGAGTCAATAATGCAGAAATACCAGAAGAAGTTTGGACAAGATCAGAAGCAAGAAGGATGTTGGTGGCTCTTGGGTAAGGTCAGGCTTGCCGAATAAAATGGAACAAGAAAAACAGTTCTATGAAGTCAAAGTGGAGAGAGTTATGTTGCTGAACCTGAAGATTTTGGAGGCGCATTTGCTAATGCAAGATGGTTTGTTTGGCTCAAGAACCTTTCAACTGGTTCACGTCATAGCAGAATCAACTAACAACAAAGACTGACGCACCAACAATCAATCATTAAGCCAATGAATTCATGAAATGCAATCAACGTGTTTGGTGTTTGATGTCATGTGAAATTACCAGACCAGAGAATGAAATACTTCAAGAGAGGAAACCAACCTCTATCAAATCAAGATTGGATAGCTAAGATGTTCTGCTGAATTGTTAGTCTCGAAAATCTCCGGTAAGTGAGTACTTAGAGAGCTTATTTGCATGCCGAGATACAGCAATGTGAAATTTGTTAGCACCGGGCCGTGGCAATGATTTTGTTGTTGAAGATGTGATGTATGAAGTTCTGCTAAATGGATTCTGAGATGTTGTTGATGTATGGATACTTTTAAAATTAAAGATCTATACCAATATCATCTATATTGGTACAGGAAGGTACTCCAGAAATGCATGGTTTAACTTATAGACTTTTTCTCTAAATCATATTCACTAGGTTCTTTGCAAATGGATTGTTTGATTCAGATGTTGTCACAGTGTTTACAAAAATTGATGCCTAAATTTATCTCCATGGATGCCTGATCAGGAGGGATTACCTATCATCAAATTCGATGGGCTTCAAAGAAATATTTCAAACGCTTCTACGAACGATTTCCAATTTTCGCCCTTGAGTATTCGCTCGATAAAGAGCACGAAAGTATACCGGATGCACGCCGTAGCATTGCGAGCTCTTCGCACACATAGAAACCCCCTCTCGCGACAGACATGCCGAATCATCGCAGGCTGCAGATTTCCTCCTCCTCGGCGCAACTTCCACCGTTCAGCAATTTCCTATAGTACACCCGATGACCCAGCAACTCCAGAAAATGATAAAGAGGCAAGAGAAGGCATAGATAATATTCCACGGATACCTGAAGATGGAGAGCAGGAAACCTCAGCAGATGTCCCGCAAGACCCCGCGGAAGCAGAGTCAGAGAATCCAGTGGCAGAAGATTCTATACAGCCAGTCGAAAATATAGACCCCGAGCAAAGGTCTCGAGGGAGGCTCTCGGGAAGAACCTTGCGAGCAAATCGCCAAAAACAACCGGAGGGTCTGCCACCGATAATATTGCCAGATTGGTTTTGGAATAATGTCAAATTGGTTGAGGAGCTAGCGCAGACAGGCTCACTCGCTGTTTACTATGGCGGTAACGTCCCAGAATTTGTTGAAAGCTCGCCAGGCCCCGAAGCGACAGAGAAGATGAGTCAAGCAATCAAATCTATTGTTGAATGCGACCTCCCTCCTACCGAGAAAGCAAAATATAGCATGCATGTTGATGTTTACAAAGAAATATTGGCATCCATCAGAGCAGGACTGAAGTTGCGCCCTTCACAAGCTGTCTTGGATGGGAAAAATATTATGAGGCCTATTCTCCATTTGCTTTGCCCTAAAGACGGAGGGACGTTATATCTAGACTCTGTCGTGGAGACCATTTCGACAAAACTGGGAGCTGATCTTATACGTTTGGATCCAGTCGATATAGCCCAGATTTTAGGGCCATATATCGATGAGAACCTAGCCTGGACGGGGTCAAAAGCATCTCTTTTGGGGTATGAAACTTCAAGAATGGCGGGCAGGCTGGAGGATTATGAGAAAGATTCAAGCACGGCCCCTGAAGATATAGAGGGGGTTGAGGAGGAAGAAATGATGGGCATGAATAAAAAGGCCGGTTCAGCAATTGCTTTCACCGCGTCAAATTCTTCTGAGGCACAGAAAAAGCTCTCGGCAATTTTTAGCCGGTTAAAGGGGGCCCTTACCCCGGCAGCGGAGAATAACAGGCGTTCATCGGATGTTGTGATGCCATTTGCTACTTTCGCTGACCCCAACTTTTCGGCTTCTAGCAATGGCAATTCGTCCTTTGGCAACGTGAAATCTAACGCTGAACAGTGGAACGATTTGAAGACTACGGCTTTACTTGAGTCATTAGTTGCTGCCGCCGATTCAAAACGGACATCAGAGTCTTCAAGAGCGGATGCAACCAATACCAAAGATCTAATCATACAAGTTCGTGATTATAAGGATCTTACTAGAACATACGATGGTTACAATATTATTGATAAACTGCGGACGGTGGTCACCAAACGCTGGCAGTCTGGACGAAATATAATCATGGTTGGAACAAGTTCCTTAGAACAAGGGGAATCCGAGCTCTCATCAGCAGGTATTCAACATCTTCAATCAGACATAGTTGAGGGCGAGAAAAGAACTATCTTTGTCCCACCAGACCGAAGAGCGGAGCAGGATACAGTATTCGAATCGGACGATAAGTTACGTATCCGAAATTTGAACATACGACATGTCGAGGATATGATCACTAAACTCTCGGGAGATACAGCAGTAATTGTGGATATAGAAAAAGATCTCGACGTCGCTTGGGTAGTATCTGCTGGTTTAGACGATGCAGTTTGGCATTACGCCCGCGTACAAAGGCTTGCAACGACTATTCTAGGATTAGAAAACAACCCAGAGATCATAGATGGGCCCACATTTTGGAAAGCTCAACAGCTACTCTCCGAAAGTGACAATGCAAAATTTTCTTGGGGCGCGGCAGAGTTGAAGGAGGAAGATAATGATGTGAACAAGATGCTTGATGAGATCAACGCTTCACCGAAAAAGACAGATATCAAAGAAAAGCTCAAGCAAATTCGCAAAACGTGCACTCCTCATGAGAAAAAGCTGCTCGGGGGTGTCGTCATACCGTCAGATATTCATACCAAATTCGAAGATGTTCACGCTCCAAAGGAAACTGTAGAGGCACTAAAAACATTGACCAGTTTGTCTTTGATACGACCAGAGGCTTTCACTTATGGTGTTCTGGCTACTGATAAAATGCCTGGTTTGCTCCTGTATGGACCTCCTGGAACTGGTAAGACGTTATTGGCTAAAGCAGTAGCGAAAGAGAGCGGTGCAACAGTTCTTGAAATTAGTGGTGCTGAAGTGAACGATATGTATGTTGGTGAAGGCGAGAAGAATGTTCGAGCGATCTTTTCACTAGCCAAGAAACTCTCACCCTGTGTTGTATTCATCGATGAGGCAGATGCTATATTCGCTGCCCGTGGTGACACCAAACGCTCGACTGCCCATAGAGAGATGATTAATCAATTTCTACGAGAATGGGATGGCATGAACGATTTATCTGCCTTCATCATGGTTGCTACCAATCGACCATTCGACCTTGATGAAGCTGTACTGCGCCGACTGCCTCGAAGACTTCTGGTTGACTTGCCCGTTGAAAAGGATCGCGAGTCTATTCTCAAGATCCACCTCAAAGATGAGATTATCGACTCGTCAGTCTCTCTCGCCGAACTTGCGAAAAATACACCCTTTTACTCCGGAAGTGATTTGAAGAACTTGTCGGTCGCAGCTGCATTGGCATGTATCAGGGAAGAAAATGAACTTGCCACTAAGCACGAAGGCGACACCCCTTACACATACCCCGAAAAGCGAATCCTCACCAAGCAACATTTCGACAAGGCGATGGAGGAAATCAGCGCAAGTATCAGCGAGGATATGAGCACGCTCTCTGCAATCCGCAAGTTTGACGAGAAATACGGTGATAGGAAGGGAAGAAGGAAGAAGAGTGCTGGATTGGGCTTCGGTGGTACGACAGTTCCCGAGAAGGATTCCGAAGCGGGAAGAGTCAGGAAATCACCAGTGGCGGCGTAGAGATAAGGGCATATGTTTGAGTACAGCTAGAGGTACATATGGCTCGCATTTGGGGCTTTGCATCGGCGGCGTGCATATCATATTCACGAATTGCATGATAGGGCGTCATGGTCATTGTATAATAAGTGGCTAGGAAGGTAAATGCTATGTTACACATAATTTTGTAGCAATAAACTAGATCATGACTCGGCGTTACTGTCTTCTTTGATGATGATGATGATGAATTGATTATGTATGCTTTAGAATGTTTCATTGATGGTGGTACTCGAACAGGTGTCACATCCATGACGATAGCTTAGTTGTATCCTTGATATTGAGTTCAAAGACGGCGACGGAAACTAGAGAATTCAGTATAGAACGAATTCAGACAATGGGTTTACACTCCCCTTCTAATCTTGTCCTATGCTCAAGGAGAATATAGATACTCCATCATATCTACTCTCGGATGCTTCCCGTCCCGCCCCTGCTTCAGAATAGCCTACCCATTCCCACTTTGGTTGGGGGATAGAAGAATCAATCATATAATTCGTAGTCAATCCGAGGTTGTTATGCAAAATCTGGTTTCTCCATATCTCCCTTTCCCTTCACTTCATCTTTTGATCAAGCTGAAATCTATTAAATCGTGTTGACAATCTATTTTGATTCCGGCTTCTCTTTCCTTTTGTATAGATTGAAAAACTCTACCTTCTTGCCCCTTTCGAAACATGACCTGTTTATCCTCATCTTTCTTGACAGGGGCAGAAACGAGTTAAATAAATGCATGATTCATTTGCGGAGAAAAGTTTGATAATCTGAAGTCATGGTTAGATAATCATGTCAAGTTCAAATCGCCAGTCTCCTTCCTTCCCCTCTCACCTTCTTAAACTTACTACTTGTGTTAGGATTGGCACCCTGTTTCTTCTTTTGTTGAGTCTCTTATGAGTTGAAAACTCCTTTTCTTGTTCAGTATGTTTACACCTATTGATTCTTTTCGATTTCGTACTTCTGCTGTTATCTTCTGTTATATAGATTGAAGTACTCAATTCATCTCCTTATACCATAGAGAATATGAAATCCAGAGAAAATCACCACTCCCTAATCAATCGTAAAATGCACGCGCAAGTATTACAAAGGGTTCACGTGCTGTATTGATGCATCAGCAAATGAAACTTTTAGTTCCCGCTCAACTATTGATAAAAAGCTAGGATGGACCCTCGAGCTATTAATGCTTAGTATTAAGCATAGTCAACATGCCCTTATTTATAGAGGAGCATAGGATAGTAATTTTACTATGCGATGCGAAGGATATAAAAAGACTAGTAATCTCACCACAAGCGCCGTTCCACCGCTCATGCGATACGCAGCTTAAAAGGCGTAGAGGGACATCCCAACCCACTTGACAGAATTGACAGGCGAGTTCATGATGAAATAGCATAGGATAACGAATCAACGAGCTAGAGAGTTTCCCTCTCGATTTACGCTTTGAGGCCGTTTCGAAACGGTTCCCCAACTCCCCTGAAACTGGTCAACTGTTTTTCGCGTGCATGGTCCTCGTGAGTTTTCTTGGCAACAGCCAATTGTGAACGGCCTCGAACCATACAGTTGGTGCAGTGCGACGTTCTTCGTCGTACCGATGTTAGTTCTGAAGATCCATCGATCGGTAAGGAACTTGGCAGCGGTTTTGGCGTCATGTTGCACAACTCCAAGACTTCGATTTCGGAAGGGAACTAGATGCTTGCAGAATGATCAAATATGATTTATGAAAGTAATACCCACCATGCTTTGGCTGCGATTTTGCTTCTACATTCTCTGGCAGAAGGCCCCTTTTCCTGTCTCTCTTATTATTTCTCAATTAATAATCTTAATCGCTTTTGTTCAGCCTGGTTGCTGCGGGCTTGTATAACTACTTCATATGATATATACTTAATAAATTTATCTCTTCATCACTTCGTAGCCTGGAACCCGCTAAGATGCAGCCACTTACTCTCTTGGTCTTGCTTTTCGCAAGCACATCTTTCGCAGCAACCACCACCACAACTTCAGCAGCAAAGGCCGCTTCGCAAGCAGCAGCTGTGAAAATTGCTACACCCAAGGTTCTCAAACCTGCAACCCCACCCACCGCGAACGATGTAAAAAACTCACTTGACAACTGGGCCACATCTGTCAATACGGTCAATGAATATCGTATGTCTCCCCTTTTCACTCTAGAATCCTAGTCCCCGAATCTAACCACCCTCACAGTCGACGACCCCAACAACTCCACCAAACTCAAGAGCGCCATCGCCTTTGCCAAAGACGAGCCCGTCCAACTCGCCACCCTGATGAAAACCCCCAATCTCTCTCCAGACGGTATCAAATCCGCCAAAGTGCTCATGGCCAATTTCCCCTCCATCGTGTCCAATCTGCAGAACGTGTATACAGGAGTCATGACCACACAAGATGCAACCATGGCTGTCAATTTCAATCGATGCTGCACCGTGCTCCCAAACATCGGGAGTCTCTGGGCTGCCGCCACAAATGCGAGTAAGGTGCAAGAGAGCCCGCCTCCAAATCTGGAAGCGCAATGTGGAATGATGAATTGTAATGCGGGAGTTAGTGGAGCGCAGACGCAGGCGATGTCAAATGTGACGGGATCGGCGATGGCGTCGGGTCTTGCTCGAGTGAGGTGAATCACGAGATGCGAGAGGTTGGGGGAGTTTGGGTTGGCTAGTAAAGATGTCCTGGTGGCGTGACTTGCGCGCATTTTGATTTTATATATTGTATATTACTGGTGGATTTGGATAGAAGAATAAAAATCTCAGAATAAACATACTTACTTTTACTATTTGTTGTCGTGCTGTTGTTGCGCGATGTAGCTATGATTTGACGAATGCGACAAACAAATATTCTCCGTACCTGCGCTTTTTCCCATTAAATACAAACTTTTCCAAACCATTGAGTTGTCAAACGACATAGATAGATAATCACTGGAATCACATTCATACGTACAATGAAGCTGTATTTCTTATTGCTCATGGTTGGTTGGTGGCTATTGAACAATTCAAAAAGACCCACAAAAAAATTAATCCACACATCGGCGTGAATTTGGAAGAGCAAAGAAGAGCAAAAAGAGCAAAAAAGAGCAAAAAATTCTGTTCTCAGTGTTCAGCAGTCAAGTACTGAGACACCGCCATGATAGCGGGTAGAAGTCAAATCTACAACCTAGAATATTTAAAGAAGCCGATACCCACTGTAAAGCCAAAGTTCCCCACCAGTGGCAGATTATCCTCGAAAGGACTTTGAATCAGCCTTGCGCAATACAAGCCACGCCAGGCCTCTGTTCAGGATAGCTTGTTTAACCACTACGCCATCGAAGTGCACAACCATGTTGGCATGATTGGTTGCGAAAGTGACATCGGAATAGATTATATCCATGCTCTTGGTGTGAAATGGTGAATGGAGCGGAGTATATAGAGACCGACCGATATGAACTATGTGGCATATTGTATACCGCCATTATTTGCCATCACATAATAAAGTCAACTCACATTGAGATAATGAATAATACCATCACCACTAATACCCCACATCCAACCCTATCAATGACTAAAACTGTAGCAAGCTCGCGGTAAAAGATGGAGGTACAAAGCTTTACCTAATGTTTGCTTGTCAGTTGACATGAAGATGACTATTACTGATCAGCCCGCACATCAGCTTATCAATATCGACCGCGAAAGACACTGCGTGCATCGTGACGATGGCGAGCGCATCGAGATTCCCTCGTATGACCAATGACTTCTACAAACTTGTCAACGAGCCTCGAGGTATGCTATTTAGCATTCGCCGCTCATGTGTGCGACTACAATGAATTTGAAGTTCTCCACAAGAAGTCGAAGGTCAATAAATTCAACAAAAGAGTGTATTTTGTGACACGGAAAGAAGTCGACGAGGCTTGGCGCGCGCTGTGCGAAAGCATTCTTGCAGTATGGCCAGCACCTGAAGATTGGTCAGAGGAACGGAAGCAAAAGTATCTTGAGACACAACTGAGCCATTTATGAGCCAACTTTCGCGGATACTTTGGAGAGGCTTAATGCAATACTGACCCCTTGAAGCCAAGATTGAATAACGCCGAACGGTTCTGGGCGAATCGAAGGCGCCTAGTTTCCAATACAAAGAATCGCAAAAAGATAAGGCGCGGAAGAAGAGTCATTTGTACAAATTAGCTAACAGGACGATGTCACACTGCTGAAAACCTTGCTTCACCGAAAAAGATACGCTTATCTCTCAGTTCAAATACTGTTGGAATAGTAAGGCGTGGATGATGGAATGTAGGCAAACTTAGCTCATGAAACATAGGGTGCTCTTTCCAAATTACAAATGGTGGATGAGGCCAGCGAGACGAATGATAAGGCAAACTCAAAGGTATCAACGACTGAATAACAAGGAAAACTAGCTGACGAATCGGTTCTTGACAGACTGGAAACTACTGCGTCCTTGGGTAGGGCCGATCCAGGAGTGATGACAATCAAAAAGCAGGGCAAATTAGCAGAACGACTGTCCCTTGTGCAGTTGAATGAAGTCGGCTCCAGAAATAATGTTCTTGGAGATGACGATGGGAATGTTTGTACGGGGTAGTGGAGTTGAGGCGGGAGGCCACGCTCGGAGAACAGCGTTGGCATCAAGCATAGAAATGATGGGATTGATGGGTTGATAGTTCATGTCTATATGGGTAGAAACAGGCTTGTGCGGATGGGTGGCGGGGTTTGACAGTAATGGTAGAATGTATAATGAAAGCTCAATAACCCCTTTTCTTCCAAGCCACTTGACTTCTGCCTTCTTTCCGTTGGCTATATAGATCAGCAATCACTTCAAGGTTTCCTTGGTCAGTCTGCAGCCAGCGAGCCTTTCGACAGAGCCTGTCTACAACACCAGAGACACTGCAGCGCTATTATCCTCTCCAGAAAGAGTAGAACTGACACTGGCTTGAATCAAAGGGACGCAACAACGGAAATCTCATTGGGAAGTCCCAAGACAATGGTCTCGTTACACCTCATAAAAAGAGGTGTCGTATCTTTCGCACCAGTCAAACCAACAGAATAAAGCAAATTATTGTTCATAGTCTACAACAATGCCAAATTTATTGCTGTAGATCTTCAATATAACTACAAGACACGGTATGGAGTTAACTTCGCTTGAAGGGATCCATATATCCTTCCCCTTCAGAACATTGTGGTACAATAGAGTCTAAACCTCCCTCCCATCCGGGCTATCCTACAGCAAGCTCACCTACTCATATCCTTCACACTGCAAGTGCCTGGAGTTCCGAAGCCTTGTTATCAATTCAAACATAACGCATTACAACATAAGCTTTTTACAACCATACTGTCAGCTTTCTCTCCACGTGTTTCCGCCGTACGCATATAAGCAGTGCGTATCTTCGAGAGAGCTGTGATCAACTACAACCCGGCTGATCCGAGTAGTTGAGATTTTTCTCCATGAAGCTTCTACTTGGTGATTAGTATCACCCCAGATATATAGACGTACATATGTTTAGATATGCAGGCTTTGATTAGGGATGAAGCTACTAGGTATGCATTCATATATTTGTAAGGATGGAAGTGGTGGTACACTTCGCGTCACATACGTGAGCGACCTAGTACTCTCTGAGACGTACGATATCAAAATATCAGAAAAATTGTTTGACATCTTGAGTTCTGTTTGGAGTGAAGGATGCTAGAGCCTGGGAACTGAAGCACAAAATTTTCGTCGAGGTTCGGGTTAAATGTCACGTGCTGTGATGAGTCCGAGATTTAACCGTTGCTGGGCGCGGGACTGGGAGTGTAGATACAAAAGGGTGACCTCTTAACCCTCCTTTCCTCCAAAAGTGTTTCTGAATCATAAAGTTAGTTGATACTAACATAATTTCATCTTTACTGGCTCTTCTCATGCATTTCATTCAGAGACACATTAATAACTAGCTGAAAATTACCAGCAATATAAAAGCTAAGAATCAAAGCAATGTGTATAATTACTAGCCAACGGAGAACATTTTGCAAGGATAATTTCAGGGAACGAGGGAGCATATCCGAGTGCACTACGTCTAATTAATCTATTTCTCGGGGACTATGTATTGTATCAAAGGTGGTGCTAGCTATAGTGTTGCCATGATTTGTAGATATTTTAGGAACACAAGTATAAGATGGCATGCCACGGGGTCAGATGACGTGACTGATAATAAAAGTTATGTTGCGACCAGCTTTATAGCCATGTATGGTGCTACCTACGCTTGAGATTCATGGATACTAGTTTGGGTTTGTACTGGTGATAAGGATGTAAATATGGATGGAAAGAGTGTTGATTTGGAGATCATAAGACGCTGGGAGACTTCTAGCAATGAGTCCAATAGCAGGAGCATACTTGGTCGAAGAAAATGGATTTCAAGTGATGTATATGCAAGCAATTGGAACCACATAGTAAAGAAGGCCGATGGAGTCGGAAAACATCTCTATCCCTCGAGTTTCATTGTGACTTAAACCACGGTAGCTTGGGTGCGTACTCATGCCATATTGGTCAATTTCATGTTACACGTAAAATCTGAGCCTAACAACAAAACCAGTCGATAATCCACTAATCATTTTTTGCACTTTTTCACCCACGTAGACTTACTTGGACGAATATTTCTTAAAGTATGACCTAGGATTGAATATCAAAGAGGATGAATGAATTGCGCTTGATAGTAAGATAGGAGCATGCTAGACTCTGCCGATTCCACTAACAAGGTGGAATAAGGCGTCAGGTGGTTGTTCAATAGAGACAGGTGCATTTCTCAGTGTAGAATGATAAGCAGAAGAGTTATACTTAATCTCAGAGAAGCCATATGTGATAGAATCTCGAACTTTTCGAACTAGGGTAATATATTGAGAAGAGCTATTTTCAGAAAATAGCATAGATTGTCAATCCAAAATAGAACTCCAATGGAGAGAATCATCTGATCTGCTTTTGATGTTCAAATAGATCACCTTAACCAGAAGATCTCTTTCAAATAGTGTGAACTTCCTATTTGAATGTGCATTGGTGTTAAAATTGCCGTTTTCCAATAGGAGGTCGGAGATCTGACTTTAGATTGAAGCAGAGATATCAATATCTAGCCAAGATCTGGTGAAAGCAGAGTAAAATCATCGGTCAATAGATCAATGTACCCCGCTCGAGCATATGAATCTAGTTCTTTATGCCGAGCAAAGAAAATGCTAGTCTGTTTGAGTAGTGGACCATGTTTATTTGGCTGACTTGCTCACGGTGACAACAACAAGGTGCAAACATACTTTGGCACTTGCCTTATCACCACTCTCTTGAGTTTAGTCTCATAATTGTTGTATCTGTCTTCCAAAATGGGTTCTGAAATGCAATAGAATGTTGCATGAGAGGCTTGAATAATTGATTGATAGCTTTGAAAGCATTGCATGCTAAGATTCTGAAGACGAGCTAGATAGATTTTGGTGGATGATGAGGGGAGGGTTATTAATAGTCCGATTGCGGGTCTTATGGACTAACTTATATGTGCAGTATGTTATTTCTGTGGACCCAAGCTATCAAGCGCCCAGGTGGGCGGGGAGCCGCTTGGAATAAAGATAGAAAAACTGGTATCTGACAGGATCCAACGAAGTGAAAGATACGCGTCTAGTTGAGATATATCCAACATTTTTCTCATAAGCGACAAATAAGTCGGGTACCCTACTTTCGGGCCATCCCCTTTTGGGCCACTTTTTATATCAAAAATGTAATTTTTAACTTTTTTATTTATAAATAGAATTTATTGAAAATTTATATATATATAATTCAGATTGTTTTGAATCTAATCTGAAATTTTTAGGTTTTTAGGATTTTTCTGTATTGAGATCTAGAGCTTCAAAATATTGATTTTTAAATTTGTATGGGAATCACATATAAATTTAAAACTTTTACAAAATCTTTAATAACTTTTTAATAAAAATTGCTAAAAATAAACTAAAAAGTTTTATTATAAGTTTATAGTATATTTACTTTAAAAGATAAAAAAAAAATAGAAAGCTTCTTATAAATAGATATTTAAAAGAATACCCTCAAAATTGCAGAGATTATTTATACTACTCTAAACTCATTGTATAATGTAGTTTATTAGTGCGTATACTATATCAGTACGTGTATCATTTCAAATTATATCAAAATTAGGCCTTTTTTAATATTATTATTTTAATAACTAATCATTATTTTAGAAAAAAAAAAGAATATTAAATAATTATACGAAAATATATTCTTAAAAATTTAGTTTTTATATAAATATTCCTATTAAATCTTAGAAAAAGTGAAAATTGTTACGATTTTTGTTACAAAATAGTTATTTCTATAATAACTACTTTATAAATTAAGTTTTTCTTAAAATTAATTAGATTTTTATAATTCATATATAATTAAATAATTTGTATTAAATTTTCAGAAATTTTAATTTATAAATAAAGAAAGTATACGATTACATACAGACGAATTTTGTATATAAAATGAATGATATACATATTAATATAATGTATATACTAATAAACTACGTTATTATATCTTTATATTTATTAATTTTTTTTAATTTTTTTTTTAATTTCTATATAAATTTAAGTTCGAAACTTTCAAAAAGATATACAGTTTTCTTTTAATAATTGTTGTTAAAAAGTTATTAAAGATTTTATAAAAGTTTTAAATCTATATGTAATTCCTATATAAATTTAAAAATCAATATTTTAAAGCTTTAGATTTCAATACAAAAAAATCCTAAAAATCTAAAATTTTCAGAATAAGTCTAAAATGACTTAAATTATATATATTCAAATTTTTATTAAATTAGATTATATATTAATAGAGATATTAATAGGCTAAAAAAGCGATTTTTGGTGTAAGAGAATGGCCCAAAATAGTGGTGGCCCGAAAGTAGGGTGGTCGACTTACTTATTAAGAAATCCACTTCCAACAGCGGCTCATTCATACACTGTACGCCAATCAAATGGTGCCATGAACGTTTGAGATCGCAGATATCGTGTAGAGGAAAGCGTGATGCCGGCCTGGGACAAACCCATCGTGCGTGACAGTGCATTCATTATTTGTTTGTGCAAAGATTTCCGAGCTAAATCATAAGATGATAAATCCTCGGCGACTCTATGGCTTAAGATTGAGTGACTCTGATTTCGTAGCTATGTGACGAGATACCCTGGGTGATTGTGACTGGTCAAAAACTCTAGATGCTCTATTTTTGTATGAATTAGAAGTTTTCGAAGATGTGGAAATATTAAGTCCTGTATTAACAAGGTCGCGATCACTTAGACGAATAGCTGGTTGAGTCGTCTTCATCTAGCCGATGTTTCGGCACTCGGCAAAAGGATCTGGAATTGAAAGGCGGTATTATTCGTCGACAAGGGGCACATGGAATGAGTGGACAGGAAGAAAGCAAGCATAGACAAGGTTGTTGAACGATATACGGGCCCGGGGAGACTTCTATTACCGCTTCGAATGTTGAATGTCACATGAAGATGGTTGAGATGTAACCCCGCCATTTGAGTAAATGGTGCCGAAAATAGCAAGTCACTCGGCGGAGATGCATAAAAATTTCTATTTCGAGAGCAATTAGCTGGCAATTCGGTTGTATTACGGCAACTGACCAATTCGAGTGGATTAAATTTGCATCAATTAGCGATTATTTGTTGCTATCGAGGCGAGAGCGAGATCTTACCAGGTAAAAAGGTAGGGATGCAACAAGTGGCTGGTAAAAGACCCGAATAAGATATCAGCTCTCAACTCATTTACAGATGTCCAAAATGTTGCACATAAAACTGATTAGGAAAATGGTAGGGAATGGCTCGGGTGGTGGATAATTTCTGATTGTCAGGAGAGTAGAGATGAATGCGGGATGGTCGAAGGTGGCGTTTCTGCATTTGAGGGAATGGGCCTCTAAACAAGGAAATTCAATAATTACGAGGAAAGCCAGATAACACAATTTGAAGGTTACCAGAGTCTACTTCGTACAATCAATTTGGAGAGAGATGTTGCGAGGCTTCAGGGAATCAACTAACTTCGTTGTCTGATGGATCCACTGCGATAACAAAGTGAAGAACTCCCCAGATTCAGATGATGATTATCTGTAGCCTCGTCTCCTATTTTGAACTTAAGAAATGGCGAAATAATGGAGGAGTTCGAATAATAGTTTTACAGAGAAGGAAGGAGTTCAAACTGCAGTCAGCACACCCCGACGGAACATGGGAAGTGTGCAGCCAAAAAAATCTGAAGCATTCAGACAACTCCTCGAAACAGTGTGAGTACACTTCCACGTTTCTAACACATGGAAAATTGTCAATGCTCAGGAGGAATCCAAACGTACAACAAGAAGATTAAATTGAAGGATGAGAAGGAGTTGGTCTCTTTTGTTTCTGGTTTCTTTTGGCTGATTGTGGTGTTTGTGATAATTGTTTCGTCTGAATCCCACAACTGTCACAGTTTGATATTCGTTGAGCCCTGTACTAACTTCTATCTTTCCCTGTTTCCCCTCAAAATTCCACCCGTTCGTCTCATCTAGCGATCAAACATGAGGCGAATTTTGACTTGAGTTAGCAATAGCTTACCGTACCAGATAGATTGATTTGTAGTTATTGGACCCTTTTTCCCCTCACTTTCTGAGCATCAACCAGAAGATCCCTAATCCATAGAGATTCTGCCACAAGGAAGATGTAGGCCATCAGAGAAAACGGTTTTTGTCAACCCGGCATTGATCAATGCCATGCCAGTAAAATTTTCATGCTCACAGGGCTACCCAGTAAAATCTCTAGATGCTTGCAACTTTACAAGCCTGAGCAAGATCGACAGCAGCGAGCATCTAACAAGGAAACTTAGCGATTCTTTCCAAGAGTGCCGTATCTGTACAAAAATTCAAGCATTGAAGCAAATACAAGAGCTCATTTAGGTTTAAATGAATTAACCGCTCGGGAATTTCTGTTGCTGAACGATTACGGTACATGATTACACCAAGAAACGGTGGAATAAGGTCTGATAAGGATGCGGGAAAATGGAAGATGAATGCTTACGACGATAGCCAAGATTGGTGAATCCCGATATTGGCTTGAAGATTCTTTTCGAGAAGAAGAGGTTTCTTGAACACTAGGTGCCTAGATGCCGTATGATACCTGCCTTGTCAGGGAGGGTAGAGTAGTGTAGCATCGTAGCAGTGTCGCAGTGTCGCAGTGTCGCAATTCGATAAATGAGGTTATTTCCTTTTGTACAATCTTACCGTGGTACAAGTGAAAAGATACATGGAGCTTCTCATCTCGTGCATATTATCGTGACGGAGAGACCAACGAAGAAGAGGAGAATGATATCTATCGACAACCAAAAAAAGATGCACGGTAGGGTCCCGGCACGAACAACGAATTTGTGCAACTCAGATATTGAAGTAGAAGGGTGGGGAATAGATCGTGTGGTTAGAATGGAAACTTTTAGATGAAGACATCAAGGATTGTAAGAAAGTGACAAGCATTCATCTGGGCAAGAAGCGAGAGAGGTTAATAAGGTCGAGGCAAGGTCGAGTCAAGTTCGAGGCAAGAGATGGTTCGAGGGCACGTACGCCATTCGGTAACACTAGACTGGATTCCGATTAGTTTTGCATTCAAGCTTCTCCAGTCCCTAGCTAGCTCCAATTCCAATTCTATTCTTGACTTCTTCTTTTTCTTCAACATTCATCGAGTGACATGCCGGTACCGAGAAGCGAGTATATACGAGCATACCAGTGTACCAGTATGCTAGGTGCTTTCACTTCAAACGAAGACCATAAACAATCCTTGTCCTTTGCTACCTGCCTCGACCTTACCTACCTGCCTACCTACCTACCTAGGTTTCCATACTCCCACAAACTTACAAGCTATCATCTGAATCTGAATCTCTGTGCGCCCCGGGGTATACATGCAGACGGGAAGTCAAATGCAGGAGATACTATGGACGGAGTGAGATGCAAGATAGAGGTTCGAGGGTTCGAGTCTTGGCTTATAGAGATGCATGGTATCGTACATACCAAGAAAGCCAGAGAGAACCCCTTGTCTGCAAGTCTGCAAGTCTGCAAGCCAAAAAGTGGAAAAATGTACAGATGCCACCACGAAAGAGATCCACATCTATTTCTATTGTATCGCTCGACAAGGTTCATGATGGTTTTTCTCTTCTCTTGTTTGATAAATACAGTACTAGATACCATGTACTACCTCCTAGCTAATCCTCCGCATTTAACTAGTATGGAATAGTATGGTATCTTCAGGGTTCGGCTTAATTCACTAGGGGTTGTTTATTGCTCCCATGCAGATTTATCTGATTCTCAATCGAGTCAAATTCACCTCGATTTCTATAAGATCACTTTTTTCTCCCTCACCTTTGGCAATTGATCAACAGCTTCCACTGGATTTTTATATTCAAGAATATTCACTTAATACATCTATACACAACCTTGATACCCGTATTCCAATTGAAAACCTTCAATTGGTGCTTCCAATACCTCTACGACAGCTTCAAACTTGGAAATTAGATATAAAATACGACCTTTCCCATCTTCAACTTGATCTCCAATCTCCACTTCGTCTTCATCAACTCCCTCGATACTTCAAATCTTTACCCCGAGTTTAACTAAAGCGGTGTCGGCCACTACTTTGACATCGAATCAACACTCAACCTCTAATCTACAACAAAATCGTTTCCTCCAACGACATCATGCGCTCTATCAGCAGTCTCGTTCTCCTCTTAGTCTCGGTCGTTTCAGCTGCTCCAATGGGCACTGTTTCAGCCCTTACTTCAGGTAAACATAGTTGTGCAACACCATTACTACCTACTACTGGAGGTGCGTTTCCACTTTCTCAATTTCACCATTTCTGTTTGTCGGGATATACAAGCTAACAATCTTCCTTTGCAGCTGTATCTGCTCTCCCAGCACCAGCTGGCACCCTCACCTATGTTGCTCTCGGTCGTGGTGTCCAAAACTATACCTGCTCCGCCATTGGTGCTACTCCTGTGGCTCTTGGTGCCGTCGCTAGCCTTTACGATGCAACTGAATACGCCAAGTGTGCCAGTACCGCATTGAACAATTTCCCAGGTATCGCTGTCTATACCGATCTTCCCTCTACTAGTAGCGCTAGTTTCATGGGTCTCAAGCCTTTGGGCAAGCACTTCTTCGACGCTAGTGGAACTCCAACATTTGACCTCTCATCTGTCAACAAGATCTTGTACGCTGCCAAGACTGGTGACATTGATCCTCCCATCAATTCCAGTCCAGGACCTGCTGATACCGGCGCCGTTGATTGGTTATCCTTAGCTGCCAAATCCACCTATGTGTCTGTTGGTCTCACATCAGTCTACCGCGTCGAAACCGCCGGTGGAAACTCCATCAATCCTTGCACAACAGCCGGCATTCAGAGTATTCAGTACGCCGCTCAATACTGGTTTTACAGCTGACTCCCTGACCTTACCACCGTCCCTTCAGACGATGAGGACATATGTGATTACTCAGATGAGTAATAGGTCGAATTCTCCGGGGAGAATATCATTTTCTTTATGGTTTTCAATGATGCGTGGCTGGATGGATGGATAGATAAAGGCAAACGTTACAGAACAAATGCATATATAGAATATGCTTTTGAGGTGGTCAACGGTTAACAGCTAAAGGGCACACAAATTGCAATACCTGGTAGGACCTGCATTGATGTGTACATACATTTATTTCTCCACAGAGCTCAAGAGTACTTTTTGCTTGCAGAACTCTCGTTTTATAATTCAAAAAGCTTACATTACCTTAAATTCTTTGTGAAACCACTTTTGTTCTTTCTTCCTCGACAAATCGAATGATAAAAATGAGCTAATTACTTCGCCTGTTTGACCAAATGATCAAGCTTTTATACTCCTCTTCTTTTGTTTTTTTGGGAGCTCTAACATACAGAGAATCACTTGATTGAAACATCTGCATTCTGTGAATAATCATTCCCATGTGAGAATGCGCCTTTAATCCCGAATGCGAATTGTTTTGCGGGGATCTCTTGTCTAATGATGATGGAATGATTCACATTCTTGACGTTCATTTTGTGCAAATAATTGGGAAAAGGTCACTACCTAGGTTACTTCTCTTCAATTCACTTCACTCTCTTATACTTCCCTCTACTTCCCTTCAGATTTAAGACTGCACACTCCAGTTCAGTGACGGAGAGACAAAGAAGGAAGAAAGAGGAGATTTTGATGCTTTGAAATATGCGTGACCTTCTCATTTTTATATGCACTGCGTGTCTACCTATTCTCAAACATTTGGAGCCTCCCAACAACACAAAACGCGTGTTGAATAGAGATTTCTGATTTCAAATTTAGTCGAAACAGATCTCTATTGCATCGACATTTGCATCAGCGAAAACATACGTTAAAACTGTGGAAGGATATAGAAATTCTTTCTTTGCTGATTTACCTTAATACGCAGGCGATGGCGTCGCTGCTGACTCCCTTGCCATTCTCTGAACAGAAAAAACTTTGCACCGGTAGATTCGTTCAATCATCCCACTCCATCAATTCTCCCTACTCAAACGAACCCATGCGGTTGCAATAACAAAAGCACACACACCAACGTATTACTTGGAACCTACTTGCTAGTAGCCTCATCCGTGATCAAAATTCTCCTCGGTCTCATAAGCGCTCGCGCACAAGGCAAAAAAGTTGGCGTTCGTGTTTAAATATATCGACGCCCATTCCGATATCAAGACTTCCAAGGGTGATTATGATGATTTCTAGAGATGCCATACTCAAGGCATGCATCAAAGCTGTCGTTTAATATACAATGCTGATCGAGATTCTGGCAAAATTCAATCTTTCCTCGTAAGAAACACGGCTCTTAAGGGATGGCGTTCAGACCCGAGCATACCGTTTCGTAGGAAGGGAAATGATGCCGATATCGTCGACAGAGATTCTGCTGTGTAATAGATCGAGCACGCGGAATAGTGTGAGGATTAGAGAGATATTTAGCGCTGTTGATTGCTATGTGAGTCTAAAGAGGAAGATAAGAAGATGGGGTTCGAAGAAGACGGAGATGTTAGTTCTTGCCCGATTCCCCGGCCGTGTTAATCAGTTCATGTTGTGCGAGAAGTGTAGCTGCAGTGCACCGATGAATATAATTTGTCTTTAGTGTTTGCTTCGGACCACCAGCTATGCCAAACGAGAGGTAAATTTAAGGAAAAGCCAAAACAAGCTGCTACGTATCATGGTCAATGTTTGATAGCTCGATGATACTAGATGGCTGTGGATGTCTATGGCCTAGTGGGCGTATTATTTCGAGGGATTGCCTGAGATCAAAACGAATAGAATGATATAAGGACAAAACGCAGTACTAACACCCATCTAATCCTTAAAAAGTTGGAATTCCGGCAAAAGATGATTAGTTGAGAGTTCTTCATTCAATAGATAAATATTTCAGAATGCTAGAACTTTTTTCCTTCCTGGACCAAAAGTTTTTCAGCTGTCAGAGTACTCTGCCTTTGTAAAAAGCACTGCTTTTATACTTTGGATGTAGGTGCGCGGTCAAACCTGGAGATTGCTGACAGGTACAGGGAATGGAGCCTCATCAATGTTCTCGAGAAACCAATCAAAGCTGGTTGATCAACGATAAACGCGACAATACTCTAACCATTCGCATGGACGAATAAACGCTGCGCTTTATCATGTTTTTATTCGGATATATCTGTGCATCAAACTGTTGTGATATTCCGTGGCCATCAAAGTTGATTGGCCATGCTCGGGGTGTGAACACCATCTGCTATGTTTTATTATTTCCTTCTCGCATTCTTTACCAAGTGTTAAGAGAAACAGTCAAGTACATCACTCTCAAGTGAAATCACAATGTCAGTTCAAGATTTACTTCCCAGTGAGGAGACACCTCTGCTGTCCCCACCAAAATAGCGATCCATCTTCTCTTCGTTTTCTCAACCGTTCCGGTTAATCTTTTTCCAGGCACGATCACCATCCACCATAACGGTGATCGTACTTGCGACTTTATTATGGTTTGAGTTCGGGGGGTACCTGATGGCTGTACCCGTGTTAAGAGTCTACGAAGATATAATTTGTCACCATTACTATGATCGCTTACAGGGAGAGGGTCATATCGTTCTGGGAGGAGATATCGATGAGAGCATATTTAAGAAAGATGATATTCAGAATGAGTTGAGTATCATAATTGCCGGAACTCACTTTCTTGGGGCTATTCCAGGTAAGCAAGCAAAATAGAAACATAATGGCTGAAAAAGAATCTGATTGTCAAAGGTCTTTTTCTAACAATACCGCATGGTATGCTCATGGAAAGGTATTTACCGAGTTCAATTCTATCAACCAAAATCCAAAGACGAGAAATCCCCAGGATGATCACTAGAATCAATCTCTCTCAAACAAGTACCATATTAATAAACTGCAGAATCGGAAGGAAGCCAATCTTCATTTTAGCAATGACAGGCACTATCCTCAGCTACCTATGGAACATCGTGGTGATGTGGTTCTGGAATACACTACCCCCTTCGCCTCATTTGGCTTGGTCCCATATTCACAATTATAGGGGGAGGACCGAGTGTAGGAAGCATGGCATTTTTTGCCATCGCCAGTGATATCACTCCAGAAGCCAAAAGGTACTTTTATATTCGTCTCTAGATAAAATGATGTTAAATTATACTAACAAATCAAAGACTAATATCTTTTTCCTGGCGGCTGCTTCAGATCTTGTCGGGCAATTGATCGCTCCGTCGCTAGCTGCTTTATTGATGGCCAAGTCTCCATGGATCCCAATTTTACTAGGAATATCGTTTTTGACTCTCGGGAGTCTCCTCATATTATTCGTTCCAGAAACTCTACACATGCAACATCGGAGAACTAATACTTCGCATGTGGCTCCTACTACATAAAGTAACGACTTCCTTCATAATTGCAAGCCGCGAAACTCTCTCTTCGCCACGATAAAACACAAATTTTCACATACGCTCCGAACACTCCAATCATCTCTCTCGATTCTCAACTCTGCACCTCTAGTTTTACTCCTTATCACTTTCATCATCAATCCTCTTACTAGCCAATCTGTCGATATATCGCTTCGCTACATAAGCAAACCGCTTCCACTTTCCTCTTCGTTTAAGCTCCTTCCTGTGGTCCCTCCACGCTGCCGTGCAAATCATATTATTTCTCCTCATTCTCTCCTTTCTATCAAAAATCATGATCACGTATTTCAAAATCCCCTCCTCGAAGAAAGACCTTCACCTCGCTCGCGCCTCTATTCTTATTCTCACACTCGGTTCACTCTTGATCGCCCTAGCCTCAACTCTTCCGTTAGCTATCCTAGGGATGTCAGTCTTTACTTTGGGCGCAGGATAAATCTCCATAACGCGCTCTCTGATAACGACGCTAGTTGATCGACAACACAAGGGACAGCTGTATGTGGCAGTGGCAGTGGTCGAGACAACTGGAAGACTCATCGCGGGACCGTGCTTTGCGCAACTTTATATTGTGGGATTGGGATTGAAAGGAATTTGGGTGGGGCTACCATTCTTTGGACTGAGTCTCATATGTGGTTTAGGAGGGGTGGCCATCTGGACCGCTGGCTGGGTGATGAGCAGGAGGAAGTGGGTTTGGGAAGATGGCGAGGAGGGGGAGCAATAAAGGTGAATCATAGAAGTTGATTATCAGATTAGACATAGAAAGATCCAGTCTTTTGTACGATGCAAACCCAGTGGGTTTATGTGTACTAAGGGACTGTTTATACAATCACAGATAACTTTTTCAATAACCGAAACCTCTTACCCCTTTATGCTCCAGGCTAGTCTGTATCAAGATGTATTTTTATATATATATGTGACAACTTTAATCCATTTATTCAATCTATCGTGGGTATACACTTATATGAGATTATCATGTCAGGGGTACACATGACCAAAGGCTAAGAAGGAGGGTATAATTACATTTTCTCTTCGTCGCTTAGCTCTTCTCTCTTCATAGTTTACGTATCTCCATGCCCCAAACAACACGTGTAGGATTCACTGAATATAGAGTCGCTTACTCTTCTCGAACGTCTCAGACCCAACGATTGGATGAGTACATTCTATTCACTTTCCAATTCTACTCACTTCTTTATAAAGCTTTCACATTCATTCTTTTGCGCTAAAACTTCTGACCCCAAATAATATCGACACCCTCAACGTCGCAGCACAAGTTCACCCCTACGTACATTTCCACATCTACGTAAGCCTCAAAACAATCCCCAGAATATTTCCTCTGCAAATCTATATCGCACTACTAATATTTCCATCTAGAAAATGAGTGATTCCGAAGAACTCACCGAGGCAGACGATATCGATCCTTCCTTAATCGAAGAAGTCGAACCCGCTTACCACTATCCAGCTCTAAGACACAACTTCCATTGGATAACACGAATCTACAAATTCCATCAATTTTCAAGCCAAGTGTGCGCTATGAATCAAGCGAATCTCGTAGTCAAGCGCGCGCCAGTCGAACGATATTGGTTTTGGTTGATAGAGAGAAGATTGAATGACTGGCCCCAGGCGCCAAAGTCTACTGAGGAGAAGCAGGCGCTTTTGCGCTTAGCTTTCGAACAGGTGAGTCATGCCGAGTGTATGTTTTCAGCAGAAGAAGAATTCTGATATTGATACATAGTGCAAATTGCCCGTAATTGAAAGTTTCTGGGCTAAGCGAGCTTTGGAGGCGGGAGACCCCAGTGTTGCGGAAAGCGTAGGTCATGGATATGAATATTATGCGAGGATTCAAAGCTAACAATAGGGTATCCAGGCTGTTGATGCCGATTTTACTGTCTCCCAATGCGTAGAGAGGTACGCTTTCACTCAGGATGATTTCCGTCATATAGATGGCTCGGTCTTGGCTGTCGTGCCAAACCAGGAAGCTACAGACACGGTATCCCCAGAGCAACAGGCGGCTAATGAGGTCGAGCAGGCTCTCTTGTTTGGCGAAAGTCGGGAGCGAACTGGTTTTGGTGGTGTTAGCGATGGTTTTAGCGGTGGTGAGTCAGGTGAAGATATTAATGTGGATGGAGATGTTGTCATGGGATATATTTGGGCGGATAGTGTTAAAAACTCGGATACAATGGTGTAAATTGCCTTGAGAACACTCAAGTTGGTTATGATATTTTACTTTGAATGATTTGAATGATTTGAATGATTTGAATGATTTGAATCTGAAATCTCTTTTGCTATCTTTAATTATTATAAATTATAATCTATAACTCTAATATAGATTCTATCATAGATAGAATCTAAAGAATATAAGAATACAACCAGTGTGATTTTTAAGATATAAGAGTAATCAAATAACTTTTGAAGAATAGAAGAGTCATCTGCCGTACATAAAATGATATCAATGTGAATGTTGAATGTAATGACGTTTTTTTCGTGAATGAATACGTATTTCGGAGAATAGTACTAATCGCATACAAATATCAGTGTATTCAGTCTCGTAGAATTCGGCTCCAACTTTTACTTTCTCCAAAAGTCGGGTAAAGAACGAAATTTGACGATAATTATCCTATATGAATCTCTAACAGACAAAAATCCTCCTTGTTGATCATCTATCTACCCAGGATAAACAGCCCCGTCCCCTCTAGGATCACTTCCCCCGCTGAAAACCAAAACTCCATCCTCCTCTCCATGCACTCTAATCAATTGTCCTCTACCAAAGACACCCCTTTGGTACCCCTCAACCATTTTTACCTGGTGGCCCATTCCCTTCAATTTTTCGAAAGCATCTTTGCTGATTCCTTCTTCCAAAAACACTCTTTTCTCTTTATTCGATTCTCCCGGAACACCATCTGCACTGATGCAGAATCTCGGCGCATCAAGTGCTGCTTGAGGATTCAATTTGAACGCTAACATATTAAGTAGTACTTGAACATGTCCTTGTGGTTGCATAAAACCACCCATGACGCCGTACACACTATGTAGCGAATCATCGTGGACATTTGTGACCATAGCTGGAATGATGGTATGATAAGGTCTTTTTCCAGGCGCAATGGCATTAGCATGGCCCTTCTCAAGTGAGAAATTTCCACCTCGGTTTTGAAGAACAAATCCACAGCCTTTGGGAATGATACCGCTGCCGAAACCTTCAAAGTTGGAGTTTATGAAGGAGATTCCATTGCCCCACTTGTCGGTTACGGCGAAGTATACAGTGTCACTATGATTATGAGCTGGTGAACCATGATCATATATCTCGGGATTAGAACGCTGAGGGTCAAACAGTTTAGCGCGTTCGGCGAGATAAGGTTGAGAGATCAGTTCTTCTACAGGGACTTTGGCGAAAGCTGGGTCGGCGATAAACCAACTAGCATCTGCGAAAGCTATACGCAAAGATTCAATAACAGCATGAATGTATTCGGCAGAGTTATGATCTTTCTCCTGGAAATGCGGGATTTTGCCCGTGTTCTCGAGTTCTTCGAGGATACCGAGGGTCATGAGTGCTACGAGTCCTTGGCCATTGGGCGGGTGTTCCCAGATTTTGACACCATGATTATCTTCGCTGGTGCCCTGGCCAGATATTCCGTCGACATAATGATGGGTTTTGCTGTATCCTTGGCCTTTGAAAACTTTGGAGATGGGTGTAGATTTCTCACTACCAATGTTCATATGGTTTTTCAAATCGTCTAGCTCAAGGAATCCACCCAAATTCCGAGTGACTCTAATGATTTCTTCGGCGATTGTTCCGGTATAAAAGCCTTTTTTACCTTCAGATGCGAGTGCCCTGAAAGTCTTAGCAAGATCTGGATTTTTGAATATCTCTCCTGGTCTTGGTGCCCGCCAGCCATTTGGAGCACTTGGATCCTCTTTTAGCATTTCGGAAAAGTTAGGGGATGCTCTTTGAAGTAGACCTTCACTGCTTCTCCACTATTGTTTGCATCAGACTTGGCGATCTTGGGGAGGGTTAGGGTACAATACCATAGTTGAGGCCAATTCGGAGACGGGGAACCCCTTTTCACCCATCTCAATAGCCGGAGCCAAGATTTGCTCTAAAGTAAGATTTCCACTACCAAACCTCTCAACAGTATCAACCCAACCTGCAGCTGCACCTGGTATAGTAACAGCATGTGGACTTTTGAGTGGGATTCTTGCAGGTTCATCATCCTTCAATCCGAGATCTTGTCGGATTTTTTCAAGAGAGTATTTGCTGCCTGCACGACCTGAGCCATTTAAAGAACTAACTTCCTTCGTCTTGGCATCATAAAAAAGACAGAACATATCGCCACCGATACCGGTGGAGGTTGGCTCTGTCAGGTTGAGACCAGCAGCTGGATTCTTGTTAGATTAGATGATACTATATTGAAGCGGTTTAACATACCAACTGCAACCGCTGCGTCCTAAGACCAGTTAGCTTGCATATTGTTAGGAAAAGGACAACTTACAGCTGCATTTCCACCGGCCTCCAAAACCTTGAGACCACATCTCGCAGCTAAAGGCTGGGTACAAGCGATCAAACCATCAGTACTATGAACAACACTTCTCCTACTAGGAAATGTAACAAACTCCGGGTCGGAGGCCGGAAAGACTGAGTTTAGATTGACAGGCATTTTCGAAACAGATCTCTAGAGTGGGCAGCTGAAGGAAATGCTTCCTAAATCCTCGGCTACTACCGTTGATAACGAAATGTAGATATGTTAAAGTAAGTTTCTATACCACAGTGGAAGTCTTATATATTAGACAGATGCACAGAAGAGAAAACTTATAGAAACAATCTCCCAAAAGATTTCATTCACACTTCACTTGACTAGTATCTGAATGGCGAAAGAGGAGAGTTAGTCCCGCTTTCGGCAGTTACGATATGAAATGTGAACGTGGGGTCGACCTAGTATGTAGGCGAGATAAATATCCGGATATGAGGTACGATACTACATAGGCACTTTTAGAAAGTCTTTATAGCCTAAATTTCTTTCTTTTCTCATCTCTCATGGAACCTGCTTTGCTCCTTATTCTGAAATGAATGAAAGCTAGATTTCTGTTTTGCATTTTCAACTTTTATAATATCATTTGTGGTTGATCTAATAAAGTCGACTTACTTCACTTAATTATAGATAGTTAGCGGGGAAATTGCTCGCTCACGTCATCATGCTCGAGCCAAAGAAGCGGCCGCTCGAAGCTAGTTTACCCGAGTATAGGCCGTGCTCCAAAAATGTTGATGGATGAGATTAATAAGTTCTATGAAATAGAAATTCATAAATTATCAAGAAATTCATTCCCACGAGAATGTTTAGAGCTCCTTGGATATGTCGACGATGTATACATTTATCATTGAAGCCTGGTAAACGGCGCTCTTTGGCATTCACACGATTCTCAAGCACCGTCCGTTAGTCTTCAAATCTACCCTTCCATTCACATCCTCTTACACGAAGAACAGCAAACAATGGCGATACCTTTTCCCCAGCATTACTTGCACGAGCTCGTAACTTGGCAGCGGAACACGATCGATTGAGTAACGAAACTTCCGAGACCTTTGATGCCAAAATTGCGAAACGAATTGGAGAATTACAAAATGTCGCGATAGCGCTGAAAAAATGGGAAGAAACGAAAGAATCGCTCTCAGAGCTAAATGATTTACTGAAAGATTCATCTACCGATGAAGAATTGAGAGAATTGGCTGTGGAAGACATTGCTACGACGACGGCCCATCTCGAAGAATTGTCCCGAAATCTCACTACCAGTCTGACCCCCAAACATCCTTTCGCCGAATTACCATGCCTCCTTGAAATTCGACCTGGAGCCGGAGGAGGCGAAGCCGCGATCTTCGCCGCGGATCTCCTACGCATGTACCGGGCATATTGCGCGCGCAAACGATTCCGCGCTACAATCATCAAATATGAGACCACTGACGGGGAAGGCGCTGGATCCGATGCGCCCATCTCCGAAGTTGTGCTTGAAATTGAAACGTCCGGATCGTACGATTCCTTGCGCGGCGAAGCGGGCGTTCATCGAGTCCAGCGAGTTCCTGCAACGGAAAAACAAGGGAGAACACATACTAGTGCAGTGAGTGTAATGGTGTTACCTAGTTTTCCCACGACGGGACAGGAAGGACAGGAGTATTGGGAAGCGGATTTAAATGATCCGAATAGTGATTATTATGTCAATCCTGCGGATGTGCGGACAGATGTTATGAGAGCGAGAGGAGCGGGTGGTCAACATGTCAACACAACTGATTCGGCTGTGCGGTTAACGCATGTACCCACTAATACAGTGGTCAGTATGCAAGAAGGACGGAGTCAGCTGCAGAATCGACAGAAAGCATGGCAAGTACTACGGTCGAGACTAGCGGCTGCAAAAAGGGAGGCTAGAGAAGAACAATTGATGAGTTTGAGGAGAAGTGTGATTGGAGTTGCGAAGATGGGAAGAGGCGATAAAATTAGGACGTATAATTGGGGACAACAGAGGGTTACGGATCATAGGAGTGGATTGAGTGTGCATAATTTAGATGATGTTATGGAGGGTGGTGATGAACTTGAGAAGGTTATTGATAGTGTAAGAGCGTGGTTTTCCGAGCAGGAAATCTTGGGATTGCTAGCTGATGAGGATGCTGCAAGCAAGGCGAAGTAGATGGCAGATTGAAGTACAATTCATGAGTAGAAATGCTCTCTTCAATATTTCTCCAGACAACGTTTTTCTTGTCCAATCATTTATTTTCTCAGGTATTCACTCAATCCAGAAGGTAAATTTTATATCTAATTCAATCTAGCAATCCTACTCCAGGTAACATACTTGGGACATCTCGCTGAAATTTAGAGGATTCGATATCATGGCGTATGCAATTTCACAAATCACATTCCTAATGCATATCGCATGAAAAAGAAATCAAGAGGTGAGAATAATGAATTCTAACCAGAAGTTATAGTAAAGCCCAAAGAAACAACACATCTAACACTAAGATGTGCCCCTGCCACCTATGATCCAAACATTCCCAACCAGCCCATAGCCCAACAGTTCCTCCCAATAAACAAAAGTTCAAAAACCATACTCCATGCCTGAAAATCATCTAAGCTGGTGGAGCGCTGGTATTCTGTGTAGCTTCGGTTCTTTGAACAGCTCCAAATCGGGTGTTACCTTGGTCAAAGATCTAGCAAAAGTGTCAGTGCATGTTACTATCAGAACTGAGTGGGCAATGGAGCTTACAGCATAGATTCCCTTGAGGAAAGTATCGCCAAGAATATCAAACGTCATGGAACCTCTGGATTGGATACCACCATAAACCATACCATTACCCGCATCCGCAAATCCCAAATCTTCCTTTTGAACTGCGAATTGCTTGCCGCCAACAGCAAAAGTAACGACAGGAAGATCGTCCGCGCTGGTGTTGCTTGGGAATGTGTATCCTTGCTGTTCCGAATCATAAGTAGATCCTGGGATTGCATCGTAGATGGCTTGACAAGTCTCATCAGAAACCAATGCAAGAGTGGTTCCAGTATCGGCAATAGCTTGGTTACCAGTCTGCGCAACAGTCTTGCCATTGACAGTAGCAGAAGTAGAGTCAAACATCCAGAATCCTTGAGAGTTGTCGACGGGAGTGTAGTAGATTTCTTTGCTTCCAACGACGTCTTGGTCGATGTAGCCAAATGTGTAGAAACTGGCACCCTTGTCGGCTTCATCGGCATCACGCCAGCTACCAAGATTGACAGTGAAAAGCTCGGCGTCTGACGGGATGTCTTCTTGGCTGATCATGTTCTCGACAGGTGTAGCAACTGGCTTGGGTGTGACGGTGTTAATGCTTCCCCATGCGAGACCAAGCAATCCATCGCCGGCACCTTGTTCAAATTGAGCAGACAATTTGGTTGCAAGCTCAACGGCCTGGTTTTTGATGGCCAGACCACCAAGAGAAACAGTATCTGTTCCAACGGTACCTGAAGCAGAAGAGGAATCACCATATGAGATTTGCCACTTGGAACTCTTTGCAGCTTTGAAGGTGGAAGACTTTGATGGGTCGAAGATCGTGTGTCCGGTTGCCTTGGAAGTTGTGGCTTTGGGAAGTTCTGTGGACCAGACCTGTTTCGCCATGTTAGTTTTTGCTGCGAGAATCTAACGTTCGAGTACTTACCCATAAGTCAGACGATCCAGTATCGAAGTCAAGCATCAGAGTTTGTGCTGGGGTACCAATCTGCACAGGGCAGAAATACTCGGAGTCATTTTGTTGGTCTTCGGCTGGGACTTCACCATTCTCTCCAGTAGATGTCTTCTTTGCCAACACACGTTGAGTTTGTGATTTATGGCCAAATTTATGGAAGCTAGCGGAAGTTGTGGTGGCCTTGTTCATCTGGAAGTATGGTCCAGGTTGAGTGGGTTCGAAGCCCCATTTGTTGAGTAGATAGACATAGGATTTGGTACCGGATCTTTTGTAGTTCTTGTTAGGAACCAGTCTAATCTTTGACAAGCCTTGGAGAGTAGCCATGTTGGGTGGTTTAATCAAGGTGAATAGGAAAGTTAGTTAATAATAATTCTGTTGTAGGTAGATGTGATTTAAAGATGGATGGTATGAGGAGAGAAGAAGTTGACGACGGGAAACGCTGTCTTTAAATGCTGTTGAGCATCGTAACCTTTTCACCTGTAGAGCTCCCTACCACCGCTAAGATACTTAGCTTTCAGATGATCTAGCCAAGGCGTCAGAAATTTAAGTTCCGTAGTTGCAGGGCAGCTTCCATGCTATGCACGACCGGGGAAGGCGCATAGTGGGTAGTGATAAGGAATCATCTGGTGAGGCATACCCCTTCCAGCACGCAGCTGTTAGAAAATGCCAAGATCATATGATTTGAGTATCAAAAAGTTAACTTTTTTCTTGATGCTATTCATATACACTTGGTCACGATTGAAGGTCTAAATTTGACCGAATCTTTAACATACTGTATCCCGTGAACGAGTTGAGACGAATTCTCCTAAACACCGAATTCGCCCCCTTGGTCAAGATAGTGTCACACTGCGAGAGGGGGCAGTGAAGATGATGTTATCCAGGGTACACAAGGTTTATCTTTCGGCACTTCCATCAAAGTGGATCGGTTCGAGACAACAACCCCTCGTCGTACATGATCTGAAGAAGTAATAATTGAGAGAACAGAGAGGCTGTGCCAATAAACATGAGATACTACGCGTAAGCTAGCCACTCCACTAAAAACAAGAAATAAGCATCCGCTAAGTCGAATTAGATGGAGTAGCAACCACCCGTGCCGTTGTATAGGTCGTTGTCAAGCTCATGCTATCCAAACATTGGCTCACGACAACATCATCTGGAACATCAAAACGGACAGTATCAAGCTGAAAAATTATTGATTTGCTTTGACAATTTCTTCAAGGGTATCAACCAAAGAAGTAAGGAAGATATTTGACGTCATTGACACCAATAATAGCTGACTATAGTCCTTCATAGAGTAGCGTTGGTCGATTACCAACTGCTGCAAACAAGCTGCGTCGTACCTGAGATACCAACGAGATATTACACATTGGGAAATGCTCAATCCTTGATATGGTGGTTGCGCCGATAGAATTTGGACCACAACACAGAGGACACAGGACACAACACCCAGCACACCAATACTAAGTAAGCTGACCAAGGTAGCATTTCCAATCATCAAACCGACAGTTTAAAATCGATAGATTGTTCGCATGAATTCGAGATACGGACATGGCGACGCCTATCGTGCGGATTTAGTGGAGTTGCACATGGGCTCGAGATGGGATAAAGCTTCATGACCTTCCGAGCTTCCTTATCAGGAGAAGCTAAACTAAAAGCTTGAATCCACTTGGCACCACTCTTGGTATCGGGGAATCCCCCACCATAGAACTATCCTTGTCCTTCATACAATCCATTCGTCTGTTTCAATGTCTTTTTCTAAGTGCTTGTTTCTTCTTCTTTCATGAAGCCAGAAATTCGCATCAATTCGTATCCATTCGTTGTCGTGCTGCTGATCCCATCTTAAGATCAGGAATTGGAATTTTATTTCTAACTCCTGGCCCATCATTCTCTATTTTGAGACATCGCCCCTAGAAATGACGTCCCTTCATTTGGCTTCCGTGTTGATTTATTTGATATGATCACCTCCACGGGATATGCAAGACATGTATCGTTTGCGAAATATCTACCAGTCCTATCCTGTTGCGCGGATGACAGCCATGAGTATGGTGATTCAGGACATAGCACCCAGAAGCTTGTCCAAACAAACTTCCTGTTGTTATCTCGTGGTTCTTGCAAAATCAAGGAGCGAAAAGTGTGTTTAATTAAAACTTTGTGGTGTGGATTTAGCGGGGTCTGACAGCTCTTCTTTTGCATGAGAGGTGCGCGAGTAGCGGATTGGAGTAGACGTAGAATTCTTTCACCATGTGCTTTTTAGCGATTGTTCTTTTGGTACTCTCGAGATACTCCGCTCCACATACGCTACTCCTTTAAGTTCCTTTGCCCTCTACCTTTTGACAGTAGAAACGGCTCCCATCCATAACTTTGATCGATCAGTGGGTGATATTCTGCGAAAATGACGGATACGTACCAAATGAGACATCCTGCTGCGACCCTACGGACAAGGCCGAGCTTGGAGAAAAAAGATGGTGTCGTCGTGACGCCTTCAGCATCAATGAGGTTGATATTGTGCATATATTGCAACGCTGTTGGCGCTTATTATGCTGTGCTGACGGCTTACATCCCTATGCTACACAAAGTTGAAAACAAGCTTCTCGCGAATGCACAGCTGTGTGGGGGTCAGTGAGACATCTGAAAATGGAGATAGCATTTGATCATCGTCCTTGTCATGGATTTAGAATCAAGACCAATTTTGCGAACGGGCTTGATAAACAATGAGTATTCCGCCGCGAATTATATCGACATCTTGGATCCCCCAAAGAAGACATGAAATTCGATTGTTATATCGGCAATCCATGGTTGGATAACATGCATTTATTGTATATCAATCCTTTCATTATCGGAATGCAACGGGCATTTACTAGATCATCACATTTCCAATGCTTGGAGCTTGAACGATGTATGAGGAATTGAAGTCCCTTGATCTAGATTGAATATAGAAGATACCCAGAATTTTTTTTCCGTAGTTTCTTGAGACAAGAATATGAACTAACTCATCTCATCTAGTATCTCTATCCCCCCGTTTCATCCTCCAGATTTGATTCTCAATTTTTCGGTCGATATTCTCCCACGTCCATATCAACATCCAGCCGCACATCAAATCCGCTCCTTAACAATCCTCTCCACCTCCTTCTCCGCTCCCTCAACCTTGGTGTCTTTTCCCACTCCTACCTCAAACAATCCACCATCCCCTTCCTCATTATTCCTCTTCTGTCCTTCCCAAACACCTCTTATCGTCTGCACAAAAACGCAACTCCAAAATGCTATCAAAGCAACCCAAAGCACCAAAATACACAGATATTCCATCCATCCCAGAAATCCAATCATGAAAAAGATCCAGGCACATGGAATCAAGGGTTGTATGGTTTGGAAGAAGTCCTTAAGTGAGCGTACGGGAAGACACATGAATTGGATGTAGATATAGCGAAGGTAGTAGGAATAGCCGCAAGCCCAGAAGACGAAAGGTGTGAGGAGGGGTACTGAGATGGAGAGAATCAGGTTGTTCGACATAATGAGGATTTGGCTGGAGTTGCTAGTGACACAGCCAGATTCTATGTTGCTCTTGGCTAAATTGTCTAATGTGTACTTTCTGCAGCGTTTTGGATCGTAAACTATATCCGTTCAAGAAAAGTAGAGACTCAGAGGGGATGGAAGCATATATTTCCTAGATTTGAAACATCTTTAGGCAGATTGCAGTTTCGAGTTCCCACAAACAAAGGTTGACTGGGAAGTTTGTTTCGTGAGCTGTATAACGGCAGAGTGCTACCAAACTATTCCTCGGTTGTCTGAAATTCTGCCCAATTTGTAGGATATTAATTATGGACAACCAAGCTTCTGTCGTCTAGCGATATGAATTTTTTTTACCTAAAGTACTGGACGCGTTTGTTTCTTGCTCGCTGCTAAGATGTGATACTTATTACTTCAAAGCCTCTTTCATCACTAACTCTCTTTGTAGGTGAGTAAAAGGCTAATCTTTCAAATCTAGCCTGTTCACATACGTTTTCTGTAACTAAATATACTAAGCCCCTCGATAATATTGTGTGTGACGAAGTGAATACGCTTCCAAAAAGGGTATTGTAACAACCGTACAATATCATCCTGTCGAATCCTTGATACTTGAAGAGCTCGTCACTGATTATTGAGATGGAATACCTTGAAATAAAAGAGGTCTCAACCAACGAAGATGTCAAAATATGGCTAAGAACCCCCCCGATATCGTGAATGGATTGAAAGCTTCCATCCACGTACTTATGGATAATATGCATGAGTCAGATTTAGGAGGCAACATCTCACTAGTACCATATGATTTCATTTTTCAGAAGCACTTTTCGAGGGAAAGGGAGGGTCCCCCTGTTGTATCTAGGTATACATATCAAGCTGTCACGCTACGGCTAAATATCGGCCTTCTGATAGCACGTGATATGAACTCATCGAACATCGACAAAAGATTCTGCTTCAGTTCTCTCAGGCTCTGGCACCCTTCACTTCAAATGACCCTCGAAATTTAAAGCGATTATAGTGATGGGGGTTTTTGGCTTCGGTGGCAAATAATGTTAGTAAATGGTACACATATGTGATGTAAAGTATTCGACCAGCTCCCTTCAGATATACGAATAGATGGCCTCTTCGCTAATTCAAACCGTCCCTCGCATCTGTACATCCATGGATCTGGGGCGAGACTGATTTTCGAGTAGAAGCTCCATAAAAGATTGAATCCAATACTAGGTGATGCGAGACGGACGACGCTCTTCTTTTGACTATTACTTCGTAGTTGATCGCAGCTCCTATCGAACAGACGTACTGCATGCATACGGCCGAAACACGCGAACTGGATACTGAAGCTGTGGTCCAAAAGCTAAACTTTGCAATAGGTACTTATGCGAATTGATAAACCATATCTTGACCTGTTGATATTACATCGATGTTTCAAGCAGTGACAAGTGTCTCGATGGAGCTTGCCGGGAAATGGAAAACAAGGACCAGTCTAGCACCTTGTTCCGCGAGGCAAGGCTCTTCATTTCTTCCAGCGAAGCCGAACTCAGACCATTAGGTACGGTAATATTGATGAACTATTGATAGCTTGCGTGTTCTACGAAAACTCTCCAAATGACCTACTTTAACCCATTTCTTTAACTGGACCAAATCTGGCTGCACCTCTTTCCACAAGCAATTTTCGCCATGTGATAGCTCTAAGTATATTGGGGACTTGTATCGAAGTTTGTGCCTTTAGGTACCAAATAAGTGCAAGCGCTGGTGCCACGTTGTTTCATGGAGAAGATAATCGTCCTGTAACGTCTCTATCAATTTAGAGATTATTTGTTCAGAATATCGTTATTTGTAGATTGACCAAGAAATCCTTAGAGCAGTATGTCCTCTGCGTCTCGAGGATTATCAGTAATTTGCCCTCTAGCGAGGACCATAGAACCCCAGTGCTGCAGCTCACGTCGATTTTCATATACGAGCCCTTTTCTCTTGGGAGGATAGCATGCGATGTAGAACCCAATATTTGAGCTTTGGTCTATACCGGCAAATTAATGCTCCTTTTCGACGCGCAGAAGCTTGTAGTGTTTCTAATAAACTGCAATATATTAACCTAATAAGATCGTTATTTCTGAATGAAAGGGATTCAGCTGTCAGCTGGCCTCCAATATCAGTCGTATCCTCTTCTCCTCTTAAGAGCCAGCAGCTCTGTAAATCCAGCTTCTGGGCAAAATCTAATCACAGGTACCAAATCGTCGTCCGATGGCTAGGTGGCTCAACTTCCAGTCTGTTAGAATGATGGATCTTTCAATCTCCAATCTAGGAAGCGTGATAGTATGGCACTGTGCAACACGAACTCGTCTTTTTTCTTATCTGATGCGCGATAGTCATTCTCTTGTCAACTGAAAGAAGAAGAAAAAAAGATGAGAGGAATCTTCGTACCCCGATCTCCTTGCGCCACGTGGTTGCGAGTAGTAACTGTTAAGTAGTGTCGATGATATTCTTTTAGGATACCTAGCTAGATCTCAATATTTGATTGTTTTGAAGAAGCCGGAGTACAGGCAGCATATAATATGCCGGGTGTAAGCAAACGGTCTGGCGGGTCAATACTGGTCGGTCTCCATATGACCCGTTCTATCCAATATTTCATACAAAGAGGATGTATATAATCTGTTTCAATATCACTTACTCGACCAATCATGCTAACATGGTTGTGCACTTCGATGGCGTACCTAGTGGTCTAACAAGCCATCTCGACGGAAACTTGGCGCGGCTCGATTCATGTTCCAGGTTCTTGATAGTCCTTCGGGATAATTCGTTACGTGTGGGGACTGTTGGCTTCTTTATTAAATATTCTATGTTGTAGATTTGATTTCTACTCATTGTTATAACGATATCTTATTAGTTCTTCAATCTTGATTACTTAAGAACAGAATTTTTGGCTCATCTTTTGCTCTTTTAGATTCGAGCTAATAATATATAATTAAATATCTTGTGGGTCTATGAATTGTTCGATAAAAACCAGTAAGAAATATAATCTTAAAGTCGAAAGGTTGAACACAGTTGTAACAAAAGCTTGGTAACGTCAACGACATCCCATATCCTTTCAATTCTACAATACTTTGATATTATCTATAGTGACAGTGGTAATAACTTCCTTACCAGTAATCCAATTTGTTTCCAACAACACCTTTCTCTGTGTCCCATTCATTACCATGAATAACACGCAAATCCATTATCTTCTTTTCACTTCAACAATGCTCTCTAGCATCCCAGATCTCTATCGCCGTCTTTTTTCCAGCTATCCGTCGTCCTTGACTCAAATTCTCTTTCATCCCATACTTCCTCTCAATATCACTATTCCCAGTAATCTTTCTTTTCTTACCTCCATACCAACTCCCACTCACACACCTTTTCTTTCCCCCAATATAATTCGCACCACTAACCGTGCGTTTCTCCCTCCAACTTCTGACATCCTTGCTGCCACTACCCTCACGATTTCTTTTAATCTTTTCCGACGTATTAGAAACTGATCTCTTTTGAAAATGAGCTTTGCGGAACACATTATTAGGATCAAGCCATTGCAAGCAAATTTGATGCATAGGTTTTGCTTTCGCCCCTTCCTTGCAAGGAGATCGAGCCGACCAGTCCCAAAATCCGAGGAATTTATATGCGTTCTCCAGTGCCCGGCGACCTTTAGTCTCATCCGCAGCTAAATCATCAAGGCTTAGCGGTTCCACAGTGATGCTCTTGAGAATGAATGCTTCATATCTCCACAGCAACTTGACACCCAGAAGCTCTTCGGTCCTTTCAACTGGATTGAAGCTCCAGAGCTGAAGAGCTGAAGAATCTATATGGTTTTGAGTGAATGTTGTGAAGCCGTAGGTGTAAGGCTGTTTTCCCGATTCGAGCGGCAAGAGTTGTTGTTTCAATTCCATCAGACGAAAAATTTCTTCCTTTGCGATTTCATTTTGAGCTTTAGCAATTTCCCGTTTCCATTCATTGTATCTCTCGCGACCCCATCGTCCGAGGAGTAGGATCTCTGGACTTTTCATGTATTGTTCGTAAAGGGTTTCTATAGATATATCGGCTTCCGACTTGATTGAAATAACTGTAGGAGGATCCGTAAGATCACTAGTCGACTTAGACCTTATAGCTAGGCGAAAACTTCTTGGTGCTTCTGCGACTTCTGTAATTGTAGAGAAGATCGAATTCTTTTCATCGATGATATTGGCTACATGGTTTGCGAAAACAGTAGGCTCTTCATCCAAACTTCCATCTTTGAGGAATCCCACCAGTGGTAAATCAATCTCAATAGGTGCCTCAACTACTTCTGTAACCTCAGAGGTGATCTGGCTCTTTTCGGCACTGATGTTAGTTTGTGGTCCTGCAGCGACACCAAGATCATCCTCGACAATTCTATTCATAGATTTTGCATTTGCATTTACCAATGGATCAATTTCATCCGCCGCGTCGCCCACTTCTCTCACCTCTGTGATAGTTGAAGTAACTTTACCCTTGTTAAGTATATTTTCAATCACCGGTCCAGTGGCCATACGAAGACCTTCGTATGCTTCATCCACAATTGCATTTATAGCATCTACTTCCGATGGCGTAACTCTCAGTAGCCGCGAGGCACTTGTACCCGTATCCACTACCTGATTTTTCGCCTTGACATGCGTTAGTGGCACACTTTCACTTCCTCTACTTCCCGCATATTTTAAATCATTCCCTACCAAGAGCAGGAAATTAGCATTTTTACTATATCTCCCCGTCTCCAGCCTATTTTATGTCGATGCGAACACTCACAAAATAATCTATAAACAATCCGTTCCGCCACGTCCAGCTTCTCTTTCTCTCTTTCGTCGTTCACTTCTCTGGTCTTCACACCAAAAGCAGCAAGTATACTCTCATACGCCTGCAAGAATCTGACCAAGTCAATCTTGTCATCGATGGCTCGATATACCATTTCTTTTTTGCTGTACTTGCTGTCTTTAGATCTTGATCTCTTGAGATCCGGAGCTAACTTAGGGCTTGGATATGGAGGAGATCTTTGCGGTGCAGCTGGAGGATAGAAGTTATGAGACAATGAGAGAGGAGAGATGGAACGTGGGATCTCGTGATCGTCGAAGGCAGTTGGGGTTGGAGTGGTAATGTTCGAATTGAGCCAGGAATCTTGGACGGAGGAAGACGCCATGTTTGTGAGGGAAATGAGGAATGAGGAATGATTCAATTGATACAGATGTAGATTTAGAATTTGAGTACCACGTCGACTTGAAATGCAGACTTTATCTAAGGATATATACCAAAATGACTGTATAAGCAATGCAGTGAAATTATTTTATGAACGAGTCTTATGGAAGATTAGAAGAATGAAAAGGGGTTGAGGTTGGGCCACGCAGACTATGATGCATCTTTCCTCCAGATTTGCTTTGATTATGGAAGTTGCTACTACGCAACTCACACGGATATAGTACGTCATGAGCTGGAAATGATTTCATTTTGACAGAGAAGATTTTATATGGAGGGAAGTGACTGATCACTTGAATACATTATCAGAATGGAGGAGGAGCAACAAGGTTGGGATTTTCGATGGGATAATATCGCCAAGCAAAGAATGTAGAACCTATGTAACATCGATCTAGTAGGTAATTAGTAGTTACAAAAGGACATTCTCGCAGCTGCCGCTTTCGAGAAGAGATCTAAAGTTGAGGAAGCAAGGTATGTAAGGAGGACAGATCAAACACAAAAGAAGTCAAATAGGGAGCATCCAAGTATCCTCATCACAATAAAGTCCACAGCCCCCAACACATAACAATACAACAAAGAACTTTCTTAAACTTCACAACACAATCAAGATCTAAGAAATCAAATCAACAATCGCGTTCTTCATTCCAGTCAACTATTGACATCTATCTAATCCTAACCCTTCAATCCACAGATACAAAGAAGCAATACTAGTTACATGATTACCCAACATCCATCCATCTTTCAACCCACGCCCCAAATTTTAAATGGAAGAAAAGAACATACAATAGAAGTAAAGTAATAAAAAGGAAGAAGAAAAAACTAAATGCCCACACAGTTTTCGACACCGATGGATGGGAAAGAGTAAAGAAATTATGCAAAGAGAAGAATTGATTGTACACACTGACGACACCTAACCTATCCACTCGCTCACTTACTTCCAAACATCTCTTTTTATGAATCAATGAGTATAAACTTCCCCGATACACAAGATCAGAAGCATCAACCCCGACCCCATCCCCCGTCAATTCCTCTCACCCACTCGCCGACTTCGAATCCTAAACGCCGACGTGTCTTTTCATCCATCTTGCCTTTAATTTTCTCCTTCTCCTTTTCCTTTTCCTTTCCTCCACTTCCTTCTTTATCTCTTTCTCCACCTCCACTGCCCACCGTACTCGTACTGCCTTTCCTCAAACCTTCTCTATCCCCCGGTAAACTCCCTTCTCTTCCCATCTTCTCTGAAACCAACACTCTGACCACAATGCCTCTTCCAACCAACCACTCCACTCCTCCAGACCGTTCCATCTCTTCCCTCCCTACCCCCTTCACAAACACCGTGAGATCTGCACCTACAATTCCTCTCCAGAGCGTAGCCATCCACTGCCAATGATCGATAGGGGCATAACTATCATTTATTGGTAATTTCAACGAATACGCATCTGACAACGTGAGAGAATATCCGTGTGGTATAAGAGCAATCGGTGTTCGTTTATGCGGAGTAGACGACTGCGACACTTCCGACGATTGAGGAGTCGAAGAAGCATTAGAGGTATCTCTACGAGGTGAAGAAGGAGGGACCGTCGTGATGAACTTTGTAATCTGTAATGAATTCCGATGCCATTGACAAATCGTCGAGAGATATTCGACGAAAGGATCAGCAGACTCTTCTTTTTCCTGGAGGTCTTTCATATCCATCACCATCTCATGTTTGTTCTCCTCTTTTCCTTTTAATCTCTCCTTTCCTTTCTCTCTCGTCACTCGCACACCCGAGACGTCCCGCATCTCAGTATCCGCATCTTCACTCACGGCTGTATCCCCAGATTCTTGATGAGCATCGGATCCCGTCATCCAAGTCCGAACCATACAATTGGCATCTTTTTCCAGATGTCCACGGATGAAATCTCCCACTTCTATAATCAATCCCTTTTCCATGCCCTCAACCGCAATCACCGCACCTCTAATTTCCTGTGCAGGACTTGTAGGACCTGGTGCCGCTAACGGCGGCGATATCTTCGAAAGGATGTTTAACTTGTTCCAAAAGGGGATTGTCATGACCATGGCCTCAACACTACGAGCTTGGGACTCTCTACTTTCGCTACGGATGTCGCGGTCCGTAGGACGATGAGCAGATGTAGTGGCGGTAGTTGGTAGTTGGGTTTGGAGAGGAGGCAAACGGAGAGATTCGTCGAATGTGGGAGTCCGATTGCGGTAGGTGGGTGTCATGCTCTGTTGCATATGTGTGCTACGCATTGGAGCCGACTGAGGCGGACCCATTGCGCCCGACCTTGAGCCCGGAAGAGGTTGAGGAGGATTCCGGAAGGGACCCGCCGACATTGGGATTTGTTGGTTGCGGGCAAACCCTTGTTGAGGGGCTGAATAAACCATCGGAGATGGTTGTGGATAGACCCTCGGATCATTGGTGAAACGTCGACGCTTGAAATCTGGGGAGGCAGATTGCATCTCGATATCTTGATCCTGTTCATGATGGGTATGGAGGGGTTGAGGGTACGGGTGTCGCCTAACCATTTGTTGGGGAGGTGGACCTATACGTGGAGAATCTACTCTACCGCTGCCGGGCATTTGAGCTAGATAGCGGGGTCTCTCAAGCTCGCCGAGCTGGGGTTGATACTGAGACTGTTGGGACTTCTGAGCCTGATTGTTTGAGCTGAATGGCGGAAGAAGTCTATCGTTACGAGGAACGGCAGCTCCAAAGGCCGGCGTGAAGGGTGTCAAAGGTGTACTTGGCGTGGAGATGTAGCGTCCGTTACATCTCGGACACCGAATGGGATCGTCCGATGTTGAAGTTAGTGGACGATTACCGACCGTTTTTCCTGCTCTGCGCGGCTGGTAACGATAATTAGGATATTGTCGTTGATGACGTTGTTTTTCTTCCTAGGTACCACAAAATCAGCATGGTCTATATGATCACGGGCTACTACTATGTTATTTACTTCAGCGAGTCTTTTCCATTCCTCTTTTACATTGGGTGCCTGCTCGCGCCACTGTTCTCCAATAATCTTTGATATTTCAGGATTTGCAAGACCGGGATGCTGGGCGACGACTTGTGCCTGATAATGTTGACGGTAAAGGATGAATGCTACAAAGGGAAATTGTTAGCTTCTCGATTCTGCAGTGGTGACAAAGAATCCCAGCCCAATAAACAAAGGCTAGGATGAACATAGGGTCTCTTGCAGCCATTCTCAATAACCAATCACACGATTATTGTCAATCATCATTGTCAAAGAAAAGTTTTAGGTCACGCACCGTTTCGAGGTCGTGGTATCTTTGGGTCTGGTTGACAAAGACACACTTGTTCTGTGACTGGCGTATCAGAAATAGGGGAGGGCCCTCCGATGCTATTGCTTGTGCTCGCACTATTCAATGCAAGATCTCCGATTCGTGGTTGGCTCGCACTCGCACTTTCAGTATCGAGTGATGCTGCTCGTTTTCTTGACAAACGGTCGGAAGGTGGAGGTGAAACGGGGGGTTGGAGGCTCTGAATGTTTCTCTGGGAGAATAGGTCTCAACGAATTCCTCCTACTAGAATCTGTGGAGATACTAACAGGAGATCGAGGAGCGTCTTTATCAACATTGCCGTTGGCTCTGCGTACTTCTGCCATAATTGACATGATTTTTGATTTCAAACGAGATGAGAAAAAAGTTCAAGTTTTTGAAGTTGATATCAAGTGGGAACTTCAGAGTATAATAGATAGAAAGGAAAATAAAGAGGAAAGAATAGAAGGGTAGAATGCCCTTCTTGATAGTGACGAAATGCTTTGTATGCATTGCGACTGGATAAAGGAAAGGACAATTCTATCATAACTCAATTCATCCATAATCAACTTCTAGTTGTGACATTCTGTCCATTCTAGGCATTCTAGGCATTATGGCAAAGTGTTGGTGTCTTTGTTGTCTCGGGAAGACTGCACAGCTGCAGTTTCGCATGCGTTTTCCTTTGTCTTTAGTGAGCTCCGTTACCAATGTTCACTCCCAGTAAATCCCAAGAAATAGAAAATCAAAATTAAGAAAAATGCTTGGTAACGGGTAGAATAATTTCATGCTTACTAAAGAAGATCTAATTGGAATGCTTTTTTTTACCCAATTTTGGAGAGGTGTGAGGAATGTAATCCCAATTAGATTTTTTTTTGGAGATACTACATAATATCCGCAAACAGAACCATGAAACCTTGGACACCCCCTTTAGACGCCAAAAGCAAGCGACGAGCTCTAGATAAACCCCTGTTCTCAGGTTACACTGATAGTTACACCAGTGAACTACTCCCGCAAATGCACTAATGATGTGACCACGCCAATCAACTGCTCACACCAGTCGATGAACTGCATCAGGCGCAGCGGATGTTGTTTATGAAATGAACCCATTACCAGCTTCACCGTTCATAATAGCTGCACTCCTCCGTGCATCAATGAATAAATCTTCGCACTCCCCTACATCCTGGACATCAATTTGATTGCGTCCGCTTACTCGCGCTAAAATACTAGATGGTGTTAGAAGCTGCAATGCATATCTCAAACTAATTCTTGAACCATGTTCTGTGAGTTTGTCTAATGCAGCTTCAGTTATGGCTAAGCCTTCAACTGTAACTCGAATACGAAGAATTCTCCTGATTTCATCCGCCTCGTAAGCATTTGTAGGAATGATTAAAAGACGAGCCAAAAGATCAGAAGGAATTCCATGTGCCGAGATCAAATCTTCACTACCACGAATGGTACACATGCCACGGTTGGAAGCGAGAATTACGATTGGAGAAATCGTTGATTCGAGAGCACGATTCAGATATGTGAAGCATTCGAGATCGAGCATGTGAACCTATAATTTGTTAATGATTAAGAACCGGAAGGCGTATTGAAGGCTTTGACACATACCTCATCAATAAAAAGCACGCCTGGAACAAGTTCTGCCACTCCTTGATCAATGTATTTGTTGACCACTTTATTAATCTCCGCTCTTAATTTCTCCGTAATTTCTGTCATTTTTGGTTTCATCAACTGGCCCATCATACTCATTATGTCTTGTCCACCTTGAGGTCTGGAGTTTGCGATATCAAGATCATGTAAAGTAACATCCTGTACAATCTCCTTCTTCTTGTTAACTTCTCCCTTTGGTATTGGCACATACTCCTCCGCCTCCAGGTCGAATTCCGTCGCATACGCATCCGATCTGCCAACACGTTTACAGGCTCCAGTATTCGCTTCGATATAAATGACATCTCCAACTGTAACCTTCTCTTTCTGTATTGCTTCGTAAATGCTTGGATCTAATCTTAACTTCTTTTGGCCCTTGGCGCTCTTCAATCCAATCAACAATGTGCTGATAGTCTTTCCATAGCTTCCCAATGGATTCTCAGCTTCCTCTGGTGTTAATTCTGTAACTTCGCCCTCGTAAACCTCCTTCGTTTCGCGAACTTTCAGACCAATGGCTCGTCGGAAGTTTTCCATGAGCGCCTCTGTTTTCTTGACTTCCGTCGAGTATACTTCGCTTGCGACGATGGGGCAGAATGGTACTTTTGTTCCAAGTTCTTGACTGATAGCTAGGGCGAGAGCTGTCTTTCCTGTTCCAGGTCCTCCTGCAAGTAAAATAGCTCGGCCAGCCATTTTTTTGGAACGAATTAAGTCGACGACCACACCACAAGCCTGCAACCAGAATATATTAGTTAAAGTCCTATTATCCATCATGCATACAACACACCTCTCGAGCTGAAGTTTGGCCAACAAATCCACCGGCCTGTTTCTCAGCAGACCCATCATTTCGAAGTCCAAGACCTTTGATATGTGTATGTGTAGAAGTTCGATTGTCGCGGGAGTTTCCCTTAACATCGCTGAGGTTTACCATATTCGCGATATAGATGCAGTCAGATATTGGTGGTAATTATTGGTATCAAATACGTAAAATACTTGATCGAATATAAATATTAATCTTATTTTCAAATATTACAAGGTGGAATAAAATCGATGGTGATTGGCACAAAATCACTTATTCTTGAAGATGAATTTCTGAGAATAATTTCGCGGAAGGCTGGCTGCACATGTAAACGCGACTGGGAATTATACTAGGTAAGCGGTGGGTCCGAATCAATCAAATCACGTGAAAGTACACAAGGCTGATGGATATTCCTGATTGATTGATCATCCATCTGCAGCCTCTCCTAGAGTTTGAAGTCTGCAGGTGTTTGGTGAACTCCGGTTATTTGCATAATTACATGAGGCTATCCGTTAGTGTCGCACTTGATTGATGGATTTGGTAATCGGTCAAGCTTACAGTACACAGTATGATAATTAGATCTCAGTGAAAACTTCATGATGGATAAAACGGCTGACGCGCAGTCCTTGATATAATGTTTCTCGCGAAGTTGATTACTCCAACCAGGCCATTTCCCCATTCCTCCCGAATTCCCATGCCTATACTCTCCCTTCTTTTTGAAAACTCCTCAGCTATATGCGTCATAGAACAAGTCGCAGCTTAACATTCATCCCACCCTAAGCTTATGCAGACGCCCTAATGTAGAATAGAACCTTGTGCCCTGCAAACGATGACCTCAATGCAAAGAGAATTTCCTTTCAAACGCCTGCAACACTTCCAAAAAGAGTAAGGTATTCCAAACGCCTTCAAAATCGATGCAGTAGAACAAACGAAATACACAATCAATGGCAATCAAGAAACTCTCCATCTTCACTGGATCTATCAGCCGTTCTTGGACGTTCGACCATCTCCGTAGGAGATTCGACCAATCTGCTTGGACCTAATTGACTTAATCTCAACTTCTCGTCAAACATGGAAACCAGTCTGTCGGAATATTGGTCAAGTATTTCTGCTAAAACTGTTTCACTAATGGTTCTCGACTTTTGGCTTCTGTCCCCTAGCGCTACCGAGGTCAGGCGTAACTCCTGGTCTAGCTCCTTTAGACAATCTTCATCTATAGATTCGGTAGATAAGAGCTTTCTTCGGTACGCTCTAAGTGTTCGACAGGCTTGGTCTGTCGCCATGTTAAGTGATCCGGATTCGGTCATGCCACTGCTTGAACTTTTGCCACGGCCCCGTAAGTCTACCGACGCCGTCGAGGGACGTCTGACCTCTCTTGCTTGAGGACTGTTTGGACTCCGAGATCTGTTCCTTGGATAAGATCTACGTCCTGTGTCGTCTGATGCGGATGCAAAATGTTTCGATGGCACAGCTTGTACAGATGGAATTGATAAGGTGGGATTCTGATTCGTCAAGCCGTATTTCGAGGTCTTGCGTTTGATTACTCTAGGTGGCGAAGACGATCCAGGAGGAGTAGCTGTTGGTGATGCTCGCTGGAACTCAGCAAGCTCGGCTTTCGATAATACCCTTCTCAATGGCTGACGCGAGGTCGCTGGATCCTTTGGTGGTGTCTCATCTTGGGTACCGTCGTTTGACTCGGGTTGATTCTGTGAGTAGGCGATGGTATTGGAAGCAATATCCCACATCATGATTGTGCCATCCAGCCCTGTGCTTATCAAAACTCTAGACGACGAATCGATGTTCTCGAGAAGTGCTACGCCTGATACGGAAGTAGTGTGTCCCCATTCTCGGTCTAGAAAAGATCCAGTACTCCAGTCATAGATACGAACAGACTTATCAGTAGTCGAGACACCAGCAAGAATTGTACTAGGCTTGCCAGAAAGTACACTAGGTGTACCCATCGCAAGGGAGTCCAGAGCGACAGCGTCTGCTCCATCATAGTCTGTTGCTCGAAATGAATTGACAAGACGTCCAGTAGCTATTTCATATGTAGCTACAGTGCGATCCAATAGAGACACCACAATATTACCTACTTGAGGACCGAGACAGGGCGTCATCGAGACGGGCGCAGCTTTCAAGGTGATAATACGGACTGGGACAGCAGCCAGCGCATTTCCTTCTGCTACTTCTTTCTTCACAAGTTGCCGGATGTGAATTGTCCTATCCATACCACAAGATATGAGTTTCTCGCCATTCTCGGCGAAGAACAAACCGCATACACCAGCAGTATGTTCGTCTAGAGTTTGTACTAGTTCCCATTTGTTTGAGACGCGACGGAACAATTGGATGGTTCGATCTCGACTACATGAAGCTATCATCGTCGATGTATCATCCTCATAAATGGTGATATCTTGGATCTCGGTAGAATGAGCACGTGTCTCAAAAGTACATGCACCCGTGGATGGATCTAATATTTTCAAAACTCCGTACTTATCTCCAGAAACCAGAAACAAAGCATCCTTTGATATTCTCACGACTTGACATGAGTTGGCAGCTTCTTCTTCTGTAGGCACTTGATCTATGCCGACTGTAATCGATCCTTTGCTGTTGCCATGCAAGTCCCAAAAGGCAAGGCTGCCATTGACCGACCAGGTAAGGAATGCTGCTCCCATATGATTGATTTCGGGTAAGAGTTGGACACCCATCACTGCGTCACCATGAGCGGGTTGAAGTGTGTTTTGGAACCCATGGTCAGCATCCTCGTCGTCTTTTCCCCATATCTCAATCGTATGTCTAGAATCAATCGTCACGAAATTCCCTCCAGCATAGCCCATAGCACACAAATGGCCAGGGTCAAACTCGTCATTGGATTCATCTGACGGGAGAGGTGATAATGGAGGAGTAGATGGAGCTAGAAGTGTGTCCAAGGATACCGTTTTGACTTTACCATTGCGACCTCCTATCCTTACCTGCCGCGTTTCCATCTCAATAGCTATACATGTGACGGGAAATCCGGTGGTCAAAACTTTGATCAGTTTTTGGCCTTCAGTGCTGTCTAGAAGACAAACGTCTCCCTTTTCCGAGCAAACAATAGCCCTGTGGTCAGACAATGAAGCCACGCATGTGAAAGTCGCATCTACTAATGGTCCAAGCAAACAGTTCCGACCAGTAAGAGTTTTGAGCGCTGGTTGTACTGGTAGTGGTAATGGTGTGCCGTCAAGTGCAAATTTTTGTTTTGGTGAGGGACATCGACCATCGTCGACTCTCCATACTTTTATATGACGAGTTCCCACAGTAACTACGTTCCCTCCCAGCCACAACATTTGCTTGATGAAACTAGTACATTTGTTGCTCGAATGTAGCTTTGCTGTTCCATTCTTTGGATTTATGGACCAAACGTGAAGAAATCCATCATTAACATTACCCAAGCTGGCAAGATATTTGCCGTCAGGACTGAATGATATGGCAGCGACGCCATATGTATGCTCGGTAAGAATGGCGAGCGGCGTATCTGAAGAACTCTCTTGCAAAGAGAATATTAATACTCTAGGGGCGTACCCTGTCTGTATCCTTATCAGTCAATACACAAATATTCGTACAAACCTGCTTACCTCGCCCACAGCCAAAAAGCGACCATCCGAACTAATAGACACACATGTAGCCGCTTTGATCCTCTCCCTGCTTGACCATGTCTTCGACGAAGAGTCACCTGATTCTAAACTCGTGTGTGCAGTAGATGGTGCATATGGGATTGCAGCATCTCGAAAGCCTTTTCCGTTTCTGCCATCATTGGCAATGTTGGCAGGGGTTGAAGGTCCACCTAAAGCTATATTACTTGTATTGGCGGCGACTGCTGTTGGAGAAGCCCGGAAAAAACGTTGGGAGTGTTTCCCCTCATCATCAATATCAACCACCACCACCGCAGCCCCAGCTGTGTATGCAAATATCCGAGATGTAGAGAGACAGTCGAAACATGGTGGAGAGGATACTGTAGTTCCAATTATTTTCTTCAACGATAATCCTAACTCGTAGGGATTCCTGTTCTTATTCGAGGGTCGCGGGGTTCGTGGAAATGGAGAAGGACTAGCTTTCAAACCAGGTTTTGTGTTCGCAGCGAAGGTCCTTGGATTGATGGGTGTCGAAGCCATTATCGACTGTTCACGAAACCAAACACCGGGATGATAGAAATGCAGTGGTCGAAGCTCTCTTCTTCGTCCAGCGTTTGTGGATGTTGATGCGGTGCTTCAACCTTTCTGATATTTTAGGAAATGAATTGAGTTTTGTGCGCCTCGAAAGAAAATTGGGGTATCATGAAGAAGAGAAAATCAAAAACTACCTAGGGATTATGACGTTGATTAGCTCGTTGAATTTTTCTATGGTGATTTTCTTTACACACCGATTAGATCGGATCTGGATCTGAGAGTGAGAGTGAGAGTGGGAGTGGGAGGGGAAGGGAAGGGAAAGGAGGGGGAAGAACGACGGAACTTTAAAAAGAAGTCCTCAAAACATTGATCAAATTGTTACGGTGGTTCTTTTTTTTTATAAGAAGTTCTTAGTACGACGACGACGAAGACGAGCAGGAGGGAAAGGAAAGGAAAGCAAAGATCAGAAACTAGAATATCAGAAACCAACAGTGACAGCCCAAACCACCTGTTTTCCCTATCTTTTTCTTCTTTTGCCCTATCCTATCGTGACATGCAAAGAATAATTTACTGGGGAATCTTAACATACGGTGTCTTACAGTGTTGATGCACTGGAATTTGACCCGAACCAGAAAGTAGAGGCCTGTGTTTAACCCTTGCCCTTGTTTACAGGGTCGTGTTAATCAGGGGAAGGCTCGGGAATGGATCTACTCGAGGCACTCCACCACCAATTGGGATCTTTCCAGAATATTGCCAGAATGTTATTGGTTCATTTTAAGTTTATTTGCCAACAAATTGGTTGAACCATATCTTAATGGTCGTTGACAATTTGGATAGCTATCAATCGGTCAAACTATCAATGTAGCTAGATGGCTAGATACTAGATAGCCTCCAGCTGTTCGTTCTCGAGTCGGACTCTGTGCTATGTCCAAAGATCAACAAGCAGTGTCAGATATGTGTTCGAGCATAGTTGATTGATTTCGATTGTACTTGCATGGCACGCAGATGGCCTATCGATGATAGACAAGAGAAGGGGAGTGAGCATATCATATCTATCTGACAAGCAGTTACGGCCATTCTATCAGATAACATCTACCAAAGACCCTCGTGACCTTTAAGATTGAGTAATATTACTCCGTAGTTTATTCATACGTCGAATGCAACATCATCAATAGGATGGTAGCAGGGCAATTAAAAATGGTCGATCAATATGTGGTCCCGTTCCGACAAGTGGGTTTGTTCATATTCTTACATTATCATTGTACACATTCGAGAACAACTAATGCTCAAAAGATCCTATCCTCCATTTCATCATCGAGACTGATAGTCGCTGGCCTTCGAGGTTCCGAGTTCCCAGGTCGACTAGTCGTAAGGACAGGAGCTGCTTTCTTTTTCCACTCTGGTTTACCCCTACCTATACCCTCCTCTCTCCATTTTCGGGGTGGTTTTACTCCCAATTCAGCATATTTACCCCATATGTTCTTCCCTCTTTGAAACCATCTCCTCTCCCGATCGGCTTCCTCTTCTGGCCGTGGTACCCATGTACTTCTCAATATTCTCCGGATTGCTTCTGGAGATATCTGAAAATGATCGGCCAATGCAGCCGTTGAATATTGCTCAGGGTATTGAGCATGCAGTGCTCGAATCCCTGCCTGCGCTTCCGGCGACAATCTTTTCATCGGCTTCCAACCTTCAGGGAATTTTTCCTTCAATGCTGCTTTTTGTTCCATCCAAGTTTTACGCTTCGGAGGTACCCAACCATCATCCACTATGTATTTATTCGATGTGCTGGCTTGTGGGGAATGTGATACTGCGTTGTCGATTTTGATGCTTCTAAACCTGATTTTTTCTTCATCTGTAATCCACCTCGCCTTCCTCACGGGTTTTGAGAATATGTCTATCGGCTCTCTCTGGACCCACGACTCCTCCATTGTTTCTGTTGGTTGAACCGATTCCCTCGCTCCCTCGGCTTTCCATGGTAGTATCGATGCCTTCGATTCTCTCGATTGCAAATCTGCCAACTCAGATTGTGTCTCCGCAGCAAGGGCATCTATCGATTCTGGTGTAATTTCCATGAACAAGTCATCTAGATAATCAATCTCATTTTGTGTAGTATTCTTGTGCCCTTCCGTCGCAGATAAGGAGGTCTCTCCTTGGTTTTCGATAGGGGCATCTTCATCACAACTTCTAACAAGTTGAGATGAATATGCCGACGAATATGCTCTCGAGTATGAAGGAGATGTATGTGAGAGTGGAGGGGCATTGAACCTTCGAATGTTAATTCTCTGCGGGCGATGATAGCTGGAGGTGCTTGATGCAGTCAAATCAAGTTGAGCTACATGGCGAACAAATAATCGAAGAGTTTTCGTCGTACAAGAACAAGACATGACTATTTACATTCTTGGATGGAAAATTATGTGAGTTTATAGACGGGCAATAGGAAACATCAGAATCGAAGGAAGAGAAAATCTTCGCCTAGGAATTTGACTGGGATTTTCTTATCGAGGTGCTTATCCGAGTCGATCAATCTGCCAGCCATGCCAATGCCAGTGCCAGTGCCAGTCCAGCCATCACTTGATCCGAACATCAACTGTATCTGCGCATTCACTTCTTTCATCGACTCCAGTGAGTCTACCAGTATCTAATCATTGATTATCGTCCAAACTGAGCGTCGACGAATTATGATACATGTTGACTGCTGATATAAGATCTATCAATATCCGTCTTATATGTGTTTGATCTCATCTTCTGCGATATTCACCATTTAGGTGCTGGTTTCCTCTTTTTTAGACTATCCATGCTATTAAGCTTCTAGATACGGAAATAGCGTACTTGTCAAAATATCTATGATGTCGATGTCGTTTTTACCCATAGGTGAATCATGAATTAGAGTGAGGCGTTCGTGGTTGGTGGATCTACTTCTCATTTATGCTTCTGGTAAATCCAAAAGACTTTCCTACTTTTTCACACAAGTGTTTTTTCACAGAGTAGCTTTGTTCTTTTCTCATTGTTCAATCAATTTATAGTCTCTCCATTCTTTCGTGTATTAACATTTACATGGCTTTACCTAATCCTTTTCGTCGAAATGATGAAAACACTCGCCACGCCTGGGGATACACCTTCCAATGGACTGCGGATCATTTTACAGAAGAGCAAATGCATCCCATGAAGTTTTCATATGATGTTCTGGCTGAAGAATGCTTAAATTGTTTGGACAAAATATCGCCACCCACATCGGGAGAACTTCCCAGAAATCAAAGTACAATTCCGAAGGGAAAGGAAGGCGAGGAAAAACCCAAGAGAGATCTATATGTCTTGTTGAAAGATCATGCTTCCGAAGATGAAAAACTCGCGGAACTATGGAATGAAGTTAATACAATACCGGATTGGGTTGTAGGTGGTTTAGTGACCTTGACACTGGTGACTTTGCTCAAACTGGATTTAGGATTGGGAACAAATCGAAAGAGGTCAAGAAGTGTTTTACAGATATGGAGGAGCTGTATTAACAGGAGTATGTTACCTGCACTCATCCATGTAATGCAGAGACTGATTCAATATTTCACAGTTGGCATATCAGTCATTACTCGGTGGAATGGGCGCAGCAAGAGTTACAGAGGTTCTAGCTAGGACTGGTGGCTTTTCTGCAAAGGTAAATACGATATATTCAAGTACATTTCACAGCTTGGACTTTCATATTTTCTACTGGAAAGTTTCGGGAAACTGCTATTGATAGAAGTCCTTTCAAAAGCATACTTTCAACTTTGATCCCAAACATCAAAAACTTTCCATGTTTATGTTTGCCATGCGTTTATCCACTCATCTAATCCAGTAACAGTCAGCCAGAAGAAGAATGTTCGAAACGACCCAGCTCCTTCTTCAAGTAACTCAATCCCTTGAAGCCATTAAACCCGGCGGCGCAGGTCACATATCCTCCATAAAAGTCCGTCTGCTCCACGCCGCTGTCCGCCGTCGCATTCTAGCCCTAGCTAAAAAAAGACCCTCCTACTATTCCATCTCAGATCACGGCATCCCCATCAACGACCTCGACAGCATAGCAACCATCGGCACCTTCTCCACAACCCTAGTCTGGCTCTCCCTTCCCCGTCAAGGCATCTTCCTCCGCCCCCAAGAAATAATCGACTACGTTGCTCTCTGGCGTCTCGTCGCCTACTATCTCGGCACCCCAACTTCCTTCTTCGAAACTCCCGCCACTGCAAAAACCATCATGGAATCTCTCCTTCTAACCGAAGTCAACCCCTCCCCCACCTCCCAAATACTCGCTCAAAACATTATTCTCTCCCTCCAAGGCAAAGCCCCAGCCTACCCGTCCCGCTCCTTTCTCGAAGCCAATGCTCGCTGGCTAAACGGCCACTTACTCTCCGATGCCCTCGGTCTCGGTAATCCTCCCCTATACTACTACATCCTCGTCGCAGGCCAATGCATCTTCCACATGACAATCAGCTATCTTTACCGCAGCATCAACCATCTCGATCGCAAACAAATCGTCTTTCTGAGAAAGGTCTTGCCAATGGTAATACATAGTCCGACGGTGGGAATTGCAGGGGAAACGGGCTTTGAAATGCAGTATGTGCCGGAATTTAGCACGAAAACAGAGTTGGGGGAATATGTACAGGAGAAGAATCAGGGGAGTGTGGAGGTGAGAAATTTAAAGGCTGTCGGATTGGCGATTGTGGGGGTGGGAGTGGGAAGTTTGGTGCTGTGGAAGGGGATGAGGGGTTTGGTGATGGGAATGGTGGCGATGGGAAGGGGAGTGCTTTGGTTGTTGGGATGAATCGCGGAGAGGAGAATGGGAAACTGGGACTTTATTTTGTAATGTCTTGCATCATTGCTGGGTTTTTTCTGTGGACAGAAGCGGGAAGCATTGCATCACAATCTCGCAATTGAATCTAAGAGCACTTTTGAGAACTTTATTTAGAAGAATATTTTTGTATTTCGCATGACAATCGTCATGGATCTTCTCTCTAGATCCTAAACTAATCTCGCTCCTCTCATGTATCATACAAACGCGCCATGTGCCGTAGCATTTACTATCTCATGTAACGCCACACCCGGCTTCTCAACTCCTCGCAATGCACCTAAGAAAACAGCCAAACGCAATGAGAATACTCTTTTTGCTTCGTCCCAAGCGAACGCCAATGAAATGCCCAAAGCCGACCAACAAATAAAAAATGCCTCGCCCAAATTATCTGCATCAGACTACCATCATATCATATACACATCTCCCGCACACCCGCTCGCGTCTAAAACTCCATCAACTCAACAGGCGGTCTCGCAGTATGCGCCAAAACCGGCTTCTCCATCTCCAGCGGAGACACGCCCCAATCCTCGCCCGTGGTATCCTCAACTGCTATCGCTGGCAGATTGGGACTGTGTCCATGAGCCTGGGGATCATAGATGGTAGTCGTGCTTGCGCTTCTCCCTCGACCATTTTTCAACGACTCGCCATTATCGCTCATGGGACTCGCGGGCAAATCGGTGGTTGGGCGATGATGCAATTTTGCGAGGGCTTCGGCGAGATCTTCAGCATGTACTTGTTTATTGGGCGCATCCTCCATTTTCATTTCCCAGCCGTGGGGAGGCGAAGGAGGAGGCGAGATGAAGAAGAGTTTTCCGGCATCGGGGAGATTGAGATGCGTGTCTTTTGGGGAGATGGAGGTGGGTTGGCCAAAGTAGACGCGCATGCGCTCGCCCATGATTTCTTCGCCGTCGAGGATTTGGCGGATGCGGATGGCGGATTCTTCGGAGAAGAAGGAGACGATGATGCGGGAGAAGGATTTTAGGGGGGCCCAGGAGTGGATGGGCGCGGAGGTGTTGATGAGTTCTTTGATGGATTGGAGGTTGTCTGCGCGGAAGATCTCGCTGTCTTTGAGATTGGTGATGAGGAGGGTATTGGAAGGAGGTGTGGGTTGCGAGAGAGGGGGGAGATTGGAGAGATCGAGAGAAAGCGATTTGTGGGATCCTCTGCGCGAAGAAAGAGTACTTCCAGTTGGGGAAGTTGGAGATGACATGGTTATAATGTGTGATTGAATTGTGTTGTAGTTGTAGTTGTAGTAGTAGTAGAATAAATGTAGATATATGAGTTTCGGTGAAGGAGGAAGAGCGTATTGATAGACGAGTTTCTTATATGTCGTTTCGTTTACACTTTGACGTCTTGATTGTATGTATTATTCAAGAGGGATTTGTGTGTTCTTGTGATTAGAGGAGTAGGTAGATAGATGTGTTTGCTTCTTGATTGAAAGCTTGATAGAGAAAGGATATTTTCCAGAAGATGAAGAGAGAGGGCTTTTAATTGTCTTTGTATTTGGGTGTAAGAGAACTGGAGCTTGATAATGTGTGTAATGTGTAATGTGTAATCTGTATTGTCTAGTAGTCTCCGGACATTTAAAAGGTGGTGGTTCCGGCCAGACAAGGGTCATATTGACTTGTTTGCGTGGAGGCAAATCATGGCGCAGCGGCGCAGCAGCAAAACAAAGTTTTAGTGTGGATTGGCAGGTTTTCCAAGGTTTTTTTTACTTGCGTCGTGCTATCTGGCCTACTCCTGGGTAGATACGGAGTTGAGCAGTACGAAGGTACGAAAATCACACGAGAGAGCCATGAGCAATGTCGGTCTTGTCAAGCTTGTCCATCTTGGTACCATGCACGATGTAACGATGATGTTTTTTTTCTCATCAACTTGTCTTGCCGTTCGGTGTCTCTGATACAAGAGAAAAGAGAAAAGAGAATGCGCGGTTTAATTCACCCGAGTAAACCAATTACCTTCATTAATTCAATCACGATGGTGATGGTATCAGTCAAGACTTTCTTATTCCAGCTGTCCCAGCCACTTGATGCGAGTCTGATTTTGATATCTCACACGGAATATTCGTTAAGCGCTTCCATCAACGCGTCCGTCGCAACTACGAAACATCACCACCAATTTAGCCAAGTAACTCAGAATTTCATCCGTGTTTCTTCCTTCGTTTTCAATGGGGGAAGGGGGTGAGGAAGAGACCCTTGAAAAAGTGGAATAATATAATACGGCAGAGAAAGTGTCAAATAATTCCAAGACTTATTAGTTATTACAATGTGTTATATTCATGGTTGTGTTATGTATGCTTAAACACGAGAAAGTCTAGGAGATTTCTAGGTCGCTTGGATGTCACGGCTATGTAATGCTACGTGATAGTGATAGTGATTCAGAAATTACTTACTTAATACAGAGTAACCTACTGCATCAGATATCTAACCCATCCTTATTCCATTATTTGCTGCATGATGGATGATGGACCATGGGATCAATACTCAAATGCTCCAATGCTGAGCCTCAACATTGCGCAAATGGAAGAATGGGAATTGGGATTGATTTACCACAAGAAGTAACCCATCCATACCTCTCCATGCCATCATCAATGCCAGGAGATGCCAAACCCACTGAAACTACCAAACAAGTTACAACTTACAGCCCTCATGGAAAGCTTAGATCTACTTCTTGTCCATGTCTTAACATTGTTTTGATTTTTATGTTGTGGGGTCTTCGTCGTGTCCTTCTTGGGATCTTCGAGTACGAAGGACTTCATACCATGGAGACCTGTTAAACCTAGAAAGCATTAACCTTACAACACTGCCTTCGCATCTTCTACCTAGTGACTCTTGCATACTCTGTACTCTGCACACGAAATTCGAATCTTCAATAGAAAACGGTTCCACTTGGTCGCCCACAACTTAACCGCCTAGATCTATCTAATTCATCATCCTGTAGATGGCCCAACGACAAAGCCCAGATTGGCGACGGGGTTTAGATTGAAGCATGTACGAGATTGCGACTTGTGAGATTGGTCCTCGATTGCCCAGCTCGCCCTGTACGTATTCATCTCTGGAGTTTCGTCTTCATATCTCTTGTTGAGGGCGCAGCAATAATTCCTCCATAATATAAGCTTTAGTCTATTGGTCCACTCATATCATCATGACCATCACAGACTGACTTGAATCCGGAAAAACAACGACATGGCGGGTTGTGAATCACTAAGGTTACAAATGTAGAAGGTTTCACCTGTCTACTCCAATCAAGTACAAAATGATTCGAAGGTTAGAATCACGTAGGCCGTTTTGCAACAAACATCCCCCCCAACATCCCCCTCTAGACGATACTCAGCCTTCTTTTTACGCACCCGCTTGCAAACGAGAAATGACCAAGAATTATATAGCCGTCATGGGAAATTCTCCAGACTGTAAGACCGTCTTCAATATTTCAGCAGGTCTCTTGAGGCGTATTCTCAATAGTCAGTCTTTTCCTTCGTACCATTGCCACAAGGTCTTGTCCGAGTTGATCTCATGTTCTGGCCCTTCTACCTTGTACACAGCCCTCCTATCCCTCCTATCCACATCTTGGTGAATGTCTACCGCTTATTTGTAAGATTATGTAATCAGCATTCACACAAGGCTCGAGGCTCGGCTCGGGTAAACTCCATCTGCCAATTCTCCCGAGACAAGGGATGGATGTTCCTTCAGCCTCTATCAACTGCAAGTAACAAGTATCTTTCGTATTGCCATTGCAGAACCTAAATTTCATCACCAGATACTTCAGCCTTGCAGAATACCCACAGTCATTTCAAATTCATTATCACTCGTGGCTCAGACTGTTCAGGAAATTATTCGGTTTGAGATTTGAGTTGGACCTAAGGGGTTAGGTTGTCTATCCTCGTGTTCTCCAGATTTCAGTTCACCGCAAGGCCAGCCCAGCAATTCGCCCCTCAGCAAATTTCTTTGTCAATTCGCCCAATATGGATTACGATCCTATGGTAATGGACCAAGAGTCCTCAGGACCTCAAGTCAAGATCACAGAGGTATATTCCACCTTGCTATAGCTTAATCTAATGCTTTGGAAGCTCATGCGCATTGTATCATAGGCTGGTTCACATCACGTCGACTTTGAATTATCCAACGTAGACCTCTCCTTTGCAAACTCGCTCCGTCGAACAATTCTATCAGAAGTCCCAACAATCGCCATCGATCGAGTCCAAATCGAAGCCAATACATCAGTCCTAGCAGATGAATTCATCGCGCATCGACTTGGTCTTATTCCACTAAACTCGAAGAATTGTGATGATGTTATCTATACCAGAGATTGCGATTGCGATGGAAACTGCGAACTTTGCAGTGTTACACTTACTCTTCACGCAAGATGTACGGGTGATGAAATCATGAAAGTTTATGCTCGCGATTTGGTGGTTGATCCTCAACGTGCCAACAAATGGGTTGGAAATCCTGTCATCACTGATCCAGATGGACTTGGACCAGTCATTGCCAAATTGAGAAAGGGACAAGAGTTGCGCATGAAATGTATAGCCTTGAAGGGTATCGCAAAGGAACATGCGAAATGGGCACCTACAGCTGCTGTTGGCTTTGAATATGATCCACACAACAAATTGAAGCATATCGATTTGTGGTATGAACATGATGCTGCAAAGGAATGGTATGTAAATGATCCTTTAGTGGGACGAAAGAATTATGCTTACTTAACCACCGCAGGCCCAAGAGTAAATATGCGGATTGGGAAGAGCCACCCCAAGAAGGCGTCCCCTTTGATTACGATGCCGTTCCAAATAACTTTTACTTCGAAGTCGAGTCAATTGGTAACCTAGAGCCCGATGCAATCATTCAGCAAGGCATCAAAGTCATGCAACAGAAATTGGCTGCAGTCCTTCAGGATCTTACCGAGGGAGATGGCCATGCTAATGGTGGTGGATATGATGCGCCTCAAAGTCCAGACGTTGGTATGAATGGTCATGGTTGGCAAGACCCGGGCTATGCTACTCCGTATGGTGGGGGTAATGCTTTGGGTGCTGCGGGTGGTGCAGCTACTCCTTATGGTGCTACTCCATATGGCCAAAATGGTCAAGGTGGATGGTAGAGAGTATCTGTTCATGATTGATCACAGGACATTCAAAGTTTGTCATGAAGAATTGGGTCTTTGGTTTACATTTCATGATGACAGACATGATTGGATTTTCTGCATCCTCTCTGTTTTGAAGTCGCATGTCTTTTGATCCCCGAACCAGAATCGGCAGCATACATCGACATACATCGACGTCATTTAATCCAGCTTGTCCCAGGGAAGATCAAAGACAAGCGTTCCCTACACAGATTGGCAACAGTCAGATGAATATGAATGCAAAAACAAAAATGAAAGAAATACACCCAAAATAAGATAAAATGTACAATCAATAATTGCATACCGTGGAGGTGGATGGGCATTATCTGGGTAGGATTGGCGTTTACAGGAACATTTCCTAAGATTCTACAGTATCTAAATGGATAGGAAAGGATTGCAATGATCAATACATACATACACACTATTTAGACCCTTTTCAATGAATGAATTCCACAAGCTTATGCTCTTTTCCTCCAATTTCGCTTTTACTCTTTTACTCTTTTACTCTTTTACTCTTTTACTCTTTTACTCTTTTACTTTTTACCCATAAGATAGATACACAGGTAAGTATTATTTATTACAAGTCCAATTACAAGTCCAATTACAAGTCCAATTACAAGTCCAATTACAAGTCCAATTACAAAGTCCAATTACAAGTCCTAGTACCTCAACCAATCTCTTTATTCCATATGCATATCCACATACCTACAAACATACACATCTTTCCTATCCACTTATTCCTTACCCACAAATATATTTCCCCATCTACAAACTCGCACTCCCACCAGTAATCAGTAACTGCCAGCGAGTAACTACTCTCCTTACAAATCCCAGGCTACATTAACCCCCTAACAGAGACCACAACTCGGGAATTTAGACATCAACTTTCACATTCATATTGTATAATGATAAAATCGGCTTAACCACTCAATTCATTATTCACTTCCCTTCCTCTCTCCCACCCCCACTCCCCCTCTCCTCTCTCTCAACACCATGATCTAATACACAAATAGATAAATGGCCAAAAAAAAAAAAAAAAAGTAGAGAAGTACCCATAATAAACCAATATAATAACGCTATATGCTGGTAACTATATATACCAAACCATAAGCCACCGGCTTCTTTATACCCAAGAATCCCAGAACCTGAAACGCCATGTCTGATCGTTCCAACGACCTACACCAAGACCCCCATAGAAACCAATCCAAAACACCATGTAATGTATGTAATGCATAATGAATGTATGCCGTGCAGTTTCCCATACCCAAAGTTAAATTACAAACTCATTCAAATCAAGCATACCTAACACTTGGTTGCCATCCAGGTGGTTCCTGTCTCCACCTTCCATCTACCCAATTACCTCCGCTAGGAGCCGCCGCTCCTCTCCCTCCTCTAGGACCATTCAGAGGAGCTTGCCACATATTTGGTCCTTGCGGCCAACCTTGCGGGTCATTGAGCGCTCTTTCCTTGGCTAATCTAATTGCCTTTCTCCTTCTCATTCTTCCTATACAGCAACTGAGTATTGCAAAGATGACTAAAGCGCCGACTGCAGAAGCGATACCTATCACGAGATTTTTGTGTTCGTCAATCCAGGAAGTGATTTCTTTGCCGACTGATGCACCTTTGCAATCACCGTTAGAACATTTGCCACCACCTTGACAAGATGTTCCGTCGAGGAAGTTTTGTTGCATAGAGTAGCAGACGTTCGACCCAAATTCAGGGGAAGCACAGGAGATTTGACAACGAGAGGATGAACAGGCATATGTATCATTGCCTGTGGTGTATGATCCCATAATGGTTTTGCATTGAAGATCTCGCGAAGTACATTGACCTGAGGCACAGGACAAGGACGAAGAATTGCCACAAGAAGTTCCTGTTACTAGTTAGCATTATTTCGAAAAACGAGAATATTATGAGATCTTACCATCAGGAGCAGTAGAATCTTCAGGACAAGTAGCAGCAGTTCCGCTACAGACTTCTTGTGGATCACAAACACCCGTACTAGAACGGCATACTGTACCATTGGATGCGAACTGGCAAGTCGATGTACAACAATCCTCATTACTAGGATCACAAACCGAATTTGTCGTAAATTTGCAAGTAGTTGGATCACAACAACTATTGCTCCCACACCCACTAGTTCCACCACAGTCACAATCTTCGCCTGATTCCACAATTCCATTGCCACATTGACTTGCGGTAATTATAGTGATGTCTCTATTTGCAGTCAAACAACTGGTTTTGACACCATTTCTGCCGATAGCCGAACAAATATTTCCAATACTACAAGGTGAAAATTGTGTGATGCCACTGGAAGTGCTAGGGTTCATGATGTATGCTCCCGCAGCATCACAAGTTGAGCCACTGAGAGGACAACATTGCTGTGCTGCGACTGTTTGACCATCATTACAAGTTGATGATGTACAATCATGGACAGCTCCGAATGTGTGCCCAGTCTCATGGGCAAGAACCTGCCATTCAGTACTGGTTCTAACCACTACATTGGCTCCACTGACAGTTTCATTACCAGATGATGTTGAGGCTACCTGTGCGTCCGTGACACAGGCTTGACCAAGCCAAGCTAAACCGACAGCCTAAAAGAAAATTAGTAAATGATCAATGTGTCTCATTCATCTTTTCCGTAAATATTCCGTCATCAAATAACAGTCTAGTAAAATAGAATGAAAACTTACACTTCCGGTACCACAAGTACTGAGCAAAGTCCAATAAGCATTTGTATCCCGACGTTCACCTCTCCACGCAGAAAATAAATTCAGTCGATCTTGAATCGTAACACTCTCACTACATCCCACGTTCCATGGAGCTGAAGAGGCTGCAGTAGCAGGACAAGCAGCATCGCTGATGGTAAGATTTTGTAAACCCAGAGTAATGTTGAAACTATCCTCATATTGTACCGACGCGGAGTTGAGAATCTGGATGACGTTTTCTCGAGCCGTTTCGGTAGAATTGAAAGCGGCGGTGTATGTACAGTCCGTGGCTATTCCCACGAGTGCGACTTTACGAGTAGAAGGACATCCGGCTGTTGATCCAATAGTAGTAGCAAGGTTAACTCCTGCGGAATTTCCACCTGATTGTGTATCGATTTGTCTTCCAAATATGGCTCGAGTCGAAATGGACCCCCAGAATCCCTCTTCCCGTTTAGCCATCGGTTCGTAATTATTGATCGGATTGTTCATCGTGTTGAAGTTAAGTCCATCTGCTGAACATGAAGGGCCCTCCCGTGCGCTTCTTCTCAAGTCCGGGTGCATGAATCCTTCATTATCTTCGGTATAACCAGTCCCAATATCAGAATCTCTCCACACAACCATGTATTCTTTTTCTTCATCCGGTAACGCTGGATCAAATGCATGTCTCGTAGACATAAAGGTTGACTTCGTCTGAATATGGTGATGATCTCCATCCAATCTAAATGCGCCCTCAAACAAAGGTTCATCGCCATCCTTCTTCACTATTATCCTCGCCCATCCCACATTCGTCCAATCCGCACCATCATAATGCTGTAGCCATGTCGACCCCTTGAATACCCGATGCGCCGACCTGTCAATAGTTTCCGAAGTCCTTACAGTTCCATCAGCAGCTAAGTGTGTAATTGTGGCTCCATCTGCAATAACATCGTGATTAGGTTGCAGCGACAGCTTTACTCGTTGCTGTCCCCCATGTAGTCCGAACTCGACATCAAAACTCGACAAGGCATGTACTCGATGCGACGGAGTTCTAATTATTGGAGTCTCGACATATGAAATATATGTTAAAGGGTTCCTTTCATTAGAGTGTGCTTTAAGGTTCATTCATTAGCTTTTGATTATCTCCATATTTCAAAGGCTGTTGGCTGGTTGGAAGAAGTTGCCATACTTCTGTTTGTATTGAAGATTCCAACTGCGGTCTACATGTGAGAGATTTGACATACCGTTTATTGAATTTGAGAATAAAGTCGCCAGTACGACGATACTCCTCAATATGTACATGATCTATAGTTGTGTACAATTGTTGACCTGTTGTCCTCACAATCTTTCGTTGCAATGGACTGGGGCACAGCCTGACGAGAGCACCACCCGCTCTTCTCGTATCGCACAGTACCGCAGTAAAAGAATGTGGTACCCTTGATTATCTCATGCGTAACTCGTAGTGGTGGAAAGTCTCGGAAATGTCCAAAGGATTGTATTCTTCTTCTTTATTGTGAGCAGGGATGAAACAGAAAAGAGTGACTCGAATTATTTGGTATAATAATTTTAAAGAAAGAGGCGGTGGTGATGATTGTGAGGAGGAGGTTTTCGTGAGAATTGCGTGGATGTAAGTGAATGTGAATGTGAATGTGAATGTGAATGTTGGTAATTAAGTCGAAAAAGTTCAAGATTGCCTGGTAACCTTTTCCACAATTGAACTAGTAGACAGAAGTTTGGACTGATCGATCTACTCTGTCAGACTGGAATAAATAGATAGGTAGTATTTATTAAAATACTATCCGCCTCGTAGGATAAATTGTGAATCGTCAATTGTGATAAACACCCTGCTTCCCTTTCTTATTGTTGATTGTATTGATTGATCGATGGATTGATGGATCGAAAGACGAAAGAATATTTTCCAATATCGTTTCAGCCCCCTCAAATACTCGAAATGCACAAACACACCAGACTTCTTCTTCTCGTCTTTCCGTCTATCGTGGTCGTTTTGTATATCTGATGAATATGTATTATAATAATGATACCGTAACTCGTAAGTCGAGTTTCTGGTATCCGATTCGACTCTACAAGTGTTTGAGCGAAAGTGATTGTTGGTTAGGTATAGGTGCTGGTGGTGGTGGTGCGTCCTGTCGTTGGGAAAAAATACAATGAATGGAATCAAACCGTGGCTGAGCTTTTGTTTACATATATTTGGGAGACTGGGAGACTGGGAGACTGGGAGACCGGCAAACTCATACGACGGGTACGAGGAAATGCAGAGGAAAAGAATAATGAATTAGGGAAATAAAATGTCTTGGGATGCAGCCAAATTTGAAATCAATTTCTCTTGGCTTAATATCATTACCTAGGTATTATCAATCGATCAGTTCATCCATTCTAATCCTCTGCTTCTTCTTCTTCTTCTTCTTCTTCTTCTTCTTCTTCTTCTTCTTCTTCTTCTTCTTCTTCTTCTCCTTCTTCGTCTGGCCCTGCAGCTTGTCTTTCCTCAGGTTTCTTCCGTCACCCCGAAATCTTCGACCGATGGATGAACTTTATTCTTTTTCATCTGCATTCTGGGGATTCTGAGTGGTGGCAATACATAACAACCATGTGGCGGAGCAATGCACCTCTTCTGACCTCTTTCTGACCTTGTCCTTGACCTTGATCTTGACTCGAATCAAAGAAACCCGTTCTATTGTACTGTAATTCGTTGCCCCTCCCCTCTCGCCTACGTTCTTTCAAAAAGGATTCAAACGAACCTGGGGTAACTAATAGCATCGCTTCACAATCAATAACCCCAGCATCATCATCCCAATCCATTCATCTCCGTCTTCCTCTCAACCAATAACGTTCTTGCATATGATCAAAAGGTAGGACTCGGAAGAAGATGAGATGACATGAAACAAACAAACCGGGACTAGTGAAGATCCATACATGGGATTTTCAAAGGGATCAACTCGGATGTCATACACTGTGTCTAGTCCCGCAAACCAGCTGTCAAAACTACATAGAACTATACTCATGTCGATCAATATCAATATGAACATGCCTGACGATCAATAATCACGTGCCACTCTTCACTGAACTTGGAATGTATTTTCTACAATAGATCTGCTGGGGATTGCTGACAAGACGACTTGAACACTAGATATAAGCTTTCGTATCGAAAGACAGTATACATGTACACACACGCCAACCGATAACGAAAGAAAGAACAGAACACCTAATTCCCATCTCCCCCCTCCCTCAAACACAACATGATCAAATCACCAAACTATCTACCCATCTCCCATCGCCATTCCCTATCTCCCCAATTCCACCATCCAAACCTCACTCCCCAAACCCATCCACGTCCACGCAATCCCCTCCGCCACATAAGCTACTACCACCGCCAGTTTGAGGCTATGCTATACTGCACTATCCCCAATACCCTTATCCCCCTCCCCTCCCCTCCCAACCTATCCCGATTCCGACGATCCCGTAGCCCACACATCCCACATCTCCCATCTCGTACATCGCATCCCACCCCAACGACCCAAATGAGTGACGAGTCCATCAAACCTTCTCACCTTCCCCCTCACCCAACAATACCAAGATAAGATACCCATCGCGCCGTCGCGCCTTCAAACGGTACATACCCATTACAAACCCTCCCCCTCATTCCCCACCAACCATCATACCAAGACATCAGCCCTCCTATCTCTCATCCATATCCACAATCCATCCCCAACACACTCATCATCTTCAGCTTCTCCAACGAGGCTGTGCAACACCTTGACAAAGAAGATAGGAGGTACACATTCCAACCCATCAAATCATCGCTAGCCAAGCCCCTCAGAGTGGACACGCCAAGTTCGCCATGCCAAGTCCCCTTCCGTTTCGGCATATGTGTTCCGGCCGCAGTTGATCAAGTCTTACCAATCCATCTCACCTAATCTCCAACCAATGTCGAATCTCAAAAGCCGATTCGGGTTTCATGTCATACATGTTACAGATTATATAGATAAAGATATAAGCACTCCGAGTAAGCAAAGCACAGAAGAGTATCAACGGAATTATCACATAAAAAATTCTTGATTCATCATACTCAGCTAAATACCAATCAAATAAAAGCAACCTAAACCCCTGATGTTCCCTAGAGACCAACCGAAACCGAAGTTCATCACCAGTCCTCCAATATTGCTAAGAGACTTCTTCGAGTCAAGTCCAATGACTGCAAGGAAAGATAAACTAGCATGGCATGATCTGCATGCATTAAAAGCAATAAACAATATAGAACTCCTCTCTCCCATCATTAAAATATCCAATGTATTTCTTTTCATTACTCTACTTCTTTCTTGCGCTGTGAACTGTATCGATGATTTTCTCAACTACACTTGAATCGGAGAGCTACATATCAATGTTAGCACTGATACCATTTATCAAAGGAGAAAGTATCAAACATACCGTAGAAATATCACCCAATTGATCTTCTTCACCTGCTAGAATCTTTCTCAAAATTCTACGCATAATCTTACCACTTCTAGTCTTTGGTAAATCTGGAACAACAAATACTGCCTTTGGAGCTGCGAATGGACCGATACTCTTTCGGACTTGTAAGATGAGATCCTTCTTCAATTGATCGTTGACCTCATGACCATCTTTGATGGCGACGAAAGCGTTGACTGCTTGTCCGGTAAGCTCATCATTGATACCAACGACTGCAGCTTCAGCAACGGCATGATGTTCAATCAAAGCCGCTTCGATTTCGGCCGTAGAGAGACGATGACCGCTGACATTGACAACATCGTCAACACGGCCTCGAATCCAGTAGTAGCCTTCGTGATCCCGTCCTGCTCCATCACCGGTGAACTATATCATGTCAGTAAGTTGCAAAGAGAAATTGGAGAGTGAGACCTACGTAGTATCCCTTGTAGACGTTCAAATAGGTGTCCATATATCTCTTGTGTGCACCCCAAACGGTACGAGCCATACTTGGCCATGGTTGCTTGAAAGCCAATACACCCTCGACATCATTTCCGTGAATTTCTTCTCCGGAGACAGGGTCGATAATCGCAGGCTCAATACCAAAAAATGGAAGTGATGCACTACCAGGCTTGGTAGGAGTGACACCTGCGAGAGGAGTAATAACATGGGAACCGGTCTCGGTTTGCCAGTAGGTCTACACTTATGTCAGTATTGATTTCAACGACCAGATCAGAATTGTCTTACGTCAACAACGTGAGCTTCCTCCTTTCCAACAATCTCGAAATACCATTTCCAGACCTCGGCAGCAATTGGTTCACCAACTGATCCCAATACTCTCAAGTGCTTCATTTGTGCCTTGACATGTTGATCACCGGCACGCTTCAATAATCTGAGTGCTGTAGGCGCAACATAGAATTGTGTGACCTCGTGCTTTTCAATGACATCCCAATATCTGGAAAAATTTGGATATGCTGGAGTTCCTTCAAACACGACAGTTGCAACACCAAGTAGAAGAGGGGCGTATACTACATATGTATGACCAGTAATCCATCCGACATCACCACCACAGAAGAATTTATCTGAGTCGTGAATATCGAATACATACTTTCCAGTAGCTGCCGCACCTAAAAGATACCCAGCGGTTGAGTGCATAACACCCTTTGGTTTTCCAGTTGATCCAGAAGTGTAAAGTAAGAACAATGGATCTTCGGAGTTCATTGGCTCTGGAGCAATGTAAGATGGCCATTTCTCGACCTCCTCATGCCACCACCAATCACGTCCTTTGGTCATTGGAACATCCGCACCGGTACGTCTGTAAACCAAGCAATGTGTAACATCAGGACATTGTTTCAGTGCATCATCCACAATCTTCTTTGTGCCAATGAGTTTTCCACCACGCTTGCCTTCATCCGAAGTAATAACAACTTTCGATTGAGCATCAATAACTCTATCCCGGAGAGAATCGGATGAGAAACCAGCAAAGACTACAGAGTGAACTGCACCAATACGCGAACAAGCCAAGAACGCAATAACAGCTTCTGGAATCATAGGCAAATAAATCGCAACGGTATCTCCCTTCTTGACACCCATTTGTTTGAGAACATATGCGGTTTTGCAAACTTCTCGCAGAAGTTCAGCATATGTAAGGGTGCGACCATCGCTAGCCTCATCGGCTTCGTAGATGATCGCTGGCTTGTCTGGATTCTTGATCGCATGACGATCAACGCAATTGTATGAAGCATTTAGTTGACCCTCCAAGAACCAAGCATTATCACCGCCAACGAACGATCCGCTGTGTACAGTCTCGAAATCCTTTTGCCAGGTAAGAAGTTCACGGGCCATTCTGCCCCAGAACTTATTGGGCTCTTTAATCGATTCATCGTAGAGTTTCTTGTATTCGTCGAGTCCTGTTGCTATCAGTTTCCATGATTTCTGCCCAGAGAAAATTGGGAATCTTACCGCTCAAATGAGGTTTGCTTGGATGTTCTACATGAAATTGTTAGTATTTCGCAATGATTCCCCGACATGCGACCTCTCGTGGGTCTGAGAATTGAGAGCTTACTGTCAAACATCTTTTGTGGGGGATCTGTAGAATGATGGGTCAGTAAGTGCATATTCGGCACGGATAGCTTGGATTCTGGACTCACGGAAAGTGTCGACATCATGAGCTTCTGCTACTACCGGAGTAGATGGCTTTACCTTTCCTTCAGACATTGCTATATTTCTGAATTGTGGTATTGTGAATTGATTGAGATGTGAAAGATGGAGTGAACGTCTACGCCGCGAGCTTGGTATTTACGAGCTTGGTATTTACTTAGTGTCGCCGCAATGCGGGGTCGTGGAAGTATAGCGTCTCTCCTTTCTTTGTGCGCCAAAATCAGTGACGAAATTCAAATATATGATCAGTCGGAATGCGTATTGATTAAGGTTTGAGGAGAGTGAATAAGAAGAAGTTTCAATCGAGTGAGATCACAATCATGAAGAAGAAGAAGAAGAAGAAGTATGAAGAAGAGAATGCAAATGAAGAATGTAAGATAATGGGAAAGGAATCAGCTGGGTCTTTAGCTATTGTAGAATTCGGGGCAATGGACTTTGTGTCGCTACAACATGCAACACCCAAGGTAGTTTGTGTTGATTTACCCCGGTTAATGAATCTGTGTCCTAGTAAGTATCCTTTTCCTTTTCCCTCCCGTTTGATTGGTTTCTTCAAACGCTTTATTACTGCTTATTACGATATACTTGATCCTCATTGTTTCTTAACAAGTTACAACTCCTTTCCACCGAGTCGCTAGCCTACTATGTGCGAAGCGAAGACACTCCGGCGGCTCCAAATACCAATTTCGAACTAATTCAAATCTCATCTTTCGGGATTCCCTCCTCTTTGCAAGGCATGGTTTGCTAGGGATGTGTGTGGGGTTAAGTGCATAGGCTCTGCATTTGTTGGAGGGAAAGAATTCAAACAATTGCAGATCTTGTGACAGTCATGGCTCTCAAGGTCTATTCCCATCGCTCGGGGTTGTAGACGAGAAGGATTGATGCATCTAGAGTGCTTCTAATACAATAGTTCCTCTTGTTTGAAATCTTCTGCTATCTCAATCTCGAGGGGACTCATCTTCATTCTAGTATGTAAGATATCCTTCATTGTTCCTGGTGCCATCGAACATCGAACATCAATCCCCACATAATCCTTCTTACTCAGGTCTATTATATCGGTCTTATATCTCAAGTATCCAATTAGATTGAATTGAAAACGATATCCGTGTTGCCGCAATTCCCAACGGAAAGGAATTTCCACTTATCACCAGCTTAGTAAAGGAGAGAACCTCAGCGGTCTCCAACTGGAAGCTCTCAAGCTTTGCAGTGGGGTTGAAAAGTGGAACAATATTGAGAAAGACATTCCCCTCGGTGACCGGTCCCTCCAAATCTCAAGGGGTGGTCTAAACTCGCTGAGTTGCGATGCCGGCGTCGGCTTCGGTTGAGTAGCACAATTAGTACAGTATCTTCTATGAGTTCTCACAACCGAGTTTACCCAGTCTATTACCAAGGTAGTAAAAAATAGTCACTTCGGACCAACTGAAGTCTGCTCTTTAAAATGACTGGCAACTTCTCCTACAATAGAAATCATATATCATATACAAACGGACCCTCTCTATCGACTTCAAGCACACAGCGCCAAGACATGAGTTCCGACAGGGGAGGTTTAGAAAGTCAGCATTCTGATTCGAATCCAAGGATACCACATCACCGACCTACATGCGCTTACTGTACTATTGTACGCTCTCTGCATTGTACCGTCTACTGTCGCATTTGAACATATTCTGCATCACGAATTACCAAACTCTTGGTACCCAATTTAACCAATCTTACCAAGAAGCCTGTTTCAGAACCAACGGCTCGAGTATCCCATTAGGAACCTCGATATATGATCCCTTGCTGTGATACACGACAGCTTTTCTATTCAGAATCAACTTGTTTTATCAAATATGGTCTTTTCTAACACTACTCTACTATCTTACAGTTTATTAAGGTTATAAATATAGTACCGTATACATGGAATAGCTTGCATGCTACGAGGCTACTTCACCAATGCCGCAATCACGACGGCAACTACGCCGTGATCGTCGGATCGACTAGTTCCACGGAACCTAAAATCCATTTTGCTAAGACAATCTTACGTTACCCCAAGAAACCCAAGAGTTTCCATCACACATCAAAGACTTTCTGGATATTGAATCGATTTCAGTCACTTTTCTTACATTGGGCGGGTTAGCACCCCTCCGACCGTATACCTCCTACACCAGCTCGAGTACCGAGGCCGATAACATTCATTTAAACAAAACCTTAAAAATAGATTTTTGCCTGAGCTAAAAACGTATTAAGAATTTAGTAATGTATTTATAGTATTAGAGAAACATTCAATTCAGTATACAACCTTAAAGAAAATAATAAAATGAAAAGAAAATATACATTACTATTGAGGTAGAATTCAAGAAATCGATTAATGTAATTACTCTTAAACTATCTCAAAAATCAAAATTTCTATTCTATTTAATAGTATTCTAATTAGTTTAGTTATAGAAATTAGCTTTAATATTACGAGGACACAGTAACTAAGCCGGGGGGGCCTAGGCTAATAAAGAATAATTATTAGAGAATTTATAATTAAAATAATTAACGGAATTTTTATTAAGTAATCTAAAGGTTTCATTTATATTAAAAGATATCTATTACTTTATAAATACTATGAACTTTTGAATTCATAAAGAAAATCTAGAAAAGATGATTTATAGAAAAGCTTAGAAAAATATTAATTTATAGAATGCTTTACTATTATAAGAAGAAAATCATTATTTGTGTTTTTTAAGATTCTCTAGAAATAATTATTTTCAGAAAATCTAAAATAGATATTATTTTTAGAGAATCTAAAAAGGATTAATAAGATCTATAATTAGTATATTAAAATATACTATTATACTATTTTGATTATTAGAATCGATATGAATTAGAAATCATATACTCTATAGTACAGAGTAGAAAGACAAGAGTTAAAGAATTACGATCTTTAATAAGAAAATAAACATGAATAAAATGACTTCTTAATTTTTATTATAAAGAAGAGATAATAATTAAAAGAGCCTCTTATCGTCGAACATATATTACTAACGTACAACTACTAGTCACTTATTAAAATCACATCTAAAAAAGTCATTTTATTACTTTTTGTCACGGAATTCACCATATAGTGTAACCCTATAGGACTAATCTTAGTACTCCTCCGGATTACTTAATTATTTGTATGCCCTATATACCTAATTAAGCAACTCCATTGTTTAATCAGGGTATATAAAACAGGTATAATCTTTATGATTATATTTTAAGTCAATTTAGTTTATTATTACTCTATATATTTATCTTTTAATTAAAGTGATTATTAGATTTAGTTATTATTTTTGTAATAGTTATAAGCCTGGTTGGTATTTATATTATGTTTTTATTATTTATATATGTTTTTTGATTATTTTGATTTATATATATTCTTTTTTATTTATTTTTATAAAATTTATTATGTTTAAATTCAATTTTTTAGAAGTTATTCGATTTGTTATTTATGGATATTAATGAAAATGATTTTTAAGTTTATAATATTTCTATATATTGAAGGATATTTGGAAGAATGTTAAATTAATAAATTTTAAGATTATTTCGATTATTTTAAATATCTTTGGAGAATTTTTGGAAAATAAAAAAACTTTTCATTAATTGATCCTTATTGATGAAGAAAATTAGCTTATTAAGGATTTATTTGAGCTTATTACGATTATCGATTTTATAAGAAAATATGATTTGAATAATAATATAAAGTATCTTGTTGATTTCGATACTTATAAATAATCTCAATAGAAGGATTTAGAAAAAAACATTAAAATAACTCCATTATTATTCTTTAAAGAGTTAATATTTAAATCTATAAGGTCTAAAGCAAGTACTTTTTAAAATATTTTAGTAGAATATTCTATATTTCAAGAAGAGTATTACTATTAGAGAGACAAGTATAATATTATATATAAATTGTATCAGAATGTTTACAAATAGATTACTGAAATAGTAGAATTATTCCACATTATGGTGTTACGGGAGCTGCCTCTAGGGTCACGTGGAAGTGTCTAGAGATCTCTCGAGGTGGTTTAGACTAGACTTCAAGTAGGAATTCAATAAGGTTGTAACTGGTTGCAATTCTCGTAACTATAGTAATGAAACTAATGATTGTTCTTGAGCACGAAGCTCTACATGTAAAGAAACCCTTTCCCTTATATAGACCTTTGCACTCTGCGATCCCATCGATCCCACTCACTGAGAGTAGTGGGCGTAGTGGGATCCCACTGATCCTATTGATAATAATCGGTGGGACTGATGGGATGGTCCATCACGTGATACTAGTCCCGTGAGTCTTGTCGTCCTGTCTTATTTCCTGTCCTAGGGCTAATCCCTTGGGAGCTTACTAATCCTAGCAAGACCTCTCTTGCTTACTGTGTCCTGTATTGCTTATTCTTCTTAGGACCCTACTGTCCTAGGAACCATGTCCTATGATTCAGTGTATTCTATAACTAATACTATATACATGCCTGAGGCTTTCCTTGGGTGCCTAGTGTCCCCCGGTATACTGCAGCTGAATCACTGAGGCCTATAATATCATTATAGCCTATAAGTCAGTGATTCTACAGCCTGTTACTATCCGTTGTAACATATGGAACTCATTTTCGAAAATAATGATATAAAAGCTTTATTATTCAAAACAATTATTTAGAAGCTACAGGATAAGCTCATACCTATTATTATAATTACAAAATCTACTATTACTTAAGAATATTAAAATGTTCTTTAATAAGCAATTATAAGTCGAATTAATTCAATTAAATAATATAATAAATAAACTAAAGTTTATATGAATACAAAATCATATTATATTGAAGTAGAGGATAACTTAATAATTATCAACTTTCTATAAATTATGGAGATATGTATACTTCTTATTTAAATAAGTATTATATTTATGTTACGACGGCATCCAATATACCGCGTCACATGGTCAGGAAGTCACGTGATGGACCTAGAGGATCTAGGGGATCGAAGAATAAACATCTAGATCCATAGGATCCAGAGGATCCAGACAAGACAGAACTGTAGGTTCTGCAGAGCAGGAAGGTCTATATAAGAGAACAGAGTTCATTACAATGTAGAGCTTCGTGCTCAAGAACAATCATTAGTTTCATTACTATAGTTACGAGAATTGCAACCAGTTACAACCTTATTGAATTCCTACTTGAAGTTTAGTCTAAACCACCTCGAGAGATCTCTAGACACTTCCACGTGACCCTAGAGGCAGCTCCCGTAACATTTTGTTCATTATATAGATTCTTTAATATAATTATTAAAGTATTAAGCAATTTGGGAAATATATTATAGAATTCATTATATAATATAATTCTATAGGATTAATCCTAGTATTTCTTTGAATTACTTAATTATTTGTGTGCTCTATATATCTAATTAAACAACTTCATTATTTAATCAAAGTATATAAAGTAGATATAATTTTTATAATTATACCTCAAATTAATTTAGTTTATTACTATTCTATATACCTATCTCCTAATCAAAGTGATTATTAGACCTAGCTATTATCTCCGTGATACTTTTATTATATATAAAATTAATAACTTTAACTAGATATGTTTATTTAGATTTAGTATAACATAGTTTATCAATGCGTACACTATATTAGTATATACACTACTTTTATCTTAATTTACATTTTCAAACCCATATTATTCAACAACAATTGAATCAATTGATTAAAACTATTCAGAATCTAATAATCTAAGATCTATTATATTATTTTGATAGGTTCTTATATTATAACCTATCTTTTTGTATTTATTATAATATTAAATAAAAGATGCTTTTTTATTAAATTTACTTTCTTTTTAATGTTTATTGTATTAAATCTGAATATCAATCTTTTTTTAAAATAATATATTAAAAGCTTCTTATTCAATAAATATTCCTCTTTAATATAATTGAGTTTTTTTATATATTGATATTTACTTAATACCTTATTCATGTTACGATGGTCTGCCACAATAGACGTCATGTGACCCCGACGCTTAGGTAACCGGATCAGAGGGATCATTAGTGATCCAGTTGATCGGATCAGAGGGATCATTTGTGATCCGACTGAGCACAGAGAACGAAGGTCTATATAAGGGAATGGGTTTCATTACAATGTAGAGCTTCGTGCTCAAGAACAATCATTAGTTTCATTACTATAGTTACGAGAATTGCAACCAGTTACAACCTTATTGAATTCCTACTTGAAGTCTAGTCTAAACCACCTCGAGAGATCTCTAGCCACTTCCACGTGACCCTAGAGGCAGCTCCCGTAACACTTTGAGCACCATTTCTGCTTCAAGTACCGATTCAATACCAACCGACGATATGGCACCCACCAGTGCATCCGCGAGCAGTCAGGCACAAGCACCCGACACCGACGATGTCGAGATGACCGATGCTCCCAAGGAAATTACCATCAACGAAACACTCAAGATTGCCTTACCAGACAAATACCAAGGAAGTCGACAGGAACTCGACACCTTCCTCTTGCAACTTGAAATCTACTTCAGATTCAACGAAGACAAGTTTACCGAAAAGGAATCCAAGAGTGTATGGGCCGTATCATACCTCAGAGGAGAAGCAGGCAAATGGATTCAGCCATACTTGCGGGACTACTTCGAGAACAGCGAGCGATACCGCATGAAACCTACCAGAGTAATCTTCGAGAGCTTCGAAGGGTTCAAAACAGAAATCCGTAGGATTTTCGGAAACGCCAACGAGTTAGAGATAGCCGAGGAAAAGATCTTTAACATCAAGCAAACAGGATCAGCCCTCAAGTACGCTACGGAGTTCCGAAGATATGCAGGAATGACCAAATGGGATAAGACCGCCATCATGAGCCATTACCGAAAAGGGCTCAAACCAGAAGTACGATTGGAACTAGACCGAGACGGCGAGAGTAATGATTTGAACGACTTAATCAAGGACTCTATTGAAGCCGACGATCGTCTCTACAGATTTAAGCAAAGCCAAAGATCATACAAACCTCAAGAAAATCAAAACCAAGGGCGTTACCGCAAGAACGAGGGTAGACCACGATACAATCCACAGAGATACGGAGACCCTATGGAGTTAGACGCCACGCACCACGCAAACAGGAATGATGATCAGGAAAAGAAACGTAGACGAGAAAACAACTTATGCTTTGAATGTGGAAAAACAGGGCACCGGGCAGCGGATTGCCGAAGTAAGAAGACAGGAGGAAAGAAAGGCAACTTCAAACCCAAGTTCGGCAAAGGCCAACTTAACGCTACCTTTGTATCCCAGGAACATCCAGCTAAGACCGAAGAAACTGAGACCTTCACCAGTGAAGAATTCCGGAAATTATTGGATGAGTTACCACGAAACCAAGAGGGTATGAATGCAGTAGATTTGTGGGAACAGGAGTATTACCGAACCCCATCACCGTCGGTAACGGAAGAATGTATTAAGGAAGAGATACCAGCAGATCACGCGATGATGAGCTGGACTGCTTGCTATGATGAATTCTGCGGAATCCATCGATCAGATAAAGAAGCAACCGGATGGTTCCCCAAGAAAAGAAAGACAAGGAACCAACAATCCAATGAAACAGACAAAAAACAAGTTACCCAGCAATTGAATGCTACAGGACAAGCAGGACAGATATACTGCAAGGTCAAAATAAACGGACAAATACAGCAAGCCATGATAGATTCAGGGGCTACAGGAAATTTTATTGCACCAGAAGCTGCAAAGTACTTGGGAGTTCCACTCCAGAAGAAACAAAAACCCTACCAATTGCAGTTAGTTGACGGACAACTAGCAGGATCTGACGGGAATGTTTCACAGGAGACACGACCAGTACAAATGAACATAACCCAACATTCAGAGGTTATACAGCTTGACGTTGTGCCATTGGGCCAACAACAGATCATCTTAGGGATGCCATGGTTGAAGGCACACAATCCTAAGATAGATTGGTCACAAGAGACAGTGACATTTGATCAGTGCAAGAACGGTCACGACGACACGTTCAAGGCGTCCGCGAGACGTAACACGCGCCAAGGAGAGTTGAACGCGAACAACACCGGCGACGTAGGACACCCAGTCCAGGGTCCTCCATTAAGAGCGAAGGCCAGTACACCTCCTCTACAAATGCAGAAGCCAACGACACGGCAGGAAATCGCAATCAAGGCAGAAGAGCCTATGATACCAGAACAGTACAAGAAATACGAACATGTGTTCAAGGAACCAGGGATCCATGAGGCTTTGCCAGAACACAAGCCATGGGATCATGAGATAATATTGGAGGAAGGCAAGATGCCTGTGCACACCCCAATTTATTCAATGTCAGCCGATGAGCTGAAGACGCTCAGGGAATATATCGATGACAATTTGGCCAAGGGATGGATCAGGGAATCCACGTCCCAAGTGGCAAGTCCAACTATGTGGGTACCCAAGAAGGATGGTACTAAGAGACTAGTTGTGGACTACAGAAAGCTCAACACGCTTACCAAGAAGGATCGATATCCACTTCCATTAGCTACGGAATTAAGAGATCGATTAGGCGGAGCTACAATATTTACCAAGATGGACCTACGAAACGGGTACCACTTGATTAGAATGAAGAAAGGCGAGGAATGGAAAACCGCTTTTAAGACAAGATACGGGCTATACGAATATCAAGTTATGCCCTTCGGGCTAACTAATGCACCAGCTACTTTCATGAGACTTATGAACAATGTGTTGTTACAGTACTTGGACACTTGTTGTATATGCTACTTGGACGATATCCTAGTATATTCAAACAACGAGGTCCAACACATCAAAGATGTCAGCAACATTCTTGAAAGTTTAACCAAAGCCGATTTGCTATGTAAACCAAGCAAATGTGAATTCCATGTTACGGAAACAGAGTTCCTAGGATTCACCGTGTCAAGCCAAGGGCTCAAGATGAGCAAAGACAAGGTTAAGGCAGTGCTCGAATGGAAGCAGCCGACCACAATCAAGGAAGTACAATCCTTTCTAGGATTCGTCAACTTCTATAGAAGATTCATCAAGGGTTATTCAGGGATTACTACACCCTTGACCACGTTAACCATAAAAGATCAAGGAAGCTTTGAATGGACCGCCAAGGCGCAGGAGTCCTTCGAAACGCTCAAACAGGCAGTGGCCGAGGAGCCAATACTGTTGACATTCGACCCTGATAAGCAAATCATAGTGGAGACGGACTCCTCAGATTTCGCTATAGGGGCAGTTCTGAGCCAACCAGGTCAAAATGAGAAATAGCAACCAATCGCATTCTACTCTCGAAAACTATCACCAGCCGAATTGAACTACGAAATATATGACAAAGAATTACTGGCGATAGTCGACGCATTTAGAGAATGGCGAGTATATTTGGAAGGATCAAAATACACAGTACAGGTGTATACGGATCATAAGAACTTGGTTTACTTCACCACAACGAAGCAGTTAAACAGACGACAGGTCAGATGGTCGGAGACCATGGCCAATTACAATTTCAAGATTTCATATGTTAAAGGATCAGAAAACGCTAGAGCCGACGCTCTCAGCCGAAAACCAGAATACCAAGAGAATAAGTCGTACGAATCATACGCAATATTCAAGAAAGAAGGCGAATCACTGGTTTACAATGCACCACAGCTTGCAGCTACTCATATATTGGAAGACAACCATCTCAGAAACCAAATCCAATCACATTACGACAAGGATGCTACAGCTACACGCATACGCAAAGCAATAGAACCAGGATTCACAATAGAAAACGAAACCATATACTTTCATGGGAAAGTATACATTCCGAGTCAAATGACTAAGGAATTTGTGACGGAACAACATGGGTTGCCGGCACACGGACATCAAGGAATTGCAAGGACATTTGCAAGAATCCGGGAAATCAGTTACTTCCCACGAATGAGAACGATAGTTGAAGAAGTTGTTGGAAGTTGCGACACCTGCATACGAAACAAGTCATCACGACATGCTCCGTATGGTCAGCTCCAGACCCCAGACATGCCTTCTCAGCCATGGAAGTCCATTACATGGGACTTTGTGGTTAAACTACCACTCTCGAAAGACCCTACTACAGGAATTGAGTACGACGCAATACTCAATGTAGTAGACAGATTGACAAAATTTGCATACATGATACCATTCAAGGAAACATGGGATGCTGAGCAACTAGCATATGTGTTCCTAAGGGGCATAGTAAGCATACACGGAGTACCAGATGAGATAATCTCGGATCGAGACAAGCTCTTTACCTCGAAATTCTGGACTACCTTGCTAGCACTTATGGGTATCAAGAGAAAGCTATCGACATCTTTCCACCCACAAACAGATGGTCAAACAGAGAGGACCAATCAGACAATGGAAGCATATCTTAGATGCTACGTAAATTACCGACAGGACAATTGGGTAGAACTATTACCTATGGCACAATTCGCATATAACACATCGGAAACGGAAACCACAAAGATTACACCAGCACGCGCTAACTTTGGGTTCAATCCTAAAGCATACCAAACACCGATACCACAGGAGGTTAATGCCGAATCAGCAATAATACAAGTCGAACAATTAAAGGATTTACAAGAGCAGCTTGCTCTTGATCTAAGATTTATATCATCCATAACAGCAGCCTACTACAATACGAAACGTAGTATGGAACCTACGCTTAAAGAGGGGGATAAAGTTTATCTGCTACGACGAAACATCGAAACCAAAAGACCAAGCAATAAACTAGATCACAGAAAACTAGGACCATTCAAGATTGATAAGGTAATAGGAGCCGTTAATTATCGGTTGAAACTACCAGACACGATGAATATTCACCCAGTGTTTCACATATCCTTACTCGAACCAGCACCACCAGGAGCGCCAAGTGCGCCATTTACGGAAATCGAACCAGTTAACCCGAACGCCATATACGATGTCGAAACAATACTAGATTGCAAGTACGTCAGAGGCACAATCAAGTATTTAATCAAATGGTTAGATTATCCACATACCGAGAATTCATGGGAACCAAGAACAAACCTCAACTGCCCTGGGAAGTTGGAGGCGTTCCACCAGCAATACCCGGATTTGCCCAGAAAGAAGGAGAATCCATTGAGGCAAGGATCGAAGGATCCAAAGAAGAAGAATCGAAAGCAAAGGAGTCGTCGCTAGGATCAGCAGTCGAAACAGATGCTTGTTCCCGCTCCTTTTCAACACGTTCATTTTCCAACCTATCCTTTTCCTCAGCTGCATCCAGCTCATCCAAGGTTTTCAGACCACGACGCAACATGGCACCAGCACGGTCACGAAGGGATCGTTGCTGAGTGTCGAGGCGAATCAATTTAGAAAGAGTAGCACGGCGCTCCGTTTCCAGACGTTGTTCCTCGCGCTCCAAAGCATCCCAATCCGAGACAGTGGGAGGAAGAAGGTCACACTTCAGACCAGCTTTAACACACTCACCACAACGACGAGACTCTGACAAAACACGACATTCAAGTTTGCGGGAAGAACAACGAGCACAAGGATCATCCATAATAAAACCTCTTTCTTTGAATTTGGTATACAAGCAAGCACGATTTTCAGTTGATTTGGGAGTCCTAACAACAGGCATTATGAAAGAAAGAAATCAGTCATTACATTATTACAAGAAGTGGGGTAAACACTATAAGTAACGCTTGGGGACAAGCGCTAAGCTAGGAAGGGGATAGTGTTACGATGGTCTGCCACAATAGACGTCATGTGACCCCGACGCTTAGGTAACCGGATCAGAGGGATCATTAGTGATCCAGTTGATCGGATCAGAGGGATCATTTGTGATCCGACTGAGCACAGAGAACGAAGGTCTATATAAGGGAATGGGTTTCATTACAATGTAGAGCTTCGTGCTCAAGAACAATCATTAGTTTCATTACTATAGTTACGAGAATTGCAACCAGTTACAACCTTATTGAATTCCTACTTGAAGTCTAGTCTAAACCACCTCGAGAGATCTCTAGCCACTTCCACGTGACCCTAGAGGCAGCTCCCGTAACAATTCACTACTCAAAGTATACAAATCTTTATATTCAAAAGTATGTTTTTATAAGCTAATTACTTTATATTTTTAATTAGAATTAATATAATCTTAAATATAGATATAGGTAAGCTTAATTAATAATAAGTTATTTGAGATTTAATTAATATTGATTAAGAAAGAGTTTTAGTTGGGTTATAAATAGTTTAAGAAATCTATTAATCTAAATTGAAAAAAAGAAGGGGTAAATATATGAATTTAAATATCTAATTTTGAAAATATAGTTTTAGAATTAAATGGGATTAAATCTATTCCTTAGAATTTTGATTTTATATTCTAAAAGATAATTGATTTCTTGTAACGTAACGTATGGGGAACTCGGACATATGGGGAACTCGGACACTTTTAGCCCATCACCAACTTGAAACCGCAATAACTTTTATTATGCATACCCAATCACCTTCTACATCTGCTCAAATTGAAGAGAAGCTTCAAAAGGCTATAATTTCACTTCAATTGAAAGAATTTAAATCAATTAGAAAGGCTGCAGAGCATTTTGAAGTCCCTAAGTCTACCCTAGCTGATAGGCTGGCTGGGAAGAAAACACGTTCCCAAACCCACGAAATGGCTCAAATTCTTTCAAACGCAGAAGAAAATACTCTTGTACGATGGATTTCACGACTTACCATCACTGGATTCCCTGCTACACCTATGTTGGTGAAGGAAATGGCCGACGAAATTCGTCTTCGACGCGTTCGGGTCGCGTCATCTCGAAATCCTACCTCGACAGAAATTCCACCTATAGGCCACGAATGGATCTATAGATTCCAAAAACGACATCCAGAACTTAAAACATGCTATTCACGTCAATTAGAGTCTAATCGGGCTAAAGAAGCAACTCCGGAGAATATTCAGGCTTGGTTTGACGCGTTTCGCACGCGTCTCATTGAGCGAAAGTATGAATTAGATGATATGTATAATATGGATGAAACCGGATTTGGAGTTGGAAGTACTCAAAGTACGCGCATTATAGTCGATTCTACTCAGAAATCGAATTGGAAAGTTACAGCTGGCAAGCAAGAATGGATAACTGCATTTGAATGTGTCAATGCAGCTGGAAATGCTCTATCACCTATGGTCATTTTCAAGGCTCAGAATACGAATTCTGCATGGATTCCAAAGGACACACCTCAAAGCTGGCAGTTCTCTACTAGTACAAATGGATGGACCTCAAATAGCCATGGATTAGAATGGTTAAAAAGGGTTTTCGAACCAGAATCCAAGAAAGTGTCAGGTGACCGACCTCGACTTTTGATCATGGATGGCCATTCAAGCCATATTACAGGTAGCTTTATTGCTTTCTGTATAGATAATGATATTGATTTACTTATATTACCTCCTCATTGCTCTCACTTGCTTCAGCCACTTGATATTGCGGTGTATGGGCCAATGAAACGATATCATGCTTTAGAGGTCGATCGATATTCTCGAGCTGGTGTAAAGCGAATCCAAAGAGCTGAATGGGTAGAACTCTTTCAAAATATTAGAAAAAAAGCATTGAATTCTTCTAATATTAAAGCTGGCTGGAGAGGAGCTGGTTTAGTACCTTTTGCCCCACGAAAAGTACTCGATTCATTACCATTTAACTCCTCCCAGCAACCTTCTACTCCACAAATGAGAACCCCCAATCAAGACCTAGACTTGTCTATACTCAGGAGTTCTCCTCCAGATGGAACAGAACTAAGGCAAGCAAATCAGATCTTTAATACAGCTCTAGCAAGCAGTGGTTCTCCTGCATCGCCAACTCGTCGATATGCCAAGAGAATGACTAGGCTTGTAGAATCTCAAAATGCTGAGATAGCCCTACTTCGGAAACAGCTCTCTGATGCTCAGGAGGTAATTGAGACTCGAAAGAAAAGAACTAAAGGCAAAAGAGTCAAATTACAAGGTCAATTTGTCTTTAGTACTAAGGAAGTATTGAAAATGGTACGTGAGGCGGAGGAAAAACCGAAGGAGAAAAAGCCACGAGGACGGCCACGCAAACGCCCAATTGAAGAATCAGAAGAAGAGATTGAAGAAGAAGAGCTAGAGAATAGTTCAAGTGATTCGGAATTGGAATTGGAGGATTGTGTGGCTCGTAGAACAAGATCGCGTGTAGAATAATTGAAAAAGTGTCCGAGTTCCCCATATGTCCGAGTTCCCCATACGTTACGGTATATAGTTTTAAAAGCTATAAAGAATTTAATCTTCGAAATATAATTGATATATATTTTAATAAATTTATTAATTTAATTATTATATAAACATTTTAGATTACTAAAACAGTTAATATTAAATGATTAAATTAAATAACTTGAATATAATAATAAACGTAAATATATAATATTATTTTCTTTATAGTATACTTGAAAAGCTATTAATTTGTAGTTTTCATACTTATCTAATACTAATATTCAATATTTGCTTTTTCTTTAATTCTTAGTATACTTATCGAAATATTTCAATTATTCTAAACCTATCTCATTATTTATTTATTTATTAAATGTAGATTTAATAGTCTAGTCTACAGGAAGATTGGTTTTAATATATCAATTAGAAAGATAAATCTATTCTTAAATTACTAGAAATAAGAGAATAGTTTTACCCTTTTTATTTTCATATATTATTACTATAGCCCATACTTGATTACCTAACTATACTGATTTACTTCTATTACATCTCTCAACATTAATAATAATCATTACTATACATATAATTCCTATTATAAAGCTTGTTTTATTGAAATTATAGAAATTTCTATTCAAAATACTATATTTCATTTATATATTTATAATTAATCAAAACCATTCTTTAAAAAGCTTAGGATTTTTACAAAGAACTTTTTGAAAATTATAAACATAACTAAAATATATCTTTAATTCTTTATATCGTTTTATAAATTGATATGTCTAAAACTTTTCAATAACTTTTCCTTTTTTTAATTTAAGAATATAATTTGTTATATCTTTCATTCTTTTAAATTTAAAAAGAAAACCTCTCAAATCCATATTAAGAATATATAAAATAATCATTTACTCTTTTACTTTAATAAGTTTTAGATTTTATAATTGAAATTTAATTACAAAAGTTATTCTATTCATTCTTTAAATAAATATTGGATATATAATATTATATAATTTAACAATCTTTTGAATCGAGAGTTTTTTATCTTTTTTGATAGTTTTAATAGTTAAAAGTATTTTCCCTTCTTTATTATTCGATTGTATAATAAATGATTGATAAATTATATATTGAAATTGAAGAGTATAAATTGAGGTAAAAGTAGTGCACACATTAATATAGTATATGTACTAATAAACTACGTTATATATTATTTCGATATCAATCTTTAATAAAATCATATTTTTAATACTCTTTAAATTTTTCTAAATCGTTAATTAAATTTTTTAAAAATATATTTATAAAAGTTTATGATTTTCGCTTATTTTATTGACAAATTTTAATACTTTAAAGATTCCTTTTTTCTTTTCGTTTTAACTTATCATTCTTTAATATAGAAATTTTTTAAAAATTAATTAAATAAATTTTAATAAATTTCATTTGATTTTTAATCTAACTTTATAATTATTTATATAAACTATTAGTTTTATAGTTTAAAAATTAGAAATATATTCTATAAGTTTTAATGAATTTTGATGTGATTTTGATAAGTGGCTAGTAGTAGTACACGGTGACTATAAGTGGATATTTATTAGAATATTATAATTATATTTAATAAATACTCATTATGAATAAAATAAAAATCTTATTTTAGAACTAGATCTATAGATTATTAAACGAATAATCATTGAACATTGATATGAATTCTCCTATACTATATTTTAATTTATATATAATTAAATTTCAGAAAAGAATTTTTAAGAATATGAATTATAGAATAGTAGTAAACAAATATAATAAACCAACTAATATATATTTGAAAAGAGTTTTAAAATAATTTTCTTTAATATGTATATTGAAATAAAAGTAAGTTATTTTTATTCAAGATATATTAATAATAAATTGAAATTAATAATCTATAAAATACTTTATTTTTATTTTTATTCTAGATCTGTTTTTTATTAAATAAATTAATCCCCTTTAGATAATCATTACTACTTCCAGTGTATTCTTACCAAGATTATACTATAAAGCGGACTCATTCGAAATAATCACTCTTGGTAGAATTTGATAATCTTGTCTGAACAACTGATTTTGATTGACTCTACATTACGATCGTCTTCTTCATCCATTACTGTAGAATAAAGAGATCTGAACCAGATGTTCTAGAGGACAATGAACTGTATGTAACAAGTAGAGCAGCAAATGAATTCTGGATGAAGTTTGTAGCTGAAGTAAAAGCTGAACTAAAGAAGCCTATATGGAAGACGTCTCGTACATACGGATATGCTAAGATTTGCATTGGATGTGTGTAGTTAATAGAATTCATAGTACGGGACATCGGCAATACAAAGCAGAAATTCAATCCCATGTATACACGGAAAGACTGCCTAGTTTTGAGTGTTGCATTCTTACAGCGAGGCCGTTCTTTTGGGTGTTGGTAATCAACGTCACGAACTACGGCTGGAACGCTTCCTTTAGACTTTCTTCTATTGTAATGCTGTGGTGAAAATAGTACAATTTTAAGCAGAGAGTCTTCATACCCAAAGTTCTTTGTCTTTTATTTCGCTTCTTCTTCCTCTTCCCCCCTTGATTCACGAAGTTACTTCCCGGGATTTTTTCCTTAGCAGATACCTCTCTACTAGATCCCCAGTCCGAAATTCCTTCAATTGCCAGGTTGGGATTGTTTACCATTGGCGTAAGGTACTCCTGAAGATCAGCTGGAGTAATACTGTCCTTAGGAATTTCCCTTCCGAACCTCTCTGCCATATCCAGATCCTTTGACCTAGTAAAATTCTCAAACATCATTGCGGCCCCACTAGATGCAATATATCCCAGCTTTATCTTCCTATCAATTCGACCAGGTCGTAGAAGATCTTTACAATATTTCTCGAGGTCTTTAAGACAAGTTGTTGTTGTGATTGTAATGATTTCTTCAGGGGCTACGAAACCATCCAGCATATTCAAGAAGCTTGCTACCGGCACCCCCTTTGTTAATTTTTCATGTGACTCTGGGTCCTCTTCTTCAGATTTCTGGAAAGTACTTGTTCGAAGGTCCTCGATAACAAATAGCGAACGCTTGGGGATGGCAGATAATAAGTCCCTCATTTGTACGGAGGTCTCGTTACTCATATCAAGAGAATATAAGCCAACTTGAAAGATACTTGCTATAAGTTCAATGAATGGCGTTTTCCCACAGCCTGGAAATCCATGAAGGAGGTATACACATTTATACCTTCGTCCTCTCTCAATGTAGTCATATCGCTCTTCCTTGCTAAGGAACTTCTTCATATCCTGGATACTGGCATCCAGAAGAGATCTATCCATTATCACTGAGTCAAAAGGCCGGAATGCTTGCTGGCGGAGTGATTTCCAATGTCCTGAAAAATTACGAATGTATGAATTTTGTGGTACGAAGATGGTTATCTCTTTGTGAGGACATCAGTGGTATAAAACTCAGCGTCGGAAAACAACCTGTGTATCCCTTTGTGCGCCCACAATCCATAGCACTTGATTTCCAGGTGGCTCCGTGGCGGGCGAGAATCCTTCTCTTCAGGTCCTACTTGAAAAAGTCGTGTGCCTTTCTAGTACCACTGTGTACCCTCTGCTATCCTATAATTTATATATGCTTCTGTTGTTGTATTGATCGATCCTTTAAGCGCTGGCTTTTCTACTGTTCTCACAGCGGCTGTAACTTGACAAGAGCCAAGACTTACAGTCTTTGAAAGATGACTTATAAGAAGTTCATATTGGATCATTGCTGGCTGCTGCGACGTCAAAGTATGGTGGATAGAGAAATAAAACCAAGTATATGATGGCAGATATAGCCATGATAACTGTAATGTGTTGCGTCCTGACTTCCAGGTGACGAAAAGAGAAAGGTAAGAAAGAATCGATATCGCGTGTTTAGAGGCAATAGAGGTAGTAAGTAATTGACGAATGCCTCCCATTGTTCAGCAACGTCTAGCATGGTTATAGGTGAGTCGAGGGTAGTCACTGTGTGTTTTATCTATGCAGAAGAACCTCAAGAAAGCTTTGAAGAGTACTACTACACTATATCTACAGTTCATCCGTTACAGAGCGTTGTTATATATACGATTCATTCTCAAGGATTAGCAATTACTCTATCCAACCAATCCTCACAATGCTACTGCAACATCGTCTACACTTCCCTCCACCAACTGTTGAAACCCCACATCCAATACAACATAACTTCATGCTATCTTTCTCCAGATACGATAAAGTTGGTGATTTGAAGCAACAAGTAATGTTACCAGCGAGCTGACTTACACACTGCCTTGCCTCTCGTAGAATTTGAATCGTAGGATTTGAACTACGTCGGTCTTATCGTCCTTCCATTTGATTGATCAGCATCGCACCATCGTAGTATCTAGAGTATATACACTTGTAGAGATTTGTTCGTTACCGTTCGTGTATACGCCTGTTGGGCTGGTGAAGATAATAGGTTTTCTACCCGTCGGCAATAAGATCACTGTCGCCAAACAGATCTATATAAGAGTACCTCTTTCTATCAAGACGGGTTCACGCTCCTGTAAAACAACCGCTTCATAACATATTCCAAGCTAATTATCACAGAGCAATGAACATATCGTCTCATGCAAATATCACAGCCGAGCTACAATTCAATCTGCCGCATGTCTTCTACAGCAAAATACCTGGTGGCTGATGTCCCACAAGATATTACGAACCTTTACGTCAAGCACTTCCGGCTCGTTGTCCATACGATGGGTCCTGTAGCTCCAGGGGCGGTTCTAAGTCAAAACCACTGGTCTATCACCCAAACTACATTCCCGTTGTTTCCTCATATTACTTATGTAAAATCCGTTGTTCTTCGAACGGGCAGCTGGCAATTGTACGGATGAAGATGATAAAGGCGATGAAGACGGGTACGGGAGTGATGATGAGAATTGGAAAAACCTCTAGCATCGTGCGAACACTCGTACCCATATTCCTTGTCTAGCTATTGCTACAATAGCAGCAAACCGCCGAGACGACCCTCTTGCAAAACCGCATCACCAAACCTTTCGCCACGACCTGTGTCCACTCTTAATAGTCATCTCTGATCCTAACAACGTTCCTAGCCAAGTCTCCAAAGACCTCGCTCATTCGAGGCGCACCAGGGCACATCGTAAAGAGTCTTTGGAGGTTGAGGCAAAGCTGTGTGTCTTTCTTTTGATAGACGTTGACTTATGCTTATATTCTAAACTCCATATAAACCCTAATTTGAAATTTATCGTGAAACCCAAGATCTCTTTCCTAAATCGTCGGTTGATCAGTCGACGGCTCCGATAGCTTATGTTGATACCAACATCAGCTGTGATGCCACGAACCCTGCTAAACTCTAGGAAATCATAGAACGGGGTTTAAACATCGGCACCTCAATGTGTTACTGTTAGTCACCTCTGAAGTAACCAGCTGCTTTTCCAACATACTAATCCTTGTAACAAATGTCTCAACAGAGAAGTCAGTTCTGTGTATCGAATGTTAAAGAGGGTGGACCCATTGGTGGCGGCGCTGATTCTATAAAACTGTATTAGCTCAGTACTATTCCAAAGATGTTGGAAGCTAACTTTGTTTGCCGTCAACAATGGTATGGTTGACATAACCCCCAAGTTTACTATTTTAAGTTAGAAGTGCTATTACAAGTATCTGGATAAGAGAACCTAACCGATTGATAAAATCGCCGTGAAAAAGAAGGAAGCCTTCAATTGATGCTAAAAGCTCAATTTGTCTCTCGTATTTTGCTTCTTGGGGTAGTTGTGATAGAAGACTTTTGAAAATAGGTTCTCAATTGACTCGGGTTCTAAAGGCGTAGATTTCGAATATCAGCGGATAAAAGCCTGCGTTAGCCCAATCTAGGAGGGCAAGCCGTCCATCCTCTAGCACTAAGATGTTTCTTGGAGCTAGATCCCCATGGCTCATACTTAGATTAGTATATGTGGAATCAAACCTGTCTCTCTTTGTAGTGTAATCTCTGATAATAGTGTTGAGAAAGTCTTGTAGCTCAAGGACAAAGTTGCAGATAATATTAACGCCATCATCCGACCACAAGTAGCCACGTAAGGGGCCACCACCTACTGGGCCAAGAGTGTGCCCATTAGGCGGAGGTAAACTTTCCAAATGATCAAGTACCCGTAGAAGCCTATTGACAACTTCTTCTTGATCATGTGTACCCGTAGACTCAAGATATGACGACAGATTTGTGCCATGGATAAACTCCATAACAAGATAGCCGATGCACAGATGTGGCCCCAAAGATTTGTCTTGAAAATATCTGATCGGCTGTGGAACGCGAAAAGCCTTGTTACTCTTTGAGTGCTCCCATATGTATTGTTGATTTGCAAACTCTGCTGCAGCAACATTCATCCCAAAATTAATAACAACTGCTTCCGAGAATTCAGATACCGCAGGACGCTGGTACCTCTAAAGCTAGAGGCTAGGTAAGAGGCCGCAGCCTTGGATTCACTGGTATCATGGAAATGATCGCCAGCAGCCTGAAAACGTGCGGCAAAGCCAGCAGAGGACATATCGCCACCATTCTTAGCCTGAAGAAAATTAGTATACCACCAAAACATCAAGATGGGAATTGATAGGGCATACTTGGGACGATTGAATTCGAGACGCATCACTCTCGGTCATATTGTTTCGTGGGGTACTGAAGTTTAATGACCGTTATCTTCCCTTTGCCGGGAGCTGATTGTTTTGGTATGTCGCAAAGATACGAAGACTTGACTCTCCTGAGTGTCTAATACCGGATCAGCACTTGAGTCAACGAGATCCATAGACAAATGTATCTCTTCAAAAATATTCATGGAAAAGACAGAGTATGCATCATTCTAGTTCTGCCTCCGAAGAGCTGGTCTTGTAAGAAATATTATCCATCATAGCCTTCTTTGCTGTCTTCTGCTCCTGCTTGTTGAATCTGCTTTCCCTGTCTGAATCAAGCTGCTCTGGTGGTGTACTGTCTCTGCGCCGTTTTTTCACCCAAGGTGTGGAGCTCCTGACTAGTCCTTCCCCTAGCTTCATTCTTCTTGCTTTAGTCTCAGCACGCTGGAAGAACGAGAAGAAAGTTTCTGCCAGGATGTGTATGCTTTGGGTAAGATCAGTTAATTTCTCAGCAAATGCTCCAGTAGCAAAATCCTGGAGTTGCAGTTGTATGCTGGCTTGCGAATTGAGAACAAGCCTTCCTTCTTCATCGCGGAAGAGCTAAGGGTATTAGACAAGATATTGCTTTTCCAAGCGTTTGCGAGCATACCTGGTCTGTAACTGTCTGCATAATAGACAATTCTTTCTCTCCTATAGCATCGACTCCAACATGTGGACGCTAGATTGAAATGGATGCATTTTTACTTCCTTTGTACTCAACATCTATGTTAATTACGACACAAATATAGGCATCTGACCCAAGAATATATGCATCTGCTAAACGTGACAGATCCTTCTTCTTTTGCGAGTAGGACAACTCAAGGATAACGCCTGGATACTGTGCGTCAAAATGTTGGAACGAGGCGTCTGGCTGATATGAACCATATTCAGCATCCTTAGAGACTACATCTGCAGAGGTGCTGTTTTCCATGTTTCCTGCAAAGATTGCTGAAGGACTACCGCTCTAAGCAATTATGCATAACTGGAGTAGGAGCTCATGTGTTATATACTATTGAAAACTTTCGTGCAATGGACTGAGCATTCGAAGAACGCATATTATGTCTAATGGAAAGTAATCTTGTCTATCATCACATTAGCTAGATAGTGGAATGTAGGCGCCTGGGAGATATACCGAAGTTTGTGTTTGTAATAATCCCAGATGTTAGCTTTTTGAAGTTGGCGCTGAAGATCTCCGTAATAATCTACTTCTAACGGAAATCAAAGCCGGCATTTACCAGCAAGCAGATTACGTCCGTCCTTGTGCCGTCTGACCTCTGCAAGAATTTGTAAGATAGATGTCAAAGTCTTCTCCTCAGTCTGAGGAGGCGTGGGTGGCGAACTTGTAAAGCTTTCGGGTGGTGTAGCTTGCAATTGTTGCTGTGTACTCATGTTGGGTTTTTGGTGGAAAAGACTGCGATTATGTTGGACAAGCTACACATACGGGAGATGGCATCTTGTTGTTTGTTGTTGCAAGTTCATCCGCTCCGAACTTCTGGATTCATTTCAGCTACCTTCCTGCAGCCTACCCGTACCTACCTATTCAACATTGGAAAACTTCTCAATCGATAGCTTTTTCTTCACTTATAAAGCTTTCGGGGGGGTGTAGTTTGCAACTGTCATATGCTCCCGAATCAAGTCGTCACGGCACTGGCCAAGAACCTGCTGATCCCCATCATGATAATTGATTAGAACTCCTCTACAATATCCATGGACCTTGTGGCAAAAAGTTACAAGGGATTGTACATTCCTTGGCGATGCAACTGATAAATAACGGTACGGTTGAATTTCGAACCGAGTTTTGAAGGGAGACTGAATATATCCGGAGCTGCCTTCGTGAGAAGACGTATATGAACCGAATCGTAAATTTGGATTGTCGGGTGGAGGATCATTATGCATAAGAATCGAACAATCAGTACCTATCGACTTGAAGCTGTGATTTCTGGAATGCTGAATAGTTGCTTTTAAGTTAAGAGGCTTCATCTTACCACCAAACTAGCTCATATGACTGCAACCTAGCTGACTCAAATTGTTTAGGTGCAGGCGTTACGAGCCTATAACGCGGTTTAAGGTAATAAGTACTTTGGGATATCCTTACGAGATGAATTCAGTGCACGTATATAACATAAATCATAGATTTCTATTCTCATCTAATTCCAACCAAACACCATAAAACTTGAAACGAAATCTCCATAGTTCTAGTAAATATCTTCCCTTCCACTCTCCCCTCTCCACTCTCCCTTCTCTTCCACATCACACACTCTCTCCATCAACCACCAACCTCATTCCCCCCTCCATAACCCATCTTTCTCCTCGTCTCCTCCGTCTCCTCCTTATTCTCTCCGTCCCCAACTCCCATACTATTCCCCACCGTCTCCCCTCCAAACCCATGCTCACTAATCGCCTCTCCATACCTAATATTCTCCGCCGTTCGCTCGCCACGCGCTTTATGTTCTGCGGCTTTTTGAAGGGTGGCTTCAGTGGGTCCTGTCGAGTCTGTTCCTCAGAGTTAGGTACTGTGAGATCTGAAAATTGGGTGAGAGAACGAGGAGCATAAGAGGTGCACATGAGAATTTGACAAAGGGGAGATGAAAAGCAAATATCTACCTCCAAAGGTACCCTGATCTTTAGCAGGCGACTGCGTAAATGTATTCTGGGATTCATATCTATATCCATTTCGTCAGTATATCATATCATATCATATCATCACTTCATAATATTCCTCAATAGCTCACTTCCACTTCAAAGTCAAGATATGGAGAGAGAAAAAAACTTACTGTGTATTCTCTCCTCCCCTCTCCGTATCCATCAATTTTGTATGCGTAGCTTCCGTCATTTTAATCGTTTACTTGCTTATTATCCTCTGATTCAACAGATTTTTATTTCTCGTTGTGAACGAATAAATTCTTGGATCTCTCTTTCGACAAACTAAATTGAATTGAATTGAATTGAATCAAGTTTATAGATGTTGTAGTTATTCTGTATTTGCTTGTTTGCTAGCTGGTCGATTAATTGATGCAGATCAATAATAATAATAATGACGTATGCGGGGGATGAAGCTTGCGTATCAGAGCTCTGGCCTTCACAAAAAGTAGAAATTACGCCCGGTGAGCACTTGGGTTATTTGGAAGGTCCCGGTGCGCTTTAGTTGGTATCGAGCTATTCCTGACGAGCCTCAAGTTTTGCACTTACTGGAAAAGGTAAGGTAACATACCAAAGCTCCTGGAGTATGTACAGTGCTATCCCAACGGACAAACTTCAGATATATAAAGATTGAAGCATGAACTTCATTGATTGCTCGAGTCTATGTGCTAAATGCAGATTTTGAGCATGTTTCTTTGGGGGTATCGTAATAGACTTATTATACAAGGAACAGCGATATATGTTTTAGGCTTCCATCTCCATCTCTATCATCGGTCATCTTAACTCTACACCTAGCTTCCCAGCCAATTCCTTTTTGACCTCTTCATGCATTTTATTGGTCTCTTCGTTGGTTAGAGTTCTCAACAAACTCCTATAATTAATCCTATAGCACATGCTCTTGCGGCCGGTCTTTGGATGTGTAAATTCATCTACCTTTTTGACATCCTCCACTCTGTCTCCTCCTATATCCCTAACTATCTCCATGAAATCATTCTCATGGAAATCATGCGCATTGGCTGCATTACTACCTCCTGCCGAAGAGGATGATCGTAACCAAAAGGAAACATCTTTGTAGCATGCGGGATGTTTCGAGAATGGAATATATCTCCTTAAATTCTCTAGGTTCTCCGAAACTCCTTTGAACTGACTTAAGAACCTCTCATCTTTGGACCAAAACAGTCTGATATCTGGAATTTCAAAAAGTAACATGGCGATTCTTTCCAAACCTATACCGAACGCCCATCCTAATTGATCCGGCACACCTGCATTCTGCATGATATCCTGTTTAACAACACCACAACCAAGCACTTCTAACCAATCCCCTTGCCAAAAGATTTCTAGCTCCCAAGATGGACTTGTGAACGGGAAATAAGCTTCTATCCACCTGACTCTTAGTGGCTCATCGATGAAATTGGGATCTGCCTTTATTGCTGCTTGCTTTGCGCGAGAAAATATCTCTACCACCATCAACTCCAAGCTCTTTTTAAGATGTGCCGCAATTGCTTCAGCCTCCGCTTCGGTATGCTCTCCTTGTAATGGATTTCTCTCCGCGTGAAAAGGTGGGTTTGGATCTTCTACTTTCATATCATGCTTAGGAAGGGCATCGATGTCTTTCCAAACAGCGGCTGGGATATCTCCATTGGGAACCTTGGTTCTGTCCCACATCCTTGCCCCTTCCATTTGGTGGAAAATAGGATAATGGCTTCGATCGATTGCATCTCTGCGGTATACGTCTGCACTAATGAGAAAACCTTCACTCTGGTTACTGCGAAATACATCTGCTTGGTGCGCACTTGTGTGGGTTCGTAATACCGTCTCCTTGTTGATATAGTATGTATCTGTCTTACTTCGCCCAGGATGATCGGATGGGAAACCTAAAGAATCAAAGTTTTGATGCGTAGATACGACGGGGAAGAATGTATTATGGTACTTGTAGGTAGGTGAGGGGAATCTTGATTCGATTATTGAGCGAGTTATGGAAATAGGATGATCTAATGTTGTGTGTAGACTTCGAGAGAGGGAATCGGTAATCGATTGTGGCACATTGTACCACTCGTCTTTCTTATATTCTTTGGATGTAATGGGATCCGAAGCATTCGTAGCCTTGGACGAACGGTCTATTTGAAATGTATTAGTGGCGCCTCATAAATTGAGGGGTTGTGTATAGACGAACCTGCCACAGAAGAGTTATATCGACATTGTCCACAGACTCTCACGCTCCTTGTAGCATTATTCCTTAGCCCAATGAAGACATTCAGGACCTCACTGCCCCTCGAGAATGAGGTCTTCTTTGCTGAAAGAAGTCTCATGTTTATGAGCTTCAAGACCAATAATTTCTTCCTCACGGGAAAAGAGCTATGAAATGCTGAACTTCCGGAATATCCCTGACGAACCTACCAAGAAGCGGCCGCCTGTCCCGACCCGAAGATATGACGAAAGGGCTGATTGAGAAAAGTCCATGCACACGACTGAGAACCTTCTTTCATCTAGAGAATCTTGGAACTTCAATATCTATGGATCAGATAGGATACAAATCTTCGGATGCCCCTCTCTCTCTTATCTCCTGCATATCAATTGGGAAGATTACATATAAAAATATTGGAATACAGAAGTACAAAAATCCAGAACATACCTAGGTATCTTCAATTAATATCAACAGTGACGGGTGAAGATAACCAGTTGCATCGACTACCTAGTACTTTAGCTATATTCGCAAGCCAAAAACTTTTTTTTCCTATCCCGACTTACACCTAACATTAGCAATCAGCCTTAATCTCCCCCATTTTTCTTTCTCTTTACCATTTTTTATCTATCCACTTTTCCTTACGATCTCTTTCTTCCGTTGGTTCCTGAGCCAATTGCATATCTTTCGTTCAATCTCATCTCTCATTCTTCAATTCCTGTGTTCTCCTCTGCGGAATCGGAATGAACGTCGAGAAGAAAGATTCGGAACAAGTGGAACAATGTCGAGCGGAAAGCAAAGTGTGGGAGAGGTAGTGAAGGCGGAGGTTAAAGTGACTGCTGTAAAGTACCCGTTTTGGTTTGGAGGTAGTGCAAGTTGTTTTGCGGCTTGTGTTACTCATCCATTGGATCTTGGTATGTGAAGTCTCTTCTCGGTATGGGAAGGAGTACTGTATGTGTGAACGTGTTCTAATTATGTCATAGTTAAGGTAATGGATAACTCCTATCGCATGAATGCGCAAAAGCCGATTCTTCTTCATTTGCCAACGCTAAACATTTCGCAATAACTAGGTCCGATTACAGACTCGATCCGGCAATGCGCCCAATACTATGGTTGGCACATTCGTGCATGTCTTGAAGCACAATGGTGTTGCTGGACTTTATTCGGGACTTAGCGCTTCCCTTCTGCGCCAAATAACATATAGTACTACTCGATTTGGCATCTACGAAAAGCTCAAGACGAATCTCACATCAGGAAACAACCCTCCATCTTTCCCCATTCTTATCGCCATGGCCTCCACTTCAGGTTTCATTGGTGGAATCGTAGGAAACCCAGCCGATGTTTTGAATGTGCGCATGCAGCATGATGCTGCATTACCAGTCGAGCAGAGAAGAAACTATAAAAATGCCGTGGATGGATTAATACGCATGACGAAAGAGGAAGGGTGGAAAAGCTTGTACCGCGGAGTATGGCCGAACAGTATGCGAGCTGTCTTAATGACTGCTTCTCAGTTGGCCTCTTATGATAGCTTTAAACAGCTACTCATTAAGCATACACCAATGGAAGATGGGCTCTCGACACACTTTAATGCTTCGTTAATGGCCGGTTTCGTGGCCACCACAGTTTGCAGTCCAGTGGATGTTATCAAGACAAGAATTATGAGTAGTCATGAAAGTAAGGGATTGGCGAGACTCTTGGCGGATGTATATAAGGTAGAAGGTGTCGGGTGGATGTTCAGGGGTTGGGTGCCGAGTTTTATTCGTTTGGGTGAGTTCCAGTTGCTACTCTCTTCCAAAACTTTATTTCAAAAAGGAAAAAGACATCAGGAACAGGAAAGAGGGGTGGGCGCTAATTAAGAAATTGTAGGACCCCAAACCATCGCAACATTCCTCTTTCTTGAACAACATAAGAAGATTTATCGATCTCTAAAAGGCATTGCAGAGCCCGAAGCCGCAATTGTCTAAATGAACCTTTGCCAGGAGGTTCTTCCTGGAAGAACAACCACAAATTTTCCTAGTCCAGTGTTGGGCGTTGACTTGTACAGCAGCGGTAATCCAGGGACTCGTCATAAGGTCTTCAATATGAGCCTGTCTCACTAACCCACCCACCCTCGAAATATTGGCTGAAGAATCAACCTAATTTATACAAACTCACACCACGAAACCCCTAGATAGACAAAGTTCTATGTTTTCTTCAGCACCTTTATACACATCAACCGAACCTACATACTTTCCTCAGTACATATACCCACCTAGAAATAGACTCTCACAGACAACCTTTTCGGCGTTGGTGGATAGCGATATGCGTACACATAGACTGCTTTATAGATCGGGTTGGATACAATAGACGCATGGCTCCTCATAGAATAGATTCTAAATTTAATGCACACGTGCATACTTAATGAATGAAGTCCAAACATTTCCTCCCGTTCTGCTCTCGGTCTACTTAGACGTACCTAGAAATTCATATTTTGTGCATGTTTTATTGAAGAGATATAAAATTGGATAGAGGGACAGAGATTGAAGCTGCAGTACGATTTCTCTTAGAGATAGTGAATAGTGTTAATCATACTGATTGATCTGCACACGTTATATCAGAACCACATGAATGGGAATGTCCCCCGGATTTTCAATGATGATGATTTTCAACGTAGAAGCAGGCATTCTCGATCACTACAGAACTTCAACTGTGCATCTCTATCCAGCCCCTGGAACAAAAGATCCAATAGAATTCAAGCTGAAAGGAGAGCCAGAAACTTCGCTAGTAAACGTGGTGGTAGGAAAGCAGGACTCTGATACGCAGAGTCTTTAGGAATCTGGTCAGTGAATTAAATGAAGTACCGATGGTATACCAGAGAGATAGTTCAACTGATTCACCAAGGTGATGGATATCGCGATATTTGAGATCCCCTGATCAGGCAAATGAGTGGCTGGTTGGTTGATATTCGATATGTTGGGAAGCTGTTGCAGGTCTTGAGGGTAGTGGTGTGGGAGTGAAGATTGGTGTGGATGGATTGGTGGGAGTTGGAGATTTTTTCGGATGGATTATTTTGGAGGGGGGAGGGGGGCATTGGTGTTTGTAAAACCTTGGTAGTATACTTTCGGGTGCGGTGAGATGGATGCGGTTTAGGGATTTGGACTCTGGTGACTGTTGTGTTGATTTGGGGGGTGGAGAGAATGGTAGGATGGTTGGGCGAAGATGGATAGTGGGGGAGGATGCAATAGAGAGTTTGATGTGAGGGGACGATAAGAAAGAATGATTGTATGGATGATGAAGTTTGTTTTTGGCATATTGGTGAGAGATGACTATAACCTCCTTGATCGAAATGCGTAATTTGCTTCGGAAGACAGAAAGGCCTGGTAAGAGATTCTTGGTCAATGCGAATGTTTGAGGGCGTTTGACGCTTGTCAAGAGTAATAAAGAGTGTTGTTCATAATCCTGTTTGTTATGCAGAAAGTAATATTTCGTAGGGGCCTCTGGCTTTCATAGCAGCAATGTCTAAGAGGCAATGCTCAATTGATATTGCACGAGTAATCGTTCCATCAAGTAAACATTTCCACTAGATCTTTTCTGGCATCACTCCTGTGAGCCAAAGTTGCCCATGAATTTGCGACCAAACGCCGAGAAATATAAGTCCATTCATAGCAGGCGGCCAATTCACACCTGTCTCACTCCTTGATCTCGCGATATGTCTAACCATTTCTGCAGCTACCACCACATTCAAGCTGACTTGCGAGAAGCCCTCCCCGGCAGACAAGATTCAGGCTCGCGTTGATGTCGAGATCAGCTATACTGCAAGCGAAGTAACAATTTAAATTCCCATGCGTACATTTCAATTTGTTTGTCCTAAATCATGAAATCAGTTTTATGTACTAATGATGGCTTCGACTGATATGGTGCAAATATCTCTAGTCAAAAATCACACTCGCAGCAGCCTCACCCTTGGAAGTTGAGCCTGAACTTGTTTCAGCCAGATCACGCTTTTTGGCCAATTTCTTAAGTTGAGCCAGGCGATGTTCCGCAGCTTCCTTTTCTTGGGCTGGGGTTTCTGGTCGACCAGACAAGCGCTGAAGAAAGTATAGACGTGTGGAAGGGATAGACTAGATGAGGTGGAAATTAGAGAAATGATACCGACTGGGGATAGAGTACGCACATCATTGCGGGCTGCTGCGTGCATCATTAATAATTCTGGGTTGTCGAGTACGGCTACAGCTTCTCTTCGTATTTGTACACTAATATACGATTCGTTCCCAAATCTGAAATGCAGGTTTCATGTTAGGACTAGTCAACTCATCATTTACGTTCCATGTAGTATCCGTATCTCCTGCACCCAAACTCTCTTTTCTCCCGATCGAGCAAAACCATGAAGAAGTGCTTCCAAAAATAAGAAGAATATGAAATTCACATACAAATCATAACTTGCTCCTGTCAAATCATCATCCGAAGATTCATCATCATAGTTGTCATCGTCGGGTTCTTTATTCCTAGCTTGCTGATCTTGTTTTAGAAGTGTGTAACTGGAAGATTTGGATTTCGGATTAGAAGCGCGATTGTTCTTATTTGCGCTATTAGGCCTGGTGGAAGATGTGGAGCGGGAGGGAGTATTGGTGGAGATACTAAATGGGGAGTCCATGGTGGACAAGTTGCGTAGATTGATGGAGCGATGATATGGACTGAGTTTATGTGAATATGGTAGCAGCTGTGAAATGAATGTCGAAGGTGAAAGGTATTACTTATAATTGTATATCACGTTTCTTGAAAGTTTTTGGGTTGATAATGATTTGGAAATGAAGAGGTGGGGTGATATTGATAGGGTGTGCTAGGACTATGCGCTACACTTTGGTGGGCAAAGCGCTGAAATTACTAAGCTTGAATTGTCACAATAGCGCTTTGAGGTTAACCGTAATCAGACGACATCTCTTTGTGCAATGACAATGTTCGATGCCGATTTTGACAGCGAATTCTTTGAAATTCACATGACAATGATGTAGTTAGTGGAAAGAGAAGGAAGCTTGCAAAGGAAGCAAAAATATGATGATATTAGTGCAAGTCAGAATGGTGTTGAAGTATCCAGAAACTTTGGTGAACCGCGAGGGACTGCAGCAGATGAAGGAGTGGTGTCTACTTCACCGAAACTTTGCTCCAGCATATATGAGTTGTACTTGTGAATTGCGTATCCTTTTGACTGAAATGTTCTATTAGCTGCCGCTCAGTCTTCTGCCCTTTTCGACCCTTTTCGTTTCTTTTACACCTGCTCTTGATCAGGAAAATCATGGGAGACTCACAAAGCTTATGCCTCAGTAGAAGTAATTCGATGCTCTGTGGCGGTTTTTCCTTTCCCATACTTCATGCCCTTACTTAGGAAGTCCTGCATGTGAGGTTTGGCACTCCTTTCCATCAGCATCTATTGCGTTTGCAGCGAAGAGCACCAAGTGGTTATTTTAGCTCCATGGGAGTGTGAGGTCACCTCACAATATTATTGGTACTGACCCTACCAATAGAGAGTCTGGTATCGGTAAAGCTTGGAATTAGCTCATGGCAGTAGGCGGGCCCGACTCCCTTGTTTTTCTTCGAAGAGCGCTACTCGAACCATAGCCGGATCTTCAACACAATTTGTGATGACTATCAGAGTTGGTGGTCATTAAACGCGTGGATGTTGTATGCGTTAGAATCCTCAGCGCCTACACTTCATAAAGGTTACCTCAATCAAACTGGTGCTATGGATAGATAATACACGCAATTGCGATGCAGTTTGTCCTGTCATAATCATCTTCTAGATTATGAATTACTCTTGCACCTTTCTCCATGACAGAATTGTTGTCGTTTCCTGGAACCTCATACAATATGTTGGAATTGAGGTAGAACCTTACATTTGCTCTTCAATACCAAATGGCATGCATAGTAAGATAAAGCATATGAGGGTTTGCACTCACTACCTCCAACTGCCTTTTCAATTGCTGGCTAAGACTTGAAGAATTTTAACAAGGAATTACTACTTCCAAGTTAGAATTATGATGTCAAGTAATTTGCTTCAATATGTCAAAAATCATTCATCTTTTGCTCACCAATTATGTTTCAATGTTTGTGTAGTTCCCAATTAGGTATCGGGCCACTTGCTCGAAGCGAAAATATTGACAATAATATATGGCAGCAAGTTTTGGTTCTCACTTGAGATATATTCTTTTTGTCTTATTATTTGCAAAAACATTGACAAAGATGAATCAATCACCTAAGGATACCAGATGCAAAGGGAGTGGCTCAGAGTGTAAGCTCTTTATGGACATGCTCTTATAGAAATACTAACACTGTACAATAATAGCAAACCTTTTGGACAACTCAGTAACTCAAATCCATGAGAATCAAGAAAGTTTGCTGGCTTGTGAGTGAAATCTGTATACAGACTATGCCTCACGAAAATTCCTAATATTTGTCCAATAAACAGCAAACAATTCGGATGGCAGATGTCTCGGCGCGCTAAAGATTGATTTGGCTGCTGGTATGTTTTGACCTTGTTCTCAAAGTCCCTGGAATAAGACCAAAATTTTAATTATCGCTTTGCTGACAAAAATCAGGACTGTCTGATATTCGAATCAGAGTTGAGGAAGAGCATAAAGGTACGTGTCAAGTCTCATGGACTCGAGATTCCTCATAATTAATCTACTATACAGATTTTCTTGAACTGGTCGCACAGGGAAAAACCTTCAAAATGCAGCCAAGTCAAGAATTCGCATACAACATGATGCGTGGCAAGGGTGTCGGTACACGGCCTGTATTTCCCCCTCCACAAGATACCCTTGGAGATTTTGAGGATTACAGACCTACTGCAGATTTTGAGGAGTAAGTCATTCGCCCGATCATTTGTCAACAATCCTGACGTTTATCTTCTAGTAATTTACAATCTGGCTACAAGTATTACAAGACTCGATCAGAATCCGATTTCAAGAACGCTGCAGCTCCCGAAGACCTTGCGCAAGGCATCAATCGATTGGCAATCAAAGAGCCTCCAAGATGCGAGATTATTCTTGATTTGAAAGGCGACGAAGGAGAAACCACCAACCACTACAAGGGCGAAGAGGTCTGGGGAAATTTTGGTTATATCAAAGTCAATGGAGTGTGGGTAGATCCTGATAGCGAGAAGGACTTGGCGCATGCATTCAAGGGCTATCCGGTTCTATCACCAGAGGAACTCCAAATTGCTAGAGCCAAGGATGCGCGAATTATGAGTCCAGAAGAGGCTGATAAATTTTATGACTTCTTCAACGAATACGTCTCCGACGATGAAGGAGATCCTCGAGATAATCGTATGTCACCAGAAGAATTTGCAAAGATGGTTCGTGGCACAGCCAGTGAGGGTAAAGGTGATACATGGGCTAGAGCAATTGTCGCTCCACAAGTAAGACTCTCTCAACAATATAAATGTCAGTAACTGACATTGTCCGAATCAGGAAAAATTTACAGACAGACCACGCGTGCCACGTAAACCTAAAACACAACATGGAAATGATATGTTGCCACCACAAATTGACAGAGATACTGGCAGTTATTACTCTGGTTTTGGTGGTGATAATTCTGATACGGCCAGCCTTCTCATCTCGGCAGCTGGTTAGTATTTGCACATTCCTGTGACCACTGGCAACACTTGACTAATACGATGCTTCGCAGGTGTTGACATCCTTCAAAGACCCGAACACTTCAATCGCATGGACCCCCAAACTGACATGAAAATTCTTGCTGAGGCATATGGCAGCCCCAATGCTTTCAAAGATGACGGTGGATGGTCTGACACAACAACACTTCCTGTTTTCAATTCAGTGAGTCTGATTCGTTTTCATCTGCATGTACCTTCCAGGAACTGACGAGTGGACAGAAAGCAGCTGCCAAAGCTATCACCTGGGACATTCCTGGTCTGACTGATGAGCAACGCGAACGAGGCTTGGCTGATATGACATTCAGAGGAGAAGCACACTTCCAACATAGTCAAGTGATGGCAAGAAACAGAGACGAGCTTAAGGCAGAGAAGATGATTGCTTTCAGCGGTCTGGCAGGCTGTATGAGGGAGCACTACTTCATCAAGCAATTCCTGAACAACAACCCTTTATTTGCCAATGAAGAAACCCGTAGATTGGTGGATTCCATTTGTTTGGAGACACCATTCAGACGCATTGAACGCACAATGATCAGCAACGATGATCCTGCTTCCAAGACGACCGCTGATCCATATCTTGGACTCAATCGCGAAGATCGTACCTATATGCGTTTGATCAATGATATCTACCAAGACACTCATAACCTTACTGTTCATCTTCAAAATCAAGTCATGGTCTGGGGTGCTACCAAAGCCGAGATTGAGATCAAGATTGGCGAATACTATTTCTTACGCGAGCGAATCATGGCGGCATCTGGTATGAATAACGAGTTCATCGAGAGTCTCATCCCTGTCAGTGCTCCTAGAACTCCTCGAGTCAATTTCTAGTGGGGTTTCTGGCTCAAGCATATCTTGGTTGCTCATTATGCTCTGTCGCTGTCATTCAATCTCGCTATCATGAGCTGTATCTCTCGCTTTTTGATATACACGTGCCCAGCCTTGCCAATCAGGATCTTGATCAATAACTGCTTCTTCATTACAGACATACAAAGAACCACAATATTTATTGTCTAGGAATTGCTTTTGCTTTTACTTTTCGCAGAGCGACTTCCATGCATCTGTCACTCTTTGGTCTTGCTTGCGGTAATTTTGCTTTACGATCTAGCTACAACAAAACCGCTTTACGATCATTCTTTGACGCGCAAATACGGATTTTTCACTACTTCTACTTTTACAGATTGCCACCTTTGAGTCTTTCCAGCAAGCATTGGGGCAGAAAATGGTGTCTCTCATCTTACCTAATCTATGATCCTACGCCATTGAATCATCAGAAGATTCTCGAGATTGATGCATCATGGACCCAGCTCACATTGCCATTGCTCTCGCCCCGTCCATTCAGCTTCGATGCCCAGGATTTGATATGCAGGCCTCCTACTTCAATACGTTTTCTTTCCGATTTTGCTCACTTTTCCTTGAATTTCATTTGTTTTAAGAATGGGATATTCGGATGCAGTATCAATATTTGCTAATGAATTCTGATAGCAATCATAGTCACACAATGCAATGCCCCCTTTCACAAGTTTCGTACTTTGAATGGTGTATATGCTGGCCGAGGACATTGGTTACAGTTTTATGATGGAGGGAGGGATATGTGGATGAAACCAGGGGTCTTCTCTTCGTTGGGTATACTAGATTAGTTTTGCTAAGATAAGATACCTAGAAGCTTAATTCAGAGTTCTCCACCCCCCCTCTTCGTCCAATCTTGTTTCCAGATATATGTGGATGCCATACTACTCGGCACATTAGTGAGCTTCTCAGATGTAATTTACAGTAATGAATGTTAGTTCTGCTACGATATTCGTATGATGTGGTAAGTGAAAGGCGCTTGGATATGTGCAAGATATTCCAGTCTTCAGGAGGTAGTAATATCGCTCAAGTAAATTCGATACCTGTCTCACCCGATTGCTAAAATCGAGATTGATTCCTAATGTCTTTAACAATCGTATAGTTAAATACTATAATTAGTCTTTGTTTCAAGTATGACTCTCGACAGGGTAAGGCGGGAAGCATAGACTAGAATATGAAGGCATTCAGAGACTGATTGAATTAAGTGTACTAGTTAACTAGGTATGAGAATAAGCGCTCTAGTATATGTTAGAGCTTCTTACTTAGCATGAGTCTGGACTAGCTCCCACTGTTCTAGCACTACATGAACCATATCTTTTGCCAGTCTTCTTAATTGATAATGATATGGGACGATTTAATTGATATTTATTAAAAACAACAAGCTAGATTAAAACATGCTTAGGATACTAATAAGGTGCAGAGATGAGAAGACGTTCTAAGTCTATTATACAGGATGTAGATTGGACGATGAGGCTTGATCATGGTCACCCGATACGGAATCAACCGAACCGGCTGTTCCACCATGATGGGGACTTTTGAACACAATCGCTACTTCCGACTAAGTTTGACTCAACTCAAACACCTCGCCGCCGTTAACAAAAAAAATTGAGCCATGCACCACCTTCCCATTCAGCACCCATGTTGCGTTCGTATTTTGACTGCCCGAAATCACAGGAATATTCACAGTTCCGTTTGTTCCGTTGGGACTGGTGACATTCATACTGAATTTCCCCTCTGCACCCACTGCCCAAGATACTGTTAAATCTCCATGTGGTGTGGGGTGTGTACCATTGGCCCAACTGAGCCCGAGAGTTTGCGGCGAAACTTTCCACTGCGCAAATCCAGGTGTTACGGTCTGAATTCCAAGGACATTTCTGCTCAGTTCACCCGTTGGAGCGGAAGACCAGGCATGACACAGAGATGTGGTTGCTCCCAGACCGGGCTCACCAGTTTCAGTTAGAGTCTCCCAGAAGCAGCCGGTGTAGTTGGAATTGGATGTGTTAGCCATAGATCCCCAGATTGTGAAGAGGAGGTGCTTGACGCTCTCTTCGTCTTTGGCAGAAAATGCAGCGCGCAGATGATATCCTGACGAATAGGGACTAATAGTTTTCTTAAAGCCACGTGCGAGACTGCTATTGGAGAATGCTAAGGCACCTGCAGGTAAGAACAGTTCCTTTGACAGGGTTGATAGGATCGTGGAAGGAGTGATGCTGCCCTGAGGTACATTTGCTAAGATTGCAAAGGCATTTGCGTCCTGCGCAAGCGTGTCTTGAACGGAATCGGAAAGTTGATACGCGTTCAACGTGGGATTCCACAATTTTTCATTGATTGCGGATTTTAATGCCGATAGTCGATCTGCATAAATCTTTGTAGTAACGTTTGCAGCATTGAGCAAGAGCAGCACTTGCTGCAGAGCAAATGCATATACAGTATTAAATTTTGCTACTGCACCAGATTGTGCAGGATCGTAATAGTTCCAATCTCCGCCGAAAATTGTAGATACACCGAATAAGCCCGACGAATCTAGTTGCGTATCTGACCAATCCAGCATTCTGACTATTATTGGCGCCCAGCGCTTTGCGAACTCCACATCGCCAGTCATAAGATGGAATTCAGCCATGGCAGTGAGCAGGTTAAATGAGTAGCCGATAAGGCCTGTCTGGTTAAAAGGTATTATTGAAGTGCGAGGAGATTGTTGTATCTTCACGCTCGGAACAAAGAAGCCAGGGAGTAGTTGAGAGGCACCTAATAGATTCAAAGTTCCGTTGATAAAGTCAATACCATTGATGGACGCAAGCATTGGCCCAACAGCAATATCTACATCTCCTGCGTCTGGTCAGCACCAATATCAATATGTGGAAATTGATTACTTACCAGCGTACGAAATACGATCCCGCCGTGCGCCGTCAAGACTCACAGATTCCGGATTTGTTCCCGAAAGGAAGTCTTTCAGTACAGACGATTGTGTGAGACTAGCGTTGTATATGAGTTGTCCCTGAAGACTCTGCAATGTCACATTTTGGAAATATGCTGATTGTCCAAACGATGCCCCAAATCCGAATGATCCAGCAAATGTTGAAGTCTGTGTAAGATTCATCAATGAGTGATCATCAATGCTAACTTCGATCTGCGTCATGTTGACAAGTGTTGAGACTTTGTGCCACTCATCAAAGGTAAAATTTGGATCCAGAGTAGCTGAAGCTAAGGCAGGTGAGTCTCTTTCAGTGCTTCCAAAGTGCGCCGAGATTGAAGAATTTGCCAAATTTACGAATATATAGATGCCCGATCCTAGCGTATCGCTGAGTACTGTGTAGCCAAACCCTCCATTTGTTGGCATAACTGAGAAATCGAGCTGATACTGCATCAGTGTGGTTGAAATCTCACTCGAATAGGGCTGTGGGGATTGATTTTCAGCAAAAAGACCCTGATCCGAGACCAGATAAAAGTCAGGTAAAGTTTCGGCTGAAATCCCCGTCAATTGTAAGGTTCGCGCCCCTGTCTGCCATATTTGATTCAATTGATCGTCTGAGCACTTGAAAGATCCAGGTAACTGGTCTATTGGGGTGTTAGAGGTCATTGAGATAATGCCAACATTTTCAAGAACAAGTTCGCCAGCTGTGGAAAGATTAAGCTTCTGGTATCGTTCACCTCCCTGAATTAAACGGTTGGTAAATGTGGTATCCTCGCTGATGTTGTACCGGTTTACTCTGTATGTGTCGAGAGATGCTGCCAGCGTCAAAGGGCCATCTCCCTGAAAGGTTTTAATGAGCATATTGATCAATATTTTGAAGAAAAAAAAAGGAAACAATCGACGAAGTTGGGCATCAAGATCAGCGTACCATGTAGTCATCCAGAAATTTTCGACTCTCGCTGTAGGTCATCTCAAAGATAGATGTATTGCCAGAATGTGAAACGACCTGAAAGGTTGGAAGGCCTCCAACGTTCATGCCATGGTCGATAATAATGATTCCTGGTGTCTTGCCATCAGATTGAAGTGTGATTCTGCTTTCACAAAAACTTCCTGCTCCTCTTGTGGGCGTATTGTTCCTTACGCCGAGCTGTCGCGGTGTGAGCGTAGCTGCTGCAACTTGGGCTTGACAAGTCGATGAAGAACCGATGGCAGCAACAAGCCAACCGCTCCCTAGAAGGGTGATGATCGGTGCAAGACCTGTGGCTGCGAACATAATGTAAATGCAAGAGATGTGTTCCCTGAAAATGATTGAAGCATAGAGTTCTTAAGGTGTAGAGAACATTGAGTAGGAAATTTCTACATGATACAGCGAGTACTTCTAGATTATATAAGTTTGACTGTCGAGCAATAAACTTAGCTCGTATGCAAAAAAAGGCAGTGTTGTTAGTTAGTTTAGATTCTAATTTGGAAAGGGCATATGATGAATCAAGATTCGATTACTCATTAGGGGTAATCGTAGGCCTACCAACCCCCCCCTCTCGGCCCCAATCCACCACCCCACTCAAAACCTTCAACATTCAGAGAGAATGGGTCCCCTTGAATAGTCCTCGTTACATCCATACAGTGTTCATGATTTGATGAATGGATAATATAAGAACTAAACAAATGAAATAAAGCCTTACGATATAATTAATACTTGGATTGTTGGAATTTTAGTGAATAATTCAAGCATGACAACAGATGATGGATGTTATGGATTCAAAGCACGCTATAAGAGTATACTACCGTCTAAACTCAGTAAACTTGGAATCTACCTAGCCATATCAAGCCTTATATACAAGCTCGCAAACTAAAATGAGAGAAATAATCTTGAAAAACTTCAATTAATTATTATTAAATCAACAATCATTATTCTGCCTTAGAATTGACACCTTTGATAGCATTCAATAATAGTAAAAGACTTCTCAATCCTGATTATGAAAAACTGGGGAAAAACGTCGGATTTCCAAAGGTCCGGCTGGGGAGATCGGCGAAATGTTAGGCTTCATGCGGCTAGGTAAATTCCGAGGTAGCGGTATCTAGGTCATTCATCGTACTCGCTTGACATCTGCCGTTACAGTAATCTCCGTCATCGTACTCGTTTAAGATCTGCCGCTAGTCTTGTTACCGTGCTCCCGGGATCGGGCGACTTAACGGCAAGAGACCTTGATAATTGACCCGAGGGATTCAGGCTAATCTGTCAAGTAGCACTTCTTCATAAGCCGCCATACCCCATTTTTCCCCAGCAAAAATTCTCCAGCTTCGTCCGCTATTCAAAATCTCCTTCCAGACTCCGCATTTCATTGCAACTCCGAAGCAGCAACAATAAATACCACACTTGTTGTCTTGCAATATGAGTGACAAAGTCAAAAATAGGGAAGGTGATTTTGAGATTCAGGATATATCTGAAGATGACAATATCAACTGGGACCAACCACCGCCTTATGACGCGGTTCTGCATGGAAGCTCGGGAAAAATATTTCAGCGACGATTGCGGGTACCTTCCACCCCCGGCATCATTGTTCCCTCTAAAAAATTGCATGACAGATGACGGTCGGCTTGGTGTTTGCGTGGAAGCAAAAGCAGCAAGCTCGGGTATTCTTCCACTAACACTTCCGGATAACAGCTCCCCCCATGCGGCATTGGTGGCGACATATTCTGCCCACCGTCCGCTTAATATCGTCATCCAAATCGTTGGTAGTAGAGATATGCTGACGGGAGCACGGAGGAAAGCAGTGTGTTGATTATATGCTTACTCTCCACAGGCGATGTACAACCCTTCATTGCGTTAGGACAAGAGCTCAAGGCTCGTGGCCACCGCATCCGCATAGCAACACATGGCAATTTCTAAGACTTCGTCGAATCGTCGAAGCTGGATTCTTCCCTATCGACGGCGATTCCGCTGGTCTTATGGCCGCATGTTTCTCTATTTCCTTCTATGATTTAACGCAGCTCACTTCCGTAGTACATGGTTAAAAATCCGAGCATCATACCTACTTTGATACGCTACGATCAGGAGACATTGGACGCAAGCGCAAGATGATATACACAATGCTCAACGGTTGCTGGGGATCATGCATCATGCCTGATTCCACAACAGATATACCTTTCGTCGCTGACGCGATTATTGTGAACCCACCAAGCTTCGTGCACATTCACTGTGCCCAAGCGCTCAGTGTACCGTTGCATCTTATGTTTACTATGCCACGGAGTCGACACGAATCTTCCCACACCCCTTAGCGAACATACAGAATGGAGATGCAGATCCAAGGGCGGCCAACTATTTGTCGTATAGCATAGTCGACATGATGACTTAGCAAGGGTGAGTGTGTCTCAAGGGAATCAAATGAATTTACTAATTGCTATTGCAGCTTATCTCATGTGATTAATTTGCGGAGAAAAGAAGGCACTGAATCTAGAGCCCGTTCCTGCTATGGCTGGCATGAGCCTTGCTGAGGCACTGAAAATTCCATTTACATACTGCTGGTCTCCAGCGCTGATACCGAAGCCTGTAGACTGGCCATCATGCATTGGTAAGCTACTAAGATTGGTCTGGAGCAACAGCTAAATAGATTGGCAGATGTGTGCAGCTTCTTCTTCCGCGAGGAGACTCCATATACACCAGATAGAGAGCTAGCAGAGTTCCTGAAATCAGGCCCAATGCCAATTTACATTGGCTTCGGAAGCATTGTCATGGAAGATGCTGCAAAGATGACCGAATAATACTCGAGGCCACCAGAGCGTGTGGCGTAAGGGCCATTATCTCCAAGGGCTGGAGTAAGCTCGGAACGAATCGCTCAGACCCCAATGTTCTTTTTATTGGTGACTGTCCGCATGGTAGATAATTTCGGCACTAACGTGTGGGTGTTCGCTAATAATTCTATAGAATGGCTTTTCAAGAACGTCTCAGTCGTCATTCGGCGAGTTCGTGATTTCCTCCCGCTCTTGGAGCATTTTGAGGGCCTCTGATTATTACATCTCATACTACTTTTTTTATATAATAATAATAATACTTTAATAATATTTTTAGCTAAGGTAACTTTCGAATTGTATAATATAAATTAATCTAGTGTCAATCTCTATCATAGCCTATTCTTCCTGTTCATTCATTCTGTTGCGATATATATTCCAACTTAGTACTCAGCTAACTACAACCTACCACCGTACTACATTATTCCCTTCACCCTTATCGTCCCCTGCCATCCCTTCCTACTACCCCTCATCTCAAGATATGATCTAGTCTGCAAGCAAGTCATAATTTACCCGGGCCCCCGACAAGGACATCAGGCAAAATGATCCTACCTTCATTCTGCTGCTCATGGTGGTTCCACGTTAGTCCCTGATTATAAGCAACGTGGATGATCACGTGCACAGCTGGATAGTCACGAGCATTGACTGCACAGACCATTTGGTCACGTGGAATAACCTTGTTCTCTGAGTATATCCTCAAAACCCACCTGTTGTCTTGTTTTTTTACTGTTTATATTATCAAAGTATAATATATGAGTTTTTTTAGGCTGATATTGTGCAAATTATATTTTTATTTGCTTCGATATATAACTATTACTTCCCAAGCTTTTCCGAGAAACAGACTTGTTATTCTTTTTATTAATACTAATACTCAGTTTGACAAATTCCATTAATATATAAGCAACACAAACAATTTTCTAAAGGTTATACCCGTCTTTGTTATATCTAAGATGTAGAGCAACAATGCAGTATAGAGCATTAGAATATAATAGCATCAAATAAGTCAATATTAGATGTACAAATATAATTACCTAGAATTGACAACTTAGTAATTAAACGTTTATGTTTATACACATTTAAATTTATCCACATTACTATTTGTATCCACTTCACAAACTTCGACTCAAGTATCTTTGAAACTTCTAAATCATTGTTGAATTGCTGACTTAATTCTCGAGAATTCAAGTTAGCGAGATGTTCCTCATCCGAATCCAAGTCGAAGTTCTCTTCCACATATCTCAAGTCCTCTTCGACATCGTCCAAGTTCGCTTTGCCATCCAACGACACTCCGATGCTAGGAGAGAAAATGCCGTGCAGAAGTACGAGTCGGTGTTTCTGCAATCACTGCTTCAATAGTATTGATTGATGGTGTTTCCCTTTCGAAAATGATTGATGATGACTGAGGAACCTGTACTTCCGGACATGGCTGAGTATAATTAGAATTAGCGATAAAACATAGTTAATTAAAGAATGATTGCATTAAAAACAATACTAGCGCACACTTTACGTATGATTCCCAACCCACCCAGGCTATAGAGCAGCCTTGACTCTTCGAATAAAATGAGGGGTAAAAGTGATCAATAAAAGCTACTAACATGATTTATCATCAAGTAGCCTATATCATCGAATAGCTCATTTTCATTTTAATTTACACCTATTTCTTTCAACATATGTTTTATTAACAATTTATAATGAATTCGAATAATCAAAAAGCTTATATACTCCTTATTATTGAAGCTATTCATAAAGATAAAAAATTAAGTATTTGAAAAGCTATTATACTTTATAATATTCCTTATACAACTTTTCAATATAGAATAAAAGGTTTATCTTTTTATATAAAAACTTAAGTAAATTGTTATAAGATTATAGAATTAGAAAAAAAATGATTGTTTAATATATATTTGATATAGATTTAAAAGGATTTTTATTTAAATTAAAGAATGTAGAAAATATAACAAATAATATTCTTGAATCGAAAAGTACAAAACATATTAAAAAGCTCTAAGTGTATCGATTTATAAAGTATTGAATTGAATTAAAGATATATTTTAATTATGTTTATAACTTTCAAAGAGCTTTTTATAAGAATTCTAAACTTTTTGAAGAATGGTTTTAATTAATTATGAATATATGAGCGAAATATAATATTTTAAATAAAGATTTCTATAATTTTAATGAAATAGGTTTTATAATGAGGATTATATATACAATAATAATAATAATTAATACTAAACAAAATAATAAAAGCAAGATAGTATAACTAAATAATCAAAAATAAACTACAATAATAATATACGGAAATAAAAAGAATAAAACTATTCCCCTATTTCTAATAGTTTAAGGATAAGTTTATTTCTTTAATTGGTATATCGAAATAAATCTTCCTGTAGAATAGGCTATTAAACCTATATCTAATGAATAAACGAATAATAAGATAGGTTTAGAATAGTTGAAACATTTCAATAAGCATATTAAGAATCGAAGAAAGAACAAATATTAAATATTAATACTAAATGAGCATAAAAACTATGAATTAATAGCTTTTCAAATATATTATAAAGAGAACAATATTATATGTTTATGTTTACTATTATATTTAAATTATTTAATTTAATTATTTAATATTAATTGTTTTAGTAATCTAAAATGTTGATATAATAGTTAAATTGATAGATTTATTAAGGTATATATTAATTATATTTTGAAGATTGAATTCTTTATAGCTTTTAAAGTTATATATAAGAAATCAATTATCTTTCAAAATATAAAATCAGGATTCTGAGGAATAGGTTTAATTCTATTTAATTTTAAAACTATACTCTCAAAATTAGATATTCAAATTCGTATATTTACCCTCTCCTCTTTCAATCTAGATCAATGAATCTCTCAAACCCCTCGCAATTCAACAAAAGCTCTTTCTTAATCAATATTAATTAAATCCCGAATAACTTATTATTAATTAAGCTCTTTTATATCTATATTCGAAATTATACTAGTTTTAGTTAAGGGTATAGAAAGATTAATTCATAAGAATATACTTTAAGTGTAAAGAATTATATACTTTGAATAGTAAATGAAATATTAAGTAAATATTGATATATATAAAAAACTCAATTATGTTAAGAAGGAATACTTATTGAATAAGAGGCTTTTGATATATTATTTCAGTAAAAGGTTGATATTCAGATTCAACACAATAAGCATTAAAAAGGGGGGAATTCTAATGGGGAAGTGTTACGATGGGTAACAGAATGCCATGTGACCAGTGTCACGTGGTGGAGTTCTTAGGAGCCAGGACTCCAAGAAACTCCAAATCAATATCAGAGAACGAAGATCTATATAAGGAATAGGATTTCATTATAATGTAGAGCTTTGTACTCAAGAGAACAATTATTAATTTCATTACTATAGTTACAAGAATTGCAATTAGTTATAATCTTATTGAATTCCTACTTGAAGTTTAATCTAAACCATTTCGAAAGATCTCTAGACACTTCCACATGATTCTAGAGGCAGCTCCTGTAACAGGAAGTATCTTCTAATTGATATTGTAGTAAATATGGAAAGACAGGATATAATATAAGAACCTATCAAAATAATGTAATAGATTCTAGATTATTAGATTCTTAATAGTTTCAATCAATTGATTCAATTATTGTTGAATAATATGGGTTTGAAAGTGTAAATTGAGGTGAAAGTGGGCCACTCGATGATATGGGCCACTCGATGATAAACCACGTTATATGAATTGTATTGAAGTTGTTCTAAACAGTAAATGCTGAAGGACGTAACCACCGCCAGGGTTGTTCTAAACAGTAGGTGCTGAAGGACGTAACCACCGCCAGGGTTGTTCTAAACAGTAGGTGCTGAAGGACGTAACCACCGTCAGGGTTGTTCTAAACAGCAGATACTGTAAAATACAATTCTTGTACATAACACAATATAGGAGCGATTTTGTTGGAAAGACTGTGCTCGTATGGTCGTAATAGATGTTGTACGATAAAGGGATAATAAGATAACGACAGAAAGACCGCGTTTACATAATCGTAATAGATATTGTGCAATGGAGATAAAGGAATATAGAGTTGGCGATGGAAATGGCGATGGAGATGGAGATGGCAATGGAAAGAAGAGAAAGATAATTAGTAAGTAAGCATACTAATAAGCGAGACCAAATGCGGGAACCAACTGCGAGCCATTTAAGTTCTCACGTGCCTCTGGCTAGGTCAGTGTAATCGTGGCTGAATTTTTAATGCACAGCCTATACAGGATAGATGTAGGCTTTTCAGCCTCCGATTGTTTTCTGCCTACAAGCCGTAAACAAATAAATTAAAATTCTATTATATTTAAATACAAAGTGATTTTATAAAGTGTATATTTAATATAAAATCAGATTGAATTCAAATCAAAGTAAACATAGCATTTTAAAATATTACAATAATTGTACTCGATTATTATCAAATTATTGAATTAATTTTAAAAGAAAAATACTCAATTCTATTAAAGTTTATTATTAATAATATTGTTTTATTCTTTTATTTTTTATTAGACTTTTATTTATTCTTCGAATTGTTAATTTTTTATATCAACTTTATCTTCATTAATAAATTTTATAAATTTTATAAATTGATATATATTTCATTATATATATTTATTAATTATTAAGTATAAAGTATTTAAATTAAATAACTCTATTTATTATCTTTAAGCTTTAATAAATACAACAAAATTCGATTTTAATCTTTCTTATTTATTTATAAATTAGGAGGAGTATATAGAATGACATATATTTAATATTATATCTTTATTATAATTACTAATTAATATATAATCTCATTATAGAATATAATATTTTTCTTTATTTGAAATATATAAAAGTCAGTCTCTGATTCAAAATTATTGCTTTCTTTTAATGCTTCATCTTTCTTTATTACTATTAAATACTTATTGATAAACTTGTTGATTTTTTATAATTTAGCTATCGATTTTCTTTTCGAAGCGACTCAGAGTTTCCTAAATCTATCAAGGACCGTATCTATAGTCTGATAAGGATAAGAATGAAGAGCTTGGGCATTTCTGTTTTGACAACAAATTGGAAGAGTCTGCAACAGAAACACAGTTTGCTATGATAGGAAGAGAAGCTGGACGAAAGGTTGATGAATGGAAGTATTATGTACTTCTTGTTACAGAATGCTCGGACCACAGATCTTTGGTGATCAAAGACGATGTGGCACAGATTTCCTAATATTCTGCTTTGCAGTTTGATATTACAATGGGCTGCAACAGGATACATGTGACCAAGGGACCTTAGGTTTTACTATGAACCCTTGGGAGGTATATATATATATAGGAACATAAATTTGTTGGTACTTGTTAGGAAAGGCCAGCGATTTAGTGCAAGCTAGGAAGACGAAGGTTTCCTTATTCTAGAGCTTTGTGCTCATTATCATCACAATACATTCTTTATAACAATCGGATCGACTCCCTGCTTGACCCTGAATTGGCGCTTTCATGTGATATTTAGATTGTGAGATCATATTATTTTATTTTCTGTATTTAGGATAAGGACTAGATTTCTATATCTTCTGTCTTTTAGTAAATCGACATGATTCTTTCTCAGTCCTTCCTTCTTATATCATAGCCACAATTCATCAGGCTTATTTTACCCCGCGATTAAGCTACAAAATGTCAACTATCTTAACTTTTAAGTTCAGATATAATAACCTTAATAAGTCGCTCCGGACAAAAGACACTAGTAATAATTGCCGCTGTCATGTTTCATCCCAAACTCTAACGTATTAATCCTCTGTTCATCCAATTCAGTTCGTCAGCACTTCCAAAAGTGCGCCTTCCACTTTTTTATTTTAGCATTGAAACTCAGTTGGTAAGATTGTAGCTAAATGAAAAAGATCCTGTGGATTGATCCTCGTTATAAATAATATGATTAAAGTACGAAGCCGAAGGCGTAAGTCGGGTACCCTACTTTCGGGCCACTTTTCACACCAAAAATGGAATTTTTAACTTTCTTATTTATGAATAGGATTTATTGAAAATTTATATATATATAATTCAGATCGAAATCTGGACCACACGAAAAACTAAGAAAAGATTTTCTTGGAAAAACCTATTAATCTTTACTGTATTCGAACCAGAATATCACCTTTTATCTTTTTTCGAAATTACTGAATTAATATCTATTTGAATTAAGGAGATATTATTATTAATATTAAGGAAAAAGATTTAATATATTTATATCAAAATCATTGATATTAATATTATTGATAATAGACTTATTATATTGAATATAATTAATAAAAGAAATTAAATTATAAATCCTATAATGGTTTGAGTTTTTTAGTACTTAAAAGCCTTGTAGGAAAGTTTTAATTATAAATAAGAAGGTTTTTGAGTATAGGAAAATAAAGAATAAAAACTCTTTAAAAAACCTTACTTTTTTCAAGAAATATTTTATAAAAGATATATTAATATAGTATTTAATATTTTATTAATATATTTATAACTACTTTATTTAAATAAAAAGAAAAGCTAGACCTTTTGAAAAACATTTATAATATATTAATTTAAGTATATAATACTTTATATTAACATATAATATTATTATGAAATATTGATTTTAATATTACCTTATATAATAGATGATATATTATTGATTATAATTGAAAAAGTAATAATTTTTTAATTTAGAGTATATATTATTAAAATAATAATATCCCGATATTATTATATTTATTATTTCGATTTTATTTAATCATTTAGTTCTATAATATATTTTTATTTCCTATATTAATAAAGTGGTTTAGTAGGTCTTTATCATGGGGCCGGCTGGCAAGAATAAGGCTCTAGTAACTTTACTCTAATATAGTAAAGTTATAGTAATTCAGATAATAGGTTTAGATTTTAGAATTAAGATATAGTTTAAAAAGTTATAATATAAAATCTTTTAAGTTGAAGATATATAGAATTTTCCTAAACAAACTAATCTAATTGAGCTCTAGCTTATTTACGCTTTAGTGTAAGTATTCATTTTGGATTTCTCCAAAAGGTTTAATATGTTATATAATCTTATATTATAATATTATTCTTTTTCTAAGAATTGAGCTTTATTAAGGTGAGGGTATTATAATTTAATAATTTATAAGTGGGTAATATTTGATTAAACAGGTTCTGATTTATTAGAATATCTTTAATGAAAATTATGAATTAATTCTTATATATTCTTTAGGTAGCTTATAGATTTTTTGGTTAGTATTTTGTAATTGATTTAGTGGATAATATATTTCAAATAAGATTCTTTATAATCTTTTTTTTTTTAATAAAAGTTTAGAATTTTAATAGTTTTGAATTATTCTAAATTATTGACTTCAATAGATAGTAATAATAGGTTGTATTATTTAAAAATAGGATTATTATATGTAGGGTATAGTAGATTGATATGAAAAATAGGGTGGATTTTTATTAAAATAAGAAATTCTAATTTATAGGTATAAGAATCTATTGAGTATAGAATTTTAAAGGGTTCAAGGTTCTTTTAATTAAGCTTTTTTTATAAGCATAAAGTTTTGATATTTTTAGTATTTAATTAAATTAAGTTATTGAGTAGATATTTATAGATAAGGGAATGATAGGTATTAATATTCTTTGAGTATTAGGCTTGATTGATAGTTAGTTTGATTTGTAGGTATAAGGAGATGGTTTTTATTTTAGTAATGAATTCTTTAACATTTTGTATAACAAAATGATTATTTTGAAATGGTATAGGCTTAAAGTTTAAATAAAATGAAATCTATAATTGGAGAAGAATGGAGTTATTTAAATGTTTTTGGATTAGGTATTATTGATAAAGAATTTGATGAATAGAAATTACTTTATTTAGTTATTTTATAGGTAGGCTATATATGATTGAAGGTATTATTTTAGTATTGTATTAGCTTTTTCGGTTTATTTGTTAGTTTTAGGGTAGTAAGTAGTTAATAGTTTGATGACGATGTTTAAGTGTTTATAAATATACTTTTAGAATTCGAATATAAATTAAATATTATAATTTAATATAATTGTTAGAAGTAAATTATGAAATTTTTAAATATTTTTTTGGAATAGGTGGACAACCTTTTTAGAATTGTAGGTATTATAATAAAATAAGAAATATTTTAATTTAATTAATCGATTGATTATTATTATAATAATATTGAAATTGGTACTTTTAAATAGATGTATAATGAAATCTATTGAGATATTTTATTATACTTTTTAAAGGATTAAAAGCGGGTGGAGAACTCCTTTCTAGCCTTTATGATTTAAAATAGTATAATAATAATTATAATAATTGTGGATTTATTATATAATATAATTGTAATATTTAAATTAATAGTAATCTTGGGATAATAGTTTAAAGGTTTGAGTATGATATGAGTAATTAATAATGGGTGATTTGTAGTATAAATAGAGTAAGTAGGTTTTCAGAGGGTTATAATTAGGAATATATAGTTTCCTTTAATAATATAATAAATTATTGTTTTTAATATATTTAGTAAAAATGATTTTCAGGTATTTCGAGGATTTTTTTTATAGGGATTTTAGAATAGATTCGGATATAGGATTGGTTTGATAATCTTTATGAAATAGATTGAACAAGTTGGTAGAGAAATTTAAAAGGATTTTTAAATCCTTTAATAATATTGTAAAATTGGGTATAAATATAATAAATGAAATTATAGGCTTTATAACTTTACTATTTTCTGATAAAGTTATAATAGTATTGGAATCTGAATAATCGATGGTATTAATAGAATTAGGGTTTCTTTGGCTATAGGTGGTTATAATGAAATGTACTTTTTTGCTAATTTTAGGTTTGATTAGGGTAGTAATAATAAGGAATAGATTAGAGTTTAGGTTTTCTTATTTCAAGATAATATGGCTTTGATATAAAAAATGTTTATTTTTTTTCTTAAAGAGATCTTCTGATTTTTTGATTAATATATTAGATTTAATATTTAATTTTTCAAAATGATAAATGATTTGGAAATTAAATTAGAATAGGAATTTGAATTAATGAGCTTAATAATAGTTTAGTAGTTTTGTTATAATAAAATATTTTAAATTCTTGTAATTAATAATTATTTGGATTAATAATATAATACTTTTTAGTTTGGGGTGTTATTCCTTAAAGTAGTGGATAATGATTAGTAATTCTTTATTATAAATCTCATAATTATATTCAATTATCGAATATTTTTTAGAGAAAAATATAATAGGTTTTAGTATTCTTTTATTATTATATTAAAAAAGGACTTTAGTAGATATATAATTGGAGGTATTGGTTTTCAAAATCACTTTTTTCTTTTAATTAAAGAAAACTAGAATAGAAGCTTTAATAAATACTCTTTTTAATTAATCGAATATGTTTTGATAAATAAAGCTTTATAAAAATGGAACATTCTTTTTAATTAGATTTATTATTAGGTTGATTATTTTTAAAAAGTCTTTAATAAATTGTTGATAAAAATTTATAAATTTAATAAATATTTAAATATTAATTATAATAATAAATAGTCTTTAATTTATAATTGTTTGAATTTTCTCTAAATCTATTTAAATATTATCTTTTCTTATAACAAGATTTAAAAACTTAATTTCGAATTTCAGGAATTTATACTTCTTGAATTTAATAAATAGGCCGGCTTCTTTTAATATCTATAGAACCTTTTAAACATAATAAATATATTCCTTTCAAATTTGATTATATATTAGGATATTATTTAGATAAATAATATAGAATATATTTAAATATCTTTATAAAGAATTATTAATATATTTTTAAAAGATTATAGATACTTCTATTAATTTGAATAATATAATTAGGGATTTAAATAGATTAAATTGAATATAAAATATAATTAGATATTTTTATTCTTTTTTTATTCTTATATTATTGAAAACAAAAATAATATTAATTTTATTGAAATATTTCATTTCTTTTAAATTATTTAAGAATTTTTTTATTAATAATAAAAAATATCGATTTTTAATAAATAAATTATTTAAAATGTAATAATTTATATAGAATTGAAAGTCTTTATTAACTTTTTTGATAAATAGAATAGATAATATAATAAAAGAAAAGCTTAATCAAATAAATTCTTTTTTAAGATTTTTCTTTAATTATTGTTTTAAAGCTTTTAATTTAGTATAGGATATAAAATATAGGGTATTAAATGGTAAAACAATTTTTTTTGGAGTCGAATCTTATAATTGTAGGGTTGATGGGGGAATAGTGTTACGGGAGCTGCCTCTAGGGTCACGTGGAAGTGTCTAGAGATCTCTCGAGATGGTTTAAACTAAACTTCAAGTAGGAATTCAATAAGGTTGTAACTGGTTGCAATTCTCGTAACTATAGTAATGAAACTAATGATTGTTCTTGAGCACGAAGCTCTACATTGTAATGAAATCCCATTCCCTTATATAGATCTTCGTACTCTGATGTTGGTTGGAGTTTCTTGGAGTCCTGGCTCCCAAGGACCTCCTTGGAGCCCTGGCTCCTGGGGACTCCACCACGTGACACTTGTCACATGGCATTCTGTTACCCATCGTAACATAAGTTTTGAGCCAAGTGTATATATAGCTTTATAGTATATTCTCTTTAGTTCTATAGCTTTTAATTCTAAGATTAATCTTTAAATGTTTATTAGGTTCGTTACATTTACTACTATTACTACTATTATAATTTAGATTGTTTTAAATCTAATCTGAAATTTTTAGATTTTTAAGATTTTTCTGTATTGAAATTTAAAGCTTTAAAATATCGGTTTTTAAATTTATATAAAAATTATATATAAATTTAAAACTTTTACAAAATCTTTAATAACTTTTTAATAAAAATTATTAAAAATAAATTAAAAAGTTTTATTATAAATTTATAATATATTTACCTTAAGAGATTAAAAAAAATATAGGGATTATTTATACTATTTTAAACTCATTAACGTGGTTTATCATCGAGTGGCTCACTTTCAAACTTATATTATTCAACAATAATTAAATCAATTGATTGAAACTATTAAGAATCTAATAATTTAGGATCTATTATATTATTTTGATAGGTTCTTATATTATATCCTATCTTTTCGTATTTACTATAATATCGATTAGAAAATACTTCTCTATTAGAATTCCTTTCTTTTTGATGCTTATTGTATTAAATCTGAATATCAACCTTTTACTAAGATAATATATCAAGAGCCTTTTATTCAATAAGTACTTCTTCTTAATGTAATTAAGTTTTTTTTACATATCAATACTTACTTAATGCCTCATTTACTATTCGAAATGTATAATTCTTTATACTTAAAAGTATATTCTTATAAACTAATCTTTCTATACCCTTAACTAAAACTAACATAATTTTGAATATAAATATAAAAGAACTTAATTAATAATAAGTTATTTGAGATTTAATTAATATTAATTAAGAAAGAGCTTCTATTAGATTGTAAGGGATTTGAGAAATCCATTAATTTAGATTGAAAGAGGGGGGAATAGGTATATGAATTTGAATATCTAATTTCGAGAGTATAATTTCAAGATTAAATAAAATTAAACCTGTTTCTTGGAATTCTAATTTTATATTCTGAAAAATAATTGATTCTTTATATATAGTTTTAAAAGCTATAAAGAATTCAACCTTTGAAATATAATTGATATATACCTTAATAAATCTATTAATTTGATTATTATATGAACATTTTAGATTGTTAAAATAGTTAATATTAAATAATTAAATTAAATAATTTAAATACAATAATAAACATAAATATATAATATCATTCTCTTTATAGTATATTTGAAAAGCTATTGATTTATAGCTTTTATGTCCATTCAATACCAACATTCAATATTTGCCCTTTTTTCGATTTTTAATATACTTATCGAAGTGTTTTAATCATTTTAAACCCGTCTTATTATTCATCCATTTATTAGATATAGATTTAATAGCTTATTTCACAAAAAGATTCGTTTCGGTGTATTAATTAAAGAGATAAATTTATTCTTAAATTATTAAAAATAAAGGAATAATTTCACCCTCTTTATTTCTATATATTATTACTATAGCCCATTCTCGATTATTTAATTGTACTATCTTACTTTTATTATTTTATTTAGTATTAATTATTATTATTATTACATATATAATCCCTATCATAAAATCTATTTTATTAAAATTGTAGAAATCTTTATTCAAAATATTATATTTCACTCATATATTTATAACTAATCGAAATCATTTTTTAAAAAGTTTAGAATCCTTATAAAAAACTCTTTGAAAATTATAAATATGATTAAAACATATCTTTAATTCAATTCAACGTTTTATAAATTAATGTGCCTAAAGCTTTTTAATATATTTTGTACCCTTCAATTCAAAAATATTATTTACTATATCTTTTATATTCTTTAATTTAAATAAAAATCTTTTTAAATCTATATCAAGTATATATTGAATAATTACTTTTTCTTTTAATTTATAATCTTATAACAATTCATTTAAGTTTTTATATAAAAAAGTAAACCTTTTATTTTATATCAAAAAGTTATATAAAGAATATTATAAAGTATAACAACCTTTCGAATACTTAATTTTTTATCTTTATGAATAGTTTCAATAATAAGGAATATATAAGCTTTTTAATTATTCGAATTCATTATAGGTTATTAATAAAACATATGTTAAAAAAGATAGGTATAAATTAAAATGAAAGTGAGCTATTTGATGATATAGGCCACTCAATGATAAGCCACGTTATATATTATATCTTTATATCTATTAATTTTTTGAATTTTTTTTTTTAAATTTCTATATATATTTAAGTTCAAAACTTTCGAGAAGATATATAATTCTCTTTTAATAATTATTGTTAAAAAGTTATTAAAGATTTTGTAAAAGTTCTAAATTTATATATAATTTTTATATAAATTAAAAAATCGATATTTTAAAGCTTTAGATTTTAATACAGAAAAATCTTAAAAATCTAAAAATTTCAGATTAGATTTAAAACGATCTGAATTATATATATATAAATTTTCAATAAATTCTATTTATAAATAAGAAAGTTAAAAATTCCATTTTTTGAGATTTTTAATGGTAAAGAGTGGCCTAAAACAGGAGTGGCCCGAAAGTAGGATACTCGACTTAAGGCTATGTAAAATAGTAATAAAGCTTACTAAATGTAGTAGTCGAAACACTTCGAACTCGCTTTATAATATATTAAACTCAACGATAATTAACTTATTATACTTTATATAATTACAAATCGCTCAACACTATGTACACGGGCTGGAATTTGTCTCACTGCCTTCATTTTCCCTATTAATCAAAACAAAATGCCCTATCCTGATATGGTATGGTCTACTCGAATGTGTATTGCTTACTCAGCAGAGCCCCTGACACAACCTCGGGCCATTTTGAGACTTGCACTGGGCCATAACTTTGGAAGATTGACTTCCATCCTATTCCTGGCCACGCTGGCATACAACCCTACAATGGTTCCCAATGCATCTGTCCATTTTTTAATTTGTCACGAAGGCTAACATAGCGTCTACCCCGTACTCGACTACCTGCTGTAACCTTGCTCAAAATGCCGCCGAGGCGACCTCACACAAAAAGTCGTTATGGTTGCATACAGTGCAAAGCCTCTCACCTCAAGGTAAATCCGTGGTTTAAGGATCTTTTCTGGGAAATCTTGACAATATTATAGTGCGATCAAGGACATCCTAAATGTGGGTTATGTCAGAAGAAAGAAAAAAATTGTACTTATGGGGTGCGGCGGAAGGATATCAGTCAGACATCTAGGCCCTCCCTCCATCCACCCACCACCTCGACCGTCTCCGAGCAAGAACGCGAGCTCTCTGTCATCTCTACAACCTACACCCCAGTTTCTGACCGGGAATTTTCCTATCCAAGTCATATTTCAACTCCTCCGCGGCTCTCAAGTGCGGAGACTGGTGCTTCAATCCTGTGGGAAGATCTAGAACTCATGCGTCACTTTGTTACCGAGACATACCTGACCTTTTCCTGTATCGATTCAATCCAGGATCTATGGCGGACCACGATACCAAAAATGGCTTCTGATCACCCGTTCATGATGCACGGTCTTCTGAATATCTCTGCCCTTCATCTCGCGTTTCTCAATCCCGCCAAAAGAGACATATATCTTGCCCCGGCAATCCGACATCACGACATCTTTCTCTCGCTTTATCGATCAGAATTGCATAGCATTACACCAGATAACTGCTCTGCGATGTTCATCTGTTCTACATTGATCTCTCTATGTACCCTCGCGTTTCCTATTTGCAGCAACAAATACTCTCTATCAATGCCCTCTGGCTACTCCAACCATCAACAGCAGCAGCAATTTGATAGTCCTATTCAACTGTCTTCTAGCCTCTTCATTCTTCTCCAAGGTGCCTCCACACTAGTCCGTATCTACTGGCAGTGGCTAGAAGATAGTACCATCTCTGCCTTCGTCACAAATCGCTTCCAGTTTTGCGAAGTCGAGTCGAACGCCAAAATTCGCCTCCATTCTTCGGACTCGGCCTTTAGGCTCCTTATGACACGTATTGAGTCAACGCCATCGCCGTCAAATCTATCGTCATCAACATCACTTGCGCAACCATCATGTTCATCTCGGCACACATCTCCTTCCTCACTCACCTCTGAAGAATCGAGTGCCTACAAAAACGCCATCAGCACCCTACGAGACGTCTTCATACTTCTAAACTCAAGTGAAGCCGACAATGGGGTTGTTTTAATATGGCCATTTTTACTTGATGCAGACCGGGGCTTTGCAACGCTGCTGAAGGAGATGCGACCACTTGCATTAGTAATCTTGGCACATTATGGAGTGGCACTTCATGCCTCTCGGGATGACTGGTTTATTGGAGAATGTGGACGAAACCTCATCTTGGACGTACAGAAGGCTCTGTCACTAGCAGGGTACGAAGCTGAGTTGCAGGAGTTGATGGCATGGCCGTTGGAGACGGTGGGCACTGGGGAGGGACCGGACAGGAGTGACGTAAATAGATAGATTTCGAAAAGGATCCGAATTCTATTGTGTAAAAGGTTCAGATGATTAAGGGCTTACTGACACCAAATTCTTGCTGCCGGCGCCTGGTAATTTCCCTGTGCAGGACGTTTGCCAAGATCAGCATGCCAAAGGTAAATGGTTAATATGCTAGCAATTCTACTATTTTCGCAACTTGCCACGGACATAAGGTAGAAGCTTGGGAGACAACAAAATTGTGGAAGATCATATTTCTCCGAAAGCTTTGAGCCTGACAAGTTTGATGAAATCGAGCTGGAAGTTTCATACAAGAACTTTCAAGATTGTATATGATTGAGAGTGGTAGGCGTGCGCAAAGTTAATTCGAGTTTAGGAGTTTAGAGTAATCGAAGACTTCAATTGGTTCTAGATGTTGGAACATGAAGTCAAGCGCTACACGAGCCTCGATATCCATAGAAATTTTGTGATCAAAGATTGCAATCATAGGTCGTAGACGTTTTGAGCATTGATTGAGTGTGCCAGGGATGGAACAAAAATGTTTAATTTTGGCATATACACTACGTATGAAAAAATCTTAATTGCTCATTAGCAAATGAATGCAGATAGTTGAAAATACCTAGGTTCGTGTATACATCGGATTGGTTCCACTCCATGCAGCACTAATGAATGCATAGACAACTGGAGCTGCTTGTCACACAATAAGCGAGACTGTTGATTCAGCTGCGTTGTCATTGGTCTCAACAATTGCCAATCCGGCATTACAAAAACGGCATTCCTTCTTCACTGCCTCACCATCTTTATCTCAAGTTTCATATAATCTATGGAAGTTTGCAAAGCGCATTCAACTTAAAGAAAAAGCAACAGACTTGAGTATTTCTTACCAAAATCCCAACATGCCCCTCAAGATTATCATCATAGGAGCTGGCATTGGTGGCTTAACTGCGGCAATTGCTTTGAGAGAAGAGGGTCATGAAGTTACTGTACATCTATCTTACCCATTTCTCACCCGTATTAGCCATTCTTCTTTCCCGCATTCGCAAGAAGCTAAGCTTGATCACTGGTTTCCAAGCTCACAAGGAGATCACAGATTTTCGAACAAACCCAATTTGCCTCGGAATATGGGGCTGCGATTCATATTCAACCGAATGCGAATGGAATATTGAGAAGATTGGGTGTATTTCTAGAGGAGAGCGGCGCGAATTCTTTGGATTGGGTGAGCTAAGATGTTCCTTGCTATTGGCTTTATTTGATGATCTTCTTATCATTTTTGACGATCATGCTTATTCTTGCTTGTCACTCACTCATATGAATTGTTGAATCTAGATGACAGAGTACACATCATCAGGTTTGTTGAATCGAACTATGGATCTAGTCGAGGCAGACAAGCAATGGCATCATGTATTTCCCCTTAACTTCAATTCCTTGCAAATCCAAACTAATTTTTCATTAGCCCTGGTTTCTAGCCCATCGCGTACAACTTCACTCCCATCTTAAATCCAAAGCCCTCACATTATCCCCCCCACACCTTCCCATTACCCTCCTCACCTCCCACAAAGTAACCACTCTCGATCCCACCACATCCACCGTATATTTCTCAAATGGTGAATCCTTCACTGGCGATTTGATCATCGGCGCAGACGGTGTCCACAGTCTCACTCGTTCTTTTGTGCAACCTCCAGAATGCAAAGTCTCCCCCTTCGCCTGTGGGAAAAGTGCCTATCGTTTTCTTCTCTCCCGTTCCTCCGTTCTATCTAATCCCAAAACCGCAAAATTCATGCAGAAAGATGGGGAATTGATCATGTGGTTTGGAACGGATCGGCGCGTGATAGCTTATCCAACTTCTTCAAATTCTTTACTTAATTTCGTGTGTTTACATCCTGATGCATTATCTGAGAATACCGATAATGGAGAAGGATGGGGAAAGGAAGGTGATAGAGAGAATCTGTTGAAGATTTATGATGGTTGGGATAAAGATATGTTGGAACTGTTGAAAATGGCTCCTTTGTCTGATTCTTCAGATACAAGTACAACTGGAACGCTTAAAGTTTGGCGTCTTCTTGATATGTATCCCCTTCCTACTTTTACAAAGGAAAATCTTGTATTGCTAGGCGATGCAGCACACCCGTATTTGCCTCATCAAGGTCAAGGGGCCGGTAGCGCTATCGAAGATGCTGCTGCTTTAGCTGTTGTTCTTCCGGGCAATGTGAGGAAAGATGATATTCAAGAACGATTGAAATTATACGAGGAAATCAGAATGGGAAGAGCTCATCGAATTCAGGAATTTTCGAGGATCTTGGGGAGGGATCCGGTGGAAGGAGATGAAGTTATCATTGATAGTGCGTCATCTTCCTTATTATTTCTTCACATTGTCATTGTTTTTGGATATACCTTCTCCACAGCATACTAATATCTCTTTCCAGTCCGCCAATTCGTAAACCACAACTTGCAGCATGACGAATGGGATAATTCGACCCACGAACTCAGAAAATGGATGTGGAAACGCAATCCAGAGCTATCTACTTACTATTTGAGACCCGCTAGTTTCGGTACGTCTTCCCTAATCCGGTTATCACTCTGACCTCCAACCTATTCTAATCACACCCATTTTCTAGGACCCCTTCCCTCTTCCGATCTTCCTCATCAATATACAACCAACTCCATTTCAAATTCCCACCTTAACCCAACCCTCACGAAGACCACCGCAACACTAACCTTCACCACCTCACGCACCCTCCTCCAAAACTTCTTCCCCATCGATTCCAACAACTTTCGTATTATCAATCCTGGATGTATCTCCACCGCTTCTTGGCGCTGGACTCGCTGGGTATTCAATACATCCGAAACATCCGAGAATGAGATTGAGAATGAGAATTCAGATACCTCTCCAGAAACATACGAACAATTTTGGTTTTGCATCGAAGATGTAGAGTACACTACCGACGATGGAAAAACTCTCAAAGGAAATTTTGTACCGATAGTTTTTGAAACTACTTCTATCTACAGATCTACGACGCAAGTTATTAAGAGTGATGGTGATGCTGAGAGAGAGGAAGATCTGGAGATAGGTACACATGAACTCCGGATTTTTAGTCGAGAGACGGGCCAGAGGATTGGGAATTTCACGCTTGAGAATTTGGCAGAAGTGGTGGAAGCACAGGAAGATGGAGATCAAAAACAAGCACAGAATAAGGATGAAGAAGAGAAAGGTTTCTTATCATGGAGATACGACGATGATTTTTCTCTTGCATCTCCAAATACAAGTCCATCACCCCAAGGAAAAATACACTACATACCCTCTCTATCTCCTCCCCCCTCTTCATCACACACCATCAAAAAATCAGCATCTACATCCCCAAACTCATCCTTCATCTGCAAACAACACAAAGATCCCCATAACAACAAAACCACGCCCGAAACCCAGTGTTTCTCATCGAGTCCGGAATTTGCACCGCGTCATCTCGAACATGGACAGAAGGGAAGAGATATCATAGAACATATGGTTGAGAGATTGGGAGAAGTATCTTGTTATGGGGTTGTAGGGGCAAGGATGGAGGTTGAGGTTCGGGAGATGGGAGTCCAAGGAGAGTAGTTGTTTATTCATCCGTGAATCATGATGCTTCTACGAGCGGGCTCACGTGGAAACTTCAGTCTTGAGTCAAAGTAAAAGTAAAAGAGCTAGATATTCTAACTTTCAAGGGAGTTTTGCTTGAGAATTTCGAATTTCGAAGTGAACTGGGTATGTTGTGTATATCTGTATACGATTATTGTGTACATGGGATTGTGATTGGGATTGTAATAAGGAGATTTCAGATTTGTAGATTTTGATATACAAATAACAAAACACTGATTGACTGCTTGTTTCTCATCATTGTTCTTGTCTATCACATTTTATTTCTATCACTATCACTGACACTGAATGATTACATTCTTTTCCACATCCCGAATGTATCATCAATCGATTTGTTTTATTGTTTATACTTTATAATTATATTTTTATACCTTAACCATTATAGTCTCTATCCTCATACCCAGATTCCAAGAAGAACGAATATAAAAGAGAAGAAAAGAAACGCAAGTCCGTGCAAAAGAATCAGATCCTCCAGCTTCAAACCCAAATCTCCTCCTCCTCATCATCATCTCCTCTCATGTCCCTCGTTTTTTCGCGCCCCCTCTCGGATTCGGAGTCGGCGTACTTCTTCCCGAAGCACCACCTCTCGGACCACCCCTAGCACCTCTCGTACTCGGCGTACCCGGCGCCGCTTTCGTGGGGGTCGGAGTCGGGGTCGTCGGGGTCGTTCTTCCTTCTCCCGTCGCAACCGATTCCGTACCCGCAAACGCCGTGATCACATTCTTCGCCGGTTTCTTCTGCGTTACTTTACTAACCAAGCCTCCAAAATCCATCGTGTGGATCGATTCCTCCAATTCGCCCAGACTAGCTGCTTGAATAAAGAGGACTTTGCCGGTTGTGAAGCCGTCTTGAAGGAGCCTGGTGAGTTGTGTGTCGCGGAAGGGGATTCGTGCTTGGTTTGTTCCCATGGATGTGAGCACTGATCTCAGAGCAGAAAGTTCGGCGTTGATAGCCTGAGTTTCTGACACGCGATCAGTGACATTTTTTAAGGATTCGGAACCAGCGAGATCGATGAATGTGATTCCGGAGCGGGTGGTTGTGATTGCCCCTGATTGTTCGGTCTTGGATGCTTTTACCTGGAAGGATAAAAACATGTGGGATCGGGATGAAGTGTCATTCTTGGAAGTTTGACCCGAGGTACGATTCTTGTTTACTTCCTGGACCATTTCTTGCACGGATTCAAGGCTGGTGAAAGGAGCAGTGTGTACTTGAAGCAAGTGGTCGCGGATGGGCCACATGCCGCTACAGTCGGTTGATATCTTTAGTTGTTCTCGTCCAGGCTTGAAAAGATCGTAGACCTTTTGTTCATAGACTTCAATGCAGCGGCCCTGGACGCTGTAGTCTGACCCGTAGGATTTGGCTAGCTGAGTGAAGATTTGTTCCATTGCCATGTCGAGCATGGCACTCATGGTGTATGTTTTCCCGGAGCCAGTTTGTCCATATGCAAGGATAGTAATGTCGTAGCCTTGAAGAGCAGCTTCGAGAATTTCGCTCAAGTCACCAAAAACAACAGCGTTGTTGGATTCAGGGGCAAAGACACGATCGAATTTGAAAGTTTTGGCAGTGCCATGTCGATCAAGGACTTCGACTGAATCACCGCCTTTGATAGAGATAGGTTGCTTTCCGAGAGTGCCCTGTGGAGGTCTGATTCGCAACCAAGATCGGAAATTGCCCTTGCTTTCGATTAGCTCCAGCTTGAGCTTCTTTACAAGAACTCCCATCTCTTCTAACTGCTTCTCTGCAGCTTCCTTCTGGGATATCAGACTTTGCTTCATGCAAGCCATTTCGATTGCAAGATCATCTTTCGCCTCTGTGAGCTCTGCCATCTCCATTGCGTGATTTTCAGCCATCTGTCTTGCTTTGAGAGTTAATTCTTTGAGTTGCACCCTTGCAGCATGTAACTCTTCTTCAAGTGCTGAGACTTTCGAGTTCAAGGTGGTGATCTCTTCTTTGTCGGCTGCGCTATCCTTGATTCTGATACTCTGGATATGGGCTGCATCGATGGAAGGACTTGGGGACTTGGACGCTGCTGCTCTGGCTCCCTCTGATTCTCGCAGTTGTCGATTGCTTTCGGCCAATTCTCTGAAAAGTTTTGAGATCATCTCATCTTTGGATATCTTCTCTACAGAACATGTTTCATTGCTTGTCTGCAATGCACCAGCCTTGGCTTTAACAGTTGCAAGTTCGCTTTCCAATCGGGCTATTAGCAAATTTTGCTCGTGTACTTTGGCTTGATATTCTTTGACTTTGGCAAGGCTTTCGTCGACCGCCCTGCTTAAAACTCTGTTATCCTCGGCGTGTTTATCGGTATTTTCACCCAAAGTTCTGAGTATATCGTTTTGACAATCCAACTTGTAACTTAGTTGTTCGATTTCCGGCGCAAGGTCTGCCCGTATTTCAGCACTAGGTGTCGTCGTCTGTCTTGCTAGTCTCGCAAAGACAGACCGATTCTGTTGGGCACGTGACACCGTGGCCCTTCTTACGATGCTTTGCAATTCACTCTCATTATTTCGCTGCCCTGTCCGAGCTGTTGTCAACGAATTTCTCATCTGTTCCCCACTCTGTTTGCCCGCATCTCCATGGAGATTGAGCTTCGCAGCTTCAGGTTGGGCAACGGGAACTTCGAATATGTCTTGTTCTTGCTCATTGGATGTAGTGGGCTTGTCACTTTTGCCTGTTTCGCGAGCGTGAATGGCTGCAAATTGTTCTCTAAGAGTCTTTTTACCCGACATTTTGCAAATCGTTATGAAGTATTGATATTTGAGAGAGATAGCTGAATGATTCGAGGATATAGATGTTTAGCATGGAAGTCACACGCATAATAACTGCGTATGGCTTCTTTGTCTTTGCACTGTTGAGAAATAATCTCAATTTCTGATATCTAGAGTACCTCTTTGATATTGAGCAGCCGACAAAGGCTAACCTAGATTGGACAAAGACAGAAGTAGTCCACGAAAACAAAAAGAACGTTATTCAATCCTCGGCACTACGATGGCTTTGTCCACTTCTGAACACGCCCGAGAAAGGAAAGGGGTCCTCAGAGAACCCAGGGAAATCTTGCAGTCCCATGATGAATGTAATCTCTTAAAATGAACCTCAATTATAGATGGAAAGAAGTTAAAACGATACAAGACGGTTTGGTAGATCGTCAACTTTGGCGAAGCAGATGAGCATTCATTGATTTGATAACCCGTTGATCTATTGATATGGTATTCCGCCTCCGCAGTGCTGCCTTGTCATGATTAGCCGTGAGAGTCAAAAATAGCATCACTTTTCATCAATTGTTGCGTAGAGATATTTGTATAAAGTGCCAGGCGCCGAAGTTCTCATTTTTTTGAGACATGTAGGTATTTGAATCAGGGACGGCAGTGATTTTCGGAATTGTGAGATCTTTGGCATGTATACAATAACTTCAACCTCAGAACTACTGAGCGGCAACGATGAGATCTAAGCTTTCACATGTTGCTTTTTAGCGGAGATCGGAGACAAAGATTGACCTTTCAGATGTAACAATGTTGTATATGAATATTGATGATGTCTTGTCTCGAAATTTCTGCAGGCAATACCAAATATAAGAGGGCGCAAATTGAAGATTTGAGGCTGATTAATCAACAATTCACGTGCACTTCGATGGACCCAATTGCTCTTCACTAGAAGTAGCCATCAGATAAAGGAAAGGACCTAGTATTGAATATGTGAAATATGGTTAACGTTATAGACGCCCTATGAAGTTTGAGCTTCGTTTTTGACTTGTTTGACTTGGGATAGCAACCAACATCACTCTTCGTCCCCTTGCAAACCTTAGGAGGCAGCTTGATTGATTGATTGATTGATTAGGTCTACTCTGTAGATGGTTGATTGGTAATACACGTGATTATTCACGTGATTCTGACCAGACATGGATTTGCCTCTCCTGTCAACCAACCTGCTTAGCTAAGGTGAGTCAATGCTTCGAATTCGATTGATCAAAAGAAAGGATGGAGGGGTAAGAAAGGAAAGAGGAAAAAAGTAATCAATACGGAAGAAGCGTTTCTCTGCCTTATTAAGATGCAATGAAGCCCAACGAAGCCAATTTGGAATCATTTCGCATTCACGATGAATTGTTCATTCTTTAGCGTTGGGTGTTGTCGTTGTTGTCGTTATTTGTTGTTGAGGCTTTGCCATCCAACAAATCTAGTGGGGTAGCTATTGCACACTCTCTAACCCCAAGTAACAAAGTAACACGGAGTAGGACGGAGTAGATTGAAAAAAGCCCTCTCGTAACCCTTGTTCACTCCACTCTCTCTCTTATATGTGCAAATATCCAATATCCAATATCCAATATCCGACATCCAACTCCTCCAACTTCTCCAATTTTCCCACCCTGGATGAGTGGACATGGCTTTTGATAACGTTCCCAGAGTGAGGTCCGTTCGGTGTGAACTCAGGCCTACCGAGGAATCACCAGTTGTGTCTTGTATACATACATGTTGCCATGGTGTTTGGATCTGGAAGGGTCGTCACCGTAACATGCATTAGAGAGGAATAAAGTTTGCTACTCGTGAGAGATATCCTTCGAACCGCCCATCCACCAGGAACACAATCCGTGTACTTCTTATACTCCGTAGACTCTCGGAGATATGAAAATGGTGGCGCCAACTCGGAAACGGATTTTCATCCCACCAAGCAAAGTCAAACGCAAAGTCAAACCTCACTCAATACGTCACTCCAGATAGCCGCTTGCACAATGCACAATGCACAACCCACCACCTACCTACCTACCCTCCCCTCCCCTCCCTCACTCCACCCTTGTTGACTAAGGGAGGTATTTTTCATATGAAGATTCACCCACCAAGACCAACAAATGCATCTAGAACGAACAGTTAAACCAACAATGAACATGAGAAACTAACCAACCTCTTCAATCGTCGATGGCTTGCATGCTCATAACCTTGCTTTACCCTATGACTTCCTTATTACTCGTGTAAGAAAAAGATCGATTTTTCCTATCTACATCTAGGTACCTACGTGCATATCTCGAGTAGCACATCTTTTCACCCCCCAGTCGTTAGCTTCCTTGACCCTCCGCGTCCCTTGACCTTTGCCATATGCGCCGACACTAATTCTTTCCCTTTTCTTGACATCTATCCCAATAATTTATCCTCATTCACTCAAAATCAACAACAGTCTGCAAGAAAAACGACGGTTGGTTGATTGAGATTTCGCTATCTGCGAATCGAGTGAAACCAATATCTGTGATCGGCCTTGTCAACTTGTACCCCACCACAACTTCACAATGGTACAAATCGATTCCCATGAGTATTTGTCCGAGGAAGAGAAACGTTTGAAGGAGGACCGTGAGAGAACAAAGTATTGGAAGAAATGGGGACCTTATGTTGCTGAGAGGCAGTGGGCTACAGGTATATTTCTCGGAAAGTGTGTGTGAGCTTATCGATACTGATATCTATCAATAGTGCGAGAGGATTACAGTGCCGATGGAGATGCGTGGAGTCGTAAGTTTCACTTCCAACCTTTTAGATTGTGTCTTGTGCACTTTTAACACTCGGCAGATTTCCCTCATGAACATGCAAGATCCAGAGCTTTCAGATGGGGAGAAGATGGTATTGCCGGTGTCTCGGATACACATGGTTTGCAGAACGTGGCGTTTGCCTTCTGGAACGAAGAAGAGTGAGCATAGCATTTGCGATTTGTTTATAATGCTGGGAAACTAATCAGAATACAGTGACTTTTTAAAGGAACGTCTCTTCGGATTGTCGAATCCACAAGGAAATCACGGAGAGAGTATCAAAGAAGCACATTTCCATGTTGACAACACTCCAACGGTTAGTCAAGCACCCAGCAGCCGCTTTGTCTACATTCAGGAAGACTGACAAATCTATGTAGCATTCTTACATGAAATACCTGTACAAATACCCCCAAAAGAAGTTTCCGTACGAGGATTTGATCGCAGAGAACGCCAAGAGAGGGAAAGACGAAAATGAATATCAAATTCTGGACACTGGTATTTTCGATGACGACCGATACTGGGACATCTACATTGAGACTGCAAAAGACGAGGAGAATCCAGACGAGCTCCTTTTCCGAGTTACCGCGTGGAATCGGGGTCCCGAGCCAGCACCATTACACATTATTCCCCATCTCTGGTTTAGAAATACTTGGGCTTGGGGTCATGAGGCCGAGGACAAGAAACCAAAAATCAGTAAGATTGGAGAGAATGCTGCCCACGCTCGTCATCACAAGCTAGGCGAACGATACATGATCTTGTCGCCTTCTCCTGGTGTTGGACCCAGTGGTGTCGACGTTCAACCTGAATTGATTTTCACGGAGAACGATACAAACAACGCCCTTTTGTACGAGGGAAAGAACGCCCAACCATATGTCAAGGACGCATTCCATCGTTATATCGTAGACCGAGAAAAGAAGGCAATCAATCCTAAGGAACATGGAACTAAGTCTGCAGCTTGGTATAGTTTCAACGAGGGTGGCGGAGTGGCACCAGGAGAGTGTGCTGTGGTCAGATTCAGAATGTCCCAAAAGTACACAGACTACTTGGACGAAGAAGAATTCGATAACACTATGGACAAGAGAAAGGATGAAGCTGACGAGTTTTACTACCGCATCAGTCCTTTACCAATGGCTGATGATCTTCGAAACATTCAAAGACAGGCTTTCGCTGGTATGATGTGGTGCAAACAACATTATCACTTCATCTGGGACCAGTGGGCGAACGGCGACCCAGCCCAGCCTCCACCTCCACCCGAGCGTAAAGCTGTTCGGAACTTAAACTGGAAACATATGTATCTGGATGATATTTTATCTATGCCAGATTCCTGGGAGTATCCTTTCTTCGCAGCATGGGACTCGGCTTTTCATTGTATTCCACTTGCCATGATTGATCCAGATTTCGCTAAGAAGCAATTGGATCTCTTCACCAGAGAATGGTACATGCATCCCAATGGACAACTTCCCGCCTACGAATGGAACTTTGGAGATGTCAACCCACCCGTACATGCTTGGGCCACATTCCGAACATTCAAAATCGAGAGAAAGTTGTATGGACGTCAAGATCTCGATTTTCTTGAACGAGTGTTCCAGAAATTACTTCTCAATTTTACATGGTGGGTTAATCGCAAGGATTTCGACGGAAAGAATGTATTTGAAGGTGGTTTCCTTGGCCTGGATAACATTGGTCTCTTTAATCGTTCTGAGCCGCTTCCAACTGGAGGTACTTTGGAGCAAGCAGACAGTACTGGATGGATGGCTTTTTACTGCCTGTGCATGTTAAACATTGCATTGGAGTTAGCTAAGCATCGCAGAATCTACGAAGATATTGCTTCGAAGTTCTTCGAGCATTTCATGCTCATTAGTGATGCCATGACGTACAAGTCTGGTTCAGGAGAGAAATCTCTGTGGAACGACGAAGATGGTTTCTACTATGATGCTATCTCTTATGGTGGACCATGGACTCAACAATTACCTGTCAGGTCTCTGGTAGGATTGATTCCATTATACGCCACTCTCACTCTGGAGCCAGAGCTCATTAACAAATTACCAAACTTTAAAAAGAGAGTTGATTGGTTCGTCGAGAACCGACACGATGTTGCTGAACGTAATATGGCTAGTATCCAGAAGAGAGGAAAAGGTAACCGAATCTTGTTATCACTCGTGAGCAAAGATCGTCTCGAGAAGATCTTGAAACGCATGTTGGATGAGGATGAATTCTTCAGTGAACATGGAATTCGATCGCTGTCAAAATACCACGAAAAGAACCCAGTATCAATGGACGTAAATGGCCAAAAGTTCGGTGTTCAATACGTACCAGGAGATTCAGACAGTGGTATGTTCGGTGGTAACAGTAACTGGAGAGGTCCGATTTGGCTGTGTGTCAACTTCCTGCTCGTCGAATCTCTACAACGTTTCTATATGTTCTATGGACCTTCATTGCAAGTCGAATGTCCTACTGGATCAGGAGATATGATGCATCTTGGTCATGTTTCCGAAGAGATCCAGCATCGTCTTCAACATCTCATGGCTCGTGGTGATGACGGACGTCGTGCTATTAACGATGGTAATGATATCCTAGACTTTGATCCCAACTGGAAGGATAACTTATGGTTCTATGAATTCTTTGATGGTGACAGTGGCCGTGGTTTGGGTGCTACGCATCAATGTGGTTGGACTGGTTTAATTGCCAGGATGATTCACGATACTGGGTAAGTACTTCCTGACACTTAAATTGTGCTTTCGAATAAGATACTAATATGAACCCTAGAATCTCCTGTCGTCTCCCCCAAACCCCTCGTACCCCATCTTCAGGCATGAATCACTACTTTGACGATATCTTTACCCGCCACGTTGCCGGCGGCGCAAACAAATCACAAAAATCTTCTAAGCCATATCATCTCCGTCGGACTTCAACTGCTCGTTCCATTGGTGCACGTTCAGATTTCGGAGATCACGAACATGATGATGATGAAGAACAACACGAGAGAGAAGGAAGTGTAGCCCCTATGGATGAACAACGATTGAGAGAGAGGGAGGAGGCTGATAGACATGTGGCCAATTATGTTAGCGAACAGTTACATAGAGTGAGGAGTCATGAAAGTGCGTGGGCTGATAACGTGGGAGATGAGTTTGAGGCACAGTTGGATGAGAACTAGACAAGGGGGAAGGGAGAAGATATATAGACGATGGAGTGACTAAAGTCTAGAGTCCAGAGTCCAGAGAAAGTAGAGAGAGTGGAGAGAGTAGAGAAAGTAGAAAACCGGCGTGCACGCGTAAGAGACAATCAAAATTCAAAGTAAAAAAAAAACATAGATAAAGAGCTAAAGCTAGCGCGGAGCTTATAGGGTTCAAAAAATTCTGGTAGATAGGTTTTAGATAGGTGCATGCGTGTAATTAAGCGAGCTATGAATTAGAGCAAAGGCGTTAATCATGGATTTGTTTCATTTTTGGGCGTGCAGTACTTTAAAGAATACCTACAAGTTTGCGAGAAATTACTTACACCTGGTGAGCATACCAAGTTTAATAGTTTCACATGTCGTCATATTGTCTGTTTCAGCTAGTAGAAAAATATCTTCATAACGAATCATGTGAGAAAACACTCCATTCCATTTTCTATTCTTACTCATGTACAGGGAGGTAAAAGGTAGATATAGGTGAATGTCGATTCTCTCCCCCTACACTCCTTTCCCACGCAATCCCACCATTCTAATCTGCTGCACTCTCTCCCTCTCCGTTCCTGCAAGCCGTTGACCAAATAGCCCCAAGGAAAACATCTCATTTATTCCGGAACCCGATGATTCCGGGAAACTTTTTGAAAAATCGTGAGAAATGTTGTGTGTGGTGTGTGATAGCGATGAGTTTACAAGGCATCGGTGAGTAACTTGTTCATCTTGGCGAGACGGTTGGAGACGCTGAGATCGATGGTTCGGTCGCCGATTTCGACGATGAGACCACCGAGGACGTCGGGGTTAACCTGGGGAATGTGTTAGTGATAGGTTTTTTGGTGGTTTTGGTGCTGGTGGTAGTGGTAGGAGAGGAAAGAGTGTGTGAGGGGAAGTAGGCACGAGAATGGATTAGTGTAACGAACCTTGTTGGTAACCTTGAGCTTCTTGCCTTGACCGACATATTGGGACTTAGCGACGGCGGATTCGAGACGGCTGAGGGTTTTGGAGTCTAATTGCTGTTTGGCGGATATTATGTTAGCTTTGTTTCTTCCTCAGATGTACCATATCCATCCCCAGAACTTCACTACATGATTTACCCCTCCCCAGCATGCCCACTCCCACTTCCTAGCTCTATCCCCCAATCCCAAGAAATAAAGAAAAGTAAACCCCACCGAAGCACTAGTAACAGTCAATTCAATTTCACCTCTAGCAGCCCCCATCAACTGTCCAAACTTCTCACAAACACCCTTCAAAAGCGCCAATCTATTGTTCTCGGCCAAAGTTTCCAAGAAGTTCTTAACAGTATCACCCTTATCTTGACCACCAGTGTGTTTTTGAAGCTCCTGGATAATTTGAGACTTGTCGGCTACGGAAAGAGTGGGTGCTTGCATGATCGTTGCGAGCTTGGCATCTCTTTGGAAGACGTTGTGGAGGGATTGGAGAGAGCGGGCCACGCTGTCGAGAGTCGAGGTCTTGCTGGCGGCGGTGTACTGTGAGATTTCGGTGGTTAGCTAGGTTCCTGGTGTGGGTGATAGTGCCAATGTCAATGTTGCTCTTCGTGATCTACAATCCCCTCCTTCCCACCTCCCTCTCTATCCTCCTCTCCGCTTTCCCCTAATCCTCCCTAGAAACTTCCTCCTCCATCCCCGCACTTTCCCTCCCAAGCCCCAAACAAAGAAATCACACATACCAAAGCACTAGCATAAGTACCATCGACACCATACAAAGCGACTGGGGGCTTGCTATCCACCGCAGCAGGAGCCGCATAATTTCGGACAGCCTGGGTCAAGACCCTTGGGGCGCCAGCTGCCTTTTGGGCGCGGAGAAGAGTTCGACTCGAAAGCATATTTGCGGATTTTATCGTCTCAATTGGTCAGTTTGTGGAGGGGAGATGGTAGGTAGTAACAGAGCTTAATGACAGGATTGTGCAGAGGTGCCCGGAAGTTTGGATTTTCGAGCCGATCGTAAGTCACGTGGTAGATGCTTTGTTGAAGCGATTTTGCCCGAAGCTTGGGGTGGTGGGATGAGTGAGCTTAAGATAGATATTTTAATTGTTGACCTAGTATTTGTGAAAATACCACTCTCCAAAGATGCTTGAATCTTCGTTTGTTGATTTATATTTAAAGGTTAGTGAGAAGAAAGTGCAGAAGCCCTCAGTTCCTTCCCGAAACACTCTGATGAAAGCAATTCGCGTACTTCACTCATCTCTGGTCAAAATTCAAACACAAAGGGGCTAAGCACGCATTTCTTCATACCAATACAAATCAAAATCAATGAAAGTCAATATTTGACGATTGCTCGCTGGTAACCTATAAGTACACTATGATGATAATTATATCCCCCATTCCCCATACCTTTTCGGTCCAATCCGCCAACCAACCACCCTAGAAGTCCTTCCCCGTCCTGTGACTCCAGAATTACCTGGGTATGCCCCTAAACGCCAATAGAATGTATACATGTATCATGACCTCATCATCAATCAATCTTCTAATCAGTCCTAAGCATACTGTCGACCAGATCACCCAGAGGTCCCCAGAAGTCTTTGCCGCTTGCAAGATCGTGTTCATCGATGAAGAGAACATAATGCTTGAAGCTCGTATTAAGATGAGCCTCTAACCCAAGCTCACGAATGACAGGGTAATGATGGCAGTATATATGGGCATAGACTCGATACATTCTCTTGAAGACTTGTTTGATCATGGTTGAGAAGCCTTTTGGAAAGGGGACACCTATTTGAGGTTAGAAACTCATAGTATGGAGCTGGTAGATAATGTTGAAGTGCATACCAATTCTGCTTGGGAAAACAGTTTCATTGTCAATGCTGGCTTGAACCCAGGCCATCAAATGTTCAATATAAGTTGGCGCAGGCATTTTTGTTGGTCGTTTGAAATTCTCGTTGTCTTGCCAAAGATATTCGAACCTGGGGCATATTAGCATTGATTTCCAAAGTTCACAAGTGAATAGCGTACTCATCCGTAGCCTTCATTTCAGGGCAGGATTGTGGAGAGCAAAACTCTGTAATTGAACCGTAAAGTAGATTTATATGGTTGTAAAAGTCCACCACTATTGTATCGTAAGCTCATTTCAACTTGTATGCCATATGGTTTCCTACTATTGACTGCAAGCCACTCATTCTCGTCTTCACCTTCTGGCAATTTGACCACCTTCCTCAAACTACCGCCCCCAAGTGTTGCTTCGGCATATTGTCGCAATTGGTAGCTCGTTGTGCCTTTGTGCGCATTTCGTGGTCGAAATTGGTTTCGTGTACGTTGATTACTATTGTTTCCTCCTTGTGAGTAAGACGGTACATGCGCAGGTTCAGGTAATTCTATAAATAACGGGTCATCATCCACTTCCTCTACAGATTCCAGTTTCACTGAAACTGTTGCTGCAGAATCAGACTCTGTAAGTCCAACTATCGGTGGTGATTGCTTCGTTCGGGCACTCCAATATGCGAGAAAAGAAGCCATCATTATGAAGAAAGAAAGATCACTAACACGGTGGTGATGAAGGAAGTCATCTTGCTTTAAAATGAGGAGCGTCTTCTACATTCCACAGGTTAGCTGGGTAATTAATAACAAATTAGGGATGGAAGGGGTAGTTACGCAGCCTTTTACAATCTCGTACACTCGCTGTTTTGCTGTTGGAGTGGAGAAGGTTGTATATTGTAATTACGAGAGGTGTTGTAGTTGCGCCGAACAACAAAGAGATTATCGAACGTATGCAGCGTTATCGTTGCGAGACTAGAGTAGGTAAAGTAGACAATGGTATTGTTTACGCTGAGGTTTATTCTGGTTGGCTCAGCTACCCTTACACAATCGACAATCAACAATCGACAATCGACAATCGACAATCGACAATCGCCAATCGCCAATCGCCAATCGCAATCCCGCCGCGCTTTCCCTTCCGCTTTCTTCTGATCTAGCCTTCACATAGAATAGACTACAGTAACCGATAGTCTGACCTAACACCACAAACACCCAATGCTTCTCGGTGGTCAGAAGCTTAAATGTCTAGTAATAATAATTCATACTTTATCAATCTTCAAAGAGCTTCATAACTGCTAGTCAGAATAGGGTCCTCAATTGGAAGTTTTTCATTGTTTCACTATGCGGGTAGATTCTTCTGAATCGAAAGTATTGCGATTGCATTCATGACTGGTAGATTAGATCTCCTTCGAAGAGGAGGAGTGTCAATTGCCCATACAGCGAAATGTCAACCCTTCAAAGTAACATTCGCGTTTTCATACAGTGGAAAGAACAAACTGTATTCGCTGGCGAAGATATAGAGTGTCAAATCACTTTCAAAAATGTTGCGACATCCCCAGCGTCATCAAAATCATCATTACATCCACCCGGACCCAATGGGTCACTACACTCACCCGAAAGACACAAGAGACCTCCGTCACAGATCAAAAACTCAGCCCTGAGCCCGCGGTCTGGAGGCCCAAGCAGAGGTGGACATCGATCATCACTTTCTATGACAATACCACCCGAATCAGTACATTCAAAACAATCAGAACAATGGACTCATGGAACATCGAGGCCCGGAAGAGGAGGGGAAGGTCACAAGCGGTCGGTGTCTATTATATCAATGGGAGCTAGCGAAAGTGCTACTGATGAAGTCGCCAGCCACGGAAGCTTGACTGAAAGGCCTGGTAGAGGTGCCAGAGGTCATGGTCGGTCTGCAAGCTTGCAAATCATTCCGCGAAGGAATGGAGTCAATGGAGGACCTATGACAGGTAAATGTTCCCGAGTCGCAAGGAAATAAATAGTCATTAATGGCCTCTAGCACCACTTAATTCTCGAATACCGCCTCATCCTTCGCCACTAATGGGCTCCTCTTTCCCACCGAATTCATCTGTACCGAATTCTCCTCGGCGAAATACAGCTACAAGTAATCTGCCCACTACATCAGGGCTTGGGTCACATCTAGCAAGAAGGAAAGACTCCACCCCACTTGCTCCAGCCTTCAAATTTCCAGCGACCACCTCACCTTCGATAAAAAGTCGACGTAATTCACGCATTGAAGATGATAACGCAAGTCACATATCCCATGATAGCCGGCTACTATCGCCCAGATCTAGAGATACTGTTCTAAGTATTCCCGACCAAATAACACCCGCACCTATTGCAAGAATACTCTCGCCATCTAGCATGGGTGGTACACCACGAAGCAGCGGGGAATTCTACACTCTGAGCAACAACTCGACAGAGACCCTCGCTTCAGAATATTTACCACAACCATCAAATCGTATGCCACCTTACAGTGGGCATCATATAAAACGGTCTTCAAATTTAGCTCCCAGTAGCAGTCACAGGGCACCAGAAACGCTCATGATGGGTTATGCTCAAATCCATGGGTCTTTTATGCTGGATCCATCCTTAATTAGTCAAGCGCCATTTGAAGAAGTGAAACGAAAAGGTGCAGTTGGTGGGCAAGGTGGTGGTGTGATTGGAGTCGAAACGAACAAAAGGGATAGCAGTCTTTTGCGAACATTTGGCTGGGGAAGCATAGGCGAATCGATAGGTAGTCTATTAGGGGGCGGCGAGCTAAGTAGCATGAAAGATATGCGGGGCATGGTAAATTCCCGTTCCATCCCTTTACTGTCGACTCCTCAGTCGATTTTGTTTGTGGATTTGAAATTGGCTCCGGGAGAAAGTCGCAGCTACAAGTACTCTTTCAAACTACCTAGAGGACTGCCTCCCAGCCATCGAGGGAAGGCTATAAAGATATCCTACAAATTAGTCATCGGCACTCAAAGACCGGGAGGTGCCAAGGAACAACAAGTCAAGTCGGTTGAGATACCATTTCGACTTCTAGGAAGCGTGAATTCTCACGGAGAGCTTCTTGGACATGATCTCATGTTACCATATATACTACTTCGAGACCAAGCTCGAATTCAAACCATTAACACGCAGTCCGATGAAAGCTTGAGTTCTTCACTTAAAAAGCTTTCAGTCATTACACAAAAAACGCAAAAACCTAATTCGGATTTAGGCGAATTCCTTGCATACGTTGATGAATTAATCACGAAGCGACGAAGAAATTCTAGCTTTGGTTTATTATCGCCTACAGAAACTATCGGATCTAGACGCCAATCTATTATCGAGGAACCTGCAACTGCAAAAGAAGCAATTGATATGGCCATTCTTCGCAGCAACATTGCTACAGAATCTCAACAAAGTGCAAATAGATTTGAAATTGCTCGTGGTGGAAAGAGAGTTGCGGTAGTCATGCTAGCCAGGCCCGCATATCGCCTAGGCGAAACCATTACTGCAGCTATCGAATTTACTGATGCTGGGATTCCCTGCTATGCAATACACTGCGCTTTAGAGACATCAGAAAAAGTCGACAATTCTATCGCGCTACGTTCTGAAGCGAGCATATTTCGCGTTACTCGTCGCGTTCACGTCTCGCACTCTGAATCTACTCTCTTTGCTCGCCGCATAGTCTTTTCTCCTACAATTCCCGTCGCTGCAACCCCTGAATTTATCACTAGTGGGGTATCACTTGATTGGCGTATTCGCATTGAGTTCGTTACCCCTAGACTGACCACTGTAGGCAATGAGGTCATTGATTTATCTCCTGAATTGTTGGAAGAATATACGAATGATGAAAGAGGGGTTGTCTATGCAGCAGTTCAAGGGCTCGAATGTGAAAGTTTTGAAGTTGCTGTTCCCATTAGAGTATACGGTGCCTTGGCTGGCACTACAGAAAAAGAAGAAAGCGAGGGGATGGGTCTCGTTGTATAATTGACATTATCATAAAGGCTACAATAATAAAATATGGGTGGATACTTGGATAAAGGTATTTTCAGCGTCTAGTATTTTGGGGCTTTCACGTTCATGCTTGGGGGTTTATAATGATCAGTGATTAACGCCTACAAGGACTTTATTACGGAAAAGAAAAGAAAAGAAAAGGACGGAAAAAGGATGGATGGAAAGGTGGAAGTGGGTTGAGGCAATTGGCTTTATATGTAGTAGATAAAATCAGATATCTATCACAAAGATGTTCATATCGGAGATTTGATCATCACTGGTTCATTCTTCAGGCTTTCGCCCCGCACGGTGATATATACCTGATTTAGTGGCTGATAACACAATTTGGATGAACACACAACAGCATAGACGGCGAGTTAGATAAACCATGAGATTGGCTACCTACTTGATAGTCATCAATATGCAAGCTTCATGGAATATATCGAGGTTCCAGCTCAAAATAAGGCTTGATCGATGTGAAATGATCGATTTGAAATAGGATATCGAAAAGCCAGTATTGTCGACATCGTAGTGTACGACAATATATCGTCCAGGATGTAGTTAGCTCTTCCGAAGTCAGCCCCGCTACAGTAGCACCCTCCATTGTCGTATATCAGATGGCTGACGTTAAGTGTCGGAGTTTCCATAAGAAGTAATCGGGTCGGTAATGGTGGGATTTTTCTCCAAGCGGAGGAGTGGTTGACAGCGGCCCCACGGTGCCTTGGCGAGCACAACCTGCAGATCTGCAGCCCGATGGGGATTACCGTGTTTATTGACACATTCGTTATGTGTCCCGCAGCTATTCCGCAGAAGCGGTATTCTACTCAAACTAACCGCTTTCTATCGAGTATCGTAGTGACTCGTCATGATAACTTGACCATGGTTGAAGAACTTACTCGAGTACGCAGTAAATGCTTGATTCCTAGAACGGTATATCCTAAATCACGATGGAGGGATGAGCTTCATAATCGCATAATACCAATCTACTGTTAGATTATTCTGTTATTCTACTGCTAGGTCATTCATAAATGCCATCAGATTGAGTAGTTAGCCGAGCAATAAATACACCAATCTTGTAGGACGCGACTCGCGATTATATCTCTTCAAATCAAAATCGTATTACAGCAACACCTCTCTATAAGGATTCTCCATATACAGGTATAGTTTCTATAACGATACTCCTGTTGATCTCTATATCAGAAAAGGGCCTATACCCTTACAATGTGTTTATAGGTACAGAGTATATTCTTAGGATTTTGGGACTTGAAATCATGTACCGGTATATCCTTATTGGATCAATGAAACTGTTAGGATTTTAGTCGTATATGATGATTTCTTAGGGACTTTCGGGATTCTTCAAGATTGCAGAAATATAATCTGATTAGTCGAATTCCTCCATACGATTCTACCGAACATTACCCTTAGAAGAGCGCTTAACAATATTCTTAGAGGTTTTGCTGTATCTATGTGTTTTCATGCTTGTATTTGCTGTCATATCATCCTTCCGTGCACGACACCTTCTCGAACAACCTTGGATGTCCACGTTGGAACGATGCTTTCAGTGGAGAAGCAAAAGCCCAGACTTCTCGGAGCAAACATTGCTTACCATTGATAGTTTGGTACCTACCTACTACACTTGTAGTAGGCTAACAAAAAAGGTTACACCGGCACACACGACCATAGATTCAGAGTAGCGGAAGAGAGGAATCAAGTGACTCCGCCCGGACTGGAGAAGAAGCTGGGGACCTACTTGCAAGTTGTATTTCTATTATGTGTTCATCCCATTTATGTGGGTGTCAATTGCTAGGCGGCGATGACCTGAGTTCGGAGGTTATTGCAAGAGTTGATTCCTTGTCAATTTTGGAAGCATGATTTTTTGTTATTTCAATTGAACAAATGGGGGGGAGGCAAGGATAATACGCAAGTTATCAATAGATGTTTTGAGCATCTTTGAATATATTCGACATATTTCTTACAATATTCAAGCCTTCAGGGCAATGCTTGTGGCTTGGATATCGAGACCTCCAGATGATTTCGTACCATCGTTTTGCGTTTCCTCTTTTGCGCTTGTAACCCTCGTGTTGGGAGCTTGGAAAAACCATAATTTACTCTGTGTGTTTTTTTACATGGAAAATCCCCAATTCCCCACGACTTAAATTTCCCGACCATCACGAGTTCCCCAAATTCCCCACACAAATGTTTTCGTTTCCCCGATGATACTCCAGATGTTGGCGAAAGTGGGATGAAATCATGAAATTGAGTCCGGTAGGATTGCCTTACGGTACTAATTCGGCCATTTTTCGCCATGGGGAACTCGTCTTGTCCACATGTGGAGTTCTAAAAGTTCTCCAAAGACCGATCATCTTGAACCGTTTTCGTGGGAAAGTACTATTGGGGAGTGATAGATGACGTTTATGCCGGGTCATTGTTTTCCCCAGCTAATTTCTTCTGTATGCTTCGTATTGATTTTGTTTATGGGTAGGAATGAGTTCCCGAAGATTTACCATGACGAATTTTATATAAGTAGGAGATATCATCCGGAGATGTGAAGAAAGCAGTTCCAGAAGACAAGTTACAATGGCTCCTTTACTCGATATCATCTCGGTCCTCGCTGGCTGCATTGCTACTGTCAATGGCCAGGCTTGGGATTCTTCTCTGTTCGAAACTTCTCCACCAGTCTATCCTTCTCGTACGTTACTTTCTCCCCCCTTTCATATTTACACTGTGGCATCTCGTTCTAGGAACGTGATTACCCTCCGGTCTATAGCACTCAAGATCGCTTGAACTACTCGGACTTAGACAATACTAACATCTCTTCCAGCTGAATTGCAAGGCACAGGATGGGAGGCTGCTCTCGTAAAGGCCAATGCTTTCATCGGTAATCTCACATTAGAGGAGAAGGCATCACTATTGACTGGTGCCAATGGACCTTGTGTTGGGTAAGTGATGAGAGCATCTTCGTGTCAAATTATTCTTTGCTAATTTTGTCATAAGTAACATTGCACCAATCCCACGAGTTGGATTCAAGGGACTCTGTCTCCAAGATGGACCAGCCTCCTTGAGACAGGCTGATTATGTTACCGTCTTCCCTGCTGGTCTTACTACCGCTGCATCTTGGGATAGAAGTCTCATGAACACTAGAGGAGAATACCTTGGTGCTGAATTTCGCGGTAAAGGTTCTCATATCTTTTTGGGACCTGTAGCTGGTCCTCTTGGCAGAAGTGCCATGGCAGGAAGAAACTGGGAAGGATTCTCTCCAGATCCATACCTCACTGGTGTTGCAATGGAAGAGACAATTGTCGGTGTCCAATCACAAGGTGTTCAAGCAAGCGCTAAACATTTCCTTGCATATGAGCAAGAGACGCAGCGAAATACTGCAGGTATCTTCGATGCAAACTGGTTCCCAAATGACACCCAACAACTCTCTGTCTCTGCAAACGTCGAAGATAGAACTATCCACGAGTTGTACATGTGGCCATTCTACAATGCCATTCGCGCTGGAGTTGCAAATGTCATGTGCTCTTACAACAGGGTCAACTCATCCTACGCCTGTCAAAACTCCAAACTTTTGAACGGCCTACTCAAGACTGAGCTTGGTTTCCAAGGATTTGTTGTATCTGATTGGATGGGAACACATGCTGGTGTTGCTTCTGCCAATGCTGGTTTGGATATGACCATGCCTGGAGCTGAATGGTGGGACCCAATGGGCCCTGGAATCCCAACATACTTTGGTTCCAACCTTACCACTGCTGTAAACAACGGATCCGTCTCCCTTGAGCGTCTCAACGATATGGCTCTTCGAGTCATGACTCCATACTTCTTCCTCGGACAAGATCAAGATTTCCCTCTTATCGACCCTTCATCTGGTGCTTACCCACAGATGAATCAATTCAACGAGCCATCTATCTATGCATCAAACTGGACCTCTTCAATGGGTGCCTCTGATGTTGATGTTCGTGGAAACCACAGCTGGTTGGTTCGCGAACTCGGTGCTGCTGGAACCGTTCTTCTCAAGAACACCAACAACGCCCTCCCTCTCAAAGCTCCTAAGCGCATTGGAGTTTTCGGAAATGCTGCAGGCGATTTGGCAAACGGTCCTTATCCTCATGACAAAGATTATGAGTATGGATGTTTGCCCATTGGTGGTGGGTCTGGATCTGGACGATTTTCTCAACTTGTCACTCCTCTTGATGCCATCAAGGCTCGTGCTCTTAAGGACGGCTCATTGGTTCAAACTATCTTGAACAACACTCAATTGGCCACTGACGGAGGCTTCTCGGGCGTGATCTACCCAATCCCAGATGTATGCTTGGTATTCATCAAGACTTACGCATCTGAAAGTGATGACAGAACCTCCTTGTCATTTGACTGGAATGGTGATGCCGTCGTTGAGCAAGTCGCCACAAATTGCAGTAACACCATTGTTATTTCCCAAGCTACAGGTTTGAACCTCATGCCATGGGCTGACCACCCTAACATTACCGCTATCCTCGCTACCCATCTTTCTGGTGACCAAATGGGAAATAGTTTGGTCGATGTCCTTTATGGTGCCTATAATCCCTCTGGACATCTTCCTTACACCATCGCCTACAATGCTTCTGATTACGATTTCGCACCTATCACCACCAGTGTAAACTCCACCGCACCAGGTGCATGGCAATCAGATTTCACCGAGCGTCTCCTGATCGATTACCGATACTTTGATTACCATAACATTTCCGTCCTCTACGAGTTCGGATTCGGTCTCAGCTACACCACCTTTGATCTCTCCTCTCTGAGCATCACCCCCATCTCCAACGAAACCCTCTCTTCTACTCCCGCCCCCATGGCTGCCAATTCCTCCATCCCCGGCGGAAACCCCGATCTCTGGACTCCCGTCTACACCGTCAGCGCCAGTGTCTCCAACACAGGAAACTTCTCCGGCGCCGCCGTCCCCCAACTCTACATCAGCATCCCCGAAATCGAGGGCAGTGAAACCCCCGTCAAACAATTGCGCGGATTCGAAAAAATCGGCTTGAACGCGGGTGAAAATAAAATCGTCTCGTTCGAGTTGATGCGCAGAGACATCAGTTTCTGGGATGTGGAATTACAGGAGTGGAGAATTCCAGAGGGAGAATTCGGTGTCAAGGTCGGATTCTCGAGTAGAGATTTGAGAGTGGAGGGAAGTTTTACTTTCTAAATCAGGAAATTGGAAGGGATTTGAGTAGTCAATCTGGTGGGGATGCACGTGGAACTTTGAGAGGAATAGTGAAGGAAGGAGAGCTTTTTTGATGAGTTATGTTTTAATGATTTTGGAATCGGGACATCTTTACGATTTCGGTTGGTTATGATGTAATGTTCATGTATATAGAAGATTAGGAAATAAAATAAGTTAATGCTATTTATGTTCATATACATATATATTATCAGTCAGTATTATGTGAGACAACTGGGATTGAATCCTCAGAACTAAAATACCTTAACCCAAAGATTGATGGAAAGCAGGTGCTTGGAGTGATCCAATAGTTAGAACAGCGCTAACAGATCTTGCAATGGTCCAATTTTGAATCTCGAACGATTGGACGTCTCCCATCATAAAGACAAAGTCCCATCAACATTTGTAAATTTTCGACAAATATTTCCGGCCCGTACGTAGAACCCAACCCAGCATTTCATCTACATAAACTCTCCAAACATAATAAACAATTTTTTATTGTAGCTATCTTACAAACGTTACCAATCGATAAATCCCACCCACCTCTCCTGTCCATTAAAGACTTTTGTATGTATTACCCACCATCCATCCCACGCACCAATCCAAATAATACCTATCCGATAAGTGGTATCCATCAAGCGCAAGTAAGAAAGTAAAGGAATAATCCGATTAAGCATTGGTCGCGCAGTCATCCACGAAGCGAGCAAGCAATAGCAAAAGCCAAAAGTTCAAAGTTACTCAGCAAAGCAAGCAAGTTATCAGTATCATCTGTTGCGATCAAGTCATGCATGCGGCATTAAATCGAAAATTTTCCAGACCAACTCAGACTATGCTCACCAGCCAAACGAACTGCTCGCGTGAGCCTCACATCTGAATCAAAAAGTTCAAAGTCGATATTTGCATCGACAAGAGTGATGGTGCTGACCAGAGCATTCAAGGACCATTGTAAATAGGAGCCATTGAAAAAGACGTTCATGCATGAATATCAAGATTGCAAGCAGATCATACCCAGTGCCAGAAGCCCAAATCATGGTTGTCAAGCAGAAGCAGATTGTCAGATCAATTGCATTGCACAGCGCAAAGTAGATGGCACGCGTTTGGTCATCATCTACAAATAGATAAGGTCTCGTTTGTCGGTATCATTTTTTTTGGGGTTTTTCTTCTCCGGAATTTTGTTTGATAGAGCATGATCAAAAATCGTAAACGTAGTAGGTAGTGCATACTATATCGTGTATCCATAAGTTAGAGTATCCTGGGCTGCGTGATCAACTCAGTGAAGAAAGTATACCAATATCAGGCCAGTAATGAAAGAGTACGAAGGTTCTCGGTCATCGTCATCATGTGCAATGCAGGCATACTATATCGATGAAAATGAATCGAACGTCATGGTCTCAGCGTATGTCATGCAAGTCATACGAATCATGCAAGTCAAATGTCGAATCATCCTACGGCTGGTAATCACTGTCGTAAAGTTACGAAGTTCCTGGCGGCTTGGTCGTGTCACCTTGACCTTGCGCGGCCAATGCCTGATACCAAAGCTGTGCATAGTTGGCGTATCCACCATCTGATTTTTGTCAGTAAAGTTCGATAATCACCAGGATTGAAACTTACAAGCTGCATATGGGTCGTCGGCGCCACTTGGGGGAGCTTGTTGTCCTGGTTGTCCTTGCGGCTGGGCATATGATTGCTGGGAATAGCCGCGGTCTCCATATTCATTTTGTTGATTTTGTTGTCCACGGTTATTACGATGACCGCCGCCACCACCACCATTGTTTTTCTGTTGCTTCTAGAAGTTAGAAAGTGTTACGAAGACGAGAAACAATGATTCCACTTACCACAGCATCAACCTTATCTTCAATGGCTCGCTTGGCAGCTGCTATAGCTTGCTGGGAACCTACAAGCCCAATTTCACGTTCAACCTCACCTGGGCCCGAAGACTGGGTTACATTGATCTTGCAACCAGTCGTGTTCTGCATGTCTTTGATCGTTTCACCGCCTTTGCCGATAATCATGCCTACAGCCTCGGAAGGTACGAAGATTGAATCATTGATCTTATCTCCTTGACCACCACCGCTAGCACCACCACTAGCATAACCACCACCATAGCCAGCATCACGGTTGTTCTCTCTTGGGGCGGGTGCACGCTCCTTTGGTGCGCTCTTACTATCACTCTCGACAATCTCCATAATCAAATCTTTAGCCATGGCAGCGGCCTCTCGAGTACCGATGAGATTGACTGGTCGAAGTCCGTTGACGCTCTTCTGCTCTCCAACAATGTTGACATGGCAGCCGCTTCGCTCTTGAAGATCTCTGATAGTCTCTCCACCGCGGCCGATAATAAGACCAACTGTTCTATCTGGAACCATGATTTGCATGCTATCCTCGCCGTCTCTCAATGCAGGTTGATGAGATGAATCTCGGGTGGCATTCTGTTCTCTTGGAGCTCGATCTGAGAGTGGGCCCAAACCACTGTCGTCAATAATGCGAGTAATTTCAGCCTTGGCATCTGCTCTGCGAGCACGAGGACCAGTGATTTTGCAGGTTCTGAAAGGACCAGTTTCATCAGGGCCAGTAATGAATTGTACTCTGCAACCAGTTTCTGATTCTACTCTTCTCAAATTCTCGCCCTGTCTACCAATGATCAACCCCACAAGATTCGACTCGATTGAGATCGATTCAACGTTGTCTTCTGCGCCGCGTATTGGGGAACGTTCACGAGCATATCCGCCTGCACCTCCATGTGGCGGTGGGAAAGCATCGGATGGGCCTCTGCCTCGTACTCCGGGAGAGAATGAACGTTCGCGATAATCTCTTCCTGGTGGGCCTCGGCGTTCATCGCGATATGGGTTGAAATTATCGCGAAAGGCATCGCGACGTGTTGGTTGAGGTGACCTGGATCTAGATCTTGGGCTGTATGGTCTTCCAGAAGGCATGGGGGGTTGTCCAACATAAGATGGAGCTCTGTCGTAGGCAACGCCCTTTTCAGCAGCAATCACCTTCGCCTTCGCGATGGCATCTTGAATACTAACAGTTCCGGAGCTTACAGGCTTGATACCGCTGAGATCGACACTGCCCGAGTTTGTAGGTTGAGGTAGGGAGTAGCCGCCGGTTTGTGCATAGGGATTTGGCTGTTGAGGAGGCTGGTATGCAGGCTGCTGATTCTGCGGAGGGGTCGCATTGGGACGCTGCGCTGCTGAAAAAAAGTTAGTTTCGAATCTCCCATTTAATATCTGGAAGAGAAAATTTACCCAAAGCAGCCAGGATAGATGTGATGCTAGGTTGATCGGCCATTGTTTCTTTAATTTCCTAGGCTCAGAAATGAGGAGGGAAATGTAGAGATCTTTTTGAAGATCAGGTTGTGTCGTGAAAAGGGATTCTCTGAGTTAATGAGATGCACAACAAGCAGATCAAAGGAAATGGTAGCGTGTGTCTTTGACAAATGTTATGATAATTGATGGTTAGATTGTTGATCCTTTGGGGAGTTTGAAGGAACAAATAAAGTCATGCAAGTTCAGAATAATGGAATGCGCTTGCTCATACTAATGGTAAAAAAAATCGAGGATCTGCGTTCAGCCTAGTCCGAGATTAGTCTCAAGCTAGTTGTTGAGATTCTATTTGAATCACATGACTGGTTATATAAGCGGGATCATTTAGGAAGGTTCAACGTCACTTCACTTTCCTTTCCCACTTCACTTCAGTTGATTCAAATTTTATCATATCTTGGCCATACAATCTACGGTGGTGATGTTTGCTTTCTGGTTTTACATAACTAGTAACAGCCAATGAAAGATTCCTTTAGTCCCAGCATGCAAACATTAGGACAGGATCCTTTCGGATAGGAGAATATGAGGAGGGAGACAGGAGGGAAAGGTGGAAAAGGTGGAAAAGGTGGAATGATCTGATATAGAAGAAAAGCCCTACTAAAGGAACAATCATACAGACCATCAAAGTGGTGACTATTCCCCTTTGTCTATGAATCATGTATACAATGTATCACTAATAAAGTGTCATTACTTTCTAGGTGAGTAAAAGTTGTGGTATCTGTTTGCTTCATTATTGATTGTTGTAAAGGTTATGGTTTGTGAGTCTTCGAGGATAATAAGCATCAGAAGCCATTAATTAGCAAAGAAGAAGCGTTTTGTCACCCCATGTACAAGTCTTATGATTCCCCTTTGATTCTTCTCATCTAGAGATCCGCTATGAGTTCTATTTATTGGCAGTTGCCATAATGTAGCACAATGCACAGAGCTTCTCATACTTTCCACAGGCAAGTATGGTCAAGTATGGATATCTGGAGGTAAGCTTGATAGTTGGGAAGTTATATGCCTGTATTAAGAATTTAGCGGAAGAGGAAGGGGGAAAGAGAAAGAGAAAGAGAAAGAGAAAGAGAAAAGAGAAAGAGAAAGAGAAAGGGAGAGAGAGATGATAATAAAGATGATAATAAAGTTCATGATCTTCACATAATGAAGCTATTTGAGGTCAAAGCGATCATGGCCAACTCTCAACTCATTATTTTCACTATTTTCTTGCTCACCTACTGTGAATGAGAGTTTGCTTTCACTTGTTCTACTGGGGTCAAGAATTTGAAATAGTACTTGCAACATATATGATTCCATGCATCTTCAAGCTACAAAGGTTTAGTACTTCCAAAGACATATATCCCTAAAATGTACAACGTACAATGGTTCTCGGGTCTCAAATCCACGTAGTAGAGATGTGATGATGGAAGATCTTTCAGAGGTATTGGACAAAAAGGACCATAGAGGGAATTGAAAGCGATGGTTGATAGTTTTGATTGTAAGTTCCGTCTGATTTGACAATGGGAAAGCATGAATTTGTTATATGTCTATCTGCTGCACATTCTTTTGTTCCAAATGGGGCTACAAACTGGCAAAGTTATTGGTAAGAGGACTTTGTATACTGTGTGAGGAGATCGATTGTCAACATGATGATAGCATTGCGTTCAAGTACGATGGTAACAAAGCAAGGCAAAGGCAAAGGCAATTACCAGTGAATTCCATCCTTGTCTGCTGATTAACATCTGTTCTTCGTTTGTTTAGTGAATAGCTTTCAAGTAGAGTATTCATATGGTCATGAGCCAATGCAATAAAAAGTTGACCATTAAAAAGCATGAGTCTTGTTGGTTGTTGGAGCTCTGTTCTTTAATACTGTATAGCAGTAGCAGTAGCAGTATATGAAGCACGCGATACCTCTTTGGGATTGGTGACTATTGTTCCAACACCGCTGATCTATTAGATAAACTCGAAGCGAAGTTATTGATAATTTTGCTCTTCCACCTTCTAACAACTTTTTTCCCATCCTCACATAAATGTTCAAACTCTATGCACAATCATGAGATTTCCGAGACTAAAGCGCCCAGTATCCAAGACTGAATCACTAATAGATATTGATAAGATGGTAAGAAAGTTGTTTTTCTTTCTCACACTTTGTTGCCATGCTGGTCGGCCGGTCAATGGGTGAGAGTGATCTCAAGAGACTGTTCATGCTTAGTCGGCATCCCCACAGAGATTGTTACCATACTACCTCAAACCAGAGCTTTAATTTCCCTAAAAATCTTCTCTTCTCTTTCTAACCAATTAAATAGTACAACAATTCATCAACAGCAGAAGAGGCTGATCTTCAGTCCTCTAAAACGGATAATTTGTGGGACAATTTAACTGTACCGCACACCGAATTGATCAATTCCAACACTTCAGATCTTAATGATCAAACTTCAAGTCCTCTGACCGCCAAAAACCTCGAGATTTTGAGTAATTCGACACATTCTAATCTCATAAAACACGGAAGCATATCATCAAAAACCACAACTGTTCATTCTGGCTCCGTTGAAGAGGTCTTCAAGCAAGTAGAAGAGTCAGTAAACATCATATTCTCTTCCTTCTGTCTTTCTCTCTCTCTCTCTCTCTCTCTTGAAACTCAGTCTATCTCAAGCTGGAGAGCTCTCGCTCTTGCCAACAAATACTAACTTATCTTCTCAGTCAAGATCGGCAGGAGTTTCCGGCGATTGACAACAGCACAACAGCAACGACCATAGCTAACATATTGAATGCCAACAATCCTGGCCTCTTCCAGTTACTCAACATTCGAAGTATAGGTATAGTAGGAGACCTTGTAGGAAGACTTATTCATTTCGATCAGCACGAACCTATCCTCCAAAGATATCAATATTTTGGACCACATCCAGTAGCTGGAACGGACGGCCTCCTTTCGTGGCTTACTTCGCAGGAAAAAATGGCGGAAGAAATCATCGAGTCTGAAAGCCGTGAATTCTTTCATTGGGTATGTCATGAATCTTCAACTATGGTTTCTAATACTTTACTAAGCAATTGATTAGGGCTGGAATCCAGCAATCTTTTCACGCGCTGTTCGACTGGGCGTACGTGCTCCTTTCATAGTTCCATACGAGATCAGCACAGAGGTGGGCACTTGGTTCAAGGGATACAATAAAACAACTAGAGATACAGTGGCTTGGGAGGTCTTATATCGTGAGTCTAAGCAATCATTTGTGGCGGAATCTTGCATCTGCTAAAAATGATTAGAAACAATTTTTCCCGAAAGTGGAATGAAACCCAACACCTATGAGTTTCGGGCTCTAGCAAACGATTTTTACTCTGGAAAAGAGGTTCAAAATGCAGAGTACTATGCTCACTTGGTGGAGCCGCATACACCCTCCGTAGAAAAGGGTTCAGCGTCCAAGCTATTTAACATCACACCAATCGATATGGGTGAATCCAGGCAGAATCTTCACCGTAACTTGTATGGAGGGGCCGAGGGCATAGAATCCGCCAAGCTCAAACCGATCGTAGACCTTTTTCTCATCGAACTCATCCAGATGAACGAGATTGAAAATGCCCTCATTCGTGTAGAGAAGGAAAAACGCGTGGAAAAGTCAAGTTTCACCGTTGCCAAAGTCCAGGGTACGAATGTTCGACGTTCCTCAAGGTATCACGAATGCCTCCAAAAACTCAATACTTTGGAAAGAAACAAGGAGGAACCAGGAGAAGCTGCGGCTAGGAGTGTCTTGGAGGATTTTGTTCAAAATATCAACATCCATGGATTGGACTCGATAATGGGATCGGAAACCTGGTCTGTAACTCATATACGTACCGTTCCTACATTAGATGAGCCAGTCGAGGAAATTACAGTCGTCGAGGCCATTACTCCTGGTACACCTGACAATGGAGGAAGTTCATTTTCACCTCGTTCTACTTCACCTCTGCTAATTCAAGATATATCAGAGCCAAAGACAGAGACAGCGCCAAGAAAAAAGAAGAAGAAGAAGACAAAGGGTAAAAATAACGCAAAGAAGGTTTTGAAGCAGGAAAGCGACCCTGAGTCTATAGTGGCGGAAGCTAGAAGTCAAACCTCTGAGATCATTAGCAAGGAAACTCCTTCCATTGCATCTGACCCATTGAATTACCATTTTGACGATGCTACGAATCCAGTAATCGAGGATGACTCGGATTGGAAGATCGTGAAACCCAAGCCTAGTAAGCCAAAGGGCGCACAGGTTCAACAGACTCGTGCAGCACATTCTTCCAAAGCTTACAAAGATACTTCTGTTACTGCCAAAGTCCCACCGAGTTACAACGTTAGCCGAAAGAAGACGCAGGTACCCGCAAAGGTACCAACTCAGACTAATGCCGCTACTTCAAAGAGTGGCGAGAAGTTTGAGATTGAGAGTCTAAACGACTTTCCAGAAATGGTCTCGCCTTCAAAGAATGTCGTACAACAAACCCTTGGAGCGACTAACAAGAAATCTACGATTGTAATGGTACAGGAGGTCTTGCCACAGGTAGACTCAGAAATTCCAGCCAAAGGAGAGTCTGCAATCTCGCCAGAAGAATCTCTTCTAACAAGTACAAAGCTTGATATTGGGGTCAGTATTGAAGCTGACATTCATCACGATCAAATGAAGGTTTCCATTCAACCGGCAGCAGTCATATCATCACCTGTACCCTCGACAAAACAAGCCAACCTCCGTGTTGAAGATTCGGCAGAAGATGTCTCCAAATTCGCTAAAATCGGGGCTTCTCTAGACGTTGAACCCACTCGAAGCTTAATCGATGAAATCAAAGCAACAATATCTATCAACCATGGTGTCATGAAGGACGGCTCTACTAGTACAGTGGGTACCGAGTCCGAAGTCGAAAATTTCACTAAAATTTTGCCGGGGAAATCATCACCTCATTGTGTAACACCCCCTGGGCTTACTTTGAGTCGTGATGCACCAATCTATCTAGGAAATTTCGATGATCCAAACCAGAAAGTCGAAAAACGATTCCGAAGTTCTTCAACTAACGCCATGATTACCGCAAGTGCCTCTATGCTTGACAGTAATGAGAGAGACTCTGATCCTACAATATTTCTCGACAGACCTGCGTCCGTTTCTGAGATTATGATCACAAAATCTATAATGGATAGGTCTATCAAATCTTCTAATTCAAGAGTGTATCCACGGGTGCTGCCGCTAGCGAAATCACTGATTTCTGCTGTTGGTAAATTCAGATCAGTCCACGATCTTTGTGCTGTTAACAATGCATCTTTCAATGATGCTATCGACAATGCTCCTACAATCGCTACCTCGCCCATTTCTGATAGTGCATCTATAAATAACATTGTTAATAACGCATTTGAAGCTGCAGAACCATTCGTCTCAGAGGTTTGTACTGGCAATGAAGACACCCCGCCATCTATGGAGACCGCTTCGATGCCTGCCGGTGAGCCTGTTACAATTACTAGCTCTACACTAACTATTCATGGGCCGCAACCTCGGGGCTTCCGCCGATCTCTGATTGATTTGGATTGCCTAAACTTGAATTCTACAGAAGCTGCCCTCCTAGGAAGTCAATTACCTGCTCAGCAAGCAAGCATAGCAAGTTGTGATGCAGCAGAACAAACATTATCTGGATTTTCGAATGGTTGGAGTCGCCAACAATTAGAAAATAGTACCATTATCAATTCAGGTCCACGTGCACATACAGAGCCAGATACAGCTCGAATACCTTTCAACTGTACTTATTGCAGTGACCACCATCACGCTACAATAGACAGTCCTATGGTTTTATGCCATGGCTGTGGTCCTCGTAGTGGTATCAAATATTGTTCGATCGCATGTGTTCTAGCAGACAGCCTTGCTCATGCTGATGTCTGCCAAGAGAGTGTGGATGACTCCGAGACATTTACAATAAGTCGCCCAACTGCATATCAAATCTATTACACTGGTGTTCTCGCGGCTCCTTTTACGTTCGGAACTACATCTAAGAAGTCAATCTATGCCTACCGTCAAAAAGTTTTCGCAATGTACTGTCATAACGGACCATTTCCACAAGTTCATAAAGCATGGGCTCGACGAAACAACACTTTACCCACTCTTCCGGAACAAGATGCAATTGAGGCCACCAAGAAGACCGGTAGTTATTTTGTATTCAAATCTGCTCTGACAAGTAACAACAATCGTATGAACCTGGAAAGCACAGTCATCTGTACCATTGAGTTTCGTCCTAACGATCGTATGTTGCATGCGGTCGATCGATGTCTTGAATCTTGCTTTAGATTGAGCTACGACCACAACTACGTTGTCAAAGAATTCTTGTATAGACTCATCAAGGATCTACTTTCTGAAGACGAATCCTTTGATTGCTTTCCACACACAGAAGGTCGATTAACGGTATTTCATGAGTTCCAAAATCAATATGATCTAGAATTCGGCTTCAATGCTCAAATGCAGAGCGCGCGATCTGATCAATTCGACTTCGAGTCGGAGTGGTCTCTCATCGAATATCTTTTGAACCGATCAGAGTCTGAAGAATTGGTCTAGATATCGGATGCTAAGACGTTGGATATCTTGAGAAGCGTGTTGGTTGTTGGAAATTTTATTCAATGACATCGTGAGATATAGTACAAATCTTGCCTACTCAGCTTGCCACAAGTCCTTCACCGTCACAACATTAGTATTTCAGTCGCGATCCAACGTACTTTCGTTTTAATTTGTAGGGAGAGGAGAGATTCATCGACCGGAGGTAAATTTGTGATCTTTACACAGCGCATATATCTGCAAATAGCATGCGACGAAAACTTCTCAGGAAAAAAACATGAAATCTCAGATGGAAGCAAGCATAGTGAGTTTGGGAGTTTTTAACTCGGATTCACCGCCTAAAAGGTCACACATATCAAGGAGGGGTTCTGTCTTCAATGGTTATGCGTGATACTTAGGTGGTATGAATACGATACAGCGGGAAAGACAAAGAGATTGCACTCGCATTGCATCTTCTTGGGTCATTGATGACGTAGTTTAGGCTTTCGTCTGTAGTGACCCATGGGGCTAGTAGAAGTGCTTCTTGAAAAGTTACTTCTACTTGCGCGGTGGAACTCATTATAGTAGATAGGAGAATTCTATATTGTTCTATTAATCCTGTGCTTTTGGTGACTTGGATGATTGTAAATGTATAGGTAAGATACCTAGGTAGGGAAAGAGACAGAAATTTCCACATGACCCAAGTGAGTAGCTATGAATTATAACCTCTGCACTCCTGTCATTTTTTTAGACTATGATTACCGGCGTAGTGGTTGGAAGATTAGTAATTTTACATTGTTGTATAGGTATTTAAGTTCCATAATGAAGTTATTGTCGTTGTTATTCGAACATCATTCGTGACATGATCAACTAACTTCGGCGACTTTTCTGAGCAGAGCACCTTTCAAATTCTACATACCTATGTCGTAGCTTCGTTGTCTCGCACTGCTTTCATTCATGACTGATGAGTCATGACTTTACCTAATAGTAATTTTTACTGTGTTGGCTGGAATGTTAATATAACAGTATTGATTAGTTATCTTTGCTGTTTTTTCAGCTGTCCGTCGTTGTTTGATAGAATGACGGAATTGGGGAAGTGAAGAGGAGGAGGGAGGGAGGGAGGGAGGGAGGGAGGGTTTTGATTTTTTGAATAGGAAGTTGGATGGTAGGGAATGTTCAATGCAGATGGATGACAGTTGAGGGGAAAGGAGGAAGGGAGGAAGGTGATGATCTTGCGAAAATTATGTGAAGATTATGTAGTTGATAGGAAATGGGGGTTTGGGATTGGGGAACTTCATGCACGGTTTGAAACACTGAGTGGGATTGAAACTCAGAGAAGTGGACTTATTGGTTTTAGGACTTAAAGAGAGGAGAGATGAATATGTAGGTCTGCAGATATGCGGGCAGTTCATCGTGCATGAGATGTAAAGATTGCGAGTTACAATGAGATATTCCTCTAATAGGTTTCAAAGTTATCGTCACAAAGAATCGCTATCACTGCAGTCTCACTGCAGTCACTCAAACGCAAAGCAAAATGTTTCAAACACCCTTACTTTCAGGTAACATATCAAATATCAAATCTATTTCCCTAGATCTTCAATCTTTATGAATCTTTGGTTCGATATAACGTAGATTTTATTCTATTCATCCCATCCTGTAAACCAAGTGAGACAAAGCACAAGATCCACACTTTATTCTCTGCTCGTCCTGCCTATCCTACCCAAAAGTAGGTAAGTACATCGAATGTAGGAAAGAGTAGACTAAGACCACCTATCAGAACCCAAAGATCGCATAAAAAGGAAAAGATATCCCTCCCCCAGATTCTATCTAGCATTCGCAGAACTAAGCTGAGAGCGAGATGGAGGCTTCAAAGTTTGAAAATCGAATGGGCCCAACGCCGGGGGTATATCGCTTGAAAAGACATATCGCAGGTGTAAAAGAAGAGTCGTAAGGGCAGCATTTGGTGTATGAAAGACCAGATCGGCTGACGGAATACAAAGGAGGAGGCAAGCAAAGTTTGACCAGAGGAGTCGTAATTGGAAAAGCCTGGTCGTGCTTGCAAGTTGATTTGATCCGCTTGTCCGCCATTGACGTCCTCGAGTCCCTTTACTGTTGCGGAGACACACCGCTAATGCCATCAGAACTCTCGACATCAAAGTCATCAGGTTTGATTTTCTTGTGTTCAAGTTCCATTTCTGCCACAGGACTATTGTTAGCTCTCCTCTTGCAAAACTCAAACACGGAGCCATCACTGCCAGGGACAAGATTCGGGTAGCCTGGCGACTACCAGCCACAGAAGTGTGAGAGGAATCAACTGGGCAACCACTCGACTGAGTAGTTGTGTTAGGGTTGACCTGGTATATATAGAAGAGAGAAATTTCAGAGTTGAGAAATATAGTAAATGGAGACACAAAATGCGATATTATTCGAACGGGAAAACTTACGAGTGTCCGGTTGGCTAGAAAAAGAAATGATTGGAGTAACTGTAAAGCTAGCAGTTTTATTTTGCCAAGGGTGTGCTCCCATTGTCTGCGCAGCCGAAGTTGATGGAGTTACGTAATTCTGAGTATACCCGTCACCTAACCAGCCAGCGACAACATGTGGTGGAGGTGGGGCCATGCTAGAGACACGAGGGGGGAATACGGGTGTAGCTGATGGACTAGAAGATGGCGTAATATTCTTAACAGCATGCTCATCTGCTTTGCCTTGGATGGTAGTATTTTCTTGCTCAATTGGAGTGAGAACAAGGTTGCGGAGGCCAAAAGGTCCAGTATTCCCTGTGATGGGGGTGTCCCGGGCTGGAATAGTCTGCTCTCTATTAGATTGAAGAGTATCAGGGTAATCGACCATATTCGCAGTGTAACTCGAACCCAAGATTGGCGCTGCCAGTTCCATGCATGTCACAGCAGAATCAGGTGGTGTTGGGGAGCGTATTGGAGAGATTGCTGGAGAAAGCATTGGGGAGTTTCTAAGACTTTCGGTTGTGATTGTCAAAGTCGGTGTGGCGAGGTTGGTCTTGCGCTCAGAAGTGCGACGCTTCAAAAAGCTAACGGAATCACGTCTGATGGACTTGTGCTCCTCTTGGATGATCTTGCTCTCCTCTTGCTCTACCAGTTTGCGGTTTTCAATTTCCGCGGGACTAATTGAAGGGGTCAGCTGTGCTTTATAACTGAGAATGTGTTTATAGGAACGCCAGTAAATGTCGCCATCGAAGAGACAGAAGTAGTGGAAACACAGCGTAGAGAGATGTTGTCCAGAACGAGTTATTGATGTCGAATGAAGAGAATATCTACTCTGTGGAGAAATAGAATATGTTTAAAGAAGATGCGCCAAACAACGAAACGTAAAACAATAGCGCAGTCACCCGTAGTAAAGCAGATAGAAGTACAAATATACCATGCTTCAGTGATTGGCTAAGCAACAAAATGACGACTGAAACGAGTGGAGGGACGAAACTTCGGAAAATTCAAGACTTACTCGGGAAGTGTAGGTACTGGACCAAGGTTTTGAAGATGATGCTTTGCTTCTTCGAGGGAAGTTATACCAACTTTTTGAGAAAATGCGTCGAATTCCTGGCTCATCTTACGAAGAGGGAGATTCTTATCGGCCTGTGTTCGAATGGATGATCGACGCTTGAAGAAAAGTCAGTGATAAGTCATTTAGAACAAATGAAACGGTCGCAGTTTGAAATAGTGCCACTGCTCAGAGTTTCAGGGTGTGAAGTCTGAAAGTACAAAATTAAATTCAAACCAGTATAAAGGTCTGGAAGATGAGAAGAAAATGAGGGTAGGATATAAAAAGACTTACAGTCAATCTACCAACAGAATCCTCCTTTGGAGAGTTGGGAGAGCTTGTTTTTGTAGGAGTATTAGTCTGGCTGCCACCTATCAACGAACAAAAGGTCAGTATAACCCGAAACGATTCCACAGGAAACAATCCATATCGAATAGTAAGGAGCTTGAGAGTCTGGCTTATAATCAATGCTGATTTAATATTGTTTCATTAGGTTTTTGTGCCGAGATTGATACATATCAATCAATCAATCTCGGTCAAATCCTCGAGCATCCCAATGCCCCACGTGGAAAAGACAGCTGAATTCTTCTGGATTGATAACATACCTGGTGACTTATTTTCTTTTGACTCCATCTCTGATCTCTTTGCAGATATTTTTTACCGGATACCAACAGATGTTGGTACTAAGTAGAGAAGAGAGATGTCTTCGATGATACAAGCTCTCTGGAGAACTGATGTTGGTCTAGGTTGAAAGATTTTTCTTTCAAAAGAGATTTGCCGATTTTCCAATTCAAGTATTGTATTTGAAGGTTAGCTAACCGAGAAAGTGAATAGAAGTCGGGTGGATACTTGACATTCAATTCAATTTGTACCTACCTAGGTAAGTAGGCTCGATGATTAAAAATTAAAATGAAGAGAAGTGACTTTTAATTTCCAACAACTTTGGCCGATAACGGTCTTCTCTCAACGGTCTTCTCTCGTGGTAGGAATCTCTCGGTAATTTAAAGGAGAAGTGTTGACAGTGAAAGTGAAGGTCCAGATTAAGTGAAAGTTGATACTGGTTGTAGTTGTAATTGTAGTTGTAGTTGTAGACATCTAGATCTAGGTAATGGGTGCTGTCTGTTTGTATATGCTTTGAAAACAATCGCAATCTCTTGTGAGAAAGAATACAACAATATCCACAGCTGCTGGTGGGAAACACAGAAGTGATTACATGACAACCCGATTGTCAAAGTTGTGTGAAGTTTTCATATGTTGTTTGATGAACGTTGGCATATGGAATCCATCTGCAGACAGGTATCCTGATTGAGTCTTCTTGTTACAGATCTAAACTCTACAGTTTTATCAGCATCAACCTTTTGATCAGGTACTCACCATATTCAGGAGTTTCCATGTATATGTATGTGACATTCCCTACTTCGACTTCACTTGAAACTCAAACCTCTTGAAGCTCCGAGCACGTGATAACAAGAACTGAAGAAGATGGCCAGATTATGATTGTATTTCCAAGAGACGTTCACAAAATATCTGGATAGAAATGACCTAGGGTTGGTCTGGATAGAAAGTGTCATGAAGATCAGTATCATGAAGATAAAATACAAGGCTTTGTTGTGCGGAGAGAGCTGCACAGGCTCCCTGGAGATGTTCCAGCAAGGAACCAATTATTATGAACCCTATATGTTACATCTTGAGACCATATAAACTCATATGAACTCATATGAACTCCATATGCTTGTTGATATATGGCTGTCTGTTTCAACCATTCTGATGCAGCAGGCCGGACATGAAAGGAATGCACCCCCATTCTATGCATCCCTAATTAGTATGTATCCAGCAACAGTGTAACTCTGTCAAACAATTGGACGCATCCATGGAATGTATGCTATATTTCCACATTTCTTCGAGTATTCTGACTTTGCTTTCATGTCTGTCGGTCTTCAATTGAGATTTGTTTGATTGCTGTTCAAGAAGCAGACTCAAATGTCGTCAGATGATGGTGGTGGTCGCTTACTGCCATCTTAGACCGCCCAAAACCACACTAAAAATTTCCATCCCGATGTCTCCCATCAACCATAAATTTTGGTGTTCACTTACTCGATTTGCCTCCACATCATACTTCACAACGACGACACAATGAACTCAAGAACATTACTCCGTCAATCATCTCGAGCTTTGAGCTCTTCTGTTCGCAGCTCTGTCGCAAGACAACCTTTGCGATCTCAATTCCACAATAATACTTCGCTGGCCGCGCAAGTTGCGTCGAGGCAATTTCAAGGAAGGAGATTCTATGCTACAGAACCAGAGGCCAAGAAGGATGAGCCAGCAGCAGAAGAGAAGAAGGATGCTGAAGCAGAAGATCCATCGAAAAAGGCTTTGGAGGCAAAGGACAAGGAGATTCTTGAATTAAAGGTTTGTGCTCAATCAAATATCATTCATCTGCTTCCTCACTACTGCTTTACACTCATTATGCCAGATACTGCAACCTTGATACTTATGGGATATGAGCTTGCGAACCTCATCCGGTGGCAAAGGAATTGCAAATACCTGTTCAAGAGCATTTGGCTAACCCCACATTACAGGACAAGCTCCTCCGCTCCATCGCCGATTTTCGCAACCTCCAAGAGCGCACAAAAAGAGATATGCAAGCTGCCAAGGACTTTGCTATTCAAAAATTCGCCAAAGATCTTGTTGATAGCGTCGACAACTTTGACCGAGCTCTTACCACTGTTCCCGCAGAGAAGCTCTCTGTTTCTGCCGAAGAACGCAATGAGCATCAACAAGACTTGATCACATTACACGAAGGGCTAAAGATGACCGAGAATATCCTCATGTCAACCTTGAAGAAGCACGGTCTGGAAAGATTCGACCCATCAGTCGAGTCCGAGAAATTTAACCCAAATGAACACGAGGCTACTTTCATGACTCCTATGGCAGGAAAGGAGGATGGCACAGTTTTCCACACCCAACAGAAGGGATTCAAGCTCAATGGAAGAATATTGAGAGCTGCCAAGGTCGGGGTTGTCAAGAACCCTTGAATACTTTAAAACCAAGTTTTACATGTCGCGGAATGCAAACTCAGCATTGCTCGGCGCATAGAAGGAGGAGATTTACTCCGTATATACTTGAGTAATGAACGAAAAATTTAGCGGAGGAATCATGATGTACAAAGTGTATAATTAAAAATGGGACTACGGTTATGTCTACTTGAGCATTCGACTCGAGCAGACACAAAATTACGGCGTTGGAATGCATAATGACTGTAAGCTATATTACGAAAGATTCAGCTCACTCCTCTCTATAAAGATATGACAGGTTTTGGGATAAAATATTATAGGCTGGCCTGGCTTTTGCGGGATCGATCTGCATCATCTTGTATATGTCACTCACGATTTTCTTTTCTTTTTCGCATATAGGAAAAGAATAAATATACCTAATGAAACGATGCAAGATTATTCTGCAGTTTGATATGAATTTTTGCTATCGACTTCCATTCCTTTTCTTTTTCGTAGTATAAAACCTGCCTTGTTCTCATAACGCTGGAGTAAGAAGCAATCTTCCATCGTATGGGACCATGGTAAAGATGCTTTCGAGAGCCGCTCCCGCCCCATAGGTTTTTTACACTTCCGCTCTGCTATCGAGACGGTACTATTATGAAACTATGAGTCACACACACACCACTGTCCTTATACATTTTACTTCTCCCCGTCTTGCTGTAGAAGCCTCCGCTAAGAACTCCTAGTTTAGCCCCATACTCCCACCATCCATAATCTCGCATCTCTATTCAAAGTCCATACATACCTCTTCCTTCATACCACAAGATACATCGACTGCGCAACCGTTGCACGCCCGACCAGCTTAAGCTAATACTCCACACTGTAGATACAATTACATGTAACGCCAGGACAAGTGTTGGAGACGCAAGTGCTATGCTAAGAGAATCCACTCAGAACCACGATTTAGACCAGTATTTGTGACTTAAGTGGAGAGACAATATCATGAAGATGGGTTCTACATATTGTGTTGTAGCACTTTGAATTGCTTCAAAAAGGAGCATTGATATATACTAGATAGCGTTGCAATCTTGAAGTCTTTGAAGACATCGGTTGGCTTGAGATTAGACTTTTATATTTTCCAATTAGAAAGAGTGTATATCTCGAATGGTATAGAGTGGACCGCAATTTCGCCACACGAGTATCAAAGTATCAGTCTGGAGCATGAGTCTAGAGAAATACAAGAGACCGAGAGTTCAAAAGCAAGAGAGGAAGCGAGGAAAGGGATACCTATGGGATCATTAGCAGGCCTCTATGAAGATATCTTGAGGTATCAGGTAGTTCAAAAAAAGATCTGAGCTAACAATCTAAAATCATCGCTTGAAATATCTAATTTCCAAACACAACACACAGAATCGGAAAGTGCGGGGCACATGCATGACCCGCGGGGTAATTTCCGCCCCTCTCTTACTTCACCTCAATCTTGACTTCCATCCCTCTCTCAAAATCCAACTACAAAAATGGCACCTTTAACGCGAGCGTCTGTAGCCTTGATAACCGCTTCTTCAGCCGGGCTCGGCGCTGCCACTGCTCGACTATTTGCATCACACGGCGTCCGCGTCATCATTAATTACCATTCCAGCCATGACAAAGCGCAAGATCTTGTTGGCGAACTGGGAGATCTGGCGAGGAAAACACTACACGATAGTGTAGAGGAAGATGTAGTTACGGCTATAAAGGCTGATATGTCGAAGAAAGATGAGGTGGAGAGATTGATTAAGGAGAGTATGGAGAAGTGGGGTCGATTAGATGTCGGTGTGTTTGTATTCCAGACTTCCAGATTTTTCGATCAATTTGTATCTTGATTTTGTAAATCAAGGGGACTAATCAGTAGACAGTTGTCTCAAACCATGGCTGGACACAGATTCGCAATTTTCAAGATCTAGATGACAATATTGTCGAAGAAGATTGGGATCGATGTTTCAACATGAATGTGAAGTCGCATTTGTGGCTCTTCCATGCTGTGAAGCCACATTTAGAGAAGACTGATGGGAGTTTTATATCGACAGCTAGTATTGCGTTAGTGGTCTCCTTTTTTTCTATCTTTAGTTTCGTGATCTGGCTCTGCTAGATCAATAAGGGCTAATGAGATCATATTAGGGGTGTGAAACCCGGTGGGAGTTCCATGGTATGTTCATAACTCAAGGATATGATAAACGTGATTAAGACAAGAGCGCTGACGAGTACCATTTCAGGCATATTCTGTGACGAAAGCTGCTCAAATACATCTCATCAAGTCATTAGCTCTCACGTCAACAATACGGGTGAATTCCGTTTCACCGGGATTGATGCTCACTGTAAGTTGAACTTTCATTGCCTCCGTCCTTTACCATAATACATGGCACCAAGCTAACCCGCATGGCCACAGGACTGGGGTCTCCAATTCCCCGAATCAAAAGTAGAGGGAGTAAAGAAAAAGAGCCCACTAGGAAGACTCGCAACTGTTGAAGACGTTGCTAGACAGATATACTGTTTAGCTGAGAGCGAGAATGCCACTGGCACAAACTCTGTCATTGATGGGGGAATTCATTTGGGAAAATGATTTTAGAAAAACAGGGGGATATTATGGAAGAAGATTTTCAGACATGAGTTTTAATATTACAAGTTCCGATGAGCACCTGTCAATTGCAAATGTATAGATTCCCAAACTTTTCATCTCGTACTACCAAACCAATATCACACCCATTAACCGTTAGACCTTAGTATTCAGAAATTGATCTAATTCGGATAAGCAATTGATACACTCATCAGTAGACCTAATCAAATCTTCTCTGAAGCTCAATTTCCTTCCAAAAGGGATAGTACTTCAGTAGATTGTAAATAACGCCTTGTGAGTATCAGGAGCAGAATGTATCCAGCTTGTGAGGGACTCGGGGGCAGCAGCCCGAGGGCTTGTTCGGATATGGAGTGTATTGAAGGCTTGCTTTTAGAGATGCAAGAACAAAATTGGTATTATAATAGCGCTATTGCAAAGCTTTACCTTTGTAACTCTTCAATGTCAATCTTCAAATAGATAGTTATGGACGTAAAACGAAATTATCCAATCGCGTGTGATGGAAGATACTAGTAGACTAGTAGTACCTAGCTAATTTAGTACGTGTTTAAGCCACAACACAAAAGCTGACAGTGTTAAGAGTAAGTGAGCCGACAAAAGTATGTGCAATGCTCTCTTTGAGCTTTGGCATGCATTTGGGGAAAGTCCGCATGATAAGCCCCCCGGGTGAGATTTGGAAAGCCCCCCTGATGAGTCTCGAGTGCTGGTCGGAAGCAAATTCAGGATACCAAGCGACGGATATGATTCTACTAATGAGCCCTACAGCTTAAGAGATAGAAAATAGGGAGGCGTTGAAGAATTTCACACCAGGTGCAGTTTGAGGGTCCAGTTTAGGAAGCCATTAAGCCTTGCAGGGTGTACTCAGGTGAGCATCACATTTTCAAAGCCAGCGTGATAACGAGTCATAGAAGAAAGAAGCATTTAAGATAGATGAATTGCCTAACAAAAACTTATTTTCTGTCTTGTCAAATCCCTAAACACATCATCAAGAACATTTCTCTTCCTCTTCCCCCCTTCATCCTCATCACGAGTCTTGCCTTTCTCCTCTTCCTCGCGATCCATTTGAAGATCTTCTTCAGTCCTAGGTATCCAAGCTCTAATCTGTCCATCCGAATGAGCGGAATATATACCATCAACCGGTTCTCTCCATGCCAATGCTGTGATACGATTCCGGATATTTCGTTCACCGGTTCGAGATCGCACTGCTGCTACAATAGGACCAGGAACTTTGAGTCGTTTGAGAAGACGACCTTCATGAAGTTCGAAGACAAGAATTTCTTTTTCATTGGGGAAGAATAGAAGTTCTTTCATGGGAGGTGTTAATGCTGTAGGTGACACTACAATGGGTAGACTTGAGAGATGTCCATTCTTGATTGTTGGGCCAAAGCTTGCGAGAGTATTTGCACCCGTAGCTGCATCCCAGACTCGAATCCGTTCATCGTGTGCTGCAGATATGATATAGTTTCCATTATCCGTCCACGTCAGACCATTGACAGCTCCGGCATGCGCCTTGGCAGAAGCTCTTGATCGGCCACCTGCCATCCCATGTGTAGTTGTCATCCCAATTGCATCTTCCAAATCTAATAAACCCACTGCGCCAGAACTCTTTCGAACATCCCAGACACGAATCGTACCATCTACACAACCACTAGCTAGTATATGCTCAACATTTGGATGCCAAGCGACCGAGAGGATAGCCCCATGATGTCCAGCTAATGAATGTGTACTTGCGCCGGACCGGAGATCTACGAGCCTGACAGCTGGATGTTGAGTTGCGCAAGCCACCAAAAGATGTTGTGCAATGGGAGATACGGCATGTGAATAGACTACAGAGTCTAGATCGAAGTCTGCGGATAACTGGAGAGTCTCCGTGGAGTATAGTTTGAGATGATGATCGTACGAGGAAGAGAGAAACGCGGCAGAATCGAAAGGATAGAAACTAAGATGTGTAATGCCATATTGATGCGCGGAAGCACTCCTGCAGACCCGAGTTAGTGGATGCTTCCCAACTGTTCGGCACAATGATAGACATCTGTAAAATACCTGGGGATCATTCCGGTTGGTCGGAATATATATTCTGATGCCCCGGTGGGGATTTGATCAAGATCCCAAACTTTGATCGATGCGTCTGCACCACCAGAAAGAAGACTATATATCTTCTCGTTAGCCCAGATGTTTCAATAGGTATTATTATTCGTTTCATTCTTACATCTTTCCATCAAATCTATCTATTGACAGGGCATTTACTCCAGTTTGATGCGCCCATATCTTCGCTGGCTCGTAATCTCGAGTTTCCGTACCTGAAACTAAAGTCGTCGGAGGCTTTTCACCACCATCGAATGTTACCTTTGGGGCTGGTAAAATTGCGTGAATTAACTGGGTAGTCTGAATGCGAGCAAAGGCATTTGGGCTAAGATTGCCTGTTGATCGATCAAAGATCAATTGATTCATACATTTGGTGTACGATAGACTCTCGCACTCGAAAAGAATTAATTGGAGTGCGTAGGTACAAGTGGTGATGATATAGCTCAATGTCAATATCTACTACGTGTATGATACACCGAGAAGTGTTGCTTATGTGGGAATAAAGTCTGAAAAGATCGCGACGCGACCGTACAAATTACGCGGGGTTGTTTGATCATTGTCATACTGAGCTAAATTTCAATTTCTAGAGCGCTCTAGCTAGACTCAGCTCTCACGGTTCTTCTTCATCTTCTACTTCCTAGACATCAACATTCGAAAATTGAAAGACACTATGACTTCAAAGGCATTTTCACAGAACACTTTTATCAATCCAAATGTTGAAGAAAAATCAATAGAGGGGGACAAGGTTTCACGAACAAGAAAACCATCCGTTTACGACGCTGTTGCAGGTAACGTTCCAAAACACGACATCCATCGGAGATAAAGTTACGTATTGACATATGGCTCAGGTCGGATTTCCGCAGCAGGTTTCATTCCTAGGAGTGTGGTTGTCTCCTCAACGCGGGATACTACATCGTCCTCTTTAAGCGCTGTGCCTCCCGAAGCTGTGCTGTTTCGGAGCAAAAATGCGCCAACCAGGTATGCCGAATCGGACATCTATTTTGCAAATGAGCGAGAGTCTCCGAAGGGGTTGCCAGACTCCGATCTGCTGAAATCGCTTCACACCTATGCTTCAGATTTCTATTCTCGTGCAACTCCAGAGGGAGGGTCAATAGATTGGCGCAGTATGGACGAGACTGCTTTGATAGGACTGGGTATTCTGATGGAAGAAGCATCTCGAGAGATCCTAGGGGAAACGGGTGACCTGACTTTTACGGAGGGAGAGGAATTCAATATCAATATTCTTGGACGCGGTCGACGCTCTCGAACAGGCAGCGTTGTCAGCTCACCCCTAGAAGCTAAAAGGCCCGCCAAGAGAAGACGCGTCCATGATGATCATGTCAATGGCTCGGGTTGAAATAAGCATACGTAGATATTAGACAGCCACGACACAGAGCGGTAGACTACGATCTTGGGCGATTTGGGGTTGCTGTCACACTGGGTTTAGACGAGCTATTTTGGACTCCAGCCAACACTCAAGGGGTTCAATATGATTAACGGAAGAAGGAAATTTGACCAGTCAGGAGATCAGAACGGCGTACGGGCTCGTTATCAGACTGCTTTTTACCAGCCCAATTTCACGGGTATGGAGCTATACGAGTAGGATTGAGGGTCGGTGGCGTGATAGATTTTCATTTAATCGAGTTAGCCCTTTCACGGTCAAGGGACGAGCCGGATACGACATCTACAATCGGTATCTTCGGCAACCAATGCGGATGGTGTCTCGCCGTAGCTTTCCGATTTATTGGAACGTTCAAAGCTGATGGTGTACACCGAAACAAACTCGTGCGACCTTGGTCAAATATCAAAATTGGCACTCACGTTCTCATTTGACACATGAGTAAGCTTGCATGCTTTGTGTTACACCGACATTTGGGCTGACTCTGATAGCTCAGGATAGCGTGTAGCGATCTTGTTCAAGAGAAATGAATGTGATTAATCCTTGAAAATTAACTCGGTTACCGGTAGAAAGCAATCTTCCATCAATGAGCTCTGACAAACTAGGCGTGAAAATTTGAACGACCGAGTTGAACAAGGTAAGGTAGATGAAGGTTGGCTTTTGGTTGGATAAAGGGTCAGAATATTCCAGTCGTCTCCGCTGACACGTGGAAAAAGGTCCGTACAATGGTACAAGGTGGACCTGGTTAATCTTGGCCTTGGCATTTCCCGTTTCACCAATAGTCTTTTTGTATTCTTGCCTCTGGAGGGGTTGAAGGTTCACCGTTTTCTTATCTATCAGTTCATGTATTCGGTACATTGCAATTTGCCTCTTTTACGGAGGAATGTTTCGGATGTATATGATTACTGAATACAGAGATACTGGTCGTATTAGATATAACTCATATGCGATAGCATCAACCAACCGTTCGTCTATACGGGCCAGGATTGGATTGTATAGATCCAATATTCGTGTTCTTGTGAAACAGACGAAATGGTGCAGATCTGGCTTGAGATATTTGATTATCAGAATAGAATCGCATGTTTGTGTACTTCGCTAACAGCATTGCAATGATTGCATACCAGTTAAGGTAATGCAAGTAACGAGTCAGAAAAAAAGTTGAAGATTTGCGCATATTGCATATTAACCTCCGAAGACCCTCACTGGTCACATCGGAAGTTTATCATCTGCCACGGGAAAACGAGTACCGGTTCTGGAAGCAAATCACCACCAGCTGCAACCATCGATATGATTTCCTCGTCGCACATTCCACCTAACCAACATGCTAGCAACATCAACAACTCAGGGCACAAGTCACATTACATGGAACTTGGAAGCACCACCGCCTTTTCAATTAGTGTTTAGCCGTCTTATCATCTTCCTGTCGGCCATCTTAAGTCTCTCGCGCTATAACCTCAGCCTCCTAAGTGATCAATCGCATTTCCATCAGCACCATCGATCCTGTAGCTTGGAAGAAGCGGTGAGGTTACACATCTTTACGTACGGATAACACAGTCCGTTTGCACGCCAGGAACGTCAGATGATCCGCATCCAGTCGTAACGATTGTCGATGAGTCCCCGTAGTCTAAACCTATCTCTTACAAGAGTCATACTATGCAAATGATACCATGCAAGATAATATACATGCAAGTTCGTGGTTTAGTACATTACCGGGTAAGAATGGCGAACGAGCTTAGATCGTGCCGGAATTTGGATAGGAAGCTTCGTGGAAAAAGTTTATTTGACGTATCCTTGTTTGCCGCGGACTTTTCGGGCACCAGTCAATGGAGCCGTTGCATCGGATACTCGTTTCGATGATTTGGTTCGCCTGCAAGGGATATCTACAGTATTATTGTTCATTAATCCTCCGTATTCCTCGATTGCTGATCGCCGACGATGTACCATATATGCCCAACCTAACCTTTGTGTAACCGATCGTCGCATCGCGGTCTCTACTGAGTGTACTCTGTACAGAGTAGAGTGAGCACAAGGACTCTGTGTAACCTTTCCGTGATTCTCAGTCCCAGATATTTCTAGACGCCGGTACGGCACCGCGATTACATGTGGTTAACAGGCTTTAAAACTCATGCCCGACTCCTTGGGGGAGCTCACGAAACATGATTGGGGCATATTTGCGGTCGCTGTCATGCATTTCTTTCTCTCCCTTTCGATGATGCGCATTGTTTTCTTTTGAATCTGTTCCATTATTACATCGAGTCTGAGACATTCGATGGCGCAAATTAGAGCCCTCCTAGAGACTCCGAGTCCGAGTAGATTTTGTTTTTTTCTGTACAATACTGACTCGAGTTGAACAATAGCCGAGCTATTCCTCCACTTACGAACGGAAACCCTTCTGATTCTTGAGTAAGTAGGGCTAGAAGGAGGCTAGAAATCACAAGTAAACGTATCGTTCCGTGCCTCGCGCCCGTTCCGCCGAACGTGTACTTTTGTTTTTTGTGTACCAGTACTTATCGTCATGTTCTCGGGAAGTATTTTCAGGAACGACGCTGTGATTGGGGGAGAGCATGGAAGGAAAAGAAGCACTTTGAGGATTCTACCCGAAAGCCGTTGGATCAGTTGCTAGAGTCCCCGCAGTTCTCCATGCTGATCTCATTCATCACTTCCTGGGAGCCTGGGATCTCTTCGAGTCGGACGAGTGATATTGTTTGTCAAAAATGATATGGGAAATGGTAGATATTGTAATCATATGATTGCGAAACAAAATGAAATCATTTTTATTTGGAAAAGAAGGCAAGAGAGGCAGAGGAGGCGAAAACACTGCGTGATGGAAGTTTGTGATTTTGATATGATCATCAATGTGGACATTTTTGTTACATTTCGAGTACTGAGTATGTGACATTGTTAGCACGCTTTGACCCTTCCAGAAAGAAATCTCTCGTGAATTTTCTTGTTTTACCAAGACATAGGAAGTCCGAGCCAAAGCAAGTTAGCCACGGGGCCAGGGAGATGAGGATACCCAGGTAGGCACTGGGCAGGGACTTCTTTGAAAATTCCTTCCTTCCAGAAAATGAAATGATGGCTCGATATCCACAACTCATTTTCATGACAGAGGGCTCAGGGAGCATACTGGGGCACGGAGACATTACCGATTAATTTCCATGGGGTTGACGAGGCGAAGGATTCTGATGCAGGACAATCGTGCGTAGAAGAATGGGTGCTGAAGAGTGGTGCCTCCCATGTCCAAGGCATCGGTATGTACCATGACCAGGAGGCCTGTTGTTCATCATAAGCTGGTGCGAATTTGTGAGAATTTCTGGGAATTTCTGGGAATCTCTGGGAATGATGAAAGAGCGAAGAGCTTCACGTTACGATTTGTATGCTGGGCATGGACGTACGTACTCCAGAATGCATGTAGTTGGGAGTGTGGAATTTGTACTTCTACATATGCAGCCAACACTGAATCATATGCCATCACAAAAGCACTGTTTTAGAATATTGTAAGGAACAGGTCATACGACATTCGAGGCTGACAACCTGACAAGCCCCCAGCTTGGCTATGGGAAAATACACATGAAAGTGACTGACGCCCCCGCATCCTTCCCAGTAGAGAAAGCTTCGAATGAGGAGAATGTGCTTGTTCTGCACTGGATAAAGTCGCTAAAATGCATTGGATGTGATTGTTCTACAGATAGGGCCAGACGAGACTATCAATCCCTCTATGGTGGACCATTGGGCAGCTTGAGACGACGTGCTACATCATCTGCTTACTGGCTCGCATTCCTGAGATCCGACATGCTGGTGTACACAGATCCGGACATAATTCTCAGGATGATGAAGAAGATGTTGTTGTTGGGATGGTAAGAAGAGTTTCCTGCTAGGAATCTAGGCTTTGCTGGTGCGTTGGGATGAAGTTTGATGTTGTGTATATGTTTGGAAAGAGAGATGAGATGTCATGTGGTGGTACACTAGTATCTTGAGTACTTTGACGTTGATACAATATACACAAGGCTTGAACGTATTTCTCATCGACAATGACATGTTATACAGTATTTTCACTCATTAAATCTCGTACGCAGAGTTTTTTTTCTTTCACATATCGGAAATGGAAATGGATCGTCTACTGGGTTGTTGCCCCACTTGGGATGGCTAGACCCTTTTATCTATCATTTCCTCGTCAATCCCTTTGCCGCCAGTCATTGACATCGTATAGACTTAACTCAACAAAACAAAATAAATAATTACCCTGCTGGGCGAAGCTTACATCAAGTAGGGGTAGCATTATTTGATACTAGCAGTAGTGGGATGCAAAGGTGGACGGGTGAGAGCAAGCAATTGGCAGATGGCAAGCTACAGCAATGAGGAAGAAGTTTGATATTGAAATCATTTAATTGATTGAGCGGCATTCACAATTCACGATATCATTTTCCAATCGCATGCCATTGATTGATATCTTCATCCAGCCCAGCCAGCCTGCCCATTACCACCTCGCTCGTAGAATCAATCAACCGTAAGCCGGCACCCCTCTTGCCCCTCGCACACCTTTACCATACTTTTACTTCTTACCACCAGCACGCCTCATTCCCCAAATCAAGCTCCAGCCGGCTCAGGTATTACATTCATCCTAGTCTCAACCCATTAAGCATACTCGCGTTGCACTAACAGACTACCTATTATCCCACCTTGGTGACCTTTACATTATAATTTACACTTCCTTCCCCCTTGTCAATCGAGTAAACTATTTCCAACTTCAAAATAACCTTACCTACCCACAAAAGCATTATATCGCCTATTCTCGGGTGGTTTGGCACCGGGTAACTGGGCACGAAAGCTTTCGTGAACACACTGAATAGTGAACACTGACTGCACCGACACTGAACACTCGAATCGTGAATCGCGAAAAGTGCGCTGCTACGCGGAAGAGAGACAGCGGAGAGACGAACCAAACAACGCAGGTCTCGGAAGGGTATACGACAGCAACCAACATCTAACAACCAGCATACCAGCATGCTAGCATACTGAGCCTTGCAACTCCATCGTATCTTCTTCATCTTTAACGGCTTTCGAATGCGCCGGATCCAGTAACACAGGCACAGGCGCTATACACTTGTTCCCTTCCATACATTCCAAATCACGAAGACACGGGTTAGTACGTCAATCTTTTGGATACCTACTTGCATGAACCTTCTTCTTGCCTTGTACCTTATTTATTCTTCACCTATCAAGCCCATCACCTCTATCCTTGTCGTGCTCCTTGGACTATAACCTAGAGTTTGTAAAGTTTGCTTGATTGTTCATTGATTTCCCGTGGTGGGATATCTTGATTTTCGAAGCGTTTTCCCACCGTTTCCGAAGGTCGAAAGATTGAATCATCCATCGACTGGTAATCGAGGGCAAAAATCAACGCAAGCTGGCATGAAATTAGGTTAGAGTCTGAGAGTTTTTATTTTATTTTATTAATTTTTCAAATTGGAAAAGGAGACGAGAGAGGGGACAACAATAAGTTTGGAGTGGAGTTATTGTGAACTTTTTGACGGGTTCAAGGTTGTTTTTCATTTTCTTCTTTTCTTGCACTTTGGAACACCTGATTGATTTGATTGTACGATTGTGGTGGGGAGAGGAGAGACTCAGAAAAGGGGACATTTTAACTTTCCCAGCATCATCATAATCATCTCTGCTATATCATCACGATCCATTCAAGGACGGCAACAACAATCCACAGCAAGAAGGCAAGCAAGCAAGAAAGAAAGAAAGAAAGAACGCAGAATATCCATCCACCCACCATTTCTGCACAAAACTCACACCTCGGTCATTAAACGACTGGTTCGGAACTATTGCTTGGTTGCTTGGTTGCTTGCTCTGTTTTGCCTCCTTTGCAAATCCCTTCTGCTCCTCTCTATCTCTGTGCATTTATATATTGTATTTTATTGTATAGTGTTGTATTGTATTGTATTGCATGGTGCTTACCTCTACATTCATTATCTTTCGATTGTTATTTGCGCAATTCGATAGTTGATGTTTTGATTCACATTTCTCTCTCTATTCTCTCTCTCGTCCGCACTCTCTTTTCTTTCTCTTCCTTTCTCTTCCACTGACTCTTCTCTTCTGCTCTCTTCTTTCCTCTCCTCTTCTTCTAACAATCCACATAGCAACAGAAAAGGCGCCAAGAGATCCTAGAAATACACACACACACACATACACATACATACCTACTCACCTACCAACCTACCAACCTACCAACCTACATACATTCATACATACATACATACATACACAAACGCAATCCCACAATCATCTTGAAATCTGATTCGACCATTTTATCGTACCTCACTACTCTCACACTACGCGTACACTACTCAACGTACCGTGCCTACTCCCGCTCTTTACTAAGGTGCAAGTACGTACCAGGTTACTCTTAGATCCCAAAACCCCAAACTCAAAACTCAATCTAAAAGAACATACGAAGTATTCAGCTTGGTACATATTATCATCCCACCTTCACGCACGCGAAAGAAAGAAAAACGAGGGTAAAACTTGAAGAGAAACGAGAAACGAGAAACGAAGAAAACGAAGAAAACGACGAATCCCTGACTCCCCTGACTTCCCTGAATCCTAGCTCCCGCCTCAGCTATTAAAGTTTACAATTGGCAAAGCACCCCCCCTTCCCTTCCCTTCCCTCCCAAAAGATCCCAGGACTTATTAGATAACCACTTATTGATTCAATTGTTCAATTGTTCAATTGTTCAATTATCCCAATTACCCCAATTATTCCAACCATTCCAATCATTCCAATCATTCCAATCATCCATTTATTTATCCACTTATTAGTATTTATTATTTATTTATTATTTATTATTTATCCATTTTTCTCTCATCTTAAAGCCCCCCCTCGAAGAATCATTATTATTGTTATTATTCATAAAATCTTTCTCAGCAAGAAAGCATTCAAAAGTAACCTACCTAGAAAGTCGCATTGCAGACCAGATCTTGATCTCTACTTGAAAGGGTTTAATCAATATCCAAGGTAATGTATGCTTTAAATTTCTTCATGGATAACCACCTCCTCTGTCGCGCCTTACTCCAGCGCAAAACTGTATTCAAGGGACCACTTGCTTGGTACCCGGGTAGCTCTTAGATAGCTTATTACTACTCCGTACTCTACTTTACTTTCCGAAGAAAACATGGCTGATCATCTCAAACCCTGTTCGAACAGACCGGTTTACCACACCATCTAACCTTCACTACTCAGTTGCGCGGCATTCGTTACATCACACACATGATTACCTACACGTCAGTCCGTAATACATACTTGCGCAGATGATTCTCCACTGAACTCTTCTACGCCTCTGTGTTCTCCCTCGAACCTGTAAGAAGCCGCCGCGCTCGACCGCAGTCCATGGCCTTAGCTGTCGTGGTCACTTAACTTTTTTGTATGAATCGCAATGATGGACAATGGTCAACCAGATTCAAAGCGACCAAGATTAGGGCCCGGTCCTGCTTGGCCCATCGAGCAGCCCAATCAGCCCAACCCTTCCAGGGCCCTTCCTCCTTTACAACCTCCCTATAATAGCGGTCCATTCTCCCGTCCCGATTCTCATGCCCACCCCCTCGATAGACGACCTCCCCACCCCAACTTCCAAGAACATCAAGATCCTCATCGCCCTAACTCAGGACATGCGCATGTCTACCACAATATACATAATCAACACCCACCGCCACCTCCCATACCTTCATACAATGGACACAATGGGCACAATGGCCCTCGGGAACCCATCGTGAAGCCGGACCCTTCAGAAGAACCTCCACAACACAGGCCACCACCGACAACCAATGGCACAGATCATCATGTAAATCTACCTTACGCTGAAGAAAGAGGAAGGCCCTTTCCACCAAGATTCGATCAACCTCCACCTCCTCAGCATACTCCGCAACACACTCCGCAGATGTATAATAATAACCCCGCTCCTCCCATGTATCAGCCTCAACCCCCACCCCCCTCTACAAGTCCGATGACGACACCGACATTCGACGGGGCTATGTCAATGTATGGTCCACCGCAAGGTCATCCCCATCCTCCACCTCGGGAACAGTATTCAGTCACACCTTATTCTCAACCTGCAAAGCCTCGGAAAGCGCAACGCGCGGCTCAGGCATGCGATAGCTGTCGCAATCTGAAGGCAAAATGCGACGAAGGGAGACCGGCTTGTGGTAGTTGTAAAGAGAAGAATTTCGAATGTCATTATCGAGATCCACCACCCAAACCGTAGGTTCAAAAAGAGATTTTTGGTATGATACGCTGCTGACCATTGTAGAATTGATAAAGCTTCCACGGACATCATCGAGGCCTTGATCCGATTGGAACACCGCAACACAGAGTTGTTCAATGTTTTGCAGACGGGTCTTGAATCATTGAACAAACGAGTGGACGAATTACAGGAAAGAGTTGGAGCCGGCCGGCCTCTATCGAGTATCGAGGGGCAAATGAAAGAAGAAGGGAGAGACGATGTTCAATTACCTGATGGTGAATTTGGAACATTTCATAGCTCGAATCTGAACATCCTTCATGATGCCACGCCGATAGATCCACCAGTGGTGGGCCCAGGACCGCCACTCGAAGGATCCACGCCTGGTGCACTCGAAGAGGAGGAGGAAGGCGATCCTGTGCCGCCGGGGCAACCTTTAATTCCAGTGAATCACACGACGGGCGCAGCTAGGCTTTTGCTAGTCCCTTCTGTAAAGCAAATGATAAACGGCGGAGGGGGTTTACCCAAGAACGTGAAGGATGAAAAATATCCAATGCTGCAGGAAGAACGACGTGGACTCTTGAGATTATTCGGAAGAGGAGAAGGAATTGATTTAGCACAAGGTTATGATCGAGATCCTATGACAGATCACGCAGATTCTACAGTCGATACCAATTCCGACGTCTCTTCTCCGGCCGGTGAAGAATGGGGTCAATTGGGTGGTATGACTCCACCATCAAGTGCGCCAGATTATCCTCCACCAGTTGTAGGCAGTATTATGTCGGATGGGATGCCTGATTTCCGTAAAAATGTAGTTTTGGACTTGGTCAGAAGTTACAAGGAGCACATGAATATTATGCATCCAATTTTGATACCGAGGCGACTGGATGCTCTGGTCGAGTCATTTCTCAAATCCATTCCATCGGATTCCGCGAAACCAAAGCAAGTCCAGAACTTGGCTTCACAGCATACGAGTCATGCTGGTTTCGTGAGTATGAAGCCGCCCGAGAGTCCAGGAAGCAAGCGGAAAAGATCACCGGGAGTTGGAGAACCTCCGGAAATCTCGGTTACTGGCGGTTACGGGACATTTGTCAAGCCAGGCCATCCAAGTCGATCAATCAGCACAGCTTTAGTGCTGGTGGTATTGGCACTCGGCAAGATTTGTCAAGAAAGGCAGAAAATTCCCGAGCTTCCTTCCGACAAAGATATTGAAAATCCTTGGGGTCATATCAATTCTCCAGTTGTACGAAATGGCCATCCATCGCCTATTCAAAGCTCTCCAACCCAATCTTCAGAATTACCTTCACCTCAGGATAACATTGATCGATTTTATCCCCGCAGCCGAAGAACTTCAATAGAAGGTGATTCGTATTCGGCAAGAAGTGGCTTCAGACCTAGGAACGTGGATGTTATTCCCGGTTTGGCATATTTCGCACTAGCTACAGATATCATTGGAAATCAACTTGGAGGAAATAGTTTACAGCATGTCCATGTGAATATTTTAGCCGGTCTTTATCACGGACAACTTGCAAGAGTTTTAGAAAGTCATTCGTACATTCATCAGGCTTGTAGAGCTTTACAAGTTATTTTGAGACCGTAAGTCATAGCCAGGTACTGAGTGACATGCGACTAAAATAGGCATTAGGAAACTTGATCGCTTCAAAAAGTTAAAGCAAGATGGGCTTCCCGTGCTGGCAAAGGACAATCCGCTGATTTTCGCATTTTGGACGTGCTTACAACTTGAAAGGTTTGTCTTTCTCGTCTAATCAGTGAATCAAGATTCTAACATCACATGATAGCGATATTGTAGCAGAGTTACCATGTCCGCATTCCGGTATTCTTACATTCGAAGAAAATATGCCAAGTCCAAATATAGTTGAAGCTGTGAAAGAAGGTTTTGATCAGATGGTTCTGTTGAGTTATCAAGGCCAACTTTACCTACGAAAGCACCTCAATCAATTACACAACATGTTCTACAAACCCGATAATGGTATGTTTAGAACTTCTTAGATTAGTCGAAAACTACTAACCTTTTCCGGAAGACTCTCAATTTCCTTCTGTATACACCCGCCATGATCCCAACCATTTCGAGTCAATAGCCACTGCAGAGGAATTTCTTTATCGATGGAAAGAAGCTGGAGGAACTAGTACCTGGCAAGAGAATGACCCTCCTGCGAGTGATATTCTCACAGCGCGAATGAGAGCCAAGTACTATGGCGCTCAGGTCATCACTTACAGGAATTTCGTTTTGAAGATCTTGGAACATTCACATGCGGTTTCAACCTCAAACTCTATAGAACGCGCCTCAGATGATTTCCGGAATGGTATTGAAGTACCGAGCATCAATAAATACGCGACATCAGCAGAAGAAATCGACGAGAAAGCATTGGCTTATGCAAAAAATGGTATCCAAGCACTTGTTAATAGCACCAGGGCTTTTCATGGTTTAGGCGAGGGTAGACTGTTCGTCACAAATCCATGGGGGACTGCACATGCGTAAGTTTACATGCACTTATATTGAATGAGCTATCTACTAACATAGAAAATTAGGCAATGGGGCAATGTGCTCACTCTCCAAGCAGCATGGAACGATAATATCCTCCGACCATTATTTGATGGGATTCTTGATAAGCAAGGGCTTAGTGACCTTCTCGAGAGAACTCTTAGTTTCCTTGGGATCGTGGCAACACGATCATCGGCTCTGTATACCGATATGAAGATCCTGGTCAATGCAGGAAAATACACTGGTCTACTTGAGAAAGACTATCAGGCACGTCAAGTTACCACTTTCGCAGCAGGTTTTACTAGTTTTTCTAATTCCTTCTCGTGTTAACTTTACACACCTATTAGAATCAGGTGGTAAATCTACTACTGAGAGTGGAATTGTCTTTGCGTTGGCATCATTGATAATTTTCTACCTCGTGGAGTGTAGCTAATAATTTCTCTCTAATGGTATAGCTTCTGAAGAGTTTGCGTAAGACACCGTTAAAGTTGAAGCAGGAGAAGTCGAACTTCTCGAATGCTTCGACTTGATATTTGCAATATCAAATTTGAAGAATCTAGAAGGGGAAATGCGTATACAGTTATGTTTTTTTTTTCGAGAAGAGAATGATATACTCGCATATTCGCAACTTATATACGTCATATACATCTACCTCTATTACTTACCTCTCTAATACACCTACCGCATCCGACATATTATGTCTATCATGGTTGGAAACATTTTTGTTCATTGTTTGGTTTTGGGAAGTCGGTCAAGTCATATTGGAATGGCATTGACTTTGACTTTGGCTGTTTATGGGCGGTTAAATCATGTCGTTGCATTTACAAAATATATGGTTGCGTTTGCGATTGGTGCGATGGGCAAGCGTCTTGATCGCATCTCATGTTGATATCCATCTTTGTCTATCTTATCATGGCGGCTCAAGCGGATCTTGAATGTCTGGAGATTGGGAAGGAAAGGGGTTTCTGTGTTCACATTGTGTGTGTGTGTGTGTGTGAATGGATGTCGTAGGATAGGTTATATACCGTTAGCAATTAGCTAGTGAGTATCGTACATATTTACATACATTTATACATACATATCTGCATGCATTTTGAAATAGGTGGAGGCGGTATTTGGTTTTAAAACGGCATTGTTTTTGTTTTGAAAGAGGGCGGGGTTTGTGCTTTGTATTTCGTATTTTGGATTGATTGGGCGTATTATCTTATTGTCATTATTGTCATCATCACTATCAATATCATCTTAGTAGAAGCGAGCTAGCAAATGCAAGCCAACAAGCGGAAACAAGCGAGCGAGCAAGTAGCATTATTATTGTTATTATTATGGTTACCTTGTAGCGTTTTATTATTATCTATGGCAAATTTACTCTTGTATTCTGAATGTTATGCTTGTTTTACTTTTATGGTTCTTGAGTTCTGTGATGGGGTTGAAGATAGCTAATATGTGCTGGATGGGGATTGAGGGGAGGTGATATGTACTGGATGGGAATAGTAGGTAGTCAGGTAGGAAGGTAGATGAGTAGTTTTGACGAAAGTTGTAGTTATAATGTGGACGGTAGATAGTCAAAGTAGTATGAATGCCGATCAACTGTATACTGTATATAGTTAGATCACCGACATTCATCGTTCATTTTTCGTAGACTTTCCTCGGATATGTGTATATACATATAAGTGAGTATGTATGTGTATGTAATCTTGTATCTTCGCCACCTACCTAGGAACATATAGTTGGACATATTTACGAGAAGACCAATGACATAATACCAAACATCAATTACCTAAACCCACAATCAAACTAAGTGACTCTTCTCAATATCACACATGCGTCAGAATGCCACTTTCGTGAACCAGAAAAATCCTTCTTGTAGGACTAGAACTTGATAGAGTGCTCATTGTCCCAAGATGGAAAGGGTGGAGCGATTTATAATTATTATAAGTATAATAATCCTCACCTCATTACGATGTGTAATAATGCTTAAATTCAAATATAAATTATATAATATGAATACATATATAAATATAGTATCGTGTAATATATAAAAACATAACTACTAGATTTATATGAATTTAAATAAAATATAAACTCAAATGAAAAAAATAAACCCCCTCTCAAAATATATTTAAAAATGATTCACTTTTTTTTCTATTAATTTAATTAGTTAACTAATTATGTAAATAATCTTGGCGTAATATTTTATACACCTCAAAAAGTATTATATTGTAGAACCTTACTATATAATCACCACTCATATTATATAATCTACTCATCCCTAGTTCCGACAACAACACGGAAAAGTCGATGCCGGAAAACGGCATACCCACTTTCTGTACTGTCTAGGTATATTTAGTGGGGACAGTACTTGAGTAAAGTTCAAACAGGTAGGTAAAAATGCTTTTCAATCAGTTGGGCCAATTATAGGGCTTGGTTTTGTTTCTTGATTACTACAAGGTATGCAGGTTAAGCTTTTTGAGATCACGTGAGACGAGAGGCTAAACTGTTTGGGTAGAAGTGTGCGGGCAATTGATGGGAAAGTCGATAAGGTTGGGAAGTTTACTGCTAACTAGGTAGCTAGTGGGTGGAGAGCCACTGGGGTAGGGAGAGCGGCAGGTGGGAATTGTCTGGAATTGATGTCGAGGGAAGCCGATTATCGGCCAGAGAGATGAGTCTAAGATAGGAAGGGGAATAGGATGGGTTGGATTGGGATAGAATAGGATGGGATATGTCACCGGTGCTATGGTGTGATGGGAATTGCTTATCACTCACTCGTCGATGAACGAGGGGAAAGGGAAAGGGAAAGGGAGTGGGAATGGGAATGGGAAAGGAAGTGGGAATGGGAATGAGAATGGGAATGGGAAAGGGAAAGGGAAACGGAAAGAAAGGGAAAGCGAAAGGGAAAAAGTAGGTGTGATACTCAAGTATGTACGGTACCTACGTTACCGGTCTTTGACTCATGCTCATGGGGAAGGGATTGAAATCTTTTTTCTTTCCTAGTTCTGTTTCTGTTTCTGTTTCTGTTTCTGTTGCTGTTGCTGTTTTTGTTTCTCCATCTTCCCCCCCCCCCCCTCTCTCTCTCTCTATATGTATACATGCAACCCGAGTCTGTCGTTCGTTTTGGATTCATTGGGAGTTGGAAGACTTTCAGTTCAATTGGATCAATCACCGTTCCTGGGATTAATTGGATTGATTGGATTACTTGAATCAATTGTTAGTTCTTTGCTTCAATCATTCGGTTGCCTTTTATGATCCGCAAGGGTACTTTTAATATATTCTTCGCCTGCTTTTTGACGGATGACGTATATTTCAATATTCCACCCATACATCTCTTTTTAATATTCCACCCATACATCTCTTTTTAATATCCAATTCACATCATGGCTTCAAGTCTGAACCACCATGATCAATCAACGAGCCAACATGGACAACCATCTCCTCACCAAAAAGACGAAACGAACTTTTCACATGAAGCTTCCGATACTTATTCCATTCACAGTACAAGTAGCTCCATTCCCTCGCACCAACCACCCTCGAATCTAGCTCCAATCGCCTCGCACATCTCCAATACTCAAGATGCGCCAATTCAACAGACGTATTCAAATGTCTCCATCCCCGATGCCATCTACGACCGTATTCCCCCCAATCGCAAACTCGTTATCGTGGCTCTGCTTTCCTTTTGCAGTTTCTTGGCTCCAATTAGTAGTACCACGGTATTGGCGGCGGTGCCAGAAGTGGCGAATACGTATAATAGTACTGGTACCATCATCAATTTGAGCAATGCATTGTATATGTTGTTCATGGGATTGAGTCCATTGGTGTGGGGACCATTGAGCCAAGTTTACGGGAGGAGATTGGTACGTTCTAGTTTGATTACTTGAATATGTGGTTGAGATTACTAAATAATCTTAGATTTCCCTCACAACATCCTCCCTCTTTGCAGCCTGCTCCATTGGCACGGCGCTCGCTCCTAACCTTCCTGCATTCTTTATCTTTCGTATCCTGACGGCCTTTCAAGGAACTTCATTTCTCACTATTGGGGCAGCTTGTATCGGGGATATTTATCGTCCAACGGAACGTGGAACTGCAATGGGTTGGTTTCTTTCTGGTACACTTATCGGACCCGCACTCGGGCCCTTTATTGGTGGTATAATCGTCACGTTCCAATCTTGGCGTGTGATTTTCTGGCTGCAAACTGCATTGGCTGCATGCGCGGTGATTGGAGCTTATTTCTTGTTACCCGAAACTATTCATCGAATGAAGAAAGATGAATTGGTTGGCATGAGTTGGAAGAAGAAAGCAGGGGTACTATGGGGAATGTTGAATCCTTGGAGAGTCATCAAACTTTATAAGTATCCGAATTTGATTATGGTGGCTTTGGCGAGTAGTAGTTTGGTGTGGAATATGTATTCGCTTTTGACTCCTGTAAGTTCTCCTATTCCTCATACTTATATGATAGGATATGATTTTACTTTACCCTTCTTCTTCTTCTGGGTAATCAGAGCCGAGTTAAGGACAAAACTAACCTTCGAACTTTACAGATTCGATATGTTCTTAATCCCCGCTTCCATCTCACTACCCCTATCCAGTCTGGTCTTTTCTATCTCGCTCCAGGCTTCGGCTACATTTTCGGAACCTTCTTTGGCGGCCGCTATTCTGATTACATAACCAATAAATACATTCGTATTCGCGGGTCCCGCGTCCCAGAAGATCGACTTCGCTCCGCTCTCCCCTTTATGGGTATCGTCATCCCGGCTTGCATGCTGCTCTATGGCTGGTCTGTGGACAAAGATTTTGGCGGTATTCCGCTTCCCGTTATCATGATGTTCTTGCAAGGAGTCGCGCAACTTTTCTGTTTTCCAAGTCTCAATACGTATTGTTTGGATGTGATGCAGAGGAGTGGTGCGGAGGTTATTGCGGGAAATTATATGATTAGGTATTTGTTTGCGGCGACGGGAAGTGCGACGGTACTACCTACAGTGGAGAAAATTGGGGTAGGTTGGTTTTCGACGATTAGTGCGGGCTTTTTGGTGGTTAGTAGTGCGGCGACTTGGACGGCTGTTAGGTGGGGGAAGGGATGGCGGGATACGATTGATGGAAAAGGATCTGTGGGGGGAGAGGTAGAAATGCAATTGGGTGATGATAAAGGAAAGAGAATAGAAAAGGGAAAAGTAGCGGGAGGAAGAGAGGATGATCTGGTTTGATGGGTTAGACGATTGAATGATAGGGATTGTCTTGGAGGAGATGGCATTGCGGGCATTTCTTGCATTTAATGAACTGGATACGAAATGATGAACAAGTTGGGGTATAGAACTGGAAATTGGGAATTGGAATAGAATAGGATTGGGATTATAGTTGGAACAGGACTAGCCTAGGGATTTGTGTGTGTAGAAAGATGAGGTGGTATAGGTTTTCTCATAATACGAGTAGTAGTGAAGAATTTATGTTTTGAATGTTTGGAATGTTTTGGAGTGTTTAGATTTTTTAAGACAGACTAATATTTCTGTTCCAATCAAAGATAAAGACTAAAGACTAGGATATCAATATTTTGGAAAAATAAAAGACTTGAATGTCAAGAATACTAATCGAAATATATTAGTTATAAATCTTAACATTTGAGATATTAATATATAGAATGTTACTATATAAGGTTATTATCGTTCTATTTATATACTCTGTTTAATTTAATACAACCTATATACTTACATCTATATTATATGCAGTTCTATCTGCCATATCTACATAGGCCTCCATCTAAACTACTAGGTACATACCTATCTATCTATCTATCTAACCGTCTATCTATATACAAACTCCATTCTAGCGCAACAACTCCCAATCCAACCTAACAACTCCCATTCTACCAACCAATGAACCACTAAACACCCTCCTCCATTCCCTCTTCCCACAATTCATTCTCAACTCCCAATCCATTCCCAACCTCCAATCTATCCTCCCCTTTAGTATCCCCTTCAGGAGCCTCCCAACCGGTCATAGCCTGCACGCCCACCATCAAAAACGCACACACGGCAGCCCCCAACCACAAAACGCGAAAGCCCTCCTCATAAGCCCTGACCACGACTTCCCTCTCCACCCCATTTAATTTTCCCACGAGCGCCGGACTGCCAAGTAATTTCCTCACCAAATCTTCTCTACCTTCTAAGCCCCCATTCCGTGAAAACCCTTCGCGTAATTGAGATTGTAAGACGCGGATAAATGCGCCACCACCAATAGCGGAGCCGAAAGAGCCGGCGAAACCACGGAAAGTGGTTAGGAGCGAGGTGGAGATGAAATGGGTAGAGGGGGGAGTGAGATGCAGGAGATGCGCGAGAGTGTAGTTGAGGGCGGAGCCGATGGTGAGGCCGTTGAGGAGGGCGAGGAGGAGGTAGAGAGGGGTTGGGGTATGAGGAGTGGAGAGGAAGGAGAAGAAGAGGAGGGTGGTGGAGAAGAGGAGGAGGGTGAGGAGAGAGGGTCTGGAGTGGGGGGTTAGGATTTTTGGATTTCTTGGTTTGGATGTAGGGATGAAGAGAACTTACAGCCAGAAACTCCCTGCTCGTTTGATATGGAATGCACCAGCTGCGATGCCGCCCAGGGCAAACCCCAGGTTGGTAGGGATGAGAATAGAACCTGCAGAAGCGGGCGACCAACCGCGGATAGAAATGGCGTAGACGGGGGTGTAGAATAGGATGGTCCATCGCGCAGCCATGGTTCCCAGTTGAGAAATGCAGGAGAGGAGAGCGCCGCGCGATTTCAAGACGGCAATGGGTATGATGGGGTCGGTGGCGATTTTGAGCTCGATGTAGAGGAAGAGGATGAGGGTGAGGAGAGAGCAGAGAATGGGTAGCCATTCGATTTGGGGGGAAGAGAGGCCGTAGAGGAAGAGTATTATGGTTGTTACCTGGTGGGTTTAGTAGGAGTTCTAGTTCCATGCTCATAGGTAGAATATGGTGAGGAGGACTTGGTACTTACGAGAAGAAGCGATCCGAGGTAATCAATCTTGGCAAGTTTGGAAGTAATCGATGCACCATCAATACTTTTCTGTCCAGATGTAAAACTCTTAGGGATACTGAAATAAATGCCTATTCCCGAAAGGATAGCAAGAGGTGATTGAAATAAGAATAGAGCTCTCCAGCCTACAACGGGCAATAAAGCTCCCCAGACAACTGCACCGAGAGATACACCCACGGTGAATCCGGAATTTGCAAGTCCGATGAAAATACCCCTTCGTTTTTTGGTGGTGAGTTCTAAGATCAAGATGAAACTAATTGTCATGATACCCGCACCACCAATTCCACTTATGGCTCTTCCGACGAGGAAGGTCTTGAGATCTGAAGCTTGTGAGGTGACGATGCCCCCGATTGAAAAGAGGAGTGCGGCGGTTAAGATACAATTTCTCGGGGAGAAAATCTGGGCTAGACGAGCGGCTACGGGGGACATGGATGACAGGGCGATCTGAAGGCTAGATGTAAGGGTGTGATCGTCTGATGATGGGAAGGGTGACTTACGAGGTAGGTGGATGTAAACCAACTTGCTTCGGCAAATGAATTGAGATCTTCTGCTATTTTGGACTGTGTGGTTGATATTCCGGACATGTTTGAGGCTGTGGGTATAGTTGTGTTAGTATATTAAGGTAAGTCCGAGAGAGAGAGAGAGAGAGAGAGAGGGAGATCATTTATCTCCCATCAAAGACTCCTGATGCTATATGAGGGAATTCACCTTGAAGAAATACCAATCCAAATACACTGATACTGATCAATATAGCTCTCAACTTCCCAACCTGTTGATTTGCTTTATCCTCATTATCTTCTTCATCATTGCTGATAGCATCGTCTCTCCCACTTTGCCCGCCTGTCAATGTATCTCCATCTCCATCAGCCCGATCTCTTCTCTCACTGTGCCCAAGCAACGAAGTTCTCTCATCACTTATCCCATCCCCGTGGCGTTTTCCCATAATTCCATTTCCTCCCATCTCGTCGTTTCCTTATCTGTTTATGTTACCTTCAAGCGGAGATCCGGCGGATGGGTTTGTTGATGAGTCAGCTCGCCACCACCTTGATTTCGTTTGGTAGGTAATTCTACTTTCAACAACAACGATAAATCGCAATTTCTTTGTCTTGAAGTTATTCACGTTTTGATACTTGCGTCGATGAAAGATCATACAATCCCATTGATGTAAGAAAAATCTCGAATATTCATGGAAAATGAGGAATGGAAAGTATATCAAAGTGATTGGTAAGATTGTATACCATGCCCGGCAGCCGAGACCCGCTATCGGTCAGGGGCTCTCGAGAGGAACGGATATTTCTAAGCCGGAATCTTGCATTTTCCATGTCCGTTCTACTATCCATAACATCAATTTCATCAATACATCATCATATATATGATTTGTAGACGAATTGGAGTATCTAGAGATTGGTGGTACTCGAGATGGATCAATGAAGCTTCACTGCTAATTCCTGAAGGTAGGATCTTACATAAGGAAGGCAACGCTACCAACTAACCCCTTTTTTTCACGGCATCGTTATATCATGACTTCCTCGAAGGTATCATCTAAGAGCATTCGGGTCCTTCATTTATTTGCTACTTCCTCTTCCAAGTCTTGAAAGCTAGTGCTGTAATAAACCCTTTCCGTTTCCCTTTTTAGCATAAGAAATACGTGGGTGTACAAAGTAAAGCTACTTTCTAGATACTTTTATACGGAATCTTCTACTTCCAAAGCTATAGCTTCTGTTCGTCAAAGATATCACGCACTGCTATGATATCGCATCAGCTTGGTATCAATACTGCCTACCTGAAGAAGTCTCAAGTAAGGTCAGTGTATGTGTATAAACCTATGTCTCACAAAATACAATAGTGAAGCTACAGAGAGTTTTGTGGTGTTTGAGCTACTCTGAAGAAAAATGCACATAACATAACCCAAGCTTCAAACCTTGATCAAATCATACCCAGGTTCCTTACACAGTTTTCTTAATGGATCGTAATCGAAATCATCATCAACAAAGCGGAGGATACAATTGACCTATTCTTTGGCAGATACTCTGGGCTATAGACCCATCTTACTACTATCGATAGGATACTAAGAGTTCTTCTTTCAGATTGAAGATTTTCGACCTAACTCGAACCCACAAGTGTGCCTACCCATATGTTCATACGCATTGGGACGCATTGAAATCGAGATTCTTCCTTCTATGGTATATCCCGAGGCCTCCTTTATTATTTTTTACATAAAACAAAATCAAAACTGTATTCACCTTCGGTAGTTTTTCATTTCAATCGAGATCTTTACCATGCCCTTTGTTCCTGCTACTCAATGCAATAAGTTCTTTTTCATCCCTTTTCTTTCTTTTAGTAGAAAAACTATTCGAGAATAACAAGGGTTATACAAAAATCATCTGTCATTGGGTGGAGAATTTATCGTGTACACTAGTAGTAAAGTTTCTACCTTTATATGAAAGTACACATTTAGAACTTTGTTCGTCTGATTACTTTTCCCCCATACTCTATATCTAAGTATCATCATCTATCAGTACTGCTGTAATCAGACATATCACTATCAAAGCTTCACATCGAGGCTCGTGCGTCGAATCACTTAAAGTCCCTCAATACATACAGGAAAATTCCAGGAAAGTATACACCCTTTCGAGGAACTACAGACGAAGAGGCGAAGGAGCACCATGCGAAACGTCCAAAATCTCCAGATCTCTTGCTATGCCAGAATTGCGGATTCACCGCTGATAATGCGAGTCACGGCAGTTATATCTGCACTCTTAAATTGATTGCCCACAACCCCCTTAGCGGTATATGGGTAATTGGCGACAAATACATTTTGAGAGAAATAGCTATCAATAATGCGGTATGGGGTACAAGCTACCTAGCCCGTGATTATCCAATGACTCGTTTCTTGGAAGAAAACTCGACGACTCCTGTGGCAACGAATATGAAGCATTGGTCGGATAGTACAAGCAATATCTTTCTTATGGATAGGGTTCCAGGTGAATCGTTGCAGAAGATTGGGGGAAAACTCGTATGGGAAGACGTAGAAGTCCTTGCCGAAGAAGTCGCAGACTATCTTGTACAATTACGTAAATTCACATCAGATAAACTACAGGCTCCGGATGGTTCGCTAATGAGAGACAAACATTTCAGTCCTGAATCTACCTTAAATTTTTGGACGTCTGATGTGGACGAATGGTGGGCTCGAGTGGAATCGAGCATTCGGGATAAATCCCGTAAAAACCTTCTAAGAGAACAATATTCACTCTGTATCAAGCCTGGAGGACCCTTTGTGCTCACCCACGGGGACTTAAACGCGCAGAATATTATGGTGAAAGACAAGCATGTGAGTGGGATCATCGACTGGGAACGTGGGGGTTATCTTCCAGAATGGTGGGAATTGTATCAGCTGGAAGAATTCGAAAATGGCGCATGGGGGAGAGCGCTAAAACGGGCATTAGCAAAGAGAAACGTAGTGCCCTCGGAAGCGGCGAAAACCTTTGGGGATAAATTTCTACAACTCTTTTGAAGACGTAAGCCCTGAAATTAGAAATGAATTGGTCAAACTTAACAACAGACGATTTTTTTGGGAACTTCCAAGTTATCCCCATTATATGGCAGAAGACAGGTTAGGTAGCGTTGAATAACTTGCGAAACGCAACAGACTAGCCATAGAGAAAACGGAAGCGGAAAAGAAGGCGATCGAGGATAGGATAAAGACGGCAGAGGATAGAGCCAAGGTAGCAGAAGAAAAGCTTGCTGAAAATGAGACAATCTTGGCAGAATTCAATAAGCTAAGCGTGGAAGAGAGAGAAAATTTGAAGAGGGGAAAGTAGTCAGAGTCATAATCAACCATTCAACATTGATTATCTATCAAGAGTCAGACGAAAACTCTCATCCTTGCCCCACAGATCCTCACTCCGCATCTCACTCTCATTTCCCTCCCAGTCGCCTCCTATCTCCATGCCTTCCATCCCCGTACGGGAAAAAAGAGCACTTTGAAATGGCTAGTTGTGAGTGGGGAGAAGATTGATAGTATCGTATTTGATTGTTGTACCGTCCGGAGTGTTTGTTTTCGATGAACCGTGTAGTTTACTTACTTTCGTAGGAACGTATTCGCAAGCTCTATGTATCGTAATTTATCTGCTTGTCTGTTTTCAATAATTTCCATGCTTAATCTCCTACGTATTGTCTTGTGAATAGAACCTCTCAGAAGTATCAAGATCTATAACAGAGAGTTTCCACACAGGCTTTCAAACACGGAGAAGAATGTTGCGGGTGCAGATCAAAGAAAGAGCTGGAAAATAAGGGGTGGAAGAAAACATGCCTCGTTCACACTCACCTCTCGAATGAGTGTTCGTATCCAAGAACCAACTTTACGAAGGTAGAAATAGGTAACTCCATAGTTTAAGGCAAATGTAAATCAGGCATCGACACCCAAGTGTTTCGAGATCTTTAGGATATTCTGATATTCTATACAATCATACAAGGGAGACACTCTATAGAAATGCAGGCTTTAACTAGGTATGCGGCCCACGTCCTGAGCTTGAAGTTATCTCGAAATAATGATAATACACATGATCACATGACATGGCAAGCACTACGCATACATTTGTCCGTGTACATTTTATAGGCTATTCGAGCGTGATTACCTATGCAGAGGGCTTAACTGCCCTTTGTATTTATTCTATTCCCTTTTGAATACATGGTCTAGAATATACCGAATTGCTTCGTTCTTCAAAGTTCCCCGAAGAATGTCGTTGAACTAGTGCTCGCAATGGGTGGGTTTCGTACTTTCTTTTTCAATCTATAACTCAACCCGCTAGTCTAAAAAAGGCTATTGGGTCACTTATAAGCCGGCCCATCGATTGGCTAGATATTACCCGCTAGCATCAGCGGGTACCTGTGGTTACCTAACCATGCAAGGAATTAGGTAGGACTCAAAATGTCCAGGTGCCCAGGTGAGGCTTGATAATCCCAAAAGAGCTTAATTTGAGGCTTGAAATTGGGGCTGAGATGGAAATTTACGAAAACCGTCCAATAATACACCATCCCATTTCACTCAAGAAATAACTGAACCAAAATCCAACCCAAACTAATCAATCATAGATTACTCTTTTATACTACCCAACCCAATCCAGCCCATAGTTTATTCAACCCACCCATTACGAGCACTGATTAGTCTAGTTAGTAGCTCAAGTCAACATCATGAGTTAAATCACACTCGAAATCATCTCACATCACATCACTCCAAACGTAAGATTCACATTTTTGAAAGTAGTCGATTCTGTTTGGTATGAAAACTCCATGATTCTTATTTAAACTTCTGCTAGAAGCATTTTATGCGACTGGCAGAAGCCTCCCTGATGTCTACAAACAAACGAAATAACTAGACCCTTTCCCATCGTCAAGAAACGAGACACCTTAACACTAGATAGTTAACGACAAAACTAACTAATTCTAATTTGAGAACTAGAAGAGAAAATCATAGACTTCATACCATCCACCACAAGTAAGAACCAAACTCCTATTTTTGAACAAGTAATTACCACCGCCCCCAACACCTTCATTCGTGAAATAATCCGCCAATCCATTGCAAGTAACAAAAGAAATGAAAATCCTGGAGCCACCCGACAAGAAAAATTCTCTCAGATCATTTTGAATGATCTACTCAACCCAAGATTCATGTATCCTTCATCCGGCTTGACCAAAGGAAGCGAGCGAGCAAGACTCGAAGTCCGAGGTATACAGATTGAGTAGACGGCGTTCGTACACACATTTTAAGCCTGCACCAGTTGGTATTGTATAGTACAATTGTAATCTGAATATGGTCGACGAAGAGATACCATAGAGAAATAACACAGGCCAACCAGCCTAGCTTATTTATGGAAAAAGGCAGGCTCAATGTTGGATTTGTGCTTAGCAAGTAATTCTGTTGCATTGACCCTTCCTGGAAATTGATCATCCATAAGTTCGAAAGCAATATCAGTCTCGACGGAGTCCTGAACAAGTAGATGGTGAACGGTCACAGTGCCACCTCGTTCTTGACCATGACGAATTGCACGGCCCATTGCCTGAGTCATTGAAGAATTGTACTTTTGCTTTTCGGCATAGTAAGGATTCAAGAAGATGATATGCTTAGCGACAGTTAAATTGGATCCGGCAGCAGACTCGTCGGCAATGTCGAGGAACAAGACACGAGCGGTAGGATCAGGATTCTCAGCAAAGTCTTCAGGATCAAACGCCTCCTTACCAACGCGAGCCCAATCCACAGGTAAATCGTCTGACAGAGAATTACATATACGGACTTCCGGAGCAGCGGCTTCCTTGATGTCTTCGAGCTCAGAAAAATCAAGTGGTGGATAGTTAACGACCTTCTCGTTGTTGGCCATCCATGCCTTTATGGCCTTTCTCCTCTGTTTCGCCGATCGTCTGCGATTCGAGACAGGGAATGAGGGTGGAGGAGCATCGTAAACTACATCGTCATCATCAATGAGTTCATGAGCTCGAATAGGGTTATCCTGATCCGTGTAAATAATAGTGCCAGCATGATCAACGTCATATGCTAATCCAGTCGTCATCATGTAATCTTCAGCGGTTAATCGAGACTGTGCTGGGATATTTGACACAGGACAGGTCGAGCAAGGGGTTCGTGTCGCAATTGGAGCAGAAGGACCGGGCTCAGAAGTAGTATTAAGCTCAGCTCTCCACTCCGTATGGAATGAATCAAGATCGGGATTTGTACCGCTCATCATATCTCCTTGAACGACCGAAGCACCTTGAAAATTTGAAACAGGTGCGGAACCCGAAGCAACTGGAGTTTGATTGATTGAATCTAGCGAGGTAACACGGCGAACTTTGGAGACTGGGCCTGTTAGAGTGTCGTCGACAGAACCATTCCTTTTTCTTTTTTGGGAACCTTGAGAGGCGGGATTGACCTGAATGTTCGTCTCAACAGAAGCTGACGTAGATTTGACTGGACCAGCGTCACTATCAACTGGTTCAATACCAACAGATTCTGCTCCGACTTCTATAGCTTTACCATTTGTAGCTACAGCTTTTCTCTTTCTCTTTTTGGGGATTTGAGAAATTGGATTAACCCGAATGCTTAGCTCAATAAAAGCTGGTGCCGCATTACCAGGAATAGCATCAACATTAAGTGGTGCCGCATCAACTTGAATAGCATTAGCATCAACGGGAATAGCGTCAATATCAATTGGTGCATTAGCCGCTTCTGCAAGCTTTGCAGCCTTCGCAGCTTTTGCATTTGCAGCTCTAGTTTCTGCTGCTTTGATTTGTGCAGGTGTTTTGGGCTTGACCTGTTTTTTGTCATCCCTGCATCGCATGCCTTTATTTTGCTTGAAGTTTTCAAGATAATCAGCGACGTCCTTCTTCTTTCCCTTTAGGCTGATACAAGGAATACCATCAGCTTCCATCATTTTCTGAGCCATGGCTAAAAACTCTGGTAGATGACTGAATACAATGAATTTATTCTCGCCGTCATCGTGCTTCCAGAAGATCGAACGCATAGCTGTAAGCTTGTCGACTCGAACAATTGGGTTGTTCCAGAATCTAGAAAGCTCGTCTTGTTCAGTCCCTGGTTCTTTGCGCTCGAGAAATTTTCCAGCTGAAGAATACAAGGATGACGCCAAGTACTTTTGGTCATCTAGTGATTGCCCGCCACAGTGTTCGACTGGACAATTCCCTTCCGGTAAGATTTTGTTGCATTTCGAGCATAATATATGGCCACAATTGCCTTGGACAACAGCTTCGTTAAAAGGTGAGCTCTTGTTGCAAAAGTTACAAGTGAGATCCCCTGTAGGTGTTTTACTGCCAGCTCGATCAATCTGCCCCACAGACCTATAATAGCGATAATCCGCTCTGAATTGCATAAGGTCCATAGCAGTCTTGTGCACTTCGATGAGTCCTGTCTTAAAATGGGCAATAATGGCAAGCATCCTTCGACCGTTGTGCAAAATTTTCTCGATTTGAGAAGGCCAGATACGGCGACCATAAGCAGGATCAGGATTTTCATAGTAAAAGTCATCTCTGGTCTTATTGGCATTTGCCCTTCGAACGCCTTTGATAACTTGGAGTATGTCAAGAAAAGCGTCAGGATCGGAGTAACGTTTTCCTTCCAAAACTTGATTTTCCCAGTTCCTATATCTAAGAACCAGTTGAGTTTCATTGGTGATCGTTTTCTCTGTCGCAAGATAGTCGAGGAACTCGATCTGTCGGCGCATATAGTCTTTCGCAGTATTGATTTCTTCGAGCGCAGTTGCTTTCAAGTCTTTGATAGTCTTAAGCTTATATTTTGGATTATTTGTAGCGTGCTCTGGGAAGAATGATGCGGCTTTGGTCAACCTCAATCTACCGTCTGTATCCTTGCCATAAACTTTTGAGTTTTCCAATTTGACTGAACTTCGCATGGTGTTAGCTTTAGCTCTTGGCATCATGTAACTCTGGTTGATGACATCTGCTTTGATAATGAGGTAAGATGCCAATTGTGCTGTGGCAAATGGCAAAACAATGAATCGGTGAAGACGATTGTATTGCCCATTTCCCTTTTTTGCGTCGTAGCGGATGAAAGTATCGCAGAATTTCTGAGCAACTTGAAGCCTTTGAGAATGCCAGGTTGCCGACGCGTCAGGTCCATAGGACAAAAATCTTTCCGTACTAGTCAAATTCTTATCGTTGCGGATTGTTTCCTGGTCGTCGACACCAAGATTAATGCCAAGGCACCGGGCAATTCTTGAAGTTGATTTAAAATCAGTAATGTCGGGTGTTGCTGACAACGCCCACCGGGATTGAGCTTTCAGTGAATATATAGCCACTTGCATATTCCTGCGGGTTATGTAGCCCACCTCATCTATGACACACCGAGACCATGCAAAATCTGACAGACATACCCCGGTAAGACCATCAACACAATCTTCTTCAAAGTAGTGGAACTCGAACGTCTTCTCAGCATCTGCCTCATCAATCAAGACATTGGTTCTGGGTTTGCCCTTGCCTTTGAAATTTCTCTTGGCTTCCTCCATGAGATATTTCACAAGTTCTGCGCCCTTACGCCGCATTGAAGGGATATGTGGCTCGTTAACCCCTGCATCCGCAACATTCTTCTTGTATTTCTGGAAAGTCTTCTTGTTGAAGTTTTTGATAGTTTGAGCATTTCGGGCGGAAGCTGCATTGTCGTTTTCATCCACTTCTATTGGGAGTCTTTCCAAGAGATACGCCAAGAGCTCCCGTCTCTCTTTCTGAGCATTAAGATACCAAGCTTCCTTGGCTCTATCAGTCGCGCCTTTGGCCAAATTAACAACTCCAGCGTTCTTGGCCATGAGTTTCAAGTACCCTTCATTATCGAAAAGGCCAGAGCTGCAAATGACTAGCTCTGCTCTCCGAACATCTTCAACAGTCAGAGCCCTGACGTCTGTATACGCTCTGAGCGTTATAATTCTTGCATCATCCTTGGGATCATAACCAAAGAACAAGCATGCCTCATCTCTCCACTGTAAAGTTAGATGCGTTGGCACCATAACCAGTGTTGCTTTGACTTGAATTTGACCATCGGTATTAGGGGCGTTGGCCCATAGGCGATCTACTTTACGCTGCCTGCTCATCAAAGCAAAAGTAAGAATCGTCTTGCCATATCCAACAGCAGCAGCAATTAGTCCGGCACGGTGTTCTACCATTCGAGAAGCTCGGCCTTCAAGTCTGAATGCCAAGTTTTTTTGACAAGCTTCAACAACCTCTCTTTCCATGAAAGAAGGTGGGTGCCTCTCTTGGTTTACCATCCATGCCAGAGTTTTGAGTTGCTCATTGCGGAGCTTCTTTCCTGGAACAAACGTAGGTGGCTGTATTGACATCTTTAAGCTTTCTGTATTGAGATATGAAAACATCCGCGTTGGCAATTTACTGCTCCCCCAAGCTCCAGGAAGAAAACGCCACGAGAGTTCCACAGGAATCTCTGGACGTGGAAACAAATCAAGAAGTCCAGCCGCTTGATGACACAAAGCCGCGGGGTTGATTAAAAATTGATACTCAAATTGAAAGAAGCCACCTTTATCGAGGAATCTGACCCATTGCTGCATTGATGGTGGCGCATTCTTTATCAAAGTCTCAAAGATCGCAGCTGCTGGTGGATTTTCAAATGGTGTTTGTTGAATCCTTTGGCCATTTCTCTTCAGACACCATAGCATATCTGGCTTGGGTGGTGCACAATCGTCGCACCGACATGAAGAATCGCTCTGTTTGCTGCACGGAATCCAAGGCGGATCAGCCTCATCAATCCCTATAGTAACTAAGCCACGAGCCAACAGATGATAACAATCCTTGAAAAACTGGGTACCGTTTTGCTTCGTGACATTGATCCAATGATCTGGTTCCCAATAACAAGGTATCACATTCGTATATGCTTTGCAAGAAAATGCACTAAGCATGCTTTTGCAATCAGTCTCGAGAAGAAGCTTTGGATTGAGGGAGTTAAGCTTCTCATAGACAACCATAGAAGACCTGTCAGGCAACTTGGTAGCCATAGGACTGATGGTTTTGGGTGTTGTGGTCCAGCTCCCAAAGGAGGTAATCTCGACAGCTTCACTCATTCCTTTTTTTAACAAGGGAAGACCTTCGTAAATGGTATCCCCGCATTTGTAAACACCCTCCTTGATCTCTTTTGCTATGGGCTGTTCCCACGAGGTACAAAGCGCAGCGACAATCTGTCTGTATACTCCGCATTCTTTGCGTGTCTGATCGTATGTGAAGACGAATCCATGCTTGTTCCAGTCCCCTGTTCCTCCTTCGTGATCATAGAAAAAATGCATGTGATTGTCACCTCCGACAGTGCCCTGCTTAGAATGATAGCTATTAAAAGCCTGTTGGCATTCCGGATGAGCTACATAAACACCATTGATTTCCTTGAACGTAGGATGATTATCTGGGATCTGAATGGCTATCTTTGAGAATATAAGATCTCCTTTCCAAGCAGGAAGACCAATTGAGTTTTCATAAGTAAAAATGAGTTCACCGCTATAGTTGATAGTCGCCTGAGCGGTACGAATCTTTGGCTGCCATATCTGCCATGTGCAATCAAAAATGTTTGTTGAGCTGTCAGCAGATGTGTAAATAGGGACTGTTCTTGCGAGGGGAAATTTTGTAAGATATTTTCTCAACGAACTATTAACAGCAGTCGAAGGAGGTGGAAGAGCGTATAGAACCCATTGAATCTTCTTTTCGCCAATAGATAACTCCAATCTGGCGTGCTCCGAAAGCCATGTAAAATTCCAAGCAAAAGATCGAACTGGCGTCTGGAACCTGACTGTCGATTGGAGGCATTTTAGAAAAGGCATGCGCAAGGCAGCCCATTGATCATGATCAATGTCACCTGTGGCAACCTCTTCGAAGATCGATAAAACTTGGCAGTCCGACGCGAACAATCCCGATATTGAGATTATCATTGGCAGACTTTCAGCAATGTTGAACTCGACGGACGCAGGCGAATTACGAGGAGTAACGCCCTTGGTACCTCGAGGGCCAACATACTGGCCCAAAGGTTCGTAGGCATGACGCGGCTTAATCCCACAGGTAGTACATGAAACATGCCCACAGTTCTTGCATTTGACAATTGTCGATCGTGATATATCAGTTCGTGCTTCGCAATAGCAGTATTTCGCAGAAGACTCAACGAGATGAATACATTTTCCAACAGTGAAAGGCCGTCGAACAACTGTAATGTCTTCACATGAGTTGAGCATGTCTTTTCCACCACGGAAAGTCTTTTTCACTGTGTCCTGGACTGAAATTTTGACGCCGTCGCCTGGAGTGAGCAATGAGAAGAACCTGAGAAGCGCATACGACACTACACTTCCAACCACTGTGATTGTCATCGCATTGCCAGCAAGATTTCTCAAGTCTTGTTGAGAAATACCACCAAGTTCAAGACTATCAGTGTCAATTCCTTGGAGGCGAAGATATTCTTCACCACTAAGCTTGCTACCACGTGCAGTATTCCACATGACACCGTTTGGTGTCAAGCAAGGCATGAGACCGCACTTCACGTTATCATGCTGAATATAAACGTTCTGTGACAAATCGATATTTCGACTGGACACAGTATCAGTAGATTGCAACAGAAATATGATAGAATTAGGCTTACCTGAGGTAACGGTCATCATAACCTCGACAAATGCCACGCAAATGGCTGATATCAGTAACGTCGTGAACACGTTCTACAAAGCCTTTGAGATTACGGGGCCAATGGTCGAGATGAATAAATTTGCCCGTACTGCGCCAATCGGTAATAGGCTTCTCAGGACCGAAGCCCTGCACGGCACGATAATCATAATGCCTCGTATGGCACGTATCCCACTTTGCGACCGAACGTGATTCAACTTGAAACTCGACCTGAGCACGGAGCGGCTTCGAGTCAGATGGCTCCATCCAAAACTCAACACCACTGCTAGCATCGCGCGAGCACATGACTTTCATTTCAGTAAAGAATACTTTCCATGTGCTTGGAATTTTGTAATTTGCTACATCATCAGGACCCCCCAGAGAGGATTCAAGGAGGGAAACGAGATAGCCGCGTTGGCGGGTTTGTGGAATGCCATAATGTTTGCTATCGAGGTTTGCTGAGCCTCCAATGTAACCATGATTGCCCAGCATTTCAATCATAGCCACGAAAGGACCACCTTGGACATTTTCGCTGATAGCGATCTTTGCCTTTAGGTGCTTAATAAGCAAAACATATGCGCGGAAAGTGCGCGAGGATTCATTTTGGTCTCTCTCCAAATCAATACTCTTTTGGCTATTCAAATTGGAATAACTGGTGCAAGAAGTACCAACGATGATGACGTCAACTTCCCCCGGCGCTGGAAGCGCATAGGTTGTACCAAATGCGGTAGTCCTATAACATGTTAGCCAAGAATAAGAATTTCGAATCGTTCAACCTACATAAAACCTATCTTTTCAGGGTTACCCTCCCACTCAAAGACTTCTGTGATATCACGGAAAATAGGAACGTCGGGGAAGTTTCGACGAATGTAAGATTGTTTAGCCGGGTCGATTTCACATGAGAAGACATGCTCGATTTCGAATTGGTAGCCTCTTTTCCTTAAACCTAGATTTCAGGGTTAGAATTTGTTTGGGAAAGATTTTCTAAGATAATACCTTCGGAAAATGACTTCAGAAACATGATAGGCGCTTCAGTGCCGGAACATGCAGTGGCGACGCGCAAAGGCCGGCCATTGAGGTGCTTCATAACGTTTCCGAACCCCCCAGCCAATAATTTATCAATTAAGCCCTCCAAAAATTCCGTGGCAGTGGTAAGTGGAGGAAGACTTGAATTGGTTCCCTCCGCGTAGCAGAGGGTGCCCCACCTTTTATCCTCATTGGTTCTCGTCTTTGGGCCTGACTTTTTACCCTCGTCTTCATCAGAAAAACTTGGAGCTTGATCTTCTAATTCGATACCACCACTGCCCTCTTCACCACTGCCCTCTTCCTCTTCAAAATCGGATACATCTCCAGCAGATGGTGCAGAACGTAAATTTTTCTGGCGTTTCTTCACCTTGTTTTTGCGCTTCTTTGCCATATTGTTGCGCTTCTTCGCCATATTTTTGTGTACCTTCGCCATGTTAAGCAAATTGTCTGATGAAAATCTGGTTAGCCGACGTTTGCTTCCCCTAACAAGTAGAGATAGGATAACACGACCGAGAAGAGATGGATTCAATGAGAAATGGTGAACGGTGAAATTTTCAAAGGAATCCTCTTCAAAGATGAGGAAGTGATACACAAGGTGTATTTTTAGAACAAGCAACCAGAAGCTGTCAACTGAAGGTAGTGATGGTGATGCATGAGGTTGCTTAAGAAAAGGAAGAGGGAAAGCTCAAAATTGATGCAACATTTTGGGTGTGCGAACAAGCAAAGAAAATGCAAACAATTTGATAAAGCGATATTCCTTGTGACGTTGAGGTAAAACATGATTTAAAAAAACGTAGTAAGAAGGTATTGATTGATCCGAAGCAGGAGAGTGAGAGCGGAAATAGACGTGATGAGAAAAATGTATAAAGACAGAAATGACTTACGTTGTGTTCTTCTCCTGTTGTTAAAGGAAGGAACTAGACCTGCTGTTATGGTATTTCGTGAGATCTAATAAAGCTTGATAACTTTGTAATACTGTTGATGAGATTCAGTCAGCGAATTCTTAAGTATTTGCAAGATGGAGGACTGGAGTACGATGCGTTATATGAAAGTGTCGCAGAAACCCATAAGCAAAGGATAATTACCTTAAAAAGGCTCTCGTAGCTTCACTGAGGCTCGAAAAAATCAACGATGATTATGCAGCGATTTTGGAATACTAGGGGATTTTCTTGGTGAAAGTGTCGAAGTTGGGAATTTGTTTGTGCTTGTGTGCTTGAAATCATGGGTGGGAAAATTTGTAGCAACTGAAGCGAGCCATGTGCCCGATCGCAACCGCTCAGCAGCGATTTGCATTGACCGCCTTTAGCTAAATTGTCTTGTTCACCTATCGATTAGTTGATATTATTGCCCTTCTTTTGATACTTCTCATGTTCCTATTGCTTAACTTCATCCGAAGACAGCCGCTGGTATGCAGACAATAATGTGAGGTGAATCAGACTTCCAAGTAGCAAGGTATTGCTTGATGAATAGTTACCGCATGTGAGTGTATACTTTCAATAATTTCCTGGGCTAAGGTTTCGGAGAATTGAAACAGATTGAAGCTAAGCCAACAAGCAATATGAAAAACAATAAGACGGACGGCAAAGGAAGAGCTAGACCGATAATTTCTGCATCTGCGAGCGACCAATCTCTTCTCCAAGTTTTCGTCGAGCTGCCTGCCTTCTGCCTTCACTGCGGCACTATAATCGAAGCCATGGGCGATACCTTAGCCTAATCGGATCCAGTAGATCTCAGTCGAGATCAGCGATCTGGCTCTAACTGGGATCTGCACGTGGGTCCTACCAATATTTGGCATTACACCATCAGCCTTCGAGGCAGCTATGCCTTCAGACTACGATCCTACAACAGTGATGTTCGACGCATCCCTATCTTATAGCTATACAGGTGGATCAGTTTTTGTGAAGGCCTTTCGATCTCCTCACTGTCAGTGTGCCTGGTAATATACTTGCGGACAAGCCCCACTTCTTTACTGCAAGTGATGTGGTTACCCATTCGCTCTTTGGAAAATGAACCGCATTATCTATCATGGCCGACTCCTTTGTAGGTATGCCTTAGAACTACCAAATGGCGTGAGAGTCCACCAAATAGCTTAGCTAGGGTGATCTCTCAAAGGAGCCTACATGGGAAAACAAGTGGCATGATACCTTTCACATGTTGTCTTTGCGTAGCACCTACGACATAGCATGTAAATAAACAAGATCCCCGCAGACTACTTTAAATAGATGAGCCAATAAACCCTTTCCTTTCCTAGCAATCTTTTTGTATTAGTCGGCCTATCTTATTTATCTCCAGTTGGCTTGAAGCTGAAGGGGCAATATATTAATGGGATTTGTCCATGCTTCTGATTCCTTTCAATTTGCCATTTGGTGGATCTGACTTGTCTATACCAGCTGGAAATACCAATATTTTCACAAGGAAAACGACTAGATGACAAAAAGCTACTAAGCTCCTCTTTCTTGAGTTTGCTCTTTGTGCCTAGAAATTGTGGAACGCAGGTCTTTATCATCTCGTGTTCATTATCTTGACGCTTCTAATGTGTTTGAACAAGTATGCCAAAATATATACTTCGCCAAGCCACAGCAAGCCTCGAATTCATGAGTTCGTTCATGCAATCAATTCCTATTCATGGAAATTGGCAATAGTAGTGATATGCATCGAGCGGCAGCTCGAAAGGCGTATGATTATGATATACACCGCGATGCCGCAATCGTGTGAGGCCATTATATAGGCGCTTCCATTGGCTAGTAATACTAGCGGTGATATGCAAAGAAACACCTAATGAGGTGCTTGGATTGTATTTCCTTCTGTGATCTATACAGTTAAGGATTTGACAGGATGGTGTCAGTTGCTCCATGTTTTCCCAATATGCTGACAGATTTCCGAATCTTCATTGGCCAAGAAAAAAGATACTATATTTGAAATTAAGGCGTCTGCTTGTCTTGTGTTTCTGTCAAGCTGTGACTTCCTACCACTTGGTGGTCGTAACTGCAAGGTAGTTTGCGGGAAAGGGGGGTTGAGCTTCCAAATCCATCATTCTCACCGTAGTTTTCATCATATCAAGGTCCTCATATGAACTGCCGAGATTTCTTGATCGATTGTCCTAATTTCGAGGGTAGTAGCTGCCATAGTTCTAGTCCTTGCACGAATTTTAAAGCTTTAGCATCCGAGTATCGTGCTTTCTGCAGATTAACGGGTATACGATATCCAACTAATGAAAAAGATGTGTAATTTGCAAGTAACAAGAAGTTTTTGCATCCTCAATTAGCGGCCAAGACACAGCCGTGTGTTCGCTGGAATTAGATTTTGGCGTGACAAAGTTGCGATTGATCAATCCCACTGCAAAAAGGCCCCTGAAAAGAAATCTCGGGGTTGACGAGAATGTTCATAGACCTATGGAAGCCTCTTGACTCATATCATGTGAGAAATAATCTGACGTGTATGATGAGGATGGGTAGATACCGCTAAATAGTTGAATGTTCCCTCTTGGGGGAAGTTTGGATGTGTTGCAAAGCTGCAGCAGGAGAAAGAATGATTCGAATAAGCTTAAAATAGTGATGATCCTTGATATTCATTAATGTAAGATGAAGTCATCTCAAAGAAATGTGCTCTCACACATGAAAGTATGCCTCTGAAAATATATGTGACGGCAACAGAAGTGAGGGGAATAATAATCATTAACCAGAAGTAATTGACCATCCTACAGAATGATACTGTCATTTGGGACTCAACACCTCAAAGTAATCTATTTCATTTCTAGAGATAAATTGCATCAAGTACCACCTAGGTATGGCAATAGCATAAGTGCCTAAGGAGATAATATCCTTTGAAATCAACAAGGTTAAGAGAAGCAGTTTGCCCTCAAAGAAAGGTCTGCTGAAAGTTCATAACTAAAAGAGTGAGCTCCATCTTTTCGCAACTTTGAGGAAGTCTGGGCCTGGCCTGGTACAAACATCCAAAAAGCTGATGGAAAGTGAATGAGCATGAAATCCCACATTCCCATTTTGCAAGAATACTCTGAAATTTAAGCAAAGAAAGCCATCAGAAGCTGTATTCAAATGAACAGTCCTTGATGTTTCCCAGAAATGAGAGAAACTGTTTGAAAGACCGATGAACTTCCACTCCTCTGTCTTCTCAATCCACAGGTGTTATCTTGGATGTCAAAGTCAAAGATCCTCTTCAGACAACTTGCTGATGTTGAGCGGTTTTGAAATGTTTCTTATGCCAAACAATATATAACAGCAGCAATTCAAGTGGTGATAATTGCTGCCTAGAGCATTGACTTCGAGTTGTTTGATTGAAAAAGTTGTAAAAAATGTTAAAAGGGTTGACAAAATCTAAATAGCAAAGATAGGGGCCCGAGCTTCTAGAGGCCACTTCGGATCTTTCCGAAGCTAATTCCTACCCTAGTTACTTCACTTCATAGACAGTAGTATATGACAGATCAAACACATGATTATATATCGTATATATCCCACTTGTAAAGGCTCATGAATTTTTCAAGAGAAGTTTTGATTCTGAATAGCTCCAAGAGGCAATCGTTACTTGAGAATTAATCACAGTTACACTTATCAACCATCCTTACTTTCCTGCACAAAAGACCTCTACCCTCGCCCAAGACAGAAATGGCTCCTATAACCCTCGCTGGCTCGGCGGACTCTTTAAACAAATTCGAGGATTTGTCAGGTATTGACACTGCGAAACATGCCAACCCATATGATGCTTTAATCGAAGCATGCCATGATGACCCGGTATTTACTTTTCTACTCTCAACACTATTTACCCCATCAGATCAAGAATACATACTTGGGTGTAACATACGAATCTCGTACACATACATGAAATGCTCACGACATTTGGTTTGCACATCTGGACTGATTCCCCTTTCAGGTAGAAATTCAAGCTAAGTATGCAACTCACCGAGAAACTCGCAATGCACAACAGAAGGCAAAGATACTGGCTCCTGATTTCCAAGAGATGATACTGGATACCGTTCTGCAAAAGCTAGAGAATCCCAATATTGAGCCTGGTTTTGAGGATCCCAGACATTGCTTAGTATTCTGGGCGCGTCCTCCCCAACACATTAAAGCATGTAAGCTTGATCTGTTCACTAAATCTTAATTCTTTGCTACCTAATTCTATTTGTCAGTCGAAAATACACTGCACTTTGATGTACCTGTATATGTACTTCCCAATACAGATTTGACTCCTCGTTCTCCAGAATCGTTCTTTGACATGCAAAACTGACTTTGCCATATGCAGTGGTTGGGAAAATTCAACAAAAGCTACTTGCTTTGGCTCCGAGTATGTGATAATCTACCCTACGCTTGTCCTCTAGTCTCAAAATACCCAGATTGTCCTAACACTGACCTATATCGCAGAGCTCTGGCTTATGCCCCAGCTCAAGTGCCATCTCACTGCACTGGAGATAACCCATTCTTTGACCTCCCCAGAGATAACCTCCATTCTTAACCAACTTGGTACATCCACCATATCAACCATGACCGATTATCCCCTCCAACACCGTGCACGTCTTATCAAGCCCATGCTATCCTATGACGCCGCCGCAGTTGCCCTCTCTTTTCTTCCTGCCGCCGGAGAATCGCTTACCTCAAACGCTGAGCCATCATTTCGCAATCCCAGAACTACCCAAGGCGACGCGTTCACCTACCACCATCTTCGCCAATCTCTATTTACCATTGCTCGATCTACGGGTATTTCTGTTGACTCCCGTTACGTAGTCCCCAGTTCACATATCACAGTTGGACGATTTCTCACGCAGGAAGATCACGATACACTTGAAAAGCGACAGACTTGGATTGACTTGATTGAGGAAATCAATGTATGGCTCAAAGAGGAGTATTGGCCACGTGAGGGGGCAGACAGGAATGAGGATGGAGAGTGGGTCGTAGGACAGGAAAAGGGATTAGATTGTAGGAGAGGCCAGTTGTGGTACGGAGGAGGAGAGACAGTGATGTTAGGAAAAGGATTCTAAAGTGTACCCAAGGCGTGCTCTCAATCAGCGAGAAAGCTGGCACAAAGTGATAACACAATGTCTGCTATTTCCAGACATCTTGCAGAGCTTTAGACTATGTAATAAAATACATTGCTGACTTTGTCATAATCTCAATGTAATCAATCATGAGGATCTCTTGAGGAACCCACATTCCGGGTATGACCCCGGTACAAAATAATACCATAAAAGCTCTAGCTTGAAGTAGTAACATCAGGCAGCCTAGTCTCCTATAAACTACGCGTGAACAGTCTCCAGATACAGATTGGCAGTATTTCCATTAGCCCATACATGGTAGAAGTTCTAAAGGTTGCCTTGACATTGAAGGCCTAATGCTTGGATGCCGATTTAAGCGAAAGCTGGGGAAAACGCTGCTGTGTTTCCAGTCTTAGGAGTTGGGTGGCATCGTAACGACTCGTCTAGGCCGTACTGAAGAATAGAATCCAGTACTAACAGAACTTGTGCGTGCATTATGTGCGCCGAATAAGATCCCCCATCATTAGCATAAGATATTGCAAACAAATTTGGTTATAACAAGCATTCATATTGTCCACTTCAACACCATGTAAAAGCCCAGTCACGCATACGCAAATGGCTGCAAATATTTTCAAGCACTATATCACGCAAGAAACTTCCAGAATGGTATGTCATCAGCAGACTTTGCTATGTTTCATTTGGTAACTTTGGATGAGGTACGAGGAGTACAACCACAGCATTTTCTCCCGCGCCCCATCACTCAACCATTGAGTGTTTTGTGTATGTTCCTCGCAAAATCCATTGACCCATCCATTTGTCCCCGATGAAAACAAAATTGTCGTAGCATGCACAAATCTAGAATACCAATGCAGCACCCTTGGTCTTCTTGTCACCACTATCGAATGGTTAGTTCTATATTTCAATTGACTGCGCAATTTGCTGAACGTAATGAATATGGGGATTTCGTACCCAAGCTCGAAGTGCTTGCAACGCTTCAATGCCAACTGTGCCTTTGTCTTGCAAGATGTGCACTCCAATCTCAACACAACCTTCTTTGTGGTCTTTGCCTTCTTGTGGAAAACGGGTTTTGTCTGACCACCATAACCAGATTGCTTTCGGTCATAACGACGCTTTCCCTGAGCGAACAACGAAGCCTAATCCAACCTGTTAACTAATCGATTTCGACACGTCAGGCGATGATTGTACCTTTCCGGCCTTGTATTGGGTGACCTTGTGTTGGGTGTGCTTGCGGCAATCCTTGCCTTTGCAGTAAGTGCGTCTGGTCTTTGGGACGTTGACCTACGGATAAGCAAAATATGTCAGCCTTAATTCAGCTTGAGAAAATCATTCTGCTACGGTGCTCCCTCGAATAATTCCGCCACCTCGTCGACAAGATTGATCATTATCCAGCGTATATTGAGAGTCGCGTGTGAAGTGGTCGTGTTGCGAAAACAAGTAGTAATAGATGGTTCACTCGGTAACTTGATGATAGCTTGATTTGCGCCCGATGCCGCATTTTAACCCTTCATTCATCGTTCATCGCTCTCCATCGAAGTGTCGCAAATCTTCTCTCGAAATTCTTGTTTTTCGCTTTCCAACAATCCCAAACAGCCCTTTCTCCGAAGTTTAAATGAATCCAACAAATCAACAGTAAACTGAAATATAACATACCATCTTGGCGATTTATCTGGTGGTCGCTGGGATAGATTGATGTTAGTATCGTCGTTGATCAGATTTCTCGGAATTTTGGGAAACTGAAGTTTGGTGGGCTCGCTTCGAACCAGGCCATGCCGCTTTGGGAATAGATTAAATCACGTGTACATAGTGAGCACGTGCCGAGGCTGAAATGAGATCAAAACATTGTTGGAGGGCTATCTTATCAGAATATCTCTTGTGTAAATAAATATTGACTCATGCTTGAGCCAGGCTCTCGCGAACCACAAGAACAAAACGAAAACCAAAACACGAGCACAAAGCCTCACAGATTGTTTGATTGTCGAATTTTATTTGGGCATTGAAAAGGACCTGACAGTCACAATTGAAACAAAATGCCCCTAAAAGATCGATCATAGGGTTCTCTAGACCGCCGGACTCTCATATGGAGAATGATAATTTGCGGTCATCCTAGAAGCCCAAAGTCGTCGAGAACGCAGGCATTCAAGTTTCAAATGATCAGCTTCAAGCGCCCAGATACAATCTTCAGCCTTCTCGTGACATGTTGACATTGTGATACGTCTATTTCGGGCGTTGAAGATGCTGTATTACCTATCGGAACTTGAAAGCTTTGAAATTTCTTTGGTGAAGACTTACTCCGCTCAAACAATCAATCTATCTATCTGCAGGACTCTAGGCAAATCAATGATGCGCCAATGCTTGAGCATATCGATCTCCATACGAGTTGTCGTTCAGTTGTCCATTCTATTTTTTGATATACTCATACTTTACTCCAAATATCTCTTTTGTTAGCCAACTCTCTGCTTTGCCAACACAACATGGTTTCCAAGATAATTCAAGCAAGTGTCATTGACCCGTCTCAACAATTGAGTTCTTGAGCACGTTTTTCCAAACAACAAAGCTTTGATTAAGAGCCGGCTACTCAATATCCGAAGCACGATTCATCGGCAAGCCAAAGATCTACAAGAAACGTGAACAACATCCAATAAGATGTGACGTGTTTCCCACAGTACGCGAAATCCGGGCATTCTTGTCATTGGCGGTGCGCCTGCAATACGAAAACGAACTCGAAGTAAATTAAGGAATGTGTAATACCATGAACGTCATTAGTTTTTTTCTTCAACATTTGTGGCAAAGGTGTCTATCCCATCCCAAACACTCTCTAACAAAGAATGAACGTCCGGTTCATCTTGCCAATTATCATCTCGTAATGTTACAATTTCCTAGCAATGATAGTATGTACTCAGGCTTGTAGTCGATGAGGGTCAGCTTTGTTTGACATTTACCGAATACCTCACCAATATCAATCAAAAGTTACCGTTTTTAATAATCAATATTAAATTTATCTAAAAGAAATCTTAACATATCTTGAAGACTTTAAATAAGAAATTAGTTTAGTTATAAAATGAAATTTCTCGGAATCATTTAATTCCATGCTTGTGGGAGGTTATCATCAATATATGAACTCCCACCGTGGTTCTGGTGTATTTTGAGACTCGACCTCACTCTGTAGATAGTAATTGCTATGCATATAAAACCAAACTCGAGACGTTTTGCATTGTTTGGGCATCGGAACAAGATTCAGAGTCAATACCATACCTACATTCTAGAAACGCTAATTGGTTAAAACATCAGTGAATGCGGCTTCTCTTTCCATATGTTTGAACGGCAAAGCCAGCGTCCGAGAGGTTAGGCCCTTTTCCACTAGATAGGTAGTGTTTAAGTGGCATCTAATAATGATGGCCAGCTGCCTGCCCCCTTTTAATAATGGAGAAGTTGCCTTCCCTCTACATCATAATAATTTGGCATTCTCTTTCAATTTCCAATGTTATCGACACTTATTCGCTGATATATCCGAATTTTGGTAATCTTACCACACGCTGTAGAACAGTTTGCTTTTTGCATCGCTACTTGTTCTACATTTACAAAATTAGACCGTGCTGCACATCATTCAAATGATTTCACTGTTCACTCTTGTTTTGGCTACACTTCCAATTTATTGGGTGTATTCGAACATAGTAGGATTACGGAAGAATATTGCAGCTGCTAAACGTTCAGGTTTACCATATATAATAACGCGTGAGTTACATTATCTTTTGGGCACTTCAAATGCTGATTAATTCCAGCGATTAGCCTTTATAATCCATTTTGGTTGATAACTCATCGTGTATGGCTACCTTTCATCAAGAAACTACCGACAACATGGACAGAAACTTGGATTGAGTAGGTGATTATAACCAACATTGTTGAGGGCAATTCTAACAAGACTTAGCTATATGACACCAGATTGGTGTTGGGAGAAACTTTACCATCCATTTGCTAGAAATGGCGACGCATTTTTAACTGTTTCCCCTGGATCAATCCTTGGATTTGTCTCAAATGCAGAAGCGACTCATCAGATAACAAGTCGTCGAGAGGCCTTTCCCAAACCTCTTGAATCGTACCGTATTCTCGAGGTATTTGGTCGGAATGTTGTAACGACCGAAGGAATTGAATGGAGGGAGCATAGGAAGATATCTTCACCAAGTTTTACTGAAAAGAACAACGCGCTAGTGTTTGCCGAATCTTGTATACAAGCACAGGGGATGTTGAGAAGATGGCTGGGTCCTGACGGGAGAGGAAATGTGACTTTGAAAGAAGTTCCTACTGATACAATGAGAGTTACATTGCACATTATAAGCAGGATTGGATTTGGGGTTCGTCTATTATGGCCAGGGGAGAAAGCGAGGAGCAAGGAACAAGAATCCGTCTACAGTAGTAACGAAGCACCCGAAGGCCACACGATGAGCTTCGAAAGATCTTTGAGTACTCTTCTAGAGACTTTAGTCTGGGTGCTATTTCTTCCTAAATGGCTTCTGAGTAAGTACTGAGAACAACCTGGTGGTGTTTTACGAGAGGCTAATTTCTTCCCAGGATTAATGCCTTTTAGTTCTGCCCGTAAAGCACTAGAATCTTTTGAAAATTTCGGTCAGTACATGAATGAGTTGTTTGCCCAAAAGGCTCGGGACGCTATGGAAAGTAAGGAAGGTGAGGGTATGGATATTATGGGCTTCCTGGTGAAGAGTTCATACGGTCCTTCTAGTGCGCCAGGGTCTACTAAATTGTCGCCGGACCGAGTCGAGAAAGGCCAAGCTAACAAAGTCGCCCTTTCGGACTCGGAAATTCTTGGAAATGCCTTTGTCATGATGGTCGCGGGCCATGAGACGACCGCGAATTCGGTCCACTTCTGTCTTGTAGAACTGGCCATTAGCCCTAGATCGCAGCGACAAGTCCAAGAAGAAGTGCAAAGAATCTTTGGCGATGAGTCTCCTGAGACCTGGGATTATGAGAAAAATATAAACGTCCTCATGGGTGGTATAGTCGGAGCTACGCTCAACGAACAACTTCGCCTCATGCCTCCTGTGGTTAATATTCCTAAATCAGTTGGTCAAGGTCACGATCAAACAATTTTTATTGATGGAAAGAAAATAACTCTCCCCGCTGGAGCCCATATAAACCTTAATACGATAGGTCTCCATCGAAATCCTAGGTACTGGCCAACCGAACCCTCGAAAATAACCGCGCAGAATAACGATCTCGATGACTTCAAACCAGAGAGGTGGCTTATCAAGCAATTAGGAAAAGATGACAGCGCCAATGATTCCTCTGAGGATGATGATTTTGGTGGATTCACAGGGAAAACCACATCCGAAGGATTATTTCGCCCAGTCAGAGGTTCTTACATTCCTTTCTCAGATGGCGCTCGATCTTGCTTAGGTCGAAGATTAGCCCAGGTTGAGGTCATGGGCATACTTGCTGTAGTTTTGCAACATTATTCAATGGAGCTTGCAGTCGATGAGTGGGCTACAGATGAACAAGTTCTGAGGATGTCCGCAAACGAGAAGAGGGAATTGTATAGTAAGGCGCAAAGGAAAGCAAGAGAGACGATTAGAGGGGCCACGTCACTCATCACTCTTAAACTTCACCCTGGTTTTATTCCGGTACGACTGGTAAAAAAAGGGGAAGAACGTTTTGTAAATATTATAGATTAGTGCTTTAGCCTCATGATACCAGACTGCTCGATGGTCATTACCTGATGCAATGGGAAAGGATAACAATAAAAATTATTTCAGAACGTTTATTCTCCAAACATGTATAGAGATTGTGTCTGAAGGTCGCTTTCATCTGCCCTTTTCATTTAGCAAGTCATGATATGAATATAATTCATTGCTAAGATAAAATAATAATTCAAACCGATGTTCGCGTCTATCCGTTCGCAGCGAGTGTTGCGCACATTCCTTACCAGGACTCAAGTATTCTTACAAGAAGTTCCTTGAATCTCCCATGACAATGGCAGGATCAGAGCTTCATAAAGAAGGGTTGCTCTCAGAGGTCATCAGCCCATTTGGAAAAAGAGTTACTGTGTAGTATACCAAGACTGATCCAACCCAGAACACCCTCAACAGTACTCTGCCGCCCCAAGCTAGTGATTTAAGTCAATCACGTGAAATCTCTAGCGCTTGTTTGTTGACATACTACGCGATTCCTTCCTCATTTGGCACCCCACAATATTTGCCCAAACTTCGCACGATAACCCGAAAAGCAGACATCAGATATCCCCGCACCTTTCTACAAACACTTATCAAATATCATTACCACGATCGCAATCTTTCGCGAAGCAGCTATCATATACCATCATGTCCGGGGTAGCAAATTGGATCAAGGCGCAACGAAAGGGGGATTTGATGGAGCTTGCGGATTCAATTGGACTTAAATAGTATGCGACACCCACACATCTCACCAGCTTTGCAACAGAAGTCACTGACCATTCCCTCAGTATCGATGGTATCAAGAAGACAGAACTGGAGCTTGCGCTCGAAGACTACCTGGTTGAGAATGAATCGCAACTAGCTAACGAGACGCGCCTCATACCATACTATAATAGAAGATCCGGTGCTTCACCCGTGAAGAAGGAACCTTCTTCTGCCCATGAGGAAATGGACACAAAAAGATCGTTAAGACGCAGAATAAGACTTGCATCAGAAATTTCGGAGGTCGGGAACCAAACTACGTACGTTTTGCGACGCGCCAAGCGCGTTACTTCGTTGAAAGGGTAGCTAACACTTTTGTAGTGATGATTCGGAATCTGAAAGGGCAATCGCGCGTTCTAGTACCGCTCTTACACAAACTCCTCGCGCGAACGCGATCACATTTGCATCAAACGTCCCTATCCCACCATCTCCTGCCGTCGTCGCGGATGCTATCGATCGACGCACAGCAGTTTTACGCGCGAAAGCAAATGAATACTATAAAGATTTGGGTATAGTCGAAGTTGTGGAGACTGCCCGTGAAACTGTATCAACTGTCGTGGCCCTTGAATTCATCATGCTACTATCAGAGGCACTTCAACTTCAACCAGAGCTTTTGCAAAACAAATACGCATTCACAATCCCCCCGCTCCATTTCCTGAATACCTCCGAATACGCGGTCAAAATTCCGGATCTGTTCCTTTTATTGACCACGTCGTTCTGGGGCCCATTTGCTCTGTGGTTATCCACAAGTCTCTTACTTCCATTGTTTGCAGCTTACTTCTACAATTTGACAAGCAAGCCAAGTACGCGAAGCAAACATTATTCGTTTGACCCATTAACATTCAACATCGTAAAGGGACTCATAACATTCATAGTATATGGCCAAGGCGCAACTCTCGGTGGGCTCGTGGACCTTAAGCACGTGGCCAGAATCAATTCTGCACTTTATGGGGGATATCAGAGCACACTTGTTGGGACCGGCATTGGGATCCTGTTTACCATGTACGATGCCGTTTTGAAGAAATGATTGCCTTCAGCAGTGAAAATATGAAAACCTGCATGGCATGAATGGAACGTCTATTCTCAGTTCATCGTCTTTGAATATTTATTTCGGCGGCACGTTTCCAGCGAATTGTTTACGGACTGAGTTACATATATTTAGCTATGCGGGGAGAAGGTTTGCATTCGTCTTCGCTCACCCCCTTGATTTCATCTATCCTCGACCGTGCCAACATAATCTTCTCTAGTATTGAGATGCATTGGAAGGCGTTTGAGGCGTGGCTGACTCGGGATACCTATGTTTGTGCATTGCTTTTTGATCCGAGGAGTTATGGGGTTGTTGGGAATCTGGATAGGCAAGCGTTGTAGTGGAATGGGTTGGATAGTCTACTCTTTGGCTATGAGTTTGGGGGGATTATCTAGGAAATATAAAAACCATGTTAAACTTCTGATGTCATTACATCTCTGACTGCTCAGTTTAATCCTGAGAGATAGTAAACATTCTCAAAGACACTGACACCATAAACACACATCTGTTTTACGTTCCGTTATCAGCACTATCCTTTTACGGCATCAGCACCCCTTTACCTCTCGTCACTCTCGCACTAGTCTGGCTTTCTTCAATCATACTACTTCGACCGAGCAAAAGATCATGCATTTTAAAACATCGCATTTTATAAATACAAGTTATGTTTTCTGATTCTCAAACTCCACATAACCCCCCAAAAACTCAGATTGATTAGAAACAGTGGAACAAGACAAAGAAGGTAGACAAATAACAGAAAATCCTATAATTGCTCTCCTGAAGTTGAGTAGACAGGGGGTGTATTTCTGTATCCTCAGTACTATAATGGCTTCTTCAACAACGAACAAGCAAAGTCGGAATGTAAAGATAGCCGGCTGCTCGTATAGCGATCAGGAGTGTTGCATGGTGTTTTCCTTTGATAGGGCCTATCTCCTGCCCAGCATGAGAAGGGGAAAAGGTTTTTATTTGCCTTAACCTTGTTAATCTTCTAATTGAAGGGTGGTAGTGGTTATTTCGTTTTGTATTCTTCGGGAACTGTTCTAGGATAGAGGGAAGGATACTTTTGAAAAGCAAAGGGTTTGGCGGGGTATATAGCCTGATATTTGGGTAGCGGAACAAAACGAGTTTAAGTGATAATGGCTCTAAGAGCACCAGAAATTAGAAATTATAGAATAAACCAGAAATTGACTCTCGACCGGCTACTCTCTGATAAAGTATACCAAAGTAACTTCTAAAGGTATTTCCTGCAAGACCAAATGAAGACTTGATTCGCCTGCTAAGCTCAAATAACAACTCGCTAAATTAAATTTCATGTCTAAATCGCATACCACAACCTGTTCAACCCTCATAACTTCGATAATGCGTCCGCTAACTTTCAACTCGAGGCACCCTCTATTTTGTCGTTTGGATCCAAGTTCTGCGCCCCCTCTACAAGTCCCACGACATTGTATCGTTTCGAGAAAAATGTGTTCCAGTCATCAAGCACGCCCTTCTCTTTGTCATTGAGATCGAACCATTCCGAGGATACGTCGTCAGCTTTAGTAGAAGTTTTGGCCAAAGCGCGGGAAGCATCGTGGCCAGCGAAGACTAAAGATGTAGAAGAGAAGTTAGCGAGAAGAACATGCGGTGGTGCTTAAGAAGGGATCGGGAAGAAGTACCATTGTAAGCACCGCCAGGAAGGTATGCTTTGTTTCCTGTTACATCGTAAACTTTGCCCTAGGTCCCATGAGTTTTGCGCATTGCATTGTGAAACATGCAGAGTTAAGAGTGTACCTTGATTGCAACATAGCATTTGTCGCTATCAGAACCTTTCAACATATTAGCGCCTCATCTCCAGAGATTGTGAAGAGGTCGTAATTACCATTGCACTTCGCAAGTTCTTCCACCGGGATAGGATCGTACTTTGGTGGGTTGAGAGTAACAGGAGTCTTGGGTTCGAATTTACCGGCCATTTTGACAATATGTGTTATGAGAAGTGAAGCTTGATTGAAGAGAAATATTGCGACGAAACAGAAAGCTGACGTTCCTCGATGATGTGGGGTAGCGTCATTCATTGGTTAGCGTATTGCGGGAGACGGGGGTTGTTTTGGTTAGGGTGAAATGTCTTGCAGGAAGGAAATCGTTAATTTTCTGAAGCTCCCAGACGACCAAAGCTTCATTAACTGCGCCAACAACAATTGTGCCTAGATTTCTATATTCAATTGTGCGATTGTTATAGAACCAGCTTCCAAAATGTTCACACCACGGTTCGCAACCTCAATCGGGTCTGCCGGCGCTTCTAATCGCGCATCACAATGTCTTCGTCAACAACGAGTGCAAGCTACAAGATCCAGTAGACCTGCTACCAGAAACTCCATACCATGTCGTACACAGCAGCAGAGATGGCAATCTACACGAGGAGCACAACCTAGGATTAACCGCTCCAAAGGTTCATTCACGAGGAATGCCAAAATACTTTTTCAAGCACATCCATATAGCATGACCGGAGCTACAATAGCGTAATTTACACCTCAATCCGTCCGCTTTTACGGCTTTGATGTGCAGTGCTAATATAGCATTTGCAAATACAGTATAGGATTCGGAGTTTTCTGTTTGGGATATATCAATTGGTGGTATAATAAATACATAATCGACGGTTTCAAGGCCTTTCCCGAACCGGTAGCGAAGCAACTGCGAAAGGCCCTTTACTACACCAATATGTCTCTTGAACCTAAGAATGCTGTTAAATATTACAAAGAGGCTTTACGAGTTGCAGATGAGATGGGTATGGATCCATTTTCTGACGAGTATCTCGGGATCAAAATATCCGTTTGTGTATTGTTAGAGAAGATTCAAGCCTATGATAAGGCGATTGGTGTTTACGAAATCATGAGAGATGACTGTGGGAAATGGATGGAGCAATTAGGAGATTTGGAGAGGAATATTGGCAAGAGGACGAGAGTTCTTAGGAGGATGATAGAGATCAGTGTCAAAATTGCTGATTTATACAACGGGGAATATGTCTTACAACCAGATAAGGCTGAGGAAAGCTTGGTGTATGCGGTGGAGACTATATTAAAGGAACAAATGAGGAGACAGAAAGAAGGGATCAGACCTGGGGAAGAAGTTTGGTTATCGGATGAAGAGATGGGCGGAACTTTTGAAGGTTTATATTGCTATGTCTATTCAAGATGTCAATTCGGATCAAGCTGATTTCTTTCTAGCTCTTGCACATCACTATGAAGCAACTGATAAACACCACCTTGCCGCACCACTATTTCTCCAAGCTATCGCTCTCTCTAGTCCAGCTACTTGCCACACAGCCGTTCTAAGTTTGTTCTCTCTCTACGTTCTGAAAGCCACCCACTAACCACCTTCCACAGTGAACAATCTCTCCATCTCGCTAGCTCAACAAAATCCACCACCAGAACTAGGCCAACCCATACTATCCCGCTCGCAACAAATCAAAAATGCCCGCGCATGGGCTACCAAGTCCTTAGAAATTTGTGCAAAAATAGCACCCCCAGAAAGAACTGAAGAATGTAATATTGGATGTGCTGTTGCAACACATAATCTAGGAGAATTCGCAGAAATGGATGGGGATATCAAGGAAGCTAGGAGAAGATATGAAGAAGCGAGAAGCTTAGCGAGTGCAATAGGATTTAAAGAAGGAGAGGCACAGAGTGAAGAGAGATTGGCGAAGATTGGCGGTAGGCAGGAGATTGTTAATAGGAGTTAAGTCAGTCTGAAGAGGTTTATTTTGAAATAATGATGTGTCTGAGAGGTAGCAAGAGTGTTGCTTTTAGTCACAAGTTCAACTTGGACCCTCCAATACTTCACTCATATGGATATCACCATTGCAAGAGCAGTACATCCTGAATATAAATATACCAACTCAACTCCCTTGTCGCTGTGCAAAGAATAGTAAACTTCACACACCATACTTCTGAAATTCATTCAAACGCCCCAGTATTCAAAGTGGAAGAAATAGATATATCAAGCTACCTATCTGCGCCAAGTAATCCATTATTGCCCGAACCTAATCTAACCTAACCTGAACATAGGTAACTAATCCCAAGCCAACTCATCCCAAACCCTAATCCCAGTCCTATAAGAAGAAAGAAGAAAGCAGAGGAAAAATACATCATCGTTATTCATCACTAAAGTAAATTAGAAACACAACAGATCACAACAGAACAGAACAAAACAGAGCACAATAAAATAAAATATAAACAAAATAAAACACCATCTATTTCTCTTGACCCTAACCCAGCCCGAGAAACATAAAATATAACGGAAAGAGAAATAAAAACAAAAATAAAAGGGGAATGTAACGCCGCATCATCCGTCATTCATAGTCCATCATTCGTAACTTCGTATTTCGTGTTTCGTGTTTTGTCCTTCGTATTTCGTGGGCCGTCGTGGCTGGAGTATTCAGATTCATAGCCTTCACAATCCCACATTTTCCAGTGAAAAGAGACGAAAACAAGAAAAAGGGGATCCATTCTCTCAGATCCCTCTATCACTCATCACTCATCACTCATCCTCCCCCTCAGCATCCAAATCCTCCTCCAACTTAATTCCCACACTCTCCAACCCAGCCAATCTCTTCCTCGCCCACCCATGTCCCCCCTTCCCCCTACAAAGAATCCACTCCCCCCTGCCCCCCCTCTCAATAATCTTCTGCTCCATCGCCCACTCCACAAACAGCCCATCCTCTTCCTGCCTGACCCCTCCCTCCTCCCCCTCTCCCATCCTATCCAAATGTTTCCCCAGATGTTCCATCCTCTCATCCCAGCATCCTCTCCCCTCAAACCACACTCCCTTCCCTTCTTTCCTTTCCGCACACCCTCTCACCGGACACCCCAATCGTTCTGGCGCTTCTCGGCGACTCCTCTCGCAACTCCTCTGTAGAACCCTCACTCGCTCCTCCCACTCTCTATTCTGTTTCCCCTTCCGTTTTACCTCAAACGGGGCATGCATACGTCTCAAATGCTGCGTAAACAAATCCTTCCGATTAAACTCCGCGCCTTTGACTTCTCCATACCCGGGCGCATTCACCTTCACATTTCCATTCAAATTCGAATTCGGATTCTCCTCCCCACCTTTCCGCATCGCAGAACCGGAGCCCGAGTGCGAACTCAAAGGCACCTTCCCACAAGACCCAAGCGTACACACCCAAGCTTGCAAATTGAGATGCTGCGACGAAACATGACGTTTCCATTCGTTTTTCGATGCAAACGTACTTTCGCAACCTGCGAAATTGAAGACGCAGATGAAAGCACGAGTGTGCGCGGATGCGATGTGTCGTTGGAGAGTAGGTGTATCTTTGAAGCCGGTGGTGGTGCATTGTTTACAGGAGAGACCTCCTGAGGATTTGGAGGAGGATTTAGATACGGATGTGGATGTGGAGGATTTGGATATGCGGTTGCGTTTTGGGGTGGGGGGAGAATAGGATTTAGTTGTGCTGGTACGCTTGCGTGGATTGCGGGTGGAGGGACGGGGAGTGTATTCTGTGTCTGATGGTTCGTCTTCTTCTTCAATGTCGCCATCTTGGGGTAGTAGTTCGGATTCAATTTCTGTATCCATTTCTATTTCCCCATTATTGCCAATATCAATATCATCGCCTTCTGCATCAATATCAGCATCAGAGATTGTAGATGTATTATCGTTATTCGAAGCTTGGATAGAAATTGCTTGAGGCGATGCAGCATCTCGAATCGAAGCTCCTAATCCCTCGTCTCTATAATGTGATATATGAGAAGCTAATTTGTGACTTCTGGATTCTGATGCTTGAATCGCATAATCGACATATGTTTCATCCGTCTCGAATTTGATTTCTTGTGGATCGGCAAATGCCTGAACATCACTGAGATTAACACATGGATATCCAGTTGACTGTCCAGATAGGATTTGTGGTGGTGACCATATATCAGAGAAGTTTTGCGAGGTAGTATGAGAGGTATTGGGTAGGGTGTAATCATCTTGGCCCTGAGAGGAATAGTATCCATCGTGAAACCAATCTGTTTCGGTAGTTGGACTTCGAGCACTACTGCAGTTGGAAGAGAGCTCTCGGGAAGGAGAAGGAGATATCATTCTTGTTCGAGAAGCTTGAGGGTAGACACTAACGGGTCCGAATGCCCGATGAGGCGGTCGAGAAAAGCTATCGAACTGAGTCATGGTTGGGATAGTAGTAAAGAGAGCTCGTCCTGGCTCTGTGATGAATCTTTGTAAAGGTTGCTGTGGTAAATCTTGACGGTATTCGAAATCCGGAGAGCTTATTTGAGATTGACGAAGAAGTGGATCAATATTCTGGATCCAAGAACTTTCAATTCCCATCAAATCCTCATGACGAAAAGCTTGAGGATTTGATCTATTTTCCTGGAAGAAAAGTGGTTCCATAGTCGAGTAAGGTAAAGTATCGTAAGACATGATGTCCAAATAATATAAGTGGAAGTAATCGAATAGCCAATATAGATGCGTCTTCGATTTTGATTTTTGCTTTTGGCCCCCACGATTCTAGACTGAAGAAATGGGGCGGAGCCAAGCTTCTAGAAGAGAAAGAGATACAAAGCAGTGAGCTTGGAAGGAATAGAGCTGATATTTGTTTGTTTTCTTATTGATCCTACTGCGGAATAAGTTTCTTGTGTATCCCAAATAAAGTCATGAATCAAGACGACAGGACAGGAGAGACAACAAACAGAACAAACAGAACTCACAAACGTAGTTCGAGTATCTCCACCTTGCTGCGAACTTCCAACAAATCCTTTTGCAGATAACTAACAAACAAACAATAAATCTTTTTTTTTTTGCACACACGACCTTTGGTTTTATTTATGCACAAACCAAACCATGAATTTCAGATTACCAGGTCAGGAAAATCCACTGGTGGATAGTCGAAGATGGAGATATTGAGACTTGGGGAAAGTCGGAGGCGAAGTAGCGAGAACGATAGGCGCAGTGGTTATGTATGTAATAGATATGATGTAGGTATTCAGATGATACAAGAAAACAAAGAAATCAGAAACGGCACGACAAATCTCTGATGTATGAGGACAAGCCTCAACATATCCTCCACCAAAGTTCACATGTGTACCATTTGGGAGCGACAAGTTCATTTGCCATTTCTCACAGAGCCGCAAGGTGAGAAGGGTCGGTCCCACAGGAGGCCGGTGAAGGATCTCCTCACATAATTCCAACGTTTCTGTATGTCGACTTTGGCGTGCATACCCCCTGAGCCCATAAATGTATTGGAGATCGATGACTCTCTCTGTGCTGCGCCCCTCATCATTCCTCATGTTCCTTGATGGCTTGAAGCAGCTCTGACAGGGCACCGCATACCACCCTCCACCTCAAACAATTTGCCCATGTCGAGATTCTTAATCATGATGCGAGTGGAGACCCGACCGAGCTAGTCAATCGTGCAGATGCTCTTTCGTTTCCTTTTTCTACTATCCTAACATGGATTCCACATTAGAACCAATGAGACACATGTACAAAGCTAATCCTCGTGCATGTGTGTAAGGCGGACAAGGCGACCACTAGGCAGACCTCGACGTCAATTCTTTAAATTTCGAGAATTGTTATTATTGTTTTTTATCCATCATTCGAACAGCACCCACAAGCCGTTCCGTCAATTGAGTAAAGTTCTCTCGGCACAAAATAAAATTCTCATTCGATAACCTTACGATCGGGCTCACTGGGGAAACTTTGTTTTCTTCCGCTCCTTCGCTTAGAGAGAGCTACAGTATGTACAATAACTTTGCTTCGCCTTTTGCTCCAAAATTTGCTGTAACACAATATTCGCATTCGTTTCTGCTTCAAAGCATACATTGTACAGCCAAGAACACCCAATCCTTTTCTTTAACATTTTCCTCTTCCTTTTCCTTTCCCCTTTTCCCTCTTCCCTTTCCTTCCTCATTGGTTCATATTGGGTGTCAGCACTCTAGCCCCCACCCACACCATCAAATCCTCCAACACCCCAATCGCCGATATTGAAAACCGCCCCCAAATAATAACAGAGACTGCCGAGTCTGTATCGCAGTCGCAATGAATGCATCACGATGCAATCGGTATAATCAAGCGTTCAACATGCGTTTTCGTTCGTTAAGGTTAATTCGCTGGGTCGTTTAGAACACTCAGGTTTCTTTTCTTTTCTTTTCTTTTCTTGCCCATTTTACCCCTTCCCCCCATTCCACAATCATCACATCAATCTAAACCAAATCTATATCCAAATGCTACACAAACCCGGCTATCCACATTGAAGATCGAGTACGACGAAGAAGTAGTATTAACAAACATTCCACATCTTCCTATGCCACCGAGCAGTGTCTGCTCAGTGCTCACATATGAATGTAATCTTCAAGATCTCCGAATGCATGCAGTACCAAACCCAACAATGCCCTGTGAGCAAGCTTCAACGCCCAGAAAGATATCCCCTAAAGAATCAAGAATACCCCTCTTTCCACAGACAGGCAATGGATACACATACATATATGCAGCCTCACTTTTTGGCTCCGCTTACTTCGCCCTACACCTACCTACATGTCCAAACCACACTTCCACACTAAAAACTCGGTGACCAAAATGGGCCTAGCTTCACATGTATTCATGTTGTAGAAAAAGGTGCGCCACGTGGAGGGAAACTTGCATATTATATGTGGCTTTGCCCTTGATCCTGCGCAGTTTTTACAAATGTGGTAATCTATGTTATCCTATGAGCACTATGTGCCCTACACCATCTAGAATCTATTCGTGTGTGTTAAGCGAGATAACTCCTTCATGGGCCGGATTGGAAAGCGGTTATCATTGCGGCTGAAAATATCGTATTCCAACCATTGGAGTTGTTATTCAACACGATCACTCAACACTTCCCACTATCATAGGTATAGTATGTCCAAAATAATCAATTTACGAGTTACTGTGCCCCTCGCTAACCTTTACATTTTATGGAAAAGATTTTCTTTCTACCATAAGGTTAAATTTGCAAACGCAAATGTAAAAATCCCTGGATATCTTCCCTCCCAGTTTTTCAAATTCCTACCCAATTACATTGCAGACCCATTAGTTTTACACAATTATCCCTTCTCAAATGTAAAGTGGTCAATACCACATTAAAAAACTCCAATCAATATCCATGAACATGTCAGATTTTTTGTCCTTCACAATTACCTATCGAATCACTCTTGCACTCGTTGCAAAAATCATGACTGCAGGAAGTACACTTGGGACTAAGAGCAAGAGTACGTCCGAGATCATCTGCACAATGACACTGTAAATACGTTAGCGATTGCATATTGCACAGTAAAATAGGAGCGCGTACACAGTAAACAATCTCCCCTATCTTTGTATACTTTGCTGGCCTGTCAATCTCATCGTGGTTGCGTTCTCGTTTCTTGGTTATTCTGGGCTCTTGACCCACCAAATCAGACGAGACTCCTATATTACCGACAGATTCGGGTGAGCTTCTACCAAAATCATTGGTAGAATCTGTTGAAAATTCCTGACGGTCATCTTTAGGTGAAGATCCACCTAAAGGATTTGGACTGGCGACGTCGCCCTTGGGTTTATCACTATCAACTGGAATCCAATCCTGAATGCTTTGTTTTTGAAGTCTGTGGCGCCCCATGAAATGGTCATCTATGTGATCAAACCTTTCAGTCCAGGCATCAAGACCCTTCTTCTTAAGATCAACAAGCGTCTTACAGAAACCACACCAGAAACGAGCCTGACAATTACGGCCAATACGACAAGTATCGACCTTAATCTTAACAGTATCTTGGTCAATTATAGCATGTTCTTTCTTTAAATGATCTTGGAATGTTTGGCGACGATAAGAGACTTTCGCACATGCTCCACCTTCGGGCTTCTCATTGTCGCAACGCCAGGTCTCCAGATGAAAATGTTGCGAGTTCTCGTGTCGTTTCCAATCATTTTTACTTCCAAATGTTTTGTGGCAGGCCAAGAAAGTACAGCCGTAAGGCCTCTCGTGCCGTTTCATATGTTTTCTATTTGTAATCAGTAACAATGATGCAAGACGTAGAGTTTGAGCTTACTTCAACTCGCAAGGTCTTCCTTTGAACTTTTTACAAACCTCACAGGTAACTTGGTTTTCACTCTTATTGCTGGCAACAGATCCTGGGTTTTGTATCCGAGGTGTATGATTTGGATCCTTTTGAATAATGTAACCTAACTTTTGAAGCGTTTTGTAAACCTCAACGGCTTTTTCCTGGTCCAGGGAATCATCTGTTGAAGAAGTAGACTTATTGAATCCATCTGGTAAGCATGCAGCTTTATCTGTTGTGGATCCCCAGGAATCAGCGGGGGGAGATTTCCCATTAGGCAAAACTTTCCGTCCCATCGGCAATGCACCAACGTTGGATGGATTTTTTGTCTCTGACAATGCGGTTCTAATTGCTTCGGTAATGGTTGCATCAGTGGCTGAGACGCTACTATGCCGAGTTGCCTTACCTGCAGGTGGTAATGGATTTCGTTCCACCGATGGACGGCTTACATGATCAAGATTACGATCCAAAGCACTCTTTGTACCCACTAGGGTTGAGGCATCACTTTCTAAAAAGATTTTGTTAATGACCTCTGATGGATTTCGAAATAATTCCGATGGTTGAATGGTATCATTATTATGTGAATCCGAGGGAGGATTGTTCGGTCCAGATATAGCAGTAACACTGGTATTCACATCCGCGACGAGAGGTTTCTCCATTGGATTGTCCATTGAGGTGACTAAATCCTGGATCAAGTCTGGATACACGGATTTCCAATTGTTTCCGTTGTCCTGGGCTTTAGGTGAACATTCGTTAACTTCCCTGTCATGCGAGATATCGTGGGGAGACACTTCTGCAGAAACATGGGCATTTTGGGGCAAACCCGAGGGTTCGGAAAATTCAGCCCTAAACAACATTAGTCCCAACAAATGTTATTGAAGTCCTCTCAGACCTACTGTCGTATCATTTCCTCAAAGTTCTCTTCCAATCGAACGGCGTTTGAATGAACCCGTTTTAAGTGACTACGGAAGTTATCGAGTCGTGGCCATGCTTTATCCTTGGACTTACACCCGGGTACAACACAGCGGTATCTTTTTATTGACTCCGATTTCGAGGTCGTAGCTAAGGGGTGTTTGCTCTTGGTGTGTCGATCTAGATCGTTGGTTGTACTAAATCCCTCAGTTCTTCCGCAACCTGGATAGTTACACACAAAGGGCTTTTTGTGTCGTAAGTCATGCTTCCTGTAAAAGATTAGTGGTGATTCGTCATGGCAGATCACTAAAGGAACGGACTTCAACTCAGATTTTGTTTTTACGAATTTGTGGCAGGTCGAACAGAACAGTCCTGGCGAGTTAATAGAAGCCGGAAGATGTGTTGGCCATGGTGTCTTATTCTCGCGAGATTGCAATGCCTCACTCAACCCCTGAAAAGGCTGATAGTCTGCAACATGACCTGCTAAACTTTGACAGTCTTGATCGCGATCATTAATATCAGAGCTAAAGATTGAAGCGTTTCCATGGCTCCTTCTGGTTTCATATCCAGAATCTGATTGTGGTGGGCCACCAAAGTGAAAGGGTCCATTCTCCAAGGGATCTTGTTGACGATACGGCCCTCCGAAAGCAACGGGTGCACGATTATTTGAACGAACCTTGACATTTGTTCTCTCCTCTGAGATGGGATCCGAAATTGTCTTGGGGTACCAAGGTCCATCATTATCGGCATACCATTGGAGTAATGGAGCCTGGCCTGTCGCACGATCCATTGGCAATTGTTGCATCCTGGAAATTGGTCCATGTGGGGAATTTATGTCAGGAAATCCATGAGGAGAAGGAAACAATGTTGGCTCCCAAGCAACCGAAGAAGAAGGGGAAGGACTTGGAAGGGTCCTCGAATTACTCAGATCAATCTCAATAGGTTGAGGTGGAAAATCTAATGATGGTGGAGCCATCTCTCCTCGTGTAGAACCATATCCGGAATCTGAAGTATGCATGGAAGGAGGTGAGGGATAATACTAAGATTTTCCATCAGAACATAGCTCATGGAAGAAGTTGAAAGGGTGGGAGAATTGATCATACATGGCGTGGATAACTCCCATTACGGGGATAGACTGGATGCATCGACATTGCTATTTGCTGTCAGTCAATACTCTGACAAGCTTCTACTCGACCCGACATAACAAACCGACGAGAGATATGAGGAAAACTGTAGGAGATATAACCAATATATCAAAGTCTTGGAAGTGGACAAAATGTTATTTGACGTGAGATGAGCCGCAGCAATGAGAGAGAAGTCGAAGAAGACTTTCGCATACGCAGGGCAAATGACCCGTACGCTTAATCGTGAACCATGGTTCAAATGACAACTCGGAGTACTGTATGTAGACGAGGAAAGGAAAATGGTTTGCGAGATGAGATTTCCAAAGAGAGTAATGAGGCAAAATACAATAGTTTGAATGTATATATATATATAAATATGCGACACTGATGGAGAAGCAGGCGATCGAAATGCTTACGAGGTGCGCGTGCTAGATGTGATGTGGTGAGATGAGGGAGTGAGTGAGTGAGTAAGTAAGTAAGTAAGTAAGTGAGTGAGTGAGGGAGTGAGTGAGTGAGTGAGTGAGCGAGTGGTTTTCGGTGAGAGAATCGGGGTATTAAGACCAATGGATTCCGGGCGCGCGGGCAATGGAAGGGAAGTAGAAAGAGTGCGACACAACAGCCAATGAATGAAGTCTTGTTTAATAAATAAGTGCAGACACACAAATGAAGAAATAATTATTTATAAGCTTTTCATTCTCATCAAGTGATGGATCTTCTCCTTCCTCTGGTCATAGATATGTACTGATTATACTTGAAGAATGAAATGAGGTGAAGTGAAGTGAAGTGAAGTGAAGGGTAAGAGAGAGATAAGCAATGAAAAACGTGTAAATGTAAATCCTGTGCTAAGTGAGAGTGAGGCTTGCATTGGATTGCATTGGATTGCATGGTGAGGGAAGTGAGGCGAGCAAGCGAAGAAGAAGAAGAAAAAAGAAATCTGGGGGGATGTTTGAACTTTGCAGAATCCAATACTAGGCAGCAGTAGCTGGGCTGGGCTGGGCATCCTTTGGGAAAATCAATGTACGATGTACGACTAATCAATTACTCAGCTATTCATTTAATCCGTACTGTTCATACTGTCAGTCTCAGTCTCAAACCTTTACGCCCGATTGACATGAGTATGAAGAAGATCATTTGCTCTTTTGGAATATGATGTGTGGTGCTTGGTGCTTGCTGCTGTGCAATCCATGTTTTGACACACGGAAAAAAATCAATATCACGTGAAAATCACATGAGTATCTGTTGAATGGGATAAAGGTTTCGAGGATAAGAGACTTATTACATCCATTGATACTGGTTGTACAGACTTAAAGACCGCCTATCTAGTATCACATACATTTTCTTGATATTACCACCTACTTGTGCACCTAGTATCTCTCTAAAATTCATGCTATGAACCTAACGCAAAGAAGGGATCAATCCTCAGCCCTCGCATATCTCGTACATGTGAATTTGAACACAACCTAAGTTCTCCATCATGAGATGACGTTTCTCTACGCTATGTTCACTCACCATGGATTTCATCCATCTACCTATCTACAATCTACAACTTCACAGATTCTACAACTTCTCACAGCACCCGAAAAAACCACACCCACACACCCACCCATGCATCTTTCCAGAACTTCTGCACCCCGCCTCCTCACATACATATTTACCTACCTACCTGCCTACCTACCTACCTATTTACCTACCTATTTACCTACCTAAACCCACCTAAACCCACCTAAACCACCACATAACCGAATGCGATCTCGTGATACCTCAAAACCGGATTCCTCACTTCCCGCACACATACATACATGCACTTCACACATACAAACCCCATATCCCAAAACAGTCCATAAATCCACGCGATCACGTTTTCGTATACGTCTGACAAAATCGTACAAGTCATGTAGAACAAAGACCTCTCGGTTAAGCATATATGATGGGTGAGGATTATGTAGCTAGCTAGCTAGCTTTGTATCCTCATATTCTGCATACAGATCATATCATACCTAGTTTTCTTGCTGTAGGTAGGAAGGAAGAAAAGCGAGGAATTGAGCCGACGCTCTGTGAAGCGTTCTCTTCATAAGCGTACGAAGGATGAATAGTAGAGAATGGAAAGAGAGACATTGTGTAGAGTAGGTGAGTAGGTATACGTATTGTGATACCTACCTAGATAGGTAGATGTGAAAATAGAAAAGAAACGTGAGCGATAAAAGATTGAGATTTTCACCTCGTTTCATCCCACCTCGTCACTATGCCTCTCCTCATATACAGCACAACATAACATACATCTCACATCTCCACTCCCATACCCCCAAACCCTAAACAATGCATCACGACCCGATCTCTACCATTCCCAATTTCTCCACTCTCCTACCTCTCCTTCTCTCCTTATCTACACACAAACTCCCATCTCATTCCACCTACACCTTCTCAAACACCAATCCTTCAATACCTACCCATAAGAATAGATAGAAATAAAAAACAATACAAGAACACCCAAATGTATATATCATTCTACCTCACGAGACGACTAGTCCTGAGTACCTGAGCTCTTAAAAAAAAAATCACATAACCACAAAACCCAATATATAAACACAATCATACTTACCAATACACATTCACTCAATAGTTCCAACCATGAGTACCCCTAATCACATTCATACATCTCATAACTCATCCCCTCATATTATATTATAAACTCCCTCCCCCAACTCACCCCAACCTCCAAATTTCATGAGTGAGTGGACCAGGCCTTTCACCATGAGTTGAGAAATAATAATTTTACATTTGAATTGTGCTTTCGTTCTGCCTTTCTTTTTACTCAAGATCAAATCATGGAGTCAACACATCCATGCAACCTCAACATTCTCGATGCTTCTGTGCTGATTATGTTCCAACCACTTTGCCCATCAATTCATTCATGATATCAGAATCATCACTTTATCATTCCATTCAACTTATCAGATTCTCTCAATGCTAGTAAATTAACGCATACCAGCTCCTCCGAGTCCACTCATACCCGCTAATCTACTAGCCAATTCTGGATATTTCTCCTGGACTTCCAATTGTGTTCTCGTAGCTTCAGCATAACTCAGAGCATTGACAATTTCTCCTTCTGTTCTGGATAATTCCGCTGCTCGCTCAAAGTACGTAAGTGCTTCAGTTACCTTGCCTTGTTGAAGAAGAAGTTGTGCCATGGTTGCGACAGCAATGTCACACTCAGGGTCGACTATTCAGAATTACATTAGTATAGGGGGAAAATGGCTGGGGAAAATCAACGTACTGATAAGAGCCTTTTCGCAAAGTTTCTCAGCTTCACTGAAATCTTGCTTCCATTGGAAAAGAGCAAGAGCTTTGTTAATGAGTGGAAGAACACTCATGCCTAATGGTTTAGTTTGCTTCTCCAACTCAACGGCCTTTTCGAATTGTGAAATAGCTTCATCATACTTCTGTTGATCTAACAAAAGCTCTCCGTAGTAGTTGTATGCATCAGGTACATCTTCGAATGCCTTGATTGTGCGTCTGAATGTTCCCATCGATGATGCGGTTGAGCCCATCTTATATTGTGTAACACCGAGTTGAATGTGCGAGAAGATGAAATCTCGGTCAAGATCAATAGACTTTTGGTAGTCCTTTGCTGCTTGTGAAAGTTCTCCGAGGATGAAATTGAGTTGGGCACGGTGATAGTAGATATCAGGGTCATCGTCATGTTGTTCCATAGCTTTATCGAAATCGGCAGCTGCGGCATCCTTGTCACCTGATTTTCGTGTTAGTAGCTAATCATAAATTAATGGACTGTAAGTACTAACCAAGTTCCAAATGCATGCTTGCACGCTTGATGTAACTTTGAGTGTAGTCGGGCGACAGTTCGATACTCTTGCTCAAATCACCCAAAGCATCAATTTGTACGCCACGAAGATATCTGAATGTTCCACGCATGTTGTAAGCAAAAGCTTCATGCTCACCGAGATCCCCCATTTCTAAGGCCTTCTCAAATGCAGCTGAAGCATCTTCATATCCCTCATTGGTCTTCTTTGCCATAGCTCGAAGTCCGAGTTGTAGTTGTCCTTTTCCTGACTCCTCTGATATCTCAACACTATCTTCTAGTCCTGCAGGGGCGGGTTTCGATCGGAAACTTTGGAGGTAGTTGGTGACGAATGTTGGACTTGGAAGCTTCTTATCCTTGGCCTCAAGAATGACCTTTGCCTTAGACTCAGCTACTTTTTTGAGCAGTCTCTCAACAGATTGTGCGCTTTGCTCATTACGGAAACCATCGATAATACAGCTGGCTGTGAAATCGAGTAAAGCCTCACTGTATTTCTCGGTATGCTCATAAGCATTTGCTCTACGGTTCAAGGCCTTTACATATCCACTATCGAGATTGATCGCAGCAGTAGTATCCTCAATAACCTTCTCGAATTCGCCAAGAGCGTTATAGCATGCTGCGCGGTTCGAATAGAAGATAGGATCCGGCTTGCAAAGGATGGCCTTCCCATAAAGATCGATGGCTCGTGGATAATCTTTAGCTCCATATGCGGTATTACCAGCTGCCTTCAACTTGGCGGCATAATCTTTACGTTGTTGATCCGATAGACTTCCCACAGTGTTTTCGTCGACCTCAGGAAGTTCATCCACAGTCTCGACTGGTGTTTTAGGTTTGGTATCAGCTGGCGTGGTTCCCTTTTCTAAATCGGCTTCTTTCTTTTCTTCCTTCTTCCTTCGCCTCTTTTCCTTCGACTTCCTTGGCACGCTTTGGGTAGATGTGGAATCCTTCTAATGTAATGAATGTATTAGCATCTACAATGATCATGTATCTACCAAAACCAGTGGTAAGATACAACTTACCGAGTCTAATAAATAGTATGCAACTCCAGCTCCTGAGACTACTACTGCCACACCAGCGATTGTATATACAACTGCCTTGTTCTCAGAAGCCCATGTGGTTATGCGATCCCAGACTGATGATTGTGGTGTTGATGCCGCAAAATTTGGCATGGGTTTGCCCGGAGGCATTGTACTTGGTACAGACATTTAAAAACAATAAAATGGGCGATTAAGGAAGATGCAGTAGGGTAAGGGGGAGGATTATGAATGGTATAGCTGATAGGTGGTGGTTACAATCTTGATGTTCAAATTGAAGGTGGATTCAATGACCAGATCAAAAAATCTTGGTGATACCAGTTTAATCATCAAGTCAAGCTACGGCATTGGCCATCCTTAGCGCATGACGGCTAAAGCGGCGCTCTTTCGTCATTGTGGACTCGCACCACTCGTCGCATGGAAAATCCATATAATCCCCGCCGCCTTTGGCGAGGGGTAGATTTACTATAAGACCAAAATTTACATTTGCACCAATTATAGCCATCGGCACTTACAAACTCTTAGACCTCTATATTTATAACTTGCGCGTTGGGTGACATCTACTATCCGCTTCCAGGATGTTCAGGGGAAGGGAATTGTTAATCTACAAGATTTCTTGCTAGATATTGTAGTAAATCTACACAAATAAAAAGTGTATGTTTCAAGTAGATCTAGATGCCATAGTCCGGAGTATCATATACCCTTCTTGAAATCTAGCCATCCATCTTAGAAACTAGAGAAACAAATCTACAAATCAATCATACACTTTCAAGTCCGGAAACCTCCTCAGCCTTTCAGCATTACTAAGTCCCACTTTCCACACAGATCTATCCTTCTCATCCTGAACAGCCGTATATCTCAACCTCAAATGACTAAGAACATCACATATCTGTTCGCCCTCCGCAACATTCCCATGGTTTCCCAGAGAACTCATCACCGGCCGCAGTATACTCGCTGTAGAAAAGACACTCTCATCTTTAACCACCACTCTATTTGCTATAAACGCCGTTGTTATAAAACAGATCGCTTGTACAGAAACGAGACCAATCAAAAGTCCCAAGAGAAGCGCATGTTGAGTAATTTTGAGCTGAGTTCCTATAACAGGCCGATCTCCAATCGCGTATATTGAGGGATTGTTAGAATTCGCAGCAGCAGCTATAGCACCAATAGCAAAATACGATATTTGATATCCAAAATCATTCGCAGATCCATTTCGCGGATAGCCGTAAGTAGACTCAGAGACATATGTTCAATATTGAGTATCGTTTAGTTCAGGATTAGCTGTATAACCTTGTAGAGCGATTGCTGCTGATGACATATGGCGGAGTGGTAGAGATACTTCTTGATTTGCGTTTTGCGCGTTGATAACAGGACCGACTGTAATGTTGCATTTGTAATACCAAGGTTCGTTTGCGGAAGCCTCGAGTGCTTCAACAATGCTACAACCTTCGCCGCATGTTTTGAATGGTACGGTGAAGAATGTTGTCTGATCTGGTCCAGCAGCGATTGGTAATTTGACCTTGAAGGCCTCTGATTTTCCGTTCTTACTTATGTTCAAATTTTTAAAATTACCATTTCCACCCTCCAACACAGGATAGCTTTCACAACTCGATGTAGACTTGATAGTACGATCCGAGTACGCAAAAGTTGAGCCATCGGAAGAAGTATCCGTAAATACAAAGACCCAACCTCGTTTATCAATCCCGAATAAATCAGCTGTCAATCCAGATTTGTAGATTGTTGCTGGTTCAGAAATTGGTTGAGTAGTAGACCACAAATTTAAAGCCATCATACCGAAACTAATAATTAGCATCGCTCATGAACATAGCCTCACGAAGGAACTCACCTATTTGCTGTATACTGTTGTGCGCCCAAGTTATTTATCGAAGCTCTACCATTTGGAAGCTTTACGGGAAAGAATTGTGTCATATTAGGATAAGAAACATTCCCACGAGACATATGAGCCATCTTCTCAACAGTATCAACTGAATATGTAAGTCCAACAGATGCTATGGCCACTTGAGCACCCTATTTTTGTCAGTCTACGTATCTAAGGATAGTTGATACAATGAGCTTACGATATTGAGAAGAATCCAAAGTAAACATGACATGATCATAGTGCCCAAATCCCAATCCCAAGTGAAATGTCTAATCTCATACCAAATTGTGCGTCCAAGGAGGCTAGAGACAGTGGTAAGGCTGTCAGCGTGTAGAATTGTATCGATCTTGTGGTTTATTCAACAGGGGCTATTGGATGAGTGTGGTCATGAAACTCACGTCTCTTAGACTTCTTTCCCTTCTACTTAAAATCCACCATCTGAGGTCGATTGCCATAGCCTCAAATCCAAAAGTGAGACTCATTCCAATCATCAAAACCAGATAGAGCGAGATGGCGTTGAAAAATTGCTTCTCCTCTTCAATCATATCTTGGTCCTTTGAAACGACTCGAATTGTTATGTAAAGAAGAGATATCAGGACAAATGTGATAAGCCATCGGATGAAGCCTCTTCGGAAGAGTCTCCAGAATTGCTTTGATGATTTAAATCTCAACTTCAACGTTGCGAGAGAGTTATCGCTTACAACAGAAGAAGAATCGGCAGAAGAAGAATCTGAATATAAAAGGTCAGCTCCTACCTAAAACACATAAGAGAATATGATATTACTTACCCATTGCTTCTACTACGCATCCAAAGCTAGCTAATGCTTAGCAGGTTGTATTTTCCTAGGGCGCAGTCTGAATGATATAGTTGATTAAATCGTACCAAGCAACTCTAGGTATCTCAGTTCATCGAAGTACAGCCCAAATGACGGGGTCAGATAGGAAGAAGTATGTGGAAAGGGTTTCAGCAACCACGATTCATAAAACAAGCTGGGAGGTATCTGGCAGCAACAGTCTATTCCTGGTTTGGAGAACATTCTACTACCATCATACTATGCAATAAATTCATTACAAATAAGCTGCAACCGTCGATTACAATCTCGACGGATGCATAAAATCGCTGACTCATGGTGAATACATTCCAAAGATTTAGGAATGCGGAGCAACAGCATATACACCTTCTAGAAGCAAAAGAAGATACCATATGGTACTCAATATAAAATTACTGTACCGATAACATAATATGATAGGAGAAATTCCAACACCTGAAGAGAAAGGAACTTGTTACGCCACTGTGAAAACCGAACATCGTCTGCCCTGTCACCCATGAGGTGCATCGTTTTCTGATAGGCATTCATCATGTCGTCTATTTCTCACTCCTTAGCCTCCTATCACCTCAGAGTCACTAGAGATACTTCTCAAGATGAATTCTATATACAAAGTTTCATGATATGAGAAAACACTTGTATTGCAGAATCATACATTGATATTGTCATTAACAAGAAATCAAATGAAGTTTGAAATCAGCCAAATGATCAATTCTGAGGCGCTACTACCGAAGAACTCCCACTACCTAAGGTTAATATCACCCACCACGTGACTCCCATGCCATCCACCAACCCCTCAAAGCAAAATCACAGTTTCTTATTCCAATTCTTTGAGAGCCCCTACCTACACTTACTAATTTCCAAAAAGAAACGTTAAATTTACCGTACGTGAACTTTCTTAATTCACTTAATTCACCAAGAGATTTAGATTTAATTCTAAATTATGCTTCTCATTGCGATGAGAAGAAGTCGACTTTGGGGAAGATTTTATCCTGTGAGGTTGTTGCATTTAGCTCTATGAGTTGTATAGCTGCTTCTAGCTTGGTAGTCCAAACACCATATCAACATTCTCTTTTGATAGAAAAGCTATTGAAGTTTTTATGATGCGATCATACATCGAGTGAGTGTGTAACGGATATGCCTACACACACATGAAGAAGTTTCTTCTACGAACTCGATTCTCCGCTTTGCGAAGCCGATTATGACTCAGAGACACATAAATTATATATCAGATCAAGAGCACCACAATCCTAATATGTGTAATCTTTTTATTTCACCATTTTTCATTCAGATTTTATAAATACCAAACCACAAGATAGAAAGAATCTAACAAGAACCCCCTTAGATCCTTTCTTCCTCCACCACCCACTCCAGCATGTCTCCCTCCCCCTCCTCCTCCCCAAACCCTCCCTTCCAACTCTTCACCTCCCTCCGCTACGACCCCCTCCTCCTCCAATCCCCCCTCAACATCGAATCCTGGCCACTCCCCACTTCGACCCCCACCCCATCCCCCTTCTACATGCTCCCCTACCACCGCGACCGACTCCTCCAAGCCGCAACCCACTTCTCCTTCCCCGCCGCCATCGCCGCCATCTCCGGAGTCTCCGGATTCCAAAACCTCCTCAGCACCCTCTCCTCCTCCATCGATACACAATCTCCCACCCCCCTACGCGTACGCATCGTCCTCTCCCACACCGGAACCCTAACCATCGAAAGTAATCCCGTCCCTCCCGTCCCACTATCCAATCTCTTTCCCAATCGTCTCCCACCTCCTTCCTCCATCTCCCTTCCTCCAACTCCCTACATCTCCTCCCTCACAGGCGGCGCCCTAACCCTCGGTCCTACCACCTTTCTCCCCAGCGACCCGAGCACCTCCATCCCATGGACTATCATCCCCGATCCCTCTCGCACAACTCCCACCCCCTACACCAGCTTCAAAACTACCTCGCGATCTCAATACAACAGCGCGCGCGAGCGCGCCCAAATCCCTACCTTTACTTCCCCGCAAGAAGTCCTGCTCATTTCTTCCAAAAATGGGGAGATCATGGAAGGGTCCCTCACCACTCCTTTTTTCTATCGCGATGGGAAATGGGCTACGCCGTTTGAGAGCAGCGGGGGTCAGATTGGAACGACTAGACGATGGGCATTGGAAAAAGGGTTCGTTTTACTTGATCATCTTATCACTCCTCTCATTCTCTCCTTCCCATGACTCTCTCCATATTCCTCTCCAACACTCTCTCCATATACCCTCCCCTACAAACCCACCCTCATCTCTAACAAGAATCATCCCCCCTCCTACCGAAACCACAAACCCATCTCAACCCAACGAAACTAACCCCCACAACAGAATCTGCGAAGAAAGCACCATAACCCTCAACTCCCTAACCGAAGGAGAAGAATGTTGGATCAGCAACGGAGTGCGAGGTTTTACATGGGGGAAAATTCAGCTTTCGCCTTAGACCATCATATATGAACCACCTCGAGCCACCATAGATAGACCACCACACAACACATCGTAATAGATAGATATCTCACTCTGTATACCATAAAAATAGAACTTGAAAACCAACATATGTATATATATCAAAGATACATGCACCAACACAACGAAACCTAGGTCACTAGTCTGAGTGGGAAAACTCAAGCCCCACGACGAAGCGGTAGAATCAATATCCTAGACGTGCTAGGATTATCTAGAGTGTAAAGTAAAATGTGACGGAGATACTCATTAGAAATATATCAAACATCGAATGTAATCTATTCATTCTCTTCCATCCTAAACCCTACTATCATCATTTTATCATCTCGCAGCATGACCAGATACAGGAGATACAAAACAGCAAAAAAATGGCTAAGAGAGTGACACGATGCAACAAAAAGAATGATAATACCCGCTATAGGACCTTTCCCGTAATTTAATAGACCAGACCCTTTCATTTTTCCAGTAGTCAGGTTAAGTCTTTAGAGACAGAGAAAGAGCTAAAATTTGCTGCGCCAAGAAATAGTTTTATGCTTGCTTTCGGAAATCTTGCATCGCACGCTGAAAATCCAATCCAATCAATCTTTTCTTCTTTATTCAAGTTTGAATTTAATACCCTCACTCCCCCAAAAATCACCCTTCATAAAAATCAAATCTTCTACGATCGCATAGCATCCAAACCACCTTGTAAATCTTGTTCAAGATCATTTGGTCCTTGTCCATAAGCTTCTTGTGGTCTTGGATCCTCAGCACGCCAGCTTGCTTGCTCTTGTGGTATAGGTACTTGAGGACCATTGTTTTGACCTTGTTGACCAGGTTGAACACGGACATGTTGTCTGAATCTGTGAACTTCATCCAAAATCAACTTTCTGATCTCACCTACATCTTCCACAACCTCAAAATCGAAGTTAAATGTTGTTGGGCATCCAGGCTCATCAGAGGCATCGTGCCAAATGTGAAGATATGGGTGTTCGAGGGCAGTTTCGACATCGATACGGGAGGATGGGTCAAATGCTAACATATGATCAAGAAGGTCAAGGGCGTCGGGGTTGGCGTTGGCGAATAAAGTTGGGAAAGGTCGCTTTGCCATATATGGGAGGTTTCGAACGTATTCCTGTGCTCGTGGCGATCCAATTCTTGATAGAGTTTCTTCATTTGGTGTACCAAGGATATGTAAAATTTGGTTGAGTTGATCAACATAATCTCTACCTTTGAAGAAAGGGCGACCACCTAGCAATTCTGCGAGAATACATCCTACTGACCATACATCGACTAATTTATGTTAGCGCCTACTCTTCCTTTCAAACAACGATTGCATAACTTACTAGCTTTCGTATAGCTCTGGAAGCTCAACATAATTTCAGGGGCACGATACCATCTTGTAGCAACGTATTCGGTCATGTATCCAGCATTCTCTTCAGGGTCGACCGAGAAACCTCTAGCAAGACCGAAATCACAAATCTTCAACTCGCAGTCGGCATTGACCAGCAAATTACCGGGCTTCAAATCGCGATGAAGAACATTCGCAGAATGAATATATTTTAGACCACAAAGGATTTGGTAGATGAAAGATTGGAAATGTGCATCAGTGAGGGGTTGACCGGATCGTACGATAGCAGCGAGGTCACACTCCATAAGCTCTGCGAAAAAGATATTAGCATGGAACATCGGTTTACAGAATGGAAAAGCCCGTCTTACCTTCATAGAGATATGTTTCGTTGAAGTTATCTGGTCGAGGAATATCCATATCATAAAGGCAAGTAATCTATGCCATGTTAGAACTACCCCACCACTATCATCGTGAGTGTAGGAGTCGCATACGTTACGATGACCTCTGAAATGTTGTAACAACTTTATCTCACGCAGCGCACGCTTTGCCAAAATCTTCTTGCTGAAGACATTTGTAACTTTCTTAATTGCGACACCTTCTTGTGTTTGAGAATTCGTAGCAGCACTGGCATAGAGAACGTTGTTAGTTAAAGGTTCATGATACGGACATGCGCATATGCAGGTAGGGTCGGAAAGAAAGTAACATCGTACCAAACAATACCATAAGCTCCTTGACCAAGCTCCTTGGTGACTGTGTATCTCTCATCGACGATAAAGTCTTGATTGAAGACCTTGAACACCTTTCTTCCTTGAAGGTCTGCCATGGTTTCTAAATCGGATATGTAGACGCGTAACTTTTGGGTGGTATTGATGAGAGATGTCCAAATTGGTTGAGGCGGAAGAAATTAAGACGCTTTTCTCTTTTAAAAACGAATGTGTAACAATCAATTGTAAGACAGAGAATGAATATAATAAGTAGGCGGATTGGTAAAGTGTTTGTTTGCTTCTTTCGTATGATCTTCTCCCTAGCCGCCGACAAGGAAGTGAGGTTTGGCTTTTGGATTTCTCAAATTTATATGATGGGGTTCTTGCGGGAAGAGGCACAGCACGGAAAATTTGGGGTCCAAGGTGGGGGGAGGTCGAGGGAGGTGTGAGGATAGCAGTGGATAGCAGTGGATGGCACAATAAGGAAGGAAGGAATGGATGATGGGTGGATGGATGGATGGATGGATGGATGGTTGGTTGGATGGTTGGTTGGATGGTTGGTTGGATGGTTGGATGGTTGGATGGTTGGATGAATGAATGAATGATCGATTGATTGATTGAGGGAATCCCAATAATGTTTTTAAGATGATAATAATGATAGGACCAATTTAATTTATTATTTCCCACTTTGTTCTTATTATCATCTTACCACACGGCTAAGTATTTCCAATTCACTTGTACACCAACATTGTATGGAAAGGGATCAAATGTTACTAGATAGGTAGGGAATGAGGTTCTTTACCCTCTGCATAATATCCAACTAATCCTCTTCTCATCTACTCGCAAGCTGAAAGGAAAGAAGGTAAGAAAGGTAAGAAAGGTAAGAAAAGAAAGAAGAGAAAGGTAAGAAAGGTAAGAAAGAAAGGAAAGAAAGGGTAAGAAAGGTATGAAAGTGTCTTTCTTTCTTCACCTACCTACTCCTCCGTATAGTCCCTCCAAACAAAGAGAGGGGGAACGCCAAACTAGCTGACTTATCAATTAGCTACCAAATCGGGAGGTGGGGGGAAGCTTAGGTAATACTTCAACTTTTATCTCGTTTGTCTAACCAATGATGTTACTTGATTTAATCATCCTCAGAGAATGGAGATAAGGCTGAATGTTTCATATCTTTTCCTTTCTTCTTCTCTAACCTCTCCATCCGAATCTCACCTACCTTCAACACAATCATCTTTCATCCCCAATCAACATTCAACATTCAACATTCAACATTCAACATTCAACATTCAACATTCAACATGAATCCAGTCAGAATATAGGAGATTCCACGACACTGAAATATATACACTAACACTATAACAATGTATATTGTATATAATACATAATATACAACGCATTGCTTCTTTTTCCTCTATCATCCAAGAATTCATTGAACAAAGATGATAAGCCACAATATATATATATCTTCCACCCTTCTTTGACCCGGCCACTTGGTTGGTCTCTTCTCTCCTACAGCACTTCAAGGAAACTACTATTTGAGCGCATACCAGCCGAGCGGGAGAAGTCTCTTTTTGGATACCAAACTTGACGCCTGACTGAACCAGGTTTAGGACCAATTCTGTTTCATCTACCCTGACTCCCTTAGGTCGTCTGTTATCCACATCATTGGCTTTGTTTTTACTTTTTTTCTCTTCGCATATACGACCAAGTACCGAGAAGAATATACCCCGCTCCACTGGCTATGTCTCACATGCGCCAATCGCGTTGAGAGTGCATCTTACTAGGTAGACTCAGATAGGTAAACACTTTAAATATTCCTTCGTTCTAACTTCTAAATTCATTCTAAAATTAAATATTGCGTTGAAAGTCCTCCGCCCATGCTTTAAGCATAAACTACACGCGTTTTTATCATAATATCACGAGAACATGTGATAAAACCTCACAATGATCATGATTCTCCAAGGTGTTTTTCTTTACCCCTAACATACTTCCACCATAGAGTCAGTCATCATCCAATCATTGACCAATCTACCCTCTCTCTCTGCCATGTCCAATTTGTCAAGCTTATTTCGCATCGCTTCCTTCAACTACATGATTTTCTCCATTTTCTTTGTTGCTTTGTATTCGTTGACTGTCTTGAGAATTTTTTCCTCTTCATCTGTATACCCAAGTGGCATAGTAGAGAAAGCAATCGTAGAAGAATTGGACCAAGTGGTCAGGCTAGCGGAAGAAGAATGAGTAGAGGGAGCTGAGATTGTACCGGCTGTTTCGAAACTAGAACTCCAACTCCGGAAATCGTCGTCGAAAGGCCTGAGAAAATCATCCAACGGATATCCTTGACCTATTACAGACTTGGGGGTGAGGAGGGTAAGGTCAGGGACGCTACTGTGTCTCCCTGAAAAAGGTTGATCAGTAAATACTCAAATCATCTTCAACGTATCCGGATCATACGTACAATCATTCTTGAGATACCAGTCCGCTTGTAAAGTGCTCTGATCTTCCTGCGCTCTTATGAACTCTTCTTTCTCCTTCAAAATCTTATTCAGCTTTATGAGTTTCTTCTTTTGTCCAACTTGTAATTTTAATCTGTTGACACCTTCTTGGTCTACAAGTTCGAACACTGGACCCCGACCTTGCAGTTGATCTCGAAGACAACCACAGATCTCTTTGATTCTTTCATTCTCCCAATCTTGTCATCATTCCATTAGCACATGTAGTTTAAACCAAAAAGTTCGGGTTGCAAATACTCACTGACAGCAGCTACCCATCTACCACCACCCTTCATTATTTCTTTCTTCTCCATTTCTTTACACCACCAAGCGAACCAATGATATTGTTGTTCCTCTGTTAGATTCTCCAATCTGCAGTTCTTACGGCACAGATCCTGGTAAGTATCGGGCGACATGCTAAGAATAATCTCGGTAATAATGACATATGGTACCGGAGGGGTGATGCGGTGACGGAGAAGAAGAACGAGGAGAGTAATATCGCGTCTAAGAGTGGTTATTGTTAGTCGATGCCCACAAACTCAAGTTCAACCATACAAATATCCATCATCCTCTAACGCTATGGAAACCAAAAGAACTTGGGGAATATCAAAAAAAAAAAAAAAAAGAATATGCTCTTACTTATCGGCTTTGACAGAAGTCTTGTTGCTCATAACCTTACCCTCGAGCTTGGTACATACAACCCATGACTTCGACGCCATTCTTGCGTTGCTATTCTTGCCCATACTTGCTTTTGTTCTCTAGCTCTGTACCGTATGTAGGATGCAAAGAGCAAGTAGAATCTACCTCGAGCAAATATATCGACACGGCTTTCGCGAGTGATGAGTTGTCGAGTAAGAAAGGTATGAACACGGAGAAGCTAGCTGTGAGTCGTCGAGTCTAGTAAGATATGCACTCAGTACATGGATGGATAAATAAATAAACAGATGCGTATGTGTATATTCCCACGACGTAATAATAAGGTATTTGGAATATAGTAGTGATAGTGACTCGGTTCTGATATGTATGTATGTGTGCGTGTATAATATAATGATCGAAGTTCCAGTCACATGCCTTTTGTACTACATGGTTAAGTCGTTTGAGTTGTTATTCAAAGCGTTATTGAAATCCCATTCACAGTCGGAAGCAAAACCATTAACAAATAGGAGATTGAAAGCAAGTATCGAGTATCAAGTATCAAATCCCTAGGAATCAAAAACTAAAGTATAATAATACCCCGTGAACAGTAGTAATAAGGTGGTCCGTCCTCGTACGCGATGATTCAAAAATACGTACGATAGTTAAAAGTTAGGTAAGGTAAGGTAAATTTGAGTGAGAAATAATTTGGAGGGATATGTATGTATGTATGTATGGGGATTCATAAATCGAAAAGGAGAAGTGGGAATGGGAATGAATGAATAATTTGGAGAGGAGAAGAGAAGATGGATTCACAGGTCACGGGTCTGAATGTGTGTATAGGTATAGGTATGCGTGTGTGAGTGAGTGTATTCGCTAGATAGATGGATGAGTAGGTAGGTAGATAGGTAGATGGATGAGTAAGTATGCAAAAGAGATGAATACAAGGAGAAATGAATAAATATGTATGTGAATGTATGTATGTGTGAGTGTATCTATCTATTTGTTTAGTTGGTGTGAATCATATCTTCAAGTCGACGAACGAAGGGATGGTTTGTGATTTATGATTCATACTCTTGCGTTTTGTAGTATGGGATGGGATGGTTTATCACATCCTAGATATAAGAGTTAGGGTAAGAGTAAGAACATGAGTAAAAATGAGAACAAGAACTGGAAAAGGATATTGGTTTCGGTATTGATAGAGTATGGGTAGAGTAGATGAGACAGGATAGGAGAGGATGGGAGGGGACTATGACTAGGTATGTCTAGGTAGGTATGATTATGGCCATGGCTATGGCTATTATGACGATGATGATGATCATAACCACGAGGAGAGATGTGACTATAATTATTACTGTGACTATGAGTATGAGTATGACTTTGGTTATAGCTATGACTATGACTACCTATAACTACCGATAATTATAATCTCGACTACGATTATATCCCCAAGGAAAGATATATACAACCAGTACCTACCTACCTACCTACCTACCTACCTACCCCCCAAACAAACCATCCATATCAGAAATACCTTGATAGGCCTTGGGGTTTCTATTTTTAGATGATACTTTTAGAAATTACCTTTTACTGGTTCGTTACGAAGGGCACGGGAGCCGGGAGATGGAGAGAACACGGGGAGGAAGTGAATATCAGGTATGAGGTATGGGGTTTGGGATATATATAGATCACGGGTATCCATATGGGTGTAGGTATTTATAGAACTGAGTGATAGATATGGGATAGGTAGATAGGACGAAAGGTAGAGTATGAAGAGGAGAATATGAATAGAACCATAGATATTTCCTCAGTCTACCCCTAAACCAGGTATCTTCGCAACTTCGTTTTGCATATATGTAAACTATTTAATCTATTTTCTTCTTCCCTCAACTCGAACTCCACCACATCATCAGAATAAAAATAAAAATAAAAGTCAAAGCAAACGCAAAGAACAAAAGATTAAAAGTAGAAATCAGAAAGCTAGATTTGGGTATTGAATTGTATAGCTCGCATCATGTGTATCATTCACATCTCATCATATTTTCATCAAACTTCTCTCGCCAACTTCCCTCAAGGACATTCAACCCTCACTCCCCGGCCACTTCCAATCCTATTATTCATGCCCCACCCGCCTTAGCAGCCTTCTTTTTCTCCTCAATTGCCTTCATCTTCGCTAATTTCTTCTCCTGATTCTTCGTCAATTTCCCTGTACCATCTCCACTTCCATCAACACCTTCTCCGCTCGTAGCTTCCTCACCAACAGCAGGAGCAACCTTCTTGGCATTTGGATTTCCACCCCAAACCAATTCCTTTCTGGCGAAGAAGTCCGCCACAACCTCATCTGTAATCTTTGCTCTTCTCTCCTGGAATGACTTGACATATTTTTGTAATTCCTGAATACATTTTGCTTTTAATTCTCCTGTAAGCATTTCTCCAGATCTATATGCTTTCTTGATACTTTCTAATTCCTCGTCGTCTTCTAAGAAAAATGTCAAATATTGATATGAAACGTCTTTTTCTGTATCGCCTCCTTTTTCTCTTTGTTCTTGCTCGCTAACTTGTCCACCACTGAATGCATATTTGTTGATTTTATTCTTAATCTTGTTGGGTTCATCGTACATAAAGATTGCGGAGGTATCGACCGAAGCGCTCATTTTGGAACCGGGACCTTGAAGAGCGTCGAGGAAACGAGAGTGAATGAGTGCGGGTTTGGCATAATGGAGACGAGCGGCTACATCGCGGGTCATGCGGAAATAAGGATCTTGATCAATGGCGCAAGGAATCAGTGATGGGATTTGAGTAGTTTTGGATTCATCAGTGCCGAAGATATGTGGGAAGGAGTTAGCGAAGGAGGTTGCGCCTTGGACAGCTCCGAAATGAATTTTGCCTATGCAGGAACTGGAATCGTCAGTGAAGTCCATGTAGTTTGGGGTCAGAATCTCTTACCTATCATTGAAGCCAAAGACAGCTCGTGCAACATTCAATGTAACGTGCTTAGAAATTCGGGTTACGTTCTTGTAAAATGCTCCCCCCATGTAATCATAATCGCTAAAGATGAATGTCTTCTTGGGGTCGAATCCAACAGCAATGATATCTTTCGCATTACTAGTGGTATAACTTTGAACTTCCTCAATTGTACGTTTCTCGGAGAAGATATATTTCTCATCATCTGTAAGCATGATGATCAATGGAACATCGAAGACATCTTGTAGCCATCTGTGAATGAGTCATCAGTATGATTCGAAGAAATTACACATTCTGTAGCATGCTTCTAAGAATCGCAGAATGTGCGAGCTGAACCTTTTTGAGGATTCAAACTTACTTCGTAAATTCAAAAGGAACAGTATGTCCGATGTGCATACTATCACTACTTGGTCCTCGTCCAGTATACATGAAGAATGGTTCTCCCTTCTCATGACGATCCAACATAAGATGCAAATCACGATGACTGAAGACAATTCCTCTTCTCATAAATCTATGAGGTTTATGACCAGTCACCTCCTCAAACCTCTTCAAATCTGCCTCCTCTATTTCCTTGGTTCCAAACTCATCGATCAAAGTCAAGTAATTGATCGCTTTTGCGATTCCATCTGCGCCAATTTCTCCAGCAACATTGTATGGATCGACGGTTTGTTTACTGGTAGGAGCATCGCTTGCCAAGCTGGCAGCGAGAGTAGGTTCTGCGCCTGTCATGGTGGTGAATGAGGATTGAGGAATAATGTTTGGGGATTGGAGGAGGGGTTATTTGTTCTTTATTATTGATGGAGGGAGGGGAAATTATTGCCAAACAATCATCCGATTTGTAAGCGGTGAAGGATGGAAGTGAAAGATCACGTGCACAAAGATCACCAATTGCTTTGTTCCAGCTGACTGTCGATGAGCTTTGAACCATCGAAGCTCTGCGGGGTTTACTACTAGTGTCTTTTTTGAATATCATGAGTATGGTGGTAGTAAACGTTCAGATATTCTATTTCTTATTTCAATTTCCATTTCATTCTTATTTACCTCTTTAACGTTTGTATTCCATCAAGATTCATTCCACAACAATTCACAACAAATAATTCGTCCATCTCCATCTCCATCCCCATCACACTAAACCCAAAAGAACCCAAAATCCGGGGAAAGGAATCAGGCGAACAAATCCCTTCCAGAAGCTTTCCAACCCCAAATCATCAAGATCAACAATCATACCACTACCATTCGATTTCTCATTCGACTTTGCTTCTCCCTTCGTTCTTTTCCTTACCTTCACTCCCCGATACCTCTTGTACCATCACTGCAATCATATGTATACCACGAACAATTAAACAACTACACAATTAAACAGCTAATCAATCCTCAATAAAATCCACAACCATGGTCAAATTCTTCGAATCCTCTTACTCTTACGATTACTCCTTCCCTGCTGTTACATTCGCCTACTTCCTTCGTTACCCAAATCCACATAGCACACATGTGCTCTCCACCGATGTGATTTCGCGCACCGTGTGTCCCGAAACAGGTCGTCTGCGTACTTTGCGCATTCATCGCAAATCCACTCGATTGCCATCCGCAGTTCTCAAACTCTTACCCAAAAGCGTTCTCGGCAATGTGAGAAGCGATAGAAGCGAATCATATATTCTAGAAACTTCGGAAGTGGATATCAAAGAAGGATGGATGAAGACGGAGAGTAGAAACCTGGATTGGACAGGTATTTTGAGTGTAGTGGAAAGACAAGATTTTCACAGAGCAGCAGATAAGGAAGTGCGCGAGGAAGAATTTATTCAAGGCTCGGGAATGACGGGTGTGAAGACGCAGGTTATGTTTCGCAGTCGACTTGGTGATCGGTTGAGGGCGATGAGGAAGGGGGAAGAAAGCGAAGAAGAGAAGAAAGGATGGTTGGCGAATTGGAGTACCAAGGGAGTGCAAAGAAGTATCGAGGCTATTGCTAGTAGGAAAACAGAAAATCAATTGGGAAAGAGTAAGGAGGGAATGATGGTTGTGTTGGAGAGAATGCGAAATGGTGGGTTGGTGGGGGTATTGGATGGAATGAGGCGGGATAGAGAATTGATGTTTGCGGGCATGGAGCGAAATATTTGAATGATGAAATATGAGATATGGGGTTACATATGACGATAGCATAAGGATGGAGGATGAACATTTACCAGATAAGGCGAGAGGACAGCAGTGGGAAAAGAGATGAGAAAACGCTCTATCACGATCGTGATCACTCTACACTTTCATTAGGCGGCGGGCCTTTGTATCAAAGCACACAAGTAAACATACGGGAGCGAGGAGTTTTTGGGGGACGATTAGCAGGCGTCTTTGAGATAGTCCACTCTCATTTGATTTTATCACATTGTATGAAGAATATATCAAAATCTGAATAGCTTTGCTACCTTACTTTATGCATAAACCTACTTTTGCCGTGTCAGTCTTATGCATTATCAATCCAGTAAACGGGGATCATTCGAAGAATATCTATACAATGTCGGAGTGACATGTGAGTCTATGAGTGAGGCGAATCTATTGGCCTGATGTATCAAAACTCTGGAAACAATATCCCTCCTCATTCTAGGTGTCTTTCGGATCTCGACCTGACGGATTCAGGCAGGAAGACTGGACTTCCAAGATTATTGATCCCTCCTCTCCTTCGCACGGGCGGAACTCGCCTTTCGAAATCGAATTCTAGTTTAGCTCAACGACACTTCCAAATTCCACAATCTAGACCTATACCTGCTCTCTCCTCTCTGCCTTGATTTGGTTGTAAAACTGGACTGATTCTTTCTGAATCATGGCTTATTTTGTTCACTATGTGTACCGACAAGCTCCGTCAATATCCACAATCCCCAGAGCCTTCTACATAGTAAATCCGCATCACCGAGATAATTTTTCATCCTAACATTAAAAAAATCATTTCATATTTTCATTTCATCATACCCATTATAATCATGTCTCGTCTCTATCTATTCCTCCTCTCTCCTTCCACACACCCATTACCCATCCCATCTAAAATCGCATACCCCCAACAAACTCTCTCTTAATTGGAGGTCCCGTGCCATTTCCAAGCGGAGCCGTACTCTGCACGACATCTTCCTGCGTGGTAAATGGCACTGTGCTCGACAAACTATCGATTCTTCCCAACAGATACTCGAGCGTTCTATACGACGCACTAGGAGCATATTGAGGAACCATGTGACCGCTCAAATCGATATACACAAAAGTGAGGTTTCTTTCTGTGTGTGTTGTGCCCAAGACTCCGGAAGCTGCAAGCGTGGAATCGGAGAGCTCGGTGTGGTAGGGCACGTAGAAGGGATCGGAGGGCTTGCTTGTGAAACCTTGTTCTCCGCCCCATGTCATGTTTTGGATCATGAGGAGAGTGCCGTTGGCAATGAGGACCATGTCTAATGCGCCGTGACCGATAATGGTACGCTTGGAACGTTCGATGACGGAGGGAAGGACGGAGAGACCGGTGGGGAGAGAATTATCTGTTCCGTTTACGAAGACGTCGATGTTGGAGCATGTATCCCATTCGATCATAGGAGCGTTGATAGCTTTTTGAACATCGGTGCGGTTGAAATAGACAGAGGCGCCGGCAGGTAAATAGTAGTTTGATCCGGGGAATCCGAGGACATCCCAGAGTTGGGGGCAGGTGGTGGCTACTTGGTAAATGTCCCAACAAGGGTTTACGCTGAAGACTTCGTTGTAGATCAGATCAAAGACGTCGCATTCGTCAGTGGTAGAAATTCCATCGTCGCCTGTGCCAGGGAGAGCGGATGGGAATGGTCCAGGTGGTGGGTAGGTAAGGTATTTGGCGAGGTAATCGGTGTAGCCACAAGAATCAGATACATTATGGATTTGTTCAACGAAGGAATCATTGAAGGGGAAGAGACCACCCCAGTAATCAACGAATTGAACTGCGGGGATCTGTTCTTGAACGGCATCGTAAGAAGTAGAAGGGTCGTAGATCATGGTTGCTTCGAGGTTGTAATACTATTGATCATCAGCTTCAATTCATATTCAATTCTTCAGAAGATACGGGAGTACTCACAGTAGAAGTATCATTCTTGTTCAACATAGCATCGGCAATGTATGGAACATAGTATCCCGCATAAGATTCACCAGTGATAAAGACCTTTCTCCCTTGCAAAGCGAAAGTGTCGACGAAATTCTCCCAAAATCCGAGGAATTGAGCAGCGACATCTTCTTCGCTAGTAGCAGTAGGTACACCCCGCGAGAAACCAGTACCAACGGGTTGTTCGACCCAAACAACATTGGTAAGGTTTACCCAGGTCCAAGGGTTCTGAACAGGAGCGTAGGTACCGTATTGCCAGATCCAAGGTCCGTTTTCTTGGATTAATCCTTCGAGAGATGAACATCCGGGCTGGGAGGATAATTAGTCAAATGTTGCGGTATATATATAAATGTACATATATGCAATCGGTGAAATCACTTACACCTCCATTAAGCCAAATGAGAATTTCATCAGAAGCCAATTCATTTGTCGATGGGTAGAACCAAAAGTATAATTCTCTCGTCTCATTTGCGGCTTTTGAAATTGGCAACAAACCAGCATATGATTCTCCGACATCGAAGCTGACATCTGGGATAGCGGAACCATTCACACTGAATTCTATCAAAGCTATTAGTGGGTTTCCTATAATGCTGCATTCGAAAAACACTTACTAGCAGTGGAATTGGTCAAGTATGGAAAACTAGCATCCCTCTTCTCATGTTTCTGCTCCCTCCTTGGAGTCGTGTCTCTAGCTTTATGGGTTTGCTTGTCCTTCTTTCCAACATGCCTCAAACTTCTTCCAGAGTGAAGAGTGGCGTCGGCGATTCCACCTGCAATGGCAAGAGTCGAAACTACAGTTGAGAAACGCATCTTGACGGATCACTCAAGTCACAAAACTTGGATCGTATGATAATATTGCGAATAACAAAAGTAAGCGTTCAATATGTGGGATCTGGGAGAGCTTTAAGTATTTTCAAAGCTGCTATCCAAAAAGTAATGAGAGCTTAGAGCTATCAGAGCTATCATGTCATGGAAACTTCATGATTATGACGATGTGGAGGGACTAGTCTTAAATCATGGTTCTTGAACTAATCCAATCAAGATTCACCAGCCTTTCACCGTCCCTTACTTACGATGTAACCCAGTCTCAACCTATGATATCGAAGACATGACATGAATTGACATGGTGTCGAAAGGTACAAGGCGGATGGATTGAGCGCTAGTATATCTTTCCTCCTTTTTGATAAACTGGAGATATCAAAAAATCAAGATAGGCTCGGTTCCCGACTTTAGTTCTCTTAGTCGCCGCGGGCCTCTGCGCACCTGCCTGTTAGAGTTTAGTGATTAGCTACTGATTCACCAGTCAACCGTTATGGTTTGATAGACCCGATGATATCAGTAATGAATATTTTGCTCATCATGTAAATGAATCAAGATGAATAGGAAAAGACGCAGATAGGAAGTCACGGCATCCGCCTTGGGCCTGTCTCCCTGCCTCCGCCATTCTCTTTGATGTATACTCATGAATTGAAGATTTATCAATCATCTCGAGAGACGAAATACAGCCAGATGCATAGAACATATCCCGCTCTGTGCATATTTTCAGGTACGATAAGCTCAAACCAAAGTCAACCCCAATCTATTTCTCGAGAAAAAGTGGATTTTACCAGCCTGCGAGCATTGATAGACTAGACCTTCTATCTTCAGGCGAGGCCGCGAATATCACGAACACCAATAGAAAAATTATGAGTTCATAACACAATCTTGACATGAGAATATCGCGTCAAGTTTCATCATATCATCATCTTGAAATAATTGAGAGGTGTACTTCAGTAGAAGATTGCCCAAGTGCGGATGGTTGCATGAATATGCTTGGCAGATATATGCATAAGCGATTAATAAGGTTGTTCTGTTCTATTTTGTTCCATCGGCTTGTATTTGATGGTGAGTTTTTTGACACGTTCGAAGAATTACTTGAATTCTTTTCTCTATTCTCTTCAAGCTTCCTCGAGGGTTCCAAGCTCTCTCTGTTCGTCACCTACTCCATAGTAAGACAATGAGCTCGCATATTCTTCCAAGTTCCCAACTCAAGAGACAATAAGTACTTCGTAGGTATCGTATTCATTCGCTGAACGCTAGCAAAGATGACTACTTTTAGGGCCGATTAGCTTCCTTTGTAAATGGGGTAAAAACACTCCGAAATAGTATGATCCAATAGAAATCCAAGGCATTTAACAAACACTCTATTAAACAAATAAATCAAGCACTTCTAGTGATTTTCATAACCTTATTAATCTACCCACAATGAGCTTAAATTCTTAATTCTTGCTAGTATTCAGTGAATTTTCCAAATGAATACGATTCACCGGATAAACCGCTATATTTAAATAGACTATCGGTATCTCTGGGAGTTCCAAGGTTGAACTGGAAGATAACTCTAATAATCAATGGATTTCAAATATTTCAGACTAATAGTTATAGCGGACCAATATAAACGATGACCTCGGGTGTTTGAAATATCTGGAGCTAAGGAATGTGGCTGCGCAAATGCGATTTGCTATCATACAAATGGCAGTAACAACAATAATGCTATGGATGACAGTGAAAAGCTATGAATGACAACAACAATACCGGCAAGAGATGAGAGACTGAACCCGTCCTGATATTTCTCCACGAAGGTTTATTTTCTGCCCAGCAGTCAACTCCTTCTACGGATATTGGCTTAGTAGTAGCTATCACGTAGCCACTTCCTTACTATTGCATTTCTGATTAACTCCCACATTTGAAAATGACAGTATTTGTCGGGGTAGGTTCTTCGTTTCAACGTCAAGATTGAAGAGCTATCTTTCGAGGGTTGGCCCATGATACCACAGTACTTGTAGGAGGAAGTTGATCTGAAGGGGTGAATGAAACTGGATATCTGAATCGCTAAGCCACGAAGTTGATGTGCTTATGGGTATTCAAATGACCTGAATTCACTAATTTGCTCATCCTAATGCTTCTTGTTTTAATTCACCATCATAGAAATGCCCAGTCTCTAGAGTGTATGATCAAGTTGATCGGATCAAGAGATGGGGAGTTGGAAGATGGAAGAAAGGTGAATTTGATCGGCCTCGAATGTATTTCATGAAAGTGCAATACTGCGCAAGTATGCCAGTTGCAATCTCGAACTTGCACAATGCCATGTCACTTAAGTAATACTGTCTTCCATCTCCTTTTATTGTGTAACATCATGTATTCGGAAAGTGGGCCGGGGTTTGGCACTGTCGTTGGCTACAGTTTATTGACAAAACACACCTCCATGACCGTCGAAATCAATCAGTTTGCCCCAAGAAAGATTCCAATTGTGCTGCCGATCGAACCTCATTCTATAAGACCCTTGCAATTTCTAGAAAGCTACCATAACCCAAGCTCGAACAACTATTTACATACCTATCTATCCACAAACCATCTACACTCTACTAACCCATCGCACACCCACCTTCTCAGGACTTCTCATCTGCAACAACACAACAATAACAATATCCTTCACCACACTCATTACCCTGTCCTTTGCTTCTTCCTTTGTTTTCCCCTCCTCTCGCACAATCTCCACCCGGTTTCTCTTAAACAGCGCAACCATCGCCGCTACAAATTCTACTTGGCTGAACTTCTTACCAGGACATGTTCGGATCGAATCAGACCATGGTTGGTATGATCCTTTGGGTGGAATGCGAATATATTCACGTTCTACGGGTGATGACTGTGTGTTTTCGGTTTTCGCTAAGACCCAGCGTTGGGGACTGTAAGATTAGGGAGTCGGAATCTTTTTCTAACAACAGAATATACAAGAAATAAGGTAAGCATACTGCCATTCGAGACAATTATTACCCCAGTACCGCGGGTGTGAGTGTAGGGCGTTAGAATTCGCAATAATGCGCGTGTCGGGCGGAATAGTGATGGTTCGACCATCGACCGTAAGCGGTTGTGGCCTTTCGAAAGTAGATTTGCAGGTACCGATGAGTAGATTGTAGAGTCTCATAGTCTCTAACCAATTCACACCATTTCTGTTAGCATCGTCCTATCTTTATTTGAATGGTGAGATATTTACTATTACGGCAAGACATCTATTTAATCTCGGATATATTTCCTTGAAATCCCATGTCGATGACATATCGTTCGTGATAATAGCATTCATTTCCTTCGAGATCCAATCTTGAACTTCGGGATGCGCAGCGAGAAGATAGATTGTCCAGTTCAGTACAACGGCCGTCGTATCATGGCCTGCAAAATTATAAACAAACAAGTTTGCATAGATTTCCTCTTCGGTGAGCCCTTGAAAGCCACTTGGAGCAGAGCCGTTTGAACTTAATTGAGATTGTTCTTTGGAAGCTCTAAGTAAAGAACTTGTAAACGTCGCACTTCTAGGTTTCCCATGCGCGATGGCTTCTTTTTTATCCTTCAGCATCTCTGCCATGCAGAATTTAAAACCAACTGTTGCTTGTCCAATTCGCTTCCACTTTGGTGGCCAGGATAACTTAGAGACAAGTTTAGGACCAAGCACAAGGATAAGAAGACAATTCTCTAACACAAGAGCAAGAGAGTCTCGGTACTCAAAAGTCTGTCCTGCTTCTGGCTGTTCGGTAGATCTTTTGAATGAGGATGATTTCCCAAATCCCGCTCCAGATAAAACATGGAGTGAGAATGTACGGGTATCCTTATCTGTTCGTGTAATGGGACCATTCGGAGATTCCAGAATTGCAAACTCTCATCTGCTTGCCTTAAGCCCTCGATCCAAACTAACCAGTTATTTTTATCATTGAATGGGGCACTGGTAATTTTGCGTTGACGCTACCAATCTGGACCTACAGCCTGAGATCAAGTCAGCTCTAGTAGCTCACCAATATTTGATAACATAATCACCTACTGTCGAGACATTAGGTCCGAAACACGAGAGAACCGCTGTGACGATTAGCCCTCAAGCACAACATAAAGACACGATATCACTCTGAAGCAAATCTGGAGGTCTATCAAAATCATCTTTGCGTTTGAAAACTTCATTGACTGAATCGGAATCGCAGAGATATAACCAGTCATGACCAGCTGAGACGTGAATTACTGCACTACCAAGCTTTTGGTGCATCGCGTACTTGTCTTTGAACTCCCAGCCCGGCGTGCTATACCGAACGATATCACAATCGCCGAATACAGCTTTCACAATAGGAAGGACGATGCCTGATGCGGGAATCCACTTGACAATATATTAGTAACACCCTCATATCAAGGATTTCGGAGTAAGGGTATAGAAATATCACACGTTGTCTAGTGATAAGAGCTCGTATGTTAGGCGACAAACGAAATCACATGTGACTCACTACTGGATTGTCACCACTTGCAATGAGGTTCCTAATGGGAATTCCAATCGTCCGGGCAATCCTACAGTTCCTAACCAGGCAAACACGATTCCAAATGGCAAAGCGTACAGGTAGGAGAACCACCAGTGTAAGCACCAAAGGAGCCATGACGCTTAATGCTGAACACTCGAAAAAGGAGAGAAAAAAAATTGGTGACGAAATGAAACTAGAATCTGAGAAGTATCCATAACTTTCTCTACCCTTATATGTCCAACAGTAGCAAAATTTTCATGGGCATAAGGGCACAGCACGTTGGAACCAGTGTAGCTATACCATTGGCTTGAGAGAGATAACTACCAATATTTAAAATAGTTGGAATTTAGAAATTGATTCTCGCAGCAATCTAACTGCGTACGACAAACGCGAGGTATCTCCGCTTTGAAGAAAGAGCTGGTCATAATTCGTACACTTAATATCCCTATATAAATCGTGGATTAACTTACCTCAAAACTGGACCACATCCATTTGACACTCTTCGCGAGTTATATAGCATATCTCGTATCATAGCTCAAAATGATTGCTATCGTATTAATCATATCATGCTTGAGCTCTAGTCGTACACCAATATTTATCACTCTCCTCCACAACCACCAAATCCATTTTGTCCACCGGCCCAATAATCTCAATATCCTTCTGCTGCCCCTCCAAAATATCTCTCGTATGCCATTTCAACGTGAAATTTTCTCGATTGCCCGGGCCCGTCAGACCCGCTAATTGTTCATTCGTGGCCGCATATACGATTCTTCCAATATGCGCCCAATAAATCGTCGCTATTTTTCCATCCAGTTACTAAAATCCCCTCAAAATAGACAGACTCGCAAGTGAAAACGTGAAAATACAAGTATGGTATAACATACCCGAACACATAGCACAAGGTTCCCACGTACTAACCAACGTACATCTCCACAAAAACTCTTTCGTATAATGCGAGTACGCTAATTTAGCCAAAGAGCTCTCGGCATGATTTACTTGATCGATGCTTTGATGTGTGAGGAGTACGGTTTCGTTATCGGGACCAAGTAGCACAGCGGCAAAGGGCCGTTTTCCTTGGGTGACGGCTCGACGTTGTACGGTAAGACAGGCGCTGATGCTGGCTTCGATTTGGGGGGTGGTGAGAGGGGTGCGCGAGGGAAAGAGATCGGGAGCAATAGCTTGCGCGGCGGAGGATGTGAGGGCGGCTTCGTGCGACATTTGGGGTCTGGGGTTGTTAGTGGGGAGGGAAATGGGATAGCATGGTTGGGTACCTGCAACGCTGTTGTGGACTTGGGTAAGTTCTAGAATGCGTTGCAGGTGGTGGAGGGCAATTGATGTTATATGCTTTTAGCTGTGGTTAGTAGAAGAGGGGTTGACGAGGGGTCGTTATCATTTCTAGCTAGGCGAGGCGAGCTCCGTGAAGGGGAAGATGGGATGGCCCACATTCGATTGTTCAAATGGTATATCATAATTAAAAATCTAAAAACAATTCTATCTTTTAAAAATAGGATATCTTGTTGAGGTTTATGGATAAAGTCATCTCCTCTTTTGACGAGTCCATTACTCATCAATTACCTATCACTTCAAGGTATGTCGGTGCGTTATCGAAATAATTAATGTTCGAACAACCTTAGGTGTTTGTCACAACGTTTTACGTGAGCTATCTCGAACAATAGTAGAATTCGTCTGGTCAAGGTATATCATTTAATTTCATTCATATCCATTGTTCATGGTAACTTTAAGTAAAACTGTCTCCTTTTCCAAACACCCTAAGTTCTCTCGTCGCTATGCTTTCATTCAATTGTTAAGATCCACCCATTGTCTTCACGTTCATTCTTTCCATTCAGTCCACCCCACAAGAGAATACCTCTGAAGTCAACATCGCTCATTGACGAACTTGCAAACCATCCACGCTCGCCAGGAACAAGCTTTCTGACGTCATCACCTTCGACGCCCTCAGAATCCGAAACGACTATTTGACTCCAAAGACCTTCACCAGTCTGTTGACCTAGTGCTTGCCAGGTAGCATCCTTGAAACTTGCCGCAGTCATGCCTTGAGGAGGACATTGAAATGCCCAAACATCACTCCAGAACCTGCCAGCTCCAGCATGGCCTTCACTACTTGGATCTTTCTCACCAAGTAAGAGAATCAAATATTCTCTGCCCATACCTAAAAAAATGTGAGCTTTCATTCTATGAATGGTATAGACAGGTTGCGTCTCAATGTAGTCAGAAAATGGTTACATAAAGTAGAAACTTACCAGTATTGATGGTATGCATGCCGGCAACACTTCTATGACCGGGATGTTTCATGCTCTCCTCTTCAAAGTTCAAAGTTTCCCAATCTCCTTTCGGAGTGATTCCCAATTCTCCCGAACCAGATTTGTCGTTGAAAGTTTGGAGAGCCAATTCTAAGATGTCAAGATAGCCACCTTCCTCACCCTCACCATTGAACCCGCCATATCGGTAGATTCTCTGCTTTGAAATTGCGAGCGATGTGCCACCTCTGGGCTTTCCTGGAGCAGAAGGAAATTCTTTCCAGGTACGACTTCGAACATCAAATGCCCAAAGATCATTTGTTCGTCCAGAGACTGGGCATCCTGCATGGACGAAAAATGTTCCATGACCACCTTGCTTCTCATCTGTTTGGGCACCTTCTGCGATTGTGCCAATCTTGGTTTCATCAATAGCCTGATCGAAGTCTGCACTCTTCATATTCGATGGTTCGGGTTTTTCGATAGCAACACTCGAATGATAAGATCGTGCAGCTGGAAATGGCGTACCAGGAGCTGGATCCAAGAAAGACCATTTATCTGTCCTAGTATCGTAGACCCAAACCCTGCCATTTTCCTCAAGAGGTTTCATTTCTGGGCCACCCCTTCCACCAAAGATAAAAATTCGTTCTCCGATGACTCCCGCTGTATGTCCTACTCTCTTTTCCGGAACCTCACCACCATTATGTGTAGGTTTGGCAGCAATAGCTCGATAGTCGGCGCTGGTGACTGTACCAGAAGGAAGGATGATGACATGCATATCATTGTCGACTGGTTCGCGTGGGTCGATTTCTCCTCCGAATATATATGCTCGACCTGCGACGACCGAGACACTATGAGATGATCTCGGGAGCTCCACCCCATTAATGCGATTCCATTTTGCTTTGAGGGGATGTGGATTCTGGAAGAGACCGTGAGTGATTTTTGCAGCTGTTGCACTAATTTCCATCATTTTGAACGTAGATTGAGATCGAGTAGAATGTCAAATAGCTCTTGATAAAGTATACGGGGAACCTTGGATCAAGACAGTTGTTGAAACGAGAACAATATAAATTTGAGGCTTGTATTATTTGTGTTTGAGACTTACGATATTGAAATGGGATAGCAACCGACCCTGAAAAGGAAATTTATTCACCAGTTACTTCGTATTCAAACATCAAAGGGACCAACCGCCAAGGAAAGTTGGTTCGAGATCTGAGGGGGATACGGGGGAGATACGTCAGTGGTAAAAGGGCAAAAGGGCAAAAGGGCAAAGAGAGCTCTAGGTAGGGTGTTGTTCATGGCATAGTAGTGGGGTAGCTCTGCTCTTTAGCTTCTTTGGCCCTTGATTTACCAGTAGTTTACCCGCCAGCCCGCCTGCATAGATAGATAGATAGATAGATAGATAGTACAGAAAATGAAATACCTTAGACAACATTAATAAAAGTCTGGAGTCTGTATAACTCACGCCTGAGAAACAATTGATTGACCTCTCCTCTCTCTCTCTCTCTCTCTCTATGCATATGTTCGTTTCATCACATCTGACTTGCTCTCATTTTCCTTATCAGCGAAAACGACGCTTGGGGTGACTACCCATTTCAAGTAATGCTCACAAGGAAAACATTCGCAACGCTCTTTCAAACGCAAACTTTCCTCAACTTCGCTGCCACATACCATTAATATTGTCGTCCTCCACCAGATTAACAGACGAGAGATGATATCCAGATCTATCTTTCGAAGTTCATCGCTTCGCAGCGCGATCGCGCATTCTTCCAACACTACCCCTCTCTTACAGCCATTGTCTGTCACCCAATACAAATTACCAAGATGGTCACATCCATCGATCAATCCATCCCATTCGCGAAGCTACCAAGGACGCAGGCAGAGATACTACAGATTTGATCCTAATGAAGCTCGAAATGCACGTCCTCTCTTGACCGAGCAACATATCAGAAACTTCACAAAACATCCTGCCTTACACTCATTTATAGCCCTATTAGCTGTTGGTGGTATATTGATTTATGTCAGCAATATCGAGGATGTGCCGGTCTCAGGAAGGAGGCGGTTCAATATATACAGTCATCAGGATATGGAAGCAGAAGGCCAAATGATGTATGAACAGATATTACGGCAGTATCACAATCATATTCTTCCCGATTGGGATAAGAGGACCCAGATGGTACAGAGAGTTATGAGTCGACTAATACCTGCAAGTGGTATCGACAACGTAAATTGGGAAGTAAATGTGATAGAGTCTCGAGGTGAATAGGAACCGGAACACCTATTTGAGATATTGATTAGCTTACCTGCCTTCCACAGAAATGAATGCCTTTGTTATACCGGGAGGCAAAGTTTTTGTCTTTACGGGAATACTGCCGATTGCTAAAACAGATGACGGCCTTGCTACAGTACGTCTTCTCCAGAAATTTCTTGTATTAACCTTTACTAACTTACAAATCTTGCAGATTCTTGGTCATGAAATTGCCCATAATATCGCAAATCATTCGGGAGAAACAATGAGTAAAACCGCGGTGTTTTATATGCCCTTACGGATGTTGTTTCGATTCTTGGATGCCACAGGTTATACTGGAGGTCTAGGTGACATATTGGGAGCTCTCGCACTTGAATTTGGCATGAATTTACCAGCATCAAGAAACCAGGAAACAGAAGCTGATCATATTGGACTGATGATCATGGCAAAGAGCTGTTATGATCCTCACGCAGCAGTAGGCGTATGGGAGAGAATGCAGGCCGCAGAGAAGAATGCTCCACCTGAATGGTTTTCAACTCATCCATCGGTAGGTGCTTTGATACTTGGTTAAGAATAGTAGGACTGATCCATAGCAGAACAACAATCGAATAACACAAATGCAAGAATGGATGTCTAAAGCGGAGGCTGCGAGAGACGAGAGTGGATGTGCTCCCACTACGAATCATTTCAAGAGCTTTCGAAATTCATATGGCGAGCTTTGGTCATGAGTATGATCGTTATGTTATGTGTGCACCTGTATGAGTACTTACAAAAAGGGGAGTTGCTTGAAAGTAATGGGATGGGTCGGAAAGCGCGAGGAGTTCAGCTGCCAGTGTGTGAATAGTTTGGGCACGAAACAGGATTTACTCTACTCCAATTATTAACAGATTCTTGCTAGTAAGTCTATTTTTCTACTGTCTTCACACCCCGACAGAGAACTGGTGAATAAGATTACGCAGCTACATCGGACACTTGTTGTAATCCATCAATACAGAACATGCCCTACTGAGTGCACTATTCACATTTTGACTTGTTTGTGGTCATCCCGCTTCATAATTCATTATCCGGGTTTAATCAAGTAGTAATTTTCCAAGCATGGAGTCTCTTAATGAGAAACTCTGATTTCACATTCAAAAGTGGCATAACTAGTGTCGAGTTAGATCATAGAACATGCTACTTTTTTTCCTGCTGGGCTAGTGCTGCGTAGTAACTGACATACATGCCTCGTATAGTATCTCTAGCGGGACACCGACAGTATACAATCTTTTCAATATTCAAAATTCACCCAGGCAATCATTATTTGGGATTGGAATTTGAATAAAGGAACTCATAAACTTCAAATCCAACAAACATTTTATATCATTTATATTTTGAATGAACATGTATATCACTAAAAAGTATTTAGAATATAAGTGTTTTCAGCGTATGATTATTTGGGTGATTCGATATCCCGGGGTTTCCATCCCTTCTAGAAAGTATTACATCTAGGATCGACTTTCTAAAAGGCAATACGTCCCGCTATCGCAAAAGAGTCTTGAGTTGCACTGCAGCCGCTAGATCACGTGCACGCCAGTGATACACACCGCTTCTGGCCTTATGAACGATTGGACCCAGATGATCGCATGAGGTATTGCGTGCATTCTATTGCGGGGTGGGTGTCTCTTTCAGAGTGGTCAACCACTTTGAGGTTACATATATTGGGTCCACACCGCTAGATATCACCCCGCGGCTACCCTTTCAATCAGTTTTTGGATTATTGCAAGTCTCGCCCCCGCTATATAAGGTAAATCACTCGTTAAAAGTGATGTATAGGATAGATGCCATGGCCCGATGGCCCCCGACTGAAACTTTCAGTGCTTGGCGAATCAATATGACATGATCATTATGATATTTCCTCGATGGGAACATGTAAGCTGTGTTACCGCGAGTCTCCATCTCTTATATCTCCCTGTATTTCCTTTGTCTTAAAAAGCTGTACCACCATTCTCTCAGCTTTTTGTTCTTTCTAGTGTCTACGCTTCTCACATATACCAATTCGTTTCCAGTCATTCATTAGAGCACAATGGCAGCTGCTGTCATGCATCCACTTTCAGCCATGGCTCTTGATAGAGAGATCATGGCTCCCTCTCCCATCTCGAACAATCAATCTAGACATGGTAGAGGTAAACATGGAGGAAGTATCTCCAACAATAAGAAGACTCGTCAGAGAGGCTACAGCATTATTGCGGAACGCGATTCTACTGTCACTCGAGCTCTTACCAAGCTTCTCAAGCGTTCAGTAGAACAGCAACAGGGAGAGGATTTAGAGAAGCTTGCCGCTGATCCTGAAGGCTGGTTCAATTGTGAAAAAGTTGTAAGTACAAACTACTTGAATTTAGACCTTTCTCGACGTCTGAATATGCTTGTCCAACAAGTTCGTCTTTTCAAGCATCAAATCATCTAATAGCTTCATAGCTCGATGATTTCAAATTCCTCGACCTCAGTCTCTCAGAACTTCAAAATCTCATTCAGTCTCCTACAAAATCCCGGTTCACCATAAAATCGATTTCCTCATCTGAGATCGAATCAGAATCCCCATCCAACTACCTTATTCGTCTCAACATTTCTTCCATTCCCACAACCACCACTTCTACAAATCTATCCTCCATCTCCCTTCAACTTCTCACCGCCTCAACCGCAGATCTACCAGATCTCATCGTTTATGAAACCTCGTATGCAAACTATTCCCTCATTCTCGCTTCCGGAGGTATCAAAAAAGCAGGCGGCCAAGCTTATCTCGCGTTCTCTAATATCTTCGTCTCATCTGATGGTACCGAGGCTCGAACCTCTTCATCCACTAGTAAAGATGATGCAGATGTATCCATCTACATCTCTCTCAAATCAACTCTTGAATCTCATCCCGAGATTAAATGGTATAGAAATGGTAATGGGGAGGTATTAAGCGAGGGAGATGAAGAAGGTGTTATTATTAAGAATGTGTGGAAAAGGGTCGTTGCGAGAAGAGCAGATATTGGGGTATTGTTTGAGAATGGTGTGGTGAGGAAAGAGGTTCCGGTGGGATTGAGGGGGAAGGGGCTAAAGGGGAAGAAGGGGGGGAGGGGAAAGGGAAATACTTGGAATAAGGAAATGAAGGAGAGGAGTGAGGATGAGGCGGAGTCAGTTAAGATTAAATGGGGGTTTGTTTTGGAAGGTTTGGATGGGGTGTTGGTTTGGAGGGGAGGTAGAATGGGATATAAGAATATATACATTATACTCACTTCAAAAGTTTTTCTTGATTATTTAGGTTTAGATCGATCGACTGAGCAACGCTGCTCTACTCCCTCACGTGATCATTACGAGGGAGTACTAAATATAATAGATGTATTTCTCACTTGAATATCAGATGTAACATTACATCGGGGAATGCAACGTTACTATAGCATTCATTACGTCACTTAGATATCATAGGAAGCATACTCCTCGAGAAGAGAACTCCCAGGTCTACATATCTTCTAGGATCTCTTCATTACTAGAATAAAACCCCTGAGACGAAGTAGGAACTGGGAACAAAGTGATAGGAGAAGTATTTGTTGGTTTGAGAAGGATACAAAAGACATAGCACCCACAGTTTCGTAGATCCTAAATGTCTATATTATATTCTATCTAAAAAACTAGTTAAGTTATAAGAAGTTATAGGTCTTTATATAGATGCTACAAAAAGAACTAATCTCTTCTACTTTTACTTGAAGCTATTATATCCCATATTTATTAAAGATTATAATATAGTAACTAATGAATTGAAGTTATTTACTAAATCCTAATGATTAGTATTTACATACTAAAAACTCTCTTTTTATAATATAGTTTATTAGTGGATTAACTATATTAATGAATTAGTTACTTTTACCTTAAATTACTATTTTATATTCAATATGTGTTTTCTTTATAATTAATTATGAAAATTTATTTTAAAAAAACATATATAATCTTAGTTATTTAAGTTATTAAATCAAATAAAAAATTATCAATTTGAAAAGTAGTTCAATTTTATTGTATACTTTGAATTATATTAGGTAATAGAATTTAAGATAAATCTAATATAATTGAAAATCAATCAAAAAGTTATAATTTAATTGAATTAGAAAAGGAAATATTTATTCAATATATTTTTGATATAGATTTGAAAGGTTTTTTATTTAAATTCAAGAATATAAAAGATATAATGAATTATATTTTCAAATTGAAAAATATAAAATATATTAGGAAGTTTTGAATATATTAATTTATAAAATATTGAATCAAATTAAAGATATGTTTTAATTATATTTATAACTTTCAAAGAGTTTTTTATAAGGATTTTAAATTTATTGAAAAATGATTTCAATTAATTGTAAATATATAAGCGAAATACGACATTTTGAATAAAGATTTTTATAATTTCAATGAAACAGGCTTTATAATGAGAATTATATGTATAGTAATGGTTGTTATTAGTACTAAAAGATGTAACAGAAGTAAATCTATATAATCAGGCAATTGAGAATGGGCTATAATAATAATATATGGAAATGAAAAGGGTAAAATTATTCTTTTATTTTTAATAATCTAGGAATAGGTTTATCTTTTTAATTAATATATTGAAATCAATCTTTTTATGAAATAAACTATTAAATCTATATTTAATGGGTGAATAAATAATGAGATAAATTTAGAATAATTAAAATACTTTGATAAGTATATTAAGAATTGAAAAAAGGGTAAATATTGAATATTAGTGCTGGATAGATATAAAAGTTACAAATTAATAACTTTTTAAATATATTATAAAGAGAATAATATTATATGTTTATATTTATTATTATATTTAAGTTATTTAATTTAATCATTTAATATTAATCGATAAATGATAATTAGAATATACTTATATATAAAATTGTAATATATATAATCTAGAAGCGATATAATATAATCTATTAATATATTAGATTAAGCTTAAAAGAAGATTAATAATAAATATAGAAATCTAAATAAAACCAACCTTAATAATTTTATATATATATAGAGGTTATAAACTTATATATATAAAATAATCCTCTAGTATATTTATAACTATTAATATATACAAAAAACAAAGTTGATTATTTTAGTTCAACCTGAATACCCAACTAGATGTTACGACGGCATCCAGCATACCGCGTCACATGACATAAATTACACGTGATAAAGCGTCAAGGAGCTTCAGCGCTCCTGGAGCGCATTGCGATCCTTAACGATCCAATATATCGAAGAGGTCCTAGGGACTAGGATAGAGAATGAAGGTCTATATAAGGAATAAGTTTCATTACAATATAAAGCTTCGTATTTAAGAACAATTATTAGTTTCATTACTATAATTACAAGAATTACAATTAATTACAACCTTATTGAATTCCTACTTGAAGTTTAAACTAAACCACCTCGAAAGAACTCTAAACACTTCCACATAACCCTAGAGGCAGCTCCCGTAACACTAGATTAGATAAATACATTCTATAAATAATTTATATTTTTAATTCATTATCTAATAAAATTCATAATCTTTTTTAATAATATATTCTATTATTTACTATATAACAATTTTGTATAATAATTCAAAGTATTTTTCTGAATTCTATTAACTATTTGTATATATATTGATTTTTAATTGTTGTAATAAGTTGATAAGTTATATCTAATCTTTTATAATTATTATTGATTAGTTTATTAATTGATTTATTTTCTATGAATACTACAAGATTTATTAGTATTAAATGAATATTAGCTTTTAGTTTATTATAAAGATCAATATCGAATTTATTTGCTAATAAAATTATACGCTTTTTATTTTTTAAGTGTTTATTATCTTTAATTATAAAGTTTGATTTATCCTTTTTTTTTAAAAAAAAAAAAATTTGATTGAATAGTTTTAAATTCCGATTAATAGATTATATAAAAGTTATAATAAGAAAAGAATTTAGATTAATGAACTTATTGTTAATTTAAAATCTTTATTATAATAAAGTATTTTAGATTCTTATAATTAATAAGAATCTCAAATTCCTATTATAAATCTTAAAGTTTTAATTATTACTTCTTTATAGATTTAATAATTATAAAAAGTTTCTTATTATAAATCTTATAATTATATTCTATTATAAAATATTTTATTAAAGAGTAAACTATTAATTATAAAAGAATATTAAAATTATATTAAGAAAGTACTCCCCTTAATATTCAATCTAAAATATTTGTTTCCAAAATTATTTACTTATTATAATCAAAATATATAAAAATTAATATTATTATAAATATATTCTTAAATATAGTGAAAGCATTTCTATATAATATATCCTAAAACTAATCAATATTCTTTTATAATAAATCATAAAGAAGTTAATAAATCTTTAAAAAATCCTTTATAAATCATTAATAGAAATTAATAAATTCTAAAAAGTATTGTAAATCTTTTATTGAAAATAATTATTTCTACAATATAATTATAATGATTTTTTCAAGATCCATCTATATACCTTTAATTGTAATTATCAATTTCAAATAATAAATAGAAATAATCTCGAATTTATATTTGTTTATATCAATTTGTAATCTAATATCTATTAACTTTTATATTATAATTTGAATATACTTCTTATACTCTGATTTATTCATTAAATATATAAGAACATTATTTAAATATACTATATAATATTTGTTTAGTTCGTTAAATAAAGTATAATTAATATAATATTAAAAGGATATTAATATATTATAAAGACCAAAGAGTATAATAAATAATTTGAAAAGATCGAAATGGGTAATAAAAACTATTTTCTATTCATTATCTTTTACAATACAAAGTTTATTAAAAGTAATAATAATATTCAATTTTATATAAAGAGTATTCAGAATTTTATAAATAATAAAGAATAAATAACAATTCTTTATTATAATATTATTTAATTTTTAATAATCTTAATATATATGTATATTACCACCTAACTTAACAGTTAAAAGTAAGAATACAGTACTATATAATTTTGATTCCTAAATAAAGCCTTTATTAAGATTATCATTAATTCATTTATATACAACTTTAAGCTTTAATAATAATAATAAATAATTTTTAAAGTGTAATAATTCTTTTTTAAATATTAGCTTAATCTTATAATCTTATACTTAATATAATGAAAAAGTATCTATATAATATAAAAAGAATGTAAATAACTTATCTTGTAATTAGAAAGAAAGTTTTTATTAAATTTCTATATCATTAAATTCAAATTTTCCAATTAGAAATTTAAAGATATTTGTTTTTGAAATCTTATATAAATAAGCCGGTTTGTAATAATTATAAACAAAATTATATAAATATGATAATAGTTAAGATAAAGTTTTAATTAGATTTTTTTCATTAAATAGAATATCCCTATATTCTTTTTCATTAAAATAAATTATTTGTAATAAAATAATTGTATTAAAAGATTCCCTACTATTTATAATCTAATATTCTATTATTTAATTAAGTTCATTTCAAGTAATCCTTATTATACAAATATTATCCTATTAACAAAAAGAAATAAAACTTGAAGTTTATAATTAATAAATATTCTTTGTATTTAAGCTTAATAAAGATAATTATACTTCTAATATTAATATTAAAAGTAATAATAGACAATTATGTTTTAAATTAATTTATTATCTACATTAATCAATTATTTTTTTTATTAGAATTATATATATATATTTAAAAGATTATCTATTATTTGAGTTTATATACAAGAACCTTTATTATAAGTTTTTATATAATAATAATTTATATTCAATATAAATATTATTTTAATATTTAATTTATCTTTATTAATAACAAACTTATATCCTTTATCCTCCTTAAATTAAGTTTTTATATATAACAATTAATAAATTTTCTTAAAAAATTCCTTGATTGGTAATAATATATCCAGAACTTTTTTTATTTAAGATTATTCTCAAACTATTAATAGATTTACAATTGATTATAATAAATAAATCGTTAATATTCGAATGATATATAGTGCATCTCAAGAATAATATTATATAATGTAATAGAATAATATAAAAAAGAAAATCATATTTGATTAGTTTATATATAAATTATAATATTAAAGTTATAATAAGTTGAAAATAATTAATATGTCGAAAAATAATTTGATAATAAAAAATAGTTAGGTTTTATAATATAATCTCATAATTATATCTATAATAAAATATTTAATAATAATATCTACAACTTTATTATCTACTAAACAAAGTTTTTTTCGATAGGGTAAAATTTGAGTATATATTTTATAATTAATAACAAAAGATTAATTTATAAACACTTTTCCGGAATATTCATTATTAATTAGACTAATTATATTAAAAGAGAATTTATATGTTAAAAATATAATAATTTTAACAAATAAAGATTTACTATTTATAATACTAAACTATAAAGATTCTTTACTAATAACAATTTGTTTTATTTATTTAATATTCTTTGACAATTTTTATAAGCGATTTAATATAAAGGTTAAGCTTTTCCTATATAATTATTAATTAAAGATGTTAATGTATTATGGGGTAAAATGTTAAATATACTTTTTAAAAGTATTAAAGATTTAATTTTAACTGTCGGAACACGTGACCAACAACGTGACATTACATGTCACGCTTTACCCCATATACGCACGAAGTATGTAAGTGGGGGTAGTATACATATATAGATATAGTAATTCCATTTTTATATAAAAAGGGTAGATAAAAATAAATAACCCTTTTAATCATACATATTATATATATACATCTTACCAAGTCTGTCTAATATTAATCAATAATTGATTAGATTCAATTATAGAATAATAAGATTAAATCTAATAAGAAAAGATGTCTTTTAAAAAGACAAACAAAATTATACTAGATTAAATTTATATATGATTTATATAAAAGAACTAAAATACTACATTCTTTATACTATCTTTTCGAATTATATACTAAGAAGAGATCCCTAACTATAATTATAATTTCTTCAAAATAGTTTGATTTATATCAATTCTATTTGTATTTATTATATTTTTATATATACTATACGAAATATATTCGATACAATATAATATTAAATATTATCATTCAATATGATTTTTCTAATCCCTGAAACACTTTTATATAAAGTAAACCTTATATTTTGAGGAAAATAATTGAATCCAAGCAATTCTAATCTTATAGAATCCCAAATAAATGTCGATATTATTATATGAATTATCAATTTATAATTTAGATAATATAAAGAATAATAATTATAAAACGAATTTCAAAAGTAATATAAAAGTTAAACTAAAGCTACCTTTAAATTTATATATCATAAAGCATTTAAACTTTTATGAATTCAATTTCTTATTCATAATTTCCAAGTTCGATAATCAAAAAATGATTTAAATTATACTAAAGTTTTTATTAAATTTATCTCAAAAAAAATATTAAATAAATATATAAAAGAGATTAAAAAAGAGATAAAGAATTTAAGATTGAATTATTTAAATATATATAAAATAATTAAATTAAAAAGATTAATATATATATTAATATCTATTTCAAATTCATTCAATCAAATATTTATATTATATTTATAAAATCAAAATCAATCTTATTTCAAACCTTATATAACATTAAATTATATAATACTAAAAAAAGATATATTATATATATTATATATAAAATATATATATAATCTTCTTTCAGATTTAATAAAAGTATATATTAATAAAGATTATAAATATAATGATAAAGAATATGATTTTTTTAATTAAAAACTTCAAATGTTTTATAAATTCTATAGGAATATTAATATCGGATTAGATCAATATGATAATACTTTTTTAATAATACTTAAGAATAATACTTTAACATTTTATTTTAATAAAATTATTGATAGAAATTTTAATTTTGAAAATATAGTAATGTTAATATAAATATATTTTAAAATTAAAGAAAAATAATAAAAATACCTTATTAAATAATATAATATAACATTTCCATAAATTATATAAAACAATTTCGAAAAAATATTTCCTTAATAATTAGAAATCCTACTTGAGAATCTTCAGAATCTATAATATAATTTCATTGATTTATATTAATTAGAGTTAATACTTCAAAATCAAATTATAAACACTTATTATAATATTCCTAAATATAACCTTGTATTACTATAATTAGTTTTGATATATAAAGGTTTTTATGCTGATTTATAAAATGTTATTAGATAAATTAAATATATGAAAATAATAAGTTTCTTTATATTAATCTTTATTATTAATAATCTACCTAACATGGAAATATACTGAATTGATTGTATATACAAAGGCCAAGAATCATATCAAAAACGAGGTCAATCCCAAAAAACCCGAAATAGAGGGAAGTTTTCATCTCCTTTTTAAGATGATTCTTTTTATTTATAATTTATATGATCTTGAAACAATCCTTATATATCATTATTAAAATGCTATATATACAAGAAATTAGATTATTAATCCACAAATCACCTTATATAAGAATAAAAACCTTGATATAATCAATTCATAACAGAATATAATATAAATAAAGATTAATTTTATCAATTCCTTTTTATATATAAAGATAATCAAAATAATATAGAAATTGAATTCAATAAAGTGTTACGACAGACATCACATGACACATTCGCGTGTCACATGAGGGAGCCTTGGGGAGCTACGGGCTCCAGGAGCATACGGATCCCAGGGGCTCCAGATGACGAAGGTCTATATAACAAATGAGTTTCATTAGGATATAGAGCTTCGTGCTCGAGAACAATCATTAGTTTCATGTTACGGGAGCTGCCTCTAGGGTTATATGGAAATATCTAGAGATCTCTCAAAATGGTTTAAATTAAACTTCAAATAGAAATTCAATAAGATTATAATTAATTGTAATTCTTATAATTATAATAATAAAACTAATAATTATTCTTGAGTATGAAGCTTTATATTATAATGAAATTTATTTTCTTATATAGATCTTCATATTTTATAAATCGATAAGTTGATTATCATAAAGTCGATTTTAATAAATCGATTTCCTAATCATGTGATGTTCATTTTGTGATTAATAATGATGTTATTGCTTATTTAATCTATACTCTCTAGTTAATTTTCCCTATAACACTATTTCCGTAGGTCTTAATATTAAGGCCTTAGGCTTACCTCATAATCTATGTTACAGTGTGAGTACCTCCGTAACACTATCCCCTTCCTAGACTAATACTTGTCCCAAGTGTTTATATAGCGGGACTCCCTATGTTAATATATTATTTTAAAGAGTATTTGTTTTATTCTTATAGTATATCATTAGTATTATCAATCTCTATATACTCCGCTATTTCCCTAGTTTATTGAATTAAACATTCTGGTATCGAGCAAGGTCCTTATTTACCGTGTATTATTTCTAATTATTATTATTTAATTAATACCTTTAAGTCAAGATACTACACTAAGTATATCCATAATAAAAAAGATCATTATATTTCTAATCCTGAAATTATATTAATCTATAAATCTCTGGATCGTCAGTAAGAACGCCTTCATTAAAAAGAGGAAAAGGCTATAACTAAGATCCTTCATTTGCATAAACAACAGACTTTCCTATAAAAATGAAAGAAAGAAATGATTTATTGTAATATTTATACACTAAAAAAGCTTAACATTCTGAAAAAAAAGGAAAGATTAGAAAAGGAATATATAAAAAAGGAAAAGGCAAATGCTATAGCTGTGCCTACTCCTAATAATTCTTTTTTCTTTGACTTCTTCGATTCTTTATTATCTTCATTATTTAATACTAAGCTTAAGGCTTTATTAATAAATATGAGTACTTCAGGTGGAATGCCTGTAACTTCTTAGGATAGTTGAGATCCCTCTTAAATTCCTATATATTTTCCGAATATGAGTAATCTAATTATTTAATTAAATATTTGATTTTACCTTTAATGTATTTACAATTTAGTATTGTTTCAACATTGTATATAATATTGAGATTAATTGATTTGATTTTTGTGAATGATATATTTGGCGCTTTTGATGGTACTGGTTTGAGCAAGGATATATGGAATATTAGATGGATATTTATTATATCTAATAATTTCAATTGATAATTAACTATTCCTATTATCTTATCAATTTTAAATAATCCTAATTTTTTATAATTGAGTTTATTATTTGATCTTTTGATTTCAATATTTTGTTATAACAAATAAACTTTATTCTCCTTTTTAAGTATAGATTCTATATTATGTTTTATATTATAGTATGCTGCTGTTCTGGATAATATAAATCTTAGATTAAAAGCGAGCTGTAATTTGACTACAAAGTTCTATATAGTAGATTTTTATAATTGAAAAAATATATCTGGGGTTTGGAACTAATTATATAGAGTATATTATAATGACTTGTTTTATATACAGATGTTATAATTTTTAATAATTTCTTCAACTATCATTCTTATTTGTGGGAAGTAACTGATTTCCCGTATTCTTACAAATGTTCTTGTAATTCCTTGGTGTTTATATGTCAGCAATCTATATTATTCTGTCACAAATTCCTTAATCATTTGATTTAAAATGTATACTTTTCTATAAAAGTATATAATCTCATTTTTTATCATGAATCCTAATTTTATTACCTTACATATATATATAGCTATAGTATCTTTATCATAATATAATTGAATTTTGATTCTAAGATAGTTATCTTTCAATATATATATAGCTACAAATTATAATACATTATAAATTAGTAATTTGTTTTCTTTCTTGAATATAGTATATAATTCGTACAACTTATTTTCTTGATATTCTAGTTTTCAACTAAGAGCGTCGATCCTAGTGTTTTTTAATCCTTTAACATATGAAATCTTAAAATTATAATTGACCATGGTTTCTGACCATCTGACCTGTCGTTTATTTAACTACTTTATTATAATGAAGTAAATCAAGTTCTTATAATCTATATACACCTATACTATATATTTTGATCCTTCCAAATAAACTCGCCATTCTCTAAATACATCGACTATCGCTAATAATTCTTTTGTTACGGAGGTACCCGCACCGCAACATGGATTATAAGATAAACCTAAGGCCTTGGTGTTGGGACCTACGAAAACAGCACTGTAGGGACAGTTGAATTAAAGGGTAACTAAAGATAGCGGTAACCGAATAAATAAGCAGTGATTAAAAGATAGGTACCTATCTTTTATTGGCACCTACCCCACAGTAGGCACAGGTTGCACAACGGTTACAGATTAGCTAGTAAGCACAGGTTAAATAAGCGGTAGCCTTACCAGGTCACGAGGACAAGTGTCACGTGAAGGAAAGTCGATTCGACTTGTCGACTCGAGTAGTCGAGTAGACTTGACGATTCGATCAAAGTACGAAGGTCTATATAAGGGAATGGGTTTCATTAAAATGTAGAGCTTCGTGCTCAAGAACAATCATTAGTTTCATTACTATAGTTACGAGAATTGCAACCAGTTACAACCTTATTGAATTTCTACTTGAAGTCTAGTCTAAACCACCTCGAGAGATCTCTAGCCACTTCCACGTGACCCTAGAGGCAGCTCCCGTAACATCTTTGTTATATATTTCATAGTTCAATTCGGCTAATAATAATTTTCAAGAATAAAATGTAATTAATTACTATTTCTTATTTTATTCTGATTAACTTAAAACTACCCCTATAGTAAAATTTAAAAAATCCATCTCCATAATAATTTACTTTTCAAAATCGAATGTTAATAGTATTAACTCTTCAGCCACTGTTTGTTTGAGTGTTTCAAAGAACTTCTACACCTTGGCGATCTATTCGAAGCTTTTTTGATTTTTTCTGGTTAATATGGTTAAGAGTATAGTAATCCCTAAATAACCTTTAATGAATCTTCTATAAAAGTTGATAAATCTTAAGAAGGATTGTACTTCTTTGATTATGATTGGCTACCTTTATTTGAGCATTATCTTAATCTTATCTTTACTTATCTTAAACCTTTGATTTGATATAGTGAATTCTAGGAATTTTGTTTCTATAATATAGAATTCATATTTGCTTGATTTGTATAGCAAATCTATCTTAATTAAACTTTCGAGAATGTTACTAATATTTTTGATATATTAAACCTTATTATTTAAATATATTAGAATATTATTCAAGTAGTATATATAATAAGTATTTAAGTATAATAACAATATATTGTTTATGAGTCTTATGAAAATAGCTGATATATTAGTTAGCCCAAACGGCATAACTTGGTACTTGTATAGCTCATATCTTATTTTAAAAGCAGTTTTCCATTTCTTGCTTTTCTTTATTCTAATCAAATAGTATTTGTTGTGTAGGTTCATCTTAGTGAATATAGTAGCTCCGCCTAATCGATCTCTTAATTCTATAGCTAATGGAAGTGAATATCGATTCTTCTTTGTAAGTGTATTGAGCTTTCTATAGTTCATAACTAGTCTCTTAGTACTATCTTTCTTAAGTACCCATATCATATAGTTGGACTTACCATTTGAAATATGAATTCTCTAATTCATTCCTTAGTCAAATTATTGTCAATATATTCTTTAAGTGTTTTTAATTTATTAACTGACTGTTACGACGGCATCCAATATACCGCGTCACATGGTCAGGAAGTCACGTGATGGACCTAGAGGATCTAGGGGATCGAAGAATAAACATCTAGATCCATAGGATCCAGAGGATCCAGACAAGACAGAACTGTAGGTTCTGCAGAGCAGGAAGGTCTATATAAGAGAACAGATTTCATTACAATGTAGAGCTTCGTGCTCAAGAACAATCATTAGTTTCATTACTATAGTTACGAGAATTGCAACCAGTTACAACCTTATTGAATTCCTACTTGAAGTCTAGTCTAAACCACCTCGAGAGATCTCTAGACACTTCCACGTGACCCTAGAGGCAGCTCCCGTAACACTGACATTAAATAAATTGGGGTATACACAGGCATCTTACCTTCCTTCAATATTATCTTATGATCCTATAGCTTATATTCTGACAAAGTCTTATGAATTCTTAGTTCCTTAAACACATGTTTGTATTTCTTATACTGTCCTAGTATTATAGGCTCTTTTGCCTTAATTGCGATTTTGTACTATATTATTGACTTTTGTATTTGTAAAGGAGGTATATTGTTTTTCATTCTTAATAGAGGACTCTGGACTAAGTGTTCTCGTATTTAACTTTCCTTAATATGTATTACATCTTGTAAATACTTTGAACATATTGTTGTAATCATTCTTATACTAATCAAATATTACTATTTCTTGTGATTAATCTATTCTAAGATTGTATGCCTTCAATCATAGTATTCCTAAGATGATCTATTATTGGCCCAATAGTATAATGTCAAGCTGTATAACCTTTGAATGTTAGGTTATACTTATTCGTACTGATTATATTTCTTAAGAAACATTTTTGTTAGATTCTATTAGCTATTCATCAATTAACTGTAATTGATAAGATTCTTATTTCTTTTAAAGTGGAATTCCCAGGTACTTTGTAGCTTTTAATATAATAAAATTTCCTATAGCTTTTGAATCTATTATGACTGGTTGTGTTTATTCATTTATCTTAACTCTATAATATATTTGTTTTGCTTATTCTATAGCATTCAGCTGTAGTATAATTTGCTTATTCTCACTATTCTAAATGATTTTATTAGCAAATATTATATATCAAAACTCTTCTTCTTTTAGATAAACAGTGCTTATTCCTGATTTAGTTCTGTCATTAAGTAAATTCCTTCATAGAGTATATCAATAGTTCCCTTAAATAACTTTCATTATTATACTCACAATTAATAATAATAATATAGCTTGAGCCTAAACCCAATATTCTTCCCCAATTCTTTTACATAAAAATAAAACCTAATCCTTATTTCTTTTAGATATATGATGATAAAACACTTCTTATAGTTCTTCTTTATCTAACCACTAAAGATAATCGATATTGATTCTTTCTATAAATAATATATTTGTAATGATTCCAAACCATAGAATTCGATATTAATTAATATATCGAATCTTATACGATTCGCTTTCTTTAATGTTTGTTATACTGAGGTCCTTGTTTATAATTCCTTTGTCTATATTTCCAAATTTCTATATATAACGATTCCATTAATTAATTTCCTAAATAAACCATAATTCTCCTAACTACAGGTCCTTATTTATCTATAAAAGGTCTTCAATATTTTCTTCTTCTTCGAGCTCTTCTTTGTAAGCTGGTGATGGTATAACTAGCCCTATTATGCTAATAATATATAATTGTGGTGTAAAGGTGGTATTAAGTTGGTTCTTATTAAACTTATTCTTAAAGTTACTCTTTTTACTCCCTATTCTTTTACTTCGATATTCTGCTACTTAATGCTTTACTTTCCCATATTCAAAGTATAAGTTATTTTCTCGTCTTCATTTCTTTTCTAAATTATTATTTCTATTCTTGTAATATATAGCATTGAGTTTTATAGGGTCTTTATATCCTTATGGATTATAATATGATCTATCCTTATTCTTGTAATAATACTCTTGCTTTTGATTTCCCTAGGGTTTATATAATCTTTGACTTTGTTGATATTAATAAAGATGATCATTTGATTTAATGGAGTTCTAAATTAGGTTGTTCAAGTTTATATTTTTAATAAATCTTTTTAATTTTAGTCTAACTTTTGGTTTAAGTTCTTTATAATAATAACTTATAATAACGATTTCATTCTACTTAACTATTTCTACATATCTTTGGAATTCTGTAGCATATTTCAATATCAATTCTATCTACTTGAGGTTAAAGATCTTATCTTTCATTACCTTTAGGTTATTAAAGTTTCCAAAGATTCTACAAATTTCTATTTTAAATCCTTCAAAACTATTGAAGATTATTTGAGTGGGTTGTATATGATCTTATTTATTATGCTCGAAATAGTCTTATAAATATAATTAAATTCATTTGCTTGCTTTTTCTCTGAAATAGAACATAGTCTATATACTCTTGAATTCTATAACTATAAACTTATTCTTATTGAATTAAAAGTAGATTTCTAATTATAAAAGGAAAATATTGAGTTTTTATTAATTATCTTAATACTTGTCTAATAAGGCAATCTTAAGGGTTTTATTGATAATGATCTCCTATAAAGCATTAGTCATTTTAATATCGTTAGTGTTTATTATTAGTATAGATTAATCTATAGTAATATTTTTAATTACCATATTTAATAATAGTTTATTGAATCAATACTTAAAATAAAAAGGATACTTAAAATGTTATGGGAACTACCTTTAAGGTTATATGAAAATATCTAGAATTCTTTTAAGATAATTTAAACTAAACTTTAAATAGGAATTCAATAAGGTTATAATTAATTACAATTCTTATAACTATAATAATAAAACTAATAATTGTTCTTAAGCATAAAGCTTTATATTATAATGAAACCTATTCCCTTATATAGACCTTCGTTCTCTGTTGTCCTATTAATTCCATTATATCCCACCAGGTAGGAGCAGTGGGATCCAGTGGGAGTCCCTAATCTCGTGACTTTCTGATCATGTGATGCGGTATGTTGGATGCCGTCGTAACACCTGGCTCCTTGGATCCTAAGCTCCAAAGGTTCCAACGTCCTGTCACATGACATTCGTCACGTGATCCAATGTTACCCGTCGTAACAAGAAACTTATATAAGTATTTGTACAAAACTTCATAATTTATAAGTTTGAGGTATTGAATTTTCAATATTTAAAGGTATTACTAAAGATATTTCCGAAATAAGTAATAATTAATCTTCTTTAAGTATTTCTTCTTTATAAAATAGTTTTATTATTATTATATAAAAATCTATTAGGCTATAAGGAAGATCAATTATACAGTTTTAATTAATAATTATAAATAATTTATATGGTTCTATTTAATCTTTTCTTTTTCTTTATATTTATATTAATGAATTAAAGAGTAAACTAAATATTTTATATATAACTAAACTATTTCGAATAGTAAGTATATTTTGAACTATTCATTTTATATGAATTTTATATATTTCTTTTATTATAAAATAATATATACTTATTTATTTTAAAATTAATAAAGATAATAAATTATATAATATTATTTAAGAATAAGCTTTATATATAAATAATATTAATATGAGTTTATTTAGATTAGTAATATTATTCACTACTTTTACTACCATTTGTAATATTAATTCTTTATTAAGATTATTATCTTTCAATTTAGTTTTAAATATATTATATATATATTATATAAAGAAATAATATTTTTCAACTTTTTTAATTATATTGTGAATTTTAATAAGAATTTTTTGAATATCAATTTAAAAGGATTTTATATTTTATTTGAATTCTTCAAATACAAAATTTATATTTATATTATATAATATATAATTTAATAATTCTAAATATATATTAATCTAATATTTTTAAATAATATTTCATACTATTTTAATAAATATATCTTATATAAATACTATAGCATTATATATAATTGTTTTATTAATAATATATAAAATTAGATTTTTATTAATATAAAAGATATTAAGAATAATAAAATAATTAAACTCAATATTATCTTTAATTATAAATTTAAATTATTTAGAGGATTTTATATGAAATTAATAATACGTATCGAATTTATTAAGTTTTTCAATTATATAAATATTAATATTATATCCTACTTAATTTAAAAGGTTTATAAATTTTTATATAAATAAATAATCAAATCTTCAATAAATTTACTTAAATTTTATTTTTATTAAATAATTATATATAATTAATTCCTCTTTTTAGTTTAAAAATATAAAAGAATATTTCTATTTTTATATAATAGAAATTATTTTATCACCTTATCTTAAAATATTTATAAGATTATTAAGTAATATATACAAATAATCTATATCTTATATATATATAAAAAATAAAATATTTATTAATACAATTAAAAAGATAATATTATTAAGAAATATTTTAATCAAAATATTACTTTATAATTGTATAGAATCTTTTCCAAACTTGATATTATATTAAATATCATTTATACATTTTATATTCTTTTTTTTTAATGTTTATATTTAAAGTTTTTTTTACTATTAATACTTTTCATATATTAATATCAAAAATAATATCTTAAAAAATATTGGTTAAATATTAATTTTTAAATTAAAAAATCTTATTTCTATTAATTATCTTTTCATATAATTATTTAAATTAATTTTATTATAAAAAAGTATATATAAGAAATTGTTTATTGAAAAATTCAACTATATACATTTCTGTTACGGGAGCTGCCTCTAGGGTCACGTGGAAGTGTCTAGAGATCTCTCGAGATGGTTTAAACTAAACTTCAAGTAGGAATTCAATAAGGTTGTAACTGGTTGCAATTCTCGTAACTATAGTAATGAAACTAATGATTGTTCTTGAGCACGAAGCTCTACATTGTAATGAAATCCCATTCCCTTATATAGATCTTCGTACTCTGATGTTGGTTGGAGTTTCTTGGAGTCCTGGCTCCCAAGGACCTCCTTGGAGCCCTGGCTCCTGGGGACTCCACCACGTGACACTTGTCACATGGCATTCTGTTACCCATCGTAACACTATCCCCTTCCTAGACTAGCGCTTGTCCCAAGCGTCTTATAATGCTCCATTTCCCCACCCGGCCGGTGAATCAAATGGTCTTAGGCTCTTTCATTATGTCTATCACCACTATTTCCCCTAATCATCTAACTGTTCGAAAACGTAAGGAACAAATCCTTCTTGCTCAGGCTATTGAATCTAGTGATGTCGAAATGATTCCGTGTTCGCGTTGTCGTTTGGATGGTTATCGATGTGTTAAGGATTTGTTTCGTTCCAATCACTCTCGTTGTTCTGAATACATGCATGCACGTTCTTCTTATAATGCTGAGTTTCCTTTGGCCGAGGATTGGAATCGAGAAGTTCCTCGGGAAGACGATTGGCGCGCCTTGGATCGTCAAGAGGAACGCCTTCGTTCGGAGGAAGAAGAGGCTATGGCGAAGATCCTTCGCCTTAGGAAACAACAAAAGTTGTTGCGCGAGCGGCGTCAGCGCATGGCCGACCGTGGCCTTAAATATTTGGATGAGCTTGATGCTCTGGAAGAAAAGGAAAGGCTAGAGAAAGAGCGTGTTGAGAGAGAAAAAGAAATGACGTCTGCCTCTGTTGCTGGTCCTATCGACGACTCCTTTGCTTTCGATTCTTCTTTGCCTGAGTTGTCCGAAGCGGATCTTGAGGCTTTATTGGCAGGTGTGGGTACTTCAGGTGGAATGCCCGTAGCTTTTCAGGGCAGCTGAGATCTTCCTTGAATTCCCATGTGTTTTCTGAGTGTGGGTAGTCTAACCATTTGATCAAATACTTGACCTTGTTTCTGACGTATTTGCAGTCTAGTATTGTTTCGACATCGTATATGGCGTTTGGGTTGACTGGTTCAATTTCTGTAAATGGCGCATTTGGCGCTCCTGGTGGTGCTGGTTCAAGCAAGGATATGTGGAATACTGGGTGGATATTCATTGTGTCTGGTAATTTCAATCGATAATTAACCGTTCCTATTACCTTATCAATCTTGAATGGTCCTAGTTTCCTGTGGTCGAGTTTATTGCTTGGTCTCTTAGTTTCGATGTTTCGTCGTAGCAGATAAACTTTATCCCCCTCTTTAAGCGTAGGTTCCATACTACGTTTCGTATTGTAGTACGCTGCTGTTCTGGATGATATGAATCTTAGATCGAGAGCAAGCTGCTCTTGTAAATCCTTTAATTGTTCGACTTGTATTATTGCTGATTCGGCATTAACTTCCTGTGGTATCGGTGTTTGGTATGCTTTAGGATTAAACCCAAAGTTAGCGCGTGCTGGTGTAATCTTTGTGGTTTCCGTTTCCGATGTGTTATATGCGAATTGTGCCATAGGTAATAGCTCTACCCAATTGTCCTGTCGATAATTTATGTAGCATCTAAGATATGCTTCCATTGTCTGATTGGTCCTCTCTGTCTGACCATCTGTTTGTGGGTGGAAAGATGTCGATAGCTTTCTCTTGATACCCATAAGTGCTAATAAGGTAGTCCAGAATTTCGAGGTAAAGAGCTTGTCTCGATCCGAGATTATCTCATCCGGTACTCCGTGTATGCTTACTATGATCCTAAGGAATACATATGCTAGTTGCTCAGCATCCCATGTTTCCTTGAATGGTATCATATATGCAAATTTCGTTAGCCTGTCTACTATATTGAGTATCGCATCGTACTCAACTCCTGTAGTAGGATCCTTTGAGAGTGGTAGTTTGACCACAAAGTCCCATGTGATGGACTTCCATGGCTGAGAAGGCATGTCTGGGGTCTGGAGCTGACCATACGGAGCATGTCGTGATGACTTGTTTCGTATGCAGGTGTCGCAACTTCCAACAACTTCTTCAACTATCGTTCTCATTCGCGGGAAATAACTGATTTCCCGGATTCTTGCAAACGTCCTTGCAATTCCTTGATGTCCATGTGCCGGCAACCCATGTTGTTCCGTCACAAATTCCTTGGTCATTTGACTCGGAATGTATACTTTCCCATGAAAGTATATGGTTTCGTTTTCTATTGTGAATCCTGGTTCTATTGCCTTGCGTATGCGTATAGCTGTAGCATCCTTGTCGTAATGTGATTGGATTTGGTTTCTGAGATGGTTGTCTTCCAATATATGAGTAGCTGCAAGCTGTGGTGCATTGTAAACCAGTGATTCGCCTTCTTTCTTGAATATTGCGTATGATTCGTACGACTTATTTTCTTGGTATTCTGGTTTTCGGCTAAGAGCGTCGGCTCTAGCGTTTTCTGATCCTTTAACATATGAAATCTTGAAATTGTAATTGGCCATGGTCTCCGACCATCTGACCTGTCGTCTGTTTAACTGCTTCGTTGTGGTGAAGTAAACCAAGTTCTTATGATCTGTGTACACTTGTACTGGGTATTTCGATCCTTCCAAATAAACTCGCCATTCTCTAAATGCATCGACTATCGCCAGTAGTTCTTTGTCGTATATTTCGTAATTTAGTTCGGCTGGTGATAGTTTTCGAGAGTAGAATGCGATTGGTTGATATTTCTCATTCTGACCTGGTTGACTCAGAACTGCCCCTATAGCGAAATCTGAGGAATCCGTTTCCACTATGATTTGCTTTTCTGGGTCAAATGTTAACAGTATTGGTTCTCCGGCTACTGCCTGTTTGAGTGCTTCGAAGGACTCCTGCGCCTTGGCGGTCCATTCGAACGTTCCTTGCTCTTTTCTGGTTAAATTGGTTAAGGGTACTGTAATCCCTGAATAACCTTTAATAAATCTTCGGTAGAAGTTGACGAATCCCAAAAAAGACTGTACTTCTTTAATCGTGGTAGGCTGCTTCCATTCGAGCACTGTCTTGACCTTATCCTTGCTCATCTTGAGCCCTTGGCTTGATACGGTGAATCCTAGGAACTCCGTTTCCGTAACATGGAATTCACATTTGCTTGGTTTACATAGCAAATCGGCTTTGGCTAAGCTTTCGAGGATGCTGCTGACGTCCTTGATGTGTTGGCTCTCGTTGTTTGAATATACTAGGATGTCGTCCAAGTAGCATATACAACAAGTGTCTAAGTATGGTGACAACACATTGTTCATGAGTCTCATGAAAGTAGCTGGTGCGTTAGTTAGCCCGAACGGCATAACCTGGTATTCGTATAGCCCGTATCTTGTTTTGAAAGCGGTTTTCCATTCCTCGCCTTCCTTCATTCTGATCAAATGGTACCCGTTGCGCAGGTCCATCTTGGTGAATATGGTAGCTCCGCCCAATCGATCTCTTAATTCCGTAGCTAATGGAAGTGGATATCGATCCTTCTTGGTAAGCGTGTTGAGCTTTCTGTAGTCCACAACTAGTCTCTTAGTACCATCCTTCTTGGGTACCCACATAGTTGGACTTGCCACTTGGGACGTGGATTCCCTGATCCATCCCTTGGCCAAATTGTCATCGATATATTCCCTGAGCGTCTTCAGCTCATCGGCTGACATTGAATAAATTGGGGTGTGCACAGGCATCTTGCCTTCCTCCAATATTATCTCATGATCCCATGGCTTGTGTTCTGGCAAAGCCTCATGGATCCCTGGTTCCTTGAACACATGTTCGTATTTCTTGTACTGTTCTGGTATCATAGGCTCTTCTGCCTTGATTGCGATTTCCTGCCGTGTCGTTGGCTTCTGCATTTGTAGAGGAGGTGTACTGGCCTTCGCTCTTAATGGAGGACCCTGGACTGGGTGTCCTACGTCGCCGGTGTTGTTCGCGTTCAACTCTCCTTGGCGCGTGTTACGTCTCGCGGACGCCTTGAACGTGTCGTCGTGACCGTTCTTGCACTGATCAAATGTCACTGTCTCTTGTGACCAATCTATCTTAGGATTGTGTGCCTTCAACCATGGCATCCCTAAGATGATCTGTTGTTGGCCCAATGGCACAACGTCAAGCTGTATAACCTCTGAATGTTGGGTTATGTTCATTTGTACTGGTCGTGTCTCCTGTGAAACATTCCCGTCAGATCCTGCTAGTTGTCCGTCAACTAACTGCAATTGGTAGGGTTTTTGTTTCTTCTGGAGTGGAACTCCCAAGTACTTTGCAGCTTCTGGTGCAATAAAGTTTCCTGTAGCCCCTGAATCTATCATGGCTTGCTGTATTTGTCCGTTTATTTTGACCTTGCAGTATATCTGTCCTGCTTGTCCTGTAGCATTCAATTGCTGGGTAACTTGTTTTTTGTCTGTTTCATTGGATTGTTGGTTCCTTGTCTTTCTTTTCTTGGGGAACCATCCGGTTGCTTCTTTATCTGATCGATGGATTCCGCAGAATTCATCATAGCAAGCAGTCCAGCTCATCATCGCGTGATCTGCTGGTATCTCTTCCTTAATACATTCTTCCGTTACCGACGGTGATGGGGTTCGGTAATACTCCTGTTCCCACAAATCTACTGCATTCATACCCTCTTGGTTTCGTGGTAACTCATCCAATAATTTCCGGAATTCTTCACTGGTGAAGGTCTCAGTTTCTTCGGTCTTAGCTGGATGTTCCTGGGATACAAAGGTAGCGTTAAGTTGGCCTTTGCCGAACTTGGGTTTGAAGTTGCCTTTCTTTCCTCCTGTCTTCTTACTTCGGCAATCCGCTGCCCGGTGCCCTGTTTTTCCACATTCAAAGCATAAGTTGTTTTCTCGTCTACGTTTCTTTTCCTGATCATCATTCCTGTTTGCGTGGTGCGTGGCGTCTAACTCCATAGGGTCTCCGTATCTCTGTGGATTGTATCGTGGTCTACCCTCGTTCTTGCGGTAACGCCCTTGGTTTTGATTTTCTTGAGGTTTGTATGATCTTTGGCTTTGCTTAAATCTGTAGAGACGATCGTCGGCTTCAATAGAGTCCTTGATTAAGTCGTTCAAATCATTACTCTCGCCGTCTCGGTCTAGTTCCAATCGTACTTCTGGTTTGAGCCCTTTTCGGTAATGGCTCATGATGGCGGTCTTATCCCATTTGGTCATTCCTGCATATCTTCGGAACTCCGTAGCGTACTTGAGGGCTGATCCTGTTTGCTTGATGTTAAAGATCTTTTCCTCGGCTATCTCTAACTCGTTGGCGTTTCCGAAAATCCTACGGATTTCTGTTTTGAACCCTTCGAAGCTCTCGAAGATTACTCTGGTAGGTTTCATGCGGTATCGCTCGCTGTTCTCGAAGTAGTCCCGCAAGTATGGCTGAATCCATTTGCCTGCTTCTCCTCTGAGGTATGATACGGCCCATACACTCTTGGATTCCTTTTCGGTAAACTTGTCTTCGTTGAATCTGAAGTAGATTTCAAGTTGCAAGAGGAAGGTGTCGAGTTCCTGTCGACTTCCTTGGTATTTGTCTGGTAAGGCAATCTTGAGTGTTTCGTTGATGGTAATTTCCTTGGGAGCATCGGTCATCTCGACATCGTCGGTGTCGGGTGCTTGTGCCTGACTGCTCGCGGATGCACTGGTGGGTGTCATATCGTCGGTTGGTATTGAATCGGTACTTGAAGCAGAAATGGTGCTCAAAGTGTTACGGGAGCTGCCTCTAGGGTCACGTGGAAGTGTCTAGAGATCTCTCGAGATGGTTTAAACTAAACTTCAAGTAGGAATTCAATAAGGTTGTAACTGGTTGCAATTCTCGTAACTATAGTAATGAAACTAATGATTGTTCTTGAGCACGAAGCTCTACATTGTAATGAAATCCCATTCCCTTATATAGATCTTCGTACTCTGATGTTGGTTGGAGTTTCTTGGAGTCCTGGCTCCCAAGGACCTCCTTGGAGCCCTGGCTCCTGGGGACTCCACCACGTGACACTTGTCACATGGCATTCTGTTACCCATCGTAACAATTTCATTAATAAATCCTATTTTAATAAAATATATTTTATATTCTATTAATTAATTATTTAATAAATTATTCTATTAATATTTAATAATATCTTATTTATCTATAACTTTATCAAATTTAATTCTTATATTATTTGAATTATTCTTATATATAAAAAGAAATTAATAAAATTAATTTTCATTTATATTATATTCTGTTATAAATTAATTATATTAAGGTTTTCGTTCTTATATAAAATAATTTATAAATTAATAACCTAATCTCTTATATATATAATATTTTAATAATAATATATAAGAATTATTTTAAGATTATATAAATTATAAATAAAAAGAATTATTTTAAGAAGGAAATGAAAACTTTTTATTTCAGGTTTTTTAGAATCAAACTTATTCTTAATATAATCCTTAATCTTTATATATATAATTAGTCTAATATATTTTTATATTGGATAGATTATTAATAATAAAGATTAATATAAAGAAACTCATTATTTTTATATATTTAACTTATCTAATAATGTTTTATAGATTAGTATAAAAACCTTTATATATTAAAACTAATTATAATAATATAGAATTATATTTGAAAATATTATAATAAGTATTAATAATCTAATCTCAAAATATTAACTTTAATTGATATAAATTAATCAAATTATACTATAGATTCTAAAGATTTTTAAGCAGGATTTTTAATTATTAAGAAAGTATCTTTTCGAGATTGTTTTATATAACTTATAGAAATATTATATTATATTATTTAATAAAGTATTTCTATCATTTTTCTTTAATTTTGAAATATATTTGTATTGATATTAATATATTCTTAAAATTAAAGTTTCTATTAGTAATTTTATTAAATTAAAATAATAAAGTATTATTCTTAAGTATTATTGAAAAAATATTATTATTTTAATCTAATTTGATATTAATATTCCTATAAGATTTATAAAACATTTAAAGCTTTTAATCGAGAAAATCATATTCTTCATTATTTTATTTATAATCTTTATTAATATATACTTTTATTAGATTTAAAAAAAGATTATATATATATGATATATTTTCTCTTGATATTATATAACCTAACATTATATAAGATTCGAAATAAGATTGATTTTGATTTTATGAATATAATATAAATATCTAATTAAATAAATTTAAAATAGATATTAATATATATATTAATCTTTTTGATTTAATTATTTTATATATATTTAAATAATTCATTTTCAAATCTTCTATCTCTTTTTTAATCTCTTTTATATATTCATCTAATACTTATTTTAAAATAAGTTTAATAAAAACTTTAATATAACTTAAACTACCTCTTAATTATTAAACTTAAAAATTATAAACAAAAAGCTGAGTTCATATAAGTTTGAGTACTTTATAATATATAACTTTAAAGATAACTTTAATTCAATCTTTATACTACTTTTTAAATTCGTTCTATAATCATTATCCTTTATATTATCTGAATTACAAATTAATAATTTATATAATAATATTAATATTTACTTAAGATTTTATAAGATTGAGATTGCTTGAATTTAATTATTTTCCCTAAAATATAAGGTTTACTTTATTGTCACGGTGTGAGATCACGTGATATATTGGACCTTTCGAAGGGGTCCGGAATGGGCGCTTGTGCTGGAGCGCAAGTGAGCTAGGGCTTGATCGGGCTAGCTCGCTTGGGAAAATTCTATATATCTTCAACTTAGAAGATTCTGTATTGTAGCTCTTCGAATTATATCTTAATTCTAAAATCTAAATCTATTATCTGAATTACTATAACTTTGTTATATTAGGGCAAAGTTACTGAAGTCTTATTTTTGCCGACCAGCCCCGTAATACTATATAGCTTCTACCTTATAAATATTATTTTCATAATGCCCGCTTTGCATCCACCCAATTAGCTTGAAGATGCCTTAGTCTTTAGCGTTTTTATATTTAAAGATCCCCAGGCCTGGTACTAGTATTTTCAGTTGGTATTTGTATATTATATCGAGCTAAAAAAGATTAACTAATTATTCAAACAAGAACTTTTCGAGATGTTAATTAAGAAATATATTTAAGTTATATTATAAGAATAGATTACTATATAGAATATTTGTTTATTCGATTACCTTATTAAATCTATATCTATTATCTTTATTCATATTAAAACTATATTCCCCAAAATTCCTATTGAATTTATAATTACATTAATTTTACTTTCTATTAAAACTTAATTAAGCAAACAGCTTTTCGATTTTGTTCTATTTGATAACATTAAATTCAATATCAATCACTTTATAAATCAAATTCAGAATAAAATGTATACTAATTCCAATTGCTTTAATATTATTTATATCTACCTGTTCTATATTACCAGGAGACTTACCAAAGCCACCGCCTTATAGATCCACTTATACAATATAAAAGGAGAATTCATTTGTTTTAAAGATTATATTAATCTATTAGATATTTTAAAACAAGCTTATAGAAATGTAAATAAGATTATAGAAGCCTGGAAACAATTAATATTCCTATGGTAAAAGAATTAATCATTTTATATGTTCTATATTAAATTTCAACAATTAGTATTAAAAGTAGGAATGGCCGATAATAATATAATCCTAATTATCCTGCTAGAATAGGATCTGTTTAATAAGTTAGCAGATTAGATTATTACTATTGAACCATTAATGTATAATGCTAACACTTACACCACATTCTGTCAGAAGCTGGAGAACCATTATAGATATCTAAAGCATAATCATCTAATTATTACTCCATTTTAACCTATTCACATTCCCCTTCCTACTCCAACCTATAACCAAAAGGTAACTCTTTTACCCGTCTCCACTAAAGATCCAATAAATTTCAATTCTCAATAACAAATTGCTAATAATAGTTTATTATAAAAAGAATATAATGAATATTATTATTATAACTTTACCAATTATTTAATTTATAATTATTTATACCCTAATATTCATCCTATTTAACTCCAAGTTATTATTATTATAATCAATTTTATCAAAAATAATTCTATATTAAATAATTTTTCAAAAGGTTAGGGCTTTATATACTCTTTATTTTACTTCTCTTTTTGCTTATTAATTAGTTTAATTAATTTGGAAAACAAAATATGTTTAATCTAAATTTTAATTAGAACAATCCCCTATATACTCTTTACCTATCTATTACTATTACTTATAGCCTTTTATTAAAAGATAAACTAAATAATTATATAAATCTTATAATCCTATTTATCAAATTACTTATAAGAAAAAAAAACCTTTTAATCTATATTATAATTAATAATGAATATAAAGGAATTATTTTTATTAATTAAAATTAAATATTATTCTAGAAAATATTTATATAATAATTGTTTATTATTTTTAAAGTTATAGAATTTAATGGGAAAATTTTACTAGAAAATCAAGTTATGTTCTATATTTATATAAAACTTAAAATCAATAATTATACTAAAAAGAAGATCATTCTATATATAATCGAATTAACCTATTATCCTATTATATTAAAAATAGTTTAGCTTAAAAAGCATAATTCATATATTAACTTTATAATTAATTTGTTTTAATTTAATAGTCCATTTTATTACAAGTTCTATAACATTTCATTCTATATTAAAACCCTATTTAACATTCCTTTAAAAACCTAATTTGTATATTTACCAACTTGTTCTAAAGAATTAGAAAATCAAAATATAATTATGATTTTCTTAAAAGCCTATTTGACTTATATTTATCGGAAATATGAAATGTTCTAAATATTTATAGAATAAATTAATAACATTCTGAATAAAAAAAAAGAGTCTAATTTATAAGATTTATCATTTAAATTTTGAAACTGGAAAGATGTCTTTTTTTTAAAGAATGTAGAAAAGCTACTTCTCCATTAGCCCTACGATTATAAGATTCGGCTTCAGAAAGGAGCTATTCTGTCATTTGATGCCCTATATTCTATGTTCTATATTGAACTAAAAGCTTTAAAATAATAGCTAGAGGAAAATCTTAAGAAAGAATTTATTTAACCAGACTCTTTTTCTATTATATTATTTGTTTTATTTATTAAGAAAGCTAATAAAGGTCTTTAATTCTGTATAGACTATTGTGTCCTGAATAATTTATCTATTAAAGATTAATATCCTCTATTACTAACAAAAGAATTCCTAAACAATTTGAAAGAAATAAAATATTTCAATAAAATTAATATCATTTCTATCTTCAATAATATAAAAATAAAAAAAGAATAAGAATACCTAATTATATTCCGCATTCGATTTAGCCTATTTAAATCCCTAATTATACCATTCAAACTGACAGAAGCACCTACAACCTTTTAGAGGTATATTAATAATTCTTTATAAAAGTACCTAAATATATTCTGTATTATTTATCTAAATAATATTCTAATATATAGTTGAATCTAAAAGGAATATGTTTGTTATATTTAAAAGATCCTATAAATATTAAAAAAAGTTAATCTATTTGTTAAATTCGAGAAGTACAAGTTTTTAAAATCCAAAATTAAGTTTTTAAACTTTATTATAAAAAAAAATATTCAAATAAATCTAGAGAAAATTTAAATAATTATAAATTAAAGATTGCCTACTATTATAACTAATGTTCAAGTATTTATTAGATTTGCGAATTTTTATTAATGATTCATTAGAGACTTTTTAAAGATAATCAATCTAATAATAAACCTAATCAGAAAGAATGTTTTGTTTCTATGGAGCCCTATCTGTTAAAACATATTCGATTAATTAAAGAAAACATTTACTAAAGCTTCTGTCCTAGCTTTCTTTAATTAAAAGAAAGAGATAATCTTGGAAACCGATATCTCCGATTATGTATCTACTAAAGTTTTCTTTAATATAATAATAAGAAAATACTAAAACCTATTACATTTTTTTTTAAAAATATTTGGTAGTTGAATGTAATTATAAGATTTATAATAAAGAATTGCTAATTATTATTCATTATTTTGAGGAATAATGCCTTAAATTAGAGAATATTATATTATCAATCCAGATAATCATTAATTATAGGAATTTAAAGTATTTTATTATAACAAAGCTATTAAATCATTATCAAGCTTATTAGTCCGAATTCCTATTTCAATTTAATTTCCGAATTGCCTATTCCTTCAGAAAGCTAAATACCAAACCTGATATACTAATTAAAAGGTTAGAAAATCTTTTTAAAGAAAAGAATAAATATTTTCTATATTAAAGCTATATCATTTTAAAATAAGAAAATCTGAATTTCAATTTATTCTTTATTGTTATTATTTTGATTAAACTTAAGATTAATAAAAAAGTATATTTCACTATAACCATTTATAACTAAAGAAATCTCAATTCTATTAATACCATTAATTATTTAGATTTTAATGCTATTATAATTTTATTAGAAAATAGTAAAGTTATAAAACCTATAATTTTATTTGTTATATTTATATTCAATTTTATAATATTATTAAAGGATTTAGAAATCTTTTTAGATTTTTTTATTAATTTGCTTAATCTATTTCATAAAGATTATCAAATTGATTTTGTACTTAAATTTGTTCTGAAATTTTTATAAAAAGAATTCCTGAAATACCCGAAAATCATTTTTATTAAATGTATTGAAAATAATAATCTATTATATCATTAAGAGAAATTATATATTTTTAATTACAACCCTTTAAAAATCTACTTACTCTATTTGTATCATAAATTACTTACTACTGGTTATTTGTATTATACCCAAACCTTTAAATTACTATTCTAAGACTATTATTAACCTAAATATTATAACTATATTATATAATGGGTTTACAATTATTATAATTGTTATTACACTACCCCGAATCATAAAGGCCAAAAAAGAATCCTCCATCTATTTTTAATCCCTTAAAAAGTATAGTAAAATATTTTAATAGATTTTATTATATATTTACCTAAAAGTATTAGTTTTAATACTATTATAATGATAATTAATTAATTAACTAAAATAAAACATTTCTTATTTTGTTATAATATTTATAATTTTGAGAAAATCATCTGCCTATTTTGAAAGAATATCTAAAAACTTTATAATTTATTTTTAATAATTATATTAAATTATAATGCTCAATTTGTATCCAAATTCTAAAAGTATATTTATAAGTGCTTGAACATTGCTACCAAGTTATTAATTACTTATTACTCTAAGACTAATAAACAGATTAAGAAAATTAATGTAATATTAAAACAATATTTTCAATCATATGTAGTCTACTTATAAAATAATTAGATAAAGTGATTCCTATTTATCAAGTTCTTTATTAATAATATCTAATTCAAAAGCATCTAAATAACCTTATTCTTCTTTAATTACAAATTTTATTCTTATCTAAACTTTAAATCCATATTATTTCAGAATAATTATTCTATTATATTAAATATTAAAGAATTTATTATTAAAATAAAAATTATTTCTTTATATTTATAAATTAAACTAACTATTAATTAAATTTAATATTTGAAAAATACTGATACCTATTATTCCTTTGTCCATAGATATCTGCTCAATAATCTAATCTAATTGAATATTAAAAATATCAAGACTCTATATCCATAGAAAAAGCTTGATTAAAAGAACCTCGAACCCTTCAAAATCCTATACCTAATAGACCCCTATATTTATAAACTAGAACTTCCTGTTTTAATAAGAATCCACCCTGTTTTTTATATTAATCTATTATATTCTATATATAATAATCTTATTCCTAAGCAGTATAACTTATTATTATTATTTATCGAAATCGATGGCTTAAAGTAATTCAAAACTACCGAAATCCTGAACTTTTGTTGAAAGAGAAGAGATTATAGAGGATCTTATTTGAAATATATTGTTCATTAAGTTAACTATAAGATATTAATCGAAAAACCTACAAGCTACCTGAAAAACATACAAGAATTAATTCGCAATTTCCATCGAAAATACTTCAATAAACTAGAACTTACTTGATCAAATACTACTCGCCTATAAATTACCGAATTATAATATTTTCGTCTCGATAGAGCTTAGTTCTTAAAAAAGGAGTAATATCACAATATAAGATCACATAACATATTAAACCTTTTGAAAGGGTTCGGAATGAGCGCTTACACCAGAGCGCAAGTGAACTAGAGCTCGATCGAGCTAACTCGCTTAGGAAAATTCTGTATATCTTCAACTTGAAAGATTCTGTATTGTAATTCTTCAAGCTATATCTTAATCCTAAAATCTAAACCTATTATCTAAATCACTATAACTTTACTATATTAGGGCAAAGTTACTAGAGCCTTATTCTTGCCGGCCGGCCCCATGATATTTATATAGAAATATTTCAGAAATTAGAAAAACCATATTAAATAATAATATTTAATATTATATTATATCAAATATATTTTATATAATATATACAAAAATATAATAAATATAAATAGAATTAATATAAATCAAACTATTCTAAAGAAATCACACATAGTCTATTCTTAATTGCTTCAGTCATCGGTTAATCTTTAAAAAAAAGAAATCATTCAACTACTGAAACGATCACGAATCAACTACATCTAAGGGCCTCACAGGAGGCTCCCCTATGCCGCTAGTGATGCGCGCCCCCGGCGCGCCGAGCGGCTCCCCAACCCAAGAGGTGATCCCCCCTCAATCAAGTACCATTACCCCAGGGGCAAGCATTGCCCCTCCACCAATTATAAGATCGCTCACAGGCTCTGCCCTTGGCGTAATTAAGGATCGATTCGAAAGGATCGATAAGACAGAACGGGAGAAGCGAGAGGTGATCGAGGCGTTCGCAGCACTAGCGGATAAGCTTGCACAAGGCTTCCAGGGTCAACAACATAGACTCGCAGTGAATATTAAAGGGACGATCATCTCCACACTGCTGGGAGCAGCAAAGGCTACTTCTGATCAATGGATAGGGCTCACAACAGAGCATTCACGAACAGAAAGCAATAAGCAGAAGACCTACACTGATGCACTGAAAACTCGGATAGTGCCTGAGGCAGAAAGCCCCACTAAGGCCCCCACCAACACAGGACGCCCTGCTCCTATTGGAGGAGCGAACACTGAGCGTATAGAAGCACGCAGACTCAAGAGGGAGAATGACCGGATCGAGAAAACGATCCTTATAATAGCTAATGGGGAAGCTCTGCTCTCAGAGACAAATCCCTTCCTACTAAGACTCAGAATAAAAGAGGCAGTTACTGGACTCACATTAGCAGAGATCCCCTTCCTTCAAAGGAATAATACGGGCTGGACTCTACGATGCAGCTCTAGCGCCAGCCGGGAGAAGATCATGAAAGCAGATAACTCTGAGCGGGTGCTTAAGACCCTCCATGCAACAAGCATGCGCAGACTAGAGAAGTGGTTCATGTATGCAGTCCCACAAGTACCTCACGATTTTTATCACATCGAAGGAGCTCCTGCTCCTATGCCTACTGAGCTTATCAAAGAAGAGATCACAGCTCAGACCGGCAAGCAGCCGGTCAACTACCGACTGGCACGTAGCGGGGTTAACCCGATCACTAAAAGAGCCACCTGGATCATTGGCTTCAATACTGCAGTATCGCGGTTCCGACTATTCAATAGTAGCTCCTACTCGGTTCTCCTAGACAAACCCCGGGAAATTCAACTTCACAGTACTGGCTGCCTAGGGTACTGCAACCCCTTCACCTGCAACAGAGCCTCACGATGCTCGACATGCGGTAAACTAAACACTGAGCACGAGGGTGCACTCGTACACCAACAATGTACTAGAGCAGCTCAATGCGCCAACTGCCACGGACCCTTCCGCGCTGGCCACTCCAACTGCCCAGCTGCCCCTAGGGTCTATGCTAAGCGACGGATCGTTCTGACCGCAAAGGAACTGGCCGCAGTCAGAGCTGTCGGCAGAAAAGACTACGAGACGCTGCACAGAGCAGATATAGACGAGGCAGAACATACCTCTGAATCACCTCTGTCTCCTATCGTAACAACCGCAGAAACCCCGATCACTTCGGGGGCGAGGATCATAGCATATGAGAATGAGCGCCTCAGCAAGCGCCCACGCAGGCTCAGTACAAGTCTGCCGATCGCACCAACCGGATTACGCACACGCTCAGCTCGTAACCAGAGCCAACGGAATCTCAATATAGAAGCGCTAGCAGAGAAAGCCTTCACTCCAATAGACCTGGAGATGATCGATACAGAAAACTCTATAACAGTTGCCACTGCACCTAGACCCTCTCTATGAGTGATGCAATCAATGGGTACACTCAAAGAAACAAAGGCCTCACTATCGCTTGGGCGAACGCAGGCCGGGGACACGCGAATCATATCACACTACTACAATTAGCAGCGGAGGCTCAATTAGATGTGATCTGTATACAGGAGCCAAGACTATACTGGAATTCAACAACACAAAATCACAACGCATACGATCGATATCAGCCGACCGACAACTGGAACCTCCGAGGAGACTTGGAGGAGAACGAGCAAGGCCCTAGGGTCATGACATATATACGAAAAAGCGCGAACCTGAAAGTAGAGCAAATGAGTCGACTCGGAAACAGAGACCTACTCTGGATACGAGTCAATGGATACTCGATCCTGAATGTCTATAGAGCTCCGTGCACTTTGGATATTATTAATTACATTACACACCTGGTTCCAAATGAGCGTACAGTCGTAGGAGGGGACTTTAATGCAAAGCACGATCTGTGGGAACCGGGGGTGATCACAGCCAACCAGGGGGCACAGCTCGCAACATGGGCAGACGAGCAGGGCATGGAGTTTATAGGTACTCCAGGCATACCCACTCACGCAAGAGGGCACGTGATAGACCTGACCTTCTCCAACATACCGTTCGCTTATACAGAGGTACTGGAAGAACTCCATTGTGGATCTGATCATGCTACCCAGGTCACTACTCTGACGAATCGTGGAACAACAGAGTGGGATCAGTATCGCTATCGGATAAAGGAAGTGGATCTGCCTAGATTAGATGGACTAATGGCCAACCAGCTAGCTCACCTCAATGATGTAGACATTCAGACTACAACTGAGATTGAAACCCACGTCAGTGAGCTGGCGAATGCGTTAGAAAAAGCGATCCGAGCAATCGGCAAGATTGATCGGAAGGTAGGAAAAGCCTCGCCGTGGTGGACGGACGAGTGCAGAGAAGCCCACCGAGCACACATAGAAGCACGGAGGGGATCAGACCCGGAAAGGAAGACTAATGCTACTCATCTCTTACAAAAGGTAGTGCGACAAGCCAAGAGATCCTACTGGGCAATGCGTCTCGACGGAGTCAAAGACGACAAAGAACTCTATCGGGTTATGGGATGGCACAAATTAACCCCCGAAAGTAATGCGAAATCCCCCTCCCTAATAATCGGCGAGCGGGTGATCTGCGATACAAAAGAGAAGGCAGATGCTTTATTCACAGCGGTTCTGGATCGTTTCAGGGCAGACGACGACCTACCAAACGATCCGCTGCTCAATCAAGCACACAAAGGGATACTCCCCTGGAAAAGAACGATCTCTGCAGAAGAAGTGGAAAAACATGTCATAGGAGCTACTTGCACTGCGCCTGGAGTGGATCGAGCCACTGTGCGCATCCTCAAGGCATGCTGGCCGAGCGTCAAATCACTGATCCGGGAGATATTTGCATCTTGCCTAGCTCTAAACTACTATCCAGAAGGTTGGAAGCTAGCGGAAGTAGTAATGATCCCTAAGGTGGGCAAGAAAGACAAAACGTCACCGCGGTCGTGGCGACCGATAGCCCTGATCTCCTGTATCGGTAAGGGGCTCGAACGGTATATAGCTAGTCAAATATCCTGGACAGCCCTGAGACACAAGGTAATCAGCCCGCAGCACTGCGGAGCGCTCCCCAGAAGATCAGGTACTGATCTAACGGCGGCTTTCACTCACGATGCGGAGCTTTCATTAGCAACGGGTAATGTGGTCTCGATTGTTACAATGGATGTTCAAGGAGCTTTTGACGCTCTCCTAAAGCGCCGACTCCTGAGCCGAATGATCAAGCAAGGATGGCCAACTCCGCTGCTCAAACTAATAGACTCGTTCCTTACAAATAGGAAAGTCAGAGTAAGACTCGAAGGCATCACAACAGAGGAATACCCAGTAGCATGTGGTACTCCTCAGGGGTCCCCCCTATCACCTATACTCTATATGCTATATCTCGCTGAGCTCCTCAACCGAGATACCAAATATCGCTTTGGCTACGCTGACGATATTGCGATCTATCACTCCTCCAAGCATCTCTCCACGAATGCCAGGATCCTTCAACGACGCGTTCGACAGATCATCCGATGGGGTAAGGAGAACAAAATCCTATTCGCCTCAGAGAAATTCGAGCTACTCCATATAACCAGACGACACGATACCACCAACCCACCACTAGTCGTTAACCCGGATCTGATAATCACTCCAGTACCGATTGTAACGAGTGGAAGCACTCAACCCACTCTAAGATGGCTTGGTGTCTTCTTCGATCGTCGGCTCTCGTTTCTACAACATGTCAAAACACGCACAGCGAAAGCCATGAAAGTAGCCTCGCACATCAGGTCGATCGCCCGCACTCTGCATGGGCCACCAGCTTCCTACTTGAGAAAAGCAGTGATCACCTGCGTCCTTCCAGTAGCACTATTCGGCACTGAAGTATGGTACGCTGGCAAACTCAAACCGAGCCTCGGTCAAAGCGAAGCAAGCACAGGCACAGGTATCAAAGGCCATCTCCGCTACATCAACAAAGTGATCAATACCGCCGCAAGAGGAGCGATCCCGGTATACAAAACTACACCGACCGCAGCTCTTATCAAAGAAGCCGGCCTGCCATCGGGGATAGTCGCATTAGAACACGCCAAGCTGCGATTCGCACTCCGCTTAAAAACGGTCGACAATCAGCACCTGCTAGTGAGCCGCCTGAAACCCACAGTACGAAAGCGCGGGCGAGGAGCAGGCACAGCTAGAAGGCCCCTTACAAGAATCCAACGGCTCGGCCTCCTCATCCCAGAGACCCAACGGCCGAAGTTACTTCGCCCGCACTTCTCGATAGGCTGCAGAACGGATCCGACGGAAGGGCTAACCAAAGAGGAAGCAGCTCAAGCCTTCAAAGAGTGGTGGCTGCAACTCCCACCTGAGGACTACACGATCTTCTCCGACGGATCAGAACAAACCATTGATCGTAAACACTGTGTCGGATACGGATATGTAATATATCACAATGGCACTCAATTAGCCTCCGGATCCAAGCAGATCCGGAGCGACTCACATGTGTTCGATGCAGAAGCGATCGGAGCGTGGCGAGGGCTGGAGCACCTGATCAGCACGTTTAAAGATCCCCCGAGTGGCCGGATCTGGATGTGTATTGACAGTACATCGGTCATCTGGGGTGTTCGCGGAAACGCGCCGCCCACAACGCAATGGGCCTTCCATAAGTGCCATAAGGCAATGAAACAACTTGACATTAGAGTGAAGTGGTCACCTGGTCACATGGAGATCGAAGGGAATGAGGAAGCAGACCGCCTAGCAAACGCAGGCGCAATTGGACCCATGGACCAGGCGATCGACAAGCTACCAACAATTAGCGGTGTCCGGACGATCGTTCGCCAAAAGCGCCTACGCGCAGAGACTGAGTGGTGGGAAGAGATGAATCCCTCTCTCTCTGCTAATTATAAAGAATGGTCTCCCAAGTACAACACAAAGGAGCCGAAGGAACTAACTCTGCCAAGAGCAGTCCTTCACCGACTACTAGCTATGAAAACAGGTCATGGCGACTACGCCGCTTACCATCAGCGATTTGGTCATCAAAACAACAAGCTGGACTGCTCATGCGGCAGCGCTAAGGAACCATATCACTTCTTTAAATGCACTATAAACAACCTAAAACGTTCAGACTGGCCCCTGGCCCCTGTAGAAATACAATCTAACAAACAGGCGATCACATATATCAAGAAACTCTTACACACACCTAGCAAGCTCACTCAGCTGATTACCGACTCAGAGTTCTACACTCAGATCTGTCCTAACTACTAAAGGACCCTTAGAAAGCGACCATCTTTTCAACAAAGCCCGCCGCCCCTTTTATAAACTTACCACTCAACTGATCACTCGAATATACCACACCCCTAAAAACCGCAAACCCAATATACAATATAAGAGCCTTGCCGCTCGGCTAAACAAATAGCAACCCACTCCCACTTCTTCTCCTTCACCATAGGGATCGGAGCCCACAACGAGCCTATCCACCCGGGAACCAAGCTCTACCCTAACAAGAACCCGGATCAGACGTACCCTTCTGGAAACAGAAGTGGATCGCACCTGCAGAGGAGCGAACAGCCCCTGGCATTGAAGTTAAATTGCTAAATTCGGTTGCGACGATCACGCCGCTCAAATAGTCCCTTATCTTAGCACGTCTAAATACCCTTAGGGAGGTTCAAGACAGACGTTAATTAATATAAATAAATAAATAAATAAAAAAGAAATCACAACTATAATTAAGAATCTCTTTTTAATATATAATTCAAAAAGATAATATAAAAAATATAATATTTTAATCCTTTTATATAAATCATATGTAAACTCAATCTAATATAATTTTATTTGTCTTTTTAAAAAATATCTTTTCTTATTAAATTTAACCTTATTATTCTATAATTAAATCTAATTAATTACTAATTAATATTAAGTAAACTTAATAAGATATATATATATAATGTTCACAATAAAGGAGCAGGCCAGTGGAATGCATGTATTATTGACTATGTAGATTAATTGTACTAAGGTAAAATCTAACTACGAAGTGGAAGTGATATATGCACAGTAGCTTAGAGCACGTGCCACAACTTCCAACACTCCCCCAGAGAGCTTACTCTCTCAGCTTCAGTAGTTAGTTTCTTTAAAATTCCTTTTATACGCCCAATAACTGATTGCTTCGAAATTCGTTATTCCTTGATCGTAGGGTTACTGTTTTAATATGGTAGACCATCAAAATCCGATCGTATGCGAACAGACCTTAAGCTTATCTGTTATTCCACGTGATTTTCTTGAAATCATTAATTTTTTTTTTTTTTTTTTTTTTTTTTTTGATAAATTCGACGTAAGATGAATCCAATGAATCTGATGAAATAGGTGAAATGGGTGGATTCAGTGATTTTGGTCGATTTGGTCAATTTGGTCGATTTAGTCGATTTTGGAGCACATACCACAACTTCCAATACTCTCCCAAAGAGCTTACTCTCTTTGAAACCCCAGCATGTTCTTGAATCTCTCAAATATCACCCTTGCGCATGGTTTTGTTAATCCATCTGCAGCCATATCACTTGTATTGACATAGCTGGTATTGACTAGATGTTTTTCTGTGAGATCTCGAATGAAGTGGTGACATATGTCAATATGCTTTGATCGCTCGTGTAGATGTGGGTTCTTGGTTAACGCTAGCGCTCCTTGGTTGTCTCCGAGCATTTGAACTCCGCTGTTGCTCCCGATATACTGTGGTCGCTCTAAGTCCCTCAAGAGTTGGGCTACCCATTGCCCTTGTTTGGTGAACATCGCCATGGAAATGTACTCAGCTTCTGTACTAGATGTAGCTACAGATGTCTGCTTCTTGCTTGCCCATGAGATTGGTCCACCATAGAACATTACTACCCCACCAGAGATGCTTTTTCGATCGGTTCTATCGCTTGCCCAGTCTGCGTCGGTGTATACTTTGATGGTGCGTTGTAGGAGGTCATATTCTTTGCAAATATCTGATTGAACTCCCCCAGGCCCAAAACGTAGTTTCTGTTTAATAGTTGACCTCAAATATCTCATAAGGTTTTTGAGTGCAACGCTGTGATGTTTGGCAGGGTTAGACATAGCTTGTGCTAATCTCCCGAGACCGAATGCGATGTCCGGTCTAGTGTAAACCATAGGGTGGATCGTACTGCCGATTGCTTGCTGGTATTCGTTTACATCAGTGAGCTCGTCGTCTGGGAGCGTTGGTCGTAGTTGGTTGTAATCCGAGATTGGTATCTTCCTTGGAGTGTGTTGACCATGGGAGATCCCGAATCGGGTAAGCATTGCATCCAGATACTCTTCTTGATCCATAGTTAACACTCTCTCTGATCTGTTACGAATGATGCGCACTCCTAAGATCTTACTAATCTCCCCCAGGTCTTTGGTGTTGAATCGAGCAGAAAGGTTGTGATAAAACCATTGAATATCTCGTTTTTGTGCAGCAGCAGTAACAATATCATCTACATACACTAGGAGAATTAGCTGGCGCGGGTGATTGGTGTATAAACACGGATCCGCAAGGCTTTGTACGAAACCCATCTTGGTTAACTCTCCTTTCAGAAGAAGGCTCCAATCTCTACCAGCTTGCTTTAGCCCATAAAGACTCCGAAGTGCATGTAGAACGCGGCCGCGACGAACATGAACACCTTGAGGGGGTGCTAAATAGATTTCTTCTTTCAAGTGTGATTCGGTGAACGCATTTTTGATATCGAAATGGGAACACTCGAGGTCCTCTCTTGCAACAATTGCAAGGAAAAGGCGAAGAGTATCGAGTCGAACAGTGGGGGCGAAGGTTTCGTTGTAATCTTTACCTAAAACTTGGCTGAACCCTCTAGCCACTAATCTGGCCTTGAATCGCTCTACCTTATTATCCTTCGTCTTAACAACAAATACCCATTTCGTTGAAACTAGATTGCTCCCTTGTGGTAAAATGAACTCTTCCCAAGTGCCATTCTTGACCAATGAGTCTACTTCTTCTTGAATTGCAGCTTGCCAGTCTTTCGCGTGCTTTTTGTCTGCCATTGCTTCTTTATATGTATTCGGTATCTTGATCCCGAGTATTTCCGTTGCTGGTAGAGCGGTCTCAGCTTCTGCTGGTGCATCTGCTAAAATAGTCAAGATCTTCGAAGCAATTTCATTATTCGTCTCCTGTTCGAATTGATGAATATTTGGAATGGCAATCATGGCGTGCTCAATTGATTCTGATCCTGGCTTATTTAAGGAAGCAAGTAAGGCCCGAATGATTTTGGAGTCTCTCTGTTCTTCTATATCGTCGTCATCGCTTCTCTTTCTCTTCCTAAGATTGTATCTCAAAGGTGATGTGGAAGTAGATGCAGATGTAGATGCAGTAGGTGGTAAAGTTTCATTAGGTAGTGCAATATCAGGTAATACACTCTCAGGTAATGTACTCGAATTCGATAGTGTATGATCAAGTGGTAAAGTTATATCCTCAGGTGCCCTTGACTTCGGTGGTGTATGATCAGGTGGTGAAGTTATATCAGGTAAAGTAACATCACTTTCTTTGTTGTTTTCCCCTGCCGGTCTTGTTAAATCATTAGCCACTTGTCGGATATTTCCATATTCATCTTCATCAAAGCGTGGTATTTCAGTCTTTGTTCGTTTTGGTATTGGCAAGCGCACCTCTATCGAGTCTGTGATTATTTCATTTGGTGATATTGGTGGATCGACTGGAATAGACGATGATTCAGGGACATTCTTAGGTCTGCCGCGAGGCCTGCGATCAGGTTCTATATTCTTGGTACCTTGTGATCCAGCTACACAGTTTCTGAGTTTGAGATCCAGATCCCCTCCTTTGTAGCTTTCGTCGATTGTAACACGATAAGAGCGGCAAGTATAACCTAGCTCTGGTGAATAAACCTTTATATGCTTGGTGGTGTCTTTTGAGTATCCCAGGAATATCCCAACCCTTGCTGTGTCGCGAAGTTTATCATGCCTTTGTCCTTTTGGGATGGTTTTGGGGTTGATATAGGCGTAACATCGACTCCCCCAGACCTTGCATGTATCGATATCTGGTAATGTGCCTGTAAATGCTTCGAGTGGGCTTCGATCGATTCCATTTGCATCTGGGCCAATACTAGTGCGGTTTCGAATGTATACGTCGTGCTCGACAGCTTCGTCCCAAAATTCTAATGGTAAATGAGCTTCTTTCAACATTGCTCTCATGTCGGTTTCTGCGGTGCGTATATTGCGTTCAGCTGGACCATTTTGGTGAGACGATACAACCACTGTAACCTCTGATCGCACACCAGTCTTCCATTCCCGGACGGCTTGAAGAAGCTCTGGTGCATTGTCGGTTCTGGCAGCAATTACAGCTACTCCTGTAGCAAGTTCAATTTCTTGCTTCCAGGCTTTCAGTAAGGGTATTGCATCGCTCTTCTGTTTCAATAGGATGACCCAATTTACCCTTGTGGCGCTATCGATAATAAGGAGAAAGTATCTGTGCCCTCGAATGGTCCTTGGGAAAGGGCCAGCAACATCGAAATGGATCAATTCTAGCCTTTTGGATTTTCGTGCACTTAGTTGACTTGGGATTCTGTTAGTCATCTTTGTGAGAGCGCACACTTCACAGACATCAAGAGTTGAAGGGACCTTGATCGGTCTCTGGAGTGTAGTGACTTTGTGCAGATTCCTGATTTTGTCAGGGCCGAGATGATTGAAGCGTCTATGCCAGATAAGGTATCTTTCCTTCTCCGTCATGGTTAATTCTTCGACTTCCCCTTTTGTACCATCAATGATCTCTGCAGAGAGCACAAAGAATGCAGAATCTTCGTATCCTGGTTTCATATACGAGATGATATACATCCCATCTTTCATTATTACTTTGATAATCTTATTATTCTTATCGTTTTCTAGTGTGAAATACATCTTCTTGAGACTGAATGTACCCTTAAGTCCTGCCTTACAAATTCTCTTGGCTGAGAGCAGGTTGACCCCCAATCCAGGTACATATAGCACACCAGCTAATGATGTCCTTGTTCCATCCTTGCACACCATGTCCACTGTTCCTCGCTCATCCGAGTACATAGCTCCCCCACCAACCGTTATCCTTCGTCGCGGAGTACGAATTAGACTTCTGAATAGAGAACGTTGGTCAGACATGTGTGAAGTGGCGCCGGTATCAGCGTACCATTGCGATGGGGATGCCTTACTAATACTTTCTTTGGTGAGATGACAATGCTCAGAATCAGACTCACTATCGACGACACTTTCAGTAGCATCGGAGCTTGATTCGGCGATATGAGCCTTGTGCTCCCTGCGTTTTTTGTCTTTTCGCACTGGAGAGGTGGATTGTCTTCTCTTCTGTTTGTGCTTTGAATCGGATTTCAAGAGACGCTTGGCGCGACGGAGCTGGAAGCATTTTAGGACTGAGTGGCCAGGTTTGTCGCAGAGTTCGCAAGTGATGATGGATGTGTCGGTCTCCGAGCTTGTGCTAGCCTTACGCTGGCGATAAGGTGGGACATATTTCTTTCCTTTTGCAAGGTGTGCCGAGTCTCCAGAGGTCTGGATCTCTGCCTCTTTGACCTGTAGATGCTTGATCTTATCGTCAATGCTTAGAGTAGAACTGACGACACGGATCATATCAATGATGACTTTGTACTCATCAGGGAGAGACAAGGTCAGGCTTTGAAAGAGTGATTTATCTGTACACAAAGCACCGGCTGAAACATCCGCAGATAAGAGCTTTCGTCGAAGATCCTTGAGCTTATCCCATGCACCTATAATAGTCATATCAGGGGTATCGTCGAAAGAGAAGGTCTTGATCTTGAGGAGGTACTCGTCTGCTGCGATATCATCGATTCTGGAGTATTTGACGGCTAGATAATCCCAAAGTTTCTTTGCTGTATCATATTCGTCCACTAAAGCCTCATCATCGTCAGATAATGAGCGACAGATGTAAGATAATGCACTAGCGTCGTCCTTAAGAAAGGTGGCCTTTTTGTCGATATTGAGTCGAATCTTTGTAGTGGTACTGCCGCTGCCGCTGGAGACTTGAAGTTCTTCGAAATCCTGGATTAAGTTGTCGGCTGCTGCAATCCGTGCATATTCATGCAATGTCTTTTCGCATGTATAGAACCAACCTTTTCCTCGAAGTTGAATTCTTATTTGACGAGTCCAGCGTTCGTGATTCTCTTGAGTGAGAGGAGGGATGCGCTTGGAGTAATCCTTGGATCCAGTGTCTTCGTTCATTTTGAAGGTTCTGCAAGTAGAAAGCTTGCGTCGATGACCTAGGCGTGATTGATGGTGGAATGAAAGAGTGGAAGAGGAACTGTTTAAGACTGCGCTGTCCCGATTGGGATGTACTAGTGTTTGAAGGGAGAAATTCTCTTCAAGGCGGGGTAATTAAGAATAGTGAATTTTGATTTGTAGATAATGATTTTTGAAGTGATATCGAACACTATGTAGCAGGTGATGCTCTTCAGCGTTAAGCTGGAATGAATGGTCTTTTCAGTAATAACTCGTAGTTTTCTTACTTGAGGAAAAGGCGCGATGTAAGTGGTTACTTCGCTGTCGCTGCTCAGCAATCTGTTTGCTGTGCGCACCTCGTATGTTGACGTCGCGTTGCGTAGGAGCTTCTCGTCGTCAACCTCTCCTTTGGCAACGTAAGCTATTCAAAGAGCTTTCGGCCTTAGTCTTACTGCAGAGCTACCGGGCTCATAACCTGTTCACAATAAAGGAGCAGGCCAGTGGAATGCATGTATTATTGACTATGTAGATTAATTGTACTAAGGTAAAATCTAACTACGAAGTGGAAGTGATATATGCACAGTAGCTTAGAGCACGTGCCACAACTTCCAACATATAATATGTATAAATAAAAGGATTATTTATTTCTATTTATTCTTTTTATATAAAAAGAGAATTGTTATATTTATATATATGTATTACCCTCATTTATATATTATATATATATATAGGGTAAAGTATAATATGTAATGTTATGTTATTAATCATGTGTTCCGACAGTAATACTTTTCCTATACAAAATAAGCGATTTTTTTGAAAAACTTATAATTCTTATTTTCGATAGCTTATAACTTTATAAATAAAATATTTAAAAATAAACTAGCTTCTTTTATATATAATTGTATTCATTCTAAATCGATTTTGAATTCTTCTTATCATTTTATATGAAGTTTTAGTAAAGAAATAGAGACTTTAAAAGCTGAAAAATTAATGATTGATTTGGAAATTGAGGATTTCATTTCGGTCCTGTAGAGTCTATTCCTAATAAGATATATAGTACTCTTCTCAAGAAAATAAAGAAGAGAAAAAGAAGAGAAAAAGAAGAGAAAAAGAAGAGAAAAAGAAGAGAAAAAGAAGAGAAAAGGAGGTAGTCTAGATAGCTAAATAGAATGTATAGAGGTGGAAGGGTTACAAATTGACAGCCTTTCTAAATGGCTCGTTAATTTCTCTCTCTCACTTCGATATCGTTCTATCAACTATTCAACTCAAGTAGCCTTGAAGAAAGCTAGATACCATTCACCAAAAATAGTCACACATTGCAGAGTTAAAGAATGAGCAGAACCTTGGACAGAAAAGTAAAATAAATCTTCATTCTCCTTTTCCACTTTTCTGCTCCGCGGCTCGTTCACCCTGCTTGCTTCTCTATGGGATGTAGAAATCCTAGTCCGCTCGAGTTGCTTCGATATTGATCTGGTTATGGTCGGACATTATGTATAGATGTCTGCTCGAGATCTACAATCCTGGGAGGTGGTGGTGGTGGTGAGTGTGAGTATGACGATTTTGAATACACAGATTGTATTTATCGATATTTGGAGAGCTGGATGGGATTTTCGGGCAGTGGGTGTGAGATGCGAAAAGGTTGTGTGCGGATGAGGACGAGTGAATACTTGCTTTGAGTTGAGTTGAGTTGTAAGGATATAGGAGATGGAATTTTAATGAGAGGTTGTTTGCTGGGGGAGAGGAGGGGGGGGGGGGACCGATTTAAGCTGTTGAGTATTAGGCGGGTGTTGAGTAGAGTGAGATGAAGGGAGATGGAATATAATATGATTTCTCGGTATAGAAAATAGATTTGGATTCTTAACCTTATCATTGGATCGAAATTTTGGATCGAATGGTCTGCGTATAATATAATGCGGGTAATGTGGTAGGAGATGATTAGTGGTTTGGAGATATACTTGGTATGCGCACAACATTCTGTTGATTGATCTTTCTTGTTAGTTTTGCAGTTTAATTTTTCGTTAGGTATACAAGATGAGATAGAAGACTTATCGGATTCCATAAATCCGGTTCAGGGATGGGAATGAAGTACACAACATTTGCATTTAAAGAATAAAACTTATTCCAACTGTATATTGACCAATTATGACAAGTGATGAAACGTCCCAGAAGGAATGACGAAGATACACAAACAAGTAACACTTAAACCAAATCTCAAAAAATAGCAATTGCGTTTCCATGACTGGATACACCCCCCTGACAATGATTCGGAGCACTAGTAACAAAGAAGCTCCATCTTCCCTTCTCTCTACACGTCTTTGCCAACTTCTCCAAATCGAACATTTCTCCTAGAGGCATACCCCACATGGCAAGTATATATTCATGTAACATATAATGCTCTTGGGATGGCCAAGCCTCAAAAGTAGGCGAATCACCTGCTACAGCCGAAAAGTAACAATCATGCAACCAATCAAGCATATCCTCATCTTGTTTAAGACCGGCCCACCTCTGACCATCGTCAGGTCCAATTCCATGTGGTCTGAGAGCAGCAGCTTTTCGTGCTTCTGGTGATTTGCTGTGGTATGTAGATACGAAGCCTGAACGAATGAAGAGCAGATCTCCGATTTGAATATTTCCGCCTTGAGAAGCGGGACGGATATCAATACCTTGGGCTTTGCCGGCAGCTTGCAATTCAGCGTAGGATATAGTGTGGTAGTCAAATGGATCTACATATCTGTGTCAGAAAACTGAATGATACAAATTTAATGGTGGGTGATTACCATAGACAATACCGTTCTCCTTTGCATAAGTCCAGTAGTCAATTAAGATGCCGCGACCAACTATCCCATGCTCAGCCCAATGATGAATTCCGCATTTATTATCATCCTTCTCAGCTCCAATTATATCCTTCTCTTTAGTCCCATTATAAAAGTTGCCTGTAGGCATGTGTGCAATATGCCTGAACCCATCCCATTGTGTACCTGATTGTGTGTTTAATGAATATACATCATCATAAGCCAACCCAGGAGCTAGCTCTTTAATGCTATGTTGAAATTGTTCTCGATGAAAGGCTGGGACTTCTGGTACATTCAAAGGGAGGTTCAATGGAACGATCTCCCCGCTTTGAATTTCATTGGATGCGGCAGTAACTCGAGTTGGTGTGAGAAGATTTAATCTTCCAATCTGTGTAATTGTTTAACGATATTGAAAGTTTGAAAGTCAGAATTACGTACATAATCATCAGGTCCCCAAACCCATGCACTTTTAGACGTTAGTTGAGCTTCTAGAAATCATACATGCTACTTACGCTCCTTCTGGTGCATCCTCTCTGCGTGGAACATCCTTTCTATTGGGAAACTTGGTGGAATTAGGGTCGAATGGAATCGTCGTGGCAGTCTTGTTGCCGGTTAAGAAATCGGTGACTTGAGTGAGTCGGCTATTAACTTTGGATTGCATATCTGACATTTTCGAATGGTAATTGTGGTCTTGAACCCTTTTTTTTGTGAGTAAAGGAAGATCTGAAGTTCACGAGGTTTCACACCTCAAGCTTCCAATTTACCGGTCTGTTGATAGAGCGGGGGCGGGGAAGTACTAGCTCCCTTCATCCCGAGGCAAATTTGAGTTCGACATTGTATTCAGCAAAAGCCGGTCATAGTTAGTTAATAAGAAGGTTAGTAGTCTGAAGTAATTTGTGATGGCAGATATCAGATATCAGATAGCAGGTAGCAAATGCAAATGCAAATTATTAACATTTGGAACATATCAAGGAACCACCAGAACCTTTTGTTTTGATGCCAATATGTGCCTTGGAAACCTGGGGATACATTGTTGGAAACACGCTGTATTTCATAAAAGGAGCAACGATGACAATATCCATCTTGCTGGTATTTTCTGTAGACATCCACCAGATCTTGAGAGTGTCTCGAGTGTCTCGAGTGTGTATCGCATAGTAGAAGAGTTTCAATTATTCTATGTGAGAGATATATAATACGGTGACCGAAGAAGAATCATCTCACCATCCGCCAAAATAGGTTTGATTTTCATAAGACCTTGTCGTCAAAATTCAATCAACCCTTCTCTCATTATGCCTCCAACTCCAAGTCCTGAAAATCTTCTAGAACAACACAATGGAACCCCAGAAATCAATTCCACATCTCGAAAACCTGGTCGTCCTCCTGGCGTGAGTTTGGAACCATACAAAGATCTTATAGTCAAACTTTTCGCCGAGGAAAATACTCCAATCATCGATATTACAAGAAAGCTCAATCGAGAATTAGGTCTAGATGTCTCGGAACGTAAAGTCTCTCGAAGTTTGGCAGCATGGAATATTCGCAAAAGAAATCGTGGGCCCATCCCTCAGGCTCTCCAAGATCGTTTAACTTATCATTACAATTCGAATCTCAATGATGATCAAATAACTCAAGCTTTGATCTCCGAAGGGTTCGAAATCAAAAGATCGAATTTGGGCCGCTTACGACAAAAACTCGGTATGCGACGAAGGTCTCGTTATTCTGAATTTCGCGAATACTCAGAAGGTCCCGCAGTTATCAATACTCCATCGTCTCAATCACCTTCCACAATTACACCCAAACCAAACAATACCAAGCCAAATATGGCACCAAATGCTGGTCTAATTGTGCAGGTTACAGCTTTTGTCGAGAAATATATGAGCGCATATGATGGATCTCACGATTTCAACCACATTCGACGCGTTGTTGGGTTGGCGCATAGAATATACAAGGAGCTGAAGGCGGAGAGGATAGGCGGCCTAGAGTTAGATCTACAGGTTGTCACTTTGGCAGCACTTTTGCATGATGTAGGCGACAAGAAGTATCTCTTACCTGGACAGGATCCAAATACTTTGGTGCTGTCCACACTATTGAGTTTTGGGGCCGAAGAAAAGTTGGCTGTCAAAGTACAGAGAATCGTTCTCGGAGTTTCGTATTCGAGTGAAATCAAGGATATGGCATCAGTGAGAGGCATGATCGAGAAATATCCAGAGCTGGCTGTAGTCCAAGATGCTGACCGGCTCGATGCTATTGGTAAGGCTGTATTCCAGGAATTGAAACGATCAGAAGATGAAGCTAACTTTTGTCTTACTTCAGGCGCGATCGGAATTGGAAGAACATTCACATTCGGTGGAGCAAAAGGTGCAAGGGATATGGGAGAGACCATTCAACATTTCGAAGACAAGTTGGAGAAACTAGGAGGAATGATGAAGACAGCTCCAGGCAAACGAATGGCGGAAGAGAGAACCAAAAGATTGACAACGTTCAAGGACTGGTGGGAAGAGGAACAACAGGAAGCTGAAGGTTTACTGCGACCTCAGTCCTAACCTTGATTCTACAAACCTTGATGGGTACTTGGAAAACAACTCTTCGATGCGGAGAAACATGATTGGATCTACAGTACAATGAGCTTAAGTCATTTGCTTCATTGTCATCTGCTTCCCATCATGGTGTCTGTATTCAATGTTTATATTCAAAATACAATGGCTCCTCGCCATTTCCACCTAGATTCTTTGAACTTTCTGTTCTATTCATACTGTTGAAGATGGATAGCATGGCACCGGAACTCCTCAAGCATATACTCAGTTATCTTCCCATATCATCACTTCGCTCGCGTTGCCTTGTCGACCGTATTTCCTCCATCATTGCCTTCTCCCTTCTATTTTCACATATACCGCATTCGCTGGATTGCAACAAGTCACTTCAATATCTTGTATCTATTATCCACGATGCATTCGATAGACCTGCAGTCATCTGGTCTCCATTGGCAACAATTCCTGATGTGTGTGTCGATGCAATATGGTTACAAATTGTCTGGAAGTTATTTCAGGGATCCGATTTCCATGACAGAGTAAGAGGAGAGGAGTTGACGGCGGAAACACTTTGCCAGACTAAGTGGAGTAGTCGACATAAGTGAGGCGAGATTAAGGACCGCTCAATGTAGATATTTACTTTTCAAATCTTACACAAAAAAGTCTGTACTTAAACATTGATGGGAGGACACGACCTGTTCCTTGACACATCCATTAATTGTCGTGCTCAAGGTTAGGATGGTTTTCTGGGGAATTGGTTTGGGAACACGATCTTTCAGATCAAGAAAATGTTCCCAGGAACGATGGATCTCTAGGCTAAGAAGTTTCTCGGTTTACAGCCGTGTGCAATCTTCGGATGCTCCTTCCATCATTAGTCCGTAAATCGTATACAGATCCTTCCCGTATCCACATTGCTGAGATTGGAATTTACTCCGACAACGATCCCTGACAAGAAGCCATTCCCTCAGTGCGCATGTTGTCCAAATCAAGTAAGGTCCTTTCTCTCTCTACGAATCCATATATCGATGTGAAGACACGAAGCTTTGGTGGAGGTCTTGGCATTTGGCTTCAAATACCCCGCCATCAAACGTCAAAATGACAATTTGTGTGTATGTCTGTCTCACTTATCACTTAAGAGTTTTGGTCCATCGGGATTCTCAAACGTCGATACCTCCCACATGCTCAATTGCTCCTCGAGATCTGTTTGTGATTCACCAGGATTTGTTTTTTGACTTCAATATATTGGTTGATTTCACTTCAATATATTAATCATCTCGATTATTTCTTTGGCTCAGGGTTGTTTCCAAGGAAATATCTTTCTTTTGCCAGTATCTTCTTTTCCCGTGGTTACTTTCATTTCCCCTCACGCATCAATTCCACAACGCACCAATCTGATGCAACGATTTATCCAAATTCTAACGTTTTCAAGCAAGGCTGATAAGTATGTATGTCACCTCGGCATGCAGAATATTTCATGTGCAATGTATTTGCATTCGATACCTAGTCAGACCCAGGTGCGTGCGAGAAAATCCCTGATGAATTTTTCTTTTTGCAGTTGAACAAACCATTTAGCCAAGTTCTGATTGGGGCAAGTCAAGATGACTCACAATTTCAACAATCAATATGGATAATGTACTTTATCGGGAAGCAAGGGTCAAACAAACATCAAGGGCTAAACGGTCATGCTTGCTTTATTGGTCAAGGATTATTTTATCTCTTTCGGATGATCTACTGGTTCATGATGCTATCTCTGATGTGAGAACCTAGTTCCCTTTTAACATTATTCCTTCTTCTGGGGTTCCAGCCCGTCCGGGGTCATAATTAGGGTAGTATTTTCCGGTGATTAAAGCACATATTCACACAATTGTCGATATATTAATGTAATTGAAATCGGTAAAGAAAAAGGCTGGAGAGAAGTTAGTACAAGTATGTCTACCCAAGGAGATGCAAAGTTGCAATTACTAGGTAGGTAGGTGGTAGATGTATTGCTATTTACCTAGTTCGTTCAATAGTCAAATTCTTATCAATCGCGTGGACCTAGATGTATGTCTAAAGAGATCTATCACGCTACCACATGCCGTTTGAGGGCTGGATTGCACGTTATAATCTACAATTTACAACTTGTTACTCGAGTATTTACTACTTAGTACCTCTTAGGCACGGCAAATTTTGCTACAGGGAATAGCTTTCCGCCACTCGACGTATCAACGGTGATAGACCTCTTTTCTGTATTGAGGCCGAGGAAGATCAACAAAAATCACTCAGATCATTGGTTTCCGAGTAAGTGCTCATCGATGCCATTTGTGCACAGAACTCCGCTCGGACTACAACACTAAAAGGTAATCATCTGCAGGTAATTACATATCCTCGTTGAACCTGTAAGATAAAGCTGGTCCCCTTCTCTTTTGAGTTCACAGTAAAGTTACATCGCAAATCAAAAACTTCAACTTTAATTTCAATCTTTAACTTCAGTCTCTAACTCCATAACACTTTACTTGAATAACACATTTCTTGTTTCAAAGCAATCTTCAACACCAAAATGCAATTCACATACGCTGCCATTTCTGCCCTCCTTGCCTCAGTGGCGTACTCCCAGAGTATCGCTAGTGAAGTGGCACAACTCCCATCTTGTGCCCTTGCCTGTTTGTCAACAGCTTCCAGTGGTGCTGGATGTAGTATTGCCGACTTTGCTTGTCAATGTGGTGATGCTAAAGATGCTATCACTAAATCTGCGACTCCATGTATCGCAGCTGGATGCTCTGCCTCTGATGCTTTGAGTAAGTCTTCAAAATTTTCATATAGTTGTAGCATATCCTAACAAATATAACAGACACTCAAAAAATCACAACCGAAATCTGTGCTCTCCAAGCAGCTGCTGGTTCATCAGGTTCTTCAGCCGCCGCCTCTTCGACTCAAGCATCATCTTCATCTTCAACCGATTCAGCTTCTTCATCGGCAATTAGCAACATTTCTTCAGCAGGTAGCTCTATCGCTAGCGCCACTGGCGCGGCTTCTTCAAGTGTATCTTCAATTCTATCATCCGCTTCCTCTGCTATTTCTTCAGCTTCTTCTTCAGCTTCTTCTGCTTCTGCTACAGTTTCTACTGCTGCAGGAAGTAGAGTTAATGCTGCTGGAGCCATTGTTGGAGCTGGTTTCTTAGCCGCTTTTGCTTTGTAAGCAGTCTGGCTCGTATGATGGAGATATCATGATACGGCAAAATTATATATGTAATTAGACTGGAATGAGATCATTGAGATGGGAGATGGAGATTATGCATATATCAAGATAAATAATGTGTTTCGATTCTTTACACAACTTTGCTTGGTGGGGGGGAGGAAAATGGAAAAAAGCTTGGTTGCTGGACTTCTTATCAAAATAAATTTCTAATGAATAACGCATTATTGCTGTTCAATCCCTTCAGCAATATTTGACTTAAGACATAATGATATCAATTGAACCAAATTATATTCGATAAAATCACAACAAATCAATTCAGTTCAATTACCAATACATAATTGTGAAATAAACTCGACTCAAATCGTATCACGTCAAAAAAAAATCTCGCAAGCTTGAAAGTCCAGATGGGAGATCCTTAAGGCTACCTAGGGTATCTACCTTTCGCATCGGCACTTCACCACTTGACGTGGAAAAATACTTGGATGGGAAGTTCCTCTTACGAAAAAGTATATCGAGAATGTGCCTGTGCCAAGCGGGCACGGCGGGTTTGGTAGGGACTAAACTGAGGTGGATTTTGTTGGTGCGTGGGCTAGAGTATAGAGGGAGGCGGGTTTTGGAGTTTATTTTGTTGGTTGGTGGTGTTGAGGTTAGCTAGTAAGGATTAGGAGTAGAGTTGGTAGAGTTAGTACAGGAACGCTGGGACCGTGGGTTGTGGATCGGAATGGGAAGGGGAATGGGAATTGGGGACATAGCACACGGGCTTTTGGATTGGGATGGGGGGGGTGGTCATGACTCGTGTGCGTGAGTGGGTGGAGGGGAGGAGAGAGGGGCACGTGAGGGGGTAGGGAGGAGAGAGGGAGGGGTAATTGGAAATATGGATGGAGGGATGGAGATATAGGGAATAAGAGTTTGCTTGGAGTGGTGGATTAGGGTAGGCTGGTAGGTTCGAGGTAGGCTCATAAGGTAAGTGAGTGATGGAAGTGTATGTATCTACCATATGTATTGGGTGAATTACCGATACCGAGGATAATCCGTGATTGAGGGAAAAGGGAAGAGGAAGAATTTTTTGCGTAGAGATGAATGTTAGCTACATAGCTATTTTGTTTTTTATCGATTGTAGAATAAGTACCTCACTTGGAGAAAATAGAGTAGGATTTTGATGGGTGAGATGTATGAGATGTTTTGCTGTGTATTTGATGAGGTCATTACAATATGGTTTGTGGAAGCGTTGCTGTGTGTCAGGCCAGGGTTTTTATATCCGCATCGACATCTCTACTATGCAATTTCCATATAGGCATGTAGAAGGAGGAGTAGATTGTTTATTTCACTCCTTTTCCTGGACCTCAGAAGAGTGAAATTGTTAAGATGTGAATGAGAATGAAAAATAATCGGGGATGCTATTCCCTCGTACCCTCTCTTCTCTTCTCAAAAGCAATGTGTATCTTCTTCAACTAGAGCTCCTTTTCTCTTGTATCTGATATAATGGTGATTGACATTTAACTAGATAGAAGCTATTACATGATCCATTCTCATTCATGAATCCATTCATCACAGGTTTTAGTACTACTCTTTCAACTTGATATCACAGAACTTCCATTTGTACTTTCTTCAGATTCCACATTCGGGGTGGAATTTACTCTTTAATAAAAGTTTGTGGTGTAAGATATGTATGATGTTGGTATGATGTATAATGGGTACGCAGTGTTCGTGTTGTGATTATGTGATTTGTAGATTTGTGTTAATCGTATGCAAAATGATATCTAGATTCTTTAAAGTATATCTTCATCAAAAGCACACCCTCGAAAAATTGTCATCATTATTATATCCCTACTTTCATACCTTGATTTCCTCGCTAATATAACTCCTTCTCTATTGTAAATTTCATATCTCATATTTGATTACTTGAAAGTTGGAAAACCCAAATCATTCAAATACACAAGTCTCGAACAAGATTTCCCAATCTCATTATGTTAAATTTGGTTGAGATGTATATGTATGTTTTTACGTACAGTAAAAGTATTCTAAACTCCTTGTCAAGCTTTGATGAGAGATTTCTGGTGGAGGGAAATTACTATCTCCAGGGACCACGGAGGGTAAAAAAGTCTGTACTTGTGAAATCTTCTAGTTACTTATAAGTGAGATTGAAGGGGAAGTCGGAGGAATCTTACAGTCAATCACTGTAAGGTAAAGATTATAAGCTCTGAAATAGGGAGCTAGACTACAAAGATGAGTTTTCTCGATGTCTGGAGGAGCCCTTTGTTCGCTTCTCGCTAAGACTTCTCCCTTTTCTCGTGGATATTTAAATTCTATCGTCTATATACTTTTTCTGCCAAATGATAACTTATACAGTAAATATTCAAATTTGATCAAAGCATCTAAAATGGTGTCAATTGCAGCATCTAAACCCTAACACCTATTCTAACCTTCCTTGTCCCTCAACATATAAACAATGAAAGTCGTAAATATACAAAACAAAAGTCTAAATCTAATCTGCGCTGCCAAAATTCTAGACTAATAAATTCAGAACAAAAATAATAGGATCTACCTGGAAATAAAGTGATCCTCGACTCCAACACTCATTCTATAAATCTCCTCGTTCTAGCCCAAATGACTTTCAATCGTTCCTCGACCAGCAATGCAATCCTCGAAAATCCAGCAAAAAGAAGATTGCTGTTAACACAAAAAAGAAACAGCGCCGATGGTAAGGAATAGTAGTGTATACATAGAAGGAAGTGCGTAATTCGAACCGGCGGAAATTTTTACTGGCCTATATGGAGCGAGTTAATAACATATTTGTTTGCACGATTTACTCATTTGATCAAGAAGCATGGCAGTATTTCAACGACTGAGACTCAAGATTTTGGCTCTCGTTCCTATACTACTTTTAATAAACATGAGATGCATTTAAAAGTCCTTCTTACAAGCCATTCAATGTGTTCTGTGCTTCTATAGCATTGCCTGTGCTTGTGTTAGTATAGACATTTTATATGGATGCATGGGGGCTCTCACCAACGTCGAAGAAATCCAGGAGCATTACTCGCGGTTTTCGACCCCAAGTTGAGGTACAGAGGTCGGCTTGGGCTCCAATACTACCCACACCTGTTGCCGCATTCTATATCCAAGTCAATAGCTGGTCATCGTAGTAGCTTGCAAAAACTGTTCCTTACTGTCTTTTTGGCTTCCAGTCTATTTGGCATGAGAATACCAAAGACATCAATATCCAAGTAGTGGTTTATCAACGGCAAAAGTCCATCTCCATTCGATCCTGGGGGACGATCGAGTGTACATGTTGGAAATGTAGGAGTAGTTACATCATACGCAGTTTCGAAAAAGTAAGAAAACTCGGGTAGAATGTATGCAGCTACATTCGTATCCGCATCGTAGTCTTGAATACTGTTAAATAACTTTTCATTTGTGAAAATGGGTAAGGCTGACCACTCACCGAGGAACATAACAAGTCTATCTCCAGCCGTGATCAGTTCTTGAAGTGTAGGCCATTCATCTATCGCTAACTGATGTGGTGGTGTATATGCATATTTTGCTAGACCAGACACTTCCATCGCTGAACTGAAATTCCCGACAGGAATATAATCTCCATTCGTAAGTAGTAAGGTTACAACTTCATTAGGATTTGCATCAAGCCACTTCTTGATATCCTCTAGATAATAAACAGCTGGCCCAGCATCTGCATTCAAAACAGGGCTTATTAGTTATTTCTCATGGGAATGCTCAAAAGGAAGGTACAGGATCAAGAATGCAATTGGATTTCAAAAGTATCCCATCTAAAGGAATTGAAAGCAAGAGGCCAAGGTCGGGAAAAGAAGTTGCAATTAGAACTGACCTAGCAAAAAGCATGAAGTATGACACAACGTCAATGTATCGAGAAAATAATGAGTCTGGGCTTGAAGGAATCGAACACCAGCATTCAGTTGAGCTGTGACATCGAGATTCTGGTTTTCTGCTGGTAATTCTCCCACAAATGCGCTATCGTGTGTTCCTACTTGGGATATCTCTGACCATTTACGATCACAGAGCTCGGCATAACCATTGCAGACTTGTGCCACGGTGACTGACACGCACATCCCGATATAGAAAAGTATGAGACGCATCTTGTGGTGATTATCCTTGCTTGCTGAGACAAGTATGAAGATCAAAACTGGAGAGAAATCTACGACCTTTATAACATCGATATTATCGATGTCCAATGTAGCACACATTCACATATGATCCCCCACATAGATTGTGAATGGTTTGTAGTTCCCTTTGGTAGATCATCGGGCCGAGTCATCTCGACCAAACACTCAGTGTGTGTCGTACAGACTTTGTCTATAAACACACACCTTGAAGATACCTTGCAATGGAATAACGAGTTAGCTAGTGACGGCCGCCCAGATAAATGTGGTGCGATCGGAAATTCATCCCCTGACGGAAGTTGGCGTTGAATTAACCAATCGTGGGCTTGGCAACTTGCCCGTGGTAAGGTCCTGGGATACAACACAACATGTAAGTCTTACCATCTGCCGGTGCGGGGTTAGCGCGTATTTCAAGGAACCAGATTCTTTTATATGTTGCATCGCATATGGAGGTCTTATCTAAAGATCGAAGTCTCCAATTGTCTCGTATTTTATGTTATGCGATTGTTGTCCCATGTATGCAGATACGCCCAATTTCAGGACCAACTTCAGGAGAAAGTTATAAGTCAGCCAGCCATTTTAAGGTTACAAATTCTTGATAAAAGCAGTGATGACCGAACTCATATAGCACGGTTCGCATGTGATGAAGTGAAGGGAGCACAGAAGATCTCGGGTTCGCCTCACGTTCCGACTCGCTTACATAAGGTTAAACTATAAGTTTGCGTGATCGGTACAAGGTACCTGATTATACTTTATTTGAAGGTTCAACAACATCATATATAAGTCTTTAAATCGATTCAATGCTGAACAATCGTTTGGTGGGAGTCAAAAGCTGCGAGGATTTGAACTAAAGTTAGTCCGTGCCTCAAAGGATGGAGTGCTTTTCAGGGACCCATGAAAGTCACGATCTTTTGCGTTTGGGGATGTCATCTGACAGCATGGTAGGACTTATGTTGAGTCTAAATTTGCTTAATCATATCGTTCTGATACCTTTATGCTTCATTTCAAGCTTGCTTTTCTCTAACTTTCATTCATAAGACAGAGCCATGAGCGAAAAAAAATACATTTAGCGTTCATATACCAGCGCCGGCAGTCTCTCCTCCAAAGGCCGAAATTCTTCTCTTCTTTACCCTCGCTGTCATTCTTAATAGTTGCTACCGATCATTCGTTCATGAAGGAAAAGGAGAGAAAGCAGGATAGAATGAGCTAGGCCCCTGATGCAGAATCGCAATCAGATTCTCACCGGAAAGAAATCAAAATTAGCAAGCAGGTTCTACCATTTCAGTATTTGTACGCAATCTCTCTTTCATGTTGATTTCGACCGCAACTTTCTGCCGCTCCACTCCTATTCTCCTATTTGACTTTTCTCAACTCCTCCCGCCTCTTGTTTTTGTTGTGTCTTATGTCATGTGGTCGTTCACACAATAAGATATTGCGTATTGCAAATGAAGTCCATGAAAACGGTGGTAAAAATGGGATGAAAAAAGCATGGTGGAAGCTATGATTATTAACTCATTTTTCCATTGATGCATTGGGTAAATCATTGATGTTTCTGTGGCAAGCGAGCCTCAACTCACATGATAATCGGAATATGCAACATTCTGGGATATCAGGGTCCTTTTTACAATTCTGTTTAGGATTAGTTCCAATCTACTGCAGACGTAATTACAAATTGTATATCTTGAGTATTGATTTGAAGCTACTCTACGCTCACTTCGATCACATTTTCTGGGTTTCACGATCAGCTGACATCCTATTCTTCCCCTTGCTGCATTAGTTCTTTTCATAATCCTTTTCATTTTCAACCCTCCTTGAAACCTCAGCTCTTGAAAGTTCTCATCACTTCATAAATTTCTGTAAAAACCAGCTATTTGTAGCGAAGTTCGTGTTATGGTAAAGGAAAGCCCAGGTCCAAAAATATGATGACGAAGATGGTATTGAGCCTAGTATAGTAATCTTACCTGTATTCCAATGTAGTAATGAATACTTTGATAGAAGAAATATAGTGAAAGCCATTTGATATTGACTCGCTTATTTACTTTTGTAATGTCCAAACATCATGTAACTTTCAACAACCTTCATCACCTTTGAGGTTTTTTGTTATATTGTTCATATTCTAATTGAAGTTCATATTTCATTTTTTCTTATTGGTGGAAGAACAAGAAGTTCAAGGATTGACTTCTGTGCCTTTGAAGTATAAGCTTCTTTTGGGAATATATCAGAGATGAAAATGAATTCAACTATTAAAGGCATCTATATAAGCTAAGAGATGATTAGATACTGTCTTGTTTTGATTATCATCATTATCAATTTCTTTCATATCATTGTCGCCTAAATCACTCTCCTCCCCCTTCTACTGGTCAACTCTGAGGAGAACGAGAGAGGAGGACATCTGAAGATTACCTCTTCGCTCTCGATCAAACTTCCCAGCACGTCCCCGCTCCTTAAAGAAAGTTGAAGGATCTAAAGTCGACCAGAAGATGGAGTGCAAGGAGAGTCAGAGATAAAGGGGGCTGAGAGGGAGCGGGGACTTGGAGCGTAGGTCCTTACCTAGAATTGATAACAATAATGAATGCCAAAGTAGAAACAATAGCGAAGAAGATCTGAAACCAAAATGTTATTTAAACCACACCACTTTCATACATCTTACATATAAAACTTGATTCCCAAACTTATAGTTCTCATCTGCTCTTACTTCTTCACTTCCCGAGCTATAATCTATGACTACCACATAGCAAAGCCATATGCTTGACTACATACAACTAAATGAAACCATACTGTAACAATGAACAGCTTCGAGCATGCCCCATCAACTTCATCAACTTTCCCACCTGCTTAGTCGTTATGCCGACTAAGCAAGTCCACTAAGCAGATGAATTCAAGTCATGCTTTTTTCACCTCTTGTTTATTTGTTTTTATTAAAGCTGGGGTATCTTTTGTTATTTAAACAACTTTGTTCAACAAAAAAGTTGGAGAAGACCAACTCAATTCAACAACAACGATCTCAATGAATTTCTTCGCCATGCGCTGCTTTCCTTTGAGGAAGAACCAACTTCTCATTCCCAATCGAATTGAATCTGTTACAACTTACTCTTCTTTACCTATCACCTTACAACCCACATCTCTTGCAATGGCAATTGTTTCTGAGAATCCCACCGCGACCAATCTTGTCAGTGCGATGTCTCCATATGAGGATTTACACCAAGCAAAGGCGATAGACAAGAAGGAAATTCTCCCAACAGAGGTAAGTTTATCAAAAAGTACTCCAATCGCTTGGCGCATTAGTGGCATTATAATTATTACTGCTGACTTAAGATAATACAGCAAGAAGATGCGCCATCTTGTCTCCAACTGGGCTCTCTTGCACGCTTGATTGGAACCATCAAACTCAAGGTAAGTCCTTTGAAAGAGGAATCAATCAACTGGAGTATTACCGATTAGGTAAAAATCACTTTTACTGATCTCAAGATATAGAAAGAGCTTCAAAAACCATCCTCTCCTCCAGTCGGCCTTGACGCACTCTTACTTGAGCCTGTTGGAAGTGCTAAACAAGATGCAGAGTCTGATGTAAGTACTTATTTGATTTCTAGAATGATCTTGTGCAATACCTTAAAGTCTCACCTTTGCTGACTCTATAAATATATAGAACGAAACTCAAGTCGCGCACCCTGCCAAATTCCTAATACTCGTTCCCCTCCTCAAAACACCCAGAATCAAGGGCATTCGGTGCGAAGGCGAGCATTACCATTATTATGGCATTACTTCCCCAGACGTTATTGTAGCAGAAGCTACAAAGTTTATATCTGAAAACAGCAGTGTTTTCCGATGGTCTGTCAAGAAAACACTTGCTAAGTTCCTTGCTCTCACCATCCAGGACTCCAAAGATGGCTGTCAAGTCAATCCCGAAGCTGTATGGTTCGTAGTAAGAATGACGCAAAAGTCAGACGAATTTGTCATCCCTCGCTGGCACAGAGACGGTCACATGATAGAATGTACCGACGCAAATCACGCCTTGCATTGCAGATACGCGACTACTTTGTTGGGACCTACAACTCTTGTTCTCCAAGAGATAGAGGTGGTCACACAGGGAATGAAACAACATGTCGGAAAGAGAAAGGAGACGGCCAACGCGCTTGCGGGAGAAAAACCTCTTGAAATCACTCGTGGTCAAATCATTCGCTTTTCTTGGGGTCAACAAGATAGTCCTGTTCACTCGGAGCCAGATCTTGTCGCTGAAAGAGTGTTCATTTCCTGTATTTATGGAAGTATGAGCGAGATCAAAGACATTGCTGCCACTCGCAGACAAATGATTGGCGATCTCCAGGCTCAATTCAGGAACGAGTAAACCCAGTTTGAGGAGATAGTCTAGTGCATGTTATGCAAAATCTGTGTTCAACTGCATTACGAATTCGCGGTACAAGTGGCTATCAAGTCGATGTACACTCTGGTAAGGTTTAACCTCGGTTTTTGTTTCGATATAAGAGCTAACATCATTAGGAATCAGCAGGAACCCTTGCATAACTTGCCTTGTATTAGCTCATCTAGCAGGAGAAGTGCAACGAAGGACGTTTATACTGGTGTTTGAATTGGAGTTCTGATCTTTGAATTATACGATGGATACCCTCTTTTTCTTCCTTTGGCGATCATGACACCGGACATTTGTGATATTTGGATGGCTGGATGGATATTTGAATCGTCGTGAGTGGATGGATAGTTGGACGGACGAGAAATTTGGTTGGTCACAGACGGAATGAACAAACCCTGTGGTGGCAAAGTTAATATTATAGACGAAGAGAAATTCAGTATAAATCCCTATATAAATTTCTATTGTATACATGACGATATTAATCTCTCTTTCGTTATTAACAAAACATTGATTTCGTTAGTGATGAATATTATCGATACGAAATGCAACCCATTTATTATTACATTTTTAATAGAAAAAGAGAAAATAAGGGCCCTTAAGATTCCAAGATCTTCCAATATTAGAGTTGTAGGAAAGGTGGACGGAAGAGTGTGTGCGTAGAGGCTAGGAGGAGGTTGTAGCGGCGAATAGGAGCTAAGGAAGAGGAAGGGGAGCGAGCGTAGGGACTAGAATGAATGAAAGGCATTAGTCGAAAGTCTAAAGGGGGGTCCGTTCATCAACCGCCATACTTCACCTTCGATTTGTTCTTCAATCAGAAGCTTTACCACTATACCATCCACACAATACAGAATGTATTAGATAAGTAATCTGATTTTAATACAAGTAGACCTTTTTATTTGAAAGTGATTGCCTTAGGCTAAAAGTTAGAATTAGCTTTCGAAATTCAAGAAATTCATTAAGATCCTATTGATTAAAATAAGCTTCATAAATTACAAAGATTTAGATTAATCATATTAATACTTTAAAAACGATTTATTCAATATATAATTAAAGGATTGAAGAATTTATTGCAATGACGAAGAGTTCACTTCATCAAGCACTGATTCTGTCACTATAGGGAAAGGGTTCCTTATGAATAGTAGAAGTAACAAGTAGTATCCAGACACTCTAGGTCGATAGCAATGTTAATATTGAAGGTCTTTGATGTCTCTAGAGGTAATCGACTTCCAGATTGGGTTGACAGCCTGATATCTATCTACTCAAATGGGTGGTATCTTGGACTATAATAACCTGAAATCATATCTGTCATTCTTGGGCTTTAAACTTTCAATAATACATGTGATATTCTGGCTATCGCATACTATTCTAGGTCAATAGTTGAGATGCCAGATTTTGAGTTCCAAGATTCTCTGTGTATATATCAACTAATTCTGATTGATGATTCGACTCTAGGAATGGTCATTCAGGTAAGTTATTTTGTGGTGTTGTGATCACCTGTTGTAAGGTTATTACCATGGGGCGCTTATTAGGTAAGGTTAGTGAGTGGCTGATGCTCTGGTTGCATTTCCAATCATCTTCCTTACTACCAATCGTCCTTGAGCCTGGTAAGCCGTTGTATCAATATAGCGTCCCAGATAGTAGCTGGTTCTGACTCTTCACTATTCAGGCAGAAAGCAATGCGAATGAAGTCATCCATTGAAATTATGTTCTGCTCGACGATTTATCATCAACTTGCCATTCCCTGCTTGCTTGGCACAAAGTCCTCCGCAATGACGTGAGTGATAAATATCTCCTTCAACACAAAAAGGGTTCAATTTCTCTACACAAAACATACATATACAATATGTCAATCGGTGTTGCTATCGTTGGTTCCGGCATTTTTGCTCAGACTGAGCATCTGGTATAAGCTTACTCAGTCCATTCAATGTCTTAAGGTTACCTATAGATAACTAATCTTGCACTCTAGCCAGCTATCCAAGCTACCCCTCATTTGTCCCTCAGAGCTATTTACTCCCGTTCTCTCAAATCTGCGCAATCACTCAACGTCGATGTTCCTCTCTATTCCGATGATTCGGGTGTTGGAAATACATACTACGATCTTCTTCTTCGTGCCGATGTTCACGCCGTCATAATCGCCCTCCCAATTCTCGCTCAACCCGAATACATTGAAGCAGCTCTCGCAGCGGGCAAGCATGTATTGTCAGAGAAGCCAATTGCAGGAGACTTGGACAAAGCACAACGCTTGTTAGAATATTACAATAGTGATAAAGTGAAGGGTGGAGCTACATGGGGCGTAGCTGAGAATTTCCGATTCTTGGATTCGTTCGTCCACGCAAGGAAAGAAATAGAGAAGTTGGGGAGAGTATTAGGCTTTCGTATGCAATTTTGTGGCAATGTCAAGCCAGGAATGAAATACTTTGGTATGCATCTTCCTTTTTTGCAATGCTATGGTAAAAACTGACAGGCTCACCAGAGACTGAGTGGCGCAAGAAGCCAGATTATCAAGGCGGCTTTTTACTTGATGGTGGTGTTCATTTCACTGCGGCCGGTAGATTGCTCTTGGGTGAAGACGCAAAGCCAACTTCTGTCGTGGCATTCAGCACACTTCTTCGGGAACATCTACCACCTGTTGATACGATCAATTCCATATGGCTCACGAAGTCGGGAATATCAGGAACATTCAGCGTCTCCTTCGGCACCACTCTTTCTGGTCCCGAATATACAGTCGCTTGCGAGCATGGTAGCGTTTCTGTTATCAGAAGTAAAGTCATTGTTCGTGAGGGTGAAGAAAGCGAAAAGAACTTTACAGAGGTTGAGTTTACAGAAGAGGGCAGTGGTGTGAAGCAGGAAGTTGCTGCTTGGGCTCAGAGTATCGTAGATGGGAAGCCCAATTCTAGGCAATCTCCTCAAGAAGCTCTTGCTGACTTGGAAATCTTGGAAAAGCTGTTGCGAAGTGGTGAGGAACAAGGGAAGAGCCAGAACTTGCAATTCCAAATCTAGGGTCACAAATTCTATCCGAACATATTCACATCTCGATATGTTCGTGATACCTATTCTTTCATAAGGGCTCTCTCGGATCCTAACATTCATATAAAATTATATGCTTTATATGTCTCCGAGATATCAGATAGTGATGTTTCATTCAAACCAAACTTGGAATATCTACAATTGTAATGACAGAAATCGAAATCATTATGGGATACTCATGTAATTCTGTATGAAATCTGATTGTATTGTATTTGTCAAGGGTCAAATGTATATCTCGATCATGCACTTCTAAAGGCCAAACTCTATGCACCAAAAGTCAATTTCAACCCAAGACTTTAATGCATAATGACCGCTACGTGGTCATCCATATATGCATTAATTTCACCAAGGAAACAAGCCGCAAGAATGCTTACAGCTCCAAATGCCGTGCTAGCATAGTACACGTAAACATAGCTTTCAGCATACGCTTCTTGTCCTGCAATCACCACCATCTGATAAGCCGTTTCATTCCCTGCGATGCCTGGAATCGTCTTTAGTAATGGGAGAAGTGATGAAGCTGTGTAGTGAATAGCTTCTCCTATAAGAGTTTTGTTTGTAATATTAAGCTGTCGAGCCATAACACCTCCGATATGCAAAGTAGTAGCAGGGACAAACTTGCTCACGAAGACATTGTAGTAGATGCAATAACCTATACTACCCCCAATTACTCGAATAGAGAGAGTGAGGGCGGAAACGGTCGCGATCAAGTCATCGGGACATATTATCGTCGTTATTATCGAAGCTGGTACGACGATACCACCTATTCCTAATCCAGCGATTATAAGGAGAGCCCATAATGTTGATAGGTTGTGTCTGTTTGCGCATGCAAGTGCACCGCATCCTAAGTTACATGCATTAGCGAGATGAAATTGGAATTTCCCAAGCATCTACCCCAGCCTCGAATATTACATACCAGCTGTCATGAACACCGAGCTCACGATCATCAATTCCTTGTTTCTTCCTTTAAGAACACTCAGCAACCACAAAACAATACAAGCTCCAGCTAAAATTGCGAAGCCAACAGGTATTCCTCTAATTCCTACGCCAATAGGATCATGTCCATATACGTTGAAAGCCTGAGTAGGCCAGAACATGATGATACTAAACTAATATTTGTCAGTATCTTTGGCAAAAGGCGTTTCAAAGGTATATGAAAGCTCGAACGTACGAAATTAGCACCGGATATAAATGTTATGACAAGTGTCAAGGCCAGAATTCTCGGTGCTTGCTTCAAACGAGATGGAAACATAGGATACTTCGTTCCATATATTTCCCAACAACAGAAAATAATCAACAAGACCGCCCCCAAGATTAAAGGTACCAGAACATGCGCCGAACTCCAATCGTATTGATAGCCACCCCATTGCATACCAGCCATGAATAGAATCATTCCTGCCACACTCAAGAAACCACCCACAAAATCAATCTGTTGTATAATTTGTCGATTGGATAAACCTATCGAGTTGACTCGAGGAGGAGGGAAATAAAAAACGAGAGTCAAGGCGAAGCCGATGAATGCCCATACGCCGCATAGCAATCCGCACCAACGCCATCCGCCATGCGAAGCTATGAGTTGAGCCCACAGTACAGATGGACAGAATGGGAATATAGTGAAGACGAGAATGGCCACATATTTTCCACGTTTCGAGGTAGGTGCTAATTCGGCTGTGGCTGCTAAAGCAGTGAGTCTAGGTACTGTGAGTTTATGCTCTCTGATCGCCTTTTGTATATCAAGAACAGATACTTTCGGAAGACTTACTCGTTAATGCCCGCTCCAATACCCGCAATTGCCATTCCCCCTTTAATCTTAGTGTCAACTTAAATGCAACACAGTTTCTTCAAGCAATTTTAGGACTTACCAATGAACACATTCATAGTATGGGCGGTTGAACAAACGACCATACCGACGACAATGAAAAGAGCACCCAAAAGTGCGACATAACGGCGACCGAGGATATCAGAGAGACTTCCGACAAATGGGCATACTCCTGCCAAGGCAAGGAGGTTTGCAAGGACAAGCCATATCCACCTATATACCGTTAGAAATTCTGCAAACAATACTACACATATCTGAATCTAGCATTCGAGTACTCACCGATCGACACCCCCAATATCAGAATAAATGTAAGGTGGAATGGCACCTATACCCATGATTTCAGCTCTTACATACATACTGAAAAACACCCATAGACCTCACCGAAAATATACACAGGAATCTGCGATCCAGTCCACAAAAATGCCATTGCGACTAGACTCATAAAGCGTCGCATCGACATCTATGCCCTGTCAGTCATCTGATACACACCCTCCAGGGATAAAACATACTTCAGGTTCATGATCATGATCTTCATCGTCGCCATATGTTCGAAGCCCGTTTTTCTCATAGTAGTTATTATGACCGGGCACTTTGTCATGTGTCACGATACGCTCGACTTTCTCGGACTCCATGGCCTCGAAACTATTAGATGGAGGTGTATCGGGTGATTTACTCATGATGATCAATCCAGTGTGTTAGAATTGGTTTTTACGAGAGTATTGAATGCTCGGGAAGAAAAGACATGAGAATTGAGAATCTTCGTTGAAGAAATAGGAGAGCGGGGTAGTGGAAGATGGAAGAGTGAATGGATTTCAGATTGTGAATGGCCAATGCACTAATAAGATGAGATGAAATAGTGAAGTCCATATATACCTATCAGTTATACCTATCAATATAAATGTGTAACCTCGGGTTTCTTCACGCCAGCACAGCGTACGGAAATTACCCATTTACAATCGCAAGATCTTGGTATCCTTGGCTGCATGTAAAGTCTGGGGAAAGAGGAATAGGGTTAATTTATTATAGGTTGGAATGAATTGAACTATCTTTATTATAGGAGCTGAACCGTTCAATTGGGCTTGTGTATTTTCTAGTGACTTGAATGGGCTTGCTATGAGAAGAGGGGCTGATGAGGGGGAATATCCTGAAGCCGCGGTATGATATTGTGGTAGCACAATGATAAGCAAGGGATATGTTGTACTACAAGTACAAATGGAATTGGGATAAAGCGAGCTTCAGATGTTTTGGCACGTTATATTGGTAGAATAACATACATAAATCCTGGGGAACGAGAAATGATCAGATCGAAGCTGGAGAAAAGAAGAGCTAACAGAATTAAAGTCAATAGTACTTGACACTTCTAGCATCTCTCCCGGTACTTTCATGTAGTACAAGTCTAATTTACCCCGCATATCAACTATCAACTAACCTGGAAAAGTCGGAGATATTCCGAAAATGTGATTTCTCAAGAATGTGCGAGTAGAGATAGTATGCATAGGAAAACCTTGGTAGAGTAACTACAGGAACCACCTAGTACCACCTAGTCCATGAAAACTAAGCTAAGAAAAGGGTGATTGTCAAAGAGTAATAGACTAGCGAATAAAATAAATCACGCTGCATCATTATGTCTGCTTTAACCTTCTTTACATCTAGTCTTGAACAGCTATTCTTCGGGTTTTCAGATAAGTTGTCAGTCTACGTGATATATAACAGAAGTCTGTCCAGACTTACCGAGGGAAATGGCGAAGGTTGCAAACCACTTCGCAGATGCGATGTGAACTAAAACTTACCTCATAAGTGTTAAGACAATCTGAAACCTAAATCACAAGAACAATTAAAAAATATCACTCAAAAGAATACGTTTTGGGAGTCCATAATAGTAGACTGCCGATTGGGAACTTGGATACTGATGGCAGCGGTGCTCTCAAGTCATCTAGATTTTCTTCTTCCTTATTGCCCTCCCCACCGAAATTATCAAAACACAAATCCAAATCTCAAACTGTACTACCAGGAGGCTCCCAAGATCCAAGGTACTTGTAGATGTCTAGATGACCTATCTACAAAAAATTCTGCCCTAAGAACTCGCATTATTTACTCCTTGGCAGTAAAGATGTAAATATTATCACCTTACATCACTTCCAAAACTGCAGTTTGGTGAACGACAGAATGTGTGGAAATTGCCAACTGGGCAATTCCAAGAAAAATAAGATTCGAGGATTAGAATCTGGGACTTGAATTATAGGTAAATTGGTAGCAGTTGGGATTTTGATACCCCCGAATCTTTCAACACTCTTTAATTGCCAAATCTCAAAAAGAAAGGAAAACAATTCATCATGAAGCTTGAATGGAACTGTTTCCCACCGCTCTATCACTTCAATAGTATTAGCTATTCTTCGCTCAATCCGCCGGCAGCGCCTCCTTTTTTTCAACTTCTCTCGTCATCGGTTGAATACACTGGTTCTATACGCTTCATTATCATCTCAAGATTCCCAACTAAGAACCCAAAAGTTATTCAATCATACGATTAACATCTCCCATCTCCACAATCACTTTCCATTGGTCTCACAACTTCCGTAAGCCAACAAACAGTTGGCTCCATGCATGCACATCTTTACAGACAAAATGGCCTTGCTTCCGTTCAAATCCCCGCCTTGCAAGAGAAAGAAAAGTACATACATATACCACTGTCCTTGCACTAGAATAGTACATATTGCGAGCAAAACCACAGGTGTTGTCATAAAATCCGTCATCCCCCAAAATGGCATCTCTACCAACAATCCTCACCTCCATCCTCCTCTCAACCATCCTCCCCTACTACCTCCTCACATTTCTCTGCACCCGTCTCGCTCAAAAATCATCTCAACTTCACGGCTGCAAACCCACCCCCGTGTCCAAAGCCTCGACATATTCATCGCCATCCAAAAAGCAGACGCCGCAGGCCATCGTTCCGAAACATACCGAGCACTTCATCGACAATATGGTTCTACAGTCTTGATGAATTCGCTAGGTACCGAGCTCCAGACATCTCATGCTGAGAATATCCAAGCGATTTGCACGTCGTTTTTAATGATTGGGGTGTGGGACCCATGAGAGAAACTTTCGGACTTCCTTTTCTTGGACGGGGAATTTTTACAGGTATGTTGATTGTTGTAAAGATAGAAGAAAGTGATTGTTCAAGTCCTTAATCTTTATCTTCACGCAATTTTAGAAGATGGTGAGTTTTGGAAACAATCAAGATCACTCGTTCGATCGACTTTTAGCAGAGTCGAGATAGCAGATCTAGAGAATTTTGAACGTCACGTTACGCGGTTCCTAAATTTTATACCGAAAGATGGTTCGACCTTTGACATGCTCCCTCTTGTGAAAAAATTGGTTCGTGATTGAAAGAACAAGCTCTCTAGCATGAAGCCAATTGACTAACATTCTCACTATAGTTTCTCGACATATCAACCGAATTTCTCTCCGGCAAATCAACAGAATGTCTCGCGGAAGAAACACCCATCGAGACCGACATATTCATGAAATCTTTTGATCGAGCTCTCCTGGGTCTAGCCTTACTTCTCATATTCAAACCTATTCGATGGCCACTGTACTTCGATCCCTGGTGGAAAGAAGCATATATTAATGCCCATGGATTGGTCGACAAACGAGTATCACTAGCCCTAGAAAAACAGCGAAACCCCGAAAAAGAAACGGGACTCAAGAGATATGTTCCCCTCGAAGAAATGACAAAGATAACACAAGATCCGTATGAGCTCCGCATGCATATTATTAATGTCTTTTTTCCTGCTCGAGATACCGCTGCTATTGCTTTCACCGATGTAATATTTGAACTTGCTCGTCATCCTGAAGAATGGAAGAAATTGAAGATGGAGGTTGATAGCATCTATTCAAATCAAGCGTTGATGTTTGAATTCCTTCGCTCATTGAGAGTTACCAAAGCTATAATCAACGAGTCCTTACGCTTACATCCAGCTGCCTCGAGACTTGGTAAAATATCTCTAAGAGATACAATCTGACCTAAAGGTGGTGGGAAAGATGGTCAATCCCCAATATTCGTACCCAAGGGTACTGTGGTTGGGCTAGATCTGTACACATTACAACGAGACCCGGCAATATGGGGAGCTGATGCAGATAAATTTTAAGCCAGATCGATGGTTAGATATGAACCGGCCGCTCTGGGAAGCGAAATGGCAATATGAGCCATTCTTAGGTGGCATCAGAATGTGCCCTGCTGAGAATCAGGTTCTGATTCAATTGTCATATCTCTTGGTTAGGTTTACACAGCAGATTGAATTCGTCGAGAATAGGGACGAGGTTTTTTAATATCTCGAAGGAGTTACTATGACCGTGGAAAGTAAGAACGGGGATAAAATTGTTGTTAGACATGTCGATTGATTCAGAATGCTTCAAAATATATCAATCAGTCTAGACCAATAGACCATACTTGAAACCCTTTAATTTCAAAAAGGTATTCTTGACACGCTTGCATTCGAATGGCCAGAGCAAATCACTGGTGTAAATCGTAACGCGCGCCAACAAGACGGGTCTAAATGTATAAAGATAGGGGGGTTCCATTACTTGAGGCGATCCGACTTTAATTACCAAGGAAAGCAATTTGGCTCCCTACACGCAGCTAAACGAAAATCCGGAGAAAGTCCGACCAAGTGTACCCGAAGAAAGAAATCCTTGAAAAGGGGTGGGAGATGGGTAACAATGTCCGAAACATATCCCATTGTGTTTTGCTGGAACTTATCGCTGGGATCTTCGCGCAGAGATTTTGACGCGCGGAGGTCCAATGAATTGATAGTTTGAAAATGAAACTATATTGCAGTGTCTATCTATTGCTACCAAGATCTAATTTTTCATCTTTAGGGTTATACAAAGGTACTGGCAAAAGGTAGAAACAAAACCTGTAATCTATTTTGTGATCATATTATCTCTCGATGGGCCTGTAATTTTGATGTTAGCGATCCGGTATGATTAAATAACAATTGAAGAAAACACTCACCGACTCCAATGAACTTGATTGGAACGCCAACTTCTTTCTCAATGAACTCGCAGTATTTGCGACACGCAGGTGGAAGATCATAGTAGCTACGGCAACCAGTGGTAGGTTGATTCCAACCTGGTAATGTGACATACTGTGGTTCGAGTGTCTCCAGTCTTTCGAGATCAGCAGGGAATGACTCTAAAGTTTCGCCAGTTGCGGGATCGCGATATGAGACGGCAACCTTGATTTCTTTGAATGAATCAAGAATATCGAGTTTCGTGAGATTGATGGCGGTGTAACTGTTGATAGCGGTCGAGTATTTGACAACTACTAGATCCAACCATCCACATCTTCTTCGACGACCAGTCGTCACACCAAACTCTCTGCCAACTTCTTGCAATGTTGTACCGACTTCTCCTAGATCTTCTGTTGGGAATGGGCCACCGCCCACACGTGTAGTATAGGCTTTGACCACTCCATAGATATTCTTGACCTTTCTTGGGTTCAATCCACTGAGACCGGTGAAAATACCACCGAGACCTGTGTTTGAGCTCGTGACGAATGGATATGTACCGGCATCAATGTCCAACATAATAGCATTTGCGCCTTCAATCAGCATAGGTGCGTCGGATTTCTGTGCATCGATGAGGAGGGGGAGTTGGTCAACAACCATATCTGCCAATTCAGCTCTGTAGGTCTAAGAAATGTTAAACAAGAACTCATTTAATCAAAATCACCAACTTACCTTGAATCGAGCAAGTTCCTCCTCGACATCATACTGCAACAAGTCCCCAAATCTCTTCTTGGCGCCAGACGCCATGCTTCGAACTTTTTCCTCGAAATAACTCTCCCGGAAGATATCGGCAACTCTGACACCGCTTCGTGCCATTTTTGTTGAATAACATGGACCGATCCCTTTAGCTCGTTAGAAAAGGGGGTCTCCTAAATAAGCCGAAAAGAAGATTACCTTTTCCGGTAGTACCTATTTTACCTCCTCCAAGTTCGGCTTCTTCGAGTCCATCTAATTTCTGATGGAGATCAAGAACGACACTGTAGCTCATTGTCAGATATGCTCAGTTGTACCGGAAATTGCAAAACCTACTGGCATCGGTCACTGATCAATAATCTCTCTCTAGGTGGCTTTTTGCCTGCTGGAACTGGAATCTTGCCATCAATGGCGGCGAGTTCTTTAAGAAGTCCAGGAATGTGGACTACGCATCCACTTCCTACCAGATTCTGGCAGTCGGGGTTGAGGAGACCACTAGGTAAAATGTGAAAGTCGCTGTTCGATATTGTATCAGTCGAATGTCCGAAATTACTATAAACTTTGAGAGTCGCTTCTCATGGAGACTCACTATGTCACACCATTGGCCACAATTGTATGTCTGTCATTGTAAGTTAGATGATTCCCCAGTTTCTTTCATCGCGTTTATTTACCCTGCGTTGTTTCCGCCCTATATATCATCGCATATTAGACACATATTTCTCGGGGATTCGCCATAGAATCAAGGGATAGAATTACCTGTGCACGACAGCACAATCTCAACTCCTCACTGCAGAGGACGTCGACAAGTTTCCCCTAATCCACCCTCAGTTAAATTCCCAAATATGGATCCTCCCAGCCCAATGTGCCATACCTTTCCTTCATCGCCCTACACTCGCACGTTAATATTTGATGTCCGCAGATCTTCGCAGAAAACACGTACCCATTGAGCACCAAGAACAACTGTCGCCATCTTGAAATTCGTTTATTCTATTGATTTTGATAGTCTGATGATAGAATTCGTCACAATCGTGTCGAAGTCGGAATATTGGATCAATTGGTGAGAGCAACAAGTAAATATTCGTTTTCTAGAGATGAATTTGTATGCCTGTGATCTGTCAGAAACCTTTCCCGCACTGTATGTGTTAAGTGATGTGGAGACGGAACGCACCTTAAGGGAACAGAAATTGATTGATGTGGGATGGTGGGGGTTTTATATCACTATTGTAGCACTAAATTGGCGGGGCATTTTTTTTTACAGCGTGTGACGTTGAGTCATTGTGAAATCACGTGAAATGAAGCAATTCATCTTTCACGTCTTTCATTCGCATGTGTTGAAGGATGATAACCTTACACCCATTGATTACCTAGGTATAGATTAGATTCAAGTAACAAGATATCTCAAACATGGAGATACCATACACAAAAGTATGTGCTTCGTGCGTTCATTGTAGTTGTCAACCTGATATCCATATTTCGTTTGCACCGTACATTCATTGTATAAAACAAGCCAATGAAGAGGGGCGCATTGCATGAGACTATTTAGGTTTAACTTTTTGGCAACTGGGAGATTACATTACAACAGGCTGATTTCGAAGATCATTACAAAATCCTTTTATTTGTTGAGAATACATCGTAATATCATACCTAAGTGGATTGTTTATTACCTGTTACTTTTTAAACAGCTTGTGATCTCTCTAACACGCCATTCTCTCATAGATTATCCATATCATACCTTCATCATGTCTCACTCTCACGAAGGAGGTCCATCCCACTCTCACGATCATCCAGCTGGTGACCATGGCCATACTCATGAGATTCTCGATGGACCTGGTAGTTACATGGGAAGAGAAATGCCAATTATAGAGGGCAGAAATTGGTCCGAGAGAGCTTTTACCGTTGGTATTGGAGGGTACGTGTTCCTGTGTCCCATTCGTGAAACTGCTTCGTCCAAATACCCCTCCATGACCTAGTCTAGTAAATGAGTCACGTGCCTGTCCTCACAAATTTGTTGTCAAGTGTCTCAATTATGGATATCCCCTTGTTCTTTTCGGGTAGTCGGCACTCGAGGAGGCATTGTGAGTAATAATGCATTTGCTAACAATGGTTCAGACCTGTAGGTTCCGGCAAAACAGCATTGATGTTAGCACTCTGCAATGCTCTCAGAGAAAAATACTCAATCGCAGCCGTTACAAATGATATCTTTACCCGAGAGGACGCTGAGTTCCTCACCAAGCATAAAGCCCTGCCTGCGTCTCGTATCCGTGCGATCGAAACCGGTGGATGTCCTCATGCAGCTGTACGTGAAGATATCTCGGCCAACCTCGCTGCTCTTGAAGATTTGCACCGTGAATTCACTTCCGACATATTACTCATCGAGTCGGGAGGTGATAACCTAGCCGCTAATTACTCCAGAGAATTGGCGGATTACATCATCTACGTCATTGATGTCAGTGGAGGTGACAAGATTCCCAGAAAAGGAGGCCCAGGAATCACTCAGAGCGATCTTTTGGTGGTGAACAAGACAGATTTGGCTGAAGCTGTTGGTGCGGATTTAGATGTTATGGATAGGGATGCGAGAAAGATGAGAGAGGGAGGCCCGACTGTCTTTGCTCAGGTCAAAGGAGGAGTCGGAATGGAACATATTATTGGTTTAATCGAGAGCGCATGGAAGGGTAGTGGGGCGGAGAGAGTCAGCAAAGAAAGAGGCGGCCCAAAACCCACGGAGGGTTTGGAGCAACTAAAGTAATCAGGGCTACATGCACTCTGGACGAAGACGAGAAATCTCATCCGGCTAAATTTAGACGTAGATTTTCATTTGGAATGGAAGATCGATCCCTTGTAGTGGTCGCATAGATTCTCATTATTTAACAGCCAAACCACTCCACGCTCTACTACAAGTAGTACGCGACGCCTCGATAATACCTTCAAACGCCAGGCGCCACAGAGTTCTTTTCCCAATCCCTACACTATGCCTTAAAGCGCCTTGCATAGTGTGTGACATCAACAATAATGCACCAAATTATTTAAGTACTTTTCTTTGCGAAGCGACCGAGTGCTGGTCCAAGTTCCTCCTCGGTAGATTTCAGCCTGTTCTTCTCCCTTTGCATCTGACTCTTTCTCAATTCTTCAATTCTGTCCCTCTGATCATCTATAATACCTCTGGAACTCTTCTTTCGTAGGTACTTTCTCAAACTACTGTTCTTACCTCTGCCCCTGTTCTTAATTTTAGCCATTGGATCTTCAGGCTTCTTGTCTAGATCTTTCTCGGCTTTTCTTTGCTCGTCAGATCTCAAATCAAGATTACCAATATAATTGGGGTCCAAAGAGATCATTTCTGGTTGAAGCTTATTGAGCAGCGACTTCACCTCAGCCTCTTGTCGTTGCTTAGTGGTCTCGAATGGATTAACCTCCAGAGCATCAAAGTTGGCTTCTCCAGCACCTGGAACCAATATCGACGAGAACCCGGAATCGTGTGAAGTTCCTAACACATCCTCAAATGGACACCAACGTACACGCTCAATTCGTTTGCCCTCGCCACCCCATGCCATGTAGGGACTTTGTATTTTCTCCTGTTCTAGAGAGTTTTTGGAGAAAAGACCCCGCCAGATCGAAACTTGGGTGCCCCATCCGACAGCTGTTAATCCTCGGTCAGAAATAGCAACTGAAGATGCTGGTTGTCGTGTAAAATAACTATTGACTTCTTTGAACATTCGAACATCCCAGACGGACATCTTCATGTCTTGTCCAGTAGAGACCATATATCTACCTTCTCTATCTACGGCTAATGATCGTACTGGACCACGATGTGCCAATAATTTGACTAGTGGCGTTGTAGAATTAGGTGACCATAAAGTGACTGTTCCGTTTTGATGGCCCATATGAAGTATGGCATTTCGAGGGTTTTGAGTTAGAGAGGTAGGCGATCCCAGCTTTGTAGGCATTTCCATTACCATTTGTCCGGTTGAGATATCTTGATATTTTAAATGTCCAGCATTTCCCTAGAAGAGTCAGGTATACGCAGTTGAAAGGTGTGATTTATACATACCACCGTAGCCAAAAGGTAGTGGTAAGGAAGGAATTCCATATTCGTAACCTCGATATGTTTCTTCAAACAGTGCAATTCAACTCCTGCTCCGTCATATATGTAAACATATTTCTTTTGTGCAACTGCAAATAGCTGGTTGTTGTGTAGCCATTTTGCATCTCTGACAGTTTCTCCAAGTTGTAATTCACATCCCAATTTTCCTTCCCTCCAATCCATTGTCGCGACATGGCCTTTCCTACCAGCCAGTATCAGGTCCTTTCCATTCCTTGTATAGTCGCACACATATGGTCCTAATTGATCCAACTTAAGCTCGAATCCTTTCTTTGCAGTCTCGAGAGGTACACTCTGTTTAATCTCATCCTGTCGGACCTTGTATGTTCGTTCTAATTCATTTTCCGGTTCTAAGAATCCGTCTTCGTTTTCAAGTAAAATCTCGGCATCTTTTGCTCTAAGTATCGCAGTTTTGTTTCGTGCCTCGAGCTTCTTAAGATTCCCCCTAAGCTTTTTATCCTTAATTGAATGTATGGGAATCTTTCCTCCTCTTCCATATGCTTTATTGGCTTCCTTGCGACGGCGTAATTGCGATTGCGACTCTGATTCTGTGGTGGCCAGCTGTGTTCTAGCTCGTTTAATTGGTACCGCTCCATTCGAATGAGAATTATCTGTCAGCTCCATTGTATCTGCCATGTTTATATGACAAGTGATTCTTGGTCGAAGTGAAATTGACAGTGTTTCGATTACCCATTCCAAGAGAGCGCAAATATTTGTGAACTATGAGTTCCGTAGAAAATATTCTAAAGGCGGAACAAGCGGCCGCTGGCAAAAAAAAAGTAGTCTCAACGATAAGCGATAAAAGAGATAAGAACTTGAACTTATCGCACAAAAAAATCTCACGCCCCACGTTATGATCCAAATTCTAATAAATTCCATCTCCCGAGTCAAATTTTGAAAATTTGGATTTTTGAAATTTCCAATCTGGCTTCTATTCCTTTCAGATTCAAAGCCGGAGGCAACGGCAATATGGCTCCAACACCTACTGGACAGCACTCCCATCGGAGTACAACAAAAACGACCCATAAAGCTTTCAAGTCAAGAAAGGCTTCTAAAGGTGCATTGAAGGAATTGTCAAAAGGTCAGCTCTGCTCCGTACATGAAATGGGTAAATATTAATCTTCGTAGGCAAGATTCAAGATTTGAGTCACCGAAAATCTCCTCACCAACAACTTATGTCGAAATTTGATCGTCGTAATCAAGCCCGCCAAAAGCAGAATACAAAACATAAGGAACATCAGAGGGACTTGAATGTTTTCCAAGGACGTGATGGCGCACCAAGAATTGTAGCTCTCATACCGTTATGCGATGACGCAAATGCTGCTGCAGCAGTTCGGAGTTTGACCGGAAGTCTGGACGTTGAGATTGATGTACTCGAAGAAGGAATTGTTCGTGCCGATATCGATAGGTTCAAGCAAAAGGTTCAATATATTATCACCAAGAAGGAGTTGTTCAGCTGCATGAATGCCAGTAGGGTGGCGGACTTCGTAGTCTTTATTTTGTCACCAGAACAAGAAGTTGATGAGTTGGGTGAACTTATAATTCGCAGTGTGGAAAGCCAGGGATTGTCGACTACTTTGACTGTTGTGCAAGGACTTGACAAGATTGAGCCACCCAAACGAAGACCTGGAATTCTTTCATCGCTCAAATCATACGTTCAGCACTTTCACCCGGATCAAGAAAAAGTACACAACCTAGACTCAAGACAAGAATGCGCCAATTTGATGAGATCATTATGTACATTAGCCCCGAAAGGAATTCGATGGAGGGAAGAAAGAAGTTGGATGCTGGTTGATGAAGTTCAATGGCCAACAAACGAGCAGGAGAACGTCGTATTGACTGGTTTTGTCAGAGGCAAGGGATTGAAAGCGGATAGATTGATCTCAGTTGGAGACTGGGGCGATTTCCAGATCGAGAAGATCACAGCTGCACCATTGGCCTCTAAAAAGAGGCGAACCGATGAAATGGCTACGGACGATTCTAATGATGAGACAGTTCTTGAGACGCCCGGTGAAGATCAGGATGATCTCGCGGAACTTGCGCCTGAAGGAATTATGATGGAAGACGACGAGGATGCCGCAATGTCCATTGCCCCAACAGAGAAGCGTGGTGTACTTCTTGATGATCACCACTACTTCTCTGACGATGAGACACATTTGCCTGCTGCACCAAAACGACTTCCTAAAGGTACATCCAACTATCAATCAGCATGGTTTCTCGGAGACCATTTCTCCGATTCAGGCTCCGATATGGAAGATTTTGATGACGAAGAAATGACAATGGACACACCTGCTCTTCCTCAAGATGGTGCTGAAGGTCTTGCACCAAGAGAGCCTACAGAAGCTGCGCCATCAGAATATCCACAATCAGAGATGTTTTTGGATCCCAATCCAGATGATGAAGCGGAGGCAGAGCAACTAGCTGCTTTTAGAAGACGTAAAACCGACGAGGCAGCAGAAGATCGGGAATTCCCAGATGAGATTGAGCTCCACCCAAATGTATTAGCACGTGAGCGTCTTGCAAAATTCCGTGGTCTAAAGAGTTTGCGCACTAGTCCTTGGGAAGAAGCTGAAGACAGAGCATATGAACCGGAAGATTGGAGGCGCTTACTCCAAGTACCCGACTACAAATCATCTCGTAGCCAAGTCACTCGTGAGGCATTAGTCGGTGGAGTTGTTGCAGGAACCAGAGTCCATGTCCACCTTCGTAACGTACCTAGTTCGTTGCAATCAACATATAATGCTTCTCAACCTCTGAGTGCATTCTCTCTTCTCCGCCACGAACACAAGAAGGCTGTTTTGAACATCAATTTCACTCTCAGCTCTGATTATCCTTCTCCTATCAAATCTAAGAGCGAGATGATTATACAATGCGGACCTCGCCGCTTCGTTGTCAACCCACTCTTCTCTCAAGGTGGCAACACCCCCAATGACGTTCACAAATTTGATCGTTTCCTTCACCCCGGCCAATCAACAGTCGCCTCTTTCATTGGACCTCTCTCCTGGGGTTCTATTCCAACTTTGTTCTTCCAAAAACCTTCCGAGTCTGCGCCATCTTCCGCTCCTCTCCTTTTGATTGGTACTGGTACATCACTACCGCCATCCACTTCTCGAATTATTGCTAAGCGAATCATTTTGACTGGTCACCCTTACAAGATTCACAAGAGACTCGTTACTGTACGTTACATGTTCTTCAATCGTGAAGATGTGGAATGGTTCAAGGCACTCCAATTATGGACCAAGAGAGGAAGAAGTGGTTTCATCAAGGAGAGCTTGGGTACCCATGGATACTTTAAAGCGACATTTGATGGTAAGATTAATCCTCAAGATGCCGTGGGAGTTAGTCTGTACAAGAGAATGTGGCCAAGAAACGCGAGGTCTTGGAATCCAGTTTCTGATGGACTTTTGGAAGATTCGGCAGGAGACAAGGATGTCGCCATGGAATAGATATTTCTTCTTTGCTTTGGGAAAATAGGCGGAGTTAAGAGTAAAGGTCAAATGGGTATTTGGACAAATGAATTATGAATCCTGGATGGGAAGATGAATGGAATGAAATATCCTTGTTTATAGTGATATCTTTACGATTTTCGCTGTACGTATTTTATGAAGATTCAATAGCAAATGAATGAAATTTGGCACTATTTGTAGGCCTCAATGCCTACAAACTTTAAAGTGATGATGTGTCAAACCTGTAGCCATGCGATTCAGTATCATATCGTCAGAGTAAGACCTAGAGAAGCTATCTGACAAGACTGCGAAGCTCGCCATCATCACCCATATGCTATATGATATGAAAACCTTGTGGCCATCCATTCAGTAGTTATATTCTCGTTACCTTGACTACATTAGACATCATCCAAATAGCTCAATAAACTGGCCAGCAAACCCACCGTGAGGTACAACACCATTTCGAAAAGTTCCGGTCAACCATGTCCAAAGCTAGAAACGAGGAGCAACTTTTAATCCCCTCCGCTCTGGATAGGTAGTGACTAGCCATCCGTGAAAATACGAGAAACCCAGTTAGTCGCATTGACTATGTCTCTACTCGCATGTGTGTTTGTGTAGTGATTGAAGTCTTGGAGCACCTAGATCCTACTGCCAACTTTCCCCATATTCGGCGAGTGGACTGAAGAGGCGAGCTGACGAAGGGTGCAGGGTGCTGGTCTAGTATTGATTATCCGGTCTACTTACTCCTTCAACAATCGACAGCCTACAATTTTAGATATTTTGACACGGGCATGTTGTACAAAACGAGCTTTTTGGAGGGCCAATTCAGTACTGGACGATCACCATATAAATTGTTTTAGACAATACACAACACAAAAAACTGTAAACATCAGAAGTGTAATTCAATTGATGTATCATAATCGGGCATGGCAAGATATCCCATTCCCCGTTCAATCCGCCAACATGTTCATCTCCTCACAATAATTCTTGCTATGTAATACTACCACCACTACTTCATAACTTGACGACTCCCGATCCCGCTCCCGCTATCGCTATCCATGACTCCACCCGCTCGCTAACAGCAAACATAAGTTTCGATCCAATGCAGAAGGCCATCCCACAACCATACGTCCACCCGAAAGAGATATCCATTCGTTCGTTGTTCCAATCGAAACATCAGGGGCCATTATCATTGAGAAAATACACCGTACCAAGACGAGAAAATTGAATCAGAGACCGAATGATCGAAAAGATCGAAATGCAAGAGGGTAGACCCGAAAAGCATAGCAGAAGCTCTAACTTGCAACCAAAAAAAACCATGCCAACCAGATCAAAAGAATTGAATTGCCATCCCTAATACAAAAACATGATATGAGAAGTCAAGCCGTTGCTTCTGAAGAATGAACAATGATATATCTTTTTTTTTCGCATTCGTAATCACAAGAGACGATAAAAAGCAAACGCTTCAGAAAATACGCATAAAATAGCTGAAGGTATTAAAAGAGACTATAGAGATGTGACTTGCAAAACGTGAATGCAGGCTGTGACAGGAGTAGTTCTAGCAGTCACTATTGTGTGTAATACATCACACCTTGTTGCTGCGGGTAGTAGAAACCATCTGGGCTTGGTGTCATCATACCGCCCATTCCTACTACACCTCCTACTTGTTGCATAGGATATTGTTGAGGTTGTTGATAGCCCGCTGGGAAACTTGGAACGGCTGGGATTTGTGCGGCATCATAATAATACACCATTCCATTGACTTCTTGAGCAACCAAGTTTTGAGGTGCTTGTGACGTCGAAGCTTCAGTGGGCTGAGGTGCAGGTGGATTATATGTCTGTTGTGATTGCTGTTGTGCGGGTACAAAAGGAGTCGTACCAACTGTAGAAGCCATGGGTGCATTAAAGGTTTGAGGGTAGTAATATCCTTGTGGAGGTTGCAAAACGGGATAAGTTTGTGGGTAGTAGTTAGAGGCTGGTTGTTGATAAGGGTTAGGTTGGAAAGCCGGTGCGTGAATAGCCCTTTCTGGAATTTGGGACAATGGTGTACCAGTTGAAGCTTGACTTGGATAGGATAACTGTCGGGAATGTTGAACGTTATCATGCGAATAACTGTTTCCATTAATTTGAATGGGAACCTGTTGATGGAATGGTTGTTGGCTTTGCTGGGGAGGATTGAATGACATGGATGCGGGTGATTCAATATCGGCCAGAGAGACAGTCTTCTGAGGCCGAGGTTGATGCATTGGAATTGTATTTGGACGGTTTTCCCGAAGTGTTGGCTTCTGGGGGAGAGGATAGGTTTGAGGTTGTGGAACATTGTCGAGAGAAGAGACCTGTGAAGATCCATTAGCTACTCCAGGCTCAGGTGCCTGAAATTGTTGAGGTTGAGCATTTTGGCTTGATGGTGGTAATTTAACCACGGGCCTAGATGAATCCATCGACATTTGTGGCCTAGACATCGTTGATCCACTGGGTGAAACGAGGGTTTCTCGATTGACCTCTCGTGCAAGGGACGAACGACGACTCATAGCAACACTTGGAGTGTAAGTACTTCCGTAAACGCTACCACCAAAAACGCTTGTACGTCTCGAATAACCACCGACGGATCCAAGACCAGCTCTGCCTCTTCCACGTCCACCAAACCCTTGTTGATTAGGTCGCATAGCTCTTGGGATGAATATGAATGATCTATCGACAGCAGGGAATATGTAACGTGGTGGATGATCAGGTAATGATATTCGAACAGGTTTATCTCGACGAAGTGGTGGTCGATGATCAGGTAGACGCGTATATTGCTTCACTGGAATTCCAGGAAATAACACAGGGTTTTCCATATCTCCAAAGAATACACGGATTTGTACATTTCCAATGTGCTTCGTAGTGGAAAGTGATCGATTGAGAGGTGCGGATTTTGGAGCTGGAGCTGATCTTTGGGATCCATTCGAAGCTCCATTTGCAGAGGTTTGTACGGGTTCAGTTATTACTTCGTGCATGTCGTGTGCCCATTGAACATCGGTGGGTTCTAGAGGTTGTGGAATGTGACTATATAACGTTAGCAAAATTGCAAAAGCACGAAAGGATTGATGATGATATACTTGATAGGTGCATATGGCCCTCCAATACCGGGCCGACCCCGACCACCTCTGCCCCTGCCAAATGGCCTAAAACCATTCGCCGCAGGACCAGCATGACGATGGTCGTGCATAAAGAATGCTCCTCTATTTGGTACAAACGCTGGATCCGCATCTCTCTTTTTCTTGTATTCTTCATGTTCTCTCCTCCGTCTTTCATGAGGCTGTTCTTGTTGACGATCCATTTGAGCAGTAGATGTGACGATAGCTGGTGAGGGGGTATCTTTGGTCTCGTCTTCTCGAAAGTCTTCAAATTGTACTGTTTGTACCGGTTTAGAGCTTTTGGGTCCGTTAACCATCATTTCCATATCATTGGCACCATTTATGAACTTTGAAGCTTCAGTAGTACCATTGCTAGCTTTTGTTTGACCACCATTCAGCTTAGATCCATTCCCATTCATCTTGTTCGACTCGGACGTCTCATTTTTTGCAATGCCGCCATCGATAGGTTCGTCGCCCTCGTGGATATCTTCATCCTCACTCATTATCGAGCCTTCTGATAAAGAGTCATCATCAAGTTCAGCAATATCTTGAGCTCCTTCATCATCGCCTTCGTCCTCAACCCGTCTTCGTCTTGCAACCAAATCTCTGCGTTGGCGGGAACCCATTTCGAAGAGCTATTGAACGTATCGGCTGAGGTTTGACGGGCTGATGGGCGATGCTAGGAAAGTAGTCAAGGGAAAGAATTCGTGACAGATCATGCAGTGGCGTCCAAAACGGGGTATGATGCAGCGCCCGCGCTCAATGGAAAGTTATGTGCGATAGCGAGCGGGATCTACTTCTATGTTCTGATGGATGTAGAGGGAAATTGTAAAAGGCGAAACCTGCACACCGGGATTGTATGTGTTGAGATTAGAAGAAGGTATGATGTGGTTGATAGCTCTTTCCTCGTGTAGAATTAAGCATTAAAGTTTATCAGAGGCTGAAATCCAAGATAGGTTAAGGTTAATAAAGGTTACCTTGCGCTTTTCGATTTCTTCGGTGGAAGATTCGATTGAAGACCGATCATCCATGGAATTAGTAAGCACGCACTCGACCACAAGCACAATGGTGTGAACGGTGAACCACCACATCATCACATAAAACCTGGGGCAATGAAATGATTGATCAATCATTGACGAATGGCGGGTTTTGCAGCCATCACCACCAACCATCCATCGTGTCTAATGTTTACTATTTATATCATATCGTCATTACCTATCCCCAGGAGCAGAGTTATATCCTCAAAACGATCATACACCTGCATCACCTTCTCGTATGAGAATCGCGATTCATACTCAACCTCCTCCAATAGCATAGGACTGTACACGTCCAGCATACAGACGGGCATTTGAACCAACACATTCATGCCTACTAGGTACTCTAGAACATTCTAGGCAAGGCCAACAACGAGACGTTGTTGTCAACATGAACACGCCTACTGCGCAAATTTGCAGTTCACCGTCGAACTTCTCAAGTATGCATGAAATAGCATGGAGGAGGATTGGTATCTTGGAAGAAGTGTTGAGATCTGATATACCTACCCATGTATCGTGTCATGTGTCCTTCTGTGAACAAGGCCAAAATTTCCAGCTGGTTGTGCATTGAAAGTCGCACGTGTTCGTTATTTGTCATATTCCAACAGTTTCTGCTGTACTTTGACGGGTTTCATCAAGCTCTGCAAGCTTTCTCCTACGTCCTGATTCATCCCATTTCCATTGTTGAAAGAAATTTCCCCATCTGGTATTTTCAAGTCACGTGTTGCATGGTTTGAAATGGTGCTAACTCCCGAACCGAAAACGGCATTGCCGGTTAGAGTTCCATTCTTCTTTCCAAGGTTGTAGTAATGATCGTCATCGTTTTATTATTTAGTCATATCTTGTGCGTATGTACGAGTAGTTAGCTTAGGTACTTTTCGACTTGTAAAATCCTTTCACCTATCAGATGAACACAATCAGAACAATATATTCTGTATACACTTCGCACATAAGGTTATCAACTTCTATATTCATCTACTAGCGATACAATCATGTCCCCTACCGGAAATACCTTTCTCCATAACACTCTATCCAGGTGATCGTTAATTGGACTAGCTAGCAGATGAATAAGATGAATAAGATGAAACGGACAATCGACAAATTCACATCGAGTATTTAGACATTGAATTTGCGGGGGGTTAGACATCTATAGACTTTGTAGTTCGCAATTGACACTTGCTTTCGTCCATAGGTATGTTCTGGTTCTATATGACTAAATAGTAGTTTCCACTTCTTTGACGACCTGGCCTTCGATCCCAATTTGTCTCTCCCTCGCTCTCACCCAAAACCACATTTGATATTACTTCTCACTCCCCACTGATCGCCATAACTTCTCAATCCAGAATTGGCTTCAAGATATCATAAGATCCTTCGTGTTCAAGCTGAAGGCATGTACGGAAAATGTGTGTGCTATATTGAAAAGAGTTCACGATTGGTAGGTCATGGGGTAGTCTAACCCAGAAGTTTATGATTAAATTTATTCTCGTTAGTCGGCGGAATCTGGCCGATTGCGTGTATACAAGATTGAGATAATATTTTCGGATCTTCTGCCTGTTATGAAACAGGATATGGAGTATGGTATTGAGTTTTTTCAGAGACGCGCGAGCTCGGAAGGATATATGTTCAATATCGAAGCGCACCTTATGAGGCACAATTCAAAGACTTCGAAGCCGATCACTCTTGCGTCGCAGCCACCAGGAGTAAGTGATGAAAAGGTTCAGATGGAAGCTCGCACATCTTGGCATCTTGCCTCTGGGGTATGTCAAGCTCCCTTCAGTTACAATTAACCAATTATGAGTGACCTTACTTTATCACATAGCCTTGGACCTTTGAGCCACTTTTAAAGATCACACTTCTCTTGACTCGGTTTCTATCGTTCTATTCTCGCCAACAAATTTGACATTTGTGCTATTCCCATCACTTCGAATCCAGGAATTGAGCGCTACATTTGGATTCAACCTCCGGATCTCCAACCAAGAACCAGAAATACTTCAAGAAGCCTCTGGGCATCACAACAACGGTTGTGATGTAGATACGAACAAAAAGAAACCGACAATCCTCTTCTCAGCTCATGGAAAGAGTATTAGGCTATAACTAACGATTCTGTACTTTGCCTCAAAGCAACTTGGAAACAACATTGATGCTAAGACGAAGCCTCATGCTGTGAACAAATACCAAGAATTTCCCCCGTCGTGCATAGTCGTTTATAAGAAGATAGATAAGAAACTATCATTCAAGCATTAATCATATTGAAGCAGAAATAAACTGATGCCATTGATATACTCGCGAAACTTGAATAATTGCTATTGCATTCATCTCTCTATTTCCTTTGATCACTTTGACTTGCTTATATTTAATGGGAATGATTAAAAGGCGGATTTATCTCTGGATCTCTAGATCAATTTCAAAGTTCTAAAGCTTGGGAGGTGACCATGGAAATATCTCTCTTGTCTTACTCTCTTCATTGGCAACATAGCCAGAATAAAATGGGATTTTTTACTCTCCAAAATACACACTCTGTGCCAACTGCTCCTTCCTTATGCCATGAGCCCATTTCGGTCTCCTCTAATCGTATGGGCACCGCCCAATACTTCAGACGCCTCGAATAATCTCTGCGTTCAAATCCTAGACATGTCAAACTCACATACGTATTTCTCGTTTCTGGATCGGCTCACTTCTCTCAGCTCAGGTATCAGGTACAAGGAACGCCAACTTGTAGTAATATCTTGTCCATCGGTACTTGGTCTTCATGCAAATATTTTCACCTTCGATACCTAGGTAGCTAATAGAATCTAATCATGGGAGTCAACAAGGTACATTGAGAAGGTAAACGAATAAAGCTAGCGTGCTTTTCAACTTCCCCGCGACGACACCACTTCAACTTCCTTTGCCTTTACCTTTGAATCTTCTTAACCTTTTAAGATTCGTCGAGGATTCCACATTTTCTTTGCCCATTACCTTCCAAATCTTGACAGATCGACCACTAGTAGACGTCTCGCATCTGATTCTCAGACAATTTGTTTAAGCTTTGAATAAGAGTCGAGGTCTTTCAATCTCCTTATTTTCAAAATTCACTTTCTCTCTAAAAAGTCTCCGCAATTTGTTAAAGATTTTATATCACTTTCATAAGAAAATCCAATTCGCACGCCGTCGATATGCATTGCTCCGACCCTTACGCTCGCACCGAATTGCCTGGCTCGAGAGATCCAGGGAATCTACTGTCCCCCGTTCTCAAGCAGGAAAGAATTAGTTCACCCACTTTCTGCGATGATGAGAATATTACATCTTCTTCGTTCCCGGCTTATGCAGAAACGGAAAGTGATCGTTTTGTTCCGGATAACCGTTCGCATTCTAGCAAGCGTAAAGGTACGCTTGACCATGCTTATAACTTTGTAACCGCGTCATTTTTAGTACTAACATCTATCTTCAAGGCAAAAGAAATGCTGAGATAGCAATCCCAAGAGGAAGAAAAAGAAATGCTCGCAAGTCTTACGTTGAAGAGGCCACGGACAACGGGGAAGAAGAATTGGAATCAATTCTGGAGAGTGCACCTCACAGCAAGATGCAATATCAAGACCAAAGAACAAGATCTAGAGGTATATCCAACCATACTTTTAGTCATTACATACTGTGTACAAGTTTAAAATACATTACTAATATTTCTTTCCTAGGTGAAAACATTTCAAGTGTAGCCACAACGGCTCCCCCTTCGGAGAACATTACTATGAGCTTAGATATGTCTACTGGTTCTTCCAAAGGTACACTGCTCTCAGGCTTAGCATTACGAGATCGGGGCTAGATGAAGCTAACTCAAATACAGAGCCACATATCACTTTGACAATACCAGCTGCGTTCCAAAAATACCATGTTACCATCATTCACGGCAATATCACTTCAAAGTATACGGTCAATGGTGAAGCCACTGCGTCCACACCTCGACATGCCCCAGAGATTTAGCTCAATGTTTCCGAGTATCTACCTGTGAATCCAACAGAAAATGAAAAGCTATTGAAGTGGGAATCGATGGGTTTACTGTCAAGCGTTTGCGAACATATAATGCGCAAAGCAGTCATTCTTCCTTTGTCAAAGGATTGGAAGTAGGGTTGTAGTCGGTATGATAACAAATTTGATGTGGAATGAAAAGTACGTGGGCTCTCGAACATAAATTTTATACCAAGCTAGCACAAGTTCTAGATTACCACCGGCGGATGGAGACACCTTGATCACGAATTGGCTCAATACATACTTCGAATCTGAATATTCAAAATCACTCTTTCAAGCTTTCTATCTTTCTTTTCTGGTCCTCAGAATCGACGTCTCCATGTACTGCCAATTTTCTTCTTATCGTGGTCGATCCAAGTATATGCAAGATCTTACATGATTCAGCTCCACAAAGGACATAACTCAAGTTTTACGCATATTGTCTTCTTTTCGACAAAAGTGTTGCTGAAAAGAGAAGTTAAGTAGAACCTGCTGTAGATCCAGATGGAGGAAGTCAGGTTAAAGTTGATAAATGCACTTTCCTCGATTTGATGTGTCTGGTGATTTTGCTTTCTTCTTGAACGTGAACATGATAATAATGGTACATCCTGAAAGCCCATCACCGTTATGACTTCCGCGTATTATATACCTCATATAAGACCATGGATATGTAAGACTTACAATACGGCTCATCGGCTCAACGGAATCCGGCTCTCCACTAGCATTCATGCAAACCTCCCTTGTCTCGTCGAGTACAAAACCTACCCCAACCCACGGGTATGCCCCCTTTAACTCTTTCCACTCAAATTTCTTACATCATACTTGAGTCGTAGCACTATAAACCAAACGATTAGGCGTAGGATTACCCGGGCTTCTTATAATCCTAGAGTCAGCTTCCAAAAGGATTAGAGGACTAACCTCAATTGCTTTTCGTTTAATTGTGAATTGAAGGTTACGCAAAGATTTTGATTGGATTTGGGTGTAGGTTAACCTACGAATGGAGAAATGATGAAATGAAATATTGATTTTTCGTATTTTTTTTTGGATAACTTTTTAATATCAAAAGAAAGGTGTGCCCAACGGTGAAGAGCTAGGAGATTTTCCATGGCCAGACTCTCCCAATGAAAATTCGGAGGGGAATTCGGAGATTGAGATGTGGCGTTGTGGCTCACAAACCGTGGCGTTGGATTCGGGGGCCATTGAACTACGTCGAAACACATCACGTGATTTTGAGTAGTGCAAAGCTAAGGTTAGGTGCCGTACCCCACATTGCTATCCACATCTCAACTGAACAGTGAACACTGCCTCTTCTCTTACCTTTCTTCTACTCAATTGAATCACACAACCCACCATATCATCCATATTCGTTCGAGTCCGATATAGATGACATGGTACATTGATATGAGTTTCCTGAAATCTCCAATTAATCTATTTCATTTGGTTTCTTTTCAATGACGGATCTGCATGTTCCCCTTTATCACTTGCATGAAAGCGCTGTTTGGGAAATAGTTCTTGGCTTTTCATTTATTCGATGAACTTCTCCTTATCACCAACTACTTACGCCTCTCCGAGCTTTTCTATTCAAAACAAAAATCCCATCATAAACGAGATTGGATGAAAGGTAAGCGCGTCTATCTACCAATAGGAAAAATTGAAGCGAGCGATTTGTTTCATCACCATCGGATATCGGTCCAAGGTAGGCTTGGAACTTCGGATACAGTAGCATTTCATATACATGAAACGGGAAAAAGCTAACGTTTTTCGGGTGTCCGCAGAAATCCGTAAAGCGTATTGTCTACACCGATTGGTTTCTCTCCAGACAGATCGCATAAACGACAAGCATCAATCTACCCGATCTTTGAACAAATCTGCGGGGTTAACTAGAGTTCATTTCCAAAATTGATTAAGGATCTTGTTCGGTGGAGTCAAATTGACAATGTTACTCCATAATTCAACACTAGTGGACTCAAATAAAGTTAACCGACTCCTTTGGAAACATGAATATTGAGCCTTGTCATCTCCGTTGACACTCTATCCACTTCGTCAATCATTGCGATTAGTTCGCTTATGATTTTTTGCTTGTCCAGATCAAATGTGGTCATTCCTTTCATCCCTTTTGGTAGATTTCTTCTATAGTGTTTTTACCTTGATTGAACGTTCGGCGGTTGGCTAAGTGGCCAAAACGAGCTAGAATTATGTCGCTCAATCTAATTCCCTGATCAATTTCTCAGAAGTTTATTTCGAATAAGGTAGAATAGATCCACTTCTATTCGACTCCTTTACTTACTTTTCAAGAGTGAAGAAGTGTATATAAGGTGGTGAAGTACCTCGATGTATTTATTTTTTCATCATCACAGTCTTTGTACTTTTCTACATTCTTTTATTCTCGTCGCTCTTTCGCAATTCACATTCCTTATTTTCACTTTACATTTCTTCAAGATGTATTCCGCAGCTGTGCTCGCAACTTTCTCCTTCCTTCTCGGCGCCGGCGCTCAACAAGTTGGAACTTCAACCGCCGAAACTCATCCCGCCTTGACCGTTCAAAAATGTGCCGCTGGTGGAACATGTACCGATGAAGCCGATAGCATCGTTCTTGATGCTAACTGGAGATGGCTCCATTCCACTTCCGGATCCACCAATTGTTACACTGGTAATACTTGGGATGCCACCCTTTGCCCAGATGCCGCCACCTGTACCGCCAACTGTGCCCTTGATGGTGCCGACTATGAGGGAACATATGGTATTACCACCAGTGGTGACTCCTTGAAGCTTAGCTTCGTCACTGGAAGCAATGTTGGTTCCCGTACCTACCTCATGGACTCTGAGACTACCTACAAAGAGTTTGCTCTTTTGGGTAACGAGTTCACCTTCACCGTCGATGTTTCCAAACTTCCTTGCGGTCTTAACGGTGCTCTTTACTTCGTTCCTATGGACGCTGACGGAGGAATGTCCAAATACTCCACCAACAAAGCAGGTGCCAAATACGGTACAGGTTATTGCGATGCTCAATGTCCACGAGACATGAAATTCGTCAATGGTACTGCCAACGTTGAGGGATGGGTCCCAGACAGCAACAGTGCTAACTCTGGAACTGGTAATATCGGATCTTGCTGCTCCGAGTTCGATGTCTGGGAAGCCAACTCCATGGCCCAAGCTCTTACCCCTCACGTCTGCACTGTCGATTCTCAAACCGCTTGCACTGGTGATGACTGTGTCTCAAACACTGGTGTCTGTGATGGAGATGGATGTGACTTCAACCCATACAGAATGGGTAATACTACCTTCTATGGAAGTGGAATGACCATTGATACCACCAAGCCTTTCTCCGTTGTCACTCAATTTATCACTGATGATGGAACTGAGACTGGTACCCTTACTGAGATCAAGCGTTTCTACGTTCAAGGTGATGTCGTCTATGAACAACCAAGCTCTGATATCTCTGGTGTTTCTGGTAACTCCATCACTGATGATTTCTGCGCTGCTCAAAAGACTGCTTTCGGTGATACCGATTACTTCACCAAGAATGGTGGCATGGCTGCTATGGGTAAGAAGATGGCTGATGGTATGGTTCTTGTTCTCTCCATCTGGGATGATTACAATGTAAACATGCTTTGGCTCGACTCTGACTACCCAACCAATAAGGATGCCTCCACTCCAGGTGTTTCTCGTGGATCTTGCGCCGCCGACTCTGGTGTTCCAGCTACCGTAGAGGCCGCTTCCGGATCTGCTTATGTTACTTTCTCTAGCATCAAGTATGGACCAATTGGATCTACTTTCAAGGCTCCATCCGGTAGCTCTTCTGTCACTCCAGTTTCAAGTGCTATTGCTTCAAGCGCTCCTATTGCCTCAAGCTCAAGCTCTGCTTCTGTCGCTCCAATCTCATCTGTCGTCGCCGCCATTGTTTCTAGTTCCGCCCAAGCCGTTTCTAGCGCTATACCATCTGTTGCTAGCTCCGTTCAAGCAGTTTCTAGTGCCGCTCCAATCGTTTCCAGTGCCGCCCCAGTCATTTCTAGCTCTGCTATCTCCACCAAGTCCAAGTGTAGCAAGGTTAGCGCTTCAAGCACTCTTAAGACTTCTGTTGCCGCAGCTCCAGTCACTAGTTCCATTGTTATGGCTACTAGTGCCGCTAGCTCTGCTTCCGCCCCTGTCTCTTCAGCTTCTTCATCAACTGGTTCCGTTCCTTTGTACGGTAACTGCACTGGTGGAAAGACCTGCTCTGAGGGTACCTGTGTCGCTCAAAATGACTACTACTCCCAATGTGTTACTTCTTCTTAAGAAGTTACAATACTGAGAGTATAGATCATTGTAGATATTGTTCGTTTTTTGGTCAATAGTCTGGGAGATGAGTTTTAAGTTCAAATTTTGTATATATTAGCAATTGGCGTGGTATATAGTTTGTTGGTTGGGTTGAAGATCCACTTTTAGAGATTGAAAAACTAGAAATATAAGATATGTGGTTTTATAAAATTTTGAGACTTTGTTTGTATGTAGTGATTTTGTGACATGACGATCCTATGGGACTTTTGTTTTTTTCTTTACATTCATATTTGAAGGATTTGACTCCATCCAACTCTTAAGGCCTCTGACTATTAGAATACCTCAACATTCTTCTTCTTCTTCTGTTAAACTAGTCTTTTATTTCTTTGTCAGATGCGATGAGTCTCTGGGTTTGTCTTATCTTCTCTCTTCCTTTTTTATTTCTCCTCTGTTTTCATATTGATAGGAGAGGGTGGGGAATTATATGTTCTTTTTGGGGGAAGGGGGGGGGTAAGTGGATTGATGGATAGGTGGACAGAGGACCTTATATCTTAGATTTGCATCTAGACTTTGATATGATGTTGATGGAGGGTTCGAACTTGAACGGAAGTTGAAGATTGGATCGGACGGCGGTTTGAATTTGGAAATTGTTATATATTTTCGGAATCGATAGAGGGAAAGATATTTATATGAAGAGAGAGGAGGAGGATTGTGAATGATTCGAGATGTGGATGATTTGAATTTTTTTGGAAAGGTTTGAATGATTCGGAAAGATTGAAAAAATTGGAATAGTTTGACAGATTTGAAAGTACTCTGCTATTTTCTTTCCAGAAAAGAGGATTCGGCGAAGCGTAAGTGCGTCTGATTATCACCTCTTTCCATATTTTGGAAAGATAATACCCGGAATTTCGTTTGTCCTTCTTAGGGCCAGTAATCCATCGTTCTGCAACTCCTAGGCGTAATATAGCATCCGGATGATCATCTGCCCAGATAAATGGATTGAATCGCCTCTGCCTTTCCAACCCCATTTGGTCAAGTTTTCAAGGCACCGCATATTCTCGTCTGCGTGATGAACTTCATGTAACCTCCATAATCCTCAACACGCATTGTTGGACAAGGAAACTACTGCGTTGAGACTCTCACGATCACGTATTGCTTTTCAACCACCAACACCTACGGCTCTCAGTGCCGCTGCCATGCTGGAAGCCTTATTAGACAATCCAGACTATCAACCGCGCAATCATGAGGATGGTTGCAAGTACTTTGGCTTCAAACTAGATCTAGTTCAATCTCATTTCTCGACCAACATGCCATCGATCTTCCTCCAAAGTTGGCAGATAATTGGCACGAGACAGGTCCTTGGAACATTGGAGAATCCAAAGGTCAAGAGATATCTCCTCGCAGATGCTACTGGCCTTATCAAGATAATCACAATCTACGCAGTCTGACTTTCAAGTATATATCTACCATGGTGACGAGCGCGAGATCTGGAACTCACAAAAATATTGCTGGAAAGGTCACACGTCGTCATCCGTTATCCAATGGCGAAGAGGAAACATCGAGAGTTGTGGTGATTACCATCTTGGTCACATGAAGAAATCGCCATGGACCTTCGACTTTGGAAACTTTCAGGCTTGCTAAGACGAGCTTCACTGAAAAACAAGCAAAGGATTGCTTGACAATCAACGATCCGCAATGGGGGTTTAACTTGGCAGGTCTCCTCGGGTATGTCATCATCGACGAAGCCATATACTCAAAAATGCGGACAGAATGGCACATACTTCTGTGACCTGGCTTGAACCAAGCTTCCAGATACTAGCAACTGTCACTGTGTTGTGTAATCGTATAGAATTAGCCATCTTCTCTTTGGCGTCCAAATCTGCCTTGCGCTTGCCTTGAGTGACAAGCTTCTCCAACTTCATCTTATCGTGGAAATGGTTCAACGTTGCTTGTATGGTCAAATTCGTTTCGAAAGGTGTTGTAAAATCGAAAGAATTCTTGCCATTTTGAGTGGCTCTCCGCCATGCAAAGTTGGGACCGATCGAAGGAGTAAATTTGCGGGGTAGATTGAAAGGTGGAGGTGGTTGATTGAAGACTGAAGCGATGTTCGCAATATCTGCCGCCAGATTGGAAATTGGAGATTGTGAAGTGATCTAGGGTGTCTGATAGTCTGGGCCGCAGTTCAAAAATGAAGATTATCAACTCCCCAAACCAATTAGGTTATTCAAATTATCTCAGATATTGAATTTGATTAGGACATTGAACTATTTTTAAATCTCTAACTGCTCTTAGACATTCAACACCTTATATTGTTGGACTACAGTCCAGATTATTGGATAGTCTGGCGCTGAAATCTCTGAAGGGGAACGTGTAGAGCCGTCGATCGAGTTCTTCTGGGTTTTGTGTGCAGAAAAGGCGCGTTTGGGGAGGACACTTCTTGCGTTATCTCCAAAGATGTTAATTGAAGATGGGTCATATAGCAGAGAACCTTCGGTGGTCAAGAATGAGTCTCCTGCTTTGCGTTTTTTAGCAGCAACAACGTCCCGGTTTGTCTTTCCTGTTGCTGATACTATGCACATCCAAAGTCTGACCTCTTTCCCTGGTATACTAATCTGCCTATCTCGAAATAAGCCGTTTCTCGCATGAGTATTATCAAAACAGAGCCTGTGTAGACAAAAGGCATAATGGTCTACCTCATCCCAATCCGACTTACCGATACGCAGACCCGAATACTTCTGATCCCCATAGTTCTCACCATCAGCGATAGCTTGCTGAACACTCTTGAGAGACGGTCCTTTCGATCTTGGAGCAGTCATTGTTCTTGGGTAGATGATGTTGTCATACAGCTCCGTGAAAACTGGTAAGAATTGCGGTGATTTCGAGAAAGTTTGCCACGGCATCGTTATCTGGAAGGCCGAGGTATGGAGCCATACGAGAGAGACTTTGATAAGTGTGTTTTTCTATAAACGTACCTGTCACTTTGTTGACTTTTATAGTGTAGAAGATGCTACAGGGAAACCACGTTGCATCTATATATTTAATACAGGCAATGGCCCCTGCCTTAAATACCTGCGTGGAGGTTGCTGGCTTTTTTATCATAGTGTCTAAACTGCAAAAAATTATTTGAATTGTGTTTAAATGTAAATTGTATTTTGAAATTTACATTGTATATAAGATTACATTGTAATCTTACAATTTATAGAAAATCCGAGAGATTGAACAATGAAAAGATAGATTCTGATATCAAATTATTGAGAAATGGACTGTCTAAAATCTCGAAAGTTGAGAAGCATCCCGTCAGTCCATACACACTGGTGATTCATCTTAGCACATTATGGAGGTATGTTTCTGTCTCACCACCTTGAATTTACCATTATTGATCAGTTCATTTCACCCATATAAACAAAGCGGTGAGACAAAAACTAGGGTATGTACTTCAGTATCCCATAACACTCATCACCAAATTTGAACAGGCAAGAACGTAATGTAGTATGTACTTGATAGATATATAATCCCGACTATTCATTTCGAATCATAGACATGTACAAACATCTCAAACTATATACAACAGAATAGAATTTTCCTTATCTCTCCCATCCCTTAAACCTCTTTCATTTATCTACTTTAAGCAGAAACACATTGACTATAATAATCATTTTGAGCCTTGCAAGTACTTCCACTGACACAAGTACCGGTTCCAGTCCAACTCTTTCCTCCACATTGCATATACAAAGCGATGTTTCCCGAGCTACTTCCTCCAGTGCTAGTAGCACCTGCGCTCGAAGCGATAGTAGTAGAAGTGGTTTGGGTAATCGTCATAGTGACGGTAGTATGTGGCTTCGAGCTAACACCCGCAGAAGTTAGAGCCATTGAAGAACTGGCAGCTACGTTTACATTTCCCGCCAAACTTGATGCAATTGCAGAAGCGGAAGAAGCTTTCTTTGTGCAAGACTTCTTGGAAGTGACAAAAGTAGATGGAGCGGCACTGGAAAGGACAGAAGAAGAAGTGACAATGGCGGAGGCGATGTTCTTTGTGCAGGATTTCTTGGCCGAGCTTGATGGGGAGGAGATAACTGAGGATTGTTGAATTGCGACGGCAATAGACGTTGGCGAAGATTGAATGATCGATGATGAGGATAATTGAGCGGCGCTAGAAGAAGGAATCGAAGAAGAAACGACTGGACTAGAAGAAGGAATCGAAGAAGAAACGACTGAACTAGAAAGAACAGAAGAAGAATCTACTGACGAGGTTGCAGAAGAAGAAGAACTCGAACCCGAGGCTCCCCCTGGTCCAGCAATACTAGTGGTGAGCGATCCACTCTCGATGTATACACCAGAGAAATAGAAATCTTCAGTCCCATCAGTTTGACCGGGCACGGGAAGTTCGAGAACTCCCAAATGCCAATCTGCACCATTGGAAGAGGCGGAGACTGAAACGGCTGGGACTGTAAGAGTGAGAGCATCGGACCCAGTGGAGTGGTAAAATTCAACTGAGCCTGCGGAGAAATCCTTGAATAGAATATTAGTACATGATGAGAACGATAGAAAGAATCCAAACATACAATTCCGTACGCAATGTTGTGCCAAACACCAGCAGTCCAGTTAGTACTCCATTGACTAGTTGCACTAACTTCCCATCTCAAAAGAGGATCACTGGATCCAGTCTCTCCACTAATCCAACCACTCTTCATCTCTGTGAAATGACTCTCGAAGAAACAGATTTGATGTTCTCTGTTAATACTTGGTGCATTGGTATCTTCACGCTTCATACTGAAATGGTAGTAAACCTTTCCACTTCCAATAGCAGCAGAGGTTTGAGGAATCAATTCTGTACGACGCATGGTTTGACCTTCCCAGTATGAGGTACTATCAAGAGTGATTTTGGCACCGAGGGCTGATCCGGAATCGGCAGGATTCTTGTAAGTGCTGTCGAGAGCAACATAATCGGTAATGTTACCTGTACCATGCTATTTGTTTGTTAGATATCATTCATACCACTCAAGTCTTACAAAGTATACTCACGATATAATTTTGGTAATCACCAACAGCGTTACTCCATGACCAAGCTTCTAAATCTGCCATGGAAGAAGAATCGAATCGTCCATCCCATAAGATAGCACCATTTGCGCTAGTCGCAGACCCAATAAGGGCTGCCAGAGCCTTCTTTGAAAAATGCATTGTGTTTGATTGTTATAGAGATACTTCAAGTACCTGGTTGAATATCCACTGGATATGTAAAAAATTGTGTTTGAGAAAAAGAATGTAGAGAAATAGAAAGCAAAGTTTAAAGAGTGAAACGAACTGAATAGCACACAGGACAAAGTTCAAAGAAAAGATCAAAATCGCAGAGAGGAAATCCAAAGTTATTATAGAAAATCATACATTTTTCTCGCAAGGCGATTTGAGTGAAGTCTACCTAAGTAGTTACTACGAAACAAACTAAGCACCCGTTGTTCGGAAACTTTTGTTTGTACCTCCAATTTCCCAAATTAAAGTGTCATCATCAAATAAGGAATCGTTAACCGCCCAAACCTAGACAATTACTGACTAGGAAATTCGTAGTAGGTGTAAACGCCGAATGAAGTCAGATGAACAATGCATGTTGTATAACTGGGGTATAGAACGGAAGATTCATGAAGAAATTAGATGAAGTTTTGGTGGTATTTATGGCAGGACGGTCCGGATATGATCATTGTCTCACATATAATATTTGGTTTGAGTTCATCTGATTCGGGTCTTGAAGTGGGTTTGTTGCTTATGTTTATGATGCGTTTATCCGTGCTTGGCATTGGATAGAAGATTGAAAAAACGAAACGGAGAATCCAGAATCCTAACTCGGAACTCGTATGCTGGATTTTAGATGCTGGATATGTTTGTTTCTTTTGAAAAGGAGTAAGTGTGTGTTGTATATATTTGAATGAAGGGGTAGATGAAGGATTAGCGATAGGTACTTCACCTATCATCGCTTCGCTTTGGAGACGGCGGCTTTATTGAATCCCCCTTCTTATGTCTAACCCCTTCACCAATTTCTAGACTTCATTCCAAGGAAATGTATAGTCGATTCTCACATCCAACCGTTGATCACCAACTTCAATCCCATTCTTCTCCTCCTCAACACATAGAACATACGCCGGCGGACCGCCTGTCCGCATCCCTTTCAGCAATTCATATATCTTAACGTATACCCCCCTCATATATTTCCATTCATAATTCCAATGATCGATCGATTCAACCACACATTCCAATCATCCAAATGAATCCCTTCCTTTCCTTTCCAAAAGTTAATCTAATGTGGAGAAATAATATCCGTCAGATATATTAAGAACCAGGATTATTCGACGCATTATGAAACATGAACATGGTTTTTCAGATCTTAGGCGAGATTCTTTCGATTGGTTGGCCCCCGGATCTTTTAGCCGCTGAACATGCTAAGGCATACACGTGATGTGAACACACGTGCAATTTGCCGAGCCACTCTCGAGCCACTGTGGCTTGCTCGCCTTGAGTTCTAAGTTGAGGCGTGAGGGGGAGAAGTGATAGACATCAAGGATAAATGGATAAAATCAGGCTAGAACGATGTTTGTGTAGTACTATTCTTCTCACCATCAGCAGAAATCTCAAACATCTAAGCATGATTATCGGAGAATAATAACGGGTTCAACGGCTTCCATACTAGGTAGGTCAAGCTTGTCTCGTACTTAGCAAAGGCATCTTTCTTCCTTCAAAACGTTGAGCCATTTATCCATTTGTCCATATATCCATCATATATCATCGAGACAACAGCCAAGCACTCCGACCAAACGATGTTTGCTTCGATTCGTAATCACTACAGAGTCCCGCATCTGCATAGATATGTATGCAGTACATAAGTATACTCAAGCCCTCTCAGCTCATCTCGAGCCCTCACAAGGCTGCCACTATTCAAACCATCATTATCAATTATCAAATCAGCAAGCAAACTTTCCACGCCGATCTCCGGAGTATCAGGTTTGATACTGGTAACTAGCGGGGCGTTGTGTAGGAGGAAAGTCGCTCAAAGCTTTCCATCATGTCAAGTGTCTACCATGTCAAGTGTAGTGTAAGTTACATTTGTACTGCCTGCTACGCAAGCTATACGAGGCAGATTCGCTGGAATCTTCGAGGCGAAGATGCGAAGAGGCGAAGCATGAACTTACAAATCCTAAGCACGCAAGAAAAAGTCGAGGATAGGATTGGATAGGATATCACATTGCATTCATATGCACACAGCTACCGTTGCAATCCACAGTCCCCTATCCTATCCCTAATTTACATCCGGCAAACCTCCTTAAATCGGAATCCAGACTCCAGTGACAAAGTGTTATCAGATGCATGCATGTATGTATAGGTATGTACAAACCCTCCTACATTCTCGTTCCCTTTTCGCCCCCACACCATCAGCCGATCGAATGAATTATCCAGCTCGATAGCTATCTATCTTCTGATCTTTTGATCTCATCCTCTTCTTGTTTTAGTCCCTCGACAAAGTTTGTCTAGATTTGCATTGATGCATTACACTAATGCTGTAAAGAGCAACTATTCAAGAATCGATAGAAATTCGCGAAGTCTAGCCTACACACACATTACAGATAACTTCTCTCAAATTCCCACAAAGATCAATCTAGACCCCCGACGTCGGGAACTTATTCATCACATATTAAATCTATATTGAATCTAAAAGAGTTTTCAATCTCCTCGAGGTACCCCAGTACAAATAGTAATCCCACGGTGTCTCGATATCAGATCCTCCTAGTCTACCATCCATCCTTTCCTTCTTCCCGGGGAATATTTCCCCGCACACATACCTAGCACCGAGTAGGAAGCTTTCCGCGGTTTGAGACCTGAATAAACCTATTCAAGTCATGATATCTAGTCTCGGAAACATCTCTTCACCTTCCGTCGTATTTTGATTCGAGTTTGCAAGCCGAATGTTGTGGCGGAAAATGTCCACTTCGGTCGTCCCGTTTCATGTGCCGTGAATTTTCCTTCCGCAAAAGTTGAACTACTGCTAATGAAGCCGATGATGTGAGCCTAGAAACTCTATTCCCTCAAAAATCCCCTCTATTGAAATTGGTTTCTCTTCACTGTCTAAAAAGTTCGCAACGAGTATGCCATTACCATTATTCACCCCAAACTATCCACCATCTTGCAAGTCCGCTCCTCGGAAGCACTAAATTAAGCAGCCAAAAAATTGAATCGAGAATTCTCAATTCCACTATCTACCTATCTACTAATTACACATCATATACCTGATGGGGGTTTTGTTCGTATCTCCTATGCTATGCTATGCTATGACTCCTCTGTTCATCACAAGTACTGTTATGCCGCTGTTTCCCACCACTCAAAAACAATCATAACCCAAATCCCACCCGCTGAAATACCATGCATGCAAAGAAAATTATGAGTCAAAGAAAGAAAACTAAACTAATGTGCCCCATTTGTTGATCATCAAGCAATCCATACTCCACCATGCATTTTTGACGCCCATTCCCATCATCCATCCATTCATTTGATGTATGCGCTCAATTTAACCCTCCCATAAAAACACGCAGAAAGAAAAGCTTTTTCTGAACTCTGCACTCCAAAGCCAAAGAAGGAAATGAACACCGGATATCTATCATCAAAGCACTTGAGATGTTTTATGTTGACTCTTGACGAAGTACATCCAGATGAAACAAAGCAAGTGTTCATGTTCCTTGGAAAATCAGACGTAATCTGAACCATCCCCTCCGAATTTGCAAGTTGAAAAAATCCCTTTGAGTGACCACCAATATGATACCAATGTGATTAAAGAAGTTGGCTGATGGTCATCGTCTGATTGGAGTTTCGAGGAGAGTAGTGAAGAAGAGACCGTAATTTTCAGATTGTAGTTGTTGTTGTTGTCATTGCAAAGGAGATGATGCCAAATCAAGCAGAAGCAAGGCGAAGCAAACTTTTGAATGAATGCGATAGTCCGATGTAGGAAAGAACCATAATTAAAGAAACCCGAGAAGATAAAGCAAGTAGCAAACATAAGTGGTAGATGGGTATCATAAAGCAGTTTGTATGCGCCCATCCGAAAACATTCGTCCCAAAACCGAAAGGAATCAAAATCAAAATCAATGTGAAATATATTAGAAGACTTAATCGCCTTATTCGTATTGACGGCGTCTGGCAGTATTATCCTCATACATCTGGTTGCTTCTCATTTGAGGATTTTGTTGGGCGCGTCTGCCAGTCGATTGAGTGCGTTGCTGAGTAGAGAAGTTACTACCTTGACTAACTGGGCCTACGATAGGACTATTGGCAACGCTGCTACCAGCTGGAGATTCTTGACGGTATTGTTGCTGTTGACTAAATTGACGACGACTTTGTTGTTGCTGTTGTTGCATGCCATAAGAGCTTTGACGGATAGCTTGTTGACGGGGATCATTCATTTGAGCAAAACTTGATTGTTGGTATTGGGGAGTAGAAAACTCAACATTGCTGTTAAAGTTTTGGGAAGACATAAGGTTTGGAACCATCATGTTTGGTTGCATTGCATTTCGACCAACCATCATGTCAGATTGAGAACGTTGGTGCGAAGGGCGAACACGACCTTGCATACCTTGCATGCTCATATTCATGCCCATATTTCCACCGTTCATACCGAAGCCAGTCTCCATATGTTGAATTTGAGTTTCGACTTGGTTTTGATGAATTCCCAACGGACGAGCAACAGGTGCAACTAATGGTGGTTGATAGACAGAGGAAGCGCGAGCGTGTGTACGACCTCTAGGAAACTCGAAATCATTATCAATGACAGGGGATTGATGATTTTCATCGATACGATCAAAGCTTGTGTTGAAGGCGGGCTGGAATGAGCGGCGACGTTCGAAATTTGATGGAACGGGTGTAAATTGCAAGTTTTGAGTGTTAACATCGTTTGAATTAGGACGACGACGCTTCAAGGTAGTGCTGTATGTAGGGACTCCTCCATTGTTTGGGCTTTGAAATTGGACTGGCTGACTCATTCTACGATCTTGTCCTGAAGGAGTACCGTAATTTTGAGCCTTCATCGCACTTACACCAAGAGACTGGGAACGCTTATGACCTGCGGAAGAGACCTTGCGTTTGGCATACCCCTTTGGCGATTTGGGTTCGTCTTGATCGACAGTTATGTTCGGTAAAATTTCAATGTCTGGGAAACATGGTAGAAGATCATCAAGAACCTCTTGATGGAGGCGGTTGAAGATTTCGAGAATTTCCTCTGTGGTATACCCAGATCCAATGACAGAGAGGAGCCAATCCGGAACAGCAGTTGGTGGGCGCGGACCTTGATCCTCATCGCCCTCATCCTCGTCATCGAATCGTCTCTTTCGACCAGAACCCTTAAGTTCATCCAAACGCTTCTGCTCACGCTTTCTGATGGCAATACCCCAATCTTTGATAGTACCAGGCTCGCCACGACGCTTATTTTGTGCAGACCAGTCGTAAACCCGACGGATTTGCTGTTGAACTAAGTCGCATTGCAACTTAGCATACTCCTTAGGGTTACGATAACGGGAGCGTTGGTAATGCTTGCGACAATAATGAACCCAAACAGATTGTGGAATCAATCTAGTGCACATCTTATTGCGACCGAAGATATGCGAGATAGCTTTGCGGGGTTGTGATCCAGTGTCACAGTTCCGAATGTACATACACTCCGGAGGAGTGTCTGCATCAGTTCCATCTGCTGGTGGTGGTGTGACTGGATCACCGTCCGCATCCTCATCATCATCTAATGGTGATGGTAAGTTTGCGAGACGGGTTGAATTAGGTGGAGTGAGCTCGGGAATAGGACCAACACCAGATGCTGGAACACGACTTGGTCGACGCAAAATTGGTGCAGAAATATTTCTCTTGTGCAATGTAGGATTCATAGCACCATTATTGAGCTCGATAGGAGCGCTGCGATATAGATTGCTACTACTAAACTCATGTTAGTCAAGTAGACAAGTTGATTGTAGAATAACATCGGATTGAAATAATTATCAGACTAAAAATTATTGCTTGAAGGATTAACTTACTGATCTGGCTCGAAACCGTTATCACTTGGATCTGTGTTTAAACGTGGCAAATCCGGGCGTCTGATCAACATAGCATCACTTGGAGAACCAGGTCGACTCTCCGATTCTCTAACAGAATCAACCTGATCTGAAGCTCCTGGAGCAGCAACGACACTTTGAGAACGAGCATCGTTGTTCTTAGGAGATGAGCGAGATGATTCTTGTTCTGCTAAAGCAGCTAGAGCATCTAGGCTTTCTGTTGGACTAGATACCATGATGCTAATTTTCCTCGTGTTGTGAGGAGAAGTTGGTGCTGAATGCGATTCGACTTTATTTTGGGAGGTAATAGAGTAAGAAGAATTTAAATCTATGGAGTTTTCCACGGCAAAATTGCAGTACTTGTGTGAAAAACTAATGGGATGACTGTTGTTCGTACTGAAAGAAGATAATCGAGAATGGTTCGAAGAAGAGGTGGCTGTTGAGTTGGTTGTTGATGTGAAAGAAGATAAACTGCTCCGGCTATCAGAAAATTTATGATGGGATCTTTCAGAATCTGTCCCGTGTGAATCATAACAGTGAATTCTCGGATTGCCGTTGTTCACCGTACTCAACTCATTTCCTGTACCGAGCTCTCCGATATTAATCGTACGATTTGATGTATTGATTGGTAGTGAATAGCCATTTGCGTCCCATGGTGTTCGATTTCTTGATGGTAATACGAATCGCTCCCCTTGACGCTTCTGCTGCTCAGCAGCAGCGCCATTTGAATTCAATAAGGATGTTACGTCCATCTTGAAGTGAAAGAAGTTATAAACTTTCAATTAATAGATCCTCCGCGCTGCAGGGTATTGTTTCTTTGCCTTTCAAATAGGCCTTCTGGCAGTGAATCTTCCTTTCTCCAATGCCTTGCAAAGTTGCGAAAAGGTTTAGAATCAGTATTAGTCTTTGTCGAGTTGATATAAAGATTGATTGTTGAATATTCAATTCAAAAGAAGGTCGAGGAGGATATGTGGCAATAATGTATATTGAATGATGCAGGTTGTTTCAGAGTTCGTACTGAACTAATGGACTTGATTGACAAGGAGTATCCCTTGTTAAAATTGACTTCGATGGAGTGATACTGTATATAAACAGTGGTGCTGATCCAAAATGCTCTTGCGAATTGACAAGGCTAAACTAATTCTTGGATCGACGTCCGACAATGCATTGACCTCATCGGACACGTTCGAAACACCTATTATGAAGCTTTGGTGTATCGTTGATATCGTCCAAACATCTAACCTGATGGAACTGATTTGCGGATCTCCTAAAGTCCGGAGGAAACAATGAGATAATTCTATGCCTTCAAGTCTTGTCGAAACGTTGAGGCTTTCCAGCTTGGACGATAGCTATCTGTTCGTTTGGAGGTTTGATATATCAGGCAAGGCGAGAATTTGACAACTTTCGAATCTCCCAAGTGTCTGATCTTGTCCTTTGATCTATAAGTTGAACTATTGTTAATAGGAGACTTTATCGAGGATATCAAGGTTCGGAATATACTGACGTCGGGACAAATTAACAAACAAAATTTGATTCCGAAGTCGAGCGAATGGGTGGACAGAAAAGATAGGACGAAGCCAAGAAAGATGATGGACACTATTAAGACTGAAGTAGGGCTACTTCGGGTATGCGCGACCGGATAATGATGAAGAAACAACAGAAGAAGAGGCAACTGGCGGCGAGCGACATAACCCTAGGTGGTACTGTAAAGACATTGGATGCTGGATATGAAGCGAGGTCAGTGAGGAGTGAAGATCCAATCCGAGGGCTAGAAGTGGTGAACTTGCATGAGTGGCCTTGAGTGCATTGAGTTCACTAGCAAAACGGGACTCTGTCCAGTGTTTGATGTTAAGATTCCCCACACTCTTTACTCTTGTTATACACTTGATCCATGCTGACTGGGTAGTTAGCTAAACTGGGTCCCATCTTCGGAGCCTTGTCGATAGTAGTCCAGGGGTCCTTTGGTCGAGTTTTTGGGTGAACCCATAGAAATCTTGGCCCTTGTGCTCGGTAGGGAAATTTTAGATCCATGCATAGCGGCCGTGTGGCAGTGTGGTCCGCCATGTTTCGAGATTTCCTTTAGATGGGGATCATCATCTGAACACTTGGATCTTCTTCACCCGGGTTATGGTGAATCACAATTGACACAACACACGATTGACCCCAATTCTCCACACAAGCTACTTTGAGAAGCTGATGCGAGAAATCAAAGTGTGGAACATATGGAGTAGAAGCAATAACGGAGTTGACTTGGCCAATGTTTCCATAAATCAGTCAAAAGATACATTTGTTGAATTTGCATGATTCAAGATTGATGAACCACCAAACAACCTTCGCTCACTTCTAGAATGACATGTTTGATATGAAGTCTAGTGGTCGATTTCGGAAATTCGTTTAATCGTTTCAATTGACTGGGTGTCTGACCTGTGAGCTCACGGACAGATGCAGTTCGGCAGTCCGAGTGCATCGTCTCTTACTACTATAGTTTAATGAAGATAAACAACTAAAGGGTAGTGAGTGATGGCTATGAAGGGCCTCTCAGATTTGGTGCAAGCTTGTGCCGATGAAAAGAATAGGTACTCAAAATAGATGAAATATTTCGATACGGGTTTTTTTGTTGTTGAGGGGGGTAGTTTTCCGTTCAACAAAAGACGAAATTACACCAAATTCGGGTGTGGTTTGTGCGGGTGTTTTAGCAAGTCGTTTCCAAACTATGCTAATGTGCTGATAGGCTAGATGATAGTGGGCTGGATAGATGATGGAGTTTTGGTTCGATGCCTGCAGCCACGCGGAAGCAAAAATTTACCTTCGTATAAAGAGCTGTAAGGGGAGAATGCACATGAGGCTGACCTATGAATAAGTTGTCTTGCCATCGTGACTATGCTGTGCAACGACAGATGACAGCTGCAGAAGGGTTATTTGCATGGCAAAAAAGTACTTACGGGAAGTAGGTATGCTTTTCTACCTTATGTTCATAAGACGTGTGTATATCCAATCCTATCTCAAATCAGATGGAGATTTTATTCTCGCCGTGTTCAGCTCGTGCTTCTGCCAGGTTATGGTTTGTGTTGTTGCTTGCCAACACATCCATCCATCGTCAACACAAATGAGTACGGAGAAAAGCATTTGTTCTGTATACAGTACAATACAGTGAGTAGAATACAATATAGTACATTACATACATACAAACACATACACACACACACACACACACATACATACATACGTATCGGAGGTGGCTGGGGTCCATGGCAATTCTCTTTATTGATCTTTTTATTTGGTACACTACATGGTACATGTTCGTAATTGCCATTGAGGTCCAAAAGAATATGCGTCGTCACATAGTGGTACCATGTCGTCACCAAATCCTGAAGTCTGAATGGAATCGCTTACGGAGAGTATATGCATTCATGGGTTAAGTGGGAGTGGCTAGATTGAGGTATGAGATAAGTGAAGTGAACATTGAGGAGAGAAGGAAAAAAAGAAAAAAGGAAGAAAAATGTATCTTACCATTAATTTAATTTTAATTGGTCAAAACTCATAATTAGTGGCCGAGCTTTCGTTTCATGTTTTGCTGGGATTACCTACACAAGGTTCGTAGGTATTTTAATGATTGCTGCGTGCTGTGTGCGTGCATCATCAAAATCGCCCAAATTTAAATTTAGTACAGACGCCTGCTTTTTATTTATAGTAAAGGCTAAACTGGAATGGGAAATTAATCTTCATTATACTTCTCTACTCCGTTCACACCAAGGTAATTCTCCGAGCACGTTGACCTTATATGTACTGCGTATAGCAAATTAATCTCAATATCTTTCCCAATATGGCAATAGATGCCCGCTACTTATGACTGTCATATGTGGAAGTCTCGAATCTTTTTCATTCAGACAGTACCTAGTGCCCGGTTAGGTATTTAGATGGATGTCAAGTCAATGCTTAGTGTTGAGAGGTATTTCAAGGTCTTCTTCCTTTCACGGACAATCTAGCCAACAGACCTCTCTCCCGTCTGCGGCATTATTAAAATAGATGCTTGGAGGAGATCAGGGATTTATTTGTTCACAGTTGGAAGGGGTCGGAGAGAAGAAGAAGGAGAAGAAGGAAGAAGGAAGGAAGGAAAAACAAGGACGAGAATTTCTCATACCTCTCCTCGTTAGGATATACATCACACCACACCACACCTCATCGCAGCACACCACAGCACAGCACAGCACAACACAGCACAGACACGAGCGCTGGGTCCAGAATGTGCCATCCGACAAAATAAACATCATCTAACCACCGTACACTACGCCGTGTACACCGTACGGATAGTCCCTAGGTGCTTCGGTTCATGCAACGCAGTTTCTGTATTGTATCCGAACAATATTACTACTGAAGCTGACACAGTATCTAGAAGCTATCTAGCTACGGAATTGGTTAGCCAAGTGGCTGTGTATATCCTAAGCTTAAAACTTCAGATTCATTGTACGTCTATCCTCATCTAATTCGTGGTCATAGTATATTCTCTGACGCTAGATGGAACAAATGAGAAGATCAAACAGATTTTAATGCCCGTGCTTCTACATTGGGCGTTGAGATCCAATTCGGATTCCACCTTTTTCCAACAGACCCTGAAGCAGATCGGTTCATTCTTTCTTCAAAATTTCATCCGATGTATTCTTCACATATTTACCTAACTACATATTATCTACACCTTTGCGTGGGCCTCCGGGGCTTGCTGTCAGCACAGTAATGCAACCACTCCTCAGGTATATCTGCATGTGAACTTTGAAACCATTGGTTGAATCTCTTCGGACTGTGTCCTACCCTGGTCGCCCGGTAAGAATCTTTTTCATGCGATACAAGGAGGGGAAACTTAAGGTGTCAGGAAGGTTACACCATTCGATACCATGTATCGTGTACTTTTCCCTTCTGTGCACATCTAATACTTCAACGGTATCAATCGAAAATCATTTGGAATATCTCACAACATCTACATGAACATCACGATTATGTGTGAAGCTATTTTAAGTCCATGGTAGATAATACCTAGGCATTTTTTACTGTATGTCTCAAAGTTCTATGCTCCGAATACCGGCATAAGTAGCTTTAGAGTGCGGTTGAAAATCGAAATCATGCCGTCAAGTGTTGTGTCATGTCATCTCAAGGTTATTTACAGTAGCACGGTACAATGTAATAACCGGAACTGGAGATAAACAATTTATAATGTCGAGAAAAGCACGTACTCCTTGTCAAATTATATCATTTTCAGACAAGGTCTTCGATACATTTGCTAAATGCATACATACTGTCACTTCAGATATAGTACTTATACAATACTTGGGTCCGGACTAAAAAGTCGGAGTATTTCATTGGTCGGGTGGGAAGTTTTACTGCCTGATCATTATCTATTTCCATACCATTTTCAAAACTACTACGTTTATCTCAAGAAGCTTCGGATAGTCAGGATATTCAGCCAATCGTATTGATGTCATAATCAATGCCGTTGTTAGATCTACAGTGTGATCGGTAAGATGTGGCGATTCATCTCAAGTCTTTTTCTACCCTTGGGATGAGATGGAGTCCCATCTAAAGATCAAGTGGACAGTTCTCACTATTTCACTCTAACCACAAGTCCTTGTTGTTTACTCCTTGTAAAGCTCAAAATGGGGTATCGTGCCCAATTATCAATATACGATCATTAAGTCTCACCTAAGCGGAATGATCTACCTGCTACTTCTGATAGTTTGCGATCTTCAGGGCAGAAAAGTGCGGATGACATGGATTATGACTTCAAGTTACTAAAGAGGTGTTCTTGAAAAATGCAACGCTTTAATGCCGAGGACTCAGCTGTCAAACCTTTCCTATGTTGCTTCACGAATATATCTTCGCCACAGAACAGTAGTGTAAAGAACTAGAGAATAGACCTGAAAGGCTTTCTCCGCTCCTATACAATCACTGCATGAAATCCTCAGAGAATAGGCAAAATCCTAGGAAGCGACCTTATGACCCATTCTTGATTTAGGGTATCCTCAATAAAGGAAAACTAACCTCCCCTCTATTCGTCTCAACGGTGCTGATAATGCCCAATGACCAACTATGATGCAATACTGATCGTTTTGGGAAGTTTTTCTAAATTGCACTACTGACAAGTATATCCGAGGTCGCTATCATCCTTTTCACAACTCAGATCAGCTCCCAGGGAGTACATATCCCAATGAACTCCGCAGATGTATGTCCCATGCCCATGTATTTTGATCATCCCAATTCTACTACATACATGTTACCAAGCATTCTTGACACGAGTATCGGCATTTGATGGTTGGGAAAGGGGTTTGCATGGAAGTCTCACAACCTCGAGTCACTAACTACTCGTTCTCTAGTCATCCAATAGTCAAAAGCTACATAATACTGATTATCTTGAAGAGCAACCCAAGGAACCACATCATTATATCTGTTTATCGCCCCCAATTGACACATGTTCAGTCTCGCAAGGTGTTCTTTACCATTCAATTTTACTTTCGGAAAATGCTTCAGTGAATACCAATATGATAGGAATAGTAGTACATGAATACCACTGTAACCCTCCAAAGTCTCATTCTCAATCAGCTTCTTCACCGCTTGTAGTGATTGCGTACATCCTCAAACTCACAATAGCTTGCAAATTACACGTGCATACAGCCTTATAATCCAACTTTCTTTACAGCTCTTTTTCTATGGTTCCACGAGTCCCAGGCCGCATTTCATGTTTTGCCTTTGTTTGCCTTATTAAGCAAATCTTTCCGGACATCCATAAATAGCATTTCACTCGCTCAGTTCATCGCAGACCGTCTCGGGATCGCGACAGATTGATCTCAAACACCAGGATTTTTGGAATCTATCTATGTCCAAATTTACAAACGGTCGACGCTTACTGGAATTACCTTTTCCAGAAATCTTATGGGAAGGGTTAGAACCTAAAGCTTATGAGTATGCATATACTGCATAAGCTTTGAAATCCTTCCTTTATTGAGTCAAGCCTATCTTTTCTAATTTTAAGCTGTGTAAGAGAGGTAAGCCATTCTACTAATTGATCATCATCTTGGGGGTCGACGTTGCTTTTTGAGATCTATTGTTAAGCTTGAATGGAACATGCGCCCAGTTCATGTAACATAAGCCAACGGCATGATGATACACGCACATATACGCGCACACGCATACGCACACCTCATCGTCGTATTTCTCGTTATTGGGTAATTCTCACAATTTTTATATTCATCGAGACCGGACTCGGAATCTTGCGAAGGTGATGCTGCTGGATGTCCGAAGATGTCTCACTTGCTTAATGCCTATCTTTCGACGAGTATTTCACTTCAACATCCTACCTCACTACTAATTTTGACGCATCACTAAATCATGAAGAAAAATTGCATTATCAGACTCGAATTCGTGAGATCCCCAAACTTTTAATAGATTTTGTTCGTATGTGCTCCAAACCGGCTACTACCCATTCTCTTCCTACTCGTTCGCACATCAACATATAATCACACAGCGCAGCCAAGCCAATCACGTCAACAACATCAAACTTCATCACAAGAACGATTGTTAGATACTATTACATATTTCTCCAATTCCAACCCCAATCGGTCATCTATCTTGTCAATCTTCACCTGTGCAATCAAAACTCATCTCATCGCATCTCACTCGAACCTTAACCCTCACTTCTCACCCCTCGTTTATCAATCTGATCCCTTCCTTCAGCCGTTCTTTTAGACTTTTACTATCCCTCTTATCTACCCTCTCATTACTATCTTGGAAGTATCACACTACCCCTCTTCTCCAAATTTTTGCTCAACCCAACCGTAACAGCGCACTCTCTCCCACTTCATCTCCCCTCCATCTCATTCCCTCACATCAAAGCGCCACCTCATCCTCCTCCTCACCTACCCGTCATTCCATCATCCCACCATCCCAAGCCCACACCCCAAACTCCAAACCCCCTCACTACCCTGCTTATGCTTACGATCACAATACCCTGATCCATCACATTTATGTTTCAGCTCCAGCCACCAGCCATCATCCTAGTCACATCCATCTTCTTCCCCGCCCAATCCAATCCAATGATGCAATCCATAACACAAAATAACACAACCACTTAATCGGGACCAATCACATATACTTTCCTGGTTGTGAGAATAGAGATTTACGTTTCGGAATTGGTAAATGAATGGGATGGGATGGGAATGAGAATTCAATTTCTAGCTTCAAGTGATGGAATGGAAAGTAGAGATAGAAAATCAAGCTGGCGTTATGTTGTTGA